>NW_026294540.1:41451381-42651381 GCF_007827085.1 Peromyscus californicus insignis
CTTTCTTGGAAATTGTTTGCCTTATCTGATACTCCTATCTCAGTTTGATAAGTCCTTGATTGTTCTTCAGTAAAAAGCCCCCTCAATAGTTAACTTTTATTTATTTGTGTGTGTGTGTGTGTGTGTGTGTGTGTGTGTGTGTGTGTATCTGCTTGTTTGTATGTGCACCACATGTGTGCAGTGCTTGAGGAGGCCAGAAGAGGGCGCAGGATACCCTGGATCTGGGGTTATAGGCAGTTATCAGCAGCCAATGGTGCTGGGAATGCCCTTGACCATTCAACCATCTCCCCAGCCCCTATTTATTTATTTTTAATTGAGAAAAATCTTACATACTTATCACATATAATATGTTGTTTTGAAATATGTAGACATTAAAGAATGCCTAAAGAAGGCCTATTGCCTCATCTACCACCTTTAAGAGTAGAAATACATCATATACTCTTTCAGCAATGTTCAAGGATAGAGTGCATGGCTGTAGCTATTACCTTGTGCAGTAGATCTTTGAACTGTTTGTGTCTTTTGAATCCTATACCACCTGGGACTTGATAACAGTCATTCTATACTCTGCTTCTTTGAGCGCAGATTTGTTTTTGTTTTTGGTTTTGGTTTTGATTTTGATTTTTTTTTTTTTTTTTTTTTTTTTGGTTTTTTGAGACAGGGTTTCTCTGTGTAGCTTTGCGCCTTTCCTGGAACTCACTTGGTAGCCCAGGCTGGCCTCGAACTCACAGAGATCCGCCTGGCTCTGCCTCCCGAGTGCTGGGATTAAAGGCGTGCGCCACCACCGCCCGGCTGATTTTGATTTTTTTGAGACAGGGTGTCTCTGTGTAACAGCGCTAGCTGTCCTGGAACTAGTTGTGTAGCCCAGGCTGGCCTCGGACTCACAGAGATCCGCTTGGCTCTGCCTCCCCGGTGCTGGGATTAAAGGTGTGCGCCACCATCACCCAGCATTGAGCTCAAATTTTTTAAGAGTCCATGTGTGAGTGATATCACAAAGCAGTTGTCTTTCTTACTATAAGGACCATCCTTGTTTTTAATGGCTGACTGCTATTCTATTGTGTACACATGCTACATTTTCCTCATCCGTTTACCTGTTAGGAGACACAGGGTGATCCCACCATTGACTAGTATGAGTGGTCCTACAGTGCACATGGGAGCGCAGATATCCAGTCTCACACTGACTTTGGCTATACACTCCAACTAGGGTTGCTGGTTCATAGGATGGCTCAATTTGTAATTTATTGAGGAACTTCGATGTTGTTTTCTGGAATGTTGTGCTTACTTACCCCCAGACCACTTTGCACAAGCCTTCCCCTTCTCCGCATCTTTTCAGTTACTTTTACATTGCTGTACCAATAGTACTGACAGAAACATTTTGTTTGGGCTCATTATTTCAAAGGATTTCAGTCTATTCCAGAAGGGAGGGCTTGGCGAAAGTTTAGTTCATGGTGGCCATAGCACACAGTAGAGGCTGTTCACCTCACAGCAGACCAGAATGCAGAGAAGATAGTACCAGAACCAGGGGTGAATAGAACCTGCAGAGCATCCCCAGTAACTCACTTCTGCCCGCTAGGTTCTACATCCCAAGGGCTCTACAGCCTCCCCAGACCATGCCACTAGCTGGGAAACAGGAATTAAGGCAGGAGCCAGTGGGGGACAGTTCACATTCAAAGTGCAGTGTTCTACTCCTGCCCACCAAAGGCTCAACTATAAGACTCCCCTGAAGTCTTAACGGTTCAAAGGTCAGTATTCAAAAGTTCAAAGTTCAACATCTCTTTAAGGGGTCAAACTCTTAACTGTGAGTCCCTGTACAGTAAAAAGAAATTTACATTCCCCAATATACAAGATCAGAGTTATACATTGTGTCTGGGTCCTTCGCCATGTCCTGCACGACTTGGTCCCAGAAACCTAACTGGGTGGTGAGGGAATGAAGGACGGACGGACACACAGACACATGTACAGAAAAGCTGGAGTGAGGTGAGCTGCGATTTCTCTGCAGGAGCAGCATCAACTATACGACAACCCGGAACTTCGCGTTTACCCGGGAACTTCATGTTTATTATGCACAGCACGGGGAGGAGCTAGCTAGTCTCGGTAGGAAGTATCTGTAGGGCAAGCAGTCTCTGGCTGCAGCCATCAGGGAGGAGCAAACTGGTTGCTAGTTTTTTCACACCCCACTATCAACATGGCACAAGGGCCAGAAGAAGGCTTCGTCCATTCCAAGCCCGGCCTGGAGAAAGCATTGTCACTTCCCAGGGGTCTGACACGCTGGTCCTTGACAACGACACACGTTCACTCAGGACTCCGTCCACTCCGTTTACACCCACTCAGGGCCGCCTGCTCAGCTCCCCATAGTCTGTTCCGAGGTGGATGTCGCTACCCAATGCCTCCACTGCCACGAACTGAATTGCTTCTATCGGATCTGAGGTCACAGCTCGTGGTTGTTATAATGTATGTTGGGTATGTGTGTATCTTTTAAAATGCGTTGTCCAGACTGTTCATTCTTCAGTCAAGTTGCTTGTTTCCATACTGCTGGGTTGTTTGGTTCCTTGAGTATTTTGAAGAGACAAGTCCATCTCTTCAGTTTGCTTACTGCTTCCTCGCTGCACTGACGATTTTTAATCCCATGGCATCTCATTCGCCTATGTCCTCTCCTGTTGTTGATGTTCTTAGGCTCCTATCCAAAGAAGCCATTGTCCAGACCAAGGTCATGATGCTTCCCGACATCTCCTTCCACGGACCTCACAGCTCCAGGTCTCACGTGTATGCCTTCATCCACTTTGAGTCATCATCTGTGTATGGAGTGAGATAAAGGTCGAATTTCATTCACTCTTCCTCATGTGGAGACCCTCCTATCTCAGCGTCCCTTCACCAACACAATGACCTTTCCTCAGGGTGTGTTCTTACCGCCTTTGTCAGAAATCAGTTGACCATAAATATGTGGAGTGTTTTCCTTGGGCCCTCCCCTGCCCTCCCCTGCCTTCCCCTCCCCTGCCTTCCCCTCCCCTGCCCTGCTCTCCCCTGCCTTCCCCTCCCCTGCCCTCCCCTCCCTCCCTTTCCCCCTCTCTCATGCCCTTCTCCTCCCTGCCTTTCTCCCCCGCTTCTCCTCTCCAGCTCTCTTCTCTTCTCATCTGTGTTTCCTTTACCCTCACGCTCTGCCACTTTGCTAACTCCTCATTAACAGTGCATTCTGGGTGTAGTTAGAGGGAGGGACATCTTCCACTTTGTACCCGTGGGCTCAAGGCTGCTTCGTCTATTTAGCCCTTTGTGGTTCCCTGTGAATTTTAGGACTGCCTTCTCTGTCTCTGTAAATACACGTAATTATCAGAAGGTGTGTATTGAACCTGTAATTGATTTGGGTAGGATGCACATTTTAACAGTGTGTTAATAGCTCGGCTTTGTGGACACATTGAGACTGGTGAGCCTGAGTGCAAATCCTAATGTTGGGCATTACTTGCAGTACAGCCCTAACTTAACCTTACCCAGTTTCTGTTTCTGGACCTGCAAATTAGGGTACTGAAACCCACAGTAAAGCCTGGGCCTGGTATGTGTTAGTACACCGATTAACATATCCCAAGCGCTCATAAATAATTGCATTATTTTCAGCGGCTCTGAATAGCTGTCAGTGTTCATCCTGGTGAAAGAATTTCAATCAAGAGGACAAGCAGAAGGGCCAGAGTTTGAGTCCCAGTGCCCATGTAAAAAGCCAGGCATGGTAGTGCACATCTGTAATCCTGGCACCAGGAAGGTGGAGACAGGAGAGGCCCTGGGGTTTTCTGGTTGGCTAGTCTAACTGAACCGGCAAGTGTCAGGTCCAATGAGAGACAGTGTCTCAGAAAATAAGGTACTGAGAGGTTAAGGAAGAGAGCTGACATCGACCTCTGACCTCTACATGCACATGCGCACACACGTGCATACACATACAGGAGCCCTTTCGCGCACACATACACACATCATTTAAGTAAGACGTGCTTAGTAATTGTCACCTTGACCCCGCCCCCATGGGAAATCTCTGAGGATGGTCGCCACACAGACAACGGAAGCAGCCTGGGAAGAGCTGTTTTCGTCATTTCACCCCAAGCCCAGCTCTTTGGACAGGGTCCAGAACCGAGCCCTCAGGAGGCCGTGAAGCGCTCAGCCAGCTGTTGTCTGCATAGCTGTGGTTAATCCCTCGGTCACACCCCTTTGGACATTCCTCTCCAGAGAAGCTGAAAAACACACACTGTGTCAATTCGACTGCAGCAGAAGTGCTCTGACCCCGAGATTCTGGGGGCGGCTCCCACCCCGGGCAGCCTGGTCTCCCACACAGCTGTGTGCAGGCCCGTTCATTCGATGGGGGGCTGGCTTGCGGGAATGACTACTTTCTCTACTCAGATCGGTGTAGTGAGGGAGAAGGGAGGAGAGAGAAAATAACAGAATGCCCTTGCCAGCAGGAAGTGTTTGCTCTAAGCTTGTCACATGGCTCAAGCTACCTATCAGATGACATTGTTGATAACCATTAGGGGTTCCCAGAATACCTTTGGCAATCTTATACTGGGCCCTGAGGACTGGACCTTTGCCATTTCATAAGAGCACAAATAAAAACATTCTGATCAGCGAACATTAGCAAGAAATAGACAAGAGATTTTTTTCCCCCATGTGAGTCTTCTCGACTTCATTCTAGAAGCCATAAAGAATGGCCCAAATTAATGCAGTACTGGCTAGAGAAGACCACATACTTTTTTGGCAACCGAATAAGAATGCTACTGGATCTCACAGGAACACCGTGCAGCAGCGTCCAGTGGAGAACTGGGAAGCCCCGGCTAGGGACAGGGTCTCCATGTACTGCTTCCCTGGAGCAATGGGCCTCTCCCACAGAAATGTCTCTGCTAAGGTTCTGGCCAGTACACGCCCCACCCCCCAAACACACACAACATGCACTATGCACAACACACCTGTGCACCACAATACAGGCCCCCAAGTTTGAGCAGCCACTGAGACATCAGAGGCTTGTTAAGACTCAGATAGCTGGGCCCCACCTCTCCAACTTTCAGATCCTTAGTTCTGGGGCTAAAATCTGAGAATTCTAAAATTCTGCATTTCTAGCAAGTTCTCAAGAGATGCCTTCACTGTTGGTCCCGGGCCCAGACTTCGATAAGCACTGTTTTAAACTCGTGCACACGCTGGCAAGTTGTGGCATGAATTAATGAATGATAGAGGCATGCATGGATGGACAGATCACGGGCTTCCTTAGTGGCTCTCTTTAACACAAAGTGTTAAAGAATTTTAGTGTTCTTGCTCTCTAAGCCTACCCACAGCTACATATACTTCCTATAAGAAAAGAAGCGTATTTTCCCCCACTTGAAGTCAATCTTTCTCATCCTGCTGGGCTGCATTTCCTACGATGAGTGTCTCCGTCTCCCTTGCTGATTCAGGGCACACAAAGTCCTCAACTGTGAAGGTGCCAGAAGCTCGCTGGATTTGAAGTGTGTCTGTCCAGATGGACAGATTGGGGAGCCAGGCTCTTCATTGCCTTCCCTGCTCTGAAAAGCCCCAGCATTTCATTTGAACATCAAAAGCGGACTGGGATTAAAAACAAATGAGCTCGCTGCTCAGGAAGTGGTGCCAGGCTGGAGTCTAGGACTCTTCAGCCTTGAGAAGGTTGGTCTTGGGCCATTGGCGATCTGGGGCTTCACCTGGAGAGCTTGCTGCTGCTTGCCCGTCATTTGGCCCAAGTGTGAGCACTTTTTCACCCAGATTGGGCCTCACGCTCGATAACTGTGTAACAGCAGGTCCCGTCAGCCCTGGCGGTTTCCCGGCTGTCTGGAGACGTGTTTCATAGCATCAGGTTTGCCCACAGATCATTTGAACAATTAATTGTATTTTGCCATCATAATAGAACCACATATTGCTGTAGATGGGGTAGAAAAGAGGGTGAAATCCTTCATTTTCTTTCCCTGCAAACAGCACAGTTATGGCTGGAGTGCAGCTCAGCGGTCGAGCCCTCGCCTCACAGAGACAAGGCAAATGCAGTTCAGTGTTTTTCTCTGTCGGCTTTTCAGTTCAGATCCCATGCTCAGGCATACGTGTTTAAGTGGTCACACACACACACACACACACACACACACACACACACACACACACACGTCCTCTGCAAAACATATCTGCAGCAAAAGAATTTAGGGACTTTGTTTCACATTGCCAGGCCAATTGACCTGCAATGAATAATCTCTTTTGTTAATTTCTCAGGGACAGAAAATTCTCAACTACTAAGGTGCCAGAAACCTTCTCTTTCTGGTTAAAAAAAAAAAAATGATTTTTATAAACTAGAATTGAAATGTTTTAGAAGCAAGTTTAAAAGAAAATGTGCTTATGTAGACTCGCTCCTGAGCTGACTTTAGAATCTGCCTTTTCCAGCTAAAGGATGATTATCTCTATTTTCCAGTGAGAACATAAACTCTTTTAAGTGCCCAATTTGTAAAAAGAAAGAAAGACGTCTTTGATTCTTCCTAGGCTTGTGACAACCTGAAACACGGAAATGGAGTTGCGGCCGGATGGAAAACTTGAAGGTGGTATCAAACCGTGTTCAGGCTGAGGCTCGAGCTTGTTCCAATCAGCTGTTGAGAAAAATTAGACTATGGGACTGGAGAGATGGCTCAGCAGTTAAGAGCACTGGCAGTTCTTCCAGAGGACCTGGGTTCCATTCCCAGCACCCACACGCTACCTCGCAACCATCTATAGCTCCAGTTCCAGAATCTAACATCCTCTTCTGGCCTCCTCAGCACAGGGCACTCACGTGATACACACACATACATGCAGACAAAACATTCATACACATAAAATAAAAATAAAAATAACAGAGAGAGAGAGAGAGAGAGAGAGAGAGAGAGACCAGCCAGTCAAAAACTTGTGTGAGAAAACTCAGTCTAAAACAAAATCACCTCTAAGGCCCAAGTCTGATAAGTCTTCATGACACTGTCACCAGGCTCTGAACGGATGCCCACTTCTTTAGGGGTAGCAGACACCAAGGTGGGGTGCTCTCTGCTTCTGCAGAGATGTGGGGTTTCCAGGGGATCTGAATGTGTCTGAACTTGGCTTTCTCCGCACGGATGAATGCTCGCTCTTCTTCAAATTACCTTTAAATTAGAGCAGGCCTCATCAGCCAGGCAGATGGTAATTTACTTTCCCAGTGAGAGCTGGCTCCAAGTGCTTTCGCCACTCGTTAGCACCGGATGGGCGTGGCTGGCGTCGTGCAGGCTAGAGCAGCCACCATTAAGTCAGAAGAGAAAACTGCAAACACTGATCACTTTTTTTGTGGGGAAGACAGGAAGAATCTATCTTTTAATAATTCAAGAACACCACAGACGCATTTTAAAGACCATTATTTCTTTATTTTATGTGTATGTGTGTGTGTGCCTGGTTGTATGTATGTGCACTGTGTGCCGACAGTATCCTCAGAAGCCAGAAGAGGGCATCGTATCCCCTGGTTCTGGAGTTACAGATGGTTGTAAACCTCCATATGGGTGTTGGGAACCAAATCTAGGTCCTCTGGAAGGGCGGCTAGTGCTCTTAAACACTAAGGAAAGAAAAGAAAAGAAAAAAAGGAAAGAAAAGAGAAGAAAAGAGAAACCCAGCATAGTGGATGGATATCTGTTGTGTGATATTTTGTGTTTGTGTTCTGACAAGGCTTGCCTGGAGCTCAGAGGGCGGAGCTAGCCACTAGTTAACCATAGAGGCCAGGTGGTGATGGCTCACACCTTTAATCCCAGCACTTGGGAGGCCAAGAGAGGAAGTGATAAGGCAAGGGCAGAGACAGGATTTGGGCCCTTCCAGTCCGAGGATCCGGAGAGGGGAGAAGTCACTGGAGGCTGCTCCTCTGCTTCTCTGGTCTCCAGGCAAGCTTTATTTCTCAGAACACAGACACAGTATCACCCAACAGATATCTATGGAAGCATCCCTACTCACTCAAAGCGTGAAATGAACATGCATCACCCAAGCAAAGAGCTGCAGGATCCAACGTCCTATTACCTGAAGATGCTCTAACATGTGTGGGGTCTAATGCATCTCATTCCAGGGATGGTGGCCTACCTGTGACAAAGAACTGTCAATGAGGGGCTTTACTGCAGAACATTGTTGTCTTCCTGCTCTGAAGTCTAGACAGTCCAGATCAAAGTGTGATTCCTTCTGAGACAACAGCCCCCCTTTACCACGAAGGCAGGTTGCTTTTGTCTACAGGTCATGATGGAGAATCACCCTATGCTTGCTTCTCTCTTAGCTTTTGGCAGCTGTCCAGCGGCCTTTGGTGCTCCTTGGCTTGCAGATATATCATCCTGGTCTCCGCCTTCTCTGCCACCTCGTCACCACATGGCATGGTGTACCAAGCATGCGGCTTCTTATGAGGACATCAGTCACTGGAACAGGGTCCTCCCCAGTCCAGTGCATCGGTCAAGTGTCACTGAGACAAGTATCTGAGAAAAATAACGTGATGCTTTCCTGTCTCAGAGGCTTTAGTCCATCCCTTGCCTCCACTGCTTCTGGGCCCATGATAAGGCAGAGCGTCGCAGCATTGGGAATTTACGGCAGAAGCTGCTCGCCTCACGGCAGGCAGGAGGCAATAGAGCAGCTGTCCTAGTGGGCTTTCTGCTTCTCCCCTTTCATTCCGCCCAGCCCCCGAACCATGGATACTCGAGTGGTACCCACCTTCAGGGCGGGTCCTTCCCCATAAGGTGACCCTCTCTGAAAGCTCCCTCACAGACATCCAGGGCTGTGTCTCTCAATCTAGATGCTTCCCCAGTTCAAGCAAAGTTGACCATCAACATCAGCCACCACATCCAGCAAAGGTTAATTTGATGACATCTGCAAAGGTTCTATTTCCATGTAAGGTGACATTTGGAGGTATGCAGGGTAAGGATGTGAGTGAATCTTTCCAGGGGACGCAGTCCAACCCACAGCACTGTTTACTAAGAGCTGCCAGTAATTGGTTGAAACGGCTCATCCGCAAAGCTGATGGCTGAACACATGATGATGACTTAGAATCATACACCACAGACCCTTGCAGAGCGGCCAAGACACTGCTGACCTCTCTGAAGCCACCCAGCTTCAGCATCATACAGTGCATGGGTGGGGACAGTGCCCACCCCTGGCCTTTTCGACCAGAACTTTCCCCATGACTTCCTGTTGCTTCTCCTGCCCCCCCCCCTTTTGGTTTTTCGAGAAAGGGTTTCTCTGTGTAGTTTTGGTGCCTGTCCTGGAACTCACTCTATAGACCAGGCTGGTCTCGAACTCACAGAGATCCGCCTGGCTCTGCCTCTCAAGTGCTGGGATTAAAGGCGTGCGCCACCACCGCCCGGCTTTTTTTTTTTTTTTTTTTTTTGGTTACTCCTGGCCCCCTTTTTTTTTCTTAAGGTTTACTTATTTTATGTGTGTAGGTGTGTTTTGCCTGCATGTACATAAGTGCGCGGCACACATACTTGATGCTTGTGATGCCCGGAAAAGGCATCTAAATGATCCCCTGGAGCTGGAGTTATGGACAGTTGTGAGCGGCTCCGTGGGAGCTGGGGATTGAACCCGAGTCCTCGGCCTGAGCAGCCTTAGCCACTGAGCCATCTCTCCAGCCCCCCTCTCCTGGTCTTTAAAGCAATACTAAAGTAAGACGGTCCCACCATGAGGATGCAGAAACAAAGTGATGACTACTGAAAACTAAGTGTAAGTGAGTGGATTTACCAGTTCCCCTCGGCTGTCAGCCACTGTTTGAACCATTCTGTTGGTCACTGGATTTTTGTTTTTGTTTTTTGTTTTGGTTTTGTTTTGTTTTGTTTTTTTGCTTTTGGTGGTGTCTTACTGTGTAGCCCTGGAACTCCCTGTGCAGACCAGGCTAGCCTTAAACTCAAAGCTCTGCCTCCCTCTGTCTCCCAAGTGCTGGGGTGAAAGGTGTGCCTCCATGATACCCAGTTCTGTTTGGATTATTCTTGGATTTAAACCGGTTGCCCCTCAAATCCAGACTTAATTTCCCATCAGACTAGTTACTGCTCCCCCTCAGTCTCATATGCACCCCAGTTCCCTGGACAGCGGCACGATCCAGATCAAATGGTGCCGCACAAGCAAGGTGAGCTCCCCAGGCAGTGCAAACGAAGCAGGATCCCATTGGTCCGTAGTTTGACCTTGCAGCAGTCAGCGAGCTGGCAGACTCTGGAGATTTCTGCTGACCTAGTCTACTTTTACATCAGGAGTTATGAAGGGTTTTTTGAATATATGAAGATGTTTCAGGTACTTCTGCTTTGGTGTACAATGGAGACTGGTTCTCCCGCTGCCTCCCTTCTCCCTGGCTCGTTGCATGCTTTCTGTCCACCACCACCAAGCCTTGGGGGTTACGGTGGAAACCTAGTGATTAACTCTAACTGTGACCTATCCCTGAATAATAGTTGTTATCATTTATGAGTGCCACTAAAATGAAACCTTTTTAGTGGGGAGTGTTAGATGAGACCAAATGACCAAAACGTTGAACTTCCTGGTCTGTGTATGAATCTCCTCACCGATCATCACATGTGGACTGAAGGCAGCAGGCTCCCTGTGAGCTGCCACGTCTGGTTTGCAGAGATGGGGTCAGAAGCAACTGGAGTGTCCCAGCCTGACTTTTGACAAAATGGTCGAAGACACAAAGTATAGAGAATAGAGGACAGTTTTCTCAAGTGAACGTAATAAACATCGTGGACTGTCGGAGTAGAATAACAGCAATAAAAAAAATGGCTGCAGGTGTAAAACATAAATTCCCAGAATCTGCATACGCCTAAAGGCTCCATGTTTAATAAGCTTGATCAAAAGGAAATTTCCCCAGGGAAATTAATGTCTACTGGTGCTACCCTCTGAGCCAGTCAGAACTGTTATAAGATCGCTGAGTGATCCAAAAGCTTCCCTGCACCCGGATGTATGTGATTGGATTATGCTGAGAGATAATCAATCATGCCCTTATTTGGTTTTTCATGATCAAGTATATTTTCAGGATTAATGGGCTTTATTCATACACTTTTAACGTGAAGAAATAGACTCGATTTTCTGATGAGTCTTCCATTTGGGTCCTAGAGTCCCATGACCAGGACTTTCTGAGCACCATTGTGCAAGGTCTCCCACTTTTGCATTCAGAGCAATGAGGACTCCCGCAGAGCACAGCTGGCCGTAAGCATGCCTTTAAACAGCTGGCCCAGCATTCAGAAGTGAAGCAGCCAGAAGCGCAAAGCGGAATCCAGACAGGAGCAGAATAAAAATGCTCTCTTGCCCAGCATTGAACAGTGAAGTCCCATGAGCAGCGGGGGCACTGGGAAGAGGAACTCAAAGTCACCCACCTCCCTGTGGTGCCTCTCCGAGCCTCCCCTCAGCCACCTGTCCCATCTGGCTTGACTCTCACCAGATGGCCAGCTTCTCTCATCCGGTGTGGAGGAGGAGTCTGGGAAGGCCAGATTCCCCTCTGCACTGTCTCGTCCTGAGGGCAGATGGGCTTAACACGGCTTTTGAATTCAGTTCTGAGGTCTGATGAGTGAGCTCCTCCCTTGATCCACCGTTTCTGGCTCTCCGTGGACTTCAGGCTGTCTGGCTAGGAGCATTTTAGGGTCAAAGTCTCAAAGGGGAGCAAGGGTTACAGGGACAGTAAGAAGTCTGCACTGTAAAGGAGGGTCTCCCATGGGTGCCTGGTTCAGGCAGGGCTGGAGGATGATGCACAGAGGCTAGCCACAGATCAAGGTCAATACGAAAACATGTTTACGTCAAATCCCGCCCCCCCCCCCCCCCCCCCCCCCCCCCATCAGCTTCTCCCTCTGCCTCACTGAGCCCTATAAATCCTACCATTAGTCTTAGGCACCCCTGGTCACTCCCAAACCACAGCACACACCCCTGCAGTGTTCCACACTCCAGAACCTTTTCTGACCTCCCGGGAGACTTGCCAGCTCCGTTGTCTGCAGGTGATGTCCCCTGCTGCCCTCTCCAGTAGTATCAGCGTGCTTGGACCAGGCTCTCCATTCTTCACATTGCTGAGGAAGTGGTGCCTTCCATGTACTCTGTGAGGTTTTTATGTAAGATGTTTCACCCATGGATTTCATCTGTACTCCCGTATCCCAGATCAAAAATAAATAAATAAATAAATAAATAAATAAATAAATAAATAAATAAATAAATAAATAAATAAAAAACGCTCAGAGAAGCCAAAGAACTCATTGCTCTCACAGATCACTCCACCAGATGAACGCTCTTTCGGCTCACACTGCTATGAAGACCAGGCTTTCCCCCTTGTCCCCTGGATACTGGAGGGACCTTGTCAGCAGATTGCACCACACCATGGGTGCCTGATGAATGGTGGGATAGGTCTCAGCCTCCGAAGAGTCCAAAAAGCACCAAGCCCTGTGTATGGGAGCCTCTGATGTCGCCTGCCCCTGTTTCTTTTCGTTCAAGTTACTCCTGTGGACATCTTGACTCCCTCCACGAAGCCTTCGTGTTGTCTCCTTGGATCTCTAGCTTTGGTGCCCAGCATACCCATGTGGAATCCATCAACGAAACCTCTGAGCCTCCTTGCTATTGGTGCGGTTTTAGGTAGGGCCCGGAGTCAGCAGCTCATCACTAGGAGAGGATGGAGGTCCATCGGGCGTCTGTGATTGGAGCCTCTCCAAGCCCCACAGGGACAACACCCACGAGGATCTGAAGGCAGCTCACTCTTCTGTTTCTGTACATTAAGCAGCATCGAGAAGTAAAAGAAAAAGTAAAGCCACAACTGTTGGATTGATGACAGAAGGGCTAAGAATTGTAAAGGAAATGCCACTTCCAATGTGAAGAGCCAGAAACTGATTCCTGGTCTCTGTCCCAGGAGACTAATTGTCTTTGTGTTTTCGATTTTCACTTCTGCCAAAACAAACAAAACAAAGCAAAACAACAACAAAAAAACCCAGATCAATAATATTTTAAAATTTACCAATTCTTTTTTAAAATGATTTTATTTTATGTAGATGGGTGACTTGCCTGTGTGTACATCATGTGTGTGCAGTGTCCCTGAAGGTCAGGAGAGGGTGCTGGATCCTCTTGAACTAGAGTTACAAATGACTGTTAGCTGCCATGTGGGTGCTGGAAGCAGAACTTGGGTCCTCTGCAAAAGCAGCAAGTGCTCTCAACTGCCGAGCATCTCTCCAGAATAATCTGAATCCAATTCTTAATTGTTGTAACAATAAGAAATATAGTTACCAGCCACACTAACATTCTCCAAATGATGTTCTGCCTATAGGCTTCAATCCCTTGACCTTATTAGTCATTAAACAGCAGTTAATTGCCCCCACAAGCAGGGACATTTCTGCTTGTGTATACATCAGGACATGAAAGAGAACCCTGGGAAGCTTTCCTGGAGACTGTCCTGTTTTGTTTTGTTTTTTCCTTTAACTTGGCACAAGCTGAAGTCGTTTGGAAGTCGGACTCTCAATTGAGAAATGCCTCCATCAGATTGGCTTTTAGACAAGCCTGTCAGACATTTTCTTGATTAATGATTGATGTGAGAGGACCTAGCCCACTGTGGGCAGTGCCACCCCAGGGTAGGTGGTTCAGGGCTGTAAGAGAAAGCAGGCTGAGCAAGCCATGGAAAGCAAGCGAGTAAGTAGCACTCCTCCATGGTCTCTGCTTCAGTCCTTCCTTCCAGGTTCCTGCCTTGAGTTCCTGCCCTGACTCCCCTCAATGACGTACTGTCACCTGGAAATGTAAACTGGAATGAGCCCTTCCCCCACCCCCAAATTGCTTTGGTCATAATCTTTATCACAACAATAGAAACCTAACTAAGATACAGACTGTAAGTGTCAAATCTGTTTAACAGATGTTTATATGTTGGCCACATGCCCCTTACTCTGCAAGCATTTCTCTTTAATAATTGGCAATGTTCGCATACCACTGAGGGCCTCAATATGCCCTTGGCCTTCAAGGAGTTCCCTTTAAAAAGTCCCCTTGAACATGGTAGTTTTTTGATGTCACTGTGATCATAACTACAGGATCGTAAGTTAGGGGTGAAGATGTCCCCAGGGTCCTTTAGGAAGGATGAGCTAGAAAATTCCAGCACAAAACAACAACTTGGCTGGCCACAGAGCACATCTTATTCCTTAGAATACAGGTTGGAACTGCAGCAAGAAACAGCTCCTCTGAACGTGTGTGACAGTCCACGTGAGGTGGAGAGAGGGGAGGGTGTGGCGGAAGCAGTGATAAAGTGATCCTGTTCACCCCAGTAGCAGCTTCTCTTGCTCGTCAGGTTAAGGTCCAACGTAAATAGAGTCTGCAACCCTCCGGGCAGCTCCTGGATGGCTGACCTGGAGTCCAAAGGCAACAGGAAGCAGCTCAGGTTGGAATCAGACTGCCCATTATGGAGGTACTGTCCTGGGTGTGGCCTCCTGGGGCTGGACCAGCTATGGCCATTCAGGCAGGTAGTGAAAGGGCTCTGACTCCAAGCAGTCACATGACCCCTGCATTCGGCTCCTTGTCAATCACCTGGGAGGAAGAGCCGGGGAAGCATCACCTCTCTGCCATGTCTGGTCACAATCTGTTGCTGCAAGCCTCTAGGGACCACACCCCATAATGCTTGTTACTGGATAAGATAAAGAAGATCCCTGATATTTGGAGATCAAGTTGAGAGCAGGAGGCGCATGTAAAAATAAAAGCCAGTTACGATAGACTATGCTGCACGTCACATCATTTCGCTCATGTGGCATATTCTGGAAAAGAACTAAGACAAAAAAAAAAAAAGGTCAATGGCCGTCAGGGGATGGGGGGAGGGACGGACTTCATCAGGGCCTGAGAGATTTGGGAGGACATGAAAGTGTGTTGTTGGTGTTTCTTGTTCTATTAATATTTCTCCAAACTCACAGAAATGTATCCTAAGGAGAGTGGATGTTACTGTACGCATTGTAACTATATACATATAGTTATATTGTAACTATATACATATAGTTATATTGTAACTATATATATATATATATATATATATATATAAAGAGAGAGAGAGAGAGAGAGAGAGAGAGAGAGAGAGAGAGAGAGAGAGAGAGAGAGAGAGAGAATAAATCACAGCAGAATGCAGGGTTACAATTCTTTGATGTTCAAGGAGACAAAGGAGGCAGCAGCCAGCCCTTCCTGGAAGAGGTAGGGAAGTGGGCTAGGGAGACTCCAGAAAATGGAATACTTGACTTGTGGTTCTGCAGGTTGGCAGGAATATGCCAGAGGGATAGGAGGGAGGGAGCATTCCAGTGAAGGGATCAGCATGTGCAAGGGATAGAACTCAGGCAGCCCCTCTGAGTGATCTGTTAGCTGCTTGTCACTGGGTACCAAAGCATCCACAGGCATCCTGGCATGGGCAGCCCCATGGGTGATGCTCCAGAGAGGGGCCAACTCCACCCCCCACACAGCCCGTGTGCTAACATGCCAAAACATGGGAAAGAATAGAAATTCTCATAGGCTGGGAAATCCACAGCCAAGGTCCTCGCAGGTTTAGAAACCAAGTAGGAATGCTCTCCACGCCCAAGACGGAGGCTTGAAGCTTCGTCCTCCTGTCCTCCAGGATGGAGGAAGTGGAGGACTACAGGACAGTTATATTGGCATCTGGATAAAGCCTCTTTCATTAGCGTCTGAGTTCTACTCATGAGGGAGGAGTCTTTGTGGCCTAATACTTCTTAAAGACCCCACTTCTTAACCATGACACTTTTCAACATGAGAAGAATTAGGTAGCATAAAATGATCAATTTAGCCCAGTTAGACGTATGTTTCAGCCCGACCTTGTGTGCTGATTGAGACAGGGAAATGCTTGAGCTCAGAGAGAGTTCCAGGGCCAGTCTAAGAAATTTATTGAGACCCTATTACAAAATAACAAAGCCAACCTTGGCTGGAGACACAGCTCATACGGTAGCAAGTTTGCCTAGCATGTTCGAAGCCCTAGGTTCAATCCCCATTACCACAAAAAGCCCATAAATCCAGTGGTACTAGGTGTGGGCAGAGTGCTGAACTACGCTGAGCAGAAGCCAGCCCTGTGCCCTCTAAGCAAGGATGCTACCACCCCGCCCACTCTCCTGCAGCCACCCGGTACTGTCTAATCTAGTCACAGTCTTTAGCTGTTTCATGTAAATGGAATCATTCAATACATGTCCTTTTGCATCTGCCTTTTTTCATTCAGCGTATTTGTGTTTTGTATTTAATGAGGTTAGTGAGCCCGGAGAGAATTTTGTCACTGGAGACAGGTGGGGGAAGGGGAAGGCAGCCTTGGGAAGTGAAGCATCAGGACTCATTATGGGTTGGCAGGACTCCTCTCCAGGCATCCCACACAGGCTGCAGCTATCCCCTGGCATCTCAAGACCACCTACATCTCACCTGCACCCCCACTGGGCCCAAGGGCCGGCTGAACACCTTCCCCAGACAGGTCTGTTGCACACAATGCTCTTACCTGCTACAAAATCAGAAAAGGAGTTTCTAAAAAAAAAAAAAAATGTTAAGTGACCAAGCGTGGCTAATTAGGCAACCCACGAAGCAGGGTTTGGAGTTAATTAGCCCTTGAACTGTCAAGACTAATTTCGTCCAGTGAGTTCTGACATTTCTAAGAATAATTAAGGACCAGGTTGTCACATTTCACAAAGGCCTCACTACCGTGTGAATGGTCTCCCTTGTTTTCCCTAGTGAATAAAGTCTGGAAACATGTGAAGAGCTGTACCTGGTGCTAATTGCAGATTCATGGGTGAAATGTTATATTTTAAGAACTTTTCATGTTTATATATGAATATATGAATACACACACACACACACACACACACACACACACACACACACACACATATATATCAGTGAGATATAACGACCCCATTAATGGGTGACAGATTAAAGATAAGTGAAATCACTGGGCGTAACAATAGTTGGTTGACATCCACCATGCGCTTATCGTCTGCCTGTCCCTGCAGTCTGAGGGCCACAGGAGCCTGGGAGGCAGGTGCAGTCCTTGTCCTCAGTGAATGGAGGAGAATGCTGAGGCACGGGAAGGTTGTGTGAGTTCTGCAGGGCCACGCAGCTGTCTGACAGACAATACAACAGTTCAGTCTACCGTGTGGTGCTCACCACCCTCCCCTCAGCCACACACACTGCGTGTGCCTCTGTACGACAAGACAGACAGCATTCCCGGACACGCTACTACCCCTGTCAGAAAGCGTTTAGTGACCTCAGATTTGCATCCAATTTTGGGTTGTGTTTTCTTTTCTTTTCTTTTTTTTTTTTTTTTTTTTTTTGGTTTTTCGAGACAGGGTTTCTCTGTGTAGCTTTGCACCTGTCCTGGAGCTCACTTGGTAGCCCAGGCTGGCCTCGAACTCACAGAGATCCACCTGCCTCTGCCTCCCGAGTGCTGGGATTAAAGGCATGCGCCACCACCACCCGGCTCAATTTTGGTTTTTAAAAAGATTTATTATTTTACTTTTTGTGTATGAGTGTTTGCATACATGTATGTATGTGTACCATGTGTGTGCCTGGCGCCCATGGAACTGGAGTTATAGACCGCTGTGAACTGCCGTGTGATTGCAGGGAACAGAATCCTGGTCCTCTGCAGAAGTAGCTAGTGCTCTTAACGGCTGAGCCATCTCCGGCAGCCGCCTGGTGCCTTATCTTTTAAGAATCATTTTTAAATCAAGAAATGAATGTATCTATATTTAATCATCTGCCACTGTCTTCATTCACTCATTAGATGTTGGATGAGCAAGGAAGAGAAATTGGAGATGGAGTCTGCCTAGACAAATTTTATATCTTCCTTGAATTCAAACACATATAATAATACATTATCATACTGCTTTACATCGAGAGATGGTTCTGGTTGAGCAACACTGTATCTGGAATGCGTGGGACCAGAAGTGTTTCTCTTTTCTAGTGTGTTCATATAGACTGTACTAGTTGGGAGAAACCTCACCCAAACACCCAAATCCAAACTCTATGGGCAGACAGACACTTACCATTTTGGTTTCAGAAGAACCGCACCCAACCCCCTCACCCAGCACCTGTATCTTCAACCTTTGGAAAACACACGTCTGTTGTGTAAGCAATGCACGTTCTTACGGCAGTCCACCTGGCTAGTGTCGCCTTGGCAAAAGAGTGTTTAGACATGTGAAACACGGGTTGATGGAAATGGGGTGTATTTGACACAAATGGATTTTTTTTTTAGTGGATAATGGGAGCCATGGCAGGTTTCTGAACAAGAGTGATATGAATAGCAGCCGTTCAGCCTATTTGATTAATTCAGCAAACATTTATTGAGGATCTGCCCCACCCCAGGGATGACCTGCCTGGGAACCGCAGAAGTGCTTGACACAGGGCTTGTCAAGGAGTCCACTATAGAAGAAACAGAAACCAAGTTAGACTGAGGGGCGCCACAGAGGGCCTCGTGAGAAGCTTTTCATCCTGGCTGGGCTCCCCTGGTGCTTCTCAATCTGCCTCTTTTTTTTTTTTTTTTTTGTAAAAACAGATATTTCTTATTTTTAATTCTGTGTGTGATGTGTCAGTATGGGCATGTGAATGCAGGTACTGATGGAGGTCAAAGTTGGGTCTCCCTAGACCTGGAGTTATAGTTGGTTGTGAGCTGCTTGTTGTGGGTGCTGGGATTGAACTCAGGCCCTCTACAAGAGCGGTATGTGCTCTTCAGATCAGCGCTCTCTTGCGGGCCGCAAGAGTATATCATAGAGATTCAGCTGGGTATTAAAGATGAACTTTGACCGGCCAAGGGTCTGTCAAAAGGCAAAGCCATTTATTATGAATATTTGGTGTTCCCCAGCTTTTAATATTCCAGCTGTCTTCTGCTATGAAATCTGTGCGTGCCCAGACCAGTTGGTAAACAGTTCAGCTCCCCAGACCTGCTGAACCTAAGTTACTAACTGCCCTGCTGAGCTTAGGAGACAAGCTGGCAGGAGATGCATAGCTTTGTTTCCTGTGCTAATGAAGCTCAGACCATCCCTTCGCCTTGAGGCCTAGTGGTTCTCCAGAACATTTTGACTGAAAACAAAAGAGGTTTTTACCTATCAAGGTGAGAGATAAAACAACATTCCTGAAGAGGCAGAGAACCATGTGCCCAGGGAAAGAAAGGGCAGGCATTTTCTGTAGACGGAGACAGAACAGCGTGGCCAGAGAGAGGAGGAAGACAGAGGTTCCGTAGAGGGTAAGCAGATCTCGGGTAGAGTTTTCTGAGTGCCAGGAGTAGAGAGCAGCAGAGATGGAGAAAGAGGATACAGAGGACGAAGATGAGGCTGGAAGCATAGGAGTTTAGTCGTTAGCAGGACTATGAGCTGGGGAGCTGGACAGAACTGCAGTTATGGAGACAGGGTTTCATCCCGGAGAAATAAAGTAGATGGATAAAGAACTTGGTATGTCTAGAGTTGTTCCTGTCTTGAATGCCTGGTGGAACTATAGCTGAATTAATAGAATTTTGTCTTAGAGGAATAAAGTTAACAGACGTAAGAACATAGTGTACGTAGATTTTTTTTTTCCCCTCAGATCCCACGCCGGACATAACAAAAGGCCCCTTGGGGAATCGATGAATCAATAGCTCTCTCTCTCTCTCTCTCTCTCTCTCTCTCTCTCTCTCTCTCTCTCTCTCTCTCTCTCTCTCTCTCTCTCCAGCCCTCATTCTGCTTTGGAAGCACCCACTACCACCAGACCAACCTCCATCTGCTTTTGAAAGAGTCTGACAGGAAGCCCAGTGAGGGAACTGACTTCTTTATTTGACCCACCCCCCTTATGTCTAGTCACAGACAGCATAGGCGCCATATTCCCTCCTCACAGCTGCACCAGCTGGCATGAAATTCCTCTTCCAAACCTGGTTTCAAGGGAACACGATTTTTAAAACAATTGCCCTTGAAACATGACTATAAAATTGAGCCAATTCCCCCAGACTCTGTCATCCAGAGATTCAGCGGGGACCCCACCCCTCAGCTTGGCCTGGCACATGTCTGTACACACCACAGGTACCAAACAATGTCACCAAAGGGGTAAGGTGTGGGCCGTTTACCCACCAACCCCACAGCTCCTCAGTTTTCTTGAGCTCGAGCAGCAGGAAATATTAGATAGAAGGATTTATTGTGGAGAATATCGCGGAGATAAACAGATAGAAAATAAAGGATAGCCTCGAGAGGGCCTGGAACCTATTCCAACGGGCCCCGACTGTCTCTGCCCCAGGGTTTTTATAGAGATGCCAAGGGGTGGAGCAAAAGACCTCCTCCCCCAGCACAGCCAAGTGCAGACCATCCCAGACACCTGCACTCAGGCCCGTGGTCTAATCACCCTCTATGCGGACCTGCTGGGTAAAGCCACGAGGAACCCGAGAACGGGCTCCCACAGTAAGGGTTGGGAAAACTAAACCAAACAAATAATACACAAATAAAACAATACCAATGACTTAAAGAAAAGGATCGGTATCAGTGGTGCCGGTTTTCCCCTCAGTCTGATAGGCAGGACCAATGACTCTCAAGGATGCCCACATCCTACATCCTGGAACCTGTGAACAGACTTCAGCACTTGGGAGGCAAAGGCAGGTGGATCTCTATGAGTTCAAGTCCAGACTGATCTACACAGAGAGAAACACACAACATGGCTGGCTACGAAGATGGAGGGAGCGGCCGTGAGCCGGAGCGCAAGGGCGGCCTTGAGAAGCTATGAAGACAAGGAAGAGGGTGGATATTTCTCTGATTTTCCAAAAAGGAACAGACTTGCCCTCGATTTTAGCCCACAGAGACCACTGTCAGCCGCTAACCTACGATTTTGCTGTATTAAGTTACTAGGATAGTAGTGTATCACATCAACAGGAGTTGATGTATAGAGCCTTCCTCTTCCCTGGGTCCTTACACTCTGTGATAGGCTAATTGGTCTTGTTTTCCTTGTAGGAGTCTAAACTCTTTACAGGCAGAGCTTAGTTATTTACCGCGGTATCTCTAAGACCAGTGTAGTGCCTGCCACGTGGGAGATCCCGGAACTGAATGGAATGGATGTACAGAAACCCAAGGCTGCCCAGGGCTTCACAGGACCCGAACAGGACCTCCAAAGGCAAGCATCAGAGCTTCTTTTCAGACACAATGGGGTCAAGTCTGATGGCGTCATTGATGTATGTATATATGTCATGTTGAATTGAATTACTGTTAACTGTAACCATGACAACGAGAAATCTCATTCTCATGGGGAGAATAGTGAGTCATTCAGACCTTTGTACAATGCAACCCCAGGTCCCTTTTCATGAAGAGTGTTAACATTGTCGACAATCCTCAATGGCTCCTCCTATGTGGTACATTGAAGGTCCTTCTGGAGAAGGCAGGAAGCCCAGGAAAAAAGCTTTCCTGGGTTTACTCCTTCTGAAATTACATTTATTTCTAGAAAGAAATGGCCATTCACAATTTCTCATTGCTAGGGAGAGCTGTTGAAGGTGCTTTTTTAGAAAGGCTGGAGGTAGGCACGGAGAGTATGAATACCATGACCTCTACCCTAGTGTGTCGTTAGTTAATTATTTTCAGCTGTTAGGAGTGGAGAGTCTGGAAGCAAGTGGGCATGGGATCCAGAGAGGGTCACACTGCCGAGGGTCTGCAGCACTCTGCCTTCTGCTCAGGAAGGTCACCTCACCAGGGCTCTCCATCCCCTTGCTATTCTTGCAAGACCAAACAGTCTTAGGTTGACGAAGAGAGCCTGTTCCTAGAATGGCCGCTGTGCCTCTGTTGAGGAATTGAAGGGTTTGCTCAGGGCACAGGGCTCTTCCTCCACTCACCCACCACTGGGCTTTTGGGTAGCTGCTCTCCTTTGAATTGGCCCGGAGAGTTTATGTCTCTCTCCACACCTTGAAACCCACTCATTGGATACCTATGCTTTCTTTCTTGCTTGCTTCAAGATTTCTCAAAAACTATTTTCCCATCTAGAACCCCAACTTCAGGTAATAATCCAACTGTGGCTGCCCCTGTCCCCAGAGTGGCCCCCAAAGTGATCCCTTTGGACTTCCCATGAGGTTCATGCAGTCCCCAGAGTTCTCTGCAATGATGGTTCTTTCATTGTACTTTGTAGTACTAAGAGACTCCTGTTTGGGCCAGAGAGTTGACTTTGTGGTTAAGAACACTGACTACCCTTGCAGAGGACCTGGGTTTGGTTCCCAGTACCCACACAATGGCTCACAAGTGGCTGTACCTCCAGTTCCAGGGGATCTGATGGCCCTCTTATGACCTGACCAGGCACATACTTGGTACACATAAATACACATAGGCAAAAATATACACACGAAATAGATAAATCATAATTGATGATGAATTTCTGTGTGCATTTCCAGGCCAATTGACTTCCCTTCTGGGGCCAAGAATGGCAAGTGATGGACCTAAATTTGAGGTCTAGAGGCAGAGAAAAGCAACTCTCCCTTCTCCATGTCACAGTAGTCATCTACTATGGATTCGGGTGGCTCTGCTGTGCCCCAGGCATTGGCAGATACAGGATGATCAAGCCATAAGTGATCAACAGGAAGTGGATGACAGGATGACAGTGGATGAGATCTGGCGAGTTGCCCCACAAGTTTCCCTCTTGATTCATGTTTTAGTGCTTCTGTGACTATAGGTCTCTGATAGCAGCATATCAAAATCAGGAAATATTTGGCAGGTGACTAATCTATTTTAACTGCTGTAAGTTAATGTGACCAGGAAAGAAAATGCATAGGCTGGCAATTTAAGCATTTAGGATCAGCCCTGTATCATGACCAGCTATATACCCGGTGACTTAGAGGGCCAGGCTGAGACTACAGCAGGAGCCCAGGACCAGGCACATCTCCCTCCTGTGAGAGGCCTGTGGTGGTGTGGAGCTTTAAGAGCAGGCCTTACCAAGAACAACCTTGCCAAGCCAGTTATCAATAACCAGGGTGGGGGAAGGCCTCATTCAGCCCAAGTGAAAAGAGAAAGGCAAGATTCTGGGGACTCAGCCATTCATACTCTATCAGTAGACAGAATCTTGAGCCGGGCATGATAGCACAAAGTGTAATCCAAGCGATTGGGAGGCAGAGGCTGGACAATCAGGTGTGAGAGTCCATCCTGGACTACATTGATCCCCATCTCAAAAAAGAGTGGCGTTGGCGGCGGCAGCGGCGGGGGGGGGGGGGGGGGGGGGGGGGGGGGGGGGTGCGGGGGGGGGGCACTGCATCTGTTGAGGAATCTGAGAAGCAAAAGATAGGGTGGGAAATGAACTGTCTTAACTCCTTCATCGAGATGGGGTTACAAGATGGGGAGAGTTCAAAGGTAGTGTTGTCTAGCATGAACATGGCCTTGGGTCAGACCCTGGCACAAAACAGAAAAAGCCAACCAGTGACTTAAAGGGATAAAGGTGAATGAGCCATAAAAGAGGGAAACTAAGCCGCAGCGAATGTGTCAGAGGTGAGGCTGAAGATTTGAGATCGAGCTGGGCCTTGAGAATGGAAAGAGGCAATGTCAGGTACACCTGAGGTCATGGGCCTTGAGAGCAAGAGGTGTGTGCCAGCAGTGGTACGGCATGGGGAAGTGGAGCTCTATGGAGGGCGCCTATTTTGCATGAAGATAGTCCCTGTGGTCACCCTGTGACCACGACTCCTTTCCTCCTGTCCCCAAGTCCCTCTCCTCGGTCTTCCCTTGGACTGGTTACTGTCATAGAGCCGTGACCAAATACCTGACAGAGAGAACTTCAAAGATTGAGATCTGTGGCTGGAGAGATGGCTCCACATAAGAGCACTGGCTGCTCTTCCTGAGTTCGATTCCCAGCACCCACATGGTGGCTCACAACCACCTATGATGGGATCTGGTGCCCTCTTCTGGTGTGTAGGCACAGCTGCAGACAGAACACTCATATAAATTTATCTTGGTTTTTTTGAGACAGGGTTTCTCTGTGTAGCCTTGACTGTCCTGGAACTCTCTCCACAGACCAGGCTGACCTTGAACTCACAGAGCTCCACCTGCCTCTTCCGCCCAAGTGCTGGGATTAAAGGTGCACACCACCATTGCCCAGCTTTATTATTATTATTATTATTTGTGGGAGCCCGTTCTCGGGTTCCTCGTGGCTTTACCCAGCAGGTCCGCATAGAAGATGATTAGACCACGGGCCTGAGTGCAGGTGTCTGGGATGGTCTGCACTTGGCTGTGCTGGGGGAGGAGGTCTTTTGCTCCACCCCCTGGCGTCTCTATAAAAACCCTGGGGCAGAGACAGTCAGGGCCCGTTGGAATAGGTTCCAGGTCCTCTCGAGGCTATCCTTTATTTTCTATCTGTTTATCTCCGTGATATTCTCCGCAATAAATCCTTCTATCTAATATTTCCTGCTGCTCGCACTCAAGAAAACTCTGGGGAACTGTGGGAGTGGTGGGTAAACGCCCCACAATTATTATTATTTTAGGAGCAAAGATTTCTTATTTTGGCTCATGGCTTCAGAGAGTTCAGTTGATAGTTGCAGAACCCTGGGAACTTGAACAGGACATCATGGCGGCAGCAGCGTATTCCTTACTTTGTATACACAGAGCAGAGACAGCAACAGGAGGGAGCTAAGGACAGAACATTCCCAAGAGGCTTCCCCTGGGGCCTTACTTCCTCCTGCTAAGTCCCAGAACCTAAAGTTCCCAGAACTACCAGCTGGGGACCAATCACTTAAAACATTTGTCGATGTGTGTGTGTGTGTATGTGTGTGTGTGTGTGTGTGTGTGTGTGTGTGTGTGTGTGTGTGTTTGGCAGTGGGGATTTAATATTCATAACTCTTGGTTAGACTTTCTGCTATGGAGATGACTGGACTTTTTTGTTGTTTGGGTTTTTTTGTTTGTTTATTTGTTTTGTTTTTTAAGACAGAGTTTTTCTGTGTAGCTATGACTGTCCTAGATCTCACTCTGTAGACCAGGCTGGCCTTGAACTCACAGAGATCTGCCTGTCTCTGCCTCCTGAGTGCTGGGATTAAAGGCGTGTGCCACCACTGCCCAGCTGTGAATGGACTTTTAACTGCTAAACCCTAATGCCTCTGTGAATCTTGCAAACAAAGAGATTTTAATTGAAGATCATTGTCCTACCAAAACAGTACATACACATATAAACAGTACATACACATATGCCAACTATTACCCGGTATAGAACAGAAAGAGGAAGTAAGATTATGTGATGGTTTTTGTTTGTTTGTCTTTGTTTTTGAGCACAATGAGACAGACAGACAGATAGATAGCACTGAGCTGTCTTTAAAGTGACCGAGTTCAAGCCAACAACCCAGCTCTAGACAGAAACCATCAGAGCAGTCTCTTGTCAGGAGCGAATCCATGGTGTGAGCCAGAAGTCACCACCAAAGTCACAGGAGAAACTGGGCACACCCTAACAGGAAGGGCTGCATGCCTTGGGGAATATAGAACATACATGAAATTCTAAGATAACAAAACAAAACAAAAAACCCCTGCAAAATAAAGACTTTCAGTTGGCGATGACTAGCATAGCCCCAGAATTCCGGGTTCTGATGGAAGTTCTCCAGTGGAAATTTTGAAGAACTCTACTGTGTGTACATGTGAAGAAGTCATGCCTAGGACAGCATTCTGTGTTCTCACTTTCTGATGAGAGACTCAAGTATTATGTGTCGTCCTAGACACTGAGAGAAAGTCTGATGTCTACACACACAAATACATTCACAGAAGGAACCCTCTACAGGGAGAGACGGCAGCTGTGCGCTCTCTGTTTAAGAACTGCTCTGGTGTGCGCAGACAGAAAGGAGACCCTGACCCGCAAGGAGGGTTCAGAGGTCCAACTGAGCCAGGCCTGCGGCTCTCAACAGTGAGGTAGATTTTGTGGCTGTGTGCAAAGCAGCTCAGTGCCAGCCCACACCTCAGGGCTGGATGCGAAGTGCTCTCCTGATGTCCCAGGATCCTTTGCCTTCCTCCTGGACTCATGGGGAGCCCAGCGTGCTGGGCCTGCTGGGCTCCCCAAGGGCCCTCAGCCTGCTGTGGTCCCTCCTGACTCCCTGGCTGTATCACACACTACTCAGAAACATGCAGTAGTGCATTATCGCCCCTTAAACCCCTTCAATGATCCCACAATTTAGAGCAGTTGGCCTTTCTAGTCATCTTGCCTTTTAAAAAAGATTTATTCATTTTTAAGTTAAAGTTATTTGTAAAGATTTATTTTATGTGTGTGAGTGTTTTGCCTACATTGTGTGCCATGTGTGTGCCCGATGTTCTTGATGTCAGAAGAGAGCCTTGTATCTCCTGGAACTGGAGTTACAGATGGTTGTGAACACAACCCATGTGCACTGGGAACCGAACCTTAATCCTCTGCAAGAGAAACCAGTGCCCTTAACCACTGAACCATCTCACCAGTCCTTTTTGTTTTTTGAGACAGGGTTTCTCTGTGTAGTTTTGGTGCCTGTCCTGGATATCGCTCTGTAGAACAGGCCGGCCTCGAACTCACAGAGATCTGCTTGGCTCTGCCTCCTGAGTGCTGGGATTAAAGGTGTGTGCCACCACCGCCCGGCTATTTTTTTTTTTTTTAAAGATTTATTTGTTTTATGTATGTGAGTGCTCTATCTGTATGTACACCTTTATGCCAGAAGAGGGCATCTGATCCCACTATAGCTAGTTGTGAGCCTCCATGTGGTTGCTGGGAATTGAACTCAAGACCTTTGGAAGAGCAGCCAGTGCTCTTAACCATCGAGCCATCTCTCCAGCTCCCCTAATTTTGTATAATTAAAAACAAATTCAATGAGTGTTTGCTTACATGTGTGTATGAGTACCACGTGAGAGCCTGGTGTCCTTGAAAGCCAAAAGAAGGCGTCAGATCTGCTGGGACTGGAGTTACAAACAGTCATGAGCCACCATGTGGGTGCTGGGAATTGAACCAGGGTCCTTTGCAGGAGCAGCCAGGGCATGTTTAACTGTTGAGCCACACTGCCTTTTCTCTTTCTCATCATCTGGGCTTTTTGCCGTTTCTGGGTTTGTTCCCTGCACCCTAAGCTGTCTCCCTAGGACTCCCCCTCCCGCCTCCACCTCATGGCCATCTCTGTCTCATAGCGTCTGCAGTGCATCCTGGGAGGGCTGGTTTGACTCCACTATGGAAAGCCTGTCCTCATCCCCCACTCCTGCGGTTCTGACACACTGTGTGGTTCTGTGACGGTCTCCGTCAGCCTGTGTCCCACTTACCCTGACGTTTCCCATGCTTCCCTGGTGTCGGTGTCCACCATCTCAGATCTCATTTGTTGGCCTTCGGCAAGTGACTGTGACTGTGTTTCTCGAAGCCTTATCTGTGAATTACGGCTGATCATAGTGTGTCCTGCCCGGGGTCACGGTTGGATGCAAACAATGCCAAGTTCACACACAGCTCGGCACCATCTGAGTGTTGGTTCCTCCTGCTGTTATCCAAAAGCACATCTTATTTAGGTCTTTAGCAGGTCTCAGCTCTTGGAGCATTCCCTCCCAACTTCCTTGACGGGCGAAGAAAACAGAGCTCCCCATCTTTGGGTGTGCTTAGCCCTCCTTGTGCATCAGAATAATCAGGGAACCCCTAAAATGATCATTGCCTGAGTTCCATTCCCCCCAACATCCTCCAATGGGAGGGTCCCCATTGATCATGTAATCCCCAGGGGACTGTCAAGTAGACCCAGGATGAAGAGTCCTTCTAAACCATTAGTGAGGTGGCAATTCCGCCACCAGCCCCTTTGTCCCTTTATTTTTTAGTTATACTTTTGTAGAGAACCAATTTCCAGATTATTCCACCGTTAATTCCCGGAAACGGGCATTTCTCCTAACTGCCTAAGCTCCCCTCCATCACCCCTCCTAAGCTCTTCTCATGACTCAGCGTTTCTAAGTGCTTTCTGGTTACCTCTCTTTCTCACAACCCTAAAATGTTTGTTAGGAGTAACTCAGCACATAAAATGCTAGATGATAAAAATCCCAAGGGGTGGTGAGTGGTCGGGGTGGATGGACACAAAAGCTCCCTCCAGCTCTCCATTTCTCCTTTCTCCTTCCAGCCCTTGGTGAAAGGTGGACTTGAAACCATGATCATGAGAGGAAAGACCTAGGAGAGGTCACACATGGGGGCGGGGGGCGTCTGCCTGCCTGTGTCTGCCCGTACCTGCCTGAGCAGTGGCCCCCAACTGGTACCCCAGTAAACATAGTGACGGCCAACGAGGAGATCGAGATGCTCATCTCTTGCTTGCTATCCCTTTAAAATCCGTCTATAACTGTATGTATGAATTTGCTAATACTTACTGGGCATTGAATTTCAATGGGAATTTGGCCAAAGTCAAGACTGGAGAATTTGGCCCCATGGTGGCCAGTTTGGAGCGCTGAGTCAGGGCCCTTGTGCTGACTCAGTTATCCCTCCGGACTTATGTAACTCCAGAAGTTGAACCAAGGAGTTCTACTGCCAATATGGGGGGGGGGGGGGCGTAATTTAAATTTGAGACAAGGCAGATAGTGTGCAAGGCAAAAGAAACATTATCTGAGGGATGAGGGGAGGGGAGAGGGAGGGAGGGGGGAAAGAAGAGAGCAGGGTGTTTTGTAGACGTGAGTACTGTATAAATGATGTCCCATTGTAAGAAAAGCTCTGTGAGTTTATATTGTCAGACATTGTTTTCTCTCTGTTCACCTTAGACATCCTCCTACGTTCGTCTAGATTCTTCTGGCTCCGGGATGGCGTCTCATGTCTGCTGCTGTCTTGCCAATCAACCACGGAATGTGATTTCAAAAATCTACATACAGGATCCATGAACTGTCAAGGTGATGCCGAGAACCGGCCCCCTTTACTCCAGACCCTGAGCTCTGACTTAAGTTTAGGACACGGTCCCATACAACCCTCACACTCCAAAGGAGACTCAATTCAGATGAGACTTGGGGTTGTCCCCCCGCACTCCAGCCCTCAGTTTACTCCAGACCTAGTTAAACTTCACAGCTTAGTGGGACTTGACCTTGAGAATAGTTTCGCAGGTCGAGAAGCTGATGCCTCTGGAAAGCTGAGTAAGCCACCTTGATCACATATCACTCACAGCAGAGATGGAGTCAGCACCTATGTCTGCCAACAGAGCCTGCTTGCTGGTGGTTCCTGTCCCTGGGCTAGAGAAGACCAGTCTAGCATCAGGACCACAGACAGCTGGAGGAGATATCCTCAGTCACATAAATACCCTCTGGCTGGCTGTCAGCTGGGGGAGGGGTGCTTTTGAAAACGTTGTCTAGGTACCGACCACACAGACAGCAGAGGAGCCAGCCAGGGAGGACATTCTTAATGTATGAAGTCATTGGCTTTCACTCTACCTGCAGAGCAAGGTTGCTGTGTCCACTGCCGAGGACCAAGCTCCCCAAAGGCTTCTAGATGCAGCAGAGAATGTAAAAAATCTACCAAACATCCTGCAGCTTCAATCAGCCCTCCAAACTCAAATATTTGCTTTGCGCATCAGGAAATGGCTCGGGGCGCTGGTCCCTCTCACTAAGTGCAAGATTATGAGGCCGCGTGGCCAGCTAAGTGCCCGGAGTGAGTCAGGATGTCTCCGTGGTGAGAGCCCCTCCTCTAATCCACACCTCTTAACAATGGCACCTGAGTCAGAACCAGTCTGGAGTCTTTCTCCAGGCTAGACGGTCAACCTTCTTCTTGCCTTCCTCAGGCTCGGCACCAAACGCTGCCTGTCCTTCACCACTGCTGAAGACTCTGCCCTATCCTCCGTGGCTATGTTTACTGCTCGATTTGCCACCCAACCAAGACGTAGGGCCGTCTGTTCCCGTCTCACGTCAGGTGCTGTTTGATAACAAGGCTCAGTGCTTGGTGACGCCAGTCCTTCCTGCCCCACCCCCCTGCTCCTCTCAGAAAGGAAGGTAGTCCAAAGGGAGAGTCTGGGCACAGGTTAGGCCATCCTCCCTCGGGTCCTGGGTGGGTCCCACTTGCACAGGTAGGGTTGCTGGCTGCAGGCAGGCGATGTTCCCATGAGTTCCATCCCATTCCTTCTGTTCACATCAGACATGGAACCACACATAGGCTGCTGGCCAGGCCAGGTGACTGAGGTGGGGAGGGCCTGCCAGGCTCCTGTCGGATGGAATGCCAACACAGCCAGAGGCAAGAGGTTGTCCTCAGCCATCTCAGCGCTGAGTCTAGGGTTCACCCTGAGCCTCCTCCCAACCTGGCAGGGCCCCTGGCATCCCTCCAGTGGGAAGGGCTCCTTTGGAAAGGGCCTTCTGGCTGCCATGGGGTTGTGAACATCTACGCTGCCAATTTGAATCCTGCAACTCTTGCCATGGAAAAAGGCAGTTTTCCATTACACACACACACACACACACACACACACACACACACACACACACACACACACACACACACTCTGTACCCTACTGTTGAAAACCAGGTACCTCTAAATCCTTCAAACTGGAAGTCACAGACGGTAAATCCTTTACTGAGATGGATAAGGATTATGTAGGAGCCAGGAAAAACCAGACATTTCTGTCTCTGGCTCACCTCCTCCCATTCAAACCAAATGAACCCCTAAACTTGCTGAAGTAGGTAGATTTCCCTCTCAGGGTTCCCTGTCATCTTTCCTAGCCACATCACAAGACTGAGCATCCAAATTGTCCATTAACCCAGCTTTCCAGCGGGGGACTTCCTAATGTTGACCAAATACTAACAAGCATTTCAGAGTCATCTAATCTGTGCACTGGCGCTCCTCCAGACCTCACGTCCTCACCCTCACTCTGCAGATAAGGAAGCCAGCGTTCGGGGATGGGCCCTGGTTTCGAAACGCTTCCTTTCTGTGGTTCTCCTGGGACTAAGCAACTCAGTGCCTCCCATGCTGGCCTGGCGCTGGCTCTGTGTTCTGGGCCAGGAAGAACTAAAGCCCTCCCACTTAAAGGCTTCGGTGTAACAGACACCCTGCTGGACCAATTAGGACCCAACTCTCTGGAACTGCAGACTCACTGGCATTAATTAAACATGCAGAAGCATTTTCTTCCAGTAATGAAGAGAATAATGCAGAGGAGTCTCCCTGAAGCCCGGAGCATGGTATTTCATAAAGGTCACCTCCTCCACATGTGAAGAATGAAGATCCAGGCGCTGGGTTTCAACCTAGGCGTCTCTTCTCCTTTGGGGCTCTGAAGTCAGGTGGAGCTCGCTTGGGTTTGGGGCTCTTTGTACTGAGTGGGAGGTGGATTCTCACTCAGGAAACATGGGTTGCCCAGGCTGAGGCGACCCCTCTGGAGAGGGCTACGAGGAAAGTGACACAGACAACATGCACACACTCCTGTCACCCACAAAAACTCGTACACACCACACCCACACTCATACCTGAAGATGTAAAGATCCACTAACATGTCACACAGATTTAAGCACTCACGCACACACCTCCCAATGCAACACACGTGCACAAGCAGTCAAATGCCAAAAAAACACTTGTGCACAAATGCACACACAAAGGCACATTTATACACATGCATATTCTCTCTGTCTCTGTCTCTGTCTCTCTCTCTCTCTCTCTCTCTCTCTCACACACACACACACACATACACACACTTGTGGTTGTCATAGACCCCAGTGTTTGTTCCTAGTGGCTGGCTGGCTCAGCAGAAAATCTGGCTGAGTTACAAGATACTGTTTGGAAGGTGGGCGTTGCCGTGTGCAAACATACACCTCAGGTTCAGGAAAGTACCTGTGGGAGGGAAGCCAAGTCTCACACGCTTGGGTGGGGTGGCTGAGGGTTCTACGTCTTCTCTCCCCACAAGAACAACTTCCAAAAATCGGAGCAGAGTTTCACCTATTCACCATGATGATGGTCTCTGTTTCCCAGCCCGCAGAACCTCAGATGAACCCTGGTGGGTGCCAGCCTGCTGGGCACACCCTCTGCTGTGATGTAATGTTTTGTTGACAACATGTTCTGAAAGCACCCGTGGGTAGACAGCACAAATTGGCAACTGGAGAGCAGTCATAATTCCAGCGTGCATGGGGGAGTCACAAATGAGAGCAGGTCAGAGCCTCTGGGAGTGAGCACCCCTCCTTTAAATGATGTATAAGTGCCCAGCGGCTGTGGGAGTAATTCAGGAGTAAATGAGAATCCTCGAATTTGGTTGAAGGAAGAAATGAACTTAAGCCTTCAATGGTTTCACCAATTCCTCATTTTAGCTCAAACCCCCACAGCGTAGCATCTCCGCTCTGCCGAGTAGCATATGAAACGGCTGTGACAGTGACCCAGGCACAAGAGCAGTGCAGAGCACACACACAGTGTACACACACACACAGAGGGACAGGTGAGAATTAGATTTGACTAGTCTGCCTCGAGGAACCACACTTGAAGAACAATGAAGTCGGACTGCAAAAAAATTAGATTTAACTATGATAAATGTCAAAAGATTGAGGCAAAACAGCGGTGCCTTTGAACAGCAAAGGTCTCGGATTGACAGTCCAGGTTGTCTCAGTTCTGTCAAATGACCGAAATCATCAGGTTTTGTGTTTAGGTCTATTGTGTGTGTGTCCCGTGTGTGGAGGTCAGAGGGCAGCTTGCAGGAGTCGGTTCTCTCCTTCTACCGTGTGGGTCCCGAGGGTTGGACTTGGGTCGCTGGCTTCACAGGACACGTCTTTACATCAAGCCGTCATGTTTCCCTCCCCCCGCCCCCGTCCCCCAACACTTGAAAACTTCCTATAAGATGCAGGAGTGACCCTTGTGGGAAGAGAGAAGGGGCCACTTCAACATCTACTCAGATGTTTAAAGACCTGGAAGCACACAGTGGTCTTGAACCAGCTCCGGACGGGTACAGGTTGTTTTCTCTCTTTGCATTGGTCAGTTCTGTTCCTTTAACAAAACGCTTAAGTAACCAACTGATACCTTTGCCCAGTGTTTTGGAGCTCTAGGTTCACATTTGGTTGGCTTCGTTGCTTCAGGCCTGTGGTGGTGCAGTACATTACGGTACTGTGGGCATGGGGAGTCATCCACCTCCTATGTGGACGGGAAAGAAAGGGAAGGAGCCGGGCGGTGGTGGCGCACGCCTTTAATCCCAACACTCAGGAGGCAGAGCCAGGCGGATCTCTGTGAGTTCGAGGCCAGCCTGGTCTACAAAGTGAGTTCCAGGAAAGGCGCAAAGCTACACAGAGAAACCCTGTCTCGAAAAACCAAAAAAAAAAAAAAAAAAAAAAGAAAGGGAAGGAAGAGACCAGAGCCCCCAGTGCCTACCCTTCAAGGGGACTCAGGGATGGAGTTCCTCCACTAGGTCCCCTCTAAAGGTTCCTCTACCTCTGAATAGTGAAGCAGGCTGGAGGCTGAATTTTACCACAGGCCTTTGAGGGATAGTCCAGATACAAACTCTAGTAGCTTTGACTACTCTCTATAACAGGGGGTCCCTTCCCTGAGGTCACAGACATTGTAGGTATCTGATCCTTAAACGCCTTTGTCTTGGCTACTCTTTTTAAAAACAATCTCATTTAGTACATCCCCCGTAAAATGAAAGCACCTGTGTATGAAACTCGTATTCTTTTGGACAAACGCCTTACAATTGCTTTCAAGTCACAAGCAGGTTGATGACTATGGATGGGGGCGGGGGTGGCAGAAAGAAACAGGGTGGAATCATTCTAAAAATAAGTTTAAGGACTTCCTACAAGAACTGAGGTCTTACCTGTCTGTGAGCTTTGAGGGTTAGCCCACAACAAAAGCTAAGCTTCAGGATCCCCCATTCCACAGGCGTTGCAGACACAACCAGGGCCACCTGAGAAACAGCAAAAGACAGAACCCCAGGGTGCTGAGCTGCTGGGGTGCGGTGAGGAGATCAGAGTGAAGAACATCATGGTTCTTCACGTGCTCAACTCAAACCTGCTAAGAAGGAGGGCTGCCTGTGAGTGTCCTTCAAAAAGACGCTGATGGGCAATAGCTAGCTTTTCCTCCCCTCCCCCCTTCTCCTTCCTCCCCTTCCTCCTCCTCCATCCCTCCTCCTTCTGCTCTTCCATCCCTCCTCCACCCTTCCTTCTTCATTTCTCCTCCTTTACCTCATCCACCCCCCTCATCCATCCCTCCTCCTCCACCTTCCCTCCTGGTGTGTGCACATCTGAGATCCTCCAATGGAAGTAATGGTTCTTTCTTCCTTGCCCTTTCTGTTTCCTAAGTGGATAAGTCCAGATGCAGTGGTTGTGTGCTGTGGAATAACCCTGTTGCACACTGTAAAGATTTGTCACTGGAACTGGTTTAATAAAAAGCTGATTGATTGGCTGGTAGCCAGGCAGGAATTATAGGCAGAACAACCAAATTAGGAGAATGATGGGAAGAAGGAACACCAGCCAGCTGCCAAGGAAGCAGGGCATGTAGAAAATGAGGCAACAAGCCATGAGCCATGTGGCAAAGCATAGATAAGAAATATGGGTTAATTTAAATGTAAGAGTTATGTAGTAACAAGCCTGAGCTATCGACTGATCATTTATAATTTATATTAGTCTCCAAGTCAGTTATTTGAGCAGCAGCTACCAGTTATTTGGGAGCAGGCAGTTGAGACAGGAAAACTCCACCTACAGTTGTGCATGAGGGGTCCCCCAAAAGGTTCTAGTGTAGAAGGCTTGATTCCTAGCTGGTGAGCCAATCATGGAGAGATAATTGGTTCATTCGAACTCTGACTCAATTAATGGATCAGTCTACTGATGGAGCCATAATTGAATGAAATCCAGGGAAGTTGCAGAAACTGTGAAAGGTGGGGCCAGAGTGGAGCAAGTGCTCTCTAGGGACTAGCGCTTAGGGGAGGATCTTGTCCCCATCCTCTTCTCTCTGACGCCCTGCTTGCTGGCTCTCTCCAGGAGCATCTCTGCCTTGTCCCATCCTTTCTTCCATGATGCTCTGCCTCAGGCCTAAAGCAATGGAGCCAGCCAAGCACTACAGCCTCTGGGACTGTAGGTCAAATACATCTTTCCTCCTCCAAACTGTTTCTCTTAGGTGTTTCCATAGCAATGAAAGACTGACCAACACAAGGTTGGTACCTAAGTTACCATTTTAGGCCATGAGATGACCTTGGGAATGGAGCTGCGTGTGTGTGTGTCTGTGTGTGTGTGTGTGTGTGTGTGTGTGTGTGTGTGTGTGTGTGTGCCAGAAGTAAGCTTTGAATCCCACCTGGTACTGGAGTTATAGGTGATTATGAGCCACCTAATCAGGGTACTGGGAATAGAACTCAGGACTTGTGCAAGAGCAGCCAGTGCTCATAACCACTGAGCCATCTCTCCAGCCCCGACAGGTTCTTCTTATCAAAGAGCTACCAAACAACCTTTGAAGCTTGCTTGTGGGCCTTTTCACTGTAATAAAGAATGCTTCCACCTTCCTGAAACCATTGCTCTTCAGGCTTTGCTCTTCCTTTGATTAAACGTCTTTCTAAAAGACATGGCATCCAAAGAAGGAGGCTATAAATGCAGAAGACACACTTTTATAATTGCCTCTCTCTGTCCCCACATCCTCACCCCTTCTTAGCACCTCGACTGGCCCAACTTACGGTATAGAATCTATACTATAGATGGTAACTGCGGCGGACTGAGCCTCAGCTCTCCATCAGGCATGATTAGGCATTTCACATCAGGCGTCTCATGGGACACTTGCTGGGTGGCTGTGACAGGGGCAATATTTAGTGCCATTACGGCATCTCCCATAGTTAATTGCACAGCTTTTACTCCGTCTGCACTAGTAGCTGTTCCCTGTGTGGTGGCCTGATTGATTCTCCAGTATGAATCTCTTCCCAGAAGCCCTCTGTTCCGCAGACTCTGTCTATGGTACTTTAGTTGTATGACACCATCATCAATAGTGGCTGAAACGCCAGTCATTTCTGCCTGTGGTGATGGAGAATTTGGGAAGAGTGTGGGCTGGTAGTTCTCACTTGGAGGCCTTTCTAGCTGTTGGCAAAGGCCAGTGTGAGATGTCCCTCATAGCCTCAAGCATTGAACACATGGTCCCCAGCTGGGGGTGCTGTTTTATTGAGGAGGGGGGAGGGTGCAGCCCCGCTGGAGGAAGTATGCTACTGGAGAGCTTAAGGCCTGTTTGCAGCTTGCTCTCTCTGCCTTAGGCCGGCAGTTCAAGATGTGAGCTCTCAGTTTCCCATCTCTGCAGCTTGCTGACAGGCTCCTGCTCCGCTGTTACGGACTCTTACCCGCCGGGATCTGAAAGCCAAAACAAACTCTCTCCCCTAAGTTGCCTTGGTCATGGCGTTTTAGCACCGCCCCAGAAAAGTGGCAAAGATAGCCAGTTACCATCTGGTGACTTGAGGAGCTGCACAGTCGGGTCCTGAGGTAGTCCATTCACATGCTGGGCGAGCTGATGCCTACTGGGGGCTGGGGGCCTTCATTCCTCTCCAGTGGAGCTACTGAATGTAAGGCATAGAGCCCAGCTTCCCTCAGAGGGAGCCATCCAAGGTACTAAGATGGGATTGGATTTATCTTTTATACCCTCATCTCGGAAACTACAGCCCTTCCCTCTTAGCGTATTCCTGCTTCAAGGGGAGAAGACATGGGAATCGTGTCTCCGTAGAACAGTGGGAGATATAGACTGTGGGGTAGAGTACATATTCTTTGGGTAGATATGGGGAAACCCAGAGCCTGCATCCTTCACCAGCACTCTGTAACCCCTCACGGGCTACGCCACACCCAGAGTCCGTTCTGTCTGCTGTTCCTTTCTGCCACATCTGCCTTTGTTAAAACGTGAGATGGGCGCCACACCCATTGCCTCAGCTAGCAGCAAGTGTTCATTTTCAGTGGTACTCTAATGGGAAGGATGCGATTGGCTCTGAGCTTCTCACATGTGGGTTAGTTTGATCTTATCCTACCTCTCTGCCCAAGGAATCCTTGAGGACCCCTTCACCCTACAACCTTCTCTCACCCCAGGACTGAAAGTCTAGCCAATTCTGTGCGGTGCAGCATCTGATTGGCTACTTGTTGTCCTATGGAGTCAGAATCAGGATTAACCCTTTACACAACATTTTAAAAGCTCTTTGGGCATCCCACCCTCCATTCAGGCAAGTGTGGAGATCATGGGGACGTCCCTCCCAAGCACTCTAGGGAGGCACGCAGATGTTGACCACTGTAGAGACAAGTGTGTGGGTTTTAAGCCAGTTCACAGGCATGTCTAAGCCCTGGGTGGGCTGTGTGAGTGAAGAGAGGACCATCTCTGCTTGAGGAGGGGTCAAGGCCACCCTGGGGGAAGCCACAGCTCTGTGGATGAAGGGGTGGGTCTGATGAAAACCTTCCCAGGGCAGCTCATGGTTCCACTCAGCCCCCGATTCATCAGCCCGATTCATCCAGGGACCTTGGCTGCACCCCACCTTGAGATCAGTCTCTTTGTTAGCTAATGGCCCTAAGACTTGGCACCATTGTGCCTCCGTGAGCTTGTACTGGGGTTGTCGGCAGAGAGTACCACATTTCCTACTCAAGGCCGTTCCCTGAGTACAGAGTATTACTGTCACTTTATTACACAGTACAGCTAAATATAGAAGACAGCAGAATGTCTCTTCAGCAGCATTTGCCCAGGAGGAGCAAGTGGCCCAGTGGCTACAGAGGATGGAGCGGGAAAGGGCCTGGGTTCGGCAGCATCCAGAGTTCCCCTGGGTAGTCACCTTGCCCATGAAAGCAACCCATGCAAAAATGAAGATTATGGACCATGGGCCAGGATGAAGTGGTACCTTCCCAGCAGAATGGCTTCTTAAGGTCAGAGAGTCCCCTTGGTGCTAATTCACCAACAGCATGATGGGGTTCTGGTGCACCCAGTGTGACTGAGCTTTTCATTACTTCCCAGAACACATTCCAGAATTTTCTCCCCACCCTCTGCTCTGCATGCTCCTAACCCACTCTTCTTGAACAAATTGTAGGCCCTCCCACTTCAGTGAGCGTGTAGAGCTCGTGCCCTGAGCTTTGCGGCCGCTCTAGTGGGTGGCAGTTGGCCACCCTGAGGAGAAAAGCCTCAAGTAAGGGGTGACATGACCACAGCATGTCCCTCCAGAGAGCCTGAAACTGACTTAAGATCCACAGACTCTGACGCGGTCCTTTCCCATGATGCTCTTGGCACCACTGTGATCCTGGGACCATGAGCCAGAATATTGGGGCTCTGGTCAGTCCCTGCAGGCCAAGATGGGTGGGTGGGAGGGAGGGATGACCTCAGTGTCTGGACCACTGCTCCTCACTCCATCTGCTGAAGGGTGTAAAGCAAACAGGCAAGGGATGGAGAGGGTGATTTGGGAGATCTGAGTTATCACCAGGCACGACTGAGCCCAAACCCGCTCTCCTTCTACCGTGCCTTGGAGGGGGGCCACGTCCAGTTTTCCGGTGTGCCTAGCCACTAGCTACAGGAAATAGAACATGGCTTGTGCTCAATACCTTTGCTGAAAAAAAAAATCAACAAGTGAGTGAACGAGTATGAGTATGGAGACCGCGCTTTCCCACTAAGTCAGTCAGCCACTTACACAGCTCCCGTCGGATGCCCTTGTATTTGTCTTGAATCCTTCCCTCTTCCTTTAGTGCGCAGATCTGCCTCTTACCGTGGCCCTCTTTCATCCTGGCACTCATGGTTATTTGGATTTTCAGTGTCATCAGCTGCCCAGGAAAGAAGCAGCTTTGCCGAGTGGCTGTCCTCTCCAAAGTCACATCTTCACTGTCTCCTCTTGGGTCCTATGATGTGCTGTGTGTGGTAGGGTGGGGGCTGGTTGGGTAATAGCACTAGGTGAAGGTAGTCCTGGTAAACAGATGGGCACAGGCTCTCCGCCATAGGGCAGGGATGGCACCTCATAACATAACCTGGTAACAAAAGCTGCTGGAAACCAGACCAGGTTTTCGTTACTGTTAAAAAACATCTGTGAGAAACAACTTACAAGGAGGAAGGGTGAGCTTGGGCTTACGGTATCAGAGGGCCAGTCAACGGTTGCCTGTCTCTCTGGATACGGGCCTGTGGTAGCATGAAGTATCAGAGAGGGGCCTGCTTGTTCAAACCCATAGCGTGGTGAAGCAAAGGAAGGCCGGAATGGAGCAATACCCACCAGGGAACTAACTTACTCCCACTAGACCCGCCTCCTAAGGTTCTAATACTTCCTACGGTGGCATGTGCAGGGGGCCTGGCCTTTAGCACAGGGGCATTGGTGGGGAACACGTCACACAACAAACAGAAAAGAAAATTTCTTTACAAAGTTTAATGTGTTATTTTAATGTCCTCTCTGGTGAATGGAATTTCCTCAGGGCAGTTAGCTTTTAGTCTTTCCCCTGCTTCATTCATTCCTTTTAGCTCACCCCCCCCCACTTAAAAATAACTGTTTCTCTTTATTTTATGTATCTGAGTGTTTTGCTCATGTATACGTTTGTGCACCACGTGGGTGCAGTGCTCATAGAGGCAGGAAGAGGGCGTCAGATCTCCTGGAAAATGTAGTTACAGGTGGGTTGTGAGCCCACCGTGTTGGTGCTGGGATTGAACCTGGATCTTCTGCAAGAGCAGTCAGTGCTCTTAACTATTCAGCCCTCTCTCCAGGCCTTCCCCCTCCTTTTAGCACTCAAAGAAAATAAAACCCCAAACCTGTGTGCTATTTCATCCATCACTTTTTGCCAGTTAGGATTTTAAAAGAAAAAAAGGCAGTATGATTTGCTGAGTTCCTCAGCAACTGAACTTGACCTCTCAGAAAACTCTCAATTTGATGTTAAAATTCACAGGTAAATGAATTTCCCTAACCTAGTGACTGTTTACATCTTCAAAGTGAGTCTTCCTATTTCTCTCTTCCTGTTACCTTTGACCCTCCATTTCTCCCAAGGTAGCTAGCTCATCAGTCTCCAGGCACTCTCTGGGTAACCCTCCCTACAGGAAGCTATTCCTAATCACTGTGAAACCCTTGATTTAATTAACACCATCTCTGTTTCCTATAAGGTTAAGATAAACCAAATTTATACCAGGAAGGAAGGAAATTAACTTCACACTACTGGAAAAAAAAAATAATAATCAGAGTTCTGAATCAAGAGGCTAAGAGGTCACACACCCTCAGTAGCTTATAGATAATTCCCAGATAGGTCCTGATGGTAGCAATTTAGTGGAGCCTAAGAGTCGAGCAAGCCCTTAAGAGGTGGGAAGTGATTGGAGTCTGAAAACAGAGAATGATGTCATAACCAGACACCAGGCTGATGCGGTAACTGCCCCGTAACTGATCCCCCCGGCTGGGCTTGCCAACACTTCTGAGACTTTTAGTTCATGTATTGTTTAAAGCGTGATTGGAAGATACCCAGAACTTTTATTTTCTAGAATTACACTTTGAGGGGCGGGGATGGAGGGACACGCATCCAGGACATTTACAGTAAAATATAAAGAAAGAAGAACAAAACCAAAGAACCCTGGCCAGCAACGATTAGGGGTAAAGGTGGCGTGCTAGGACACCATGTAGCCCAGGTTGGTCTTGAACTCTTCCTGCTTTAGCCTCCCAAGTGCTGGGATTAAAGGCGTGCACCATTGTTTTTAGTTCAAACAGGAAGTGTTTATTATCAAGGACAAAGACTAGGAAACAGATGGGTGACTGGGGTTGTTGGTTTGTTTTTGTTGTTGTTGTTGTTTTGGTGTTTTCAAGACAGGGTTTCTCTGAGTAGTTTTGGTGCCTGTCCTGGAACTCTCTCTGTAGACTAGGCTGGCCTTGAACTCACAGAGATCCGCTGGGCTCTGCCTCCCGAGTGCTGGGATTAAAGGCATGGGCCACTGCCTCCCGGCAAGATGGGTGACTGGGAATTTTGGAGCTCAGACTGTGTGCTTTGCTCTAGGAAGTCCTCCAGAGCTCCTTAACATTTCCAGGGCTATTTCTAGTGTCCTTGTACTCTATGTCGGAAGTTTTCTCTCTGGGAATATATCTCAGCCTGTCTTCAGTTGCTGTAACAAGTCACCATAGACTGGGAAATTTATAACAAACAGAAACTCATTTCTTATAGTTCTGGGGGTTGGAAAGTCCAAAACTAAGAGGCTGCACCTAGTGAGTTATGACGCTGAGAAGGCCAGGCAAATGCCATGACAGGCTCCTAATAACTCAGTTAAGAACTAGGCCTCAGTTTCTGCCTCATGAAACGGACAGTTTCTGAAAAAAATATGAACAATGGACAATCAATTTCCAACACTCCCCCACCCCCTTACCTCCCCACCCCCACCTCCCACCCCCAACAGCAAGGAGGAGGGAACTGCACACACAAGGCCTGAGCCAGCCCCCACAGTATCTCAAGGCAATACAACCAAATAAGGACAGAGCCTGGGACTTGTCTAGACTTGCCCCAAACTGTAAAAACTGTAGCCCTAGCCAACCCCTGCTATCCCTAACCAATCAGGAACGTACTAATATGATTGCCACCCGTGTAAGCCAATCATAGACAGAACGACTTAATGGCCTTAGAATTCCTTTAGCTGTCTGTGAAAGAGCCTGCACTCTTTCCTTTCTGCTCCTTCCTTCCTTCCATCCGTCCTCTCCCTCCCCCCCAATAAAGCTCTAAAAAGGTAACCATGGCTGTGATTCTTCCAATCAGCACTCTCCTCCACTGGCATGGCCCCCGCAGACGGTGCCATAACTCGGATACACCCCCCGAGCACCGAGGACCTGCTGTGACCCCTGCCGCCTGCCGCCTCTTCCCCCATCCAGCAAGACCGCCAGAGCGCCGCCGCGCATCCCTCGCTGCCTCCGCTGGACCCCCACACAGCTACCTCTATGGTCACCACACATCTTGTCCAACAAAAAGTTCCCAGCCACAGCCAAGAGTCTCCAGAGCAATCAGATGTCTCCAGACAGCATCCCACAACGCCTGTCTACCTCGGAAGACTCCCCTTCTCCATTCCCCCCAGAGCCAACCAACGTCCAAAAGTCAGCTGGAAGCATTTTTTGAGAGGAACGACGCCCCTAGTCCCATCTACCTGTTTTTTTTTTATAATAAGCGAAAGTCTGGGATGTAAGGATTTGGTCCTTAATTACATCATCAGCCTGTGATGGCGTCCTAGCCTAAAAAGTGGGTGGGCCCTCTGTGAGTCCCTCTCATTCCTTTCCGCTCCTTCCTTCTGTCTGTCCCCTCTCTCCCTCTCTCTCTCTCTCTCTCTCTCTCTCTCTCTCTCTCTCTCTCTCTCTCTCTCTCTCCCCCCCTCTCAATAAAGCTCTAAAAAGGTTTAAAAAAAAAGCCTGCAAGCTTCTCTCAGGGTCACCGTTTCGCCTTTGTGTTGGATGTGTGGCCCCAGCATGCCTTATTCTCAAGATAATAAACGCTCTTGTTGATTGCATACGTGGATGATGGTCTTTGGTGGGACTTCTCTAGGACCCTAACAGACGTCTTGCTGTGCCATCCTATGGTGGAAGATGTGACATGGTGAGACACAGCGAGCCTGCCTGCCTAGGTCTCACTTCCTCCTTCTATAAAGCCATCAAGAGGCCCCACCCACGTGGCTTTGTCTAGTTCTAATCACTTTTAAAGTTTCACCCTCAAAATACCGTCAACACAGGAACTTGGAGACTAAGTTTCTAACACATGAATTTGGAGGAATGTACTCAAATCACAGCAGGCATATAATTCTGCCTCAACAGGGGTATGGGGGGGTGGAAATCTGTGGGTGGCCATTTTATCTTCTCTGAGAAAAATCCGGTAAATCCAGCCACCCCCGTGTAAATCCCAATCCCTCACCAGGAAGTCTCTTGGTCCTAGTTCACGATGATCTAAGAAGGTCCACTAAGACGTGGTGAATCTGTCCTGCCAGCTCTTTTCCTGTAGTAAGCATGTTCTACAGATTCTTGAGATCTTGCAGTGATCAGGCCACGTGTTCCTCCTGAGAGGGAAGCCATCCAAGGATTCTGCTGTGTATTCCAGGCAAGTGCTAGCTCATGATGTCCACCAGTGTAGATTTTATTTAGAACACAATTGGGAGGGTCAAGGGTGGGGGTGGGTGGGGGTGGGGGGAATGGTGTGTCAAAGTTCACCAGCCTTTCCTACTTGACCTGATAATGACCCCTTCCTGCTGTGGGAGAACTCATTCGGTAAACATAGCCATGGCCCCCGAACTGTATTACGTTGTAAGAGTCTAGAGGGATTGTGGGAAGCCCTTTAGTCCAGGTTTCCATGCCCGGGCAAAACAAAACGCTTCAATTCCAGGAAGCTATAAGTTTCTCTTGCTCAGTTACGTCTCCATATGTCTCCTGTTATGTGTTTTATCTTTTTATTTGTCGGTTGTGTTGAAATCACATCCAAACACTGCAGTCTCTCACTCCCTTGCCCAAATTATGCAAATTAATAATAACCCTGATCTGGTCGTGGTTGTTCTTGATTGAAAAGTAATTAAGTTGTAATGTGCTAACCCTTATGTTAATATTTGTCCCTGAAGATAAAGAGACCTTAAAATACATGCAAGAGCCCTTCGGGGACAGGATTATGAGCCGGGAAGCTGGAAAGGGAGGGAAACAGAACAGAATGGAAATGTCCACATGGCCCTTAAAAAAATGTGATGAGACTCTGTGTGTGTGTGTGTGTGTGTGTGTGTGTGTGTGTGTGTGTGTGTGTGTGTGTGTTTTGTTAGTTTCTTTTCTTCTTCACATGTTTATTATTGCAGGCGATTGTCACGGTGATGTCAGAGCCTGCATGGCGCAGGCCTCTGTAACTCACTTCAGCTCAGTCTCTCGTTTTCACAGGCAAACCTGTGGGCATTAAGCGAGACCTCTGATAGGCTGTGCTTAGCTTTCCTAACAGGGCCCTGTGCGACCTTTACCAACCAGCCACTTATGTCTAGGAATTTCACCGGACCTTCTTCAGTCCCATCTGGCTCGTCCTTAAAAAGACACCGGAACTGAGTGTGTTCCCAGGACCCTCCAACTATGTTCTAGCAGAGATGATTGTATACTCAAGCAGGTTCACTGGGGGACTGAGAAGGGCCACCCAGCTCTGCTTGAAAAGCCTCTTTCCTGTTCTGTTTCCCTTTTGAACGATTCTCTTACCTGCCTCTTCCGACTGTGAACATCCTGGTTCTGTTGATTTTTTTCCTTCAAGGCCTAGCTCAAATACTATCTCCTCTCTTGAGTGTTTCCAGGCCACATTCTCGGCCACACACACATCTTGGACAAACAGACACTCATATGCATCAGCGTCATTATAACTGTGAAGGCGTTCAGTACCAACCTGGATTAAGGTAGGTCATCTGCACTATGCAGGCCAGTGACAGAGAGGACCCAGGATATAGCACATTGGCATTTCTTCCTTTCTCTGGATCAGACAGACTGTAAAGGAATCCTCTGGCTTTTGTCCAAAGTAGGTCATAGATTTTCATGTGTGAGAGATGCCTACCTCTCCATGAGGTAGAGAGGAAGGGGATGCCCCAGTCCCTGAAGGTCCAGGGACACAGAGAATGTAAGCAGGTCTTGCTAAATCCTGCTGTATAATGGTCCACCACTTTTCATCAAACCTAAGCATTGAGACAGAAGTTCCCCTGTTTCATTGGGTCTTTCTTTCTTTCTTTCTTTCTTTCTTTTTTTTTTTTTTTTTTTTTTTTTTTTTTTGAGACAGGGTTTCTCTGTGTAGCTTTGCGCCTTTCCTGGATCTCGCTCTGTAGACCAGGCTGGCCTCGAACTTACAAAGATCCACCTGCCTCTGCCTCCCAAGTGCTGGGATTAAAGGCATGCTTCACCACCGCCCTGCGTGGGTCCTTATTTCTAAAGGCTTCTGAGTCCTCTACAGCACACACGGCAGAAACATGTCTGCTTTCCTGTGTCAATCTGCCTTTTGTTAGAAGGGCGTGAACCTAGCAACGGATGAGGAAGCAGAAGAATTTCCCTTCCTCATCCACTAGTGTTTGGCGTTCCTGGGAGAGGAAGATAAAGGCACACACAGGCACAGGCAACTTTGCAAAGCCCTCAAGCTAGCTCCCGGAGCCAATGCGTTGTGAATGTGTGGCATGAAAACTGCGGGCTCTCTCCGACAGCCGGCCACTCCACTTCTGGATTCTAAATAGCACTGTCCAGTCTTCCGGCTCTTAATCTGTGAAGGTCAATTCTCAGAGGCCAATGCCCTGTGCGCTTCTTCTGTGTGCAGGTTAATGCTCGCTCAAGTGCGTGTGCGTGTGCGTGTGCGTGTGCGTGTGCGTGTGCGTGTGCGTGTGCGTGTGTGTGTGTGTGTGTGTGTGTGTGTGTGTGTGTGTGTGTGTGGTGTACTTCTGCCCCCAAGTCAAGCCCTGAGGCTAGGGAGGGCTGCCTCTTTCTTCTTTGGAACTCAGCAGAGCACAGGCTTTCTTAGAAATGCTGGCGAAAAACTGCTCTGTTGATTAACCAATCCCTGTGTCATAACCACAAATTTGCACACAGAGAGAAGCCGCATTACAGCGACTCCCTGGCACTCAGGCTCCTCTGTGCAGGGGTGGAATGTGGAGAGCAAGTTCTGCTTTCTGGGTCTCCTCTACTGTATCTGAGGCCTGTACCCAAGGGCTGTACCTAAGGCAGAGTCAGCTACCTCCCTACATGGGGAACCAGCGTAGGTAAGCTGGTCTCAGGGGCCAGGCTATATCATTCCCAAACAGCGGAAACTCAAGGTGTGCCCTGGGTGGGTCATCCTCATGAGAGGACCAAGGACAATAGTAGGGACATCTCAGTGGGCTCTGAGCCCATCTAGGAGCTCTGAGCAGGGCTATGGAGGGTAGAGCCTTTCTTCACCTCCCAAAAGCTCCGGTTTCCTGTTGGCTGCAGCCCGGAAACCAAGTACTAGGGGACAACCCATAGGTTAACACTCTAGCCTTTTTCCTCCAAGCAGGTAACTTCCATGCTGAGTGCAGCTGGGAAGGGATTCCTCATTTCCATGTTCAGGAGGGTTGTGCCTCCCCAACAGAGTCCTGAGCCAGCTTCTAAATCAACGACTCCAAACGGATCTATCCATGGAGAAGGTAAAATGAATAGACACAGTGTGCCTGTCCGCCCACAGTTCCGGCAGACAGTAGGCAGCTTCCTTGCATGGCACACCCATCTCCACAGCAAGAAGGGGTGACCCAGTGACCCTAAGTCTAGCTTTGACGAGGGGAGGAGAAGCGCCCCAGCACTACCCTGAAAGGAGTGTCCTTGACTAAGAGACCTCTTGCTTCACTTCTGGCTGCCTGGCCCTTCTTCCCATCCCAGTAGCCTCTGCGGGAGAGGCAAGGTCCCCTGGTTGGAGCAAGCTCCGGGGATCAGCTCCCTGCAAGTCAGGAAGGACGGAGAGGAAATTCATTGTCAGGAAAGGTAAAGAGGAGTCAACAGACGACCTTGATGTCCCAAGACACAGAGGGCCTGGTGACTGTTTTCAGCAGGGTGACCTGGGAGTGGGGAGCAAATTACAGGTTGTCTGGTCTCTCTCCATTCATCCCTACCCCACTGACCAGGTCTCGGCAAAGAGGGTCCGATCTCTGTGAGTCAGCGATTAGAGAGGTCACCTCGTCCTATGTGGGTTCAAGTGGCCCTGTCCTCCCCCTTACTGACCCAGCGGGCCAGCACAGGCCTAGGCCTACCCCACCTTGCTCTGTAGTGACCACAGAGAAAGGGATGTTCACACTTGCCATGCCACAGGGAACAGGGAGAAAGGCTTCCATGATGAGACAAACTGGGCATCTGGGTTCCCCTTTCCTTCCAGGGGCCACTGTGGCCTGTGTCTTAAAGGAGACCAGATCTATTTCTGAAAGAGACAGACTCTCTCTCTCTCTCTCTCTCTCTCTCCCTCTCTTCCTCCTCCTCCCCCTCTCCCTCTTCCCCTCTCCTCCTCCCCCTCTCCCCCTCCTCCTCTCCCCCTTCCCCTCTCCCCCTCCCCCTCTCCCCTTCTCCACCTCTCCCTCCCCCTCCCCCTCTCCCCTCCCTCCTCTCTCTGTATGTTTCTGCCTCCTCCCCATCTGCCTGTGTTATGGGGCTGCAGCTGACCCCATCTCAAGTATTTCTCTTTCTTGGTTCCTCTTCAGGACTACTCAGCCACTGAAAGCCCCACCCCAGCCGCCAGGACTTGCTGCAAGCCCCAGACTTCATCAATGCCTCAGCAGACATCGGTGCCCTCAGGACTCTGTGGCTGCCATCCACTGCTTCTTCTCACCTCTAACTCCCCTTCCATGAGATGACCATTTGGACTGTGGAATATTTAGGGGAGGATTGAACCCAGGGCCTTTCACACACGAGACAAGTGCTCTGCTACTGAGCTACAGCCTCAGCCCTTCTGCTGTGTGTCTTCAAAAAGGTTGTCTAAGTAGCCCAGGAAAGCCTTGGCCTTGGGCTCTGCCTGCCTCAGCCTCCCATGCAGCGGGGGCTGCACCTCTTGTCCCAGCCTCTCTTGGGATTTCAACCCTGTGGTCCCACAGCTCATCATTTGTCTGGGCAGCTCAGCATCTCTCCCCAAAGCAGCCAAGGCTCTCGGAGGGAACGCTGGAGCCACATCCTTCTTAACATGACTCTGAGAGATCTTTTTGATGGTAGAGGATCTCCAGAGTGGGAATACATATAGATGATGCTCTGGACTTGTCTGTAGATTTCAAGGATCAATTCTGAGAGTTTTCCTTAGGATGCAGAAAAATGAGTCTCTGCCCAGCTTCGTAGTGACTGGAGCTGCAAACAGAGAAAGCCCGGAAGAGAGTGGAGGATGATGGGTAAAGCGCATAGTAGTAACTCATTAAATACACTCAGGCCTTTGGGACCAGCTTCTCACCAAAAGTGTACTTGAAGACTGGGTACAGTGGCACATGCCTTGAATCCCAGCACCTGGGAGAGGCAAAGGCCAGTAGATCTCTGTGAGTTTGAGGCCAGCCAAGGACACAAAGTGAGACCCTGTCTAAAAAAAAAAAACCAAAATATGTGTTTGAGGGGCTAGAGAGATGGCTCAGGGGAGATGGCTCAGTGGTTAAGAGCACTTGCTGTTCTTTGAGAGGACCTGAGTTCAGTTCCCAGCACCACATCATGTGGTTTACAATCACCTGTACCTCAGCTCCAGGGAATCCAACACCCTCTTCTGCTCTCCTCAAGCACATGCATACATGGAACATACACACACAGAAATAAAAATCTTAAATATATATATCTACATTGAATTCAGCTCCTATTTTAATAGTGAGAGTTAATTCTTTAATTTATAAATATTAATTTTACAAAATAGATTTCCTTATATTTTCTTTTTCTTTTTTCTTTTTGTTTTGTTTTTCAAGACAGGGCTTCTCTGTGTAGTTTTGGTGCATGTCCTGGAACTCACTATGTAGATCAGGCTGGCCTCAGATTCACAGAGATCCACCTGCCTCTGCCCCCTGAGTGCTGGGATTAAAGGCGTGTGTCATCACTGCCCGGCCTTATGACATTTTCATACATGCATATAATGTAATGAATCATATTAGTTATGATTTTTAAATGTCATTTTCTAACGTCACCCCCCCCCCCCCCACCGTCTACAGTTTCCCTTTCTGTTCTATAAATTACCTGTGGCATGAATATCCTTAAAAGGAAAGTTCTAGAAGTAAACAACTCATAGGTTGGAAACTGACAGCGTTCTCTTGTTTGGGATGCGAGTTGCCCCTCTGTGCAGAGTATCTGCGCATGCAGGAAAGCTGACTGTTAGTCGCTGGCGTTGCCCCTGTGTACAGAGTATCTGCGCATGCAGGAAAGCTGACTATTAGTCGCTGGAGTTGCCCCTGTGTGCAGAGTATCTGCGCATGCAGGAAAGCTGATTGTTAGTCGCTGGAGTTGCCCCTGTGTGCAGAGTATCTGCGCATGCAGGAAAGCTGACTATTAGTTGCTGGCTCGCCATCCTCGTTGCCACAGTGACTCCAACAGCATCACAGTGTTTGTTTCGAGTCACTCAAATTTTATTTAATAATGCTCCAAAGTGCAAGAGATGTTCGGCTGGGAGCTTATTATAATTGCCTGTCTTAATATTAATTATAGTTGCTAATCCTTTAATGTGTCTGATTTACAAATGAAACATTCTACAAAAAAAAAATTAAATGTTACGCAACTATAGAAGTTGGTACCGTCTGCAATTTCAGGCACCTGCTAGGGTCCTGGAGTGAATCCCTAAAGATAAGGGAGTATTGCCTTTTACTGCGTGCCAGACTCTCTGAGGAATGCTTAGACATCAATTGGTTTATTCCTCCAAACAGACCTAGGAAATGTCATCATTGCTGTGTTAAATCAAGAGACGGCAGAAACTGGGATGTAGCTCAGTGGTAGAGCACTTGCCTGGCATTCCCAAGGCCCTGGGCTCCAGTCCAGGACTGCAAAAAACAAAACAAAGATCCTCCTAAAATAAGAAACATTAAGTATCTTGCTCGTGACCTTTAAGTGGTGCCGCTGGGGTTCTAAGCCGCATCTAGCTGATTCTCGTAGGTATGCATAGTTTATCACTATAAATACCATCTCATCAGAGCCCAGGGTCTGGAGAGTCTTCAGGGTGGGGCTGCAGGGCAGGAGGGGGCTGTTAGGAAAGCCCGGGTCCAGGCTGGAGCTCCCCCTGCTAGCATCTCTCCTCACCTGCTCCAGTCATCTCCACAGTGTCCAAGCAAGCCGAGGAGAGAGAGCCTCTGCTACATCGCCGGCCTCTCGCTATATTGTTTCCTTCTCGACAAGGGGTGTCAAACCACATCCGCCATGAGCCTCACTCTAATTTAGTGAGTCAATACCTTGTGATGTTGTTAAAAATGCCTCTTTGCTGTGAGGTTTAGGAGAGTTTCGTCAAACAGGAACCAAGGCTCTCTCGTCCATCCCCAGTCGCCAAGATGTTGAACACCCTCCCAGGGTTGGGGAGAGCTCTGGCAATAAGGAAGCGTGAAATGATTCGGCATTGTGATTTCTTCTGAGAGATCCATGGCTACACAGTCCACGGTGGGAGTGCCAGGCGTCAGTGGACACAATGCCACAACCTGGGCAAACCTGGGCAAACCTGGGCAAGGGATTCCGTGTGCACAGACATCGCTCCATTTGTTCCACACCTTTCCTTGAAGCGCGTCTAGATTCAGAGTCACCTGAGGCTTAGCAAACCATAGGTTTCAGTAAAGTCAGAACTACCAGTGCCCTCGGGGAGTGGCGGTGTGAGGTCGCCACCAAGCATTAAGGTATTTACATGACCTTAAAAAGAAGAGCTTGGGCAATCATGGAGATAACAAAATCTTCCCTAGTTTCTGTACCACACTGATTTTCCCAGGACCTGGCTGGGCACAGAGCACCAGAAGGATAAACTGCTCAGAAGTGGTTCTGACCACACTGACTCTCAGTGGCTGGTGCTCCAGGCTATGACTATGCTTAACCTGTTTCGCAAAAAGCTTTTGTTTATGCCAATATATTGGGGAGATAATATTTCAATGCTTGGGTCCTAAGGAAGCAGACCTAGCAATTAGGCTCGAGTGGGGAGCACTGTGGGTCACCCTAGCTCCTTGAAGATTTATTTTTAATTGTGTATGTGCATGTGTGTGCGAGTGCGTGTGTGTGTGTGTGTGTGTGTGTGTGTGTGTGTGTGTGTGTGTGTGTGTGCGCGCGCGCGCGCGAGCTCACACAGTGCTTACAGAGGATAGAGGGGGGCATAAGATGCCCTGGCACCATATTTTCAGGTGGTTGTAGGCTGCCAGACCTGGGTGTAGGAACCGATTTCCAGTCCTCTGTAAGAACAGGAAGTGTTCTTAACCGCTGATCCATGACTCCAGCCCTCAGCTCCTTTCTTTAAAGAAACAGTTGCTCAAAATTCTCTGGGAAATATGGGAATTTCCCACGATGAAGCGAACTCATGGTCTTTGTCAGACAGAGATCTGAAGGAAGGATATTCATTAAATGACACCTTTGGGTTGTTCTGACAAACACCATTGCTGGTCAAGTCCCACACGGTACATTTTTTTTTTTTTTTTTTTGTCATTTAATTGTTCAATAACCATGAAGGCGATGCCTTCTCCCCGCCATCTCTGTTTGTTATGGAGTAGAATAGAAAGAAGCAAAGGTATTGTCTTACACCAGGCGGGGCTACAGCTGAAGCTGGACCTCACACTCTATTTGGCATGGTAAGCAATTTGGGTTAGAAAGACAAGCCAGAACCTAGTTGGGACTAATTTGAGGAAAACCGTACCCTTGTGTCAATATAGCTGGCGCCGTGCCGACACACTGAGGTCAATAAATTGACTGTAGAGAGAGCTTTACAAGGGAGACCTGACTGAATTGAAATCCTTATTTTCAAAATATCAGGAGTTTTTCTTTAGGCGAAGCTTACATGAGCCCTTAGAAAGATGTGGTCGCTTTAAAAATCTCATACAATTGTAGTTTGTATTAAGTAAAAATACTTTGTTCAGATAATAAAGAGGAGCAACTGCCTTAGTCTAACTTGCATGGTTACAAGAGAGTATCTGAGACAGGGTAAGTCAGAAAAGAAGGACATGGGTTCCTGGTGCCGAGGCAGGGCCGTGTGATGCCATTTTTCTGGCATTTACTAAGCCTCTAGTGAGGGCTTTGGGCTGCCCCACTCATGGTAGACAGTTGAAGAGGAACCAGTGGTTTTGGAGCTGGCACGCTCTGAAAGGACCTACCTACTTTACCACAATCCACTCTCGGTGATCAATCCAGCCTCCAAAGAGAGGGCTCTCACTCAGACTGGAAAGGCACACGTCCCTCTTGCAAGCTGCACCGCCCAGCACCACACAAGGCAGCCAGACCTGGGCTTGAGTTTCAGAGGGCACCAATCACGCTCAAATCAGAGCAGGTGCACCATGTGCTCAAAGGCCACTGGAAAGTGATGTTCATTACAAGGCATTTTGAGCAAGATGGCTCCTAACACACAGTCCTGAGAGCGGAGAGGGGATCTCTGGATGCGGATGGCTCTGGACCCCACACAGACATGCTGTGGGAGCGCTCAGCTTGAAGGGAGGTGATGAAGAGATGGGAACTGTCTCCCAGTCTTAGACTGTTTGAGGAGTAATGAGGAGAAAGAAGGAAGAAGAACCGAGGAGGCAGTAAACATGGAAGTGGCTGGGAGAGTGATTTGAACATATATACAAAAACAACCTTCTGTAAAATACTCTGGCAGACCGAAGCGTTCAGTGTGGGGAAAGGCAGGCACTTTCCAGAGAGACAAGCCCTTTGTCAGGCGCTGACAGACTCTGTGGACACTTGTCAGAAACCCCGAGAAGAACTCTCCAACATTAGGTGGAAGGCTATCTGTATCTCAGATTTCATTTGCAACCGAGATTCTAAGTTCTGTAATGGCCAGACTGTCCTTCTGAGACACCCTGGCAGCGGGGCAGGAAATGGAGTGTAGTTCCTGGGTTCTGTGGACTGAGTGCTTTTAAATCAAAATCCCCTCTGATGCATTCCCCGAAGCCTCGTGATTCTCTCCCAGGGAGCTTGTTTGAGAGGAACTTTTTCCCTAAAGCGATATCATAACTGAGCTCCATGAGATGTAAGTTCCTTTTGTGACATGAATGATAAAGTCTGCCGTTCCTGAGGGGCATGCCCACCAAAGACCAGCGGAGATCTGGGAAGGAGTTCCTGTAACACACAAAGCTACCAAGAGGAGGAGAAAGGAGGGATCCTGCCAAACAGTGTGAGTCTGCGAGCACGTGTGCGCGTGTACACACACATACATACACACACACATACACACACACACATACACACACACACACACACACACACACACACACACACACAGTAACACGCACAGAGAGAGAGGTCATTCAAACTGACTAGCTAATCCCACTTCTTAAATATAAACCTTGGAGCCAGTGAGGTGGTTCAGCGGGTAAGGGCACTCGCATGCGCGCTTGGTGACTTGAGTCGGAATCCAGGTGAATGTGGAAGCAGAGAACAGACTCCACAGTGCTGTCCTTTGGCCTCCACACATGTCCCACAGCACACACCCCTACATCACACATCTCCACACATGCAGATGATAATAAAAAATATTTTTAAAAGGCAATTTAGTTCAATCTTTAACACATTTTAGCTGAGAAAGCCGCCGCTACAGAGTGAATTTTTGGGGGACATATAGTGTCACCTGGGCTCTCGTGTTCCTGGAATTTAGTCACCAGGTCTGGCACACCACGAAGCTTTCTGAACACAGTGAGTGAGCTGCTGAACAGACAATCAATGGTTTGGATAGTGGACGGGTTGAGGCACCTGGGCAAGAACTTAACGATGTCCACTTCTTCTGGGCTTCTTTCGTTCCAGCCAAACCTTCCTGTGCTCTGGATTCTGGTGCGGCGTCTTTAGGCACCTTCCGTGGTGTGGTTTGAATAAGAATGGCCCCCACAGGCACATATTGAAGGAACACCAGTGTGTGGCTCGGGCAGACCTCACCCTTCTCCCTAATGCCCTCTGCCTTGCTGAAAACCATTAGGTTGCATTCCGAAAGCTAGCCACCAAGGTCTGTTCCCTTATTTGGCCACTTCCTCCTCCTGAGACTGACGACCAAGGTGTAGGAGGTGCAGCCTTGTTGGAGGAGACTGACATGGGGGGGTGGCCTTTGAGGCTTCAGAAGCCCATGCCAGGCCCAGCCTTGATCTCTGTTTACCTGCATCTTGCAGGTCAGATATCAGTGCTCAGCTGTTGCTCCAGCACCACGCCTGTCTGCCCCATGCCTCCCACCGTGATGCGCAGATTCACCCTCTGAAACTGTAAGCAAGCCCCCAGCTAGACGCTTCTTTTTACAAGTTGCCTTGGTCATGGTGTCTCTTTCCAGCGATAGAACAGTAACGAAGACACCTAACAACTCAGGTGGCCTGCCTCCTCCTTGTCACTCAGCAAAAGCTCCTCAGGTCCCCACTGTGTACCAGGCAGGATGCTGGAGCTGGGTGACAGAAACAGAAGAGCATCTCCAGCATCCCAGCCTCCTGAAACTCCCTCCCCCTCCAGCTGCTGTGGCTGGGTCATCTGCCAAAGAGAACAACAGAAAAAGCGTCTCTTAAAGTCCCCAGAAAAGGTCTGCTGATACTTTGACTGAAAATACTTAAGAACAGTTTGCAAACCTCTGTGACTTGTTATTTTTTTTTTTCCTCAAGAATATAACCCTGGCTAGAGGTTTATCTCAGAGGCAGAGGGCCTGCCTAGCACAATTAAAACCCCGGATTCTATCCCCAGCACCACAAAAAAATGAATGAATGAGTGAATAAATAAGGTATAACTCCCCCCAACCCCCACAATTTCTTAAACTTCTTTAATAAGAATAAACACAGTGGGGCTGGAGAAATGACTCAGTCATTAAGAGCACTGGCTGCCCTTGTAGGGGACCTGGTTTCATTTCCCGGCACCCACATGGCAGCTCACAACCACCTGCAACTCCAGTTGCAGAGGTTCTGATGCCCTCTTCTGGCCTCCACAGGCACTGCACACACAGGGTACGCATGTACATATACAGACAAACACTCATACATAAAATAATGAAACACACTAGAATAAACATAACACCACTTCAAGAGTAATGAGCAATCATAGGAGGATTTAACCCAGGCTTTAACTACTTTTTTTTTTTTTTTCAAAAAAAATGAAATGAGGACTGAGGAGCTGGCTCGGTGAGTCAGGTGCTTGCCCATGCAAGTGTGAAGGCCAGATTTTGAATCCCCAGAACCCGAGTAAAGCCAGAAGTGATAGAGTTTGTAATTCTAGCGATCCTACAGTGAGAGGCAAGTTGGAGGTAGGAGAATTTCCAGCAGCTCATAGCCAGCTAGCCTGCTGTATGTGCTGGTGAACAAAGAACCCTTGTTTCAAAGGAGGTGGAAGGTGAAGGGGACACACAAGAACATCCTCTGACCTCTGCCATGGCACCCACGTGCCCAATCTCTCTCTCTCTCTCTCTTTCTCTCTCTCTCTCTCTCTCTCTCTCTCTCTCTCTCTCTCTCTCTCTCTCTGTCACACACGCACGCCTATGTGCATGCACAAATATAAAACAACACAGCATTCACATCTGGCTTGACCAACAGGATTGCAATAAATATCGCTATCAGAGACTAATAAATATCGCTACCAGAGACCATACCTTATGTGGACTACCTGCTCACTCATTCTTAATTTTCTATGGGTTGGCAAACCAGAGAGGTTTGTGAGGCTCTGCAGTTACACTATTGAAAAGAAGGGCCACCTTTTGCTAAAGGATTTTCTATTCCGGGGGAGGGGGAGGGAGAGAAGAAGAAGAAGAGAAAGAAGAAGAGGGAGAAGGAGGAGGAAGAGAAAGAGAAGAAGAAGAAGAAGAAGAAGAAGAAGAAGAAGAAGAAGAAGAAGAAGAAGAAGAAGAAGAAGAAGAAGAAGAAGAAAAAGAAGAAGAAGGAAAAGAAGAAAAAGAAGAAGAAATAGTGAGAAGAAATGAGTGAAGTCAGCAGGGGCTTGCAAGGCTGAAAGCAAGGGTTCTGAGCCTCACAAAGGACAGGAGGGAGTGACTGATGGAGCCCAGGAGGGACGACAGTCGTCAGTGCTCAGCTCTGGCTCCAACACATGAAAAATAGCATGTCTTTGTTGTGGATCAGCTGAGAGCCCCTGCTGTCTGGTTCCCCGAGTTGCTGGGGGTGAGCCCCTGATGTTGAGACCAGCTGGATCCTGCCCAACACAAGGATCTTGGGTAGCCAGAGGAGACAGAGCGGGGAGCAGATGGCCAGGGTGCACTGAGTGTCTGGGACACATTGGATCCTGCTCAGATGCGTCTCTGAGACACACTGGTTTCTTCTTTCTCGGCTGGCAAAGCGAAACATCTCAATATTCTCCATTCTCTCCATCCACATAGTGTATTTTTCAAAAAGACAAACACGAAGCGTGGATGAGGCAAGAAGGACTTACTGAGCCAAGAGCTGCTGAGACAGAGAAACGCCTTGTATCCCTCCTGCATACGAGGGCTGGCGGAATCCCGGAGAGACGTGGCGCCTCATGCCTGCCTTATATAAATATTGTAAGGATTGATATAATTGTGTTGGCAAACTGCTCCACACTCCTGAGAGAAAGAGAGCTTCACGGATACGGCTTTATTATTCATAACACGGTGTGCACTTACTGTTGGGGGGAGATATGAGCTGCCTGCGGGCTGTAATTTCACCCTCACGCGCCTTCAGTGCGTGGCACCAGCAGCTTAGGTTTCTGTGTGTGAAAAACAAGTTCCTTCATCACCAACGACTCCGATATATCAGAGGAGAATGACGGAACAGAGGAAGGTCAATAAAAGCAACCCAGCTGTCCTGGTGAGATTTGCCCGAATGGGAGAGTTTGGCCAGCAAAGAGGAACTGAGCCAAGGAAGTCCAGGTCTGAGTTGGAGCCCTCTCTCAGTAAAACCCTGACAAGTAGAAAAGGGGGGCAGGGAATCAATAGCTGGAGAAACAAAATCAAACCATACCTTGGTCTTAGCACCTTGGGGAAATAAAAGAGAAGAAGGAAGGTTTATTAGAACTGCTTGTTGTCCATGCGCTCCATTCCTCTCAGGGGCCTTTCCTTTGAATAATCCAGTCCCGTTTGGAGCACAGGGGCAGCCATGGGCACACTGACGCTCACCTAACTAGATGTTTAGTGGGGAACAGGAGACAGGCGTCCTGGGATGCATGTAAAAGGGAAGCCCCTCCGACGGGAACCCGAGGGACAGATGGAAGACTCACGGTGGGGTTTAGGGCACTAGGGGAAGCCAGAACGTTGCCCAGGGGATAAAGGCACACACCAGAAGAAAGGAAGAATGGGTACCGCTGACTTGGAGATGTGGCACAGGGTGAGGAGTTCCCCTGTGCATGGTCAGCTCACTGCCATGGCAACTACTGAGTTGACCCCCAAGGTGAGAAAGAAAGATGTCTAGTCTGGCTTTTCTCCTCCCCGAGGCAGACACTGGCCAGTTGGAGAGCTCGTTGCCTTTGCTCTGACACTTTTCTCCAAATTGTTCACATCGTCTGGGGTGCCTCGTATTTAAGTCAGCACAGTTTGTATGGACTTATTTTACCGAGGGCCCTCATAGGGTTCTGTGCCTTCTGAAACACTGTGGGCCTCAGAAAGCTGAAATGTTATTTGAGCTGGTTAGGAAGGAGCTTGTGGGCTTCCTGAACGACGTGGAAAGAGGAAATGGCATTAGGTGCACAGAGGAACGCAGAGGGCAGAAGTAGCTTCTCAGGGCTCAAAAGCCCGAGATGGATAAGGCTCGCGTGGAGTCCTCCCAGCTCTCAGCGTCACTCTGAAGTGCAGCCTGTGCTGAAGCCTTGGCGGGAGACGGAGTCTACAAAGGGGCCCTGTACCCAGGCTGGGGCTATCAGACCGTTGAAACAGAGCCTAAAACAACCCCAGAGCGTCCCATCCTGGAGTGAGAGAAAGCCTTGCCTCCAGAGCAGAACTCACCTCAGAGGAAGAGATTTCACACCTTGTTGATGGCTTATGTCACAGTTATTATTGCTAGTGTTGATGTTCTATGGGTGACACCTAGGGTCTCCTGTATGCCAGGCCAGCACTCTACTGCTCTCCAACACCCTAGCTCCTCACTCTTTCTTAAACACACATCTCTTGGCTTGTTTCCTTCTTTTCTAGAAGATTCTAACACTGCTACCAGAAAGGCAGAGAGAAACTGAGGTGGGGTGGGGGTTGTCTTTCTTCCTTGAGTTTGGCCAAACTGTGAATGAATCTATTTTCTTTTCTTTCCAAAGTCAGTCTCTGTTTCTTTGGAATATAGGGAAATTGAGATAGGTTTATGGATGTAATCCCAGGATGCTCACTGGGCCTGCTACCCACCTGTTTGCACGATGTTTCCCCTTTGATTCTAACAACTGGCCTTGAAAGGTTGTGGAGGCGGCTCAGTGCTTGAGCTCTACCTAGCATGCCTGTGGCCCTGGGTTCAATCTTTGGTTTTTGTAAAAAGGCCAACAATTTGGACTTGAGATATGCAATACGACCATCCCTTGGTGTCCACGGGAGGTTGGTTCCTAACTTTCTGAGGATTGGGACCCAGCACGATATTTGTATTGAACCTACTTAAGTCTCCTGTGTCCTTAAAGCCATCCCTAGCTGACTTGGACCGCCTAATCCAGTGTGAGCACCATGCAAATGGCTTCCAGGCTGTCGCTTAAGGGAGAAACTGAGAATGGGGGAGGAGTCTGTGCCTACAGGCGCAGTGTTAACCAGGAGAGCCCAGAGCCTGCCCCGCTCTGTGTCAGCAGGAGGAGCAGACCTGGGTGCTCAGCCTCCTCTCCTCCCAAGGCCACGAGCTGGTCCTCCCGACTTTGGTTCCACCCACAGGACACTGCAGAGCAGAGGGTGTGGACATCAGGTCGGGTCACAAGCTTCTGAGAAGTCCAAACGAGCAACACAAGAAACAGAGTCTAGAAAGGATTTCAGGATACAATGTCCAGAGTTAGGAGGGCACTGAGAAGCATCTTGAAGGCAAAGGCCGGGCGTGGTGGTTTGAATGAGAATGGCCCTATAGGCGCATAGGTTTGAATGATCCGTTCCCAGTTGGCAGAACTGTTTGGGAAGGATTAGGAGTGTGGCCTTGTTGGAGGAGGCGGGGCCTTGCTGGAGGAGGCGGGGCCTTGTTGGAGGAAGTGTGTCACTGGGGTTGAGCTTTGAGGTTTCAAAAGCCCACATAAGGCCCAGTCATTCCCCCTGCCCCCGGCCTACAGATCAACATGTAAGCTCTCAGCTACTGCTCCAGTGCCCGCCTGCCCGCCTGCCTCCGTGCTTCCTGCCATGATGATCTGAAACTGTAAGCAAGCTCCCAGCTAAATGCTTCCTTTTTTAGGTCGCCTTGGTCATAGTGTCTCCTCACAGCAATAGAACAGTGGCTAAGATACCAGGCCAAAGAACAGGAGAGTGAGGCCTAGTCAGTGAGGATTAGTCAGGTCCCCAGGCACTGGAGATGTGTGAACAGCCTGGACTGTCCAGAACCAGCCCCACACAGGAGCCGTCTTCCCCTGAAAGTCAGATCCAGAACACACACATTCCAGAGCCAGGCTGGGAATATCCCCCGAAGCCCTCCTAACCCACTGGGTGTCCCTGCAGTGTGTCAGGAACCTGGGACCCACTTGCTCCTAGTCCCCAATGTGTCTCTAGGGAGTGGACCCTGGAGGAGAGCTGTTTGTTCTGTTACTATTATTTTTTTTCCAGAGCTGAGGACCGAACCCAGGGCCTTGTACTTGCTAGGCAAGCGCTCTACCACTGAGCTAAATCCCCAACCCCATTGTTCTGTTATTTTTAAGAGTTTTGTTAGCAAAGACCCCCCCCAATACCATCCTGATGAGAGTCATTTTACAGAGCAGGAGTAAAAGGCCTTAAATGGGTGCAGATTCCCCTAACGGGGTCACGGATTGATCAAATTGGATTTCTCCTGGAACTGAAAAAAGAAAAACCCCACTCACAGACCTCACTCCAATGCAAAGGTCAGCCAAGCGCTCTGAGAACAGAACCAGCTAAGATCCAGCCCCCGCCTCCCGGCTCCTCTCCCCCACCCTCTGTACCCTTGCCCAGCAGACTGCCTGCGTTTCCAGGAGCGTCCCTTCGTGGTTGGATTGTCCCTGGTTCCTCACTGGCACTGCATTTCCGCAGCCTGTCCCCTAGGGGTGACTTCCCTTTCCCTTCCCATTGCTCTGCCCTCCCTGAATCCACTCTGCTCCCCTTCTCCCCTGGGTCGCCCTCAGCCACCCTTCTTTTTTTGCTTCTAAGTCTGCCTGGCTAATCAGTTTCTCATACCCGGCGGCGGCGCCTTCTCTGTAGGAGGAGAAACTAGAAACAGACCACACTTGAGACCACCGGGGTCCAGAAAGCAGTTTCAAGTTCCTGAGCAGAGAAATTCCATCTTACAAGAAATAAGAAAAGGCTCCAGGGTCTGCGTAGGGGGGAAATTACATCACACACATAGCACCGAGAAAATGAGGCGGGCAAAGCTCTCAGGCTCTCAGTGGGCCACACGCAAGAAGCCTCAGCCCCTGCGGACGGGGCTTTAAAAGGTGTCCGTGGGCTCCAGGTGAGCCCGACAAGCGTTCCCAATAGCATCCATACAGAAGGATGCTATCTTGCCATCAGGCCCCGACCCTTGACCTTGCTACCTCACAAGTACTCCCCACTGGTCCCAGCAGGCAGGAGAGAAGTGATGGATAGACGGGGCAAAACTGCATTTCCATGGCTAGAGAATGAATGGCCAAGGCAGTTCTCAGCTAAAGCTGGTGTGGAAGCGGGGGTCCCCCTGGGACTCTTTCTCAACTTACCACCTGCGCCCACTCCGGCTCCCACATCACTGTGCGGGGGGAGGGGAAGGAGTGTGATGGATGTGCAGCAGATGTCGGGAACTCTCCGTACAGGACAGTCTCTGCTGGGGATGCTGCTCCCAAAAGGCTTTTGCCTCAGGAGCACAGAGACTGCCTCAGGCCTAGAGACAGAGGTGTCGATCTTCTCTACAAAGGTGGCTGAACCCTGAAGAGGGGATCCCATACCTCTCAGACCTACTTCTGGGGTTCCCAACCTTTGGAGTCACCTGGGGGCTTGAAATACCCCAGACCCATTAAACCAGAACCCCAGAGAATTACACTCAAGGATTAGATTAAGACATTAAAATTTATTTGGAAATAATCTCAAACTTAATGAAAAGTTGTAAGACTTATGCAAAGAATACCCCATATGTCCTTGATACTGTGAACAAATAAACTGGCTTTAATCTATTTACCTTATCACTTCTTTTCTACATAGACATACCCCCACATAGATAATATTTAAAAATAAATTCTGAACCGTATGAGGGTTAATTACACCCTAATTCTTTCACCTCTACATATTTCAATGTGCAATTCCTCAAAGCAGACATGTTTTCCATGGTGCATTACAGCTCCAGAACACTTAGCATTTTTGCCATCAGGATGTTTTGAATGCTCTGGAAGAGTCCAGGGTGCAGCTGCTGAGAGCATGTGAGTCCCCCCAGGGCCTCCATATGCTCATACAGTGAGTAGAGAAGAAGCTGGCCGCCCACTGGTGCTCACACTCGCCCTTTGGATCTACCACCAGGAGTAGAGTATCCTGTGCACACCCGAGGCTTAAGGGAGATGTGAGGTCCAGGGTGTCTGGGGTCCAGGGTGTCTGGGGTCCAGGGTGTCTGGGGTCCAGGGTATCTGGGGTCCAGGATGTCTGGGGTTCCAGGGTGTCTGGAGTCCAGGGTGTCTGGGGCCCAGGGTGTCTGGGGTCCAGGGTGTCTGGGGTCCGGGGTATCTGGGGTCCAGGGTGTCTGGAGTTCCAGGATGTCTGGGGTTCCAGGATGTCTGGGGCCCAGGGTGTCTGGGGTTCCAGGGTGTCTGGGGTCCAGGGTGTCTGGGGTTCCAGGGTGTCTGGGGTCTAGGGTGTCTGGGGTCCAAGGTGTCTGGGGTCCAGGGTGTCTGGGGTTCCAGGGTGTCTGGGGTTCCAGGGTATCTGGGGTTCCAGGGTGTCTGGGGTTCCAGGGTATCTGGGGTTCCAGGGTGTCTGGGGTCCAGGGTGTCTGGGGTTCCAGGGTATCTGGGGTCCAGGGTGTCTGGGGCCCAGGGTGTCTAGGGCTCAGGCTTATTCTTTAAGTAGTCGGTGATTTATTAATAATTTAATATAACACAATGACATACTGAGAAATTACCTTGAGCTTTGTGCAAACGGCCTTGGCCTTTTATATCTGAAATGAGTATTTATTTTCTCCCTCTCCAGGAATTCAACCTCACAGCCAGACTCCAGGACCAACCACTCCATCTGTCAGCTGTAATGTTTGAGCCCCTGAGAAGTGGGGGCCAGAGATGGCTCAGCAGTTAAAAGGACCTGGGTTCAATTCCCGGCCCATAAGGCCAGGGTGGCCATGTAGAGCTGGCTACAATACCCAGGGCCATCAGGGTTGGGTGGGATCCTCCAGCACTGAGCCTGGCCCTGAATATCCTGGGGAAATGGGGGGAAGTTATCACTGAAGAACTGCCTGGCTAGAGCCAAGTCCCTAAAAGACAGTGAGGATAGGCTGTGGACCACCTAGGTGAAGACTGCAAGAGACGCACTACAGGATGCCATACCCTTAAATCCTGAGCTGTCTGGGTTCTGAAGAATGGAAGGGAGAAGGGCTGGACTGATACTGAATTTCCAGACAGCGGGCTGAGGCTCTGCCTTTCCCAAGTGCCAGGGAGCAATGGATGCCTGCAACAAACGTGCATGCAGGTCGCAGTGTCTCCCTGCAGTGCAGTCATGCAGCTGTGTCTTTCCCCAAATGTGCATGCAGGTTGCAGTGTCTCCCTGCAGTGCAGTCATGCAGCTGAGTCTTTCCTCAAACATGCATGCAGGTTGCAGTGTCTCCCTGCAGTGCAGTCACGCAGCTGAGTCTTTCCTCAAACGTGCATGCAGGTCGCAGTGTCTCCCTGCAGTGGAGTCATGCAGCTGTGTCTTTCCCCAAATGTGCATGCAGGTTGCAGTGTCTCCCTGCAGTGCAGTCACGCAGCTGAGTCTTTCCTCAAATGTGCATGCAGGTTGCAGTGTCTCCCTGCAGTGCAGTCATGCAGCTGTGTCTTTCCCCAAATGTGCATGCAGGTTGCAGTGTCTCCCTGCAGTGCAGTCATGCGGTTGTGACTTTCCCTTTATAACATCCCTTCACTTATCTGAGCATTCCAGGCTGCGGGCAGCTGGTGACTCCAAGTCCTTTGAGGCTGCTAGCAAAGTTTTTGAATTTGTATATGTGCATCATTGTGGAGGTTTGAATAGAAATGGCCCCCATAGGCTCATGTACTTGAATCCTTGGTCATTAGGGAGTGACACTATTAGGAGGTGTGGCCTTGTTGGAGGAAGGGTGTCACTGGGGGTGGGCTTTGGAGTTTCAAATGCTCAAGCCAGGCCCAGTCTCTTCTCTCCCTCTCTCTCTCTCTCTCTCTCTCTCTCTCTCTCTCTCTCTCTCTCTCTCTCTCTCTCTCTCCCTCTCCCCTCCCCCCTCTCTTTTCTGCCAATCCAGATGTAGAACTCTCAGCTCCTTTTCCAGCACCATGTCTGCCTGCATGCTGCTGTGTCCTACCATGACAATGGACTAAACCTCTGAACTGTAAGCCACCCCAATGAAATGTTTTCCTTTGTAAGAGTTGCTGTGTGGTCATGGTGTCTCTTCACAGCGATAGAAACCCTAAGTAAGACATTCATCCTGGGGGGAGGAAGGTCTATACGTTTGTGTAGATCTCTCGAGGGTGTTTGACCTAGAAAACACTGTCACTGCTGAAATCTAAAGCCCACCTGCCTCTGCTTGCTCACCGTCATTCACACAGTATGCATGTCCCCCCGTACCCACACCGTTTAGGTCCAAGTGGATATTCCACACAGAGTGATTCTGACCTCTGGGCATCCCTCTATAGTTATTCACAGCAGCTCCTCCCATTGTGATCTCTGTCTGTCTGTCTGTCTGTCTGTCTGTCTGTCTGGAAACCTCACCACAAACTCCTCATCAAAGCAGCAGAAGCATGGGTGGGTTGAAATGTCCCCCAGTCTCCTGCCTCTGCCTCCACCCCAAGAATGCCTTAATGTTTCTCAGAAAACACTCCATGTGCTGTATCGGGGGGTCCTTCTTCACCGTCTTCTGCAGGTCCTGAGAAGAGCAGGACTTACTTAGGAGGCATTGTTACCATTTTTTCCTCTTCCTCATGTGTGTGTGTGTGTGTGTGTGTGTGTGTGTGTGTGTGTGTGTGTGTGTGTGTTTAACATTATCATTCACTGGAACTTGCTGGCCAGCAAACCCCAGGGACCCCCCCCCTGACCGAGCCTTTCACGGCCCTAAGACTGTAAACATACAGCTCTTTGTGTGGGTGCTGGAGAGCTGGCCTCAGGTTCTTACACAGCAAACCTTTTGCTCACTGAGCCAGCTCCCCAGGCCCTAGGAAGTGTCTTTATTGATGATATTAAGACTCAATGAAATGTCACTGTGGGGGCTGAAATTGGGTCCCACATGGGACCCCAAAGGGTGGGGTCCCTCTCCCTGGGATGCTCCTGGGGTCCCATAGCTTCTGTGTCTTTTGATTGCCAGGAACCTCCTGTACTCCAGCACCCAAATCTCCCCGAACCACACAGTCTTAGTAGTCCCTTCCCAACTGTCCCAGAAACTTCCCCATTGGAATTTGGAGGCAAATTCTCCATACACAGAGGCTTTTAATCACCAGTACTTTCGATTATCGATAAGTTGTTGGCTTTAACGTCCCATTAATTCATCACGTTTCACAATCTCAGTGTTGCTTTTTTTCACAGCAAGCTGGCACAGTTATCAGAGTTAAAAAAAAAAAAATTATAGCGCCTCTATGTCACAGTCCATTTTCCAAACAACACCTGAGAACATATAATTTACAAAGTTTACCTAGATCATTGTTCTGGAGTCCAAGAGTGTAGTGCCAGCCTCTGCTTGGCTTCCGGTGTGGGATTCAGGCTGCTCCATAAGTGTTGAGCTCACTTTTTTTTTTTAATGTGTATAGGTGTTTTGCCCATGTGTAGGGATGTGCACCACATGTGTGCAGTGCTCACAGAGGCCAGAAGAGGGCTCATGTTCTCAGAAACTAGAGTTACAGGTTGTCAAATGCCACCACGTGGGTGCTGGGAACCTAAGCCAGGTCCTCTGGAAGAGCAGCCAGTGCTCTTAACCACTGAGCCAGCTCTCCAGCCCTGGCAGGACTCACTTTATAACAACCCATCATCCTGATAAGCAACCTGGTCTCAGAGGATCACATTAATCCATTCTTTTTTTTTCTTGGTTTTTCGAGACAGGGTTTCTCTGTGTAGCTTTGCGCCTTTCCTGGATCTCTCGCTGTAGACCAGGCTGGCCTCGAACTCACAGAGATCTGCCTGCCTCTGCCTCCCGAGTGCTGGGATTAAAGGCGTGTGCCATCACCGCCCGGCTGTATTTTTTTTTTTTTTGGTACATTAATCCATTCTTGAGGGAGGCAGCCCCACAAACTAACTGCCTCTTAAAGGTCCACCACCTACCAAAATTATTACATTGTGCTTATGTCTTGAGCCTCAAGAAGAGGTTTGGTGGAGACTGTTCATATTTAGTCTGTTCTATGCTCTCCAAGCTCTCCCAGACAGATGCAATAATGCCGATAAGAGCTAAGAGCAGATGTCTTCAAAAAGCAGGTGTTTCAGAACTTGACTTGAATATGACAAGCAGTTCCAGATGCTTGTGGCGATGTCCAGAGCAGGGGTGAGATTCCTAACGAATACACAGCTGTGCTTCCTGCTGGAGGTCTGAGGACCCCTCCCCCATGCCTCACGTTACAAAGCAGGCAAGCCGTAGGCTGACCATGAGACCATCAAAGTCTCCTGTCAATCAATATTAGCTTCCTCGGTAGTTGAACAGAAAACAGACAAGCAGGAAATGGTTTCACTCCTGAGCACTGTGCAGACTGGAACCTCCTTCTAGCGCTATTTGGAGCGGTGGGGCACCCTTGCCTGGCTGCCAATCTCAGAGGAACGCAGGCTGCCTTCCCAAATAAGGGAGAATGTGAGCCATTGTTTTATGAGCCTCAGGAGTTTCTGCTCTGCTCCTATTTTTTCTGAGTTTTTTTTTTTTTTTTTGGTCTGTTTTTGTCTTCTTTTTAAACCACAATGGCCTCAACTAACTTTATCAAATGCTTTTCCTTTATTGATTTATCGAATCAGGCGATTTTTCATAGCCTGTTATTTTAGTGGATTACACTGTGATTTTCTGATACTAAGTCAACCTGGGATAGAAACTCTCCTTTGGTTGTGGGGTATGATTAATTCCTTTGACGGGTTACTGAATTTTCTTGACATCAGTGCTCCTGAGCAGCATTCATATGTGGTTTTCTTTTCTGTATTTTTTTTTTTTTTTTGGTTTTTCGAGACAGGGTTTCTCTGTGTAGCTTTGCGCCTTTCCTGGAACTCGCTTTGGAGACCAGGCTGGCCTCGAACTCACAGAGATCCGCCTGGCTCTGCCTCCCGAGTGCTGGGATTAAAGGCGTGCGCCACCACCGCCCGGCTGTATTTTTTTTTTTTTTTTTTATCTATTTCAGTATCAGGGTAACAGCAGCTTCAGAAAATGAATTGGGAGGGTCTCCCTCTTACTCCATTTCTTTGAGACATTATGTGGCACATCAATTTTTCCCAGCAGCCTCAGCAGAAGCTACAGTTAGGAGAGTCACAGACACCATTTGCTTCAGATACACAAATATTCACATATTATTTAATTCCGGCAGCATATTTTTCTGAAACAAATTGCTTCCCCAGATCCTTTACCTCCTGTCCCCAAGGGTCGTTGACCTAGGATGGCCAATGAGTGAGTGACCCAGAAACCTGAGAGAGGCTTCGAAACCACACCCCTTGAAGATATGAGTTGAGCAAGATCCATGTCTGAGCACACCACACTGCACTCGCTTTCTGCAGTATGCCCTGGCTCCGTTCACAGCTCGATCTTATTTTGTGTTGAAGCCCTACTATTCTCAGCTGGAACAAGGGCGGGCGTTTTCACTTTCCTGGAATGATCGATTCTTGTATTTACAGCTGCGGAGTCGCTGTCTAGCATCAGCCTTGCCGTTACACTAACCACACAGCAGTCCCTCCTGCCCCCGCTTAGCAGGGGGGTGGTCTTGACACTGCAGAGGACTTCCTGCCCGGGGTGATCTGGAAAGGACGCTGTTTTAGGAAACAGTTTTGTCAGCTCACAAGGCCTCCGCGGATCGAACTGAAAGGAAATTTGACTAAAGCAGAAGACATTATGGACTGAAATCCAGATCTTCTGATCCCAAGACCCAACCCTCTGCTTCAGCAGCTTCAGGGGCATTTCCCTTAGGCCAGCCCCAAACCATTGCTCTTTACTTGGGTACACGTTTTACTTCAGAGGATGATTGCAGAATGTTAACACAGTAATCCATGTATTAGGTACTTCCCTATCGTCATAAAGCACCAAGACGAAGTCAACTTCTAGAAAGAAGGGTCCATCATGGCAGCAAGTGGCAGGAAGCTGAGAGATCACAATATCAACAACAAACACCAAGCCGAAGAGCTATAGTAATAAAAAACAGCTTAGTACCGGCATAAAAACCCACATGTGGACCAATGGAATCGAATTGAAGACCCTGACATTAATCCACACACCTATGAACACCTGATTTATGACAAAGAAGCCAAAACTGTACAATGGAAAAAAAGAAAGCATCTTCAACAAATGGTGCTGGCATAACTGGATGTCAACATGTAAAAGATTACAAATAGATCCATATCTGTCACCATGCACAAAACTCAAGTCCAAGTGGATCGAAGATCTCAACATAAATCTAGTTACACTGAACCCGATAGAAGAGAAAGTAGGAAGTACTCTTGAACGCATTGGCACAGGAGACCACTTCCTAAATATAACACCAGTAGCACAGACACTGAGCACAACAATTAATAAACGGGACATCCTGAAACAAACACCAAGCAGAGAGAGCAAACTGGATGTGTGGCTGGGGCTAAGGAAGCATCAAGGCACAAGGCTGAAGAGGCAGGGGGCTGACCTGAGTGAGAGGTGGAGAGCTGGGAGCCCTAGGCCAGGAGCTCAGGTGAGCAAATTCAGTCAGCCCTAGCACCACAGGCCTTGTGCAACATGGCCTTAGCATGACCTGCTGTGGATCCCATGTCCAGAGCTTCAACCTGCCTCCTTCAGCTCCATTTCCTGTTTCTCCTAGGATCCAAAAATCCCTTTTATTGTGCCATGGCCCTTGGATGCCAACGGTCTCCCCATTACTCCCCCATACCCAGCTGCCCGGCTCCCCATTGCTGTCCTCTGTCCTTCTGGGGCAGCCCTTCACTTTGTTCCTTCTGGCCTTGCGTGTGGCGCTCTGTGTCCTTGCCTCCTCTCACCACCTGTCACAAGCTTCCGTGTCTTTGGTGTGAGTACTGCCCACCACCTGCCACTGAGTTTTGTTCCAGAATGTCTGCCTCCAGAATTAGTTAATGCCTTGTACGCATTCCCACAGCATCAGGCGCGCTCCCTGCCAGACACTCGTCACATTTTAGTGTTCAGTTGTTGGCTTTATGCACTAGGTCTCCTTCCAGGAGGGCAAGACAATGTCATACTCACTGCTGTCTTCCCAGAACCAGTCTGTGGTTCTAACTACCTGTGCGGTGAATAAAGGCATGCATGTCTAGCACTCAGGTCCCACCTGGCACTCATTAGTAGGGCCAATTCTTTACCACACAAATATTGTCATTTGCCCAAGTCTAGATGCAAAGCATGATGGGAACAAGCAAGATCATCAAAAAAGTACAGAGTTGAGTTGCCAAAGAGCAAGACGACTCATCTGGTGTAGGCAGGCATGGAGAGCCGGTCTTCAGGAGAGACGCGACAGGGGACTGTTTGAAACACTCTCTTTGGAAACCGGAAGAGGTAGAGCGCACTCTTCAGCAGGGTCGCCATCTTCACAGAGCACCTCAAACGCAGCACCAGGACTCAGTCACAAAAGAAATGCTGATTTTTTACTCCTGCTGGTCCTGGGTGCTACACTTTGAGAAACTAGTGTCTATCAGCCACGTTCAGAACCTCTGAGCTAGAAAACTGAACAGACTCTGGCATGGCCAGAATTGAAACTCACTTCTTTCTTTCGTTCTTCCTTTCTTTTTTCCTTCTTCCTCCCTCCCTCCCTCCTTCTCTTCCTCTCTCTTTCTTTGCTTCTTCCTTGCTTCCTTTCATTACAGAGTAATATTCCATAGCTTACACATACTCATATGCTTTTTCATCTACCCATAAAGAGCATCTTGATTGCTTCCAAGTTTCTGACCAGTGTGTGTATGTGTGTAGCTTTTTTTGTAAGGACCTGGTTTCCATTTGATTGGATAAATACTGAGGGAGAGTGATTGATATAGATTATATGAGATTATGTTTGGCATTATAAGAAGCTGGCTAGCTAAGTCTACATGCGAATGAGTTCCTGTTGCTCCACATAATCACTAGGTGGTATTTGCCAGTCTTCTTATGTTATTTTATTAATTGGCAAGACACAGTAGCATATATCAATAAGACAACTAGAATACACACACACACACACACACACTGTGCAATGATTCAATCAGGTTAATTAACATAGCCAGACCTTACTTATTTTTATGTGACGAGGGCATTTAACATTCTCTCTTTTACCAATTTTAAGATAAACTGCACATTTTTTTTTTTATTTCTGGTGATCATTGTAGCAGGAATCTTAAAGAGTCTTATTAATAAAATCAAACCTGGAGCCAGGTACTGGGGTCAACGCTGGACGATCAGAGAGACAGGACAGGCCACACTACCTCACCTCGACATTTCCTCAGCTGGTCTTGTTTCCTCAGACTGGAAGCTTCTGTGTCCTCATCCCAATGGCTCTCAGCTGAACTGTGCTGCTCAAAACCTAAAAACTTAACCAGCCAAATGCTTAACCAGCCAAATGCTTCTAGTTCCTGGTCCTCACGTCTTAAATATCTTTCTGCCTTCTACCACCACTCCCTGGGATTAAAGGCGTGAGTCACCATGCCTGGCTCTTTCCAATGTGCCCTTGAACTCACAGAGATCCCAAATGGATTTCTGCCTCTGGAATGCTAGGATTAAAGGCGTGTGCTACCACTGCCTAACCTCTATGTTTAATATTGTGGCTGTTCTGTCTCTGACCCCAGGTAAGTTTATTAGCATGCACAATATTTGGGGGAACACAATACCACAGATCATCATGCTGTGCAATGGGTCAGCAGTGTCGGCTGCTCCTGCGTAGCCAGCCATCCTGACAGACGTACCGTAGCTCATTGCTTAGCCTGCGACTCCCTGTGGCACTCGATGTTATCATCTTCTTGGATACTTACCTGCTCTCTGTGAGTCTTCCTCATAAGATGTTCATTCAGATCCTTTTTCTGTCCATTACTAAAATTGGGATAATTGGGGTGTTTCTTGTTTGCATGTTTAAGTGTAAATTGTTGGGGCCTAGAGAGATGGCTCAGCAGTGAAGAGCATTGGCTGCTCTTGCAGAGGTTCAGTTCCCAGCACCCACATGGGGGCTCACAACCATCTGTAACTCCAGTTCCAGAGGATCTGACGCCCTCTTTTGGCCTCTGTGTGCACTGAGGTAATAGGGTACACAGACATACATGCAGGGAAACATACAAATAACCAATTTTTAAAATGTATATTGTACATTTTGGATATAAGTTGTTTAGTGGGCATGTGAATTGTGAGTATTTTCTCTCATTATGTGGCTTCTCATTTTATGAACAGAGTCTCTTGCAGAGATAAAGTATTTGATTTTAATGAAGCCCACTTTACCCATTCTTTCATGGTTTGTGCTTTTTGTCTTAAATATCAAATGTTAAAGTTTGTAACCTTCAAGGTCCTCTTGATTTTCTCCTCTGTAGTTGTCATAGTAACCTACAGTTGTCAGCTTGACACACTGGGGAAGAGGGAACCTCGGCTGAGGAAATGCACCCATCAGACTGGCTTGTGGCCACGATTGGGGGCATTTTCTAGATGAATGATGGGTGCGGGAAGGCCCAGACCACTGTGGGTGGTGCCATCCCTCGTTGGGGGGCCTGGGCTCTATAAAAAGAAGCAGCTGAGAGAGACAAGGAGGGGGATCATTGATAAGCCATGGAGTGGCCTTGGGGCCCAATTGAAACATTTATTTATATTGTTCTATTATTAAATAAAACTCGAGAGTCAGATATTAGGTAAAAACCTGACTGATTAGAGAAGCAGTGGAGAAGCGACCAGTGACCTCCTCTCTCTGTCCTTCCCCAATCCAAAAGGCTGAGAATCTCTCTAAGACCCTCCCTACTACTTCCTGTGCCTCTCTATGTGTGTCCTGGGTCCTCCAAAACCTCTATGACTAATTCTGGTCAGTCATTTGCTAACTCTGCCGCTGGTTCAAGGTTGAACTTTACTGTCAGTCTCGGAGTGTCAGTACAAACAAACATCTGGAAACACCCAGCCTTTCTTCCTTTTCTTCTCTCCTACGAGGAGGAACAGACAAACATCTAAGGCTCATTAGCTTCCTGTGGCTCCTCCAGGCATGTTAAATGAACCCATCCACCTTTCCCTCCGATTCACCTGTCCATGGGCAGTTCATTCCAGTGAACCTTTGGAGAGTGAAGTGGAGGCTTCCTTCTGCTCTTACTGTTCACAGGTCTACATGTTCCAGAACATTCCACTGTATATCTTAAAGCAGGTATAGTTCACTGTAGGTCAATTGTACCCAACAGTGCTGTTTAAAAAAACCCATTCTTGTAACATCATCTTTCATTTTCAGGTAACAAAGACCACTTACTGCTTCCCATCCTTAAAAAAAAAAATGTCCTTTCACAAGTTATCAAGTGAGTGAAAATTGAAACAAAAATTAAATATTCCCCCCACACATCTGGAAAGACTACACAAACACAAAATGCAAAGCAAATGTGGATAGACTCTCCTACACTTTTGTTTTTGTTGAGAGCAATAATTGGCTTGACATTTCTGAGGGCAATTTGCTAATAAGTATGAAAAGTCTTCAAGTGTGTGTGACATTTTGACCCAGTTCATTTTAGGCACTATCACTGAGGACACTGTCTAGTTTAGCACTGAGAAAGAGTCTCCAGGGCAACCTTAGTATTGTTTCTATTTGCAAAATAACAACAACAATAATAATAATCACCATCGTCATCAGCTACACAGTGGTGGCCCCTACTTGTGGCGTGGCTTCCTGAGGTCAAACCATGGTCCAATACTGACTGCAAAAATCTCAGAAATGAACAGTAAGTTTTACATTTACATCAGTGCTCTATTGCTGTGAAGGGATATCCTGAGCACAGCATTTCATTGGGGCTGGATTACAAGTTCAGAGGTTTAGTCCATTGTCATCATGGCCAGGAGCATGGCAGCATGCAGGCAGACATGTCGCTGGAGAAGTTGAGATTTTTGCATCCAGATCTGCAGGGAGCAGGAAGAGAGAGAACCTTTGGGCCTGCCTTGGGCTTCTGGAACCTCAAAGCTCACCCCCTGTGACACACTTCCTCCAACAAGGCCACACCTACCCCAACAATCCTGATCTTTTCAAATAGTGTCACTCCCTAGCGACCAAACAGTCAAACCTATGAGCCTATGGGGGCCATTCTCATTCAAACCACCACAATATTTCATGCCATTCTGATTATACGCCTGTATCACCCCCTCTGAGGCATGCACCATCTCCATGCCCACGATATGCTGCTGTATGAGCTTTTCCACCCATATGTCACACAGTAACTGCCCACGCTACCAGGTGGATGGTCAGGGCATCTTGTTGTGTCCATTCAAATAACGCTTACTTAACTGATGCTCCAATGCTCGGGGTGGCCCTGGTGGCAATTTGCATGTGCTACGGCAACAGCACACAGTGTTTAAGCAGAAAAGTAAATGGTTTGCGCTTAATAAGGAAAGACTACAAATACATTGAGGTCACTTAGATCTACCGTATGCTAATATCTTACTGTACTTGAAGCATCAACGTTATCACAGACGTGTATGGCGTGGTGGATCATCGTGATTGTTAACTTGCTTGGATCAAGAAATACCTAGGGAGGTAGTGAAGAGCGCCTCTGCGTGTGTCCGTGAGGATGAGTTCAGAGAGGATCTGCCCTGAATATGAAGCAACATTCAACCGTAGGCTGGGGGCCCAGATGCTATGATGGGGGAGGGGAGTAACCCTCTAATGTAGCTTCTCTCTGCTCTGGCAACCATGATGGGAGCTGCTCTCCACCGCCCCCTCCCTGTCACAGTGAGCTGATGCCTCTCAAACTCTGGGCCAGAATAAATTCTCCCTTGGGCTGGAGGGATGGCTCAGTGGTTGAGAGCACTTGCTGCTCTTGTCTGGGACTCCCTGTTGTCTTTAACTCTAGTCCCAGGGGATGTGCGCCCTCTTCTGGCCATCATGGGCACTGCACACACGTGGTACAGATAGACACGCAGGTAAAATACACTAAAGATAAAAGGTTCTTGATGTTTTGCTCAGATACACACACACACACACACACAGAGAGAGAGAGAGAGAGAGAGAGAGAGAGAGAGAGAGAGAGAGAGAGAGAATTGGAAATCTTACGACTCATCTCTTGCAGGTTAAGAGAGGAAGGACCTTTGTGCCAAGCCAGTTAAGACTGGCTAAGCAGTTAATAATAATGCACTTACACAAACACAGCTTCTCTGGAAACAGTTTTTTTGTAAGTCAAACGTGTGAGAAGTATCATGTGGGCCCAAGACTGGTGCTGAGAAAAGCCCACCATGCAGACCCCACAGAGGCTTGGAAAACCCAAGGGATTCTGAGGAGAAAAGGACCAGGCTTTCCGACACACTCCTGTGGCCCCCAGGCTGTGCACAGAGCAATGGCTGCTGGCCTCGCACAGCCCTTCCCAATGGAGCAGGGCTGGAGGCCCTGTGAGCACACCCAGAGGAGCGTCTATGTGGATGACTCCCGTCCAGCAGAGATCTAAAAGCCCTCTCGTGCCCTCTCTATTGACAGTGGTCAATACCTGTAATCCCAGCACTCAGGGGGCCTGAGCCAGGAGGAGCATAAACCAGGGGTCAGCCTGAGCTATACAGCAAGGCTCTGTCTCAGAATAAAGACACGTGCCATGCGGTATAATCCGCCCCCTCCTCCTGTTCCTTGTTTTTTATCTTCTATTTCTCCTGTCTCGACTGATTTTCAGAGCTAGTCTTTTTATGAAGTGTTGGTCGTAGAAGTTACTTGGAGAGCCCTCTGGAGGGAAAATGCTAGTGAAATTTAATTAATGGGAAAGACAGCAAATAAACAAAACGGATTCTGCAGAGAAGGTGGTCCATGGGAACTGAAGCACGCTCCACTCCTGGTAACTTGAATTTGATGGCCTCGAAATTGGTGGACGATGGAAAGGGAAACTCTGAGACATTGAGAGCGCCCAACTTTTGTGCTCACCCAGGACCAGCCATTCAAATGGAGAGGGGAGTTCTCTCTTGGTGGGGAGACATCAAAGCTCTCCCAGCATTCTGCTGTCTGGATGTGGGGGAATGTTGGAGGCAGGGGGAGGAGAGCTGGGGGTTGATTTTGTTACAGGACCCAGAGATACTGAGACTTTCTTCTTACCAGGACCAAGGGCGTAAAGAAGCACATCTTCCCTCTACCTAGGAAGGTGTGGGGGTAGCAGGGAGTGCCAGCGCCAGCCAGCAGATGGAACAGAGCTGGCCTGGGAAGGAAGGATGGTAGCCTAACCGCTAACACTGGAATTCTGGGTCAGAAAGCTAAAGCTAGAACTATTACAGAGAGCCTTGCTAATTATGGAAGGAGCCACCGGGCTTCTGTCCGGATCTCCATTAGAATCTAATTAGCAGGCAATGGGTCAAGTGCAGAGCTGTGGCTGGCCTGCTAAAAAAGAAAATGTAAACAATCTTTACAGAAACTAGGAATTCGGACCAGGCCAAGCTTGAAGTAAGGCAGCGAGTGGGTCACGCGAGCTTCTGCTTTGCTGGAGAGAGGGGAAATTGTTAGAGCCCTTGGCGAAGCGATTTGGCATTATCTTCCAGAGTTGAACATTTGCTTTCCGTATGTTTCAACAGCTCCAAGAATACACCCCGGAGAAAACTCTGGCACATGTGCCCAGGAAATAACGTGGTGTGATGTTTGTAATAACACTCCTAGCAAGAGCAGAAAGCTATAAACAAACAGCCCAATGCCCATAAACTAATGAATACATAAATAGAAAACGGGAACTGACTTCGCAGTCAAGTCCAGAAGCCTCCTCCGTGTAGACGAACCTTGGAAATGTTCTGAATGAAAGGAGTGAGTTAGCATTCAGGCATTTACTCCGGCCTGCCCTCGGGGGCCTAGCAGGACACATCAGCTGCACCAGCCAAGCCCTGACACTGTGGCTACTGCTGCCACTGAGTAGAGAGCACGCTCCCTATGCGCATGCGCCATATCCCCTTATAAAAAGCAAGCCCTTCTCACCCTCTCGTTTAGAGGCCGCCTCTTTACTCCTTCACCTCACCAGGTGAGCTCTGTTGCATGGTGTGACTTCGTGGTGCCCCTTAGCTCCAACCCCCCAAAGTTATCTGCTGCCGTTAAACTAGACTAGTACACCAAAGATGCTATGATTCTGTGCTCACACATAGTCTGTACGGCAGAATTGATACAGAGTGGAGTAAGCTGTTGCTGGAGGCTAAGAGGGAATGGAGAGAAGGGGAGAGTCGGTGTTAATGGGTGTCTAAGGTTTCTTCTTGGAGTGATACCAAAAAATGCAAATGCCTGTTCAGGTAGCTCCCCAGTCTGTGAATACACTAAAAATCACTGAGCAACCCACTATAAATAGGTAACTTGTACACAGTGCATGTGATGATCAGTGTTGCCAGATTGACGTGATGTAGAATCACCTGGGAGATGGGCTTCTGGGCATGCCCCTGGGGGCTCATCTTGATTACGGTTACTTGAAGTGGGAAAACCCATCACTGTGAATAGCGTCCTTCTGACTAGGATCCTGGACTGTACAGAAAGAGAGCAGAGCATCAGCAAGCAGGTGTTAGTGACTCTTCTTCATGATGGATGCAGTATGACCAGCTTCCTCAAGCTCCTGCCACACTGGACTGCATGATGGCTAGTCTTGGTTGTCAACTTGACACACCCAGGAAGACGGAATGTTGGCGGAGGATTTGCCTCCGTCAGATGGGCATGTCTGTGCAGCATTTTCTTGAATGCTAATTGGTGGAGAACAGCCCAGCCCACTGTGGGCGGTGCCGACCCTAAGCAGGTAGGTCCTGGGTTGCACAAGAAAAGGCTGCTGAACAGGAGCTGGAGAGCAAGGCTGTAAGGAGCATTGCCTCCACGGTCTCTGCTTCAGTTCCTGCCTCCAGGTTCCTGCTAGAGTTCTGTGTCCTGGCTTCCCGTGATGGACAATGACCTGTAAGATGAAGTTAACCCTCTCCTCCCCAAGCTGCTTTTGGTCAGGGTGTTTGTCATAGCAACAGAAAGCCAACTAGGAAGAACTGTAACCCAGAACCTGAAACCGTGAGCTAAGTGTAGCATTGTTTTCATCTGAATATTTTTGTTTTGTTTTTTTGAGACAGGGTTTCTCTGTGTAGCCCTGGCTGTCCTGAAACTCGCTCTGTAGACCAGGCTGGCCTTGAACTCACAGAGATCCACCTGCCTGTGCCTCCTGAGTGCTGGGATTAAAGGGATGTGCTATCACATCCAGCTTGTCTGAATATTTTTACCACAGAACAGGAAAAGAAACTAAGACAGCACATGAATTATGTCTCAAAACAGCTATTTACAATTAAACAATAAAACCGCCAAATGCCTATGAATAGGGTGAATGCACACAGAATACTACATTTACACAATGGGATATTACACTATACTGAAAAATAAATGGGCCACAGTTCTATTGATCAACACAGATGAGTGTGGTATGACAAAAACAAGCGTCAGAAATCTTCACAGAGACGACAGGCCCTCCTATAAAATGTAAGGCCAGTGGGGGGCTAAGCAATAAACGAGTGTGCAGAGATACTTTGCATAATGCTGCAAGCCGCAGGAAAATGTAATGGAATTCAGCCACTATCATAAAAGCTACTACTTGGAAAGGTCAAAGACTTTTCCGAAGGTCAAGCCATGGCTTAAGGAGTCTTGGTGATATTTTAGTTTTTGTGTATATATTAGCCGGTTCCTAAAATGATTTTCTTGTGTGCTTCCAAGAACTCCTAACTGTGTAGTTATCTAAAATACCTATCAAGCATCCAAGGCCAAATGATCTCCTGAACTAAGGTTTCCCTTAAGGAAACGACACCTGTTCCCAAGGTCGGGCGAATAGCTTTATTTCTTGTGTAATCTAAGACCCTCCTTTTCTATTACTAACACTATAGACCCTAACTTCTTACCTAACTACCTCTAGGAATGTCAACTGCCCACACAGATCCCCTTCTTGACATACTAACCGACATTAGCTCTCAGTTGACCTCCTTCTTTAACCACTCCCCTTTTTGGGGTGTAAAAGAAAGCCTGATGGTCACAGCCTGAGGAAAACTCTTACCTGCCTTTATGACCCTGTAGGAATTCAAGCCTGGTGACCTGGCTGGAGGGTGGGATGCAGGGCTGAGCTGGACAGCACATCCCTGTGGGCTGGAGGATGGGCTGCAGACCTGCAGCTCGACAGCATGTCCGTGGTCCAGCGGATGACAGCCTGTAACTCTTTAGATGACTAGAATTTCTGATGGAAACAAATGTATGTATTCATGGTAGAACATGCAGCTGAGAGTTTTAAAGAGGAACTCTCTTAGGGGTACCTATGGAATATTAGATGCATGGTTTTAACAGATGAGAGGAGGGGGTGTCAGGCCAGGGAGGGGGACGATTCCCTGGCACTTATAAGGCTGGTCCTATAATAACATACAAGAGTATAAACACTGCCAGGGATTGAACCCAGGGCCTCGAACACGGTAAGTACATACTCTTCCTGTGAGCCACACACCCCAGCCCATCAGGAAACGCTTTTTAAGTGACTTTTGTCACTTTTAAACACTGTTTAAGTGACTATGTAAATGATACAACAGCCATATTAAGAAACCAAACAAGGGGATGGACCAATTTGGCAGATAAAAATGTTTGGTCTGAGGAAGCTCAGGGCAGCGAGACAGGGAAGGACCCTGGATATTGCTGTGCTGTGAATGATATTTTGATGAGTTAAACTGCCCAGGATCCCCACATTACTGTTCTTAACTGTAGTGGAGTTCTGTGGCACGGGACTGTGTTATCACCACGCCTAGAGTGTCTGGCCTAACTCTGAAGGGAATTCCTTCCACACTACAGGAACAATTTTAGAGACAGATTTAAAGAGATCACACAAGGGGCAAGTAGTGAACTGTGGAATGTGCACCTCATTCCGCGCCTGGGAGAGCCCAGAGCTCTTCGAGTCTGCCCACTGTCCACGGGCATCTACCTTCTCACAGGGCGGTTAGGCAAGACTGTGAGAAGAGGGATTTCTCAGAGGGTGCTGTCTCTAGTCAACCACATGGACTGCCACCTCAGAAAGTGAAATCATTGGCTGAGCCAAGGACATTCACCTGCTGGAAACTCGGGGCTGCGATGACAAAACCTTCTGCTCCCAGTGAGCATATGTGGCGCTGCCCCGTGAGTGCCGACGTCCTCAGTTGCCACTCGAAGTCCCGCCTCTCTCTTCATTTCCTGGGCTGCGAAGGTGCCCTGCAGACTGCCTTGCTCCTCTACAAGGGACAAGACCCTGTGAAGTGCAAAGTTTCAGTGTCCTCCTCAGACCTCAGCAGAGTTGGGGCCTCACAAGGCTTGGACTGTCCATGAGACCCCGGGAGGTAGGGGGAAGCTCGGGACTGATGCTTGCCCGGCACTTGGAGTGCAGCTCTGGGCCTGTTGGGCGAGCCAGCCAGTTCCCAGTCTATACGCCTGTTGCTGAAACGAGGCATACACAACTTCTACCCTCTCCTCCTAAGGTCCCGACAATGATTCTATCAAAGCTCGCCCTAAAGAGCCAATGAGTTTTGGGGGCCTTTCTTATAGAGCAATGGCCGAAGGGTTCCAGGCAAGAGCAGGGGTGACATTTTTTTTAAATTTATTTATTATGTACGCAGAAGAGGGCACCAGATCTCATTATAGATGGTTGTGAGCCACCATATGGGGGCTGGGAATTGAACTCAGGACCTCTGGAAAGAGCAGTCGATGTTCTTAACCTCTGAGCCATTTCTCCAGCCCCCCAGGGGTGACATTTAAGCAGCCACACCGGAAGGTCTACGTCCAGCGTGGATGATGACTCCCCCATGGATCTGTCGATGGAAACCCCTCTCCTAGGCCCTCCCTCCCTGCCTGCTATATTCTCTAGCCCCTCCCCAAAGCCCTGCACAGCTAGGATAGAATTGCATACAGCTGGTGGGGAGGGGTAGCTGGACGCTCAGGTGAGGGTCCCATGACCCTCCCCACCCTGCCTTCTGTGAGGGAAGTCAACAGACCCCACTGCGATGACCTCGTGCCACCAGGCACAGCTGACCTGATGAAGATGGTGGCGGTCTGGCTCCGAGGCTCGCCCTACACACCACCACTGCTCACTCAACTGTCCCGGCTGACTTCAAAGCAGAGCGGAAGAACGTGAAACGGACATCAACCAGCCCGGGCCTATCAACATCGGGGGCGAATGCGTGGCTATACCCGCTGTGTCTGCAGCAGGCAAGTTTTGAAAGTAGAGGGGTTCTCGGGGACAGAGAGGTACCCAGTCCTTAGACATCGAGACAGGACGTCCCCATCTCAGAGCCGAAGAAGCCGACGGAGTCTGAATACTACGACACTCCTTTCCAGTACGAAAAGAACCACTTATATGAGAAATGAAAGTCTCAGTCCTTGAGCTGGGGGGCTGCCGCAGCAGGAGGCGGCTCAGGAGCAGAATGCATGAGGCCCTGCACCCAGTCCCCAGCAAAGAAAGGAGCGAGGGAAGAGAGAGAGGGAGGCAGAAAAGGAAAAGGGAGATCTAGTCCTTATTTTGAAGAAAATTGTACTGCACCCAATTCCTTGGCCCAGCGCAGGATGAGAAGAACCCTTCTACATCCCCAGCCAGGCTCCTCCGAGTCCGGGTCTACAGGGCCTTTTCTGGGCCTTGGAGAAGAGCAAACATTACCCCAAACCCAAGGGATGCCTTGGTCCTCAATCCCATCTCTGTAATATTTGATTTTGACTACGGTTTTTGTCTTTAGGATCTGAATTCAGAACGTGCAGGTGAGACTGAGAAAATGCTGACCCAGCGCAGGTCTTCGAGGCATTGGAAAGGGCTTGTGCAATTAATATGAAATTAATTAGCAGTATCGCAGACACCTCCCGCACGCTGCAGCAGAGCCTGAGGGCCTGCTAATTAGGTTGTTTCTATGAGAAGACACAGCGCTGGCCAGAGGCCTGGGAGCTCCTCCCATTTGTCTGGAAGCTGGAGGGTGAAGAACTGAGCTTTGAAGCCCAAGAGGCCAAGTCCTGCCGGCCAGAGCTGGATTGGGATCAGGGCGGCCCACATCTGTGACGGCTTTCAGATAACGAGGCTTTCATCTGCAGACACCGATGCTGCACGCCTTGCATCATTATCCACTCTGGAAGAGAATGTTAACATCCTCAGAACTCTGAGTTTCTGGGCTTAAGGAACTAACTCCCCCCATTTGTCCCTAGGCTCCCACAGGTGCCCCCCAACCCGGAGCCTCGGCAGCCCCAGGTGGCAGTCTACCTGGCTCAGTGCTCCAAGATGGCCTGATCTTACGTAGGCATCAATGGCCCACTCTTAGGTCTCCATGGCAACCTTTTTACACGGAAAGGAGGACATTGGTGAATATGCATTTTGCAAGTCTCCCTTATGACTGGACATTGGCCTTTGGAGAACTATTACAGGTGATGTAGCTGGGAGTGAAGGCTAGAGTACCTTACCATGGTCCTTCCCTGTTTCTTTGTGGTCCTCACTTGCTGGCTTGCCCAAATCCCTAGGCAAGTGCCCGCTGCGCTCCTCCTGTGACCCAGTGACCTTCCAGGTGCTGTAAGAGACAGAACTGAACAGGTTAAAGCTGTTGTACTCAACTGAGGGCATGTTTCACTTGGAGACTGGATGCCCGCCAGTGCAATCCAGGAGTGGTTAGCTCCCAAACAGAACAGTAGTAAATGTGGCTGTGCTCCCTCCAGGACAGAGGCCCCCCGGGCTGGCCCGGGCGGGGCTCCCGAGACACATTGTATCTCTCAGTTGCACACTTCTGCAGGGCCTGAGCAGTGGAGTCTTGGCTGTTTGCCTTGGTGGGTCCTCACTAGTGGGTCTCAGCTCACCTGGGAAGCTTTTTGTTTTTTGTTTGTTTGCTTGTTTGTTTCAAGACAGTGTTTAGACCAGGCTGGTCTCAAACTCAGGGATCCGCCTACCTCTACCTCCTGAGTGCTGGAATTACAGGTGTGTGCCACCATGGCCTAGCCCTGGGAAGCTTTCAGATGCTCTTGTCTTGTTTCTAGGTGTTTTAAGTTGCTGGATCTCTGTCCAGTCCTGAACCTATTTATTTCTGGAAGTTTCCCAGAAGCCTGTGACATTCATATCTACTTGAAAGCAATCTACTGAGCCCCACCCCCCAGGAGGCTTGAGAAGGTGGGCATTGGGCAAGCAGATAATGGGCTCCATCATCCGGGGACTGAGGCCAGATGTCCTCAGGATCCCCTTTGGCCTCTCGGAAAGAGACTGAGACATGCTGCCCTCTCACAGAAATTAATCAGCACCCACACTGCTGCAAGCGACACTTGTCTGTCTGTGAGTCCATGCTCCCTGGGCTAGGTAGGAAAGAGCGGGTCCCCGGCACACAATAACATTTGCTTAGATGACCATAGGGAGATTAAAAACAACCCTTCTTCAGACCATGACCCAGGCCAGCTGGCCCAGGAGCTCCAGGCTCACTCAAGGTGTCAGTTCTTGTAAAATCATATCTACAATAACAGTTCTGAGACCTGGAAGCAACAGAGAAGCCACTTAGCCAGTGGGCTGAGGGATGTTCCTGGAAAGCTGGCACAGGCCCGTGGGCTTTGGAGATCTGTGATCTGTAGATGTGAGAATGCTAAATGCCTCTGCCGGTCACTCATCTGTCTAGGACACTGTCTCGGTGGTCTGTGCACAGTCCAGGGTACTTAACCCCACTCAAATATACCAGCTCCGTGGGGTTTGCCGTGCTCCATGCCTTCGGCACTCGGGGGTTCTGCATGTGCCCCCACCATAAGAAGTGACACGCAAGTGACAGAACTTGGGAGAGGCTTGCTAGCTAGAAGCAGAGCAGTGGGAAGCTCAAGGCAGAGCTCTGAGTTTGGAGGCCAGCCTCCAGCCATATGGATCACCCGCGCAACATACGTATACACACACATACATACATATATATATATATGAACAATCTCCACAAGGCTCCTCCAAGGTAAGCACTACTCTACAAATGAATACACAGAGAGGTTAAACAAACCATTCAAGGTCACACAGCTCATGAGTGCCCGAGGCAGGATCTGAACCCGAGTCTGGCCCTGAGGCCCGTGTCCTCGCCTACTGTCACAGCAGGTTAGTCTATGATTTCCGTCACAGGGATTAAATTAGAGCGCCAGTGCCGTCCAGTCAGGCAAGGCTGCTGCCGGGGAGACATTCTACACTGCCGGCTGTTCTTATTATACTCAAAATGTAGCTCTTTGCGGTCCAAATTAGAATGTCTCATTGTCCTGGACTCTGGCAGCTCCTTGCACGTGGCTGGCACACAGTGGTGATGGACACAGTGCGGAATTCTTTCCAGAGTTTCTGTGGAGTGCCTTCCCGCTCTCCCCACGCTGCTGCCTCAGTGGCCCACGGCCAACTCCCGCCCCCCCCCGCCCATCCCCCACCTCCCACCCCGGCCTCTGGCTGGGCAGCCTCAGCTGACTGCAGCTTGCTCTGTACTTGGATGCGCTGCTCAGGCTTCCCGGGGAAGTCTCAGGCAAACGCCCTTGAGGGTTTTTCTGTCCAAACCTTCACAAATGACTTCCTTAGAGTCCCCCAAAATACTGCTTCTTATCCTGAAATAGTAGCTCACATTCTCACAAGCATTTCAGCGTTTCTTTCCTTTTTCCTGGGCTGAGAATTCTAAAAGCCACCGTCTGTTACAGCATCCCCAGAGACAGCCCGGTCCAGCCCTGGAGAGGCAGAAGCAAAGACTTTCCTTAGGGCCCTACTGAGGGCACAGGGCTGCCCAGGGAGCAGGGACCCATCCTTAGTCTCTTGATTTCCCATCCAGTATCATCAAGCCAGCCTCAGCTGGAGGAGCCCACACGGTAAGGTCAAGGCCTGGAGCCCACACGGTAAGGTCAAGGCCTGGAGCCCACACGGTAAGGTCAAGGCCTGAACTGCCAGGTCCCCTTCTGTTGCTGGTCTGTCTTTTCTAGACTCCTCACCCCCATTTTATCTAAAAAGTCCCCAGTGTCAGGGCTGGAGAAACAGCTTGGCCTCAGCTAAGAGTACTTACGGTCCTCAAAGGGGACCCAAGTCTCCAGTACCCACTTTGACTCACAACTGCCTGCGATTCCAGTCCAGGGAATCCTCTGGCCTCCCGTGTGCACACACCCACTCTCATACACATAATTAAAAAAAAAATAGACAGGATAAAAGTCCCCTGTGGGCTACAGGTTCTAAATGCTGCCTAGTGGCTCTCCCTTCATCCCTGCCCCCAACAGGGGATCATTTCCTAGTTACTGTGAGTTCAGCTTTTACCCCAGCTCTGAAAGAGAGAGACCACCGAGGTCCCTGGAAAGACAACAGCCCACATGGAAGCAGGAAGCTCTGAGGATGCCACCTTGTTGGACAGGACTGTCCCCTGAGCCAAACAGTCACCACCTTCAAGAGCTCTCCTGGGTCTGCTCTCAAAAGATCACAGCTAGGTTTGCTGACTGCTTACCTTCCCTCATAAAGGGATGAGGCAGGGAGGGTCACAGGACCCTCACTGAGCATCTACCCGTTCTAACCAGTCCTATTCAATTTTGCGCTAATTGCACACGCCCTGGGGTCTTGGGGAGGGGCTACAGCAGTGGTTCTCAACCTTCCTAACACTGCAATCCTTTAATACAGTTCCTCAGGTTTTGGTGACCACTCCAACCATAAAATTATTCTGTTGTTACTTCATAACCGTAATTTTGCTACGGTTATGAATTGTAATTGTAATCTGATCTGCAGCCCCTGTGTGGGTCGGAGCCCACAGGTTGAGAACCACTTTACTAGAGGCTACAGGCAGGGAAGGACTAGGGGAGAGGGGGGGCTCCACATAGTATGGCGGAGAGTCATCATCCATCCAGGGTGGGGGTAGATGTTTTCATCTTTCCCCAGGGATGGAAGTTTAGCAACACGTCTTCAACAGACAGCATTGAGAGCAGCTCCAGGCTCTCCCGACACCCTCTGTACCAAGCAAAGCCAGGGGACGTCGGGCCTTGTGGCCAGGCCATCTGAGATCCTTCTTTCTCATGAAACACCACATAGAGCTCCCAGGGCAAAGACTGGGCAGCAGGGCGTTTAGTTCCCAGTCCAAACCCTACCAACGATGCAGCCCAACCTGCCTTCTGTGTGTGAACGGATGAATGCAAGCTTATCCCCCGGTGGGTGTTGTCAGGTTGATTCTAGGGGTGGCAAGGGCTTCGGGGGGGGGGGGGGGCTTCGAGGTAGTGAGCATCAAGCTCATCAGAAATGTAGAGTTCTTGAGTTCTATCTAGAACCAATTGTTATTATCCCCAAGTGGAGAGTCACCGGTAGGTACGAAAAGTAAGCACCGCTTTTGACAGCGAGAATGAGCTGGAACCGGAGCGGAACAGGCAATTTTCTGCTGGAGATAGCAAAATGTCTGGGTGGCATGGGCGTGTTCTCTTGAATGGATGCCTGTGACTTGGGTGTGCTCCGGCAAGAAACTAGTCTGCCCCAGAAAGCTCAAAGGAGAGAGCTGAAGACCTCATTACAGGAGAGACATCCAAGACACACCCATCCTCCCTGGTTCTGATCAGAGGGGTGGGGGTGGGGGTGGGGCATTAAGAGACAGGAATCTGCAGTACTTCCTGCTTCCAGATCTGACGTCAGTCCAGTGAGGGGAGGGCCTGGAACAGGGATGAAGTTCTGACCCTGCTCCAACTCCCCCCACCTTACCCACCCCCAGTGGTTTCTTTGGCTTTTAATTTTAACCCACTCATTCATTTGTTGTTCTGAGGCTCATTAGAGTCACCCGGGGAGCTGAAAACAATGCCCAAGGCATTTATAGTCACACCAGTTGTTTCCAAACGCATCAGATGATTCTAATAGACAAACCATTTGAAAAATCAGCGCGTGTGCTGGTCGCACATGCGCAGTCCTGGGGATCAGCCCCACAACCACATGAATGCGCCCTTGTCCCAGCTCCTAAGAAGCCCTGGTATAAGACCGTTCTAAGACTACAAGGTGCATGCAGTTCTGGCCTGGAAGGTCTGCAGTAGGGCTCCAAAGAACTCCCTGTGACATTTCAGATTAGAGCTTGGACAGACAGGGCAAAGGGGAATTTGTTGCATCCCTCTCCCATGCCAGGCAACTATGGGTAAACCAAGTTTTGAAACTACCATGCTTAAGCAAAACTCGTGCACAGGATGGCAAGAGAATGTTCTGGTTGCTATTAACAAAAGACTGAGATTCATGAATGGGTGAGATTGTTGTCTGTTTGATAGGAGAAAACAAACCCCCAGAACCTAGAGTTTTATACCAGTGGTTCTCAACTTGCCAAATGCTGTGACCCTTTAGTAGAGTCCCTCACGTTGTGGTGACCCCCCCAACCATAAAATTATTTCATTGCTACTTCATCTCTGTAATTTTGCTACCGTTATGAATCATATTATAAATGTTTGTGTTCCCTGATGATCTTAGGTGACCCCTGTGAAAGGGACCCCCCAAATGTGTTGCAACCCATGTGTTAAGAACCACAGCTTTAGACAAATCCCCATCAATAATATGAGGATGTTTGAGATGGAGTCTTGGCAACTCTTTAATCTTTAAATTATATTTTTATTAGTCTTTTTGTGTTTGCATGTGTGATGGTGAGCATGTCAGAGCATGCTTGTGGAGGTCAGGGAACAACTCTGAGTGGATTCTCTCAACTACTACGTGGGTCTCAGGGGTCAAACATAGGTCTTTGGGCTCGGCGGCAAGGACCTTCATCCTCTGGCCCATCTCTCCAGGCCTCTATTTGTTTTCAAATAGGCGATTTAAGTTTGGGCTAGTTTTGGGAACCAGTGGTCTAGCCCAATCCTGCTTTAATGAAGACTATGGGGGTCCAGTCCCTCGATAGTCCCCTCCCAGGGTTCAGGAAGAATCTACAACCAGCTGATAATTAATCTCTGATGATAGGAAATGAATCTACATACTCGAACTCCTTAGTCCATACACTTTATTATTCTGAGTCAGTTCTCTTTCTACACAGCTTCTATTCTGTTCTCGTGCCTAGCTCCTTTCTTGCCTGATTTCTCCCTACATTTATCTGCTGTCCCCTCTAAGTTCTTTTTTTAAATTTATTTTTATTTTATGTACATTGATGGTTTGCCTGCATGTATGTCTGTGTGAGGGTGTCAGATCTTGGAGTTACAGACAGTGGTGAGCTGCCGTGTGGGTGCTGGGAATCGAACCCAGGTCCTCTGGAAGAGTAGTCAGTGCTCTTAACCACTGAGCCATCTCTAAGTTCTATCTTAATTCTCTCATCTTAGTTCCGCCCCATCTAGGTTCTCATCCATCCAGTTCCTTCCCATCTCAGCTCCTCTCCCATCTCCTTCTCTCTCATCTCGTTCTTCCTCATCTTGTTCTTCCCATCGGGCTCTTCCTCGTCTTCCATCTTGTTCCTCTAGTACTCTCTTCTAGCCCTCTAATCTAGTTCTTCCCATCTAGATCGTTGCTCCCCAGTTCTTACCCACCTGGTTCTTCTGTTCTTTTTTCTCTTCTCTGTCTTGTCCTCAAGTCCTCCCCCTCAAATCTCCTTCAAGTCTCCTTATCCTCCTTCGTTCTCCCCAAGTCTCTGAGGTATTTAGTTATAAACCCAAGCAATAGCAATGCTCCCGCTCCAACCAGGTCACCAGGCTTGAATTCCTACAGGGTCATAAAGGCAGGTAAGAGTTTTCCTCAGGCAGTGACCATCAGGCTTTCTTTTACACCCCAAAAGGGGAGTGGTAAAGGAGGAGGTCAACTGAGAGCTAATGTCGGTTAGGATATCAAGAAGGGGATCTGTGTGGGCAGTCGACATTCCTAGAGGTAGTTAGGTAAGAAGTTAGGGGTCTATAAAGTTAGTAAGGCTGTACAAGAAAGGAGGGTTTCAGCTAAAATTACACAAGAAATAAAGCTATCCACCTGACCTAGGAGACAGGCGTGGTTTTCATAAGGATGCTACCTTAGTTCAGGAGATCATTTGGCCTTGGATGCTTGATAGGTATTTTAGATAAATACACTGTTAGGAGTTCTTGGAACCACACATAGCATCCAAGAAAGTCATTGTAGGAACCAGCTAATACATACACAAAAGCTAAAATATCACCAAGACTCCTTAAGCCATGGCTTGACCTTTCCAAGTAGTAGCTTTTGTGATAGCGGCTGGACTAACACTGCTTCTCACACACGCACATGGGGGACAAGAGGAAGTCGCTGCAAGCCTGAGCGGTTCCCCTGAAGCCACCCTGATGTTTTCTGAACACTGAGTAAGGGGGGGGAAACGTCAGGTGAGTGAAAGGCGTAACTTAGTTCAGGTCCGAGGGGAGCAGACCCTCCGGCCAAGCCCTTCAGGCTCAGTGCCCGCCTCTGCCCTCCTCCGGAGTGCGGCTGGTTTGATGAGACCCTAAAGCCCGCAGCTGGGTATATAGGCAGCTAGTTTAAAGGTGGATGAGCTCTGCAACAGAGGAAGGAGACTGCAGGCCATGGGCTGAGCTAGAAAAGAGCATTGTGTTGTTTCAGGGAGTGTCCTCTCACCCCCAACCCAGGCTAGCTGCCTCCTGTGTGTGAACGCCAGAACGTCCCCCTGACCACCGTCACCCCCTTATCCAGCAGGCTGACTGCCTGCTCCGCTGCAAAGGCCGGGCAGGCTTTTCTCTGCTTTGTGGTAATGGGGCCTCACAGTCTAAGCAAGAGTCCTGACACTAACGGCAGCCCCGGCCTGTGCTTGGCTCTTTATTTTCAGACTGGGTCTTTCACTAAGTGGCCCAGGCGGACTTCCTCAGACACCAGAGTAGCTGGGATTGCAGGCCTTGCACCAGCAAGCCTAAATTTTAAAGCCAGCTGACAAATCACCTCACAGTTCTAATCTGTGAGTCGAAAACGTCCGCCTGCCCCTCTAGGACCTTCTAAGACTGTTGTACAGGACTGTCCTCCAAGCCAAACTGCGGCCTTCGGGACTTCAGCTCGGCTTACTCACCAGAGATCATCACTGTTGGACTTGTTGACCATTTGCTTCCCCTCTTGGAAGGAGGGGGCGGGAAGGGTCATGGGACCCTCACCTGAGTATCCAGCCACCCCTCTCGACCACTCGTGAGCAAGCCTGCCCTAACTGTACAAGGCCTCAGTCCTGGGGAGGGGCTAGAGTACATAAATGAGGGAGGATTTAGGGGGGTGTGTAGATGTAACCAACCTTCTTATTAAATAATAAACACAGAACCAATGCAAAGAAGAAAGCCAAGAGGTCAGAGCTAAGAGCTAAAACCTTACCCTTCCTCCTGCGGTGGTCCTACCTCTCCGAACCAGAGCTACTTTCTGTGTTAAAGTCCTTATATAGAATTTCTGTTCTGCCTTCTCATTGGTTGTAAACCCAACCACATGACCACCTCCTCACGGCCTGTCTGTGTAGGCCTCCAGGTTTTCCATGATTGGTATTGAGATTAAAGGCATGTGTAGCCAATACTGGCTGTATCCCTGAACACACGGAGACTTACCTAGCTCTGCCTACCAAGTGCTGGGATTACAAGCGTACGCCACCACTGCCCTGCTTTCCTATGGCTTGCTAATAGCTCTGCCCCCGGGCAACTTTATTTATTAACATACAAATAACATTTTAATACAAATAAAATATCACCATAGGGGTGGGCTCCAAGTACACAATCATGAGTGAGTCATCATCCACGATGCGTGTGGACCTCCCAGTGTGGCTACTCTAAGGGCACCCACGCTCCTGCCCACCCACGCTCCTGCCCACCCACACTCCTGTCCATAACCCCTTACCCATTGCTCTGTAAGGAAGCTCCATAAACCCACTGGTTCCCCAGTGTGAACTGTGATGGAATCACACCTTTGCTGAGGGGACCTTGGGAAGAGGGTGGACAAAGGAAGGGATTTTAGAAACAGTCCTCAGCAGGATGCTCCCAGCCCTAAGCATCACATCTGGTCCTGTGTCTGGGGGACAGATAGCATCATCTAGGTCTATTTGGTACCCAATACCCAGACCTCCTGCGTAAATAACCTGTCTGGAAGCACCAGTGTTGAGCTGAGAAATGCTTGTTATATGCACTCAATAGTACATTCTTCTCATTAGCAATATCCCTCCGCCCACCCGCTGAATCAAGCATGACTCCACCCAGTTGTATTTAATCACTAATTTACACCATGTATCCCTGCACACTAATTTGCAGGATCCTGTGATGTAGGCAAGAGAGCCTTCACTTATTCTCAAAGACTGAAATTGACAGGCCGCGAGCTGATCACCCACAATCTGGGGCCAGAAAGCCAGTTGGTGGACTTCCAACTCATCTCCCTGACTTCAGAGTACCTTGCTCTTCCCTGAAATCATGCTATCCTCCAAGACGGCAATGTTTCAGACCATGGGGAGAGGGCTGCTGATGATAATTTTTAATTCAACATTGTATAGCAAATACAGGATCAAGAGGATAGGTAACGTACTAAAAGCAATTTCAACATTGGACAGTTTTACTTCCGAACTTTGTTCAAGGGCTTATAAGTCAATAAGCCAAATGGGAGTACATTGTTTTGTGAAGAGCCATCCCTGACCGCCCCTGCCTGACAACTGCTGGGTGTGAGTGTGTGTGTGTGTGTGTGTGTGTGTGTGTGTGTGTGTGTGTGTGCAGCCCTAGCAGTGCTGAGTGAATGCTAACTCCAGGCAGGCAGGCTCCCACCCAGCTACTGTCACTGGCTAGGGTTGGACAAAGTAGCAGCCTGACAAGAGCTATCTGCACTGCGTATCTTTTGAAGCCTTTACCCCACCAGACTGTGGCCTATTTCTTTCAAATAAACCTTTCATTTGGGAGTAGTTTTTGGTTTACTGAGAATGTCCCGAACATCAACATCTACCTTAGCTAGTTATCATGTCAGCTAACTTCTTTAACAATGACTTTTTCCTCCGTGTGTGGGAGTGTGTAGGGGTGTGGGGTGTGGGGTGTGGGGGCGGATTGTAAACTGAGAATAAGACAAAGACTTAGGAACTTCAATATCTGGGGCTGTATCAACTCCTTCAAGGGTTTTTATTTTGTTTTTTTTCAGGGCAGTTTAGGAAGAATCCAGAGACCCCAGGACGATATGACCCCATGTGACCTGTTTTGAAGTGGAGCTTTGTGGCACACTGTGTCCATTTTTGCCGTCACGCCCACAGCAGAGACTTAGCTTTACAGAATATATACTGTTTCCTCATCACACTCTCTCCGCCTTCTCTGATCTTATCCCAATAAATCCTGTTTGACGAATTCAGGCCAAGGGCAGTTCTCCCCAGAGATGCAGTTCTCCTTCCTCAGGATTGCATCTTTCAAAGTCCTAGGCAGAGCCAGGTGGTCTCAGCCAAGCCTGGAGCAGCCCGATGCCAGGCCCATGCATCCTGAATTTTTAAGCAGCTTAGCAACACTGAGCCTGGGGGTCTGCCAAGGGTGCAAGGAAAAAGTCTTTCAAAGTATCATGCTAATGGTTCTGCCGAGGGGCGAGGAGGCTGTGAGAAGGGACAAAGGAGAGGACATAGGTGTCGCTGGAGACTTGGCTCAAGTCACCTCCTCTAGTCCCATGTTTACCTCATAGCCTCAGAGCAAGAGGCTGTGTCTTCAGAAAGGAACAGGACACTTGGGCATCCCAGAATGAAGCCGGTGCCTGAGCCTGCCCACGTCTGCTCCACACAGATGCCCTGGGAAAGAGGAGCGGTCCCACAGCTTGCCTCCCAGAGGATGGGTGGCTTAGAAGGCAAAGTCTTGGAAGACGGTAGGCATCTGAAGGGAACAGAGCTGGCAGCTGTGCCTATCAATATTTCAAGCTTTCTCTTTAAGACATCCGGTCTGTTCACGCCAGTCTTTCCAGAAGATTCCACTCAAATTGAGTGGTTGTTAAGCCCATTCAAAACAAATGTCCAATATTCCTTAATTAGCACAAGTGAACTTGGCGTGCAATGTTTACATGGTGCTATTTTTCTTTTCCTTGTTTTTTTGGAAACAAAACTGTTGTTCCGCCGGGCGTTGGTGGTGCACGCCTTTAATCCCAGCACTCGGGAGGCAGAGTCAGGCAGATCTCTGTGAGTTCGAGGCCAGCCTGGGCTACCAAGTGAGTTCCAGGAAAAGGCGCAAAGCTACACAGAGAAACCCTGTCTCGAAAAACCAAAACCAAAACCAAAACCAAAAAAAAAAAAACAAAAAAACAAAAAACCCTGTTGTTCCTAGTGCTTATCTTTCCTTGTATGCCCAGTTTTATACTTGCTCTACTCATTGGGCTTGGGATTTGGAGGCTCAGTATGCAGAACATACAGCCAGGGGCAGGTTAGGAGACCTCTCTAAAGGAGAAGGGAAAAGAGGGGGATGCTGTGAACCCACAGACACGCCAGAGGAAGAAGAGGAGACAGAGCGGAAAGGCTATGTGTGGGGATGGAGAGAATGACTAATCTTGAAAGGCAAATACATAGAAAGTTCTAGAAATGTTGGCGTCCACTGCCTCCCATTTAAATATAGCTTGGGGAAAGGTTTTTCAAAGCCTTTGTCATAACCAGGGTGAAATAAATGGGTGGGACAAGAAGGGCTTGGAGCATCCCAAGACAGTAATTGTGGATCCCGTTGCAGGCACCCCGGGGCAGATGGAGACGCCGCTGCCTGTCAGTCTCCTGGGCCTTCATTATCATCACATTTCTTTTCTCTTCTCTGCAAAGTCCAGAGTTCTGGGGTTGGTTGGTTTTTGTTTTGTTTTAAAAAGGGGGTGAAGAGCCGGGCGGTGGTGGCGCACGCCTTTAATCCCAGCACTCGGGAGGCAGAGCCAGGCGGATCTCTGTGAGTTCGAGGCCAGCCTGGTCTCCAAAGCGAGTTCCAGGAAAAGGCGCAAAGCTATACAGAGAAACCCTGTCTCGAAAAACAAAAACAAAAAAAAAAGGGGGTGAAGAGGAAGAAATGGCCAAGGGTCAGGTGGCCTGGTGGCACAGGCCTGTCATCCCAGCTACCTAGTGCTTTGAAGCAGGAGGGCCACAAATTCATGGCATGCCTGGGCAACTTAGTGAGACCTTGTTTCAAAGATTAAAAAGTAAGCTGGGCGGCGGCGGCGGCGGCGGCGGCGGTGGCGGCGGCAGCAGCAGTAGTGTCGGCGCACGCCTTTAATCCTAGCACTCCGGAGACAGAAGCAGGCAGATCTCTGTGAGGTCGAGGCCAGCCTGTTCTATAGAGTGAGTTCCAAGACAGCTAGGGTTGTGCAGAGAAACCCTGTCTTGAAAAACAAAAAATTCAAAATTAAAAGTGAAAGGAAAGGGCTGCGGCAGAGTGCTTGTCTGGCACACACAAGACTCTATGAATCCTCAGCATAAAAAAATAAAACTAAACTAAAAATAGGGGCTAGAGAGACGGCTCAGCCCTGCACCCACATGAGGCAGCTCACAACCACCTTGTCTGGCCTCCACAGTTAGCCACACACATGTGCAGTATACACACACACACACACACACACACACACACACACACACACACATAGATAGAAGTAGATCTTTAACAAATAAAAATGAGAATTCAAAGGAAGAATACGGAAGCAAAAAACGTTTCATTAGAAACAGTTTAAAAGCTAAGAAAGCTGAGTTCCAGTCTGGACAGCCAAGAGCAGCAGCAATAATCAGAACTCACAACCCTTTCCACTCCTGGGCACGTCCCATTTCCAAGTGTCACGACGGAATGAAACCGGCCCATTGTGTGAGGGCGAACACATTAGCAATGCTGACCGTGCAGATCAGTATCTTGAGGGATGGAGATCTTATTTTTAAAACTCATTAATTTTTTTTATTTTATGTGTATGAGTGTTTTCCTGCGTGTACGTCTGTGCATGACATGCCTGCCTGATGCCAGGGAAGATCAGAAGATGGCTTTGGATTCCTGCAACTGTAGGAGCAATCGATACAGTCTCAACATCCCAGAGGCCCTCTGCCCTGTGAGACAGACCCTGGCATTGCTCACAAAGCACTCAGGCTCACTGTTCCATGCCCACGATCTCTGAAGATAGACCATGCAACCAAGAGCTCGTAGGACAATACTAAGGTGCCGTTAGCTGCCTCCTGCCGCCGACTTGATAGGTTAAAACCAGATATACAAAGCAGAGTGGTCTTGCTAAGGGTGGGGTGTGGGGAGTTTGATGGGGATGGAGTTTCTGTTTAGGAAGATGGAAAGGTTCAGGGCAAGGATGTTGGGGACAGTGACGGCTGTACTAACAGTGTGACTACACTTACCACCTCTGCACTTAAAATGGCCTGAAATGGTAAAGTTTAGTTATGTGCGTTTCCATACAGCAAATGTAAGAGATGAAATTAACGTTTTTTATGTTTGTGATTGCCTGATGTATTTAGTAAAATAGAATGCTGAAATGAAAGTATTCATTTATACTGACTAGCAATGGCCACAGAATGATTCCCCCTAAGCTTTCCTTCACATTTATCAATTGCTAATACAAAGTTAGGACTTGAGATATTTGAGTCCCTACTCAATACAGCCACTTTATTTAACATTGTGTTTTCAAAACAATTGGATTTATTTGTAAACACAATCACAGAGCCCCTGTTGTCGTTAAGATATGTTATAATTCATTTCATCCTTTCCTAATTTTGGACACTTAGGTTTTTCCTGATTTTCGGTGTGGCAGATACCACGAGACTGTGAATGCTCCGGTGCTGGGTTTTGCCAGCCTCTGCCTGCTTCCCGAGGGCTGGCTTCTGGGGACAGAGTCACTGGGTCAAAGGACAGGCTATCGATTTAAAAAGCCGTTTTGCTTTTTCTTCATGGGTATGTGCCCATGTTCCTCCCCATTCTTCCTTCAGTGACAATTTGAGTGTCATGAGTCTCACATTCCTGTCTTTGAAAAACTCCTCATCAGGAAGCTATGTTTGAACACTTGGCCCTGAGGTGAAACCTAGCCATCTGAGCTAAAGAGGCCTGCTGCTGGGAAGGGAGCTAGATACTGCTGGGGCTCTGTGCATGTCCTGGTGCCTGGCTCACACAGGAAGACAAGGAGTTGAGAAGGAAGTGGAGCTACCCCTTGGGACACACACACCCCCGCCCCCAGCTCAGCTGGCATTGGAAACCAGGGCTTTAGCTCAGTCAGCTACTCATTTCACAAGCTCCCTGTTCAGGAGCAAGGGCAATGACCATCGGACACTCCCTGGAGGCTGGCGAACAGGGCAAGTGTAGCCTAGACAGCACTGATCTTGGCTTCCTGTCCCATCCATGTCCCATGTCACTTACAGCTAACACGCCCAGACCCACCCTCTTGCCGGAAAGTGCAAATCTCTGACCCTGATTCAGAGCGGATTGTTAGGTGTTTGAAATGTCCCTGGGGCTTTTTTCAGGGTCTGCTGGCCTTTTCTAGTTCTAGCTGTCCTCGTTCTGGAGAGCGTCCTGCTTCCTCTCCAACCCCAGCTTAAAGGTGACATCTACAGTCAAGGACTGGAGACCCACTCAGACAAGATCGACTCTCTCTCTCTCTCTCTCTCTCTCTCTCTCTCTCTCTCTCTCTCTCTCTCTCTCCTTTTAAAATGATGCTTTTGACAGCTTCCAATTGTACTAATTTGCCTAATTGTTAATTAATGTATCATCCAGTGTTTTCATTCAACGAAGACATTTTAAGGGCCTCTGTGTGCCAGGAAGTGTTCTATTTGCTGGGATGCAGTGGGGTACAGAACAGATTGGGTGCATTTCCTATGGCGATGAGAGTCCAGTGGGAAATTAACAGATGTCGACACAACTGCAATTCCAGTCCGCTCCGACGACAGGAAACTGTTGGAGAGGGGCGTCAGCGGGCAGTGACGTACTGACGGTCCTCTTCCACACCAGAGAGAGAGGGGAGCTGCCCTCAGAAGATCCCAGGAGAACGAGGGGTGCCTGGGGCAGGCAGGACACCCGCGCTCTGGGGCAGTTGGAGGGACTGAGAGGCAGCAGCACGTGGGGGTGCTGGAGGGGAGGTGTGAGGGAGGGGCGTGCCCCATGAGGAGGACAGATGGGCACGGCCAGAACGGGCAGCAGGACAGTGGCCGGATGAGCCTGTGGCTAGAAGGCAGACAGTGACCACTGAAGTTAGTGATGGGGAGGTGAAAGGTGCCCTGGCCCTCCTGTTCCAACCGCAGCCAGACGCAGATGGGGAATTAGAAAGCCCGTATCCACGCTGAGAAGCATCTGAGCTGGATGGGTAGAGGGAAGGTTTTTAAAGGCTATTTTTATTACATTTATTTGGTGTGTGTGCTTGCTGTGTGCACTCGGGCACTCGTTTGCAGGTCTGAGGGCAACTTGCAGGAGTCAGTTTTCTCCTTCCACTGTGAAGGGTCTGGGGATCAAACTCAGGTCCTCAGGCTTGACTGCAAGCCCCGTTTACCGCGGAGCCGTCTCACCGGCTTGGAGTTGGTTTTTTGTTGTCGTTGTTGTTGTTTGTTTGTTTTGGTTGTTGTTGTTGTTTTGTTTGTTTGTTGTTTTGTTCTGTTTTAAGCTAAGGGAGGAGTCAACATGGATATCTCTCTCTCTGTCTCTTTCAGTTTCTCTGTCTCAGTCTCTGTGTCTCTTCCAGTCTCTCTTTCTCTCATTTTGGCTGGTAGGCCATGTTCATAAGCTGAGGAAGCGATGCAGGAGGAGAGAGGAAAATACGTTTACAACGCTCAGAGGCAACAGAGAGCATCGACTCCTTGAAAGATGGAATGGCACGGGATCCAGAACAGGAATCTGGTCCATTTACTCTTCCTCTGCAGAACGCAAGCACACAAAACCAGAATAGTGTAATGGGATTTCACATGCCATTACCCCAGCTTCCGGGCACAGCCAATCCGATCTCCTCTAAATGCCTACCCAATTTATTATCTTCGTATTATCAATTTATTATTAATCTTTAAAAAATTATGTGGCAGTAGTGTAGACAGGGCTTTATGCATGCTAAGATGCACTCTATCACTGAGCTCCAGCATCAGCATATCTATCTATCTATCTATCTATCTATCTATCTATCTATCTATCTATCTATCTATCTATATTATATTTTTGCTTTGAGACAGGGTCTGACAACATAGTCCAGGATTTTTTCTACATTTTCTTTTTTAGATTTATTTTATGTGTTTGAGTGTTTTCCCAAGAGGTCAGAAGAAGAAAGACCTCAGATCCCCTGGAACTGGACTTACGGATGGTTGTGAGTCATCATGTGGGTGTTGGGAACCAAACCTAGGTCCTCTGAAAGAGCAGCAATAACTCTTAACCACTGAGCCATCTCTCCAAACCCCAGCAACCCTATTTAAACCCCAGGTCACATATAGGACATGGAAATAGGGGGCTTTCATTGGGAGGAGGAGGAGGATGACACAGAAGAACAAAGGGAGGGGAAATACTAAGATTCACATGTACATGTATAAAACTGTCAAAAGGTTAAAATATAGTCAAAAGAGTCTAAACAGAAGCCACTGGGTACTCTAGCCACCCCTCAGGGCTCCTTCTCTCTGCCTTTTTCCAGTCATCTCCTGGCTCCTGGCTCATCATGGAGCCTCCTCACTACATCCGTTTATTTGACTCTGCCTTTCCCAAGCTGAGATCTTTGAGGACAGGAACTCCATCTTTGTTATAGTTTGGTTCTAGAGTGTCCCCAAAGGCCTACATGGCAAAGACTTGGTCCTCAGGCTGTGAGCACTGTTGGGGAGTTGTGGAGCCAAAGTAGGTGGGGCCTACTGATAGGAAGTTAATGCGTTGGCCCCTTGAAGAGACTATTGGGGTCCAGGTCTCTCTTTCCGTCTGACCCTTTGCTCCTTGGCCACCATGAGGTCAGCACCTTCCTCTGCTTTGTGTTTCCACCATGATCTGCTGTGTGCCTACAAACCCAAAGAGCTGTACCCCAAACTGGAAGCCAAAGGAAACCCTTTCTCTTTCTAATTTGTTTATCTCAGATACTTATTATAGTAATGGAAAGGTAACTGACTCAGTGAGTGTTTCACCTTGAGCATGGTTTCTGGCATTTATTGACTTATTGCCTACCTCATTTCCAAAAGTATTCAAGATCACATCTGATCAGGGGTTTGCTAAATCTGTTTGCTAAAAGAATAAGAGGGTGCACAGCCGAACGAGCCAGTGAACAGATCCTTTCCACGCTTTTCCTGTCACATCCTGATGCCTTCCTTGGGGTGGCCTCCAACAATATTTGTGATAAAGGAGTGTGTCCAGGCAGAGGCCAGGAGGCTTGCCTGTCCCATGAGCTGTGGGGCTGATGGCATAACAAGCCCGGCAGAGATAATGATATTCCTAAAAAGACACTCGCACCTCTCAATTTATCAGACTGTGGAAGCAATAGATTCCCCAAAATGGAAATATCCCCCCTCCCCCAGAAACCTCACACTAGGAAAAGGAAAAGGACCAGCCAGAGGGGACCTTATCCCTGGAGAAAGGTTTCACAGGATCTAACAGCTTGTCACCTTATAGCATGGGACTGAAGCCCAGGCAAGCACGGGGGCAGTGGTGAGCGGGACCACACCTTGCCCAGGACTCCTTAGATGTGCTTGCCTTTGGCCCTCTACTCAACCTTTCTTTACTCTCACTTCAGGACCAACACACACTGGATGGTGGTGGTGATGGCGGCGGTGGCAGTGGTGGTGGTGGCGGCAGTGTTGGCGATGGTGGTCACGGTGGCGGTGGTGGTGGTAGATTCTCTCTGAATCTCTCGGTCCCTCTTCCCAATGCAGCCACATCGAGCAAATCTCCTTTTCCTGTTTTCTGCTATTAATTTTGCTCTCTCGATTGGCTGTTAAGGCCAGGTGGCCAGACCTGGTTGGGACACGGGCTAGGACTTGCCCCTGCCTCCAGCAAGCTCGAAACAGTGAGTGGGACTGGCATTGAGTTTGCTCTTTGGCCACCACTCATGACTCATAGCACCCCTCATAAACCAGAGTGACCATGCCCTCTTCACATGAACCACTTCCTTTTCCCCCATTTGCATGCTGGCCATTTTTTTTACCCTGCTAGGAGTGTGGTCTCTTCCTCTTGATTAAATAGGTATGCATTAGCGGCCTACATATGCATGTACGGTTAGCGTTAAACCACTGATTCAGAAAATTAACTTGGTTTCAATCTCATTTCTGTCTTCCAACACATTGCCCATTTCTCTCCCTTCTGTGTCACCTGCAAGCTGGTGGGATGTCCCCCACAGTCTTGTTATTGAAGCCCGGCATACAAGAACAAGGTAGTAAGAGGCCACGTCCTGTCTCTGAGAGCACTTCTGGGAATTCTAGCAGACAAGCTCTATCACCCTATGTCCTCTTGCTGAGATTGAATTTTTTCCCCTGTTTTTTTTTTCCTCCTGAAAACTGTATCTTTTTTGTCTGTGTTGATTCCTGAGTTTAGAGCGGTTAAATCATGGAGTCAGAAACATAGAGTAGACACCGTTTCACATCTCAGTACCCCACAGAGGATGTGGGGCACAGGCACACTCTCATCCTTGGTATCCAGAACCCCTGAGATAGTAGAAACTGAACATTTGCACAAAACTTGCCATACCCTCCCACATATTTTAGATCATCATTGCATGGGTTGTAATGCTAATGTAGTGTAGATGGCTGGGGAGTAGTTGTTGTTCTGTGTTGTCTGTGGGATAATGAAAACGTCTGTGCTCAGGACAGGCAATATTAACAAACTGTTATAATCTAAGTTCGTTAGATCCGTAGACGTGGATTCCACAAGCAAGGACTGTACTCCAAATGTATTCTTCCACAAGCACTCACATTTGCAGTCGTGATTTCAGTCCGCAGGGTGGCCGATGACCTTGCCTTGACTAGAAATCTAAGCCCATGGTACAAAGTTTCTGCCACTCCCGCTGACTCCCACCGGCTGCTTGTTTTTGTTCACAGTCTGTTGAATCAACCTTTTCCAGAATGTCCAGGGCTTTAAAATAACCTATTACCTTCTAGAACATGAGGCCGGGCGGTGGTGGTGCATGCCTTTAATCCCAGCACTCGGGAGGCAGAGCCAGGTGGATCTTTGTGAGTTTGAGGCCAGCCTGGGCTACCGAGTGAGTTCCAGGAAAGGCACAAAGCTACACAGAGAAACCCTGTCTTGAAAAACTAAAACAAACAAACAAACAAACAAAAAAAACCCCTCTAGAACATGAAGACAACCTGTGTGTGGTCCCGGAAACACAGCAGGCTACTCTCTGGAAGACTCTATTAGAGATTTCTGGGGAAGACTGAAGTGGAGCGGAGCTCTCTTTAGGGAATGGCAGTGTTGTTCGAATTCTAATAGGTCTTTTTAATAAAAAACCCAGAGCTAGATATTGGGGTAAATGCTGAAAGATCAGAGAGACAAAGGAACAAGCCATTGCCATGTCTCACCTCTAGGACCCCTCAGCCTGAAAAGGCTTTCTAATCGAAAGGGCTCTAGTCTAAAGGGGTTCCTCAGCTGAAAAGCTTTAGTTCCTGTCTCCTCACACCTTATATACCTTTCTGCACCCACCATATCACTTCCTTTTTAGTGCTAGGATTAAAGGTATGTGATTCCAAGGCAAAGGCATGAGATCGCAAGTACTGGAATTAAAGGTGTGTGCCACCACTGCCTGGCTCTGTTTTCTCTCCTAGACTGGATCATTCTCATGTAGTCCAGGGTGAACTCACAGAGATCCAGACGGATCTCTGCCTCCCAAGTGCTGGGATTAAAGGTGTGTGCCACCACTGCCTGGCATCTATGTTTAATCTAGTGGCTTGTTCTGTTCTCTGATCTTCAGGCAAATTTTATTTGGGTACACAATGTATCACCACAGCAAAGATTTTGATGAAAGAAATTCTTTTAATTTAGGTGTCTTCATATAGAATTGGGAATGTTGTGGGAGGCTCTGGAAAAGACTTTTTAGTTGCAAGTGACTTGTTTTGCTGGGCAGGCCCGGGGTCCATCAGAACAGCTGGATCTGGGTTCTCTGGAGGTGTCAAAGATTTCTTCCCATCTCTCCACTCACTCTAGCAACTAACTCCTTTCTCATGACAGCTCCCCAGAGAGGATGCCTTTTAAGCCATAATTCCAGAAACATCTGGTTGGGGCAGGTGAGGTTTCCCATTGTGCTACTGAGTAGAATTGCTGTATTTACCAAAACAGAACTGGAAATGTCTGCTTTGGCTCCTTGGCACCGTGACAAAGCACAGTACAGAAACAAGGGACGAAAGATTTATTTGGACTCACTGCTTCCGAGGAATCTGCTCCTGTGTGGGCGGGGCATCATGGCAGCAGGACTCTGCAGCGGAGGACGATGCTTACGTTTCAGAATGCCAGGAAACCCAGAGAAGGGAGCTAGTCAGAGCGAGTACCCCCATAGACTCACTCCCTGATGACCTGCTTCCTCCAGTCAGGTCCCACCTCTCGGGTTTCCACAATCCCCACAAACAGCACGCCACCCGCCCAGAACCAAGTGTTCAGGTGTGTCCATAACAATGCCACGTTAACTTTGAAATTTTTAAGTATCATGAAAAAATTTAAACATAGTGAGTAAAATTTTTTTTTTTTAATCTCACACCAACAGTGGATAGTTTCTTAGAAGTGTCTCATGAAATATTAGGAACGTAGAAGAAACGATTTGTTTGCCTGAGTTCAAAATTTAAGTTTGGCTTTAAAAGCAGCCCGCATCTTATCCCGCAAACCCTAGCACTGTATCAGTCCAGGTGGCCGGCAGACAGAGAGCTTACCTGGCCCAGTCTGAGACTCATAGCCTAGATCCCAGGGTTGAGGTCAGCCTGACCCTGACTCCAGGAACTGGGGATTAGGAGGGATAAACCATCAGTCAGTTACTGTCCTGTGCCTCTTAACCTGAGAAGCGATCTCACTGCTGGGCACACCTGAATGTCTAGGTCTGTTACTCCGTGTAGTCAGGAGGCAGTAAACACCAGATGCTGGCAGATGGTGGGGTACTGTTTACAGTAAATCATTTTTAATAAGTAGATGCACACTCTAAAATAATGAATAGTAAAAGGTATAGAAGATGCGTAAACTAGTACCCTAGCTATTTACCAGCATTGTCAATATTGTGTTCTGGACATAATTACATGTGCTAGGCGTATATACTTCGGAAAGTGTAGTTGGTATGTGGATGCCAGCATCCCACTAACACACGAGCAGTTTGCTGCCTTGTGGCCTTATGATGCCCATGACATCACAACAGGGGTTTCCCAGAACGCTTTAAACCTTACAGGATGGCTATCACATGGCCCATCAGTTGTTGACTGAAACGTCAGATACGGTGCATGTCTGTCCTAGACAGGCTGGGGCCTGTGTAGACTAAACAGACACCCAGGACAGCAAGAAAGCCAAGGTAAGAGTGAAAACTTGTAAGTGTGCCGAGCTTCCCTGTTAACCCCCCTTACCGTGGTGGCTTCCACCTGCGTCTTCCGGGTCCTGCGTGGGTTAGCCTGTGGGCGCCTGGAAGGAAGAGTATGCCTCGACATCCCCACCACAATCCTGTTGCGAGGCCCAGAGTGAACCTCCGCTTAAATGCCAGAACAGGAGAATGAAAGGGGAGCAACACATCCTTCCCGTTCCTCCACGGCCAAATTGAATTATTCCTAGAGTGTATGACTCCTCCAGCAAGACCTTCAGAACGTTTGCATGCAGCGACGATCCTCCCGATGCTCTCGTAGCAGGAGCGAGGCAGCAGCGGGAGTTCCTCAGGAACCCTGCGGTCCTGGCTTCTCGAAGAGTCTCTGGAAAAGCACACAGTTCTAGCTGGTGCTATATGTGGGCAAGAAAAAAAAACAAAAAACGAGCGTGGTTCTCCCGATTTAGGCTCTCTGTATAAGGAAGCTGGGTCCTCAGAGGCAGAGCCACCCTGTCTAGAGCACAGCTAGATGGAAGGAAGCTGGCAGTTCGGGGCCACTGCCGGGAGCTGGTTCACCCACTTCCTACGAACTGCGGTACTTCGCTGAGAGAAAGCTGAGCCATTTCTGGGGAAGGTTGAAATGTGTGGACCGTTTTCGTTTCTTGTAAAAGAAATTAAAAAAAAAAAAAAGTGTGTGTGTGTGTGTATGTGTGTTTGCAGGCTTATACGTGCGACCACAGAGGCCAGGAAAGGGTGTTGGATCCCTGGGAGCTGGGGTCACCAGTGGGTGGTTGTGAGCCACTGGATACATGAGGATACATGAGCCTCTGAGAGACACAAGCTCTTAACTTCGGAGCCATCTTGCCACCCAAGCAGTATTTTCTGAAGGCAGAGGAGCTGTAAAGCTCACCAGGTTTGTGTGTGTGTGTGGGGGGATGGGGGGGGCCGGGGTGGTGGTGATGCTCAGCCTTAGCCTATGTTATCCCAGGGACCCTAGGAGACAGATGGGGTAAATGTGGCTGTGCTAGCAACTGACACCAACTTGAGACTCGGGTGGTGCTTCAGGGTCCTCGCAAGTGCTACTCTGAGGGTTGTGGCAGCCAGCGGAAAGGCGGCGGAGAAGCCACCTGTGTGAAACACACAGGAGGAAAGACTTCTCGTTCCAATTCACCCAAAGTCTCAAGTGTGCTCCAAAGCCTTCTCTGCACAAACAAAGGAATTGCCATTAACTCCATTTTCCAGAGGAAAGTGACTCATGTATTACTTGCCCAGAGTCACTGGTGGAGCCGAGATTTAAGGCTAGGATGAGGGTCGGATGCCAAAGGCCGGAGTGAGGGAGGCTCCTGTGTAACATAGGGGTGGTGAAGAGGGAGCAAGGAGGTGCTGACAGTGTGCGGCCCTCAGGTACCTGCCGGGCATGTGGAATTCCTCCATAGATTCCCTTCGGCGCAGGGCATATGATTTTTTTTGCTCAAGACCAACAGTGAAGAACAACTGGCAACTGGCTGAGTGACAATCGCAGCCCCTGACTGAGGCTGCCACAGCAGGAAAGGACCCTCGAGGGTGGGGCCTGAGCAGACACCCCTGCAGGGTGCTGGGGAATTCACTGCATTTTATGGAGTGCCGACCTAAGACCTGATTATCACTCTTAAAAAGTTAAAAAAAAAAAAAAGTGTCTCAAGACAAGAAAAAGGTGATGTGGGCTCCAAGGAGGAAGGGCATGTTGCTATTTATTTATTTATTTATTTTGGTTTTTTTGAGACGGGGTTTCTCTGTGTAGTTCTGGTGCTTGTCCTGGAACTCGCTCTGTAGACCAGGCTGGCCTCAAACTCACAGAGATCCGCCTGCCTCTGCCTCCAGAGTGCTGGGATTAAAGGTGTGCGCCACCCCCGCCCAGCGAGCATGTTCCTCTTAATGTCCCTCTTTAACAAGACTCCCTGGATGTCCTCTTAGATGGCCCTCAGAGTCCTTAAAGGGTTACCACATCCAGAAAAGAGAGATTGTACCATTAAAATATATAAAAGCCTGCAGAGGAGGGGCTGGGAATGTTAATGGGACAGTCTGTGATTCATAAGTAAAAATAACAGGACTAAAGAGGACCCAAGGGCTCCAGTACATTTTCCGAAGCAGCCCAGGCTGCAGCCACAAACCCAAGTTTGTCTCCTGCCTCCGGTGAGCAAATGAACTCTCTTTAAACCCTAAGAGCAAGTGACTCCAGCAGCTGGAATCCTGGGCACACCCCCAGCAGTGGTGCAGAGGGGAAGCAGGGCGGGAGATACCTGGGGGGGGGGGGACCCCGCTCTGCAGGTGCCACCGAGGGAAGCGTTTTCCTCTGTCACCAGTACTGATGTGGCGTGATTGGTTTTTAAAGCCTTTTAAACCCTATTTTTACACCGAGCACATTTTTCTTCTCTTTCAAAGGAACAAAGGGATCACACAGCCCACATGCCCTTCAAACTGGCAGCTGGGGAGGAAAGGCAGGGCGCAGAGCTGCAGACATGAGAGCTGGTTCCCCCACGTCCGCCTTCTGCACCCTCGCAGAAGGGCAGCCGGCAGATGCAGGCTCCGTTCAGCCACCCATGCTTACGGCTTCCAGTGCCCAGCAGCTCATTATTACTGGGGCATTCGGCACTTTAGGGGGAAAAGTATAACTCCGTCTTTCTCTCGAATACTTAGATAATCTTGATCAGAAACCCCAGTGTCCTTCGTGTGAGCAGAGTGAGTTCACTGTGACGTGCTGTGTCTGCTGAGTGCACACATGTACATGAGAGATTTCATCACGTTGGCATCTATAGTGCATACAGAGAATGATCTCCCTTCACTTTCTGGGTTTCTCTTAAAATGGAAAATATTAACACTATTACTCACACAGTTATTTTAAAAATGGATGGGCAGATGATTCATCTCCAACCCCAGGGAAAAACCGTAAGTTAGTGTTGGGGTGACTTCTTCTCTGAGCCATTACATTTGGGTGAAATTTGAGGACATGGTGTCAGCAGGAAAGACTCCTGGCCAGCGTGTGTGTCGTTTTCCGGGCCTCCTTCAACCTTGCTGACTTCTAAGAATCCTAGGTCCCCCCACCCCTCCCTCCTGAGCCTGTATCCCCCCCAGATCTTGAGTTGTACCTGACTGGGACACCATACTGTGGATTGTCAAGTACTTGTATTGCGTCCTCCAAAAACTCAAAGCAGGAAGTGCAGTTGCCTGGGTGGGGGGTGGGGGTTAAAGACTCTACAGGGCGGTTGACTGAATAAGAGTTCCCAGTTGTGCAGAGCAGAAATGTTGCAGATTCAGAGTCAAATTACCTTGGGCTATCTTCAGCCCTCCTCTAGCTGTTCCCCATGTCTGACCTAGTGGGTGAAAGTTTTTAGATTGCCTTGATTTAGTTTTTTTGTCAACTTGACACAAGCTAGGGTCATCTTAGAAGAGGGAACCTCAATTTTAAAAACACCTCCATCAGATTAAGGCTAAGTTAGGCAAGTCTGTGGGACATTTTTTAGTCATTAATGTGGGAGGGCCCAGCCTACTGGGGGTGGCTGCCACCCCCAGGACACGTGGTTCTGGGCAGTATGAGACAGGCAGCTGAGCAATCCAGGGGAAGCAAGCCAGTGAGCAGCGTTCCTCCATGGCCTCTGCTTCAGTTCCTGCCTCCAGGATCCTGCTTGAATTCCTGCCCTGACTTCCCTCAGCAATGGACTATGAACCATAAGCTGAAGCAAACTCTCTCCTCCACAAGTTGCTTTAGGCAATGGTGTTCTGTCTCACCAACAGAAAGCCAACTAAGACAAGACCCCGTGCTTCCATAAACCGAAAGCCAAGAATGCCATGAGAGTGGAGATTCCCATCCTTTGTCTAGTCCGCCTACCTGATGTTCTTTTGAATAGATCTGGGGAATGCCTTGATTTATGACTTTCTTTTCTTCTATAGTTATGAAAGCTCAAGGAAAATTGTTCCCATGAATCACAGCATGTTATTTGGAGTAACCTGGATCCCTGTTCTGAGGCCACTGCCATGCATATTTAGCTGAAGAATAAACTTCCTCTTGTACCCTTTGAAAGGAGAGACATGCTTTTTATGAACAGAAGCCCCGGAGGCCACGAGGAAAGCTGAAACTAGTCCTCCCCCACCCAGGCCGTGGCCACTGCCCCTGCTTGGTGTCTTCTGTAGATTTGCCCATCAGTGACTTTGGGTACCAGTGAACAGGCTTCCTGGCTCCTGAATCTGCATATCACTTTACAAACAGAAAAGAGAAAGATACTGGACACAGAGCAGTGAGAAAAGCATAGATTTGAATATATCACAACATTACTGGATGTTGCTGTCAAGGAAATCTTAAATCAAGGTAATGAGGCTTCCAGTGGTTGCCTGGTAACATTTCCTGTGAAAGTAGTCTCATCTTACAGAAAGATATTAAACAAGCCTATTGGGGCTAGAGAGATGGCTCAGCAGTTAAGAGCACTTGGCTGCTGTTACTGAGAACTCTAACTTGCTTCCTGGCACCCACATGGCAGCTCACAACCATCTGCAACTTCAGTTACAGGGAATCTGACGCCCTCTTCTGGCCCTTGCCGGTACTGCACACTCATGGTTCACATACATACATGCAGGCGAACACTCATACACATAAAATTAAAATAAATGAATCTTTTAAAGAAACCTATCTGTCAACTGCAGGTGAAGTAGGTTGTTAGGTAACCCCATTCTGAGAAGCCAGCTGTAGACTGGTGTTTTTTAAAAAGGAAAATGATTTGGGAGAAGAGACAGTGAAGTTTTAATAAGATCCCACACACTGAGTTCTGAACTGACTCTCTGCCTCTTGGGGCAAAAATTGAGCCTACGAACCACTTTACCAAAAAGAACAACTTCCTCTTCACATGCGCAGTTGCCGTTTGAGACAGCATTTCTTTACACTGTCCTGTCTGGCCTCAATTGAACTCTTGGTCTTTCTACTTCCCTCAAGGGCTAGAATCACAGGTGTGTACCTCCATGCCTAGGCTTAAATATCTCGTTTTCAAAGGGCTAGCCCCCCCTCTGATGCATTCAAACAAAACAAGGTCCAGGTGTTCTGTTGTTGTTTTTATCGGGATAACTGCAAACGTGGAACACATGTACGTACGTGCGTATGTACGTACGGTGGCCGTCAGGTAACACCGGAAACAATCGCACAGGCACTCGCAGAGTTAGCGCATCTGCATTTGATGTTTTTCGCAGCCAAGATGTGTTTGGCCCCATTTATATTTAGTCTCAGGTTCATCAGCACATTGATTAACTGTGGTTTGGTTTAGAACTCTCTTTCTGGTGTTAATCGTTGGGGGTGATGGGGCTTTTGAGCCTTTCCAATCAGGAACTACTGATTTCCGCCTGTGTTCCCTTCCTCCAGCCTGACACCCCCAAACACGTGGAGTGCATTCCCCATGGCTGGCTGCACCACCACCACCACCACCACCACCCACCTCACTTGTGGTAATCCCGTCCTCCTCTCTATGGCAGCCCTGTGTCCCGGGAGGGCCCCTCATATGAAAGGACCTGTCACCACAACAGCTAGGACAGTCTCCATGCCAACTCCTGAGCTTAGGGCCCCTGGGGGCGGGGGGATGGGAACCACAAGAACAAAACATAGGCAAGTGATATCTTTGTTCACATGGGCCATCCCCGTAGCCTATCCAAGCAGCCAGGCTGCTGTCCTGTTTCCTTTGCTCTTAAATGACCTTTCAGGCAGGCTTGGACTGCAGGTGTGACCCCAGATGCCACCTGTCCCACACCCCCGGTCCCTGCTTTCTTTGCCCTCTCCAGGAGACACACATTCCACTCTACCTCTGAGCTCTCTAGAGCTGAGGAAAGTCGCCACATGTGTGTGGCTATAAGAAAACACTCCATGATCTCCACACTCACATTCCCATCATGGGCTCTCTTCTCCTTCCTGCCCTTGGCTCATTGGCCTCTGCTGGTCCCCAGGTCACTCCGAGGCAAGACATTCTGTCCTGCCTCCCACAGGAGACTTCAAGCTGGAGTCACTCACCATTTGGGACGGATGCTGGCCCAAATCCTGAGCACACAGCCCTGCTTGCAATTGGCACCTTTGCGGCCTGACCCAGGATGGTTCCCAGCTGCCTGATGTCCAGGCCTTGACCTTGGTTTGATGTACCTGCCCTGGGGCTGTTCCTGAGGGGCTGTTTGCCAGATTCTACCCAAGGAATGCCATCTTCCCCTTGCCTAGCTGGATGATGTCTGGGAAGAGCCTTCAGAGGAGACTTGACCTGGTGGGTAAGCTGCCTTGGGGAATGGGGAGAGGTCAGGTGGGGCAATGGTGACTTTTACCTTCAGTATGGCTACCCCGTATAAGAGAACCTGAGTCTGGCCAAGATGGAGGGGGAAGGGCCCAGGAATCTGGCAGTTTGAAAGGGGTGTGCTGGTTAGTTTTGCTTCAACTTGTCACAAGCTAGAAGCCATTTGAGAAAAGGGACCCCCAACTGAGAAAAAGGTTCCCACCATACCGCCCATGGGCAAGACTGTGAGAGCATTTTCCTGATTGATGGCTGCTGTGGAAAAGACCAACTCACCATGGGTGGTCCAGGGTTCTGTGAGAAAGCAGGCTGAGCAGGCCATGAGGAGAAAGCCAGTAAGCAGTGTCCACCCGTGGCCTCTGTATCAGCTCCTGCCTCCAGGTTCCGGCCCTGGCTTCCCTCAGCAATGAAGTGGGACCTGAGAGTTGGAAGGTGAGAAAACCCCTCTCCTCCTGAAGCTCCTCATGGCCATGAGACTTTATTAAAGCAATAGACACAGCTAAGACAGGCAGGCTCCAGGTGCTGTGTGCCTCCTTCCAGACTTCTGCAACCCTCAACTTCAACCTCAAACTGCTGGGATGTTCCTGGACCAGGAAACAGAGGATGAGAGATGTCACCAACTGGTTAGCATGGGCCGTTTGCCACTCTCTGGGCTAAGCATGCTTCCTCCTTGGGGTGTAGAGTGCCATTCACATTTTGTAGCTGGAGTTTTCCTGCCTGGCCCACAGTCAGGACAAATCTCTCTCACCTGCCAGTCCCACAGCAGCTCAGACCCGACCAAGTAAACACAGAGACTTATATTGCTTACAAACTGTATGGCCGTGGCAGGCTTCTTGCTAACTGTTCTCACAGATTAAATTAATCCATTTCCATTAATCTATAAGTTGCCACATGGTTCGTGGCTTACCGGCATCTTCACATGCTGTTTGTCATCGTGGCGGCTGGCAGTGTCTCTCTGACTCAGCCTTCCACTTCCCAGCTTTATTCTCCTCCTTGTCCCGCCTACACTTCCTGCCTAGCCAATGGCCAATCAGTGTTTTATTTATTGACTAATCAGCAACACATTTGCCATATAGAACATCCCACAGCACACGTTTGCTCTTCAGAATGTCCTGAGGCCATGGAGCCCTTCTGCGTGCCCTTCCTTAGAACACACTCTCATTTTCATCTCTTGTGGGGGAGAGTCTGGTGGCACTCAATCTCCGTCGTCTGTGGCAACAGAGCTGTAGTGTACTGCCCCAGCTGGTAAATAGAACGTGTCTGAATGGAGTGGGTGTGGGCAAGAGCTCCCTGCACCTGGGGCTGGGCCTGGGGACCAGGCTCGGGGAGTCTTCCCAAGGTCCTCTCTCCTGGTCCATCTGAAGGATGGAAGCTTGGCCTGCATTCAGAGAAAGAAGCCAGACGTGACACCCCCAAGCCTGGTTACAATAGTGACAGAGGAAAAGGGACCCCAGTGGTGAAGATTTCTCAGCGTCACAACGATGTGAAAGTGGTACGTCTTCAGTAGAAACGGGAGTGTGGAATCAGTTTGTTCTTTCCTCAGACTGCAATATGCATCTGGTCCTTTCTCACACGGCTGAGCACAGCTGCCTCTCCCGTGGTCTGTACTGCTGAGCCAGCATGCTCCGGAGGTCAGGTGGGTACAGTGTGTTCTCCTCCATCTGGAATATTTTCAACCTTGACCCCATCGTTTCTATATGCTGAGCCCTGTATCGGCATCCTTCTAGGGGGTCCTTTGACCCTTTCCAGAACTCCGTGAGGTCTATGTCCTCAGCCCATGTCCTAGTTAGGGTTTCTGTTGCTATGACGAAACACCATGACCAAAAAGCAAGCTGGGGAGGAAAGGGTTTATTCAGTTTATACTTCCACATCGCTGTTCATCACTGAAGGAAGTCAGGACAGGAACTCAAGCAGGGCAGGAACCTGGAGGCAGGAGCTGATGCAGAGGCCATGGAGGGGTGCTGCTCACTGTCTCGTTCCTCATGGCTTGTTCAGCCCACCTGCTTATAGAACCCAGGACCAGCAGCCCAGGGATGGCACCTCCCACCATAGGCTGGGCCCTCCCCCATTGATCATTATATGAGAAAATGCCTTTCAGCTGGATCTCAAGGAGGCATTTCCTCACCTGAGGCTCCTTCCTCTGATGACTCTAGCTTGTGTCAAATTGACACACAAAACCACCCAGTACAACCCATTTTACAGATGAGAAACCCGAGGCTTAAAAGGCCAAGCAGCTACTTCCTGGGCTAGAGGCTTGACTTTACATTTCCGTCTGTGACCCAAGACATCCCAGTGGGCAATCCAGCCAGGACTAGAACCAGTCCAGTGTCCAGACAGCCCACAGAATGGTGAGTAGAGATGTTGTCATGGGTGTGACACAGAACACACTTGTCCTTTCTTCACCTAAGGCTCCATGGGGGTCTAAGCAATGGCTGGGCTCTGGAAGGCACTTGGCCTGAGCTCCCGTTTGCAGGAAGGGCTGGGAAGTGCTTGTGCTCTATGGCCTTGTCTCCTGTGTATGGCAAGGATGGAGATGGGGACTGTCTAAGAGTGAGGCCTTTGTAGAAACAAAATTTTTTTTTTTGATTTTTCGAGACAGGGTTTCTTTGTGCAGCTTTTGCATGCGCCACCACCACCCGGCCCAGAATTTTATTACAAACAGACATCCATCCACAGTGGTCACAGGCAGATATAAAGGAGGAGGTGGACCAGAAGGCCATGGGAAACTGGGGAGAGCATCCTAGGCAGCCAGAGCTGGAGTGCTAGGCCAGGTCCCTACCTCCCCACACTGAGCAGACAGCTCCCCGAGGGGATCTAGAGAATGCCATCGCTGCGATGTCTGGGCACCTTGTCTTGGCACAAAAGCAGTTTGGGACCAGCAAGGCCCTGGACAGAAGGACTGCTGCAGTTTCGTGCCTCCCTAAGGAGTCAGCTTTACCTACTTCCAGGCAAAGCGACGGTGTGTGGACTTTTCCACAAGGCAGGACTGGCTGGGGTGACTCTCGGGTGGCCATAGAAACCATCGGCACCAACCAGCGGCAGAAGCGGGCAGTGGTAGAGGGAATGGCCTGGGCTCTCACTGAGGTCATCACTTGGGTTTTCTGGACCACTTGAGCCCGCAAGAGATGGAGTGTAATGCCAAGCCACACCTTCACCATGATGGCAAGGGTCTGTAAGCGCCTCACTCCAGGTTTGAGAACGTCTGTAATTCTGCGGATTCCCACACCCTAGGCAAGTGCTCCACCGCTTAGCTACAGCCCCAGCCCCCTTCCTGAGGCAGGGTCTTACTTAGTTGCCCAGGGTGGCTGTTCTTAATGCATGCTGTTTAGCCCAGGCTGGCCCAGAACTTGCAACCCCTCTTGCTTCAGCCTCCTGACTAGGTGGGACTGTATAGGCCAGGGTCACCATGCCAAGACGAAGCAGGGGTTCTAAACCAGCCACTAGGTCGAAACTCCAGGGCAGGGTGCTGTACGGGGTACCCATCATCTGTAAAAGCCTATATACTTGATCCGGTACCCCGAAACCCACCAACAATCCCAGCTACTCAAGAGACTGAGCCCGGGGGTTCCCGGCCAGATTCACCAGACGTGCGTGTTCTCTGGCATAAAAAGGAAGTCAGTTGGTGTTAGCAGGAAAATAACGGTACAGTCGTAGGGCAGGCTTTGGGGTGGACAGACTCTTCTCTGGGAGCAGGTAGGATGGAGGCACTCCCAGGGCGTGGTCTAATGGAGAGACGGCTGAGCCAGAACTAGCAAGAAACAGAGGTGCGGTTGCTGCAGCTGGCAGCAGCTGGCAGCAGCTGTCCTGGAGGTTGAGGCAAACCCCCTGAAACGTTTGCAGTCTGAAGAGCGAAGAGGGGGAATGAACACCCTGTGCCTCCTCTTCCGCCTTTCTGGGGCCCACTAGAGTCTCTGTGGACCCAACCCAGCCAGCAGCCTGAGAGCCGTGGAGCCTGTGGGGTACAGTCCTTTAGACCCAGCCTCTGGGGAGTAAGGCCGGAGAGAGAAGGATGGTGATTGATCCATGAGAGGAAATGAAAATTACTAAGACCTTTAACAAAACAAAAAATGCTTTAAATAAATAAATAAATAAGATAATCATGCAGAGGAAGAGGGAGAGGGGTGGAGACTCTGTGAAGTGTAACACACATAATTTTAAAACTGAATTCTGCACATAAAGGAAAACATGAACTATTTGTCTTTCTCAACAATCCAATCTTGATCTCTCTAAATATTTCTTTACTCTGGCCGCTTTGTTCCTAACAAACACACACACACACACACACACACACACACACACACACACACACACACACACACATTCACACACACTGCTAGAGCAATGGCTCATTGGTTAAAATCTCTGGCTGCTCTTGCAGAGGACCTTGGTTCAATTCCCAGTACCCACATGGAAGCTCACAACCCTCTGTTACTCCAATTCCAGGGGAATCTGAGGCCCTCTTCTGGATTCCACAGGTACTGCATACACATAGTACACACAAACTCACAGCATTGTGGAAAGCATTCCAACCCCCAAGAATTCAAGTGTGCATCAGAGAGACAGAAAAAAAAAATTTCTTTTTTTTTTAATTTATTTTATGTGCATTGGTGTGAAGATGTCAGATCCCCTGGAATTAGAGTTACAAACAGTTGTGAGCTGCCATGTGGGTACTGGGCATTGAACCCCAGTCCTCTGGAAGAGCAGCCAGCCAGTGTGTTTAACTACTGAGTCACCTCTCCAGCTCCCAGAAAAAACTTTCTATTGTCATGCACGCTGAAAATCCAAGATAATGCTTTGAAACAGTCCATCGTTGCGACACAATATCCTACAGCTTTAACAGGCCAGGAGTTCCACACCCACCAAAGGGAATTGCTATCATAGTTAGGCATGTTTACAGGAACAGAAATGACAGGAACAAATGTTACCCAGGCAGGTGAAACACTTGCTAGTGACTATTAAGTTATACACACTTGGGCAGGCAAAGGATTTCTTTCTTAGTAGACAGGGTCTACAGTGTGACCTTCATCCAGGTAGTTGTCATAATCAATCCTCCAGGAAGCTTTTGGAAAGGATGGGAACTTTATCAAGCAGACAGAAACCATCAGACTTCATAGTCTTACAGGTTCTAGGCAGGGCTTTCTACTAAGCTGTTATAGAGTAATGATTTGATTCCATTAGGTACATATACAAGAGTACAAAATATATTCCTATCACCTCCCCATCAATAGCCTCTCGATGAGTTGACAATCCAAGTGCTTGGTTGATGCAGAACCGAGCCCCAGAATGTGTGGGACATGGTTAATGGCATCATAAAAAACCACTGGAAGCTGCCTTGGGACCAAGAGACTTTCTATCACTGGCGTGTCTATGCTGCATGCAGTTGCCATCTTCCTGGGTCCTCCAGGGCGCATTTGCTTGTTCTGTTTGCTGGGCAGTGGCTATGTTATGACGAGGATGCCAGATGTAAACCCACAGTGACTCCTCTCCAGGCCTGGGAGAAGAGAGAGAGCATGAGGGTGGTTCGGGGAGGGACTAACATTTTACCTGTAGTCTTTATGGGTCTGTCGATTCAAGCAAAACAAAAAGGGATCTGGGAGGACACACTGGAGACGGAAACAGCCCATTGCGAGATGTTAATACCGGCGTCGGTTCGGTCATTATGAACTCACAAACAGAATCAAATGTGTTTGCTTCTGGAATTTTCTATTTGAATCATCAGAGATGATAGCAGCCAGGGCATGGCTGATTTTCAGAAAGCCATAGCTGAGAGTCAAGGCTGGAACATTTCCTGCCCTTAATACAGGGAGGCTGACGCAAGGAGAGATTGACTGCTCTCTCATTCCCGAACTCTCATTTAGACTTGAGAGTTAGACAGAGAAGCATCTCACCAACACCCAGCTGAAACTCTTCCCCGGGGAGACTCGGCTTTCAGACCACGGCTGCCTCTTGCCCAGAAGCAAAGGAAGCACTTGGTTGCTAAGGGGATTAATTAGTTGATATTTACGGAGTTTTAAAGGTGAAATACACTCTGTAAGTGCAAAGCATTGTCATGTTCCACCGGTTCTATTGCTTTATTATTATTATCGTTGTTATCATTGTTGTTGTTGTTATTATGTTGGAAAACTTCTCCAGCCTGTTTTCTGGGAGGGAAACCAAGGAACAAGAAGAATTCATGAAAGGAAGCGGCCCACCAATTTGTTTGTTTTAGTTTAAGGAATCTCTAGAGGTGAGGGAGACTTTCTTGACATCCCCAAAAGGTAAGACAGAACACACAGTTCCCATTTCTTTTAGTTTTGTATGTCAACACTGTGTTGTCTCCCCTCTTTTATCTGTCCTTCTCTCCCTAGGGCAGCAGAAGAGGGTGGCCATAGTCACCAGATGACAGCCACGATGCCCAGAAAGGGCACTGTAGATGTAACTGTCTTATTAAATAAGAAACACAGAGCCAAATGCAGAGTTAAAAGCCCAAGAGGTCAGAGCAGTACCTAAGAGCTGAGACTTAAAACCGCCTTCTTACCCTTCGCTGCCCCTGCCATCCTTCCCCTGAGAAAGAGACCTACTTCCTGTGTGTCTGTCTTTTTATTGACTTTCTGTTCTGCCTTCTCAGGGTTGTAAACCCAACCACATGACCTCCTTGTCACTGCCTGTCTATACAGAGCTCTAGGTCTCTACAGTTGGTATTGAGATTAAAGGCGTGTGTCTCCATGCTGGCTGTATCCTTGACCACACAGAGATCTGCCTGTCATGTGATCGGGATTAAAGGCGTGCACCATCACCGCCCAGTTTCTGCTATGGCTTGCTATTAGCTCTGACCCCCAGGCAACTTTATTTATTAACATACAAATAAAATCACATTTCAGTGCAAATAAAATATCACCACAGGGCACAGAAATGGTCCAGGTCCAAGAGGATGGAAGTCTGCTTGGTGTGCCAACAGGGTTTGGGGAATGGTTCCCTCCCTTTCACATTGTGATGGCTGATCTTGGTTGTCAACTTGACTGCATCTGGAATCAACTAAAACAGAGGCTGCTGGGCCCTCCTGTGAGAGACGCCCTTGATCAGATTATCTGAAGGAAGACCCACCTGAACTGGGCAGCACCTTCTGATGCAGTCAAAGGACATGGATGAAGGAAGCTTTGCATTTTGCCTGCTTGCCTTCAGATTCATGCATCCTGCGGCTGATGATAGAACCAACTTCTTTGGGCTTCCGACATAGATTTAAGACCATCAGCTCTCCAGGAATCTTCCCAGCCTTCAGCACCAGCTTGGGACTGCTGGGACATCCAGCCTCATGGACTGAGCCCTTATCAGATTCTCAGCCTCCAGGTGTGAGACAGGCCATCGTTGGACCACCTGGACCACACCCTAAAGCCAGCCCAATAATGCCTCCCTTTATCAGTTCTGTTCCCTCAGAGAACCCTGACTAACACACATAACCATTTGGGAGTTTGGTATCAGCCACCGTAACATGAGTCACTTTTTAAAAATTATCATAACGCCCAAAACAGGACACCTAGAGGAAGCAGCCCGGGTGGAAGCCTCTGGAAATGTCAAATATCAACTTGAACACTAAAGCGCTGGGTCGAGGGTCTTGGATCCAGATGGCACTCATAGGGAGGTGGCAACTCAGAGGAGCTTTGGCCACTGATGACTTGTTTGTCCCCAGTTCAGGCACCTCTCTCTCAAACATGTATGACGGGCCTCACCTGGCATTAATCGCTTCTTTCCATTTATTTATTTATTTTTATTTGCGTTCTTTGTGAGGCTGAACATGGAGTCAAGACAACATGTTCCTGAATAAACTTATGACTGACGGGTGCCTGTGAGCCGTGGCAGGCAGGGTGACAGGATCGGGGACATTTGCAGAGCATGAGTTCTACTCTAGTGTGGTATCTGTTTCCTCCAACTCCCCCAATGAACTGTCAGGTAATCATATACATATACTTGCACACAACATTGGTTGACCAGCTGTTGAGAATCAGTTTGTATAGATGGGATCTATCTTTTGAATCAATTTCCTTGCATGGAGCCATCAAGGAGAGCCTAGGACCGAGAGTCAGCAGTCAGTTTCCGGTGTGTGGGGTTTTTGCTATATTTCTTAAGGATTCTAGGTTTTACACAGGTCCCATGAGAAATGCTCTAAATGACAATGGTGTGGGGCCTCGGGCATGTCCACAAATAAACCTGTTGTCAAAACGCTTTTCAACAGTCTGACCCCAGAAAGCAGTCATGCAGCTGATGACTTTTCTGCAGGTCGTGGGACTCTTGTCCCTGCACGGGGGAGTGCTGTGTGTTCTGTTGAAAGGAGTGCTTCTCCTCTGCTCATCCTCGAGGCCCCCCATTGGCCCACCTCAGCAGCCTGCTGGTCATCGTCTGTCAGACATGCAGTGTGTGTAGAGTTCACCCCTGTCGGAGTCTCCACTGAGGAGGAGCCTGGTACTGAGGTGTCAGTCTGCACGTCAACAGGGGGTAGAAGGACATCCAGAAGCCACCGTCTCCCCTGAAAGGGGATGGCAGTGGGTGGCAACTAGTCCCTCCAGGCTCCTCGCTTGGCATTCTGCTTCCTCCTATGCTAGAAGATGGCCTGGTGTCTGGTGTGTGAGGATGAGAGCTCCGGTTCCAAGATGGCCACTCTAATGCTACACTCTCCAGATGGAGAAGACTGCTGCTTAAATGGAGGACCCACTTTTATAAGTCCAGCTGAAACTCAGCTCCCGATGCAATATGATGATATATATAAAACAACACATGATATAGGAAGGTGTATAGATATGTATACGCATACATACATACCTATACAGACACACACACACACACACACACACACACACACACACACACACACACACACACACACACACACACGTCTATACATCCTCCCCCATCATGTGCTGTGTGTGATGTACAGAGAATGAGAGGTCTTGAGGCCGAGAGTGGAAGGCCCTGGGTACCGGCTGAAGCTACAGAGGATTCAGGACACGACTTCTCTAAACTTCCATCTCCTCCTTGGCAACGGGGAAGATTGTGGGATTCTCTCTCCTCGATTCTCATTCTGTCTTTCCTCCGAGTCTGTGAATTCATGGCCATGTTCAGCATCCATGTTTTCCAAGACAAAACTCAACCCTTGTTATCTGTGAAAGGTTAAGGTGCCTAAGTTCTTCACTGGCTCAGATGGAGAGGAAGAACAAATAAGCCTTTCGAAGGGGTTTCTTAAGAGGGGCATTTCCACCATGATGGTTGAAATAAGAGTGTTTTTACTTAATGCTTGATTTTCCTCCAAATGAAGTTTTAAATTGCACTTCGTCTTAAATGCTTTTAGACGACTTCCAACCAGTTCCTAATATTTTTCTCTGGCATAGTTTAAACAAAGAAGGAGCTAATGAGTTTATTTAAATACACTCACCAGGCCCCTTTGCTCGATATATCGATAAACAAACTCCAGTATTTATGAACACCCGGTGCTCGCTCCTTCTTGGCTGTTTTCCCTGTGTCTACAGGGATGGAAAGCGTCTATTGTCAATAGGATTTGCAAACAATTTCCCTGCCATGTTCTATTAATCAAATTGCATTTAAAACATACCAAAGTGAAATAAACTTTGCTTCCTTCAAATTACAGACTCCTTAGGAAGTCAGAACATGCTTGTTTAATCTGTTAGTTCTGCCTAGACCTGGCTGCCTGTGCTACTGCAGACATAGTCCACATTTCCCCCGCGAGACGCCCTCCCTGGCTCTCCACAGCCTCTGCAGGCGATCCTTCCTGCTGTTCTGGTCAATCTTTATTTCAGGACTGTCGGGCTCTGTGCTTGAGGGATTGACTCTTATCCTGGGGGTTTCCTTGGGCACGTTGAGAGGTGAGCTCCTTGTAAAGCTGGAGTTACTTGGTCCCGGAGGCGACACCGATGGTCTATTACAATTGTCCCTAATGCGGGCTTTACAGAGAATTCTCCCCGTAGGATGCTGTTCTTTCAAACTCCTTTGCAAGAAGGCGGCTACGGAAACTTCCCTGTACCCACTCCTGCATCACTTGCTAATTTCAACCACACACTTCGTGGCAAGGCACTGGAAGTCTATCATCTGTTTGCTTGTTTCTTATTCTCTGCGTTTTTCTATTTGGCTTTTTTTTTTCAAAATAATAATTTCTTTTCTTTTCTTTCTTTTTTTTTTTAATTTGTCAAGACAGGGTTTCTCTGTGTACCCTTGACTGTCCTGGAACAAAACAATAATTTCTTTACTTAATTTTCCTTCCATGTTGATTTTTTTCCTCTTCATTTTTATATTTCCTCTCTAGCTCCTGGACTGAATTAATCCTCTCTTTGTGTCATCTTTTGGGTCTTTGAACACTTTTACCAGTACACTTTTGAACTCTTTATCTGGCATCTTACCTATTTCAGCCCCTTTGAGTTCCTTACTTGAGGAGTTGGGATCTTTGGGAATCATTTGCCTTCCTTTGTGATGTTCTTATATTTCAGTGTTGCAGTTTGTGCATCTGTTGGTTTGGGCATCTTTCATGGATTTTGAGGGGGAAAGCAAAAAAACAAAAACAAAAACAAAAAAACAACTTCTATTATACAGCCCACTTTTAAAGACTTCATCTCCCCGTGAGTGGGCAGAACATGGTTGTATTAACAACATCAATTCATACAAGACAGAGGAATGCACTTAAAATTAATGGCAGGCTAGTAATAGTGCACCCATGACCATAAAACTAAAACTGGAAAAACTACTGTAAAGTGTGCTATGAAGTTGAATGTTATTTAGGGTAATTTTAGAAATAGTTAGTGAGCAAGAGAAATAAAGGAGGCAGGGGAAGGGGAGGAGCAAAGGCCACATGAATAAACGGAGAAAGGGGCTGGAGAGACAGTTCAGCGATTAACAGCTCTGGCTGCTCTTGCAGAGGACCTGGGTTCAGGTCCCAGCACCCACATGGAGGCTCTCAATTGTCTGTAACTCCAGTTCCAAGGAACCTGATGCCCTCTTCTGGCTCCTTCAGGTACTGCACTTATGTGGTGCATAGACACACTTGAGGCAAAACACCCAAACACATAAAATAAAATAAACAAAATTTTTTAATTTAAAAAGGAGAATGAAGGAGTGGAGAAGAATGCCAGGGATAGGAAAAGAAACACACAACAGGTTAGAAAAAACATTTCCCAATAATAATAATAATAAACTTCTAAAACAAAATTGAATAAATATAGGAAGGAGAGTTTTTTAAAAATCAGAGAATTTTTTTAAAAACACTAAAGTACAATCAGAATGCTACAAGGTGTAATGGGACACAGGAGAAAAAAGAAAAGGAAAGGAAACTAAGAAAAAACAAAAACATAGCCTTCAAATGGAAAAATGAGCTTAGAGTATAGAGAAAATAACAGAAAAAAATCAAAATACAGGAAAGTGAAAAGCCTGCTGAGTGAGGCTTTTTGTTTGTATTTTTCAAACTGGGGGGAGGGTGATTATGGGGTTAATGAAAAAAAAGAAAAGACGAAGATGAGGTGCAGGGGCCTCTTTCTCTCAGGTCCTCGAATGCTGGAATTGCCGGTCACACGCATGGCCGGGCTGGGGCCCTGCTTGAGAACCGGTTTTCCCGTGACATATGCTGATGCATAGAGGGGCCGGGCCACTCCTTGTGAACCAGTCTTTCCCGTGACATATGCCATGGCTGAGTCTGTACCAGGCAAGTGTCTGATGTCCACCCAAGCTGTCCTCACAGCAGGCATCTTCCTACAGAAGCCTCTGCTAGCCACAGTTCGCTTTATAGTCTGTGGGCGGGCTCTCTCACCCTCGTGAGCCCCCCTCAGGGTGGTTAATATCTCCAGCTGGGGGCTGTCCCCCAGGTGTGTTGGAAGTACGGGAGGTCACCATCACTAAACTGGTGCAGATCTGAGAATCAGTCACCTTGCTGGGGGCAGCTGGGGGCAGCTGGGGGCAGCTGGGGGCATACTGGGGGCATACTGGATGCCTTTGGGACTTCAGACATCCCTGGCTCTCCAGCTATGAGCAACAAAAAGGCCCGTTGGCTTCCGGCTTAGAGTTATCAAACTCCAGGGTGGTTCTCAGTTGATGTGATATAGGGCTATCTGAGGGTGGGGCTATCTCTCTCTATGCCCTTCCTACACTTAGCCAGCTTCCTGCCTCCTGAGACCTTTGGCATGTCAATGTCTGGCCTTACTGTTCTCTATAACTGCCTCGCTGGGCCTCACCTGGTGGCTGTGGCATACCACACGGAAGACCTATGCTTGTTCTCAGAGCTCAGCCCCCTGAGGTAGCTCAGTTTTGAACAATAGATCATCTCTCAAGATGGTGCCCGGCCACGGCCCTCAGAGTCATACAGTGTGACTAAGGGGGTGGGGGGAGCTCTGTAATACTAAACAGCCAGAGAAATCACTGTCTCTCCAAAACTCGCAGCGGCAGCGGGCTCCGGCTGAGGCTGGGATATCCTTCTTTCCTCCGGCTCACCTTTGGGGACGGCGTTTGCCCCCCTCTTGTCCCCCACCCAGGGGGCTGCCTGGCTAAGGGTGTGTGCATCTTACTTTTCATGTAGCACTTCCTTTCTCTGCCCTTCCCTGGCATCTTTACTTCCTCCCTGGGTTCCCAGAGTTCCTCTGTTCCTTTACCGGTTCACACAGAGGCCGCCTCTTACCTAGAAGACCCAATTTGTTATTTTTGAAATTCAGATGTAATTGGGTCTCCTGGGTTTTGTTCTCTTTTTTTGTAGTTTTTGTTAAGTGTAGCCGTTCTAGCCTGGGTACGTTCTGGGAATTCGGTGAGGAGTTTCCTATGCCCACGCTGACTATTCTCCAAGGCTGCACAATGGCTCAGCCTCCCTCCCTGGGGTCTGTAGATCGATTTTCCATCCTGCCTCAAGCTATCGCCATAATGACAGGAAACCTCTCTCAAGCTAACTTCTTCTCTTGCTTCCGGCGATGTCCTTCCGGAGAAAACCCACAAGGAACCAGCTAACACTGCTAAGTCACTCTGACCGAGGCCTCCCTGGGTGCACTAAGCTCTGTTCATTATATTCTCATTATAATGCTAAATCCTCCACCCCCTGTTAGCTTTGAACATAAGGAGACTCATGCACTGGAACATACTCACCTCTCCATGTGATGTCAAGTCCTCCCAATCTGCACCTGTCATCAAAGTTTCTAGGGTAGAAGCGAGGGGGGGGGGGGCTCTGGCAACCCCACTAGGCTAGCTCGGCCCCTCCTACCCCCATGTGCCAATTAAAGACACAAAGTAATGGTGCAAAAATGAAAAAGAAAAATTTTTTTTCTATATGACCACATTGAGATGAGAAATAAATAAAAGGATCCAGTGACCCGCTCCCCCCAAAATCAGGTTTCTGGGTCTTGACATGAGGTTTAGATGTAAGTAAAGGGCAGAAGGTCCGTATTGCTCGGCAGTGCCGGTTAAAGTGTGGCTGGGTTCATCTCTGAGCCGCCACTGTCCGCCAGGGTGGTTCAAAAGCTGTTCAGTTGGTAACGTGCTCCTCCTGAGGGGGCAGCCTCACCTTCATGGGTAACTGTCCTAGTCTGCAGCCCGGTGTGTGCTGGGAGATCTTTGTTCTTGGGTTTTAGCGTGACTTGAGAGGAAAAGCTAATAGCAGTAATTCTTCTTTATGCCTTTAGCCCAAGTACAGACACAAGGCGAAGCGGCCATGCTTGCCTCCCATCCTCTTGTTAGTCACCTTGGGGGCCCAAGCGAGGAGGCAACACTTTCCACAGGCAGTTTTTAAGCGCCCGCTTCTTGCTGGCTTCCCTTACGTATTGCCTGGTCACTCCTTCATTGCTAAGTCACACTTTCTGGTGCTGCACTCAAGGGGCAAACCCCATCTTCGTTCACACAGTGGCCGACTCCTCTGAAGGACGTTGCCCTTCCCTGGGCCACTGTGAAGTCTTTCTTCCTCCAAACTCCATCCACATGGAGCAGTTTTTACCACATTTCCAATTTTGTCACTGCCAGCTCTCTGGGTAGAGGGTCACCACCTCCACGAACATTTGTTGAAGGAGTTGGCTTTTCACTCAGTCAACCTGGAATGCGAAAGGCAGTTCCCACTGGGACAGGTCACCACGCGTGAGAAAAGATGCTGAGAGAGAATTTCATCTATCTTTGCCTCCAGGCCAGCTCAGCAATGCCCAGCAAGAAGGATGGGGCTAGTTCTGCTTGCTAAGGAGGGAGAGGCAGGCAAGGGGAATCCCCAGTGCTCCCGCAGCACACACACACACACACACACACACACCCCAGTGACTCCTTCTGACCAGTCTTGAAGCCCCTGTGTCTGTCACTATTGGCATGGCTGTGTTTTACTGGCTGACGATGATGAGATTAACTGAGATTGCCAGCAATACCCTCAGAGGCTTTTTAAAGTGACTGTTTTAAAAATTGAAAACACCACTGGATGCTTAAGCTAATCAAATGTGCTTGGTGGGTGCATCCTATTTAGCAAAGTTTCATACCTCCAAGCCTCCAGGACTGATAAAAAAAAAAGAAAGAAAGAAAGATTTCCCCGTACTTCAGCATTAAAGGAAAGGCCCGCTGCGGCTTTTCTTCTGGGTATTTATTAGAGCCAGCCTGGCATTGTGAAGCAGCGGGAAGATACTCCACCTCCCCCTTCTTTCCCATTTCCTTTCACATCAAGCCATGCAGCCCAGTTTCTTATAAAATGGCTTCTCTTCAGCTCTTGCTGCCCGATGACAGATCTCTCACTGAGATGTCTGAGCCGTGGTAGCAGAACTCACTGAGGGAGTCTCTACGTCATCCATTTAAATGATGACCAAGCTTACTACGAGGACTAGACAGTGGAAGGGGGAGGGACCACCCGAAGCAGAAAACAGAAAAGTGATCCAACCCTGTTTGCTCAGGAAAGCCATTTCTACCCCTAGTCCCAGCTCCCTCAGCATCCATCCCAAGACACCCTGAGACGTCTCCCTGCCTAACAAACTCATCCCTGCCCCGGGGGATTCTGAACACACCTGTTGTCGGGGAAGAAATGTCTGCCCTAGAGAAGGCTCAGTGGTTAAGAGCACTGGTTGCTCTTGCAGAGGACCTGGGTTCAGTTCCCAGCACCCACATAGTGGCTCACAGCCGTCTGTACCCTGGATCCGGAACACATGATGCACTCTTTTGAACTTGCTAGGCACCAGGCATGCACATACATACATGCAGGCAAAACACTCATACACATATAGAGATCTATTTTTTTTTCACAAGATGCCTGCCTACTTAGAGCTCTGATCATGACCTTATCTGATCCTCGTAATCGGCCACAATAGTCAAGATTGATGCTGACCACTCACGAGGCAATGTCAAGAAAGTCAGCTCTGCTACTAGAAGCTTTGACTCTCCTCTGGTAAACTCACCACAGCTCGGCAACCCCAAGTCCATTACTTAGCCTCATGACTGTTGGTGTAGGACAATGGTTCTCAACCTTCCTAGTGCTGCGACCCTTTAATACAGTTCCTCACGTTGTGCTGACCCCCCCAACCATCAAATTATTTTCATCGCTGCTTCATAACTGTAGTTTTGCTACTGTTGTGAACTGTAACGTAAATACCTGTGTTTCATGATGGTCTTAGGCGACCTTTGTGAAAGGGTCATTCAACCCTGAGGGGTCACACCCCACAGGTTGAGAAGTGCTAGTCTAGGACGTCAACTTGACTAGTTTAGGAAACCCACAAGCTTGTCAAAATGCACTGATCCATCTGTGGGGGTCATTTCCACAAAGGATTGGCATGGGGGCCTGGGAGACCGCACTGAGGGAAAAGAAGCCGGGGAAGAGAAAGTGTTTGTCCCTGCCAGCCCCCTACATCCTGAGTGAGGGTGTCTCTGCTGTCACTGTCCCCTGACATCAGACTCCAGCTTCAGCCTTTTGGTTTAGACTCAACACTGTCGAGCGCGGGGAGCACCGGGCCGCGGGGAGCACCAGGCCGCAGGGAGCACCAGGCCGCGGGGAGCACCAGACCGCGGGGAGCACCAGGCCGCAGGGAGCACCAGGCCGCAGGGAGCACCAGACTGCGGGGAGCACCGGACTGCGGGGAGCACCAGGCCGCAGGGAGCACCGGACTGTGGGGAGCACCAGGCCGCAGGGAGCACCAAGCCACAGGGAGCACCAAGCCGCAGGGATGAGTGGGGACTGCAGAGCCATCCAGCTCCCTAGACTGAACTGCCCCCTGGTTTTCTTCCTTTCGTCACTCAGATGGCCACGGTTGGACTACCCAGCCCCTACCATGTAAGCCAATCCAATAAACGCGCTTTTATAATGCACTGACCTGCTCTTCTAAAATCCCTGTCTAATCCACCCCATCAAGTTCCAGTTTCCTCGTCCACAAAACGAGGATAACATCATTACAGTTTTTCAGTGTTATAACCAACATCTGAGATAATCCATATAGAAAGAGAAAGCGTTTCTTCTGGCTCCGTTTTCAAGGCTGCTTTGAGCCCGGGGTCTAAATCACAGCAGAAGAATGTGCTAGAACAGCAACTACCCACTTCATAGCTGGGAATCTAGGAGGAAGAGGAAGGGATGGGACCCACTATCCCCTTAAGAGCATGGCCCAGTGTCCTAAAGCTCTCCCACTAGGGACCAACTTTGAGTTTCTATTACCGCCCCCCCCCCCAACCTCCCAGTAACTGGGGCCTTAACGATAAGGCTTTTGGAGGCTATTCCCAGATCAAACTAAAACAGTCCCCAGAGGAGACAGTCAAAAATAACGATGCCACCAGGCTGCTAAGCGGCCTGTGTGAGCTGTGAGTGTAAAGCACTGACCTTTTCGGGTACCTGTGAACAACACCAAAGCCTCACTGCCTGACCCCTACAGTGCACAGTGCCTGGGATTATGGAGATGAACAGGGAGGGGTGACAGCCTGGGTCTTGTAACTGGAAAGTGAAGAATGACGTGGCCTCTATATCTGGGGGGTACTGATCACCTCCAGACAGGAAATTCTGGACACACACCCCACCTTATGCTACAAGAAAGCTGTGGAGGACAAATGCCGCCCTGGTCCTCACCCTCAGCATCTGCTCCTCTAACAGTTCTTAGAGGGAGACCAGAACAGCGTGTAGGGTTCCTCCATCTTCCTGTTCTGGGTTCAAGCCCTCTTGCCCATTGGGCACTTCCAGCAGCAAGTGCCCACTCAGCAGGGAGATGGCCACACCATAATTGGCTGGGGATGTAGAGACGGTGACTCCACCCCCACGAGAGACCCCCAGGGTTGACTGGTGGAAGCCGGGTGGCTTTCCTCTCACCCGGATTGAACACTGAGGGGAGGGAACAGGCCTGAGTCTCCCCCCCTGTCTTCTATCCCATGGCAGTGCTCACAATTGCCCAACCCCTGCTTCCCATCCCTTGCCAGCAATTCCATTTCCCTAGAACATTCTAGAATATTTCCTACCACAGGAGTCTAATTTGTTATTCTGCCTGGGGTATTTTCCCTACTCCACACCCCCTAAAAACTATGCAGTTTACTTCCCCTTTAGGAGTTGGTTTAAGTGCCAGCAATACCCCCACCCCAACAAAGTTCAAAAAAAAAAACCCCAACAAATTTTATTGATAAAATCTGTGAAGAAACAGCTGTGCATAAAAGCTTTATAAAGTCTTAAGAAGTGCCAGCCTCGCTTTCGTAACAACTGTCACATATGGGGATCTCTAGCGCCCAAAGATAAGGATGACCAGTGATGCAGACACAGGTTGACCACCCTTGATCTCAAAATCCAAAGTCGGAAATGCTCCCAAACCAGGAACTTTTGACCACTGACATGATGGCCCTGGTGGGAAAGCCACATGATAGGAAACTTCTGTTTCATAACAAGGGTGTTGCTATGCCACCCAGGCTGGTCTCAAACTCCTGACTCTGAGGGATCCACCTGCCTCAGCTTCACAAGGGTCAGGACCACAGGCACCTACAACTGCCCCTGGTTCAAGCTTGTTATAGTTGGCAAGGTGTACTGAACTATAAATTAACTGTATGTTTATATCCCTAAGATGTCTTGTTATGCATGCACAAATGGACCCAAACACAGAGCATTCTGGTCCTGGGCATTTCAGGTAAGGGATGCTCAGCCTTTAACTTTTTGATTTTTCCTCTTTTGTGACTTGTTTTAAATAACCAACCTCCCCCCATAAAAAAAAAAAAAAATGGATCCCCTGCCCCCGCCAGCTGGTTATGCTGGGAATTGAACTCAGTACCTTTTACTTTCTAGGCAAGCATTCTACCCCTGAGCCATATCCCCGGCCCCAAATCAGTGAACACTTTGAAGATTATTATACTAAAACTCCTCCTACCCCACGCGTGAGGTTCGTCTTGCTTCCAGTTTGCACCATTTGTCTTGTTACTCACAGCCTCTCTGATGTCTCTGTGGATGGTTTGAGAGCAAGCTGGAAAAACTGCCAGGCAGGGGTGGGGCTCCGTGGCAGAGCCGTGACAACATGTGACATTCCACCCATCTCCAGCAGCACAGAGCAAAACAAACACCACCAACAAAACCCCGCACAGGCAGTCTCTTCTAGAACTAAATACAGTTGTCAACATCAGGAAATTTAACGACTGCTCTATCAACCCACAATCCATAATCCAACTTACTCCGGTCATCAGGTGTCCTTTGTAGCCGTATTGTTAGATCAGGAGACTCCTGTATTGAAGGCAAGGACAGCAGTTGAGCGATGTTAGCTGTGTGTCTTGCAAGAGTGAAGGAACAGGGCAACTTACTGTCACCAGGTGCCAGCTGAGTCCTGCTCACAGTCCCCACACTTCACAGAGACTCAAACAGAGACCCCCGCCTCCATGACTGTATTTGAAAAAGACCCCAGGAGGCTGGAGTTAGGCTAGTCATGAGGAAAGCTGAAAAGATTTCCATGGGCTGGTAACCACTGTGGGCAACTGGGGCTCATGCCCACGGGGAAATCTGAACCAGAGGGTGTTATGATTGCTGCCCACTAGAGAAGAGGCAAATCCAGGCACTCATTTAGTAAAACTGTCCCCCACAGAATGGATGCTGCCTCCCAGGCTCTAACCTGTGGAAGCTTTAAGCAGAGCCTACCAGAGAGCCTGCTCAGGGCGGGAAACTAACAACCCCTCGGGAGTCCATCTCTACAGCCCCGACTGAACTCAAGAGAATGGGAGGGTCACAGGGGGCAGATGGGCATTATCTAAAACAAGCAGGTGATTCACAGAAGTGTCACGTTCTGGCTCACTGTATTATCTCAAATCACAGCTTGCTACACACAGCTTTATTTCCCTCTCCCCAGAGAGCATCTCACCCTGTCCCCTGCAAGACATCTTCTCTGTGTTAACACTCTTAAGGGTAGGAGCCACTTAGGTTTTTAGTACCCGGAATACATCTCTCAAAGCAGGATTTTCTTCAGTCCACATTAATAAAGGAAAATGTAGGGTTATGTCTCATGAGCACATGATGACATCTTTAATAAAATGATGTGTCAGTGAATCCCGAGTTACCCTCCGAAGACAATTGGTAGGATGTCAGAAGTAATCATTACATTTTGAAAAGTGTGTCAAGTGACAGAAGGACCCGGATGCTCCACACTTGCCCACTCCTCTGGGTTCCACAGTCTTTGCTCGGTGAGAAACAGTCCATTCCTGGAAACAGCTGCATGTTTTTACTGTAAATATGAAATTTGGTCCTCCATTTCACCTGCATGTTCACCTAAATATTGTAAATTGTTCGCAATTGTTGGCAATACTTTGCATGCCTGGCATATAAAACAGTCTCTCAAGGATTCTGTAATACTAACAACTCTGGCAGTGGTCCTCAACCTTCCTGATGCTGCGACCCTTTAATATAGGTCCTCATGTGGTAGTGACCCCCAACCACAAAATTGATTTCCTTGCTACTTCATAACTGTAGTTTTGCTACTGTTATGAATCGTAATGTAATTATCTGATATGCAGGATATCTGATACGCAACTCCCCAAAGGGATCGTGACCATGGGAGATAATCACTAGAGCCCTGTGGATCTGTCCTTCAGTGGCTACTTGTAGTGGCCCCAATTGTAATATCCTCCTGACATTCACAGCCTTCTAAAATGTCCTCCTTCTGTGGGTAGGCTGGACCCAGTGTTTTTGCTGCACAAATACCATACAGCAGAAGAGATAGAGGTGACATCTTAGATCAGGGGTGAAATCCCCTTCTCCTTTTTGCTCTGACGTCACAGGCTTATAGGAACGAAGTCTTCTTTTAGGGCTGAGGATACAACTGAGTGATAGACTGCTTGCCTAGCTCGCACAAGGCCCCAGGTTCCATCCCCAGTGCTACAAAAGACAAAACCAAACCGAGACAAAAAGCCCTACTTCGCCTCGTTTCTAATTTAGAGATTTGACCAGATCTGGAAAGGCGCTGGGAAGTGATAGACAATCGGGTAATCTCTCTCCTGAAAATTTAATCCCTATTCTGTCGAAGGACCTCTCCCAGGGTAAGGAAGATGAAGGCTCAGCCTTTCACTGGTTAGCCATGCCCACTGTGGTGGTTTGAGAGAAAACGGCCCAAAGGGAGTGGCACTGTTAGGAGGTGTGGCCTTGTTGGAGGAAGTGTGTCACCGTGGAGAAGGGCTTTGAGGTCTCATATATGCTCAAGCCACACCCAGTGAGACAGTCCACTTCTTGTTGCCTGCATATCAAGATGTAGCGAGCACCCTGTCTGCCTGCATGCTGTCATGCTCCCTCCCTGCCGTGACCACAATGGACTAAACCTCTGAAACTGTAAGCGCCACTTCAATGAAATGTTTTCCTTTATAAGTGTTGCCTTGGTCATGGTGTCTCTTCACAGCAATAGAACAGTGACTAAGACACCCACCGTGGTGAGGAGGGAGACATGTATGCCTGTCCTGCACATCACATGTCAGTCCTGCACATCACATGCCTGTCCTGAAGATCACATGCCAGTCCTGCACATCACATGCCAGAGCCTAGCTAGACACTAAAGTGGTAGCAAGCCCCCTTGGTTCCTTGAGGCTCTACAGTAGATTGTGTTTCTCTCCTCCTCACTCTGTAGGGTGCACATTGCCCTGGAAATTTCATGCTCCTGTTTCCTTCCGGGGGCTCACTACATCAACAGTCCCTCATCAGTTGTAGATCTGTCTCAGAATGATGATGACTAGGAAGGTTCCAGGTGTGCCAGCCAATCAGGAGCCATCTCCACAAGCTGGTTCTTTGTTCAGGAGCAACATGTTTCCATTATTTCCTTCTATTATTGTTTCTAGATTTATGTATTTTATTGGATGTATATGAGTGTTTTGTCTGTGTGTATGTGTACTACATGTGTGCAGTACCCAAGGAGGCCAGAAGAGGGCGCCAAATCTCCTGGAACTAATGTGTACAGATGGTTGTAAGCTGCCATCTGGGTGCTGAGAATTCAATTCTGGTCCTCTGCAAGAGCAGCCAGTGCTCTTACCTGCCGAGTCATCTCTGTAGCCCTTTCTATTGTTTCTGAAGAAAAGATCAATACTAGCAAGTGACATGAAGGCACTGATCCCTGTCAAGTCAGCACCAGCCACAATGTAGATTAAAAAGGGGCCATTTACAACAGAAGAAACATGGAGTAGAGTCACCCAGAAAATCAGTTTGTCCCCTGAACATTTGCTTGGCCAAGCTGGCCTTGCTACCTCAGTTTTTAATTCCACAAGTTCCTTTTCAGTTGAAGAGACAGTGAAGAAAGCCTTGTCCCTCTGACTCACTCCCAGGGGCATGAACTCTCTCTGGAAAGTTCCCAGCAAACCATAGATACGCTAGCATAGAACAGCATGGCCCACAGCAGGGCTTTTTTTTTTTTTTTAGGTGTGGCCAAATCAATACAGTTACTAATATCTGTCCAAGAAGCATGAGGTTATATAAGGTAGAATCTATAAATAAATAAAAATTACAACTAATATAACAGGACTAACACACCTGCCATGTGGGTGCTAGAATTCAAACTTAGGTCCTTTGAAAGAGCAGCCAGTGCTCTTAACCAGTGAACCATCTCATATTCATGCACATATTCGTGTCCCTGCCCAAACCTTTCCCAGATCCACCACCCTCCCGTCACATACCCACTCAATTTTGTGTTCTCATTTTTTAGTTCATCAAGTCCAAATTTGTGTCGTTGTGTATATAAACTCTTGGATGTGTGATTCACTGGAGCACAAGCAACCTGTCAGGGGTCAAACCTTTAAAGAAAACTGCCTCCCTCTCTTGGCAGCTCTCAATTATGAATAGCTCCACCTCCCCTCTCCATGCTAGGCTTGGTCTGGCTTTGAGCTCACACAGGTCTTGTGAATGCTGGCACAACCACCGTGAGGTCCGAAGTGGAGCTGAAGACACTCTGTGTCCAGAAGACACTGTTCCCTGCGTCATCCACCACCTCTGGCTCATACGCCCTCTCTGTCTCCTCTTTTACGATGACACTGAGCTTTGGGAGGCGGGGCTGTGATATAGTTGTCTCATTTAGGACAGAGTACTCATAGTCTCTGCTCCTCTGCCCCTTGACTAACTGTGGGTCTCTGTGTTAATCATCATCTACAACAAAAAGATGCTTTTCTGGTGCAGGTTGAAAGACACACTAATGTATGGGTAAAAGAAGAAGTCATTCGTACTGTGGGATAATTATAGAGAAATGCAATTTACCTATTCGACAGCTGTACTAGCTGCTAAATGATTGTCTGGCTAGGAGGGCTGATTTTTTTTTTTCTTCTTTATTTGTTATCCAACATGGTGGCCCCCGTCTTACCTATTACACCATGTACTCTCATAATCAAGCAAAATCAAAGGCGTAGATTGACCCTACGGACCTGGATCCCTTGCATCCCCCTCTCTCCATGGCCGTGACAGCGGGCTGTGGAAGACTTCCTACGACAGAAGTACATATCTTAAGGACCAGGGCTCAGAAACAGCCATTGCTGTAGTAAAGATGAGGGGATGAGGGAGATAAGAAGGCGATTGTAACAGACCCGGAGCCCCAAGTCGGAGGCCTGAAGGAGCCACATCTTAGAAAGGACACCCCAGCTGGACTGGTGCTGGGACAGCGCAGGTGTGAGAGCCTTGACGTGGGATGTGGACAGCAGGGGACGATGAGACCAGAACAGACTCTATGATGAGGATGGTTAATGACGCCAGCCAGAGAATCTGTGTCACTGGGCGTAGAGATGGAGACGGAGTAGAGATGGAGATGGAGCACAGAGGCTCTGTGGGCGTGAGCCTCTTGCCTTTCTGTTACGTTTCACAACACCAGCAACCAGTGGGAACATCAGGATGCAGTACTGGAGCAACTCTAAGCTTGGACTACCTGCATGTGCCAGATATGGGTAGCTTCCTGTCTAGCTCAGAACATGCTAACCCCAGGGTAGTGATGCTCTTGAAGCCTCAGCTTCCTCGTCTGGAGAAGGCGGGTAAAAGGCGTAGCTAAATGGTTTGTTGTGTAGATTAAGAGGAGATTGCTGTGGATGACATGGTCCCAGCACATTACATAGGGCGTACTTGGTCCACAGAAACCACGGATGTTATCACTGCCAACAATAAACCCGAGTGTGGCTTCTCACTGTGGGCCAGCTTTGGGGTAGGGGAAGTCTAGTTGAGTATCTCCTGTCGGGTGTCAGGTGTGGCCTTTCAAGATGGGAACGTTTTACAAGCCCTGCAAGTTCTGCACAAAGCAGAGTCAATTAGGTCATCCACGCAATACATCCAACACTTCTTGCCCTTGTTAGGAGGCCTGCAGGGTCCAAGGCCCACGTGTTCCTGTGGACTGAGTGCTTTCCCAACCATTTCCCCAACCAAGCCATACTGGAAACCCTGCTCACAGGCTCTTTGTGTATTGGATTGGGTCACGATGACACACAGGTTGGAGACAGACAGCCTAAGAAGAAGAGCAAAAGGCATAATTGAGAAATTAATTCAGCATTTTAAACCGCACACACTCGAGTGTATGGGGAACGGGATGCAGGAAGAGGCCACAGTCTCTCTGATGAGTTAATGAGCCAGGAAGCCCCTCCAAGGATAGCATGTGGTAGGGTGGCTCCATAATCAGGCGAAATACGTGTGCCTGCCCCCTCAGGTCCGCTGGGAACAAGTCTTTGCTATTGGCTGGACACTAACACACATCTGATACATCTCTGGGCTCTAGACATAGCGATGCCCCCCACCCCCACCCCAAACCAGCAATCAGACTTAAAACCCAATTACAGTTCAGCTCTATCTCCCCGAAGGGCAATGATAATGAAAGCTTTTTCCATGGCCCAGGCAAACACTAGCCGAAATCACTGCACTTTGTCCCCAAAATAGCTCTAGAAATGAGTACCATCTGCAGGAGACTGATGAAGACAGAGAAGCTAAGTAAATTACCCAAAGTTGCCATTGAGTGCAGACGAAGAGCTAGTATGAGATCCAGCTTCGGCTGGTGTCAAAAGGTCACCTTTAAGAGCATGGTCCAGTCTACGCTGTCACCTGACTTCCTTCTCGGTGGAAGGAAGAGATAAAAAATATCGTGGGTGCTGGGCGCCTGAAAGGATATTAGGAGCTGGGGGACGGGGGAGGGGGAAGAGGGTTGCATCAGATGGCAAGGTTCTCCACCTCACTGTGAATGTTTACTTCCCCCACCTGCTTCCAGTCGGGCACATCCTGGCAGAGGAAGCGCCCAGGGGCGGTTAATGCCAGGGGCCGCCAGCAGCTTGTAAACAGGGCAGCAGTCAACACCTGCGCCAACAATTATACCTGAGGCCGAAGAGAAGCCATTGTGTGTCACCGCCCATCTGCAGCCACAAAGGCTTCAGAGACTGCACCTGGCAAGGTGAGAAGAGCCAGACCCAGAGACTTCAGAGCCCAAGGACAGCAGGCTCTCTCTCTCTCTCTGTCTCTCTCTCTCTCTCTCTCTCTCACACACACACACACACGCACACGCACACGCACACGCACACGCACACACACACAAAGAAAAGAAAAGAAAAAAAGAAATCACACAAATAACCATTTAAAGTTTGGAAGTGTCATACCTCCGCCACCCAGACACATGGCAGGCACAATCTCTTGTCCCTTTCTGCCCTCCCAAGCACAGACGTTAATTAAGGCTCACCGAAAGCCCTCGTGCATGGCATTGCGTACTTCCTGGAGACATCCCACCACCGACCTTCAGGAGCGACACTCAGCGACTCTCCCTTTAATCACAGGCTGTGGCTGTCAGCAAACATTCATTTGCAAATGCTTGGGTGGTGGGGACACTTCTCAAACAAACAGTGATGGTCCGAGCCCCCAGAAACCCCGGAGGCTGACCTTACAACCCCAGCACACAACTCAAGGATCTGAGCCAGCGGTTCTGGGGGCCCTGACCCAGCTACGGAGGGTAAGGGATTTTGCTAAGAATTTATTGGGAAGCGGTCAATAAATTTTCTCCTTGAGAGTTATCTAATGAATGTGACGCTTTGTGACAGTTAATCTGGATGTGTTATGCAGTGACGCCCAAAACAGAGGGCAGAAAGGGTGACATCATAAAAAAAAAAAATCCTGTTTTGAGCTGATAAAGGCTTACAGCAGCTCTCACGGAAATGGGCATTTGCTAATCCAGCCAAATGTCACGAAATGGGTCCCTGAAGAGCCGTTCATGCAGTAACTATTTATTGAGCACCTACTATGTGAGGCAGGACTATTAGGCTCTGGAGACACAGTGGTCCCCATCCTTCCATCCTTTCGCAGTCTAGAAAGGAACACAGATGTGAAGGTGTGATGTGTGAGACTGAGGAGCCCAAGGGAAAAGGGGTGGTGCCCCAGGAGACCTCTGGGCATGGGGAGCTAGAAAAGCAACCCCAAGGAAGTGAGGTTTCTTTTATAAGCTGTTTGAAGTTGAGGAAATCCTTGTCGAGGAGACAGTAGTGCTCCAGGCAGAAGGACCCATAAGAAGCAAAAAAAAAAAAGTAAGTGAGTTTGAGGAGCTGAAGGGAACTGTAATTTGGTTGGAGTAGAACATGCTGGAAGAGCTGGAAACAGGGGTCAGCAGCTGAAGAGCTCCGTAAACACTGAACTCAGGCTCTGTGCTGGGACACAAGGCTGTGTAGTTTCAATGGGGTAGTTAGAAGATGACATAATCTTGCTTTTCTTTTCCAGCCAGGCTCAACAGGCCTGAGGTGTGAGTGGTAGGCAGAGGAGAGGTGGGAGCAGGAAGTCTGGTGAGAGGCTGACATTGGAGGCCTGGGAGCACACAGCACCAGACAGGACAGTGGAGAAAAGGCAGTTGTGGGGAGGTGGAAAGGGCGGACCTGCCCTGAACAGGCCTCTGGGTGAGCAGTAGAAAACTCACAGGGCCACGAGGTGAGGCAAGAACCACGAGGAAAGGATGGGCTGGGCAGGAAAACGGTGAGGTCAGTGTGGACAGGATGAATCCCACACAGCCACCCCACATCGGCAAGCACAGGTGTGGCAGAGGCTCTGGGTCCCCCGAGCCCATGATAAGGGGGTGGAGATGATCTACAAGGAACAGAAAGTTGAGATGACTGGAGGGGACAGGGCCACAAGGGAGGGTGGGGTGAGAAAGGGTTGTAGCAAGGAGCCCACGAAGACCAGACAGAAACCTGTGATTGGCTACGACAGGGGGAGGGAGGAGGCAGAGGGGGATGAATAAATACGTCCTGGGTTGCCATGAGAATAGCAGTATCTCCGGCAGAAGAGGAGGTCCCAAGTCTCATCAATGCTAGTACATCAGTGTGTGTGTCCAGCACCAAAAACAAGAAGAGAGGAAAAGACTCCAGCTTACAACTCCCAAGTCACAGTCCATGGCTGAAGGATGATGGACAGGTACCTGAAGGCAGAAACTGAGGCACAAACCACAGAGGAACACTGCTCAGTGGCTTGCTCAGCCTGCTTTCTGGAATAACCCAGGACCACCTGCCCAGGGATGGATAGCACCACCCACAGCGAGCTGGGCCCTCCCACATCAATCATCCGTCAAGAAATTGCCCCAAAGCCAGATGTTGGCCAGGCTACATGTTTTCCGAAGGCTCTGGAAAGAATTCCCCCATGGTTCTTTCTGCTTCCTGGTTCTCTCAAAGGCCACAGCATTCCTTGGTTGATATTACCATAGCAAAGTTCCTATGTCTTCCCCTGGGTTCAGATCAACTTTTTATGTTTCTTATGAAGACATTAGTCAGGGAATCCAATCCCACAGTGATCCGGAATAACATTTTGTGCAAAGAGCCTGTGTCCAAATACAGTTCCAGTCGCAGGTAACAGGGCTGGGACTTGAGTATCTCTCTCTTTCTCTCTTTTCCAAGATTTATTTTTATTTTATGAGTATGAGTGTTTGTCTGTCTGTATGTCTATGCCTCACATGTATGCAGTGCCCACAGTGGCCAGAAGGGGGAGTCAGATTCTCAGGAACTATGTAGGTCCTGAGAACAGAACCTAGATTCTTTGAAAAAGCAGCCATTGCTCCTAACCACTGAGCCATCTCTCCAGCCCCTTGGACATCCCTCTTTAAAGAATGTAGTTCTACCTGGTACAATGTCTAACTCTTTCCTGCACCACACTTGGTACCTGAGAGCTGAGACATGTTAAATTGAGTTAGCAGCCTCTTGGATCAGAAAAGGAGAGAAGAGGGTCCCCCAGGGGACAGTGATTGCCACCTGCTGTGCGCCCTGAGCTGAACCCTGGATTCCACACACGTTTCTTCACTACATCACTCTGAGAGGTGAGCTTTGGATTCTATGTGCCCTGAAGCCCTCATGTGAGTGACCCTTGCTCTGCACATTAAGAATTCTCCAAAGAACTTGTATAAATAACATGGAGAGAAATTGAGCGATGTTGATCCAACTTTAAAATATGGCTGGAGAGATGGCTTAGCAGTTAAGATCACATACTGTGCTTGCAGAGGACCTGAGTTGAGTTCCCATCAGCCACATTGGGGGGCTCACAAGTGTCTATGACTCCAGCTCCAAGGATCCAAGGCCTCTGCTGGCACCTGCACTCATGTGCATGTACCCACATACAGACACATACACATAACTAAAAAGAAATCCTTAAAAAAATGAAAATACATCTGCTCTTTGACCCAGTGGTTCAAAATGACAGGAATTTGCCCTGTAGATAATATTCTCCTATGTGGATAGAAGCCTAGTATATGCTCTCTTTCTTAAATACTACAGCATTTTCAACTCTAAAGGATCAGTTAAATAAGTATGATCCATACAGGTGAAGAAATAATCTCATATCCTTTAGAATTGCTATTCTGGCATTTAACAGAAATCTGACTGTTTGGGCTTTAACAAAGCAGGAATATTTATCACCAGGTAATAAGTCCAAAGGGAAATGACCCAAGGGGATATGATGGGTCTTCCTATCCACCTTCCACGTCTCTTGCTTAGCCATCTTCCTCATGCCTACAACATGGCTGCAGAGCACTCAGACACTGTATCGGCATTCTGGGAAGGAAGAAGAAGAGGAAGGATAGGGAAAACTCTTATAAAGGAAAACATTTCATTGGGACTGTTTTAAAGTTTCAGAGGTTCAGTCCACTATCATCATGGCGGGACATGGTGGTGGGCAGGCAGACATGGTGCTGGAGAAGGAACTGAGAGTTCTTCATCTTGATCGGCAGGCAGCAGGAAGAGAGAGACACTGGGCGTGTCGTGAGCATATGAGACCTCAAAGCCCATCCCCCCCCAGTGACACACTTCCTCCAACAAGGCCACACCTTCTCCAACAAAGCCACACCTCCTAATAGTGCCACTCCCTAGGGGCCTATGGGGACCATTTTCATTCAGACTACTACATTCCACTCCTGGCCCCCACAGACTTGTAACCATATCATAATGCAAGATGTATTTAGTCCAACTTCAAAAGTCCCCATAGTCTATCACGGTCTCAACAATGTTTAAAAGTCCAAAGTTCAAAGTCTTTTCTGAGATTCGTGTAATCTCTCAGCTGTAATTCCTCCTAGAGATAGACAGGAATAAAATACAGTGGGAGAACCAAAGAATGTAAATTGTTTTTTCAGAGTAATGTAACATCAGCCAATCAGTGGAGGAGTCTGCTCGTGTAGGGAGGAAGGCCCCCCTGAGAAGGCAGAATTAGCTGAGAGTGTCTTCCTGTGGCTCAGAGTCTCGGTTACGCCTCAAACAGCAACAGGTACACAAATTAAGCCTGTTTCCAAGACAAAAGATGGGCGGCAATTGTCCACCACACCCCTGCTGAGATGGAGACCTCAGCCTACCAGAGATGGGAGTGGTTCTCAACCTAACGCTGAGCCCCTTTAACGCAGTTCCTCATGCTGTGGTGACCATAGAAGTATTTTGTTGCTACTTCATATCTGTAATCCTGCTACTGTTATAAATTGTAATATAATGTCTGATATTCAGGATGTCTGATCTGCAGCCCCAGGGGGGTCGCGACCCACAGGTTGAGGACCCCTGTACTAGAGTCAATGACCTGCTTGGTAGGTGGGTAAGAGCCATTCCCTCTGAGAAGGGTAGAATTGAGATGATGAAGGACATGTGACTTAGGTTTTTAGTCATATCTTATGTCAATATGGGAGGATCAGGCTTCTTACTCCAGTTTGATTTGTAGCTGAGTAAAAGATTTAGACAAGATTTTAAGCTGAAAAGCACAAGAGAATAAAGTCGGTAAACAATGTTAGACTGCCTAAGAATTCATGGGCAGTCCTGGTGAGAACCGGGTGTGGCTCTGTGCACCCACAATCCTAGCACTCAGGAGGCAGAGGCAGGAGGATCACAAATGCAAGGCCAGCCTGAGCTGAGTCTGTCTCAGATGTCCCCAAGGGCTGAGGGTGGAGCTCAGTGTTGGGGTTCTCACCTGGGTGGCGCAGCTCCTGGTGGCGTGGCTCCTGGTGGCATGGCTCCTGGTGTCGCGGCTCTGGGTTCCACCCGCAGCACTGTGCACTGGAGAAGGGTTTGCGGTTTTTTTTTGTTTGTTTGTTTTTTGTTTTCTTTTTTGAATATTGCGCTAGCTTGCTTTCCACTGCTGTGAGGAAACACTGACCAAAAGCAATGACGGAAAGACGGGGTTTCTGTCATCTTACTGACTACAGTTCGTCATCAAAGGAGCCAGAGACTTAACAAGTTCAAGGCTGGAGCTGAAGCAGGACAGGAAGCAGACACTGCTCACTGGCTCCTTCCCTCTCCAGCTCATTGCTCAGTCACCTGTCTTATACAGCTCAGGCTCGCCTGCTTAGGGATGGCGCCGCCCACAGTGGGCTGGGCTCTCCTCCATCAATTAGACATCGAGAAAATGCCCCACAGACAGGGCCATGGAACAATGTGATGGAGGCGATTCCTCAACTGAGGCTCCCTCTTCTCAGGTAGGTCAAGTTGACAGCAAAGAGGACCTCTCGCAAATGCTAAGAAGGAAATAAATTAGAATTCATTTTAAGGGCTTAAGGGTATGAAACAGGAAAATTTCATTTTCTTCTATCCGTCTTAGGATCATTAGTTCAAAACTAGAGAAACAACATCAAAAATGACTTTCTTCTACCCATGTAGGTTCTTCAGCAAAACTGTGATTGAAATTGCTATATTGATAAGACAGATTATAGGGAAAGGGACATATCTGATGATACATATAGACGCCGGAGTCCCCTCTCCCCCAAACACAAAACTTGGGAAGGGCCAGATAACTAGAGTTTATGTAGTGTCCTGAGTTACGGGAAGAAACGGAGACCCAGTTGCTGATGGAGGGAATGTATGGGGAGTAAGGAGGGTCTCCTTACACAGACTGATGCCTCTCAAGTGGGAAACTCGTCTAGAGCATCACGCCTCTGAACCTCAGGAGTATGGCTCTCCTTTATCGATGTACATTTCTTTTACCAAGGATGGCTTCTCAGAGCTCCTGGAGCTTCAGTCCTCAGCATAACCGGCTCAAACCGTGGTGGAGAAGTACATGTGGGTGAGGTTTTTTCCTGCCTCCTACAGTGATATTTTAGGGGAGCTGGTTTTGGACCCCAACAGGCCTCATCACAGGAGACAGATGAACATAGAAGATTTCTCCTCCTTGCCTCTTGCCTAGGTTCTGGCCAAGGTCCTGACACTAAGAGACAGAACAATGGTGAGGTAAAGTTACAACTGTGTTTTAAAGAAATAAGAAAACAGTTTAGGGGCCACTGGGATGGCTCAGTGGGTAAAAACACTTGTTGCCAAGCCTGGTGAGCAGAGTTCATTTCCCAGAATGCACGTGGTGGAGGGAGAGAAAAGTCTGTCACAAGTTGTTCTCTGACCTCCAGGTGTGCATCATGGAACACACACACACACACACACACACACTCACGCACACACACACACACACACACACGCACACACACACACACACACACACACACACACACACTCACATACACACACACTCACGCACACACAAAATGTCTAATAGTTTTTTTTTTTTCCAGAAAAAGTCATGTTTTTAGTCAAACAGGAAAATAGGAAGCCAGAGGGGGAAGCCCAGGCTGGGATAAATGATGACTACCCCTCCCCCACAGAACAGGAGGAGAAGTCCCGACCGACACTCTTCCCCATCAGTGTGGGCCTCCTCCTCACTGCTGCACCATCCACTCTCACCTGGGCAGAGGGTTGGTGACCCGCCTGCTGTGCCATGGACTCCCTTCCCCTAGAGCGTCTTTGGGAGGAGAGTGCAGGCAGGACAGGAGGATGAATGTTTGCTGGGAGCAGCCGCAGCCGCCGTGGTGGGTGTCTGGGGTGGTTTGGGTAGGTTTGGCCCCATAGACTCATGTGTTTGAATGCTCGGCCCACAGGGAGTGGCAGTGTTAGGAGGTGTGGCCTTGCTGGAGGAAGTGTGTCACTGTGGGGGCGGGCTGTGAGGTCTCATATGCTCAAGCTGTGCCCAGTGAGACAGTCTCATTCTGCTGCCTGCAGATCAAGATGTAGAACTCTCAGCTCCTTCTCCAGCACCATGTCTGCCTGCACACCACCGTGTCCCGCCCGTGATAATGAACTAAACCTCCGAAACTGTAAGCCAGCCCCAATTAAATGTTTCTCTTCATAAGAGTTATTGTGGTGCCAGGCAGCAGTGGCACACACCTTTGATCCCAGCACTCGGGAGCCAGAGAGGCAGGCGGATCTCTGTGAGTTCGAGGCCAGCCTGGGCTACAGAGCGAGATCCAGGACAGGTACCAAAACTACAGAGAAACCCTGGCTCACCCCCCTCCCAAAAAAAAAGAGTTGCTGTGGTCATGGTGTCTTTTGACAGCAACAGAAACCCTAAGTAAGATCGTCTAAACATGAACATTGAACAAAAGCCAACAGGACTGTACAGAGGCAGCTTGTAAACAGAGGAAAAGATGGAACCAGAACACCGGGCTGGGGCAGAGAAGGGGGCAGGGCCAGCTCCCCATCCATGCCTCACAGAAGGAAACAGCCTGGAGAAGACCTGGAGAGGAGGGTGAGCACTCCCACCTGCCCTCAGTGCAAGCCAGGGAACAGGACCTCACCCTGGAGATGTTTGTTATTTAAGAAAAGTTGATTTTGAGCCTAACGTGAGTGGCCACGGCCTGGGAACAATGGATTCAAGTCGCCCTGATGCCATAGGATGCTATGGAAAAGGTTACAGAACCTTCCCAAACCACAGAACAAAGGAACTAATAAATCGATATATTTGATAAATAGGGCAGGCCAGCCACAGCAGAGCAGAAAAAACGTTTCCCCTGGGTTCCAGATCCTCATACAGCCTGGCGTCGGAGCTGGTGAAGGCCAGGGGTCTGCCGAGCTCCATCCGACTTACCTAACAGGTTGTGAAGACAGGAAGGTGGGTGGAAGCTGGAAGTAGACAGCTCTTAAAGGGACAAAGATAACCCGAGGTAATGTGGACTCTTGACCTGCGACCTCCCGTCTCTCCACCATCACGATGTCCGACTCAGCCAAGGTCAAGCTGTCTGCAGGAGTCAGAGAACGTCCCAGGGAGAAGAGACAATCACACAAATCTCCTCAACACAGGTTTTCTGTGACACAGGCTCTTTCAGACGGAAACAAAGACCTGAAGACGTACCGAAACAGGATGATCTAATACTTGGCAGGATGAAGCATGGGGAGTCAGGGAGAAAGATGCTAAGACAAGAGGGTACTGAATAAGGGGGACTGCAAATGGACCTGGTCCAATTCCTCTCTGTGGCATATCTACAGGGAAGAAGATGTTCCTCCTCCAGGGTGAGGGTGCCGCTCTTAGAAGCATCTGTGACATTTCCAAGAGAAGCTCACAGGGATCCTCCTGACCTCCCATCCCTCCAGTATTCAGTGTGTCAAGACGCCATATTTTGAGGTTGTCTGTCCTGAGCCTCACTCATCATGAAAAGGGCATTCACAGGGCTGGGGCGATGGCTCAATGGTTAGAGCACGGGCTGCTCTTGTGGAGGGTTCAGTTCCCAGCACCCACAGGGAAGCTCAAAACCATCTGTAACTCCAGTTCCAGGGGATCCAACGCCCTGTGCTAGCCTCCAAGGTCACTGAATGACTGTGATACACAGACAAAACACTCATACACAGAAAAGAAAGTAACAATAACTAAACTACAAAAGCCTTTTGATAGTAATTATTAAAATGTACCAGTTTGTGGCCAGTGATGGAGTTCATTGGGAGAGCTTACCTGGTGTACAAGGTACTAAGTTCATTCTTTGCATCTCACACACACACACACACACACACACACACACACATACATTCTCTGTCTCTGTCTCTCTGTCTCTCTCTGTCTCTCTGTCTCTGTCTCTCTGTCTCTCTGTCTCTGTCTCTCTGTCTCTCTCTGTCTCTCTGTCTCTCTGTCTCTCTCTCTCTCTCTCTCTCTCTCTCTCTCTCTCTCTCTCTCTCTCTCATTTCTGAGACAGAACAAGATTGATAACTAACTCCAAACCAAAGAATGAGATACTTAAAAAATTTATAACTGATAAATTGAATGTTAAGCACAGTAGCAAAATTAATCACATTTGGCTTCCATTTCCTGAACTTGCTTTCAGGATTCTGGAACTTCCTCATTAACATCTTCAAGGTCTGTGATGTTTGTCTGGTAGATCACACTTGTAATCCCAACACTCAGGGGCCTGAGGCAGGGGGATAGCATGTTCAAAGCCAGCTTGGGCTATACAGAGTGAGGCCCTGTCACAAACAAACAAAAACAAAAGTAAAATTCTTATTTTAAAAGTCTTCAAATTACTGTTTGTTTGTTCAATAAAAAACTGACAGACTAGGATGCAAAATCCATGTGAAGTGTAAAAGTGCAGTATGGCATTGGAAAGTTTCTAGAGTGTGGCTGCCGCCAGGCTGTAAAAGACTCGTAGATTTTGTTTTTTACTGCCTTCGAGGGCCTTCATGGAAAGGTACTAGAGGCATGGGAAGCTCCCCACCCCAGCTCACTGTTAAAAACAGCAATGTGGCCTCAATGTCCCAGCTCTCTTGCTCCATAATCGCAGTAATGCTGGTGGTGTGTGTGCACCCTCCAGATGCTGCTGACGGCCCACTGAGGTTGAGGACTCAATCAGGTCACGCTTTACCACCGTCTCTGTGTGTACCCTCCACGGTTCCCAGGGAGAAGGTAGAGGAAGAGCACCGCTAAGTGAAAACATTTGTAATGTGGCTAAATATAGTGTGGAACTCTGACAGCAACATACTAATTGGTAAGAAAGTTCAGTGTGATATATATTCAGTTGTTATTCAGTACCCTCAAGAAATTGGCCCATGGACACTGAAATCCACAGGGACTCCAAATCCTTATATAAATGGTATCAAAATGTACATCTAACCATATGCTTTAAACCATCCCTAGGTGGCTAACTATACTATCATGGAAATGCTATGTAGATTCTGCTGTTTCTCTTAAGGAATAATGATTAGAAAAATGTCCGTGGATACTAAGTATAGATCTGACCTTCTTTAATTAAAAAAAATATTTCTTGTGTATGAGTGTTTCCCTGCATGTGCATGTGGTGCCCGTGGAGTCCAGAAAAGGGCATCAGATCCCCTGGGACTGGAGTTGCTGACAGTTATGAGCTGCTGTGTGGGTCCTGGGGGATCTCACAAAAAGGGATCTAAAGAAAAAGAAAAACATCACACACACACACACACACACACACACACACACACACACACACACATACACACACACACTCAGAGGACCTCATTGGGTAGCCCTGGCTGTCCTGGAACTCACTCTGTAGACCAGGCTGGCCACAAACATCACAGAGACCTCTGCCTCCTGAGTACTGGGGTTAAAGGCACATGCCACTGTACCTAGTTATACTATATTTTTTAGTGGAAAAGCTAAATATAAAAGGTCAGTGTCTCCAAATATAATTACATATACTTAAAGAGACTCAAATTGGAATAATAAAGGTGTGTGAATCTTATTAAGTAATCCTAATTTCAAGAATAAATACCAGAGAATAGTCCCCACAAAGTAGACAGGTGTTCATTCATTCATTTGACCAGGTCCTGGGACACACTAAGGAAATCACTGTTACTAAATTAGTATGGCACAGCCACACAGCAAGACAATGGTTCAGTAGACCAGAAGAATCCAAATGTCGGCCCCCGGGTGGAAGGAATGTAGCATAAAGAGAAATGATCAAAATGTTACTCACCAGGGAGGTCATTTGAGCTTCCAATTTCAGACCTTAAACAAAAGTAAGTCCTATTTGCACTGACGACTGATACGCAAAAAATAAAATAAATACTTTCAAAGGAAATCCGGGAGTGTAGACATAGAGCACAAGCGTGGAGAAAAACTCGGAGGCAAATCTGAATGCTCGCATGGCCTCTCTTTGGTTGACTTGCAGTTTTTGCGGCAGGATCTTGTTGGGCAGCCCAGTCTGACCTCCAGCTCGAGATCCTCCTGCCTCGGCTGCTGAGGACTGGGGATTACAGGCCTATACCAAAACACCAGCCAGGGAACCCAGGACACTTTTGCTTTTATTTGAAGGCTTTCTCTGTTTAAAGAAGCCTTCAACTGTGGGCAATTGAAAGACTTTAAAAATATATGTATTTATCTTTTGAAATTTTCATATAATACATTTTGACCACATTCACCCTCTGCTCCCCTTCCTAATTCCTCTCAGATCCATCTCCATCTCCCTGCTTCCCCCAGATTTGTGCCCCCCTTTTTTAATAGCCCAACCACTCCACTTTGTGCTGCCCGTCTACTCCAGGGCGTAGAGCCATTCACCGGAACATGGTCAATCTACCAGGGGCCACATCCTTAAAGAAAAGTCCTTTTCCCTTCCACTAAAGCCATGGAATGCCCTTACCTCCTCAGGTAGGGGTGGGAGCTCATGAATCTCTTCCCCTTCTGTATTAGAATGTCCACTGGCTCGACCTTGTGCAGGTGTTCACAGACAACCACAGCTGCTGTGAGTTCGTGTCCAAGAGACACAGTTTTAAAGGTGTCTTACTACAGGAAGACTTTTAAAATAACAAAACACACTATAAAAGAGGTTGGTGGAGAGCAAGTAATTAAGACAGATGTATTCGATGCAAATAGTCATGGACTTAGTGTCTAGCTATGTAAAGAGCACTTACAAGTCAACAAGGCAAGCAAGCCAAGGTTAAAATGTATAAAAGCTACCAAGACCAAGAGCTCTGCTTCTGTATACTTACCGTAGGCCAGGCTGTACTCTACAGGACTCAGGGACACACACATATGACATTTTCCAACTGCCTACAAAGTCTTATTTCTATGTGTATTTTACCTGCGGAGAAATTAAAGCGCAGAGAAGTCACCTGACCAGCGAATGAAGGAACCATGATTCTAATCCAGGCATCTTCTGCGGGAATTAGAGGATGCTGGGATCGAGTCCCGGGCCCGCTGCATGCTCTCTGTGCTCTGCTCTGTCACTGACCACTCTCCAGCCAATGCTCTGGGTATCTTGGGTCCGGGCTATGTGCTAAACTGCCAACTCCAAACGGCTAGAACAGGAAACACTGTTCAAATTACTGAGGTCAAGTGACAGGATCCAACCACAGCCAACAACGTCTTATTCTAAATCCATTCAACTGAGTGAATCATGAAAGAATAATACCAACTGCCAGAGACCCCAGGAAACCACACCCTCATGTAGTACTAACAGAAAAAAATGTTGTGGATGCTTTTTAGGAAAGCTTTTTGGGCGACAGTCTAGCACTAATTAAGTTTCATTTAAAAATATCTGCTTTTTAAAAACGAACCAACAGTCGTACTCCTGGGGACTCCAGCGCATTTAGGAAGAAAGGACTTGCAGAATATAGCTACTGAGGACTTTAACGCACCAATCTTCATCTCGGGGAAGGAGGACCCAGGGACAGCAGCACCCCGAGAAGGAGAGGAGCTGGGGGTTTTGTGCAGTTTCTTCCCAGGAATTTTCTGGAGCTTTCTGCAGAGACCCTGCATGAATCTCTCCCCTGCTCCATTGTGCACAAGCAACATGCTGGGAATGTCAACCATAGTGGGGATTTATAAGGCCCCCCTTATAAATCATTATAAGACATTAGCAATCAGGGCTTCCCCTGAAGAACGGGGACTGTATGTTTACCTGTGAAAACCAGTCTCCACCCATAAAATAACACATAGCCATTAAAACACACCAAATCAGCCAGGTTATAGGTAATTACATGAGCCTTTATGGAGTGGGAAAAGGTATGCATATTGTTCCATTTTAAAAAGAAATGATGAAAAATATGCTTTGCAATTTTTAAAAAGTTTTCATATTTATTTTTATGAGTTGAGTGTTTTGCCTGCAGGTATGTATGTGTACCACATGTGTGCAGTTCCTGCAGAGGCCAGAAGAGGGCATAAGTGCTCTTAACTGCTGAACTATCTCTCCAGCCCATGCTTTGCAGTGTTTAATGATTATACCAACATGGAGGTAAGTAGGCAGGATATATACAGGACACAGGTGATGAGATCAGGGCTAGTGGGAGAGAAAGGAAGAGTTGAACAAGATGGTTTGTAATGAGTCTTTTTCTGTCCCACCAGCTAGTTCCCAAATAATGACATGGAGACTTCTCATTAATTATGAAAGCTCAGCCTATAGCCTAGTCTTGTCCCACTAGCTCTTATAACTGAAATTAACCCATTTATATTAACTTATGTTCTATCTCGTGGCTACTTCTCTTCCATCTTGCACCTCCTGTTTCCTCTCCATGTCTCCTGGCATCTCTTCCTTTCTTCTTCCCAGAGTCCTCTCTGTCTCTGAAAGTCCCCCCTAACCTCTTCCTCCCTAGCTATTGGCCGTTCAGCTCTTTATTAAACCAATCAGAAGGCGCCTTGGCAAAGACACATCTTCACAGTGTAAACAAATTCCACAACAATGGTTCCTGTGTCACTTTCATTTGGCTGTGTGAGCGTTTATAAAGAAACCAAGGAACTAAGTTAAACTTATACACATGAATTTCCAGGAGTGCTTACTCTAATACTGTCAGATGAAAACTCAAATTCCAGAACCATGTGCTTGGTGTGAGGGAAGTAACCTCAAACGCCATCCGTGTTCAGGTCGACCTGCAGTCTGCAGTGAACAGCGTGACAGCTGGACTGTGAGTGTCGGGGTGGGGGTGGGGCTGGAGAGCCTAGAAGGCAGAGCTCGAAGGCAGTCATAGCCAGGCTCATCCTTGTGCATATTCAGCTTTTTCTGCTGTCATAACCAATTGTGTCATGCTTTCATAATTTGAAAGGCATCCAGCAATCAAAATACCAGAAGAAAAAAAAAAAATCTCTGTCACATATGTTTCACCTCTGCCCGGCTGACCTGCCAGAATAAGCACTGTTATCGCCAGTGGCTGTTAAGGCAGTGGAGCTCAGACACGCCCAGGAAGCAGCTTCACCTACGCATCCTTGTGGTCCACAGGCTAGGGTCCCAGCAGGGAGTCCAGAGGACAGGGCTGGAGGGGACAGAGGAACTGCTGAAATCGGCTGCTATGGTTGGATGCTGTTTGTCCTTCCTCAGAGCCCAGGCTGGTGGTACCCGGAGGTAACGGGCTTTCAGGAAGTAGAGCCAAGTGGGAGGATTTGGCTCATCCTTGCAAGGGATTGTGGACACTTCTCTTTCCCTCCCTCTCCTCCCTCTCCCTCGCTGGCTCTAAGTGTATTCTTTCCTTTGTACATGCTCTCCACATTGTGATGTGACACAGCGCGGAGGGGGCCTCGCCAGAGCATAGGCACAGCGGCTTGTTTAGTACTTTCCAGTGGAGTAGGATATTTTAAGGTGCGTTACTTTGTTTATGTTGCATTTGTTTAACTCTGTGAAGCTGTGTTACTTTGCCTGTCTAAAACAGCTGATGGTCTAATAAAGAACTGAATAGCAAGGCAGGAGAAAGGATAGGTGGGGCTGGCAGGCAGAGAGAATAAACAGAAGGAGAAATCTGGGAGAAGGAGTAGCCAGAGAAGGAGGAGGACTCCAGGGGCCAGCCACCCAGCTACACAGCAAGCCATGGAGTAAGAGTAAGATTTACAGAAGTAAGAGAATGGGAAAAGCCCAGAGGCAAAAGGTAGACAGGATAAGTTAAGTTAAAGAAAGCTACCAAGAAATAAGTCAAGCTAATGCCTCCATGTCTGTGTGTGATTTATTTGGGAGCTGGGTGGTGCCGGCCCCAAAAAGAGTAATAAAACAACAGCATTCCAGAACTGTAGCTTTTTTTTTTTTTTTTTTGGTTTTTCGAGACAGGGTTTCTCTGTGTAGCTTTGTGCCTTTCCTGGAACTCACTTGGTAGCCCAGGCTGGCCTCGAACTCACAGAGATCCGCCTGGCTCTGCCTCCCGAGTGCTGGGATTAAAGGCGTGCACCACCACCGCCCGGCCAGAACTGTAGCTTTTTAAAAAGCCTCTTTATAAAGCAAACCTGCCTCTGGTGTCGTATTATATAGTCATGCAAAATAGACTAATGCAGTGTGGCCAATAGTGTCCTCCTGGCAGGGATAACTATTCACCTAAGAATGAACTCTGCCCATGACATAAAACACAGACGAACACACAATAACCATATCAACATAGACCATCAGGAAGCCCATTGCCTAACTGTGCTCAAAACGGCCAGTGCCTGCCAGTAAGCCCATCCTGTTATCTGGGGCCTTCCGTGACAGCGTCACAAGGTCATGGAGTCAAAAGAACATTCATAAACACCATCTGCTGCAGACTGCAGGGAGGCAGTGATGTTTACAGCATCCTTCCGCTGCCTCACCAATGTGCCCTTCCTTGACAACAAGGGTACCAGGCAGGAGACCTTGCAAGTCCACTCCACAGGAAGCCCTGGACCACAGACCTGTGTGTCATCCCCTGGCCATAACAACATCTCTGATGAACACACCCTGTGCTTATTTCAGAGATCTTCAGGTCTCTGGAAATCAAGGAGTGTGTGTTGTGACATGATCAAATGACTCACAGCTGTACCTCTGGGTGGGATCAGGCTCGCTGGCACCAACTTCCCAATCTTACCTTCCTCAGTGGCAGTCATGTGTGCTTGTAGTTCCTGGAAAAGCCTGTCCTCCCACCCTCCCACCTCCCTCCCCCCCCATTTAATGTTGTATGAGTGTCTGTCTGGATCCTCCCCCCCCCTCCCCATTTAATGTTGTATGAGTGTCTGTCTGGATATATGGCTGTATATCATGTGCATGCAGTGCCTGTGGAGGCCAGAAGGGGGCGTCAGATCCTCTGGAACGGGAGTTACACGCAGCTATGAGCTGCCATGTGGGTGCTGAGAACCAAACCCAGTCCTCTGCGAGGGCAGCCGGTGCTCTTAACCACGAAGCCGTTGCTCCAGCCTGCAAAGCATGACTTTTGAAGCTGGATGGCTTTAGAGCCTCAGAAGCATTCTTTCCAGACCCACACTGAGTTGGTGTGTTTGACCACGGCCTGTGCGTTTCCCATAGCTCCAGCTGTCACATGGTGAGTCTAGTCCCCAAGCCCAGAGTCCATGCACCTGCAAGACAGGCCCAGCCCCGCTGCTCACTGTGGGTGCTCAAGGAAACCAGCACCTCTCTGGGGGTTGGTGTCCCCTTCCTCGTAGAGGGTATATGCAGACTGTTTTGCCTCATGGATCTTTTATGAGAATCAAACTAGACAATTTATGAGGAGTTGCTTTGCAGACCATAAAACACTGAGGACACGTGAGGCACTCTGATTGATTTGCTGTGTCTTAGGAAATGACAGGCTCTCCTCAGGGTCCTCTATGTTCAAGCATGTATAAAATAATATATATACACACACTCATACAATAAGCGTGCAACTGGAACTCTTTCATGGTTGATCCAAGTTCACTGGCAAATCTTGTATAAAATTGAATGCAATTCCCTCTGTGCATTCTGTTGCTGTTGGTAGGGGGGGGGGGGGCGCAGCGTTTGCCACCAACAATTAAGACTTTTAAAGGCAGCATCCTTTCTGGCCAGAGTTATTTCGGCTGGGGGCTGGGTTAGTGTTTCCTAAACGGGAGCTCTGAAAACAGGGCTCAGCACAATGTGTTGTTTCAGACTTTCAAAATGCAAATCAGTCTTGCGACTTAAAGTTCAGAATATTCTTCTAAATTTAAATGAGAGCCACTTTAAAATTTAGGAAGACAATCTGGCCTGGATTATTAAAATTAGAAATAATCATCTTTTTGGGTCTAAATCCTGACAAAGCATCTAAGAAGGCCCGGGTTCCTGGAATGCTGTCCTGGGGCCTAGCTGGCACAAGGCAGGAGTGGCCTCTCATCTAACTATCATGAACTCTACTTTTCAGATGAGGAAAGCCCAGCTGCTGCATCTGGCCAGCCACACTTTCCCTCAGACGTGTCTCACAGAACCGTTGTATAGGTCGATCCTTCCAGCCCAACAGCAGCCACCTGCTCTGCCCGCTTGCAAACATCAACAACTGGGCATGTTGATGGTGACATCCCCTCACAGGAGGAGGGGAGGGGAGGGTACCGGGACCTTCAGTTTCGTAGTCACGTAGTCACGTAGTCAGTCGCTCTGTCCCACCAGCTGTTAGCAATTCCGCCATGTTTACACCTGGCCTCCGGGAGGAGCTACAAGAAATAGGTTGGGGTTGGTAGAGGGAAGACTGGGGGAGAGCGCTCCAGCTGTGTGGATGTGGGACCGCCATCATCCAGCTGGGTAAAGACTTTCTTTCCAGTGCAGCCTTTGGTGTGGGGTCGGGGGTGGGGGATGACACCCACACCCCTGGAGGTAACCCCTCTGTAAGGAAGCCCAATAAACACATTGATTCCTCCAGAGTGAACTTCGATGACCTCACACTTCATCTGCTGTGGAGACCTCAAAGGGAAGTGTCTGCCTCTCCCCCAGGGAAGGGGTTTCAGCAACAGCCACTGTCAAAATGTGCATCGATTAGATTCCAACTAAGCGAAGCCCTGGCCAATAGAGAATTCCAGAAGAGCCAATCCTATCCTACTGTAGAGCAGGCAGTCACAAACTGTCCCCCAGACTTCCCACTTTCTACAGAATGTCCCAAGACTCAGACAGGCAACAAAGTGGAGTTGTACATAGTATCGCGATGTATCATGCAGGACGGTAGGCTGTGCACCAGCACTTCCCGAGGGCTTTGTACACCCTTGAGGCAGTTCAAGGAGTCTGGGTTTTACAGATGCGCAGGGGAGAAGATCAAGCTCTCTGAAAGGAAAAGTCGTGTTCGAAACCATCCACACGGCACTAACAGCAGGGCAGTGGCGGAGTGAGCGGATTTATTTCTATACTGCTGGCAACATGTTTATGACCCAAAGCTGAAGGCGTAGAATAGAAATGAATCCACTTCCAAGCCATGCACACAGTCTCTCTCTCTCTCTCTCTCTCTCTCTCTCTCTCTCTCTCTCTCTCTCTGTGTGTGTGTGTGTGTGTGTGTGTGTGTGTGTGTGTGTGTGTGTCTGTCTGTCTGTCTGTCTGTCTCTCAGAACACAGGAAGATTGGTGAACAGTTTGGGAGTTGGAGGGCAATGACGTTTTTAACCCCTCAAATTGTCTTCTCTTAAATTTTAATCTCTTAAATTCTCTTCAGAATATTCAGAATATTAATTGTTTTCACAATTAATAAAATGGAGAGGTGAGGAAATTCTATTATCCCACTGTGCCATTGTAGTTGAGGGTTGCAATAAATAAATGGGGATATGACCAAGACGTGATGGAAGAAAATTCTGAAGTCAGCCGTTTGAAACTTTTGCCCTTACGTGAGATGTACTGGGGCAGGAGCTCCAAAGCAGCCTTCTGATCTCAGTCAACCTTTCCGGGGGAAACATGGGGACTCGAGGACACAGATTCCCTTCTCAAGGTCAAACATGAAGCTACCAGCCAACACCTGTTGTTTCCTTTTATAAAAATGAAAATGCATATGTTGTTTAAACAAAACGACCACAATTCGGCTAGAGAAAAAGGGTAGATCCCAGCACCCCAATGCATGAACAAGCATGTCCCCGGGTTCAAGCGCTCTAGAACTTCAGGGCGGGTGTGCTGCCCTGTCTTGAGTCAACGACAGACCTGCTCTATGGCTGTCATTGTTACCTTAGGTTCCCCAGGGACCTGCACCGGGGTCACCCGGGGACTTGTTAGAAATACGAATTCTTGGGCTCCTTCCATGACGGGTGAATTGCACATTCTGAGAGTGGAGCCCGGCCAGTGTTGCTTAACAAGCTCTCCGGGTGCTTCTGAGGTATGCTAAATTGAGAGCCAGAGCCCAAGGCAGCGCATCTCCAAGTTCGAAGTGCAGAGAGGAATCCCCAAGGACCTTGTTAGACTGCAGGTTCGGATGCAGTCACGCTGGGCCTGGAGGCTGGCGAGATTTCCTTTCCAACCAGCTTTCCAGACATGCCCGGGTTGCTTCTTCAGGGATGACTCAGCAGAGCATGGAGACCGTCTGAAAGCTGTGCGCCCCCGGCAGGCTGTGGATAACGAAGCTTTGCCCTCCCCACCATGGTGAGCATCCCCCCCCCCAAGCTTCATCCACAGCGGGGGCTCACTGCATTGAATCTGCACGTATGCAGATCATCTGGTGTATGTGCTGGCAATGTTAGAGTTTACACACATCTTTGCTGCGGAGAGGCTACTAGACACGGAGGGACAGAGGAGCAGAATACTCAACCCACCGGCACTGTCAGGGGACCTTGTGAGCCTGCCCAGAATGCCACTTCACAGATGCTACCTTACCCTCCACATTTGGGAAACCCTGTAGCCCAGGTGTTAGACCAGGTCCCTGTGGAACTGGAGTCTCAATGTGGGGACAGAAGCCAACACGGGGCGGGTGTGTGTGTGTGTGTGTGTGTGTGTGTGTGTGTGTGTGTGTGTGTGTGTGTGTGTGTGTGTGCTGGAGGTGAACAGTCAGGCAGGGGTATTTTTAAGTGTAAAAATGTTGGGAAATGAGGACTCTACCTCAACAAAAACAAGTTAGTAGACAAGGATTGCTGTGTAAAGTTTGGCCCAGCAGGGACACTTCCCTGCAGGTCGGGGGGCGGCGGCGTAGCTGGCAAGCCCCCGGAGTGCCCTCTCCTCATACTCCTGTGAGAAATGGATGTGTTCTGAAAAGGTTCAAATCGAGGGGGGCTATAGAAAGCAAGAGCCTTCTCCATGAGCTCCCTGTGGCCCGTGACCTACATCTTCAAAGCCGGCAGCATAACATTTTCAGCTCCTCCCCCCTTCCACATCTGTTTCCCGTCTCACATCTGTCCCCTGCTTCTCTCTTGAGATCACATTGAGCCTACTCAATGGGTCCCATGTCATCCCACTTCAAGAGCTGTGATTTAAGCACATTTGCAAAATCCCTTTGGTCATGTGAACCACTTTACTCGTAGGTTCCAGAGGAAAGAACTGGGGTATCCTGGGGAATGGGCTGGTATTTTTCTGCCTGCCGCCGCTACTTGGGAGAGCTCTTTTCCCAGGTGAGCCTCTCCCATGGAAGGCAAGGTCTAATGTCACTGGGTCACTCCGAGGCCAGATCGCTGCAGTATTTCCCATGTCAGACTTCACACTGGCAGCAGGACTGGAGTAATTTACAGTGGACGTGCCTTGCCTCTTGCATTAATGAATTGGTTTGCATAAAGTGTATCTTTAAGACAGGAGCCACTCAGAGCTAAGCTGAGGAGGCACCGGGTCTGAGGGACACGTGGCTTAGAGGGAGAGCTTTAACGAGACCAAACAGGTGTTTTTATTAACAGCCCAGCTGCCCCCTCGCCAACCCCAATTACATCCGAAGCCCAGCAGTATAACGAACCTTCTTCTATTGAGGATTGCCTTTTCCCGCTTGCTCTAAATGAGTTTAGATCTGCAGAGGGGCCCCAGGTGAGTGAATGAACACGGCTCCCTTAGAGCTGAGAATCTGTCAAAGGCCTTCTACTGCTGTGGGGCTGTGACCTCGAGCAGGAGCACCCCCCACCCACCCACCGGCTTAGCCTAGCTGCGAAGTTCCCCCTAGGAAGAAGTGATGGGGGTGTTTCTTGCAACCAGACTAGAACATTCCCTCCTTCAGTAATTCCCACTGTTGCCAAAATTCTATCCCTTTGGGAGATAAAAGCATCGTTTACTCCTCCCCCTAGGTCCCAGCAACAAATGAAGGTGTGGTTCTACCAAAGTCCACCCTTCCCAGGGAGTTTATGAGGCTTCGTTACCGAGCAGCGGGTGAGGGTCAGGCCGGAGCGTGGGTGACCTCGAAGCGGCTAAAAAGAAGGTCTACACCCCAAAGTGGGCATGACTCCCCTACCGCTGAGTAGATGGAGCACCCTCCCCAAGTCCTTCCCCCATCTTGCATCCTCAACCTTCCTAAGGCTGCGACCCTTTAACTCAGTTCATGTTGTGGTGACCCCCCCCACCACCACCATACAGTTACTTTCCTTGCTACTTCATCTCTGTAATTTTGCTACTATTATGAATTGTAATGCAAATATCTGATATTCAGCCAAGGGATCGTGACCCCCGAGTTGAGAACTGATGTTCCAGCCCTTCTCAGAGACCCTGAGGTCATGTGCAATCAGGGCGGAATTACATACTACGGGCTGGGAAGGGTGGCTGGGTACTCAGGTGAAGGTCCCATGATCTTCTCCACCCCTTCCAAGAGGGAACCTAAAAGCCAACCTGCTGTGATGACCTTGGCAAGTGCACCCAGCTGAGCTCTCAAAGGTGACAGGATAGGCCTGTACAGCACCCATGCTCCTGTGGAGTAGTGGAGGTGACCACGCGTGGCCCTGTCCCCACACTCCAGGAAACTGCTGATAAAGACAAACCCCACCTGCTGCTGCCGCCATCACCTAGGCTGAGGTGTCGTGTTATCGTTAAGTGTAGGTATTAAGGCAGCAGAGGCGGGGCAGGCCCAGCCTCCGAAATAGCACGTGAGTGGAATTTAACCACCAGGAGGAATCTTTCAGGAAGAAGGATTGGTGCTGCCAAAGAGGCTTCCTGGGCACAGAGAGAAGCGAGACACACAGTGGCAATATATTGGTGGCTGCTGACCATTCGCATCTGCGCTGTTATTAATGAAATCCTGCTCTCACACCCCATGGAAAGGGCACTGTCATTGTGACGTCACACTTAGCACTCACCATTCAGCCTTTTCCTTGAGTATCGCATGCATTAAGGCCTCCAATGCTTACAACCACCTTTCCAATGACAACCATCCCAGGAGAGGGAAATTGAGGTTGAGGGGCGGGGGGGGGGGGGGGGGGGGGGGAAGGGGTGGTGGCGGTGGCGGTGGCGGGGGGCTGAAGATGGAGAGGATGTGAATGTAAGTGGTGGAGCTGAGAGGCTCCCTCTCTATAGCCTGATTCCAGAGCCCTGGTTTGTAGGAAATTTACTGAGCTCCTTGTACCTGGAGCCAGGTGTGAATGATGTGGCAGATACCCACAGGGCAGAGCAAGTGCAGTTCTGTGTTTAGATCTTCCCCTAGGGGCTGTGTATCTTGAGAAAATTGAGCATTTCTGGAGAGTAGCAGCTGTGGACAGAAAAGGGGATGCCTGGGCAAGGGGGCAGACAGCAGAGATGATCCTACCCAAGATCCACGTGGAGAGACCCTGGCCAGCTGCTCTGTGCTGGAGTTGTGATGAATCCACAAAACCTGAGCCCCCAGCACAGACAACCTGCTCTTCTCTGGCTCCCAGATAAAGATGTTTGCTTTCTAGAAGTTGACCCTGTATAAACTACCAGACTTGCAAAGAGTGAAGGTCCCTGAGATCTGTGCTTGGGCACCCTCAGAATGCCTGGCAACCACATCCGCTCCGGGAAGTCCCATCGAAACTCTCTAGGGATCCATGACTGCAGAGAACAAACATCAGTGGGGGGGGGGGGGGGGGGGGGCAGTCCGGACCCTGGAAACAAACCTTCACAGGTGCTTTGAAAGTGAGCCTCTTTCAAGATGCTTCCTTCTCGATCCCCAAGACAAGCCCTAGTCTGCTGTGTGCATGCTGTCAGCCACAGAGAGCAGCACCCCTCAACTCTGCAATTCTGTCTTTCTTCTCACAATCTAATTGAGTCCCCCTCCCCCACCCCAGGGCTCCCCTTACTCCTTCAGCCTCTGTGTTGGGAAGTGATGAACCTTTGGTCAGCTCACCCCCAGTAAACAGGACGATTTGCAAAGCTTGGCTCTGGTACCCTGGGAGTGGCAAATAGCTCAGGTTATTTGCACTGGCTGCAGCCAGATTGGAGAGTGAGCCAGAGAGCCTCGGGCCTTGTGAAGGATCTCCCATGATTAGATGCTTGGCCCGAAATGACCCACCCAGTAGAGATTCTTGGTGGTGTTTGAGGGCTAGTCAAATGCCTCGGGCAAATTCTCTCGAGTGGCTGGCTAAGAATTACCAGCCTTCATTTCTTTTCCTGAGTTGTTTTTAGTCTTTCTGACTGGACATCAAGGGCAGAGAAAACGAAGATTCCTCTGAGTTCTTTGGTTTGTTATGTATTTGACACTGGGTCTGGCGTAGCCCTGACTGGCCTCAGATTCCCTCTGCAGCTAAGGATGGGCGCACTCCTCCTGCCTCTACTTCCCAAGTGCTGGGATCACAGGTGTGTGTTATCCAGCCTGGTTCCCCCAGCTTTAACCGCTGTCTGTCGCTGTGGCTAAGGGCTGCCAGGTTCAAACCCCGGGGGCTGACATGGCCCGGAGTTCAAGTTATGTTAACCAGGATTAACAGTGATGCCTCCCACCATGAGTTTATCATGGGAGCAAAATGCGTTGGACAAAAAGCACTTACGGCGCCTCGGCTGCTCGGGAGCTGCAGGACTGTTTATTGTTGTTTATGTTACATTTCTCCTTCTCCCTTGGTCTCTCCGTGCCGATCCTGCTCTAGGAAAGCAGTCTGAAGTATTTGATATATGACCCGTTATCCTCATAGACAGGCTTTTCAAAGTCACAATTAAGTCTAGGCCACAAGTCACGGCTAACAGCCCATGGTGCAGTTTTAACAGTCCCCACGTGTGCTGTGTGAGTGATGGCGGGCTGTAGTGATCACCATATTCTGGTCTAACAATTCAATTTACCCATAAAGTAAATTCTTTATAGGCCGATCATTTTTTATGGATGCTGTATAAGTCTGGATTCTTAGTTGTAAGCTATAGAAATCGATCTTGGCTCAGAGCCTCACAGAATGTCCAGTAAGGGGATGTTGGGCCCTTTAATCCACTCCATGCTATAGAGACTTCCTCGTCTTCAGTATGTGCCTTAGAGGCTTCTTGGGCATCAACACTTGGAAACTGGAGAAGAAAATGAAAAGGGAGAAAGGGTCACCCATGAGCGGTTTACTGCCCAAGTTTGTAAGTGACTCCATACCATTAGCTAGAACTCAGTCATACAGCCTAGCTGCAAGAGAAGCAGGGAAATGGGTTTAATGGTTCACCATGTCCCTGGTAGTGAAAGCAGGACTTTCAGCCACCACAGTGGGGAAAAGACCCATCTGGGAAAAAATTCCACAGACCCAAAAAGGGGCCTCAACATTTAAACAGTCAAAGGAAAAGGGAGGGAAGGAGGAAGGAAAAGAGGGAGGGAGGAAAGAGGGAAGAAAGGAAGGAAGGGAGGTATGTGTGGTGGTATTGTGTTCCCCAAAATATTGTGTACCCTAATAAACCTATCTGAGGTCAGAGAATAGAAAAGCCACTAGATACTTAGGATAGGCAGTGGTAGCACACACCTTTAATCCTAGCATTCCAGAGGTAGAAATCCATCTGTTCAAGGATACAGCCAAGCATGATGACTCACGCCTTAATACCAGAAAGCAAGCCTTTAATCCCAGGGAGTGGTGGTAGAGAGCAGAAAGGTATATAGGGCGTGAGGACCAGAAACTAGAAGCATTTTGGCTGGTTAAGCATTTAGGTGGTTTTGAGCAGCACAGTTCAACTGAGAGCCATTCGGATATGAGGACACAGAGGCTTCCAGTCTGAGGAAACAAGATCAGCTGAGAAGTTGGCCAGGTGAGGTAGCTGTGGCTTGTTCTGTCTCTCTGATCTTCCAGCGTTCACCCCAATACCTGGCTCAGGTTTGATTTAATTAATAAGATCATCTAAGATTCATGCTACAGATAGGTCCAATACAGGTGTTACAACAGCCTCTAGGGGCCTCTTCTGAGGTCATGAACAGCCCATTGGCTTGGGACTCTAGGCTAAGACCTGAATGGGACCAGCAAATTCCCCTTCTCAAGTAGTAGGGACTGAGGTGGTTTATGGTCTTGTGCCTGTTGAGTTCCATTCTGCATTTGAGTCATAATGGAGCCGTGATTGTTAGTGTGGGAGCATCCCACCCAGTATCTATGAAAGTGTTTGGCTGTGTATCACTGCCACAGAGAGATCTTGGGTTTACCATGCCAGGCTCTTGGCATTCCAGTTCCCTTTTCAGATGTAAATTCCTGGGTCATCCTACACAAGGAATATGGGATTGAGTGTTTCTGTCTTCCCCCAGAGAAATTACTACAGAGCTTTTGATGACTATACACTGAGTGTGAGATCTCTCGATCGATCGATGTGACTCACCATGGGTTTTGCTGTCGTTTGGGGAGGTGCCTCCCTCCCTGCCAGACCACAGACTGTGGTGGTCCATGGTACCTGCCAATGAACACAGCCTACAACTACCATCTTGGAGTTCTGCCCTCATCTCTCTAGGCCTCCAGTGGGCACTGGTTCCATGCTGCCAGCATAGGGACCTTCCCACCCTCTGCAGGTGTGACTGCACCCATACTTTCTGTGAAGAGTCCCTTGATGGAAGTCGCCTCCCTCTGTGCTAATGCCATGTTTTCTCCCGCCAAGACATGACCTTGGACACGATAAGACCATTCCTGCCCCAGATTTGTTGTCATAGAACAATTCGGCACCCCTGGCACCAGGGAGCACTATGCCCCTTGGAGACTTTCTTGTAGATCGTGCAGGGTGTTTTCTCATTTGCATCATCAATGGAGGTCATTGTATATAAGCAACCCACAGGCTAAACAGTGAGATATGGGCTTTGTGTAATGGTGATCCCTGTACTTCTGCTAGGAGCTCCTGATTTGTCCATCCATCCATCCATCCATCCATCCATCCATCCATCCATCCTCCCATCCACCGCCCCATCCATCCATCCATCCTCCCATCCACCGCCCCATCCATCCATCCATCCATCCATCCTCCCATCCACCCTCCCATCCATCCATCCGTCCATCTATCCATCCATCCATCCTCCCATCCATCCATCCATCCATCCTCCCATTCATCCTCCCATCCATCCATTCATCCCATCCATCCATCCATCCATCCATCCATCCATCCATGTAGCCATTCAAAGGTCCTAATTTTTAAGCACCTGTGCATTGATAGAGCCGCACTTTGGGTTTGCAATGGAGGGATGTTGCCTCACTCTGGCCATCATGACACTATCTCTAGGATCTTATGCCCAACAAGCACCATGGCCACCTACTAAGCACTTAAGACTTACTGAGGAGAGGTCAAGGCACAGGGGATGGGGGCCAGAGGTAATGGAAGCAGAGTTTGGGTTTGGAAAGATAGAACATCGGGGAGGCAGAGATTCATCCGGATCTCTGTGAGTTCAAGGCCACACTGGGAACAGAGCCCGCGTGGTGGCACACGCCTTTAATCCCAGCACTAGTTAACCATAGAGATCTGGAGGTCTGTACAGACAGACTGGAAGTGATAGAGCTTGGCAGAAAGAGGAAAGTGATGTAGCTGGGTGGAGAGAGGAAGTGAGATGGCAGGGCACAGAAAGGGATATAGCCGTGAGTATACAGCCCTCTCTTTGGAGGCTGAGGAGTTGGTGAGGTGAGGTTGGCTGTGGCTTGTCCTGTTCCTCTGATCTCTCAGTTTTCACCCCAATATCTGGCTCCAGGTTTTTATTAATAAGACTGTTTAGCAATTCGTCTTGCAGGACCTCCCCCCCCCACCCAGAGGGATGGTAGTGATGGTTCCACAGTAGTGAGACTATTATTGGTGCCACTGAACTGTGTACTTGAAAAACAGTGACAATAGCCAGGCAGTGGTGGCACACGCCTTTAATCCCAGCCCTTGGGAGGCAGAGGCAGAAGGATCTCTGTGAGTTCGAGGCCAGCCTGGTCTACGTAGTGAGTTGCAGGACAGCCAGGCTACACAGAGAAACCCTGCCTGGAAAACAAACAAACAAAAAAAGTGACAATGGTTAATTTGAGTGAGTGTTTCACTCCAATGTGGGGGCCGAAAGAAACGAGTGGTTAAAAAAAATAAAGTATGAACCTCAAATGCATTCATGGAGAGGGAAGATGCTAGACACGAAAGGCCATGCTCTACACAGCTCCATTTACAAGAACTGCTAGAAGGGACTGGAGAGATGGCTCTGTGGTTAAGAACACCGGCTGCTCATCCAGAGGACCTGGGTTTGATTCCTAGCACCCACAAAATGGCTCACAACTGTCTGTAACTCCAGTTCCAGGAGATCAGACACCCCCTTCTGGCCTCCACAGGTACCAGGCACGGTACATATGACATTCATACAGGCAAAATATCCATACACATAAACAAAACAACAACAAAGGAACTGCTGTCAGTATCGAAGTCAAATACAGAAAAAGTGAAGCTGGGGCTGGCCAGGGATGAGGCTTTAGGAAAAACTGTTCATTGCAGAGGGGCAAGGGGCATCTGAAGGTAATGATGCTCTTTTTTTGTTTGTTTGTTTTCCAGGCAGGGTTTCTCTGTGTAGCCTGGCTGTCCTGCAACTCACTACGTAGACCAGGCTGGCCTCGAACTCACAGAGATCCTTCTGCCTCTTCCTCCCAAGGGCTGGGATTAAAGGCATGTGCCACCACTGCCTGGCTATTGTCACTGTTTTTCAAGTACACAGTTCAGTGGCACCAATAATAGTCTCACTACTGTGGAACCATCACTACCATCCCTCTGGGTGGGGGGGTCCTGCAAGACGAATTGCTAAACAGTCTCCTCTGGTAATGATGCTCACTGAAAAAGCTGTTCACATTGATCAAAACTCATCAGGGCTGAAAGCAGCATGTGCCTGAAGTCCCAGCACTGAGAAGGTTGAGGCAGGAGAATCTTTTGAGCCCAGGAACTCAAGGCCTGGGCAACATGGTAAGACCCGATCTTAAAACAAATAACCATATACATTTCTTCTAAAATCGACTGTGTGAATTCTATTTCAATAAGCCCTTGGTGTCACCTAAGAATGATTAGAAATGACAAGCTCACTGGGCCAGCAGACCCTCCCCTCTCCTAGCTCCCCTTTAGCCTGTGTCTGCCAGAGCCCCAAGGGACTCAGTTTACCTGCAGATCCTCACTAGAGAACACAGCAGAAACTCTCCAACCACACAAGCTGTTGGGCCGATGAAGACAGAAGGGTGAGCAGCAGGCAAGGGAAGGCGGGAACGGCAGGGCTGTCTCTCACTCTGCCCATCCCTGGCCGTGGACTTCCTGTGCCTTTCCGGCTCTGCTTCATTCCGGAGACTTCCAGACCCTCCCTCTGCTCACTCTAGGTGGACCCATCTGCCTACAGAAAAGCCCAGCCCTTACCTGTCTGCATCTTATTTGATGACATGTCCAAAAAAATCGATTTGGAGCTCAATTGAACATCACATGTCTCTTGATTAAATCTCCTGTCTTTCTCTCGCCTCAGGAATGTATCTCAGGCACAGCCGGGCAGGCACTGTTTAACTCATTCTAGAGAGAGGCCTGGAGGAAGGCTTCTGCGGACCTTAAAACCTCGTGTGCCAAGCCAGCCCTGTTCCTCAGCACCTCCCTCACCAAGAGCCTCCCTCCTCCCAGCCCTCCTACTGCCTGTCCACACGGTCAGAAAGGACCTGGCTCATTCTTGAGTTGTGAAAGCCAGAGTGTCTTAGGCAGTCGCTCAGAGAGAGCCAGAGGCCATGCACACTGCAGTGGACAGCTCCCTGGGTCCCCTCTGACCAGTGGACATTGCAACACCCGGACATGTTGCAGATCCTGGGGAAGCCATGCCCTCTCCTGCTCGAAGAACCAGCACCAGCGTGTCTGCCCGGATCGTTGCCTCTGCCAGGCATCAGTCCAGGGTTTCCTGTGACCCAGTGGGGCCAACCTGGAAGGAGAAGCTTTCCTACTGGATGAGAGAGATGGGCCCGGCCTGTGAGGATGAGATGCTTGGTGATGCCACAGCCCTCCTGCCTCAGTGAAGTACCTGAAGAATCTCTGAGATGCCAATGCCCCCATTGAAACTTCCTTTCTGTGGCTGTGATAAGACACTTTGACAAAAGCAACCTAAGGAAGAAGCGTTCTGTTCTGGCTCACCACTCCAGACTGGAGTCCATCATGGCAGGGGAGAGATGCTCACCTTCCTCTGCAGTCAAGAAGCAGAGAGGACAAATACGAGCAAGGATTCAGCTCACTGTCTCGTTCTCACACAGTCCAGGAGCCCCTGCCCGGGGAATGGCCCCAGCCATAAGTAAGAGGAGTCTTCCCTGCCAGGCGTGGTGACGCTTACCTTTAATCCCAGCTCTCCGGAGGCAGAGGAAGATGGATCTCTGTGAGTTCAAGGCCAGCCTGGTCTACACAGTGAGTTCCAGGACAGGCAGGACTACAGAGAACCTGTGGTGGTAGTCGGAATGTAATCAGTCCCCATAGGCTCATAGGGAATGACACACAATTAGGAAGTGTGACTTTGTTGGAGCAGGTATGGCCTTGTTGGAGGAAGTGTGTCATGTGGAGGTGGGCTTTGAGGTCTCATATATGCTCAAGCCACACCCAGTGTCCTAGTTGACTTCCTGTTGTCTATGGATCAAGATGTAAAACTCTCAGCTCCTTCTCCAGCACCATGTCTACCAGCACGCTGCCATGTCCCACCATGATGATAATAGCCGAACCTCTGAACTGTAAGCCATACAATTAAATGCTTTCCTTTATAAGAGTTGCTGTGGTCATGGTGTCTCTTCACAGCAATGCAAACCATAACCAATACACTTATCTAAAAAAAATGAATCTTCTATGTAAGTTAAGTAATCAAGACAACCCCCCCCCCCCCACAGGGATGCCCCAGGACCATCTCCTGAGTGCACATTAGGGATTCTGTTGCACATTCCAGGACTGTGATGAAGACTGGATGAATTTATTCATACCAACCACCAAGCAGTCAGATCACCACGTTCATCTCCAAGCTTGCCCACAGTACATGCCCAACACCTGTGAGGAAGTAGAGGAGCCATTGATACTGACTGTGGAGAAGCAGCAAGGCTCTGCAGCCCAACTCATGGGTGGCTTCGGCATATCTATGACAACACGATTTAACACCCCATTCTCATGGTGACCCTGTGCAGATCTGGGCAAGGGTTGTTGTGGTGATATTGTGTTCCCCAATATATTGTGCACCCTAATAAACTTATCTGGGGTCAGAGAACAGAACAGCCACTAGATATAGAGGTCAGAAAATGGTGGCACTCATACCTTTAATCCTAGCCTTCTAGAGGCAGAGATCCATCCGGATCTCTGTGAGTTCAAAGCCACACTGGAAATAGCCAGGCATGGTGACTCATGCCTTTAATCCCAGGAAGTAATGGCAGAAAGCAGAAAGGTATGCAAGGCTTGAAAACCAGGAACTAGGCTGGTTAAGCTTTTAGGCTTTTGAGCAGCACAGTTCAGCTGAGAGGCTTCCAGTCTGAGGAAACAGGATCAGCTGAGGAACTGGCCAGGTGAGGTTAGCTGTGGCCTGTTCTGCTTCTCTGATCTTTCAGCGTTCACCCCAATACCTGGCTCCAGGTTGGATTTTATTAACAAGACCTGTTAAGATTCGTGCTACAGGTTGTGCCTGATGAGAGGATTCCGAGTTCAGCTTATGCTACACTCCTATAACAAGTTCCCGTGGGTAAGGTGGATTTATAAACCCCAGAAATTTGTTTCTCATGTTCCCAGAGGCCGGAAGTCTGAGACGAAGCCAACAGCGTGGCTGGGTTCTAGTGAAGGGACCATCCCAGGTTGTGCACTGTGGACTTCTTGATTGTGCAAGGAGGGAGAGAGTTCCCCAGAGGCCTTCTCCCAAGGGCAGTGACGTCATCCAGGACAGCTGCACCATTATTGCACAGTCTTTTCTCAAAGGCCTGGCCTCCCACTGCCATAACCGGATATCAGAATTCCCACAGAGGAGTTGGGAGAGCACAGCTCTTCAGGCCACACCCCTCCTGAGTGTTGGCTGCTCCTTATGTTTCTCGCCCTTTGATGACACTGACCTCTTATGGCTTCGACAAAAGCACATATGAAACACCCACTTTAGTACGAGCGACAGTCTGTACTTAAATAGCAGAAATTCTTACCGTGTCTAGTTTTAGGAGTCTTAGCCTTGGGATCAAGTTGTGAGACGAGGCAATTCCATCACTTTTCAAACTTGTCTGAGAGGGCTGGTAAAGCAAATCAGGGGTGCACTTGGCCCAGAGCCTGGTCGAGCCAGAGTAACTTTCCCATAAGTGAGTGAGAAAAAGACAGCCAGGACAGGGCTGGAATTAGAAACGGCTTCACTGTAAATGCAAACGCCAAGCTTTGTTGATCAACGCTTGCTGTTGACTCCCAAGAGTAAAAAGGCAGATTTGGACGGTGGTCTCCAGGGGCCTCACCTGGCCTAAGCTGGCCTTGCCTCAGCCCATTGAGCAGAAGCAGAATGCCTCCCTCCCCAACCAAGGAGGTTTATCCCAGCAAACCCTACCACTCTCCAAGGACCCCTCACCAGAAACTCTCAGGTTCTATGCCTCCCTTGTTCCTGCCTACTCCACCGCACCCCTGCCCTGCCCTTCCCCACCCCTGCCCTGACCCACTACCCCCCTACCCCTGCCCTGCCCCTGCCCCTGCCCTACCCTGGATCCAGCCTTCAAGATCTCCAGTATTTCAATAGCAAACTATTGCTCTTTAGCCTGCATTTGTACCTGGACTCCACGGGACCCTTTTTCAGACTGCCATTCACACTATTGGCATCAGGTTTCGGGTGCAGTTTATCATCCCGTGCTTGACCCTCCAGCTTGCATGGAGCTCTACTGTGTGCCGGTGCCCGGTGAGGAGTGGGATGGGGAGGGGCCGGAAGCACAAAGCTGAGCTGAGCCTTGCCTCCACCTTCCCTGACAGTCTGTTAGAGCAAGACAGACAGGACAGGTAATCAGCCAGGACACATGGCAGATGGGTCTAGATGACATGAGCAAGGTAATTATCTCTGAGGAATTGTCTGGAAGCTCTTGCCTCAGCAACTTCGGCAGAGTCCTGGGTGCTGGCTGGAAATACATATATTACAGATTCTATCTTTCTTGGTCAGACTTAATTGGACAGATGTTTTACTAAATCAAATCCGATCAGGCTGTTAGTTGACGCTTTGCTTCATCTAATGAGCACAGGCTGCCCCTAGCACATCCCACCCACCTCAGGAAATCACAAAACCAACAACAAACAAAACCAGGCAAGTGTGAATCCTCTTGAGTTTTAAATAGATTAAAAAAAAAAATCAAAGCAGGCTAGAGAGGTCATTTATTCCCACGAGGTGGTTATTTTCTGTAGAGCATCCATCCCTGTTGGTGCTGGGGCAGCCAGAGCAAAGTACCACAAACTGAATGGCTTGTCTGTTTGCTTCATGTTGCTAAGCAAGGAATCCAGAGCCTCGCACATGAAGGGCAGTGGCACTGAGCTGAGTTCTGGAATGAAGAGCTTTTATCTCAGGGTTTTGGTAGCCAGAGGTCCAAGACCAAGGTGTAGGCAGGGTTGGTTTCTTCTGAGGTCTGTGTAAAAAGGAAAATTGTATCCCAACCCAGGGCGGGGGTGGGGTGGGTAATTGCTGTCAGTCTTAACAGATGTCTCAGCCTCCGTCACACTGAACTAGAGCCTGGTGGCCTGGTCTTGGTCATCTGCCCCTTCTCTGGATAGGTCCTGTCCCAGATTTTGGTTGTTACGGTGTCCGCATGTTTGGAGAAGGCAGATTTAACTCATGATAACACTGGTTTTACAGTTTTCTTCCATCTTATTTACTTTTCTACTGCTGTAAAGAAACACAGTGACCAAAGCAACCAATAAAAGAAGGCATTTGATTGGGGCTTGTTTACAGTTTCAGTGGGTGAGTCCATGGCCACCACGGTAGGGGACATGGCAGCGGGCAGGCAGGCAGGCATGGTGCTGAGGCAGTAGCTGAGGTTTACTGATGGAAAAGTTGGAGGAAAAGAGAGAGAGCTTACCAGGAAACCTCAAAGCCTGCCCCCTTGACACACCTCCTCCAACAAGGCCACACCTCCCTATCCTTTCCAAACAGTTCCACTAACAGGGGACCAAGGATTCAAATATAGGAGCTTCTGGGGGCCATTTTCATTCAGACCTCCACACTTTGCAAAGGACTTATGGATTGAGTGCTGTGGGATGTCTTTCTCTGTGCTGTGAAAATGTGTTGCCATCATTGGTTAATAAAGAAGCTGCTCTGGCCTATGGCTAATCAGGTTATAGCCAGGCAGAAAATCCAAGAGAGAGACAGGAAGAAGAAAGGCAGAGCCAGAGGAGACACCATCCCACCGTCCAAGGAGCAGCATGTAATGGCACACAGGTAAAGCCATGGAACATGTGGCGACTTATAGATTAATAGAAATGGGCTGAGTTTAGTTATAAAAGCTAGCTAACAAGAAGCTTGAGCCATAGACCATGGCCATGCAATTTGTAAATAATATTAAACTTTTGAGTGATTATTTTATAAGCAGCTGCGAGACCGTGGGCTGGGCAGGACCTAAGAAACCTTTCAGCTACAACTGAGATTTGGTCTCTAGCTGGTAACAGCATTTGGGAAGGTTCAGGAAACTTTAGGAGGTAGAATCTTCCTAAAGGAAGTTTGTGTGACACCGGTCTGTTCATCAATAACTATGAGGGACTCTGGGTAGAGCTTGGTGGTAGAGCTACAAGCCAAGCATGTTCAAGACCCTGTATTCTGTTCCCAGTACCTCACCCTAAAGCATCCTATAAATACATTAGGTAAATTACCATAGAAAAACTAATATGCAGCAATAATCCTCTCAAGAGGAATATACTTTGGTCCGCAGATCCCACCATTGGGGACAACACACCCAAAACTTGTTGTGGAGATCAAACCAAAAGCAAGCCAAAAGGATGCAATGCTCTGAAAACATTTTGTCATTTTAACAATATTTAAACATACGTATATTTTCTAGTCACTGCTCATAGGCCTCAGTCCCCCAAGTGTTTATTTCCTACCGCTGTTGGGGGAATTTTGATGGGAAAGTTTGAAAAGATCTGTCTTTAGGAAATAACTCAGTAGATACCTCTAGATACAGAGATAATCATTGCTGTGTTATTGCTATTCCCAAACCAGAGACAAAGACTTATTTTGGCTTAATAGCTAAACAATTTCTTCTGTCTGGGTCACTGTACTGTGGTCTAGGGGTGTGGTGGGGGAAATTGTGCCTTGTGAGGGGTGGGATCCCTGAGCAAATGAAGTCCTGAGTGAATGTGTGCTGTTCAAAGACCCAGTGCCTCAGACCCAGAGGAGTGGCAAAGCCTTCCTCTGGTCCAAGTGTGACAGTTGACAGTGAAAATGTCCACCATGGCTTTCTCCCTCCCTCCCTCCCATGTTACTGCCTGAAGTCTGCTCCCCCTTAGAGTCAACTCCTACCAAGATTAGCTAAACCTGCCTCCTTGTCCATCTTCATACAATAGCCCTGCCACCTTATTAATCTGTATATAATCTCTCCTCCTTGTCCATCTTCATACAGTAACTCCATCTTCTTATTAATCTGTATATAATCTCTCCTCCTTGTCCATCTTCATACAATAGCCCTGCCGCCTTATTAATCTGTGTATAATCTCTCCTCCTCATTTATCTTCATACAGTAACTCCACCTCCTTATTGTAGAGAGCCGTGCACGGCCGCGCCTCAAAGATGGCACCGGTGTCTGGCTTCCGCCTTCCCGATGGCGGGTGTTCTCTGGGATAAACAACTCCTTATTTGGCTTGGGCGTAGAATCTGGCTTGCTTGCGTATGTCTGACCCTATCGGCATTGTCCACGTGGCACTATGGGGTTGGCTGCCCAGTGGCTATAAAGGGCGTGGGCTGGCTTTCCCCAGAGTGAGAAGATGGCTTTCCCCGGGGTCAGAAGATTGTTCAAGGTTCCTGAATAAACTGCTTGGAGAAGAGCCTGGTGTTGCGTCTTCCTTGCTGGTCGGGGCGGATGCGACACCTTATTAATCTGTATATAATCTCTCCTCCTTGTCCATCTTCATACAATAGCCCTGCCTCCTGATTTATCTGTGTGTAACCCTGCTTCCTTGCTTATCTGTGTGTCATAACCCACCTCTCTGTTCAACTCTACATAATAAACACACTGAGCTCCTGGAGTACTGCGGCTTCTCCATCTGAGAGCCCAGCCCACCTGACCCCAGCTTTCCTGTGTCCGTGTGTCTGTCATTTCTTCATTCTCTCACCATGCCAGTTAGGTCAATGCCCAGGGCCGTGCCAGGACCCAGGACTGTCTTCTCTCTATTTGATAAAGACTGTGGTCCCAGCCGGACAGTGGTGGCACACCCCTTTAATCCCAGCACTTGGGAGGCAGAGGCAGGTGGATCTCTGTAAATTCAAGGCCTGCGTGGGCTACAGAGTGAGTTCCAGGACAGCCAAGGCTACACTCAGAGAAACCCTGTCTTGAAAAACCAAAAACAAACAAATAAAGACTGTGGTCCCAATTGATGGTGTTTTAATAAATAATATTCTTAACATATCGGCATGCCATGTGGGCAAAAAAAAAAAAGTAATTAGGAAAACTGTAAATACCACTTAAAATCCCTAAGGACTGAAAATGACATGTCCCATTCTACCTGTGTGAGCTATTAGTATTTGTGTTCGTATTTCCATTTGCTTAGTGCATGCCTGTGCCTCTAGAGCTCCAGGTAATGCCTGGAATACTGAAAGTGCTCAGCAGAAATGTGTGCAGTGAAATCACTGTAGTGAGGACTAGAAGGTCGTGTACAAAATACAATTCTGAAACAGCTGCTGTTGGACTGAGGCCAGTGGTCCTCAACCTTCCTGATGCTGCGACCCTTTAATACAGTTCCTCATGTTGTGGTGACTCCCCAACCGTAAAATTACTTTGTTGCTACTTCATAACTGTAATTTTGCTACTGTTATAAATATCTGATATGCAGGATATTGATATGCAACTCCTGTGAAAGGTTTGACCCCAAAGGGGTCGCGACTCACAGGTGAGAACACTGGTTTAGGTGACAGGCTTGTGATTACGCTTTCCTCCTTTATTCCAAAAATGCTTGTGTGTATACAGCTGTTGTGATGGCTTGCTGACAATTGAATAAGAGAGTCCTAGATACCTCCAGTGTGCACAGGGCAGAGAACGAAGATCTTAGAGAGAGTTTTCGAAACTAGAACGCTAGGCTTTCCCTTGGGCATACACACACTCACATACACTCACACAAACACTCAAACACTCACACATTCACACACACAAACACACTCACTCACAAACACACTCACACCCATATACACTCACAAAAACACACTCACTCACAAAAACTCACACTTGCATCCACACACATGCACACACACACTTATTTACAAACACTCATACCCATACACACAAAAACATACACTCACATTCACACACCCATACACATATTCACACACACTATGCACACATAAACACTCACACTCACACCTATACACATACTCATACACACTACAAACACTCACAGTCACACCCATACACACTCACACACACACACTCACTCTAAAAACTCACACTCACATCCATACACACATACATTCACATACACCACGCACTCACAAACACTACACTCACACCCCAAAACACACACACACACACACACACACACACACACACACACTGTCCCTATGTCTCATAGAGTTCACTTAAAAATTCATGTCTCAAACCTTCCCCCCACCTCCCCCCACCCCGTCCCCCCCTGCTGCCACCACCTGAGTCCACAGTCCCGGGACCTCCTGCCTGCGTCGCTGCCACACCCCCATCCGATGTGACAGCTTCTGCCCTCCGCCTCCTGGATCTATTTTCTACACGGAAGCCACTCCGCGCTCTGGGTCACCGCCTTCAGTGACGTCATTTCTCTTGACACGAATTATGACTCCTGAGAGGGACTCCAAGGCTTGCCTGTCTCTCCAGCCCTTCCCCTGGACTGCCGGTCAATCACCCCATGGGATACACTTGCGGTCCTCAGGCTCTCACATCAGTCAAGCTCTTCTGTGCCTCAGGACCTTTGCACATGAGTTCTTCCTACCTAGAACACACTTTTCACCGCTCGGTCTCATCAGCAGCCGTTCATTCTTCACTCTCAGCACAGACGCATCCTCCTGGGTGAGTATAACCTCTCCATGTAGATGAAACGCCCCCCTGTATTCTCTATGCACTCAGTACTTTTCTCCATACACTTACCTAAGTGTGTAAATACGTGGATTGGCTGTAATTTTATTGTCTATATCCCTTGTTTGCTATGAACTTCACCAAAGGCAAGAACATACCGCAGCATTGGCACATGTCCAGTGCCTGACGAGGCACCAGCTCATGCTGCTCCCTCAACACATATTTGTCAAATTAATGATTCATCGAACAAACCCAGGTATCAGTTAAATTGCAAGACATATCTCCTGATATGCCCTCAAGCTGGCGAAACTCAGTTTACTCAACAGTGGTGTGACGGGCTGAAGATCTAGCTAAGTGGTAGAGTGCCCACCTGGCCCATGTAGAGCAGTAGATCCCATCCCCAGTGCGGCAACATCAAACAGGTGCCGTGATAAAGAGCGAGAGAAAAGCATCCTTCTTTTGCTAACAGAGAGAGTGTCCCTCAAGGACACACTTCTTCAGTTGACAGTTCATTTCTAGAGGTAGAAATATAGTGGGTGATCAGATACAGCCCTGGGTGGCAGGCAGGGTTTGTCTCGGAAACATCATTAAGCATTTTATAAATTAGGCGAGTCAGGGCTGTGAGCGATAAAAGCGTCCTCGGCTTGTCTGAACTGATGGAGGTCCATCAGTCGGGTGGATGTTGTGTGTGATGGATGCGACCCGGGCTGTCTTAAACAACAAGGAGCCTTTATTGGCTTCATATCCAAAGAGTTCAGAGAGCGGTTATCCTTTGAATTACACATCCTTTTGTAGACCAGTGATGTCACCAGGGTCCGAGTTCCTCTCCATCACCAACCTGCCGTCCATGCCTTGCTTCTTAGACACCAGCGTGGCTACGGCCATACCACCCTGACCATGCCAGATCTCACCTTACATAGCATTTCTCGGGTTCTTGTGTCATGCATGCAAAACAGATCGAGCCCCCCAGCCATCACATCTCACCAGGTGAGCTGGAGAAAAAGGGGCCTGTCTTCTAGAAGTTTCCATAGTGTTTCTTAAACCTAGCTGACTAGTAAAACCACAAATAAACCAATTCCCAGTGTCCCGCCCCAGCATCCCAGCTTCCCCACAACTCAAGAGCTTCTCTTCCCTCCCTCTCTCCCAGAATGTCCCTGTTTATGGCTTATCATATATTTTCCACTGAAAAATGAATTTCTACACTTACCAAAACTTACTTTAAATTGTTATGAAAATGACATATGTATCAGTTCCCTTTCTGCTGCTGTGATAAAACACCCAGACCATAGCAACTCATAGAAGGAACGGGTTTTTTTGTTTGTTTGTTTTTCGAGACAGGGTTTCTCTGTGTAGCTTTGCACCTTTCCTGGATCTCACTCTGTAGACCAGGATGGCCTCGAACTCACAGAGATCCACCTGCCTCTGCCTCCCGAGTGCTGGGATTAAAGGCATGCACCACCACCGCCCGGCAGAAGGAACGGTTTATTTGTGCTTACGGCTTCAGAGAGATAAGAGTCCATCACCAGCACAGCAGGAAAGAGCAGCAGCTGGCAGGCATGGCCGCTGGAGCAGTAGCTGAGAACTCACATCTCAAACCACAAGCAGGAAGCAGAGAGGGCTGGGTGGGATGGGTCAAGGCTCTGGAAACCTCAAAGCTGGCCCGCAGTGACACAATGACGTGCTTCCTCCAGCAAAGCCACACCTCCTAAACCTACCAGAACAACTCTGACAAATAGGGAGAGTTGAACCCTGGTTGTCTGAACTGAGGGGGGTAGTGGAGGACATCTGAACACATGGGGACATTCTCAGTCAAACCACCAGACTGAGTCGCCCCATTGATACCGTGTGAATTTTTCACCCTGGAGAAACTTTGCAGTCTCCACCACCAAAAATGAAATGACGAATTTTTTTTTCCAAAAAGTCTTAAGTGGACAACGGAGATGGCTCAGCAGGTAGAGGGCATGAAGACCAGAGTTCAAATCCCCAGAGCTCACAGAAAAGCCAGGTGGGGTGGCATCTCACCTGAAATCTCATTCATGGGGGAGGCAGAAACTGGGACCTCTGAAACAAGGTGGCCAGCCAGACTAGTCAGTCACAGCAGTGAGTGCCAGGCTGAAGGAGAGACCTTGCCTCAAAATACAAGGTGGAGAGAGTGATGGAGGAAGACACTGGCCGACAATCCCAGCCACCACAGGCAGCACACTCAAGTTCAGCCATGCGCACGAGCTCCACTGTCAGTGTCTTGGTGGTAGTGGGGTAGCAGGGAACACCCCAGATCTGTTTTCTAAAGCTCAGCAGGTGGAGAAGGCCCCACTCCAGTGTGCCCACAGCTACCAAAATCCACCAGACTCACATGCATCCTCAGCTGCCCCCACGCTCACCAGCAATGAGACTTCATGATTCTGCCGGTGATGACCGTGACATTTTGCTTGGATAGGAGGAAGTCTGAGCGGCTCTCTGCAGTCTCCTGGTCCCTGGCCTTTCCTTTTCCTGTTCTGCCGTTTCAGATGTCTGCCCATAATCTGCCGGGATGTTTGCATTTCTAGCAAGAAGAGCTCTTTACAAAATGAAGCATTAGTAAGTGCTCATCAGGGTTCCAGATAGTCCCCTTATTTATGACTTCTTCTGACCAGTCTATGGGTGCATTTGTTTATCTGTCCTGGGTTTTGCTTTGTTCTATTTTAAGGGGGAAAAAATTAAACTCTTGGCCCTTATGGTTTTTGGAGGAATCTCGTTTTTTGTTTGTTTGTTTTGTTTTGTTTTTTAATTTCCCAAGCCATTCTGCCCCCACAGGAAACAACTAAAGAACAGAATAGAGCGCTTGGAGAGACAGTAGAGCACTGGCTGCTCTTCCAGAGGACCTGGGTGCAGTTCAGAACCACACCCAGCAGTTCACAACTGCCAGGAACTCCAGCTCCAGGGGCTCTGATGCCCTCTTCTGGCCTCTGTGGGCACCCACCAATGCACAGACACGCGTGCATGTGAGCACAAACACACACACCTTCTCCTCCCAAGTCAGTGGTTCTCAACGTGTGATTCAAAACCCCCAGAAGGGTCACCTTTCAGACATCCTGCAAGTCAGACATTTACATTACGGTTCATAACAGTTGCATAATTACAGGTATGAAGTCGCAATGAAATAATGTTATGATTGGGGATCATCACAACATGAGGAGCTGTATTAAAGGATTGCATCGTTAGGAAGGATGAGAGCCACTGTGGACCTAGGTGAACCCAGAGCCTTGAGAATGCTAAGCATCCACTTTCCCACTGAGATACCCCTGCCACAAAGCTTGGTAGGCTTTTAGCCCCTTTCAAGTCCACCTTCTCTGCCCGTCCATCTAGACACAAACTTCTTAAACTTTTCTCACTCACAGCTCCTTTTTGTCCAAGAAGTTTTTACTGAAACCCCAAATATATAAAATACAAATACCCAAAAAACACTTATTGTCACAACAAATCATAGAGAATTTTATTTTAAAACAATTTTTGGAGATATATATATATATATATATATATATATATATATATATATATATATAAAATTTTAGTGCTTAAATGTAAGTTTGCATACTAACAAGATGGTTCTGCTTTTTAGACTCTTTGTTATTTTGAGACAGTCTTTTATAGCCAAGGCTAGCCTCTTGCTCACTGTGTAGCTAAGGATGACTTTGAACTCCTAACCATCCTGCTTCTATCTCAAGGGTTGGTGTTCCTGCCTGGGCCACCACCCCCAATTTATGTGGTACTGGGCTTGGAAATCAGAGCTCTGTGTGCTGGGCAAGCATTCCTACCACTTGAACCACATTCCCACCTCTGCTTGCTCATTTCTATGTAGAGAATTAAATCTTAGCTGAACATTTAAAAAGCCAAGGAGGTTCTTCTTGTGGGTCTAGCTCTGCATCTCAGCATCTTATGGGGCCAAGGAGAAGATTGACAGGCACACACACTCGAGAATCTGCCTCTTTAGAAGGCCCCAGAGTTAAGATTTTGTCCATTGGAGGTCTAAGCAAGGTGGTAAGGGTTCAGGTGCGACCAAGAAGTGCATCTCAGCCCCATGTCCACCGCACTTAATGCACAGGTGGCCTCTGTGGGCCAGGAGGAAACGGTGCCCAACTTCCACACTTCACAGAGTCACCTAAGCTCATGGATCCTCTCCACACCTCGAAGATGATGTGGCCCTGCTGTGACTCTCTGCTTTCCAGGCTTCTGAAGCTGACTTATCAGAATTCCTCATTCTCACAGGGTTTGCTTCAGGTTCCCGCTCATCTTGACCATTATTATTCAGAATGAGGTTTCCGGGCACGAGTTGTCCTCACGACTGTATACAACCTCAACTCATGTGACCTTGCCCTTGTGACTGTATACAACTTGAACTCACATGACCTTGTGTAACCTCAGAATACCCTCAAACTATACATTGTCTGATATCCTGAATAAAGATGGCTATTGTTTTAGATTATTTTAAGGTGTGTTACTATTGTTTATGTTGTATTTGTTTAACTCTGTGAGGCTGTGTTTCTTTGCCTGTCTAAAACACCTGATGGTCTAATAAAGAGCTGAAAGGCCAATAGCAAGGCAGGAGAAAGGATAGGTGGGGCTGGCAGTCAGAGAGAATAAACAGGAGAGGTCTGGGAGGAGAGGATCAAGGAGCAAGAAAAGAAGGGGCCAGTCACCCAGCTACACAGCCAGACATGGAATAAGCAGGAAAGAAAAGATGTACAGAAATAGAGAAAGGTAAAAGCCCAGAGGCAAAAGATAAATGGGATAATTTAAGTTAAGAAAAGTTGGCTAGAAACAAGCCAAGCTAAGACTGGGCATTTATAAGTAATAATAAATCTCCATGTGGTGTGTATTTATTTGGGCTCTGGGTAGTGGGCCCCCAAAGAGTAAGAACAACCAACAACAGAGTCCAATAATATTATTTGATTATGAAGCATAATAGTAAGCCCATTACACACCTTTAAGACCAAGAATCTTAATATAGTCAGTCCTCTACAGTCACTGATTAAAACAAACAAACCAACAAAACCCTATAGATCAAAACCATTGGGAGTCTATGTCATCGCTCCATAGACAGCCCGGTGTCAATCACCTAGCAATGCTTTCAAGTACTCAAATGGGGACCAGCAAGATGGCTGATGAGGTAAGGATGCTTGCTTGCCCATCCTGATGACCTGAGTTCGATTCCCCAGGACCCACATGGAGGAAGGCGAGAACTAACTCCAGGAACTTCTCTGATCACCACATGCTTGCTGTACACATGCCTGCCCCCTCTCCACCCCAGACCCACCCCACCCCCACCCCACGACCAATCAGTAAGCATAAAAAGGTACTCAGAAGGGTGGGCACAGGCTACGCACAAACGCTGTGCTCCACTGTATTACACAAGGAACTCAAGCATGCAGTTTGGTCTCTGCACTGGTCCTGGATCCTGAAAGTGACCCTGCTGCTGATGGTGCCTGTGGACAGTGCTTGTCTGACTCTGGTCTTGGTTCTACAAGTGTCCACCTGACTTCCTTTCTCCGTCCGATTTTAGTCCTTCTGAGAGTGCCTTCAAATCCCACCCCCCAAGCCAGCCCTTGGCCCAGCATCCCACCCCGCACCGAGCACGTGGTAAAGGCGTGACGAACATAGAGGTGCAGTCGTGAGTAAAAGCTCACGTGGGACTTCCGAAGCAGGATGTGGCACTGTCACATACAGTTTCCATCATGGCGACTCATGCCATTTGCGTGTAATTAGCCTTTACTTCTTACTCATAGTTTAATTATGAAACCGGTATGCAAATGTATGCTAATAGCTTAAGCAAATGATCCACTGCATTTGAGGAAACACTTGGATGAATTTTAAAACACGGAATTGTACTTTCAGAAAGAACTCTGGGAAGGGTGGGCAGAGCACCCTGGGCTGTGACCTGGAAAGCTCAGGTGAACACGTGCTGACGGGTTCTACAGGGAAGCAGGGTTTTCCCCTTGGCTTCTACTTCTGGACTCACTCACTGCAGAGTCTGTTTCTGCTCAGGTGTGAAGCTTCTCAGGGCTGGAGCCTAAGCCAGATGAAGACTGTCGTTGCTAGGGATCCAGAGAGACAGGAAGCATGGCTGACGCGCTACTGTTTGGAACCACCTGCTTCTACACCCTCTCAGTCCACGATCTTGTCGAAGCCACAGTCAATGTGGTCCACTCTTAGATGAGGGCTGCCGTTGACGAACACTGCCCCGTGACCACAGGGCCACTGACGACAATCGCAGCTCTTAATCGTATTTTTAACCCCGTGACGCAGACACACAGGCCCAAAGTGACACTTCTTTAGGTCTCCTGTCCTTTCTCATAGGGCGCCACTACAGCCTAGCCTCTCTGTCCTCAAATGCGCAGCTGGCTGAACCCAAAAGCATCTGACCGGAAGACGAGACAGGGGAAAGATGATTTCAGACAAGCTGCAAGGTCTCCTGGGACAGGCAGGCCAGGCTCACTTCCCTCCATCGTTGCTGTTACATTTCACACATGTGTTAGTCCATGGGACTTTGCCTCAGAGAGACGGTGTGTCTGCAAAGGGAACCCCAGCTTTGAACCACAGGCTATACACACATGCTCCACGTGGGAAATCAGCATGTGGGAATGGCTGTGGGTTCCCAAGGACACTCAACTTCAGTGATGAAATCTTATTGTTAAGGCGAGGCCACAAACCCAAGCACCACTGTCAGAAGCACTTTGAATAAATCTGGGGATTGTGCCCTCACCCTGGCACAAGGAGCTAACCCAACTTTCTTTAGCCGTGGCTACCATCTTGGTAGCTCTCCCTCTCCTGCCCCTATTCAAATAATTTTCACTGGAGCCGTTGTGTATGGGCAAATCCTTTTGTTTTTATTTTACTTTTATTTTTACTTTATTTGGATGACTCTTGATTATTTGGATGACTTTATTTCCTTTTATTTCATGTGTTGATACATTGGGTGCTGGGAATTGAGCCGTGTGTGCGTGTGCGTGTGCGTGTGCGTGTGCGTGTGCGTGTGCGTGTGCGTGTGTGTGTGTGTGTGTGTGTGTACGCTCTCAGCATGAGCTGCCCCTCCAATCCCCCCCCCCAACCTCACAATTCCATTTAAATGCAAGGGCTGACCTTCAAGCCAGGCCTAGCCCCCTCCTGCCACTCTGCCCACCCCACAGCTCCCAGCTGGTTTCTGGGTGCAAAGCAAAGCAGGGTCCAGGGAGAGGAAGGTGACCGTGGCGTGAGACTCCCTCCTTCGCCCGAGAGGAGGAACCTTACCGGGACGCCTTTCCCTCAGCCCCGAGCTTCTCTGACCTGCCTTTCCGTATCAGTCTAATCAACAATCCAAACACAATTTCAGAAGTGTCAAAATAAGACCCACAGGCCTGACACAATTAACAGAAGCCAAGACAGCGTACCCCCCGTGCCCCCAGCTCTCCCTCCTGTCTCCTCAGAGCTTCAGCAAGCTCCTCCTCCTCACAGGCTTGCAATGGTACCAAAAGCAGATTGTGAGCCGGGAACCCCTGACACGAGGCTGGAAGCTGTAATTACCCAGTGTATAATTTGGTTGCTAAATGGATTGTTTACAAAGGTGTGCATGATGAAATCACAGGGCTGACAGAGCCGAGATGAGGCAGGCTGGGAGGAGGGAGGCAATCATTAATGTCCCCCCCCCTCCCTCCAGGCTGCCACCTGCCAACTGTGGCTGCTACCACTGCCTCTGCAGGCTCTGGCCTCACTGAGTCACCAGGGCCTCGTGTTCCATGACGTGGGGAAATGCCTGGCCTTGCTCCCCCCCTCGGGTTCCATCTGGTAATGATTCCCTGGGGAATCAAGCTTACCTAGGCATGGCAGGAAGGCAAATAGAGTTCAGTTGTTAGAGGCCCCCTGGGTTCAGCCCGGAAGGAAAATAAGTCCAGCGGAAGTCCTGGAAGACCTGTGGGCCAGAAGGGGAGCGCAAGATCCCAGGGCTAATTCCACCTTTCCATGACTAGGGAGCTGCCCTGGTGAGTGAACTACCTCATACTCTGTCCTCTGTGGGAATACTAAAACACAGTGCCACACTGAAGTACAGCGTATAAGGGGCAGGAAGAGGGACGCCAACCTCTCAGCATAGTCGCTAAGATGTCAGACTTCCTGAGATGAGAGGACTGCTTAAAACCAAGACAACATTTGGGGCTGGAGAAGGTGGCTCAGCAGTTAAGAGCATTGACTGCTCTTGCAGAGGACCTGGGTTCGATTCCCAGCTCCCACATGGTGGCTCACAACCACCTGTAACTCCACTGGCAGGAGATCTAAGACCCTCCACAGACACTGTATGCACACACATGGTGCATGGACATACATGCAGGCAAAACACCCACACACGGAAAATAATAAACCTTTTTCTAAAAGATAACATTCAGTAGGATCCAGGAGAGGTGGCCCAGATAGGAAACTGGGAAAAGCTATAGTCCCAAACCGAGCAGTGAGGTGACTGGAAAAGGGTTTGAGAGGCCAGATGGTATTAGAATCAAGGAAAATGTTATTTTAGAACAAGAAGAAGTGATCATAATCTATGTAAAGCTGTATCAGGAGAATATAGGACAAGGGATTCAAGAAACTGAAAATAAATGAATTTGCCAAATGATTGGGTATGGTGGCGCACGCCTTTAATCCCAGCACTCCGGAGGCAGAAGTAGGGGGTTTCTATGAGTTCAAGGCCAGCCTGATCTACATATTGAGTTCCAGACCAGCCAGGGCTACATAGTGAGACCCTGTTCAAAATACAACAACAACAAAAATTGACATGAAATGGTCCTGCCAGCCCTAAGAAACGGGAAAACTAGAATCTATCAGCACGAAACAGAATGAGTCCCGCATTGCTTAACCACAGAGGGTGTTCTCACTCGGCATTGCGTCAAGCCGTTTCATTACGGGAACATCCAAGTGTGCCACAAATTAACTCACCTACAATATTCCCAGATGACAGGAATGTCCCACAGTAACCTTCAAGGACACACTGTTGCACCTGCCAGTGAGCGGAAGCCACACAGTGGGCCACACAACTGTAAAGAACAAGGGAAGAGTCGGGTGTTCTTAATCGCTGCGGTCCTGGGGTCGGGTGGCTGGGTTCTGGCAGTGCGGTTGGTGTTCTTGGGAATTCTAGGCAAGCAGTGCCGATTTCTGTGTGATCCTGTCTTTCGGAGCCTTGTCTCTTGAGAGGTAACCACTAGCATGGCTCAAGTCAGCAAAGTCTGGTGTCTGGGCCACCATGACGATGCCCCACTTTGCAGGAAATATTCATGGTACCCACTTAGTGATGGGGAGCCTGGAATTCCTGGGCATCAGTGGTGACATGACCTGAGCGGCCATGGGGAAGCTCCAAATATAGAACCACAGTCTGTAGAGAATGCCAATCCCTCAACACTGGGGTCCTTGAGGGATGGAGGGCACACCTTCTCATTTTACAGTGATGAGTACCAGGATCTTTCTGTCTCCAAGAGCTGGAGGAAAAGCTGAAATTGCTCTCAGCAGCCCTCAGCCCTCAAGTACCTACAGGGATGTGTCCTTCTAGGCCCACGCCACCTGGCTTCTGTTCAACCCAGACTTGTCTACTGACTCCAAACTTCCAGAAACTTCCAGCCTACTCTCTGCTGAGATGAACAGTATCCAGCTATTGGGAGAGCAAAGGACACCCAAAGGCTTCTTCCTGCCACCCACAGGGCTCCTGTTAAATGTCATTTGGTCCCCTGGCCTTGCAATACCTGCATACAAAGCACAACGGGACCTGGGCAGCTTCTGTTTTGCAGGTGGGAAGAGCTGGCCCAATGGAAGAGAACAGGCTAGTATACTAAAACACACCACCCAAGGACCACGCTCATGAGGGCCTGAAGTTCTGCTGCAGGCAACCTGGCCTCGGGGTCCGGAGTCAGGGCCACGGTGTTTGCTAGTGCCCGTGGGTCTGTGTGCCAGCCTCCTGGGTGCTTCAGCATAAATGTGCTCATTAACCACCCGTTCATGAAAAAATTACCATGAAGGCAGGAAAACATTGAACCTAGTGCCTAATCTGTGGCGCTCACGCTGCTGATAACAGAAGTTTATACAAAAACTAGCAGTTTGGGCTGTCACTTGGCTTAAGTGGTTGTTATATTACCCTCATTAGTAAGGTGGGTATGAGTTCCCCCATTTAAAAGAAGAGAAACGGAGACACAAAGAGGGTTTGCTGGGTCCATGAATCAATCAAAAGTTTGCAGGAAAAGCCAGCACCTCTGAGGGTTGACTGGAGAGAATTTAATGAGGGAAGTGTTTACAGGGATAGACAGACAGACACACACCACCCCGGGTGGCCGTCCAGGAAGCTGCTTCCTGCTGAAGCCTCAAGGGGCAGGTACAGAACGTGATGCTGAAAACCAGCAAGAGCTCCCAGTAGGGCTGGGGGCTGAGACCCAGAGGGGCCTGCTGTTGCCTGCAGGAGGAGAGGGGGACCACAGGAACACACAAACACCCGTGCCTTCCTGTAATAGTCATGATGAAAGCAAGATGTCCAAGGCAGCTGAAGGGCAGGAACAGAACCAGTTCCCGGAGCATGGCCACTTGGGCCCTGTACAGGAAGGAGAAAGCTGGAGAATGAACGCCAGGGGAGGAACCACTGAAGATAATCCAGCTTGTGCGGTAACATCTGGAGCCCGGGCTGGTAACTGGCGCAGAGTGCAACTTTCCTCAATGAACAAAGAACACGGAGGGAGCAGCTGATGATGACACTGCGCAAGCCCCAGCTTGACTCCAGACCCATCTGACCAGTTCGGGAGAAGACTTGAAGACGTCTATCAGCTTCCGACCCACCCTCTCTTCACCCAGAGAGCTGGGTGGAGGAGACAGATCTCTGGGCCGAACAACAGTAGACGAGATTCTAAGCAGGTCACTTCGGCAGCAATGTCCTGACGACGCTGCAAAGACGCTGCAAAGCTCCAACCCCAAAGCATTAATCCACAAGGACTGAGTACATTCTTCATTCCAACCCAATCGGAGCCGGAGCCCAGCCTGCTGTCTGCCTGCTCCTTGCCGCTACCCAGAGCGCCACCTAGTGTCCGCTAGCCTGTACTACATCCTCCAGCTTAAACCTTTGCTTGGGAAGGGTTTGGGTTTATGGAAAAATCCTAAGACTTGATAGGGGAGGGAAAAACTGGCCTCCAAGACAGATATTTTTCTAAAGTGGCTGATTTCTAAAGTAGATTTCACACGTTATTTTTCTTGAACCAAACTCCAACATGACTTAAAAAACAATTTCTTAAGGCAACGGACCTGGTGTTTGGATGTTTCTTTTAAACAACTGTTTTTTAGGAAAGATATTTATGTGTATGCATATAAATTGGCTGATTTGCATATGAAATAAGGATACCCTGCACACTCTGCAGAGTGTGGCTTCATATACCTAAAGCCTATTTAGGCCTCGGTTAGGGCTGAATGGTACCACATTCTCTCACCAAAACTCACTCGTCCCTCAGAATGAACATAAATTGGAGACGAGGCCTATGTGAAGAGATTAAGCTAAAACATGGTTTTTAGGGTGTCCCTATCTAATTTTAGTGGTGTGATTATGGGTATTTGATCCCAAACATGTATGCACAAGAGGCCCTCAAGGGGCCTCGGGAGAAAGTAGGCCTCCTCCTCCTCCTTCTTGGTCCCCCAGTCTCCTGAACTGGGAAGAACAATCTAGACTTCCCCTGTCTAAGCCAGGCGACGTGCTGCTTCATTGCACAGCCCAAGTTTACCTAACTAGCTAGAAACGCCTTCCTCCCCCAGCGGAGCCAGTGCTGAGACACTGAAGGGAACATTGGTCACGCTGGTGCCACGAGTGCCCCGAAGAAAGAAAACAGCAAAAGCAGCAGCCTTTTCCGCTCCATCCCTCACAGGTGAGGGGCCGTTTTCTATCAATTCTCTCCTTAGAGCCCATTTCCTGGAGAAGGTAGAGGAAGAAGGTGACCCTTTCGCAGTGGAGAAAATTGAGTGGCCACTCTGCTTTTGCCAGAGACTTCCGCCTCTGTAACACGAATTGCTAAACGGTCTTATTAATAGAAAACCTAGAGCCAGATATTGGGGTGAAAGCTGAAAGATTAGGGGAGCAGAGCAAGCCAGCCACAAGTTCTTATCTCCCCGAAATCCTCAGCCTCAAGAGAGTGAGTTCCTGTTTCCTCACACCTTATATACCTTTCTGTGTCCTGCCATGTTACTTCCTGGGTTAAAGGTGTGTGTCACCACTGCCTGGCTCTGTTTCTCTTATGTAGCCCAGTGTGGCCTTGAACTCACAGAGATCCAGATGGATCTCTGCCTCAGGAGTGACAGGATTCAGGGTGTGTGCCACCACTGCCTGACCTCTGTGTCTAATTTAGTGACTGGCTCTGTCCTCTGATCCCCAGTCAAGCTTTATCGGGGTACACAATATATCACCACAGGCCTCTGTGACGTACAAGTGACCCAGTTGATAGGAAACGAAATGTGCCCATACTCTTCCGGTCCTAGCGCAGGATCTGGCTCGAAGCGTCTGCTTCGTCCACTAGGATCAGGCACTCCTTAGCGAGAAGGTGGACACCTATTCCCAGACTTCCCTGAAGGAACGTGTTCAGGACCCCTGCGGACCTTCTGCAGAGAGAGGGGAAGCTGGCTACTGAGCCTTGGCAAAGCGCTGCCATCTCCCTCCTGCCCTCATTCTGTGGATAGCCAAGAGAATTGCTTCCAGAAGCCAGCGTGTGATCGCAAGCGCCTTGGGGAAGATGGCTTTATTGAGGGTGCCCACTGGTAAGCTGGGATTAGAAGCGTTGAGGAAGGAAAGATGGATGGACAGAAGCGAGCAAGCGAGGGAGGGAGGCAGGGAAGCGCAGGCCTCAGGCTGGACACCAGAGGGCCTCTGAAGCGGGCAGCCTCCTTGGAACCACAGGGCCAGCTCAGCCGCTTGCAAGATCGATGCCTGCGCAGGGCCATTTCCTCCTCCGGCGGCGGGCGGCGGGGCCATTAGTGACTCTGTGACCCACTCACCGCCTGTCCATCACGGCCCTTCTGAGCGGTGGTCACCTGCGGTCCGGCTGCACGCCAGCCCTGCACAGTGCAGGCCAGAGCCGGGCTCCCCCTGGCGGACGCCGCTTCCCTGTCGCTTCCCTGGGATATTAGGGCTTCCTAAGGACTTCCCTGGTTTTGAGCCAGGAGTTGAGGATTTTGACATTGGTGGTAAAGGTTCACACAGAGTAAGGATGGAAAGAGAGAAGAGGCAAATAAGATAAAATAAAATAAAAAAGGAAAGGCAGGTGGACAGAGTTCCACGCCATCAGAGCAGCAAGAAGGCTAACACTCCAGCTTGCACTCACTTGCAGGGCAGATGGAACAGTGTTGGCTCTGTCCTGGAACCTTGCTTCTTACGGCAGGAGATAAATGATGAGCTACATAATGCAAGCAGTTTCCTTAAATATGTTGACTGTGTGATTCTGAGCTTCACAGAGGCTTCAGAGTAATTGAGTCGAAGAAAACAAGTTAAATCAAGATAGCTGGCCTAGTTCATCTGCTGTTGCCGTGATAAACACCACGACCAAAAGCCACTTGGAGAGGAAAGGGTTTATTTCAGTTTCCAGGTTACAGTCCATGACGGAGGGGAGCCGAGGCGGGAACTGAAGCAGAGACCCCAGAGGAACACTGCTTCCTGGGTTGCTCACCTCCTTTCTTATACAGCCCACGCTCACCTGCCCAGGGATGGCGCAGCTCGCAGTGGGCTGGACCCTCCTACCGCGATCAACAATCGAGAAAATTCCCCCACAGACATGTCCATGGGCCAATCTGCTGGAGACAAGTTTCCAAGTGAGGAGTCCTCTGCCCAGATGTGTCAAGTTAATGACTAACACTAACTACTGTTGTGCCCGCGTCACGAGACCCCCCGAGCAAGACCACCACAGAGCTGATATCGAATGCAAAACACACAGGGGTTTATTGATAACAAGAAAGCCCGGGCTTGGTCCATGTCCAACACTTGACACAGCGGGTGGAGGAGGACGGCCCTGAGCGCTCAGGGTGAGGGGTTTTTAAAGGGAAAAACCGCAAACAGGGTGGGTGGTACAAGCCTTTGCATCATATGATTAGGTGAGGGTATGTAACCTTTGAATTTATTGGTTGGGGGTTACAGTTATCATTTTTGGGCACGCCTGGACAAGTCCCAGGCTCTGTCCTTGAGCTGCCATGGGGTCTGGCTGGCCTCGCACGTTCACATTGACCCATGCACGTAGCTCTAAGTTGGTGAGGGGTCCCAGACAGTAAACAATTGGCTGAATCTTGAGCAGAAAGGGAGCTACTGCAGGGACTATGTCTTTTGTTCACGGCCCTCCCAGAGACTGCTTGCTCAAGTCTCAGGAAACGGAAATTGAGGCCTGATCTCTGAGAGGAGACTGAGCAGCCTGTTATGGCATCTGCTTGGTCCTTTCACTATAACTTCAGATTATAACAATTTAGGGTGACATTCGTTCAGATCTAGCATAGACCAGGCTGGTTTTATTTTCTTAATAAAATACGCAACTGTGGGAAATACCTGAGAATTCCACCCATCACGGTCAGGCAGCCCCTGAGACAGGACTTCCTTCCCCTAAAGCTTCCTCTGGCAGATGACCAGGCTGCCCGCTAGAATCTTCCAGAAGGTGAAGCAGACATTTCTAAGCACCACAACAAAAGACAGAGTCTGAGAAAATGAACATCAGTCACTTGCTCTGCAGAGTAAATGGATGGATTTTAAGTGTTGGGAGCTGAACCTATAACCTTGGACATGCTAAGCAAATCCTCTACTCTTGGGCTACCTGAGCAGCCATTGACAGGCATATCTTTTTATAGATCAAATCAGATAAGATGAGGTGTGTCTCTCTGGGACTGGGGTCCTCCATCTTGGGGAAAGCTCAGAGAAGCTAAGGCTCACAGCCTGAGAAACAGCCTCTTCATTAGTTCTTGGCAGCATAGGGACTATGCCCTACCATCCCAAGAAGCCAACGTGTGTGGTGCAGGCCTCTCCATCTCCCAGCTGAGAAGGGCGGGGAAGGGAAGGGGAGGGGGAAGGGGAGGGGAGGGGAGGGGAGGGAGCCACACATGTGGGTAAATGACATTCTTGGGAAATCTTCAAGGAGAAAAGAGGTACCCAGACCCCAGGGAACCCTGAAAGGACAGACAGACAGAGGACAAATCCATGTCCTGAACGTGCGTGATTTGGGTGAAAGCAGCACATATAATTCGCAGCTGAAGTAGCAGCACCCCCACTCCCACCCCCACCCTGTGCGCTGTTCCCTGAGGATGGAGTTGGATTTTGTAACAGTAGTTTTCAATGTGGGACTCCGAGGCCAGCTTCATCAGCACAGGCAGGAGCATGTGAGAACCACAGATTCTCACGACGCTCCGTGTACCCTCTCACACTCTGCAGAGAGGGGCAGCAGCCTACTCCAGCAAGCCCCTCCAGCCCGTAGTTCTCAAGTTCAAGACCTCCTCCTAGCTCCCTGTGGTCTCAACTGTTTCCCTAAGTTTATGTCAAGACGATTCCAAAGCAAGGGACTCAAATTTGATTTGGAACCTAGGAAGTAAGGTTTGATAAATGCTAGATCGCTAATTCCTACTCCTACCCAGTGAAACACGTACACCAGCCAATGAGGAGAGACAGACCAGATGAACCAGGGAAGGGACGGACTCCCTTGGAACCCTGAGGGACATTCCTGGTGATGTGCCACGGGACTCTGCTCTCAGTCAGGCCTGCGACACCTTGATCACTAATACAATTAAACTTTCTAGTTTAAAATTTTACAGATCTGACTCGTTAGCACAAACTACAAATGTGTGATGATGGATCTAAGATGCTACCGACAGAATTGGAGCAGTGGCTGGAAGCTAACGGTGTGTGTTCATCCAGGATCAGATACTGTAGTCAGGGGCCAAGCAACCAAGGGTTCGTGCAAGTTGATTAGGGATTGTAAAAGACAACATGCTCAACATGAATCTAACAGTGTGGGGAGGCCACCTGAAAAACTAACAAGATTCTAGGATGTGGGGGGTAGGATAGATTGAAAACTGTCCCTCTCCCCAAATAGTCCTCCTAACCTTGGGACTCTCTGAATTGTCGGGGCTCAGAATACACTACCTCAAACCATGGTGCCTTGGACTCTAAGGAAGCAGCAGATACAGAAAGTCCAGTCTCCGACCCTGGCCCACTTTTCTACAAGTGTGCTGCTCCCTCGGACTATCTGACTAACCTTCCCTTAAATTAGGTCCTGTGAACTCCTGGGTGCCCAGCCTGGGATTACAGGTCTGTGCCACCATGCCAGCCGTGAGGTGGCTGTTTTTAGTTTTGTGAGGAATGTCCATACTGGTTTCCACTGGGGCTACATCAGTATAAACAACTTACCAGCAGTATATAAGGGGTTCCTTTCCCCCAAAGTACTCAACACCAGTGTTGTTCAGTTTTGTGGTGGTTTTTTTCTGGCTGGGGACTTAGGAATTCATTCCTGAAGGTTCTCATGTCACGCAGACATGCTTGTTTCTCACCAATCTATTCATGCTGTGATGATGTCATCCGTGGTCCCTCCAGGGGACAAGAGCCGGGCACAGGGCACAGGGGATTAAGCTTTAAGACTCTTGTGATGGGAGGTTATTCTCAAATATGCTGGTGGGTCCTAAACACCACCTTACCCGTTCTCATAAGCAGGAAGTGGGTGGTGGCTTGGCTGCTCACAGAGCCACAGACCGGACGACAGGGGCTTGAAGGGGCCGCGTGTCTAAGTCACAAGCCAGAGAACACAGCGGTCACCAGAACCTTTGGTTTGTCCCTTGGAGTCTCTGGAGGCAGCACACGCCTGGGGACACCCTTGATTTCGTCTCTTATCACTTTAGCAAACGGCATAATCAGCCTAAAGGGAAAGGGGAGTGCTTGGCTTCCGGAGTGGGAGGTCGCAGCCCTTGACGGGCTGGTGGGCCTGCCATGAAGAAGCATGTCATAGCAGGGATGATAGAGCCAGCTGCTCTCATGGCAGCCAAGGAAGCCAAGAAAGAAAAGACAGACTCACGCTCTCCCCCTTCAGTGTACACTCCCAGGGACTAAAACTCCCCATTAGGCCCCTCCCTTTAAAGGGCCCAACACCCCTGACACCAAATTGAGACCAAGCATTCAGCACATGGGGCCTTTAAGGGACACTCCAGACCCAAAACCGTAGGACCCAATAATACCCAAAACCATAGGACCCAATAACACCCATTCTGTAATTTGGGTCTCCAGAATTTTGATAGAAGAAATTTCTTTGTTTTAAGCTAGCAAGTGCATGGCAAATTATTACAGCAGTCCCAGGAAAAAGGGGAGGGAGAGAGCTCTGATTCCATTCCTCCTCAAGACGGATTTGGCTCTGAGAGCCACACTTTTGGGAAATGTATTCTGGCGCGACAAAAGAGGCATTGGGGGTTTTCCAAAAAAATCCCAAGAAGGCAGACTCATTTCAAACACTCTCTGGGACAGACCAGAGGAGGTAGTGAGATCACTGTGCAAGCAGAGGGAGCGGCTGTTCACAGGAATGAGGGGGTTGTGAAGAGGCCCCAGCCCCTGGGGTGAGTGCACACCATGTGGGGCACTGTCCCTCTGCACCCAGACATCCAGAGCAGCCGTGGTTCTCCCTCAACTCTCTACTCTCCCTGGGGCGGGGGCAGGCAGAAAGGACAAAGATCCAAAGAGGTTTTGAGAGTCTGGCTTCCCGTGATTAAACCCAGGCACGGATGTGTCTTTAGAGACGCAGAGGAAGGAACGCTTTTTTAAAAAGGTTTGGGGGCTGAAGTAAGCAGTCTGTGGCAGCAGCTTGAATCTGGAAAGTGCGGTATTTATTGGGTCCCTCCGAAGAGCACTGGTCCAGGAGCCCTGGGCAAAAACAATGTAAACTGGAGAGCTGCCCCTGGGGGGCAACAGAGCAAGCAGGAGATACAGAAAAAGTTCTGGTGATGGCGTGGGCATTTTTCAACACAGATAAAAAGGCGGAAAGGAAGAGATCAAAGAGGACTCCATTTATCAGAGTCATCCACTTCGCGTTTGAGGAAATGGACATTGAGAGGTGGCCAGAGCCAGCTTATGGGAGAGCAGACGACGTGGCAGAGGCTGACAAGGGGCAAGACAGTACTGTGTTGGAGGTAAGGTAACAAACAAAGCCAGGAAGCCCTATGCGCAAACCAGACTCTGAGGCTGTGCTTAAATCCAGCACCTCAGACCCACCACAAAGCGGGCAATGTACACATTCCTAGTGGTGGCTTGCAATGTGATATGGCTGTCTCCAGAGAGGATGTTGGTGGCCCTGAGGTGGGAAGCCTATGTGACACAAAGCCTCACAGATATAGCATAACGGGTCAGCGTTGATGGCCTTGAATTTATCCTGTTCATCCACAGAAGGATGAGGCTGCGTGGCCCGCAGGTTGAGGAGGAGGCATGCGTGTGTGATGCCAAAATTAACTAGAGATGGCGTCTAACCAAGCAAGAACCCAGCCAGTCAGTGAGAGGCTTACCTGGGTGGAACTCAGCATGTACGATTCTGGGGTTCCATCCTCAGCACCCCACAAACAAACAGAACCAGAAGGGTCATAGCATTCTCTCTTCTCAGTGGAGCAAAGACTGGAGGGGCAGTTAGCTCACAGGAAGGGCAATGGGGAGCGACAGCCACAGTCACCAGGATTTGCAGAAATAGAATTAAGTAACACTGGTACTGTGTGCACCTGTAGGTCAAAATGAGGGAGCTGGATAGTGCCAAGTGGTGGCTGGCATGTGGGACTATTGGAATCTGTGGGTCCTGCTTTGTAGATTAGCATAGCCATTTTGAAGGACGGAACTTGGTCAACTTAAATGTCCCTGACTTCCAGAGCCCAATGATGCCACCCCTAGGCATGCATGCATTTCTAAGCAATTCTCTTGGCATGTCCCTAGGCAGCGTGCATGAAGAGGCATGCTGCAGGTCTGTTTGTGGTACTAGCTATCCATTCATGGAGGCTGGGTGGGCACAAACAGGACAGTCCCCACCAAGAGTCAGAAAGAACAGCCACCACATACACACGGCAACATGAATACAGCTCTTAAAATGAAATATTGAGTCTGGACTGTGGCCACAGTTCAGTGATAAAACAGTCTCTGCCTGCCTGGGACTCTGGCTTCCGACCCCAGGACGGTCTAGAATAAAAGAAAAGGCAAAGGGAAAAAAAAGAAGCCGAGAGGAGAGGGAAGGAGGGAGGGAGGGAGGGAGGGAGCGAGAGAATGAGACAGAGCACGCAAGCATCCATGGGACTTTTGTGTTCAATTAATCATAGGTCCATTAAACACTGTATCTTTGACGGAGCATGGCCAATAACAATATACACTGAATGTACTTGGATGGTTGTCTATGAGAAGGAAGGACTAAAGATAACTGAAGTTTAAAAAAACAAACTAAGGCGTGCACATAAGAATGAATGACTGAACGAGAGAGCTGGGGCTGTTCAGGGGTCGGTGATGAAGTGTGCCATGAACTGGAAGGAATGATCAACTCAGCCCTCGGCTTCTGAGAGCAAAATAAACAAGAGACTTAAGCTCTCCATCAATTACCAAGGCAACCAAAGACCTGAATATTAAGTGGATGCCTCATGAAAAGCAAGTGGTTTCACGGGGAGCCTCTGATGGGTTATAATGGTACTTCAGTGGATCAGGGGTACGGAGTCAGTGGATCAGGGGTATGAAGTCAATAGATCAGGGTTTCTGTTAGATGTGTGTAGCTGAAAGTTTCTCCAGTCCCACCTGGCCCTGTGGTCCCACCGCTCCATATAAAATAATCACTCAGAGGCTTATATTAATTACAAACTGTATAGCTCGTATAACTTAACTCAACCTATTACTATTAATCTATGTATCGCTACGTGTTCCATGGCTTTACCCGCATCCCATTACATGATGCTCCTGGACGGCCGGTTGGCGTCCCCCCCACTCTCTTTTCTCCTCTCACTGTCTCTCTTGGATTTTACCACCTGGCTCCATCCCGCCCTGCCATAGGCCAATGCAGCTTTATTTATTAGCCAATGGGAGCAACACATAATCACAGCACATAGAAAGACATCCCATAGCAGAGTGGTGTTACATTTTTTTTCCCCAAGCAGTGTGTTGGAATGGTTCCTATGAAATAAGAAATGTGACCAGAGTGAATGCAGCGGGCTGTCTCCCCCCCCCCCCCCCCCCCCCCCCCGTAAGTAGTCCATGTGGTAGCATTGGTTTCATTAATTTCATTTGTCCATAGCTGGACCTCTAGGGGTTTCCATGTTTGACTTCTCAGAGGATCTTCTGAAATTGCTAGGCTCTCTGGGATGGCCAATCTTGGCTGTCAACTTGACATGCCTGGGAAGAGAGACCCTCAGATGCCTCCATCTGATTGGCCTGTGGAGGACTGTCTTGACTGCTGCTCTGTGTAAGAGGCCCAGGCCCACTGTGGGCAGTGCCACCCCTAGGCAGGTGGTCCTGGGTTAGATAAGAAATCAGGCCGAGCAAGCCAGTCAGTGGGGTTCCTCTGTGGCCTCTGCTTCAGTTCCTGCCTCCAGGTTCCTGCCCTGGTTTCACTCAGTGTTGCCACTCTGGACCCTCAGTATCTCAGGCTTCTCTGAATCTTATTCAAGCCACAGCAAACAGACACAGTAGATCTGGCTCTCTTGTCACTAGCCATGTGGCCTCGGGGATCTCACTAAAGGTCTCTCTCTGGGCCTGAGCTCCCTTCTCCATAAAACTGATTTGGGCGAATGGCCTTTTGCTCTGTGACTTAAGAACTCTGCATAAATGTTGTTACATGTTGACGAGACTTGCGATTGGTCCGTTCAGTTCGAGGAACTCCCTTTCCTCCTGATCCGTTGGAGAATGCCACCCCTACCCACTGCCAATCCCATCTTCTTCCACGCCTGTTCCTCACAGACGGGGAGGCTCCCTACGTAACCTCAACACAAGTGTCAACACCAGAAAGCAGGATCAAAACAAGAGGCCCCTGGACTCTTCAACTTCGCCAATTGCTCTTTTCTAGAAGAAAGATGGATCTGATCCACGAGTTGCCTCGACCTGTCCTGTCTCCTTGGTCTCCTGTCTGCCCTACTCTGGTCTGTTGTTGTGATAAACACCACGACCAAAAGCAACCGAGGGAGGAGAGGGTGTGTTTTAGCCTGCAGGTTACAATCCATCACACAGAGAAGCCTCCAGGTTCCTTTGATTTCTGCCTTGCCTCCCCTCCATGGTGGACCGTAAGTCAAATGAACTCAGCACTTCAAGCAAAGGCCCCGCCCCCAACACTGACCCCCGGTGCCCACGATGATGCCCTGGGCCTTACGTCACCCCACATCCACTCTACCTCTAGGTCTCACATTCACCATCACTGCTCTGAAGAGGCCACCCACCCCCACCGAAGGACCTCACCCTCGCCGGACCACCTCGCTAGGCGGAGCGCGGGCTGTGGACCTACCTCTGCTGCTGGCATGGCTCTCTGTGGTCACAGTGCCGGTGGGAAGGGAGGCGGCCTGTCTTGACGTTCATAGCTTCTTTTGGACACGGAATAGAGCCTGTGTGTCCAGCATGGCATGATCACGTGACAAGTGGTTGAGGAACACATGGTCAGGGTGGAAGACGCTATGTGCTCCCCAACAAAACACAGCTGATAGCACTTAAAGGAGGGCCCAGAAAAAAAAAAAAAAAAAAAAAAAAAAAAAAAGGAGGGCCCAGAGCCCAGGTTCGAGACCAGCTGGGGTGGACGGAGGCCAGTCCATGAGTCCATGAACACAGCTTGGGCAGAGTTCTGTAAATTCAAGGCGAAGCCTGGTCTTCATAGTGAGTTCTAGGTTCTAGGCCAGCCTGGGCTACCTAGTATGACTCCGTTTCGGAAATAAAAATCGCAGAGAAGGCAGCTGATATGTACTGAGTGTATACTCCAAGCCAGGCGCTGTTCTAAGTCACTTGAGTGTGCTTTCAAATTCCTACAAGAACTCTAGAACATTGAGGGTAGTGGTCTATCATCAGTTCATCCTTTTGTGCTAGGTGGGGGGTTGCAACAGGGTCTTCCTATACAGCCCAAGCTGGCCTTTGTTTAGGAGCCTCGAGCCCCGCCCCCACCAAGTGCTGGCATTTCAGGTGTGCGTCAACATCTGGCTGAGACTCCCGTTATTCCTGCTCTGCTGATAGAAGAAGACATCAAGGCAGAAGACAGGAGAGGACTCACCTACCGCCCCACATCCAGTCATCCTTACCCTGCACACGGCTTCCCCTTGCTTCCCTTACTCAACACACTGGTATTGGCCTCTCTTCCTCCTCCAACGGGCAGTGGCAGCAGAGCCTGGCTTGGAGGAGTCACTCCCCAAATATCTGCTCTCAGCCACTTCTCAGGATAATGTTAACTGGTCCCCGGGAGAATGTTTTTCTGCTTGCTGTAAATTAGTGCCGGTAGCCAACTGCTTTGGGAGTGATCTTGCCCTGAGCTCTGGGTCTCTGTGTGTGCGCGCCTGTGGGCGTCAGTGTGTGACTGATAATGGTTCTCTGTTGCCAGCTGCTTGTCCCACCCCAGGTATTCATAAGAGCAATGAAGTGCCCTACTTATGAACACAGCTTGGGCAGAAAGCTGAGCTGTATCAAAGATGCTTGCTGGGTGTGGGGCATCCTCCGAGGTTTGCTGTCGATGAGTCGCAGCAAAGCAAGGCCACGGGCAGGATGATAAAAACACGTCCAGGAAGCACCTCACCCCAGAGCCTGTGGGCTGTGTTCAAGAATTATAAGGAGCTGATCCGCAACACCCTCCAGCTGTAGATTTTAAAGAAATGTTGAGACAGTGGAGACCGTGAATCATATGCCAATGACTTAGCTGAGAGGGTTTTATTGGCTATTCCAAAAAATTGTGATCCAACGTTTTCTGTTTTCTTGTTTTCAAAAGGCCCTGATTAAAAAGGAACATGTTTGCTGTTGTTTGTTTGTTTCTGATTTTCCCCCCAAGGTCTTTCCACTTGACCAAAGGGCTAGAAGGAGCTGCATAAACCATGTGACAGACCCCAACCTGTTCAAGGACAGAGCAGGCCTGCAGAGCCTGTTAGCGGTCTAATGGACTGTAAAGATCAAATCAGTCCATCTCCCCCAAATGCACATCTTTTTCCAACATGTCCACCCTTAGTACCTAAAGCCACCAGGCTGGGATCCTCTCTAGCCCTCCAAGGTCTACATCTCTCTAAGGAGTATGGAGTATTAACAGAAGTCTTCATCACACAGAATTTAAGCGTATATAGCTGTCAACATCTCACCCACGAGAGAATTCTAGAACCCAGTCCTGCATGCATGCACTCTTGTCTCTGGCCCAAATGCTGGGCCAAGAAGGAACAAAAGAGCACACCATGGCTGAACTCCATGACTTAGAGGCCTGTACTCTAAGAGATCCTGCTCCCATGACCCTCAAAGGCGCCACCACCTGACTCAGCAGTGTCCCCAAGGGTGACATTTCCCTTCACCTGGCAGAGTGTGCCACCAGAGGCAGGGCCCTCTGGCTTTCAGGCCTGTACTGTCCCTAGTGATGGATCCATCCCAGCTGCTGTGACTGAGCTGCAGAAGGTGCCTCTGTAGCAACTCTCCTCCAGGCAAATCATGTGACACTAGGAATTACAACCAGGCAGCCCTAGAGAAACCACACTGCATTGGGGCGTCCTCCACAGCACGGGTGACCGGAGACTGGAGCCCAACATGAGCCCCTTCCATCCAAAGCCCCAGACTGCATGCTTTAGAATCTCCAGTGTTGTCCAGTAGAGTGAGAGCACCCTCCCTCCTTCTTCCCTGGTCTCACCTTCCATCTGATTCTCCAGGGCTCCCTTCTCTCTTTCACATGGAACCCTTCATCCCCCACTGTCCCTGACTACCTCCTGCCCTGCCCAGGAGGCACTGGCTTACCTGCACTCAAGGCCCAGCTCACATGACCCTCTGCCCCAGAACCTGCCCTGATCCCCACAGGATGTTGCTCTTACACATCACACAGTCCATTATCCAATATCTGTCACCCTAATGGATGTAAGACATCGTGACTTCCTTAGGCATATCTTCCCACCGGGAACCTGAGGTTCTCCTGTTGATGACAGCGACGTGGGCTACACCTGGTGTCACACCACTAGGTACTGCCACCCAGGCAATGCTTAGCAAAGCATCCTGCATTTTCTCAGCAGGTAAAGATTCTACTGGGGGTCCAGCTTTGCTTTTCTGTGTAGCCCACATCACCATACAGAGCCTGTAGATCAATGCTCCCTTACCCCCACCCAGTCTGTGCTCCCCACCTAGTCCCCAGCTTCTCTCATCCTTGGCCCTGTAGATCAATGCTCCCTTAACCCCACCTAGTCTGTGCTCCCCACCTGGTCCCAAGCTTCTCTCATTCTTGGCTCCTATTCTTTCTCCTCTTCTCCATGTTGATGGTCCAGCTTCATGATGTTGCATTTTGTTCTTAGGGTCTTTGGGGTCTCTTGTGCAATGTCTGAATGGTTGATCCTACCCCTCTCTGACTTCTTGCACAAAATCCAGCTACTTTGAATTGTTTAAAACTTCGAGTTTTGTCTAAAATCTAGAAACGTCTGTGACTGTTCAAAAAAAAATCACTAATGGTTGTCATATAAAAAGATGAAAATTTTTAAAATGTTTTTATTATTTACTTTTATATGTACAAGTATTTTGCCTGTGTGTACGTCTGTGCATCACATGAGTGCAGTGACCCCAGGGGTCAGAAGAGGGCATCAGATCCTGGTACTGAGTCACAGACCGTTGTGAGCTGCCAGGTGGGTGCTGGGAGCTGAACCCGGGTCTTCTGAGAGAGCAGCCAGTGCTCTTATGTGCTGAGCCATCTCTCCAGCCCCAAGATTTAACCATAGCATATGTCGTCATGAGCCTCCCGGAATGCTCACTGGTGGGGCTGGCCACATCTCTCCTGCTCAGCAATCCTAGGGGTACAGAAGAGGCACAGATTTGGATGTAGAGAGATGTAGTTCCAGCATGTGACCCAGAAGGGTCCTTACAGCAAGCTCTTCCCTCCACCCAGGCACACCTCATGATGGCCTCTGAGGAAGCCATCAGTCCCAGGTCAGCCAGCGGGGCTGAGTTCCCCTTTCTTCTGCCTACTCTTTCCTTCCCTGCAGAGCATAGACTCCCTGAAGTGTTTAAGTAATTAACAAATGAATGGCAACCCATCCACAGCCTAGAAACTGTCCCCACCAGGCTGCAGGGTATGCTGGACGCTGGGAGTGATGGCGGACCTGTGGGCCCTATCTAAAGCTGCCCATTGAACAAGCCCATCAACACGGTGCTCAGAAAGCACACTGTGTCTGTACAGACCTTCCTCCTTGTCATTGTTCCTTAAATGACGCAGTATAACAGTTCCTTACACAGCATTGCTTTAGGATATGTGGGAGGGGGAGGGTCCTCCATCTGCCGTGGGTTTCTCCTACGGAGTCCAAGTGTCTGGATGGTTCGCTCCTTCTCAGACCCTCAGGAGATGTGGTCTCTTTAGCAGGCTCACTGATGTGAAAAAGCAGCTACACATTCTACTTGTGATTGTTTTAAGAAAACAAACCTTGAGTTGTGTGGCATTTTTGCACAGACTGACAGCAGAGGGTGTGTGTGTGTGCACATAGGTGTGCAAGCTCATCCCTTGGTGTCTGCAGGAGTTGGTTCCAGAACCCCTAAGGAATCCATGGATGCTCAACTCCTTGACATGACATTGTATGGTATTTACACAGGCCCTCCACCCTCTGCACATACCCTGCACATACCCTCCCATAGACTTTAAGGTCCCTCTAGGTGACTTATATCCATTAAGATGTGAAGGCTAGGTAAATTGTTACACTGTATTAACAGTACAATGCCAAAAGCCATGCAGATCCAGCACAGGCCCAGCTGGGAGCCGTGTACACCCGTGTCCATGTGCACCCATGAGCACAGGTACAGGGGCCAGAGGAAGATGTCCAGTGTTGGCTCTACAGATCCACGTTACTCCATTGAGACAGGGTCTCTCACTGAATCCAGAGCGAGGCTGGTCTCTGGCCTCCAGGGGCTGTAAGCACTCAGCTAGGCCTGGCTGTTGACATAACAGTCACTGCTAACTCCAACTCAGCTCCTAACTACACAGGCTCATCTTGTTGTTAGCCCAACTAGATCGGAATCAGTTAAAACCCAAGCAGCCGACTGAGGGGTGTTCTCGATTGGATCATTTGAGGTGGGAAGACGCACCCTAAAGCTGGGCCACACCTGATGGCAGCCTACAGAAAACGAAGGAAGGAAGAAAGAAGCTTTTGCCTTTTGCCTGCTTGCCTTCACTCTCGCTGGCAAGTTCGTCTGTCCTGCTGCTGAGGCATCCTTCACCGGTGTTTGAACCGACTTCCTTGGGATTCTAATGTGGACTGAAGACCACCTGGGACATCAAGCCTGCTGCCCCAAACAACTCCAGATTCTTGGCCTTTCTGACGAGAGACAGTCACTGCTGTACTAGCTGGAGCACAGTCTGTAAGCCACTCTAATAAATCCCTTTTGATTCTACATAGGTTCATTCTGTCAGTTCTGTTCCTCTAGAGAACCCCGACTAACACACACGGCAAGTACTCTTACCCACTGAACCATCTCCCCAGCCCTTTCAGACACAATCTTTTTTTCTACATATTTTTACCTGTGGTTGAGGACCTATGGATATGGATGGCCAACTATAATATCAAATAAATATACATATATGAAAGGCATACATGTTCAAAACATTCAATGGTGAAGAAGTGTAGAACAGTTTGGAGGCTCCCAGTTTAGGGAGGGGAAGCCAATTCAGTTGGTCTGGGAGGAGGTTTCAAGGGACATCTCAGACTCACAGTAAAAAGATGAAAGAATCCGAGGACCCCAAACGTCAGTAGCCTTTTCAGGTTAAAGAGGACCAGTCCCCTTCCCTGTTGATGTCTCTGACACACGCATTGACCGTGGCTGGCCACAGATAACCGTGTCCAGTTTCCACCCACCAAGGTGACTGCTGCCTCTGCAAGCTGGCACCAGATTCTCAAGGACATCACTCGAGGTTCGCAGAGGTGCTTCGACTTGACAGCAGAGTGATTGACCTCCAACATGCTAATGACGTGACTTTAGACCAAGTCAGCAAACGGCCAACCTGAGATCTGGACAGAGGCCTGACTCCAAAGTACAGATGCTCTGGTAATCCTGCAGCTGGGGGATGAGGGGATTTCTGTCCCTACAGCAGTGGTTCCCAACCCTCCTATTGCTACAAACCTTTAATACAGCTCCTCATGTTGTGGTGACCCCCAACCATAAAATAGTTTTCATTGCTACTTCATCACTGTGATTTCGCTACTGATGTGAATTATGATGTAAATATCTGATATACAGGATATCTGATACGTGAGCCCTGTGAAAGGGATTGTGAGCCGCAGGTTGAAAACCTGCTGGGACTTATCCTCAGAGGGCAGGCTGCTCTGTTTGTTGAAGTGACTTTGCAGGGACAGAATGAGACTTTACCCATCAGCTCCAGATACCCTCTGTGGTGCAAACTAGTTAACGTGAACACAATACAAAATGACATCAAGGAGGCACGAGGCGCAATTCAGTGTGCTCCAAGACCTCAGATCCCTCACGGCTATGCCAGCTACATGGAACAATGCAAGAGCAGACTTTTAAAAAGATTTATTTTCATTTTGTGTAGATGAGTGTTTGCCTACATGTATGTATGTGTGCCGGATGCATGCAGTGCCTACCGAGACCAGAAGAGGGCATCAGATACCCTGTATCCTAGAGTAACAGATGATTGCCTGGATCCTCTGCAAAAGCAGCAAATGCCCTTAACCACTGAGCCATCTCTCCAGCCCAAGAGCAGACCTATCTGAAGACTCAACCAAACACACTCACAAGCAGGATGCACACTCTTGTCAGCTCTCAATTAGTGTTAAACACTCACTTTTGAGTGAGAATAACTACCCCCCCCCCCACAAGATAATAATTTATGAGAATAAATAGTTCTAAAACTTTGTAAGCTTTGGTGGTGGGTGCCGGTGTGTAATAAACATCTTTCTCTCTTAGTTAACTGTTTTCTTTTGAGGTGGAATTCTATACAACACACGCAAATAGCTTTCACCTGATGCTCACAAAGTTAAGAGACAGACTTTGGGGGAAGCAGGGTCAGGGAGCTGACCGGGTGGGGACACCAAAAATCTTAACGACTGTTCTACCAGCCGCGGCGTTTCCAGCTGTGGCCAGCAGAGGGCAGCTTCTCCCTGTTTAAGCAGAAAGACTCTTGCCGACTTTTCTCAGAGAATATGCAGGTTTAAAAGGAGCTTGTCTGAGAGCGGACCCTCCCCCACACGCTGGAAATAAATCTTTTCCCAGCCTTTGGCAGTGCAGCACTGGAAGCTACGGTTCATTCCCAAGGTCCTTCACTCAGTTCCGGTGGCGCTCTCCCGCCAGGACCTGAACACCAAGCTCCCATCAGCACCGCAAAGATGAATCTGCCGTCCCTGGCCTCTACAGCAGTTTTGGGTTGGAGGCGGAGGTCCTCAAACCCCACGGGGAGGATGGGGGACCAGGACGAACAGCGCAGAGAGGCAGGTGGCATCTGGATGGTGGCCCACTGGTCTGCTCCTGCAGCCCGCCCCCATGCCCTGTGCAGAGCCAGGAGGCTGAGATTGCGGCCACCCTCGCTCTCTCCTCACTCCTGGAGCGCCAAGCCTCTGCCTTCCTTCATGAAAAGGATGTTTTCTGCAAGGCTGCGTCAGCCACGAGCCAAGGAGTCGCTTGAGGTTGTCCCTGTCCATCCTTCAGTCCAGGGAGTCCGGCTTTGCTGCTTGCGGTCGACTTCAGGGTTGAGGATTTTGCCATTTTGTCTTTCAGGAGCAAAAGGCCCCGGGGTAAAGTAACTGCTCCAGTGGTTCTGGGTGCCCACAGTCCTATCCTGGGGAAGGAATTGGCCCTTATTGGGATTATATCTCTAGCAATCCACAGAGTGTATTTAATGAGCAAAGAAATTTATTTGGGGGTTAACTCACAAGACAGAATAAAGAAATGTGTGGCAGGACCTTGGAAGAATGAGGCACGGTCCTGTGCTGTTCTCTGTCGAGCTCTTCCCTGGTCCATTCCAGCATCCAAAACCATGAGGTAGGGAAGAGAGCGCATGTACGTGCATCCCAGGTCTTAAGGGTCCCCCAGAGGCCACGTCCTAGGGGCAGGTACCTCAAAGTCACAGGCAGGTGTAAAGGTTACCTGCTATACCTCACTAGCGGTGGTGCTTCAGGGCATGGCTCAAACAACCACCCACGACAGGCCCTTGTCCTCCCTCTGATGGGGAATGACAGTGTGCCTGTCTGATGAGGACCACACACACATCTGTTGGTGAGCCCTTCCCCATTTCTCTCCACTTGTTGAAAGAGTGTGTGACTGCGGAACTGTGCATGCTAGGGGCAGGAATGCACCAGTTCTGTCCAGCTTGCCACTCAATGCTTAGCTCCAGCCACCAGGAACCTGAGCTGGGTCCCTGAAGGCAGAAGCTGGTGCTCTGGGTTGTAACCACCTAGGTACTTTTGCCCCTGAGAACAGTACTGTGGGGTCCAGTCAGTCCCAGTATAGCGTGTAGTATCTGGGGCTATGTGGATTTGCTTGAGAGGGGAGGGAGGAGGAAATTCCAGTGTTGGTATGAAGCCAGAAATCTAAAAATAGTTCCTACCCAGCCCAGGAGAGGGACGGCAGTGTCTCTCTCTATCTTGAAGGAGCCAACGCCAATGGAACAGCCACCAGGCAATGGCTTCGGGACCCCAGGGATCAAATGCCCTCCCTGGGGACAGAGGTCCTGGAGCCTACGGAGGCTGATCCCTGTGACCCCTTCTGGGGCTCCGGATCCCACCAGCTCTGTGGCTTGAAGGGGCCTCGTGGGGACCCTTGAACTCATCAATCGCAGCAGGGGACAACACAGGCTCAAGGCCAGAGGCCAGAGGAGGATGTGTTAAAGAATCCAAAAATGTCCAGTGATCCCAAGGGAGCCAGCGGCTGCCACACACGGGCCTCTTGGTACTGGCCCTGTGGTAAGTCCTAGGGTAAGTCACTTGAGACTTAGCAAGTCTCAGAGCCAGCGAGTGCTGGAAACAGCCTCTGGGACCCTGGCCCCTTTCTGTCTCTCATCTTGTTCCGGGGCACTGTGAGATGATCTGGCATCCTCTACCTCTCACTCTGGCACTGTGCCGCCACGGTCTCACAGCAACAGGACTGCTTACTCCTTATGGTCAATCGATGCAAGCTAGAGTCACCAGGGAAGAGGGAACCTCACTTGAAGACCTGCCTCCACTAGACTGGCCTCTGGGGAGTTGTCCTGATTGGTGATTGATGTGGAAGGACCCAGCTCACTGTGGGCGGTACCATCCCTATGCAGCTGGGTCTGGGTTGTATAAGAAAGGTTTCCAAGCAGGTGAGAAAGAGAGCAAGCCAGGACACCGCATTCCTCCATGGTTTCTGCTCCAAGCTCCTGCCTTGGTGGGCTCCCATCAGTGATAGACTGTGACCTGCAAGAGGAAATAAATCTTTTCCTTCTCCAGGTTACTTTTGGTCTTCGTGTTTATCTCAGCAACAGGAAGCAAAGCAGGCCAAGGACCAAATGGCCACAGGCTCAAAGCTGAGGCCTATCCTCCTTCATCCAGCCGACTTTCTCTGTGTTTTGTCAGTAACGGAAAACTGACCGACATGGCCAGTTAGTCCCTAAGTGACCAAAATGGATCCAGCTGGTGGGAAATGCGGCAAACCGGCGTGGTGGTGCGTGCTGCGATCCAGGTACTCACTCAAGAAGCAAATCGTTATGAGTCGTTTTGAGTCTGAGTTGCATTTAGAGCTCATCAGAAAACTACAGACATGCACGAGGCACCGGGCACCCCTCTTCCCCGGCCGTCAGCTGGCACCTGCCCGTCTAGGTGCCTCAGTTCATCATAGGGTTGAAGAGCTGCAGGCAGTCTGCTGCGTGGCTGAGCCCACGGTCAGAAAAGGAGGATGTCTCAGGCCCCAGGATACATTTTAAAAAGGCTCCCTCCCCAAATTCCCCATCTGATCAGTACAGGAGCCTGTACTGATCAGATGGGGAATTTGGGGAGGGAGCTGTGCTAGATGAGTTTGAAGGTTGCAATTCTCTGCAGAGCCAACCCAAGGGGAAAGGGGCAGGAATTTCTTGCAATCCGAGACTTTAAAAAACAAAACAAAACAAAAAAACACCCCTTTGCGCCAACCATTCTTTGCTGGGCTGACATTCATTTCTGCAGAATCATAAAATAGAGAGAGACTGTTTCACTTTCCCAGTCTCTTGAATTTGTTATTATGGAGGGATGGGTCTTGTTTCTCACACTAGAGAGGTTGAAGCAAGATGGTCCTGATTCTAGGGCCAGTCTGGGCTATGAAGAGAGACATCCTCCCAAGTGGGGAGGTATGGAGAGAAAGAGAGAGGGAGAGAGAGAGAGAGAGAGAGAGAGAGAGAGAGAGAGAGAGAGAGAGAGAAAGAGAGAGGAACAGTCAGTGAAAACAGGACAGTGGTAAAAAGAATGATACACTGGGCCAGGCTGGCTCCAAGACTGGACTGGACTGGGCAGGGCTGGAGTGGGCTGGGCTGGGCAGGGCTGCAGTGGGCTGGGCAGGTTTGTGAGCAGGACGACCCTTCTAGCAAAACAATTTTGAGCTGCCCTGAAGCCACTTAGATAACCACCCAGAATGCAAGGCCCTTAAAGCATCCAAGGCAGGCCATCCAGGTCACAAATCCAGCAAAGGCCCGGGGGTGGAGGGGTGGGGATGGTCGGAAGCTGGAAAGCAGTGCAGCCCAACAGTCCTTGAGAAGGTTGCCGCGGAACAGGCCTCAGAGGGCCAGGAGGTGAGCCAGTCCACAGGTCCAGTGACCCGTCAAACTGCCCAGTAACAGAGGACATGGCCCACCCTGGCGGGCAGCATGGGGGAAGAGCCTCTGTGGCCCAGGCTCCCAGAGATGGATCAGAACTTCCGGCACAAAGGGCGGGGCTGAGGAAGGTCCCCGTGGCTGTGCGCCGAGAACCTCTGTCCTCGGGTAGGTAGGCATGCTGCTCACGCTCTTCCAGATGGGGGTGAACAGGGAGGATCCCACTGAAACCCTCCCTGAGGGACTGAGGCTGCCCGTTTCTAGGGAGAAGCTGTTGCCAACTCTAGGGAGCCTCCTCTGTGTGCCACCCGCCTCCGGAGAGCAAGCGGACACCCCAGAACCACAGTAGATGATGATGTTGAGAGCGAGCTTAGAAGAAGAGCCATCCGAGGCTTACTGACTCTGGTGGGGGCGCGTTGAAGACCTGGGAGAGCAGGCTGTGGTTTGGATCCTTCCCCCAAAGCCCTGCACTATAAAGGCTTGGCCTCCTGGTGGCGCTGTTGGGTGCGGTGGAAACTTCAGGAGCCGGGCTCAAGCGGGAAGTCCTTAGGTCGTTGGAGGTGAGGCCCTAGAGGGTTACAGGACCCTGGTCTCCTCGCTCCCCGTTTGTTTCTCTCTTTCTACTCCCTGGCTTGTGACCTGCAGTTGGCTTTGTCACATGCCCCTGTCATGGTATACTGCCCTCTCCAGATCCTGGCTGTCTGGTCTTGAACACAAACCTCCAGAACAATGAACCAGAATAACTTCTTTCTTTATAGGCTATTTGCCTCTAATCTTCCATCACAGCAGCACAAAGCTGACAAAAAATAAGACATGACTGAATAAGCAACGATTGGATGGCCATTTGTTGAGTCAGAGGACCAGCCCTGCTGTGGATGACCTCTGTCTATGGTCTTCCAGAAGACCAGGATGCCTGCAGCCTCTGACTGATGCCCTTAGGTTGGCAACAAAGCATTCTAAAGGACCTCTGCTGTCAAGCCTCAAGGCAGACAATCCTCCTGCCTTCTCTCCCTCACAGCCCACCATGCTCAGCCACCGCTCATCCTCCCTTCCTGCTGTGACAGCAATTCATCTCACGAGGGTGCCAGGAAGCTCCAGAATCTCCCTTGAACTTCGTTAAGAAGTAATTAATTTTTTAAAAGCCGTTGTTCGGTTATGGAGGGGCTGACCTGGTTAGGAGATGTTGAACCAGCAGAAGACAACCATGTATGTCAACGGGGTCTCTTCCGTCTGCCGCTGTCCCGGGCTCCGCCCTCCATAAAGCAGCCATAGACTCAGATGCCATCCGCCCACAGCATCCACCAGATCAGGCCTGTGCCAAACACTAAATACGTTAGCTCCTGACTTCTTCTTTAACGGCCCTAGGAGGTGGGGAAATACTATGATTGCCTTTTTTTTTTTTTTAATGAAGTAATAGAGAGTTGGGAATTTTACCGGGTTGTCATGGCAACTTCTAGAAGCCTCATCTGCTGATCCCAACTCCACAATCCAGAGACACTTCCATTTCCCCCTCCCAGATGTTGGCACCTCAGGCCTCAGAACAGCCTAGGAGTGAGCGACCTAACACGGGTGTTCCTGGTCCCTCCTCCTGAGCTGGCACTGTCCTCAGACCATGGAGAAACCAAAGCTTATTCAGCAGTACAGCAAAGTGGCCACATGTTTCCTCTGAGGCTGTGATTTCCCTGCCCCAGCCAGAGGACAGCAGAAGCCCGGACAGAGTCAAGTGGGACCTGGGAGGGCCTGGAGAGCTGCCACTTTGCCCCCAACACAGTCTTGACCCAGAGCCCCAGTGGGAGACAATGTGAAGGCCAGAGAGAGAAGCCGGGGCTCCGGCTTGCCTTGCTGAATCCAGAAGGTTCTCGGGCCTCATATTTCTTTTTGATCTGCCCTTCCCACCAAAAGATGTCAGAATGTGTTGGAAGCACGGGGCGAGCCTAGAACACTTTGTTTAAAAAGCAAGAAAATGCTGCAGTTGAGGGGGATGTGTCAGAAACACAGAGATGCCAGCTTGAAGGGGCTCTCGCTGACCTCAGGCAGTATTGGTCAGCAGATGAAAGCACACTGGACTTTTAAATGTCCACAAGTCCACGGCTTGCATGTTACAGACATCACCATCATTGTCTCAGGCAAGGATCGTCAACGGATGATAAGACTGTCGCTGAAGGTTGTTGGGCAACAGGGTGGTCATATGACCTTAAAGTGACTTCTGTAGATGCAATTTCTCTCCCAGTGGTTGTGTTTGGGAAGTTGGTGTCCAGCATGATGGTATTGAGGGGTGGGAGGACCTTCCAGAGGTAAGGTCGTGTAGGAAGTGACTAGGTCATGGAAACATAGCACTCTTGGGCTGGACCAATGCCCACCTTGAGAGAGTGAGTCAGGCCTCATGGATCTAGACAGGTTACCCTGAGAGTGGGTTGTTAGGAAATAAACATGGCACCTCGCCTTGGTCTTTCTCCTCTATGTATTCCCACCACCCATTTCCCCTTTCTATCCTGAATTGATTCTGAAACCCTCTTTAGACACTGACCAGATCCTGGTCATGAACTTCATCACCCCATCCCGCCTATGAACCAAAATCTACATCTTTTCTTCATAAAGCACCCAGCCTCGGGTGTGTTGTTATAGCAGCCGGCAGACAACAGCTTTAGTATGGGACTGCTCCACAAATTTCTCACCAACCCTGCAATGGAATGGCCATCATCCTCATGCCCATGACTGGCCGTCACTGCTTGCTAGAAAGTTGGCATCGCTGAGTATGAGGCCAGGTATCCTTGCGAACCTCCTGGGGTGTTTCTCTTCGTTAGGGGGTTGTGGGTAGGAAGGCATGGGAAGGAGACAGAGTGCCAATGTGGCAAAACGCTAATTGGCAATGTGGTTGATGGCTCCGTTCACTGTGCTGACTTTAGAGACTTGCCATGGATTTAAAATAGTTTTCGATACAGTGGCATGCGTGTGCAGTTGTGGGGAAAGGCTGGTGTTTTCCCACCAGTAGATGGAGTTCTACTGACCTGGACCAAAGTCCAGACTGGAGGAAGCTCCAGAGAGAGACTTGAGAAGCCAACGAAGGCAAAAACAGTCTCATTCGCCATCTGCATCCAGCGCCTATTTTGGTACCTGACAGTTCTGACGATATGGAAGCAACATGTAAAACATCCTGGAGTCTACAGCATTGAGAACTGGAGAGGAGCTAACAGACCACTCAGCCCAACACCCTCACTTTCACCTACAGAAGCCTGGACCAGAGGGGTAAAGAGGTCTGCCTGAGGTAAAACAGCATACTCTCTCTCTAGACAAACATACGTGCACACACACACACACACACACACACACACACACACACACACACACACGCATAGTCGGGCATATAGACAAATAAGAGGATGTGTGTGAAGGTGAGGGGGCCATGTACACACACATCCTGCCCTGGGGCATCCTGCGGTGCCACAGAAGTACAGGTGGTACCCTACAGCTCTGCCTCTCATGGCCTGATTTCTCCAGCCTGACGGTTTCTCGGGCAGAGAGAGGGCAACTGGTCTGTGGGCTGACTCCTTTGGCCACAACTGATATCCCCAGTCAGGCCCCAGTCAGGCTCGGAGGACATCCTCGGGAAGGACATTCCATTTGGGCCAGGTTATTAAGCCATTTGGTAACCCAGGCAACCCAGAGCCCCTCCTGGGAAGGGGGCAAAGCAGTTCTCACTGGACCATGTCTGTAACAGCATGCTGGTGGGACAGAAAGGTAGAGGAGGAGATCTCATGTCAACACAGATCTTTTTTGTTTGTTTTTCAAGACAGGGTTTCTCTGTGTAGCCCTGGTGGCCCTGGATCCCTCTCTGTAGACCAGGCTGGCCTCAAACTTAGAGATCTGCCTGTCTCTGACTCCCGAATAGTGGGATCAGAGGCGCGGGCCACCACCGCCTGGCTAGAACAGATCTTTTCATTTCAAGCTGTGGAAATAGATGTCTGTGGTCTGAAAGCCAAGCACAGTTTCTACAAGGTCACCAGCATACTGCCCCCATCAACCCAAGTTCAAGTTATTCTCGAGGGGGGTGGGGAATCCACGCACAGCCAAAGAGCCTTGAGGTCCCGTTCAGTGGTTCCTGGAACTATGCAAAGAATCTCTGAGCCCTCAACCCTTCTGCAGGGGCATCGGCCCAGACCCACATAGCCACGGCTCCTCTGAGTTCACTGTGGAACTCAGCCTCGGGATTCTTTTTTGGAAGTCTAGATGGTGACCCCAGAGGCTTCGATGTTCTAGGGTCTCCGCTCACAAAGGCTTCCTTCCAATCGTATGCCTCCATGAGTCACGTTCCTCCAAGGCCCCGCTGGCTGCCAGAAGTTTGTGCACACACAGTGGGAAGAAAAAATGATATTCTGAGCCTTGACCTGAGAAGGGAACCGGCTTCACAGGGGCTGCGCTATGAGGGGAGGGTCTCCTGGAGGTGGTCCAGCATGGCTGGGAAGGTGGATCCCCACAGCCTGAATTCCCCAAGCCACAGCGTTGAGACTTCCGCTGTGTCTCTTTGCTTCTCCGCCTGCAATGTTTCCAGGAGCCTGCCTGCTTGCCTCTGAGGACCCCTCAGGGTTCCTGAGGCTGTCTGATGGAAGCTGCCTGGAATCCTAAACTAGGCACCAAGGCACAGGGTCCTCCTGGGGACACTGGTGGAGAATACTGTTCCCATTGACATAGGAGCCTTGGGCTCTGCCTGTGCGTTAAGAGTAACATCACCCCCTGAGCCAGCATAGGCTCCCTCTGCCTCGGTTTATAACTTAGGCCCCCAGCAGGCTCTGCCCCAACCTGTGATGTGTAACATGTAAAGTGGTCCGGCAGTACTGTAGCCACAGGCACACTTCCTGGGAAAAAGTGGGAGCCCTCTTCAGACCCGCAGCTGCCAGAAGCAGCATGCCCATAGGAAAATGGCCTAAGCTGCAAACAGCTAGGTTTCAGTTGTAAAAGAATGTTTCCTGACCCCAGAAAGGATCCTCAGAACCAAAGAAGCAGCAGCCCCACCCAAATGCGGCTTGGCAAATCAACGCATTTGCAGGAGTGTTGCGTCACAGAGGCAGCTGCGTCACCTGAAAGTCCCACCCCAGCCTGGTGACAAGTCCATCCCTAAAGAGTTCCACTCCTACTCAATCTGTATATAACAGCACCTCCTCCCCAGCAGTCCTCAGACCTACCCATCTCAGGGTTTTGCCGAATCTGTTGCCATGACTATGGACCAAGGTCTTCTGTAGGTCGCCATGGCCGCTCTACTTTACAGAAGTGATGGTAGAATTGTCTCAAGACAGCCAGGGAGCCTGTGAAGCTCCCCTTGTGGTACCTGACAGAGACTTTGGAAACATCCAGGCTGCACCAGCCATACTCACCTTGACTTCACAAGTATGTCCAAGATATATAAACTCTTGCCAAGTTGTCTGTGTTGGACAAGGCTGACATCTCACACTGGCTGGTTGGTTCGTTGGTTGGTTTTTTTGAAACAGGTTTCTTTGTGTAGCCCTGGGTGTCCTGGGACTTTCTCTGTAGACCAGGCTGGTTTTGAAATCAAGAGATCCACCTGCCTCTGCCTCCTGAGTGCTGGAATTAAAGGCGTGCGCCACCACTGCCAGGCAACACGCTGCTCTTAATGATGCAACGTGTTGTTATAAACTGCTACACCTGTAAGGCTTTTGTTCTGATTTATTTTGTTGGTGATGGTTGTTCGGAGGTTTTGTTTGTTTGTTTGTTGTTTTGTTGGATTTTTTGACACAGGGTCTCACTCTATAGCCCTGGTTGGCTTGGAACTCACTATGTAGACCAGGCTGGTCTCAAACTTGGGGGAATTCTCTTGCCTCAGCTTTCCTGAGATTACAGGTATAAGCAACCATATCTACCTTCCTTTAGTATATATACATTCCTTTAGTTTATATACACTATATACTACTTTATTTATCTATCTATCATTTATTTATTGTGCTAGGATTCAAATCCAAGGCTAGACAAGAACTCTAAACCCAACTTTGGTATTTTGTTTTGATTTTGCTTCAATCTACAACCCCATGTAAAGGGAATACAGGAAACTTATTAAATATCTGTCATCAAAGCAAACTCTGGCTGTTCAGGGACAGCATCTGCCTGATGATGGCAGGGGCTTTTCTGGATGCGAACTGGCGGCCTGTGAGTTTCCCTCAGGGATAACTCTCTTCCTGTTCATACTCTGGCCAGTCTGGTGGCCACGTTCAGTTTTTCCTGCTGCTGTGGGGGCAGAACCAGCTCTCAGAACGACCCCTGCCAGCATAGGTTATACTTCCCCATGCGGCACCACTGGGTGGGATGCTAAGGTTGGACTTGACCACGAGCCAATAGACACCCGCAGGGTCCTGAGTCCAGTTCAGAACCTCGTCTCTTCGGAGGGTTCTTGGTCATTTGGCAGTAGCGCTTTATTACGAAGGTACTGTGGTTTGAAGGTGTCTCCCCCAAGTCCACATGGTGGGGATTCAGTCCCCAGTACAAGCATGTTGAGAAACGACATCTTCGGGGAAGCGATTAAATCCAAACTGTCGTTTTCATGGACCGTCTTCGGCACAGACAAAAGCCCAGCCCATTTGCTGGGCTGCCTTCCTTCCATGTTAGCTGTGGGAGGGCAGAGTGAAGACCCTCCCTGATACAGGGGTGCCTGACCTTCACCTTCTCCAGCCTCCACGCTGTAACGGTGTCTGCTCTCTCTGAATCACCCAGTCTCAGACATTCTGTTACAGCAGCACAAGACAGCCCGGAACAGGGGACAGTGTGACATGCCTGTAGTTGTTCTGACCCAAGGGCGTTTCATTGCCGACAAAAACCACCAAGCTCTCCACTGTTTCCCACCCCCAAGTCACAGATAAAACTACTAGCTCTGCCCAGGCCCAGGCCATGCCGTCTCCAGGAAGTGGGGTGCTGAAGACTCGGGGTCGGCTATACCAACTTCCTGGCCATAAAACTGCACTTCCATGTTTTGTAGAAGGCCTTTTTGTGTAAAATGGTCACCCCCCAAATGACCTCATCAAAACTTGTTTTCTCAGAATCACGTGCCTTACAGGAGGAAGTGGGTCTAGGAACCGGAAGCAGCAGAGAGGAAGCCGTGCGGTGCCTGGTCCAGGGGGAGCCGCGCTGGTGTCAGTGGGGGTGCGGTGGGGGGTGTGATGGGGGGTGCGGGGGGGTGTGATGGGGGGTGCGGGTGCGGTGGGGGGGGCGGTGGGGGTGCGGGGGCGGGGGCGGTGGGGGTGCGGTGGCGGGTGCGGTGGGGGTGCGGGGGCGGGGGCGGTGGGGGTGCGGGGGCGGGGGCGGTGGGGGGTGCGGTGGGGGGTGCGGGGGCGGGGGCGGTGGGGGTGCGGGGGCGGGGGCGGTGGGGGGTGCGGTGGGGGTGCGGGGGCGGGGGCGGTGGGGGGTGCGGTGGGGGTGCGGGGGCGGGGGCGGTGGGGGTGCGGTGGGGGTGCGGGGGCGGGGGCGGTGGGGGTGCGGGGGCGGGGGCGGTGGGGGGTGCGGGGGCGGGGGCGGTGGGGGGTGCGGTGGGGGGTGCGGTGGGGGTGCGGTGGGGGGTGCGGGGGGGGGTGCGGGGGGGGGTGCGGGGGCGGGTGCGGGGGCGGGTGCGGTGGGGGTGCGGTGGGGGGTGCGGTGGGGGGTGCGGGGGCGGGGGCGGTGGGGGGGCGGTGGGGGGTGCGGTGGGGGTGCGGTGGGGGGTGCGGGGGCGGGGGCGGGTGCGGTGGGGGGTGCGGTGGGGGTGCGGTGGGGGGTGCGGGGGGGTGCGGTGGGGGTGTGGTGGCGGGGGCGGGGGCGGGTGCGGTGGCGGGGGCGGTGGGGGGTGCGGTGGGGGGTGCGGGGGCGGTGGGGGGTGCGGTGGGGGGTGCGGTGGGGGGTGCGGGTGCGGGAGCGGTGGGGGGTGCGGTGGGGGTGCGGGGGCGGGGGCGGTGGGGGGTGCGGTGGGGGTGCGGGGGCGGGTGCGGGTGGGGGGCGGTGGGGGGGCGGTGGGGGGGCGGGGGCGGTGGGGGGGCGGCGGGGGGTGCGGTGTTCTAACCTCACTCTCTCTTGGCTCACAAGATGAGGCTGTAGCTCAGTGTCCCTACGCTGGGATGCACCGGATCGTCTCCCGGGCTCCAGAGAAACACACATTCCTGGGTTCTGCCCCCAAAGACTTGTCTGCGTGGGCCAGGGCTCGAGGCCTCAGTGCCAGTGCGTCTGACACACACACCCCTCCAGGTGACCGCAACCCGCGGCCCCATCAGGACCCTCGGTGACAGCTTTTCTGTTTGTCTCTATCACAGCACTTCCAGTGCCTTCTAGCTCCGGGGAGAAGGCTTTGGTGATTAATTGCTGCGCTAACCCATTCATTACTCCTTAATAAGATGAATCTGTGTCACCAACAATAAGTCACCATGCCTCTGCCTCCCTTCCATTCCTGACAGGTCTCTGGCGCCATCCTGCTATTCCCTTCAGGCAATTATTGTGATAAAGGCATCCAGGCCATCAAAGGTGGTTTTCAATTCGTTTTTTTTTTATTGGTTTGGGTTGAGTCATTACTGGCCAGGACTTGCTGCTGTTGCTGCTGCATTTTGTTCCTTGATGGAAGGGATGAAGTCTGTCGGGGTGACAGCTGATGGCCAATTCACTTAATATAATTCAAGGGGACTCCAGAAAATAAAGTGCCTCTGGAATCCCCTGGTCCAGGGGTCAGCACTGGGCAGGACACCCTAGACTACCACAAGCAAGAGGCTGGCATTTGTGTTTGAAGTCTGTGCAAGGGGTGGCCTCCCTCTCACCTGTTAATTGGACCCCTCTTACCTTCTCCTCAGGGGTTGTGAAAAGTCAATGATTCCTACCTTTTTTAATATTCACCGTGAACTCAAAAAACCACTGTAACATCTGTAAGACAGTGAATCGTGTCCCTCCAAAACAGACGCACTGAAGTCCAAGTTCTTCCTGATGTGACCTCATCTGAAAATAAGATTGTTTCAAATGTCACCAATCACATTAAAATAGTGCTCCATGGGAGGCACGTGGACCCTTAGTCCAGTGGCCGCGTCTGGGTTAGAATCTGCCTTGTGAAGACAGATTTACCCAGGGGAAAACCATATGAAAACAGAGGATGGGGAGGCAGTCGTGGGAGGAGAGACATCTCGGAAAGTAGCCGAAGTGGCTGGAAGAGACACAGGAGTTATTTAGAAACATGGCCTTGCAGCCCCCTTGATATAGAATGTCTACCCTGGGACTGTGAGAGAGTTATCTCCACCTAACCACCCAGTCAGTGCTGTTTTGTCAGAGCAGACCCTTTGAAACTGTTTCAACACACAGTTGATAGGTGTCTTTTGCTGGTTTAAGCGAGGTAGGGTGAGGGGGTGGAGTGTGGGAGTGTGGGATGGGGTGGCTGCGGCGGGGGGTGGGGGGGGGAACGCAGGGGCTGAGATCTGCCCCTTCTCCTCTGCTCTCACTACCTGCGTCATGTGGAGGAAGAGAACCAAGACCCAATTTCCTAAAACCATTGGGAGAGTTGAAGCGTGATATCCAGGAAGTGCTTTCCCGGTGATTGGCATCTGTGAGGCCCCAAAGCACAGGGCGAAGACCTGTCCCGGTGTGAGATGGAGGAGTCCTCGGCTCTATGTACAGACTCTAAGGTCTGAATGTCTGAAGGCAGACGTGGCAAAAGGGAAGGCACAGACAGCAGGAGCCATTGTTGCGGCCTCATGCCAGCATTAGATCACCAACTCTCAGTATCACCGAGAATTTGATCCTTTTCAAGACAGCTTCCAGTGCGAGGCAGGGAGCTGGGAGCCAGGCTCCGTTCACACTCCGGGCCTCTGGCTGTCTCACAGCCACAGCAAACCATTCACTTGGGTCTCGCTGTTTAATTGTTGCAAATTGGCACAGCCTCGGATGCCTTGAGAGCCCTCGGACACGCACCATACGTTTTGGGCCGGAAGGCGCTCCCGGCACATGGCTGCTGCTCTCCCTGTTAAGTGGAGGATCCTCTCCAAAATGCACGGCTTTTTATGCGCAGGAGCAAAAGCCTGGCATTCAGTAGTGCCAGGGCCTCGTGCACAGGGGACCAGCTTGTCAGCCAGGCCACTCGGCATTTGTCGCCGGTGGCAATTCCCTGCCTGGCAATTGGAAGGTGGGAAACCAGGAAGCTGGTCACATTCCAATAAGCAAGATTGGCACAAAATGGAATCAATATATGGAATCAATAGCCATCATCTCTCTAGATCCACTTAAAGAGCTGTGCAGTTGTGACGGACTTGTCTCACAAGTATGAGGGCCTCGTGATACAGGGTTTCTAATCCCAGTTCGGAGAGATGGAGACTGGAGGATCCCTACAGATCACTGCCCAGCAGCCAGTCTAGTCTAATTAGTGAGCGTCAGGCCAATGAGAGGTCCTGTCTCCAGAGGAGGCAAAGATCGTTCCTGAAGGTAACATCTGAGGTTGTCCTTGGCCTCAGTGTGTGTGGAGGGAGGGGCGGAGGGAGAGAGGAGCTAGGGCCTCTGCTGGCTCTGACCAGCTCTCTCCAAGGGTAGAAAGCCAAAAAGTTTGAGTAAAGCCTACATCACTCATTCATCCCTTTCTTCAACCAATAAATTGGCATTTACTGGGCGTCTGTTATGTGTGAGAGGCTGTGCTTGGCCTTAGTGGTACAGAAATATGAAGGAATGGGGGAGGCGGGGCTTCAGAAAGTATCACTGACTGAAGACAGCAGGGACTAGATGGGATGAAGAGTCAGCCACCGGAGGGTGAGGGGTAAGCTTCCTGACCCTCAACGTGCACAGGGACAGAGCATCCTGTGGGAGGGCTCAGTCTCTTTATGATGTTCACTTCCACAATTTGCTCTTTTGAGACAGTCTACAAGCTGACCTTGAGCTCACGATCCTCCTGCCTCTGCCTCTTCCACAGGTGTGTGCCGTTATACGTGTTTCATTACCAACAGTTCTTACCAACCCTCTGCTTTGGAGTCGCCCACATCAAGCAAGTGGGGATCGGGATGAACACAGTAAAGATCTCAGCCCTTGCTGGGCTCACATGAAGACCCCAGAAAACCTTCTTGACCCCAGACTATGCCAATGAAATGAGGGTTCAGTGAAACCCGTCTTCTTCCTCACAAATTGCTATGAGGTGAAATGCTCAGGCTGGCAGGGGCTCAGGACATCTCCACTGCCTGTCTCTTAGCCAGCCAGCAGTCAGTTGTGGGTCAGAGGCAGAAGGATGTGTGCCCGTGCTAAGGAATGGGCAGCGGGGGTGAGGCAGGGCAGTGATTTCAATGCTCGATGCCAGGAAGAACTGGGGAAGTGTTTTGTTTTGTGTTTTGTGTTTTGCAGTGTTTGAGAGGAAATCCAGGGCCTGGCATATACTCAACAGGTGATCCACCGCTGAGTCCTAAGAAGGTGTCTTTACCTCTCAAATCTCTAATGCAATGAAGCCCTTGGCGCATGCGCTCCCTTTTCTGTGGTCTGGCCTCCGCGCCGATGCCCACGGCATGTCATCACTTCCTTCATGCGGCACAGATGAGGAGGGCTATGGTGAAGGAGAATCCAGCTGTGGTTGTGGCCTCCCACAGAAGTGGAATAGCCCACACGGAGGGACTTAATCACAAGTCACTAGTAGCTGGGACGGAGCTTGGGGACAGCTCTCAGGAAGGAGGCCCCACTGGTCTGTCTGGGCTGGCCTTGCACATGCCTGTGCTGTGGTACTGGGACAGGGCACATAGAGGGGCCGAAGAGCATCTTCAGGAACCATGGGGAAGACCCTTGCTTATGAGAAGTCAAGGGAAATGTCCAGCGTGAATCAGGAGCTAGCTTAGGCCACCCCAACCTTTTAGTTTACGGTGCCACAGGCATTTGGGACCAGCTTTGTGTTGGTGAGTTTTAACGAGACATTTGGCAGTAATCCTTGAGGCCCTGTGGGGAGCAGAGGTAGGCCTGAGTGAATGTGTGTTATTCACATAAGCACAGCCATGCCTCAGATCTATAGGAACGCAAAGAATTCCCTGGGTCCAGGTGGGGATGTTGGCAGGGTGTGCAGAAAACGTCAATCATAACTTCCTCTTCCTGGACATAGACACCCTGAGACCCCTCCCTTACAGAGACCCCCTACTAAGATTATCTAAACCCACTTCCTTGTTCAGCTGTGCGCAATGAATCTGCCTCCTCCATCCAGATGTATAAAATACATGCACTGAGTGTCTGAGCTCCAAGCTGGTGCATCTCCATCTGAGTGCCCAGCCCCCCGAATCCCAGGTTTTCTGTGTCTAGCTTTTCTTCATTCCCCATCTCCAGCTAGGTCAATCCTTAAGCTGTGCAAGATTTTCAGCAATCCGCCCAACGGCTACCACCCAGTTTGACAGCTAGATATTGTCACATGTCCCACTGGGGCCCAAATCACACTCAAGTGAGAACAGTGATCTTGCTGTCTATATGAACAACTTCCTCCCTGTTTACCAACTTCTAACGTACTCGCCTCATCCGACCCAACCTGGAATTTTCCAGGAATTATCTTGGAAACTCACCCATACACACCTTCCATTTTAAGCAACTCCCACCCCTTTCTGACTGAGGGCCGGCCATCGGACTGGTCCATCCACGCTGCAGCTTGCTCCCACCCTCCTTGAAAATCCCCGGTCTGATTGTTGTGCTGACTTCCCGTCTCAGAGCCTGCCTTCTACATTGCTATTCTATCTGGTACCCTTTTCCTCCTTCACCCTGTGTCCCCATCCCAACCACCTCAGGGGTGGATCTGTGCATGCTTTTCGACTGAGCTGCCCACACGCCCACAGCAGAGACAGGCACACAGTAGATGTATAACCGCTGTTGGCACATGAAGAACTAGAACTCCAAAGACATTATGAACATCAGTGATTTTTTTTTTTAAATTTCCCCACTGCTGCTTTTAATGTTACCAGCATGCCGCCTGGCCTTGGTGAGCCAGCAATTACCCCTGTGAACGGGGCCCATGGGTGTGTCCAAAAACCCTGTGTCCCTGCTGCCAGTGGAGACAGACACCCATGGCTGGGAGAGACCTAAGGAGAGTGCAGCCTTCCAGGGGGCAGGAGGCAGGTGGGTCCTTGGGCCTGATCTGAAGCAGGAGTGAACACTTAAAAAGAATCCCGAAGCCAGTATCGACACCTACCCTCCTTGCAGCAGGAGGCAGGTCTCATTCACCATTGGGTATGAGTCAGGACCTGGAGAAACACGTCCTACATCATGCATTTATAAGAAAACATAGACCATGATTGGAAAAAGCACAGGGACAAGTAGTCAAACTAGCGGAAATACATGAGCTGTGAACCAATGGCTGAGGAGCCCCCATGGAACAGGACCAGGCCCTCTGGATAAGTGAGACAGTTGATGAGCGTGAACTGTTCAGGAGGCCCCCGGGCAGTGGGACTGGGACCTGTCCTTGGTGCATGAGCTGGCTTTCTGGAACCTAGGGCCTGTGCTGAGACACTTTGCTCAGCCTTGGTGCAGGGAGGAGGGGACTGGATATGCCTCAACTGAATCTACCAGGCTGGGCTGACTCCCCAGGGGAGACCCTGCCTTGGAGGAGGTGGGAATGGGGGGTGGGTTGGGGGGGAGGGCTGGGGGTGGGAGGAGGGAGGACAGGGGAATCTGTGGCTGATATGTAAAATTAAATTAATTATAAAATAAAAATATTTATAAAAAAAAAAGAAAACATAATAAACATGGTAGTTGAGAGTCTGAGCTTTGGGATGAACTCCACCAAGCTCAAAAGTCCACCCTGCCATCCTCAGTCTCCCAAGCCAACACCTTCTGCTCCTCCAGCCTCATCTGTGGGGTCAAAAGACAGCAACACTCACCTCATAGACATTACAGTCTGGCTGTTATTAGGATTAAGTCCCGTTGCAAATGGGGCCACTGTGGACATCTGCCCCAGGAAAGCCACAAAATGTGCTGCCTTTACCGTCTAGTGCTAAGTGACAAATCTCCTAAAAGCAATCGTCGCCCACAATTAACATCACAGATCCTGTGGGGCCCCAAACCCAGTGATCCAGTAGTGTCGGTGGTGCTGGGACTGTCCCTGAAATCAGCTGCCAGGCTGTGGTCTCATCTGAAGGCTTGAATGTAGAATTCACTCCACTCCCAAGATGGCTGACCCGGGCTGCCGAAAGAGCTGTACACACTGGTAGCTGGGGTGGGGGTGGGGATGGGGAGGCGCTCCGTCCTATCCATATCCAGAGGCTGAGCTGGCTGAGTCTTGAGGAACAAATAATTGGTGGAAACAAGGAGGAAGGCTGGACACCCTCCATTTTAGAAGTCCCGAGTTGTCAGCTCTGCCGTGTCCTGATGCAGTGTGAGAAAGTCAACATCACGTGTCAACCTATCAAGAGATAAGTTTCACTGAGGTCATCATGGTGGTTTGGCTGTTGTTGTTGTTGTTGGTGGTGGTGGTGGGTTTTTGTTGTTGTTATTTGGTCTTGAGATTGGGGCTTCCCACATTCAGGCTGTGAAATGAGAGACATTCATTATTCATCTGTGTGTGTGTGTGTGTGTGTGTGTGTGTGTGTGTGTATGCACCACAAGAGTGCAGTGCCCAAGAAGGCCAGAAGAGGGCATCAAATCCTCTAGAACTGGAGTTACAGGTGGTTGTGAGCCATTCCAGGGCCTCTGCAAGAGCAGCAAGTGCCCCTAACCACTAGGCCACCTCTTTAGTCCTTTCTGTTTTTGACACAGGGTCTTCCTATACAGCCCAGGCTGTCCTGGAATCTTCTCCATAGTCCAGAGTATTATCAAACTTGCGATCCTCCTGCCTCGGCCTCCTGAGTGCTGGGATCACAGTTTGTGCACAATCATGCCTGTCCTCTGCAGCAGATACTTTATATCCTATCTGGATCACTTCTGTTGCCTAAAGCAGTGTGAATTGTTATGTCATTGAAGGGGTAACAAGGAAAAAAAATATGTGTGCCATGTTCAGCATAGAGACAGTCATTTTAAAAGCCTAAGTATGTGACAGCCACAAGAACACAGCATCCCCTGAGTGCTAGGAGACAGGATCTGTGAAATGCAAGGGGCTCTGGGAGGAGGCCTACCCAGTATGTTCGTTCATGTGACTTCACACAGTGTTCAGAGCACAGCAAATTTAAGCTTTCTGATCTGGAACTTCCTGGAGTGTTTTCTCAAAGGCACTTTTGAGCTGCCGCCTGTTCCGAACCCTTGGGTACAAGAGAACCCACTAGACATAGCAGAGCATCATCTGATGGGCTGGTTGGAGGGTCCATTTCACAGGTTAGTCTACGAACTCTTTAGGGAAGGGGGTGTGGCTTCTCCCCAAACTCAGCCTCATGATGCCTGGTAAATATTGGAAAGATCAGGCTTTTATTTTCTTTAGAGCGAATGTAGTACCTGCTTGGTTCCTAAGGTGTAAGGAACCTCAGTGACTCAACACACTGTCTGACGCAAGGTGTGGGTTTGGCAGTGAGATGCATGTGGTGTGACCCTGGTTATGACGGCCCGTGAGCGAGGGAGCTTAAGACATACCTGTGCCCAGGCTAGCCCTCAGGCAGCCTCCAGACCCATCCTGACTTGAGTCACATCTATTGCCAAGTTTTGGTAGATGAGAATGATGATCTTACCAAATCCTCCCTACCAGGATGGGGGGAAAAGTGTCAGTAAAGGTCTCTTCTTGGAAGCCTGAGTTGCACCTCTGCACACATGCTGGGCTCATGTGTATTTATACCCACAAGCACACCCCAAAGCCACACACGGGAATGTACACACACACACACACACACACACACACACACACACACACACACACATCCTTGCACAATTATCAGGACAAAGTCTTGGAGTTAGGATTTGGGCACATTTGCCTTTCAGAATTTTCTGGATTTGCCACATCGGATACGCCTCCGATTAAATGATAAGAGAAAAATAGCAACCTTACTTAGGGATGTGATTTTTTTATTTTTCCTGGCCAAGCTCTGGGCACCTCCTCTGCAGGGCGCGCTCACTTAAGGAATACTTCCCCTGCGTTTCTCTCTGTTGTTCCCTGGCAACTTGGTGACGACTCTGTGAAATGGGCGTCATCTTTCCTATCCTTCCATTTTTCAGTGATCGCTGAGCTGCGGCTGGGCAAATGGCCAACATCTGAGAGGAAAGACCTCCTTAAGCTAGATGGCAGGTGACACAGGGAGGCAGTGAGAGCCCTACTGAGTACCTGACGACCCTCCAAGACTGAGAGGTCCCCTGTCGCCACAAAAATTAGGCCCACTCTGACCGGATGATGCTAGAGGGGCCTGACTCTGAAGGCTTCTGTTTGCTATTATTGCTGCTATAATTACAATTATCACCCATGTAATGGATTCTCGACAACGCTTTCCCCTGTGTATCAGCAAAGTTCCCTGCCACTAGCTGGAGGTGGACAAAAGCTGAGGTTTTTATTAAATGTCATCCTGAGAGACATTAAAGCCACTGGAATCCTGGGATTCACGTGGCCTGGCTTTAACACGTGTCCTCCCCACTTCTTTTTCTGATCCCTGTCCAGAAACAGCTCAGCGATTGTCATGACAACCTGAAGAGAGGACGCTCTGTGCAGCCACCCAGAGTGGGGACAGAGGGTCCCGGTGACATGATCAAAGTGTAAGATGAAGAATTCAGGTCTGTGTGCACTTGGCTGAGTCTATACAATCACAGGTCACGGTGAAGGTCACTCTCAGCTCCGCAAACAAACGGAGAGCTCGGTCGGGGCCGTGGCCACGTGGCTGCCCCCAGTCACCACGTTTGACCAGGCTGACCGCCCCCCAAGCCCACATAAGGATCTGTTGCCCCACCATGGGGCTCAAGGTCAGCTGGCTACACTCCATAACGCTGCCTCCGGCCCTCACTGCCTTGAGAGTCAAAGGCTTAATTGAGCTTGACCACAAATGTAACCTCGTGTGAAGAGACAGGGCCATGGGAAAAAAAGCTCTTTATTGTAAAAAAGATATGAAGGGCTTTCCAGAAAGACTTTGGGGCGCGCAGCGGGGGCGGCGGGGGGGGGGGGGTGTCTGTTTCCTCGAGGTGTGGACCAGATATGTCAGATATGGGGGAGGGGAGGAGGAATCCACCCTCCGAGTCCCCCCTCTCTCCATGGTGCTCCAGCAGAATTCTCCTGCAGATCCATGGTCCCAGGAAACAGGCATGAGCCGTGGAAACAGCAGCACTCTGTGGTAGGAAGGACCTCAGTACTAGTCCATCTAGTAGACCCTGGCAAGTCACAGACGCCCTCAAGGGCAGCCTCGGGCACGCGTTCCCAGTGCCAAAATCACAGCCCGAGCGTGGCTTTTCCTCACCCCACCTACAGCAGGCACCTCTCTGTCCTCTTCTTCGCTGCCTTTGCCCTTCCCCATTGTGCCAGGCCCTGCAGAAACTAAGATACACACACACACACACACACACACACACACACACACACACACACACACACACACACACTTCCACAGCACGACGCAAGCCAGATATCGGGACCCCACAAAATCCTTCCGTCATTGGGGTCAAGCCCACCTACCGCTCACTTGATCCCCAGCAACCCTGTGAAGAGGACAGACAGCTGTTATTACACCACCACAGCCCGCTCTGAAGAAACTGAGGTCAAGAGAGGTTAGCGATCTTGTCCCAAACCACACCTGTGAGGAGCAGAGCCTGGATTCGGACCTCAACGACCTGATGCCTCGAGTGCACATGCTCACTCAAGCCCTCCGCGGATTCAAGAGCCTGTGTCAGCTCCCAGAAAATACCTTCCAGGGCTTCCGACACAGACCGCACACCTTTGCTGCAAGGCATGGGTACTGTTGCGCTTCAGAGTCCCCGGGGCCTGGGGTCTTTCTGCTGCTTAGAAGTGAAGGGAATCCTCGCCTTTAGAGGACACCTGACCTCCTGGTCTGGAGGCTGGCCTTTCGTTCTCCACACTGGGGAGTGGGATGGGGAGGGGGGGTACATGAACGGTAAGGGGGAGGGGGGTCTGTCTGCTCTCCTGGTTGTTGTCAGGTCCCCGGTTAACCAATAAGATGAAAGGATGTGACGTACCATGGTTTAGGCTGGTCAAGCACAGTACCCAACCCCCCCGGGGTGTGCTGGGCATCTCTGTGAGGCCCGGATGAGAACTTGTGGTCCACCCCTTCCCTCAGGAGTTGGGGGGGGGGCAGTCAGCATCTGGAGAGAGGGATGCGCTGGTGAGAGGTGACGGCCAAAGGAACTGAAATAGCAGGAAGATGTCAGGAGGGCATGGTGACCGGTGGGATGCGGCGCACGAGGGAGCTAGCCCACTGCGGGAAGGAAAGCAAGCAGATCTTTAGCGGTCAATAAACTGCAAGTGTTTGTAGCTAGAATCTTTTCTCAGTTTTTAGGTGGAAACTCTTGCCAACACGTTGGACGCCATTTGTAGCTAGAGTTTTCCTGCCTGGCCCACAGTCAAGACAAATCTCTCTCACCTGCCAGTCCCACAGCCTCTCAGACCCAACCAAGTAAAAACAGAGACTTATATTGGTTACAAACTATATGGCCATGGCAGGCTTCTTGCTAACTGTTCTTACAGCTTAAATTAATCCATTTCTATAAATCTATACCTTGCCACGTGGCTCGTGGCTTACCGGCATCTTCACATGCTGTTTGTCATGACTCAGTCTTCCACTTCCCAGCTTTATTCTCCTCCTTGTCCTGCCTATACTTCCTTCTGCCTGACTACTGGCCAATCAGTGTTTTATTTACCAACCAATCAGAGCAACACATTTGCCATACAGAACACCCCACAGCAAGTGTTGTTAATGGGAAAGGGGATTGGGAGATAACACTTTGGGAATTCCCACCAGGCTAAAATAACTCCTCGGGATGGCCAGATCGGCTAATAGACCGCCAGCACACAGTGGTTGGGAGGTGAAGGAATATCCCCAGTCCAAGGAGATACAAGTGTCGTTCACTTCTGTCTGGCATAAGGACTCAGAGACAACCCACACAGTTAGTACAGGGGTCCTCCCCTTGTCCAAGGTTCGGCTTTCCACACTCAGTTACTCAGAATTAACTGGGAGAAAACATAGTATACACACCAGAGAGGCAGAAGGCTGGGGGACAGTCAGTGAGTAAAATACTCACTGCATGCAAGTCTAAAGAGCCGAGTTCGAATCCCCCCCAAAAAAACTGTGTAAAATCAGGGTGTGACATCAGGCATCAGTCACCCCAGTCCTCCTGCAGTGACACAGGAAGATCCTGAAAGCTTTAAGGCCAGCTATCCTAGCACAGACATTGAAACAGAAGACACTGTTTCAAATAAGATTGAAGGTGGGGCTTCTGACTTCCCCGTGAGGACCAGGCACACTTGTGTCTGCATTCTCTCTCACACACACAATTGTTTATTTGGTGTATCTATTTTACTTTATGGGCATGAGTGTTTTGCCTGCAAGTGTGTAAGTGCACCATGTGTGTGCCAGGTGCCCTTGGAGGCCGGAAGAGGGCATCAGGTCCCCTGGAACTGGAGTTACAGATGATCGTGATGTGGGTGCTGGGAATTGAACCCAGCTCCTCTGCAAGAGCAGGCAATGCTCTGAACTACTGAGCCATTTCTCCAGCCCCTCAAGAAAAATTTTCCAAAGATACCCTGTTTGGACGGCTGGGGATACAACGGAGATAGCCCTCCGGGAGACAACTTCAGTGAGACAACACAGGTTTACTCCAGAGTATAGGAAACACATAGGATCGGGAAGCCTGGGACAAACCCTATTTTTCATTAAACAGCATGCTCCTATCATAAGGCTTTGTATGTGGCAGCAGGGTCCTGTAGCAAAGCCCCTAGTACAAGTCTTAGTTACCATATGTGCAGCTAAGCCAAGGCTTGTCGCAGGGACCTATGCCAAGGGTCACCCTAGAGATAAATCAGGCATCCAGGCTTAGAGACAGCTTTCAGATAAGATCGGTCTAGGGACCTAGAGACATTCTCCAGATAAGGGCAGGTAGAGAGCAGGAAGTCTCACTGGGGAGGGAGTCCCTCATGTTGGGGAGCTTGGAGAGAGCTGCTAGGCCATGGCAGACTGTGACTCTGACCAGCAAGGCCTCCCAACAAGAGGCAGAGAGCGCACTCATGTGACCTTTGTTATGGTGGCTGCCTACCATGGTTCTTTGTTGTCTTTATGAATCTCGTCCCTGCATAATCTACAAAGTTAAACTGTCTCACAGGTTCGTGGAGAAGCAGTCCGGTACACACAGGGGTCTGGACCGCCTGCGCATTCCCACATCCACAGGACTCTGGGAGCATACTCTCTGTGGAGGGCAGGGGGCAGTGGCCTGCTGTGTTAGCAGGAACTGGCACGGTGCAGAGAGGGACATGGGGGGGGGGAGGGCACAGATTCACAGATCTGTCATTGCCTTTGTGGGTGGCTGCGGACACTGGCTACTCTTCCTGGGCCTGAGACGTTTCCTCTCTCATGTGAGATCATCAGATGAGGACATCGGTTTTGAAAGGTTTTTGTTCTGTTTTGTAGCATGAGACCCTGTTTTAAACACAAATGCTGAGGGTGAAATATACCAGGAAGTGCAGTGAATTGGGGACAGGCCAATGTGGAAGCTTTTGCAGGACTACCTTCCTCCTTCCCCCAAATATGCTCGCCCCCCTCCAGCTCCAGGAGTTCGATGCTTTCCAGAAGCTATGTGGCTGAGTAAGGCTTCCTTGAACAGCTTGCTTAGGTCTCCAGGCCAGATGCCTAAGAAATCAGCTGCAGGGACCCCAAGTAGGTTGGGGCCTTGCTTGTGGACTCCCCACAATTATGGAAGTATCTCTCCACCTTCCATGAAAGCCTCCAAGAAAGCTGAAAAAAAATAGTCCCACATTGGGGTGACTATCACTCAGCTTAGTAAGCTTTGTGCCAAGTTGACAGTTGGAAGCCAATTATGATGTAGTGTTCTGTCCCTGTGCATGCCCTGCCTCTGTGAAACCTACAGACATTGTCTCCTTGCAGGAGCTGAAAACTGAGTTTTCTTTTAAACCTTAGGCCAGGCACTAAACCACAGGCTCATATCAGCTCCACATGACTCTCCCAAAACCTTCATGAATGGGATCATCTCACGGGGACACAGGTCCAATCCTTCATGCATAAGATGAGAACTTTAATACATACACTCTAGGGCTGTTGTGTGGAGAATATGAGAGGCTGGTGTCCCGCTTACACACACAGCCACAACCATTAGCACTGTCACAAAGGCCGCTTCCAAGGACAGCCTCCCTTAGAGATGTCCACTGCAAAGCACCGCACCTGGCAGTTCTCCTATAATTGTCGGCCCCTGACTCCAGCCACTATCTCACTTTCTGTGTTTTCAATTAACTAGTTAAGTGTGATCCAAAATATCAATATAGTTGTCTTGACTCTTACCAAATGCCACAGTACAGTTGCGTATTGTTGTAACATTGTGATAGTTTGAATGCCATTGGTCCCCATAAGCTCATAGGGAGTGGCACTATTAAGGGTGTAGCTTTGTTGGAGTAGGCATGGCCTTGTTGGAGGAAGTGTGTCCCTGTGGGGGTGGGCTTTGAGGTCTCATATATGCTCAAGCCACACCCAGTATCTCAGACCACTTCCTGTTGCCTGCAGATTAAGATGTAGACCTCTCAGCTCCTGCTCCAGCACCATGTCTGCCTTCATGCTACCTTGCTTCCCGCCATGACAATAATGGACTAAACCTCTGAACTGTAAGCTGCCACCCAATTAAATGTTTTCTTTATAAGAGTTGCGGTGGTCATGGTGTCACTTCACAGTAATAGAAACCCTAAGACAGACATATTGTCATGTTTCCATCTTTTACTATTACCTGTTGTTGTTAATATCTTATTGCCTTAATAAATTAAACCTTAACATAGGTCCATGTGTTAGTTTCCTGCCAACTTGACACAAACTAGAGTCGTCTGAGAAGCAGGAGCCTCAACTGAGCAAATGCCTCCATCATATTTTCCCGTAGGCAGATCTGTGGGGTATTGTCTTGACTAGTAATTGCTGTGGGAGAATCCATCCCACTGTGTATGGTACCATCTCTGGGCTGGTGGTCCTGAACTGGGTAAGAAAGCAGGCTGAGCAATCCATGGAGAACAAGCCAGTAAGCAGCACCCCTCCATGGCCTCTGCATCAGCTCCTGCCTCCAGGTTCCTGCCCTGCTTGAGTTCCTGTCCCTGCTTCCTCTAATGATGGACCACAGTGTGGAGGTGTAAGCCAAATAAACCCTTTGCTCCCAGCTTGCTTTTTGATCATGGCGTTTCATTGCAACTAAAGAAACTCTAAGACGGCCACAGTGAGATCCTATCTCAAAATAAATAAAGTGGCTGGAGAGACGGCTTTGCAGTCAGGAAGACTTACTGCTCTTACAGAGGACCTGGTTTGGTTCCAGCACCCACATGAATGCTTACAACTGCGCTTTAACTCCAGTTCCATATGATCCAGCGCCCTCTTCTGGCCACCTCAGGTAATTCATGCTGCTTACTGGTCTCTGCTTCTGTTCCTGCCTCTAGGATTCTGCCTCGGGTTCCCTCCAGGATGGGCTGCGATTGGGATGTGGAAGCCACACAAACCTTTTCATCCCTACGTTGATTTTGGTCATGGTGTCTCTGTCACAGCAACAGACTGTAACTAGGACACTCGGTGTGCAAAAGCAAAGCACAGCACACAGACGGTCCCCACGTACTGTGGTTCTGCTCACACAGTGGTGTGAGCATTGTCCATCCAACCGTTCTACCCTTCACTCTCAATACTCAAGGAATCACACAAGACAGTCAACACTTTATTAGGAAATGGGCTTTGTGATAGATCGTCTTGCCACATGTTGGCTAACGGAACTGATCTGAGCGCACTTAAGGCAGGTCAGGCTGTCACGCTTGGTAAGTCAAGCATATTAAATGAATTTTCAGCTTCTGATAATTTCTCTTACAGTGGTATTCTTGGGGACATAACTCTGTTAGAGGTCTAGGAGGATTTGTGCAGGGTCTGGATGCATTCAGTTCCAGGCTAAGAAGCTCTTATCAGACCCAAAGAGGAGTTTGAGTGAGCGCTAAGCCTAGTGAGCCAGGCTCACTGAGATGTCAATCAAAATCACCCGTGGCTTTCTCCTCTCCTCACACAGGGAGGGCGGGCCAGTGCTGAGCCAGGCCTCCCAACTCCTCCATTCTAATTAAGAGACAAATCTTCCAGGATGGGCTGGTGATCCTGACATGGTAGCCCACGGTGAAGTCTGTGGAGAGTGTCACAGCCCATATTAATCTCCCCCTACTGTCGAGTCTTAAGCATGGCAACCCCAACATGCCTGTGTTGAGCCCAAGAACAATGCCCACACACTGTGATCTGAGAAACCTGTGCTGGCAAATATTTCCTCCCACAGTGGAGTTAGTCACAGCCGTGTGCTGGTCAGCTTCCTACCAGGAGGGCAGGATAGATATCCAGCGTCACATACTGTCTCACAGTTCTGGGGGTTTGGAGAGTTAAATGGAGGGGCCATTTCTGGAAAGTGTCTTCTTTGTGTTGGAAAAGGTAGAAGGAACCACACGTTGAGAGAGAGCAACAGACCAAACCCTCAACCTAAAATCTTCTCGTAGCATATCCAAGCATGAGAGGGAAGATTTCGTGACATGGACATCTCAAATTAGACTCTCCCCTCACTGTTTGCGGGATACCCACCTTGTTACATGAAGCCCACCTCCCTCCTGCTGCATTAGATCACCTCCCTCCTGCTGCATTAGATCACCTCCCTCCTGCTGCATTAGATCACCTCCCACCTGCTGCATTAGATCACCTCCCTCCTGCTGCATTAGATCACCTCCCTCCTGCTGCATTAGATCACCTCCCTCCTGCTGCATTAGATCACCTCCCTCCTGCTGCATTAGATCACCTCCCTCCTGCTGCATTAGATCACCTCCCTCCTGCTGCATTAGATCACCTCCCTCCTGCTGCATTAGATCACCTCCCTCCTGCTGCATTAGATCACTTCTCTCCTGCTGCATTAGATCACCTCCCTCCTGCTGCATTAGTTCACCTCCCTCCTGCTGCATTAGATCACCTCCCTCCTGCTGCATTAGATCACTTCTCTCCTGCTGCATTAGTTCACCTCCCTCCTGATGCATTAGTTCACCTCCCTCCTGCTGCATTAGATCACCTCCCTCCTGCTGCATTAGTTCACCTCCCTCCTGATGCATTAGTTCACCTCCCACCTGCTGCATTAGATCGCCTCCCACCTGCTGCATTAGATCGCCTCCCACCTTGTGGGAGCCCGTTCTCAGGCAGGTCCGCATAGAGGATGATTAGGACCACGGGCCTGAGTGCAGGTGTCTGGGATGGTCTGCACTTGGCTGTGCTGGGGGAGGAGGTCTTTTGCTCCACCCCTTGGCGTCTCTATAAAAACCCTGGGGCAGAGACAGTCGGGCCCGTTGGAAAAGGTTCCAGGCCCTCTCGAGGCTATCCTTTATTTTCTATTTGTTTATCTCCACAAGATTCTCTGCAATAAATCCTTCTATCTAATATTTCCTGCTGCTCACACTCAAGAAAACTCTGGGGAACTGTGGGGGTGGTGGGTAAACGACCCACACCACCTGCTGCATTAGTTCTCACCTCCCAACTGCTGCATTAGATCACCTCCCACCTGTTGCATTAGTTCTATCTGCTGCATTAGCTGCACCCTCCACCTATTGCATTAGGGATCAAGTTCCCAACACATGCTTTCTGGTGATGCAGTCAAACCATACACTGCAAAGAGGCAATAAAAACATGCATAAGAAGAATGAAGAGTGTATCTTCGAGACCTTGAGGGATGGGAAACATTGAGCCTGAGAACAAGCACGTGCATGTCCTCATAACTGATGCATGCCTTCTTCAACTCAGAACTGGAGCAATTGCTGATAAATGGGAAACACAGCGGGTCCTTGAGAGCAAAGGAGGCCTTTTGTTACCTGATACTTGTAGCTTGGACAGCTAATACTTGACAAATCAGGGGAAACAAGCCAGTAGGCAGCGCTCCTCCATGGTCTCTGCTTCAGCTCCTGCCTCCAGGCTCCTGCCCTGACTCCCCTCAACGATGGAATGACACTCAGAAGTGTCAGATGGAATAAACCCTTTTCTCCCAGAGCTGTTTTTGGTCAGCGTGGTTTATCACAGCAACAGGAAAGCGAAGAAGATCACTTGTTTACTGCACAGTCCAAAATCTTCAAGTGGTTGGGGCCTATGGTCTGCAAAAGAAGCCTTTTAAAGGGGGCTCTAAGCCCTGCCCCCTCCACAAGCCTGGCTCTCTGAGCACACATGCATGCTGCCCTTCCCTAGGAGTTAGCACACTGTGTCACAATTCTGACAAAACCACTGTGTTTTCATCAAATTATGGTGGCTGAACAAAGTGCACAGACTCTAAGGACAAGGTGACGTTGGTCTTAGGAGGGCAGCAGACCCCACTGTAAAGATGAGCCCCTGAACTAGGCCCATTTGGGGCCTCAGGCAACGTACCTGAGTCCTCTGGCTTTGGTTGTCTTATCAGTCAAATGGGATTGGAAACAGCTTCCTTGCTGGGTTGCTGTGTAGATGGAAGGTGGCAATATCTGTATGTACCATGTTTGGTGCATGGGTAAACTGAGGACTAGTAAAGAAATTGAAAACTACCTGAGCACCTCATCATCCAAAACTAGGCTCTTTTTTATAATGAAAGGAGACAATGACTACTGATTTTCCTTGATACTGGGGATAGTTTATTTTTCCATAGCAAAACCATGATTGGTCGGGGAGGGGAAAGGATGGGAAAGGTTTCAGCAAATAATACCCCAAAATGTCTGAATAAAATTTGAAAAAAAAAAAATCCAGTTGATTTTCTTCCCAGGGACTGGAAGCGGCGTGGGCAGTTGGGCAATACAGGGTCGATTTTCTGCTCCATCTTTAGAACGACAAAACGTGATGGCGGCAGCCAGCGCCAAGGGGGATCTGCATTTCCTTCCTCAGGGAGAGACAAACACATCCGTCCATTAAGTCTTTCAAATCTGTGGCCACAGATCGCAGGGAAGCTTGATTGGGTTGGGCAATTGCTTGGAAAGCCTGTTCTGTCTGGGAGAGCAGGGCCCCCTGCTAGAAGTGCTCCAGGAAGAAAGCCTTCTCCCATGGGTAGTGCCAATGGTCCACGGTCCTTCGGGGACTGGGGAGAGGGAGGGCGGATGGACTGGTGTTGACTGGGAAATACAGAAGGAGGGACTCTGTCTGGCGGACTCTGCAGCGTCGGTCTGGGGTCTACACCGCTGCGGAGTGGCCTTGATCCCTTTAACAAAGGATTTGAATGGGTTCTGGTCCCAGGTCCCCTCTTTCAATTTGCTTGGACAAACACACAGTGAAAGCTCACTTGCGCAACATCCCAGGGGAAGAGCTAAAGCCACATGAATTCATTTGAGCAAAAGCCGAAGCTTGGCCGTTCAAACTGCAAACACCATTCACTCAGAGTTTATTTATCTTACGAGAGAGCTTTTGCAATTTCATGTCATAATTCCCTGCTCCCTCTCGGTCAGGAGACGGCCTGAGCAGAGCACAGGGCACAGCACCCCCTGCTGGTTGTTTTGTTAGCTGACCTCTGGGTCATCAGGGAGAATATTGCGGACCCAGAGACACCAGGAGGAGATGCGAAGAAAAGCCGCTCCCCACTGTGTGTCTGTGAATTCTGTCCTTGCCCCTCTACCACGGGGCTACTATTGGTCATTTCTTCTACCCACTCATGCTCATCCAAGCTCGCGGCTTTAAACACCATCCATATGCCCAGGCCTTTCCTGGACGACAGACTTACTTATCTTCCACACACTGCAAAGCTCCATTAGGATAGTGGATGCAAACCACGGGCTCTGAGACTCAGCACCTGCCCTTGCCAAGCCAGACTTCCTCTCCGGACTCTCCCCAACCCAGTGAGGGCAACGCCTTCATTTCTACATCTGGGAATTTGAGTCCTCACCCACTGGCCCGGGTGATCAGCAGCCCTGTGACCTTACCTTTAAAATACACTCCGAGGTCAGTTACCTCAGTCACTACCTCAGCAAGAGCCACCACCTACCTTTTCCTGAGCTACTAAATTTCCTATTCAGCTTCCCGGGTTCCTGTCTCTCCGGTAGGCAAAGCCCTGCAAACTCCCCACACAGGCCTGCAAGGGCCTGATGCTGTTGTTCCTCTGGCTCTCCGGTCACTCGCAGTTCTGCCTCAGGAGCTCTGCGATTGCCCTCTCCTCTGTTTCAATGGAGCCCACCTGGGTTAGCTCCAGATCCCACCTGGGCTCCGGGTGCCACCGGGGCGTCATTCCCTCCTGAGGAATGACCTGGGCACTTCAAGCATCTTCCTCAATACTGTATTGGGGTTCGCTAAAAGAACGGAACTGGCTGGGCGGTGGTGGCGCACACCTTTAATCCCAGCACTCGGGAGGCAGAGGCAGGAGGCTCTCTGTGAGTTCGAGGCCAGCCTGGTCTACAGAGTGAGTTCCAGGAAAGGTGCAAAGCTACACAGAGAAATCCTGTCTCAAAAAAACAAAAACAAACAAACAAAAAAGAACGGAACTGATAGAATCAGTGTGCATGTGTGCGTGCGTGCGTGTGTCTTACAGGCTGTGGTCTGGGTAGTCCAACAACGAGTGTACCACCCAAAAGAAAGGCTAAGAATCGTATAGTTGTTCCCTCCATGAGGCTGGATGTCTCAGCAATCCCAGCCTGGTGCTGACGCCCCAGAGGATTCCCAGAGAGCCGCTGGTCCTCAGTCTACATTTGCATCCCGAAGAAGTCAGTTCTCACACCAATGCCTGGGCAGCAGGAAGAGAGAGAGACACTGGACCTGACTTGAGCATCTGAAACCTCAAAGCCCACCCCTAGTGACACACTTCCTCTGACAAGGCCACACCTCCTATTAGTGCCACTCCCTAGGAGCCTATGGGGGCCATTTTCATTCCAACCACCACAGGAAGGAAAAGGTTTATGTGGCTTATACTTCCAGGTCACAGATCATCACTGAGAGAAGTCAGGGCAGGAATAAGGCAGAGCCCATGAACTTCCTGGCTCTCTAGCTTCTGGCTTCTGCTCAGCCGCCTTTCTTATCCAGCCCAAACCTACCTAGTGATGATACTGCCCACAGAGGGCCAGGCTTTCCTACATCCGTCAGCAATAGAGAGGCAGGCCAATCTGATGGAGGCGGTTCCTGAGTTGAGGCTCCCTCTCCCAGATGACTGGAGGTTGTGTCAAGCTGACAACAGAGACTAATCAGCACAGACCCCAGTTTAGCTGTGTGACTTTGAGCAAGGCACCGGGGTGTTAATGTCTTTAAAATGGGTACAATAATGTACAAACCCCCAAAATATGTGCTTTGAGATAAATGAAAATAAAAACATACCATTGTGAAAGTTAGTGCCTTCAGGGAAACCTTCAAGCTGTCCACAAGCATACACATACAGTCACTCACTACACACACACACACACACACACACACACACACACACACACACACACATACACACGCACGCATGCACACACGCGCGCGCACACACACATACACACACACACACACACACACACACACACACACACATGCATGCACAAGCACACCTTTTTTAAAAAAAAGAAAATCTCAGACCAACAACTTAGCATTCCACCTGAAGAAAGTTGAAGAAAGAAAACCCAAAATTGAGCAGAAGGAAGGAACGAACAAGGATTACAGAAAGAGGAGACCAAGAAGAAGACGGCAACAGAGGAAAAAAGTCAATGAAACAAACCAATAAAATCAAAAGATCAACGATTGGGAAACAGTCCATTCAACCCATCAAGAGAAAAGAGACAATTCCAAGTACTAAGTCAGGCGTGAAAAGGGACGTTAGTCCTGAACTCACAGCAACACAAAGAATGACCAGAACACAGTGCAAAGCACACACGTGGACAAGCCGATGAACCAGATGAAAAGCACAACTTTGAAGAAACAAACTACTGAACTGATTCAAGAAGAAAGAAAACCCGAGTAAACCTAGGGTGAATAAAGATGCTGTGTCTGCAATGGCAAGGATTTGAAGAATTACCATGAGTCCTCAGACAAGCTTCCAGGAAACGGGAAAAGGTAACCCTCAACACAGCTCTCTCTCAGGAGCCGCCGACAAAAGCTTCCCTGGTGGAGCTAAGGCCTTCCGTAAGTGGGGCTCTGACCCCACTCCACCCTGCTCGGGGGTTTAAATTTAGCTGTCAGTTCCATCTCGGAAAGAAGCCGCACCCTTCTCTACCCTAAAAATTCCCATGTGTCTTTCGTAAAAACACACCAGCAGCCCTCATACCTTCAGCTCCAGGGAGGAGGAGGGGAGTGTCTACTTCGTGTCTGCCTCTCTCTCCTGTCCTGGAAGCTGGGGACTGTGGTTCCAGCACCTGCCTGGAGTCTCTTACTATCAGGAGACATCAGCTTTTGCTGAAAGGGGCGGGGTGGGGGAGTGGGGGAGCCATTCCTGTGTTATGACCGTTTCCAGAGCTGAATTTGGTCATCTCACCTGGATCCTGATGGAGACGCCCCCTTTGCGAAGACAGCATCCGTAGGAAAACGAATCTGAAGAAAAAGGAGGATGTTCCATTTCAGACATGCTCAGAAAGTAAAGGGAACGAGCCGGCCCCTTCCTGTGCGTGCACTGCACCTGTAGTCTGTCCCCAAGGCACCCGCCAGGAACCGATCCTGCCTCTGCCGTCCTCCCTGAGCCCCGTGGTGTTGATACTAAAAATGCTGAGAGGTTTCAAACACAACCCTTGTCCCTAAGGAGCTCAGGCATCCAGTGAGGAGAAGAGAGGCAGGGGACAAAGAAGGAGAAAGACCTGTCACCTCTTGGAACCTCCTGGGATGAAGGAAGTGAACCCCCAGGTGCTCCAGGTGGCCAAGAGCTTCGCCAAGGGGACCCTGCAAAGAGGGAGAGCACTCCTGCAGGAGACACTAGGAAAGAATAGCGTGTGTGTGGAAAGTAGTGAGGGCAGGGGAGAGGCGGGGGGGGGGGGGGGGGGGGCCACTGGGGATTTGTTTTGAATATACAGGGCAATATCTGGGTCTCTCTGTTCTGAGTCAGTCAGCAGGCCTCCACTTGGAGGCAGCCTAGACGACCATTTCCAAAGTGGCTCACTTGTAAACTGGTAAGTTCTTGCTTATGATCAATAACCCTCAAACACTCCAATCTGCCATCCACCCGCCTCTCTGCAGGCCTTCAGAAGGTTCTTGAAGGGCCTGACCGCTGGGCTTCCCGGCCTTACAGTGGCATTCCAACCTGACCTTGGGATGGACAGACTCAAAACACGGTTTCACAAGAAACAAAGCCCTTTGTAGCCTAAGAGTGTTTTAAGAGCCTTTAACTTTGTCTTTTTGCCCTTGTGAAGCTACTGCATAGTTTGCTCATGAAAACAAACGGGGTGGTGTGTGGGGGGGAGAGAGCTATTCTCTTTGTTTGCTGATGTTTCTTTACTTGGTGTTGTGAAATGTAGCTAACAAACCAAGTTAAATGCTCTTGTGCTGAGCTCCCTCAAGGCTCTGCTAAGCGTGACAAATGAGAGGACCGTCACTTCTCGCTTCTCATCGGGAAGATAAAACATCGATATATTAAATTTTGTGTTTTAATCAAGTTTTCCCACATGAGGGCTTTAATTGGTGCTTTTTCATTGGCCAATGTGAGCTTCCATTTTCCAGCCAGATGCTGCCCTTGGCTTGAAGAGGTCGTGGAGCCTGGCCAGTGAGTGGCCTTACGCAGTGGAAGAGCTGGGGTCCCACGCAGGCCCCCATCGTGTGCTCACCTCTGGGTCCCTCACAGAGCGCAGCTGCTGAAGTGGAGCCTCTCTGTGGCACAAATCTCTTAGGACACACCAAGGATTGCAAACCCCCTTCCTGTCTCAGCAGCGTGTGGAAAGATCTGAGATGAGAGACAGCCTGTCCTTTTATCTTCAAAGCTTGAGAGGTCTTGGGTCTAAGAGGAAATAGGTTATTTGGGCTGAAAAAGACAATTAGGTTTGGATAGTTAAACACAGGGCCAAGCTCCCTCCCACCCTCACCCCCCAAAATTAAAACCAAACAACTTTTTGCCTCATAGGAAACCCAAGTTTGTCAATCTGCTCTTAACTCAGGAATGCTGCCTAGAAATCAGACATTTTATGTTGGGAATGCCAACACCAAGGTACAAAAGGCTGGTGAGAGGGTGGGAGAGAGGTTCTGGTGATGCAGTGTGAGCTCCTACAGCCTTACTAGAGGTTTAGACGAAAAGGTTAGGGAAACAGTTCGGAATAGGACCATGAACCAAGAGACACTAAGTAGATAAGGAGATACTCCAAAAGTTACCTTACACACACACACACACACACACACACACACATTCTGCAAGCCTATCAATGTTTGCAAAGGTCGTTTGACTGACTACTAAGCCTCTCAGGCCTGATGGGTGAGGTTTGCAAACGTGATTTAAAATGTTATTATTAGGTTATCAAATGGCTTTATTTGTGGGCTCATTTGTTTGACACAGGGTCTCACGCTGTAGCCCAAGCCAGTTCCCAGCTCTCAATTCTCCTGCCTCAGCCTCTCTAGTGCTACGATTGCCCAATGTGCTGGTTTGTTTTTATCGGCTTGACACAAACTAGAGATGCCTGGGAAGAGGGAACCTCAGCCGAGGAACTGCCTCATCAGATCGGCCGGTGGGGTGTTTCCTTGACCACTGACTTACAGAGGAGGGCCTAGGCCACTCTGAGGGCTGCCATCCCTGTGGAGGCGACCTGCACAAAGCAGAGGGAGTAAGCAGCAAGCAGCTTTCCTCTGTCATCTCTGCTTCAGTTGCGGCTTCCCGTCCCTGCCTGACTTCCCGTCCCTGCCGACTTCCCCTGATGACGGGCTGTAAGCCGGAGGTAGGCTCTTGGTCATGGTGCTCACCACAGCGATGCGAACCTCACTAGGACACTTGATTTAAATGACTTTCTCTAGTCAAGGCATCTGGTCTCCTGAGCCCCAGTTTCTCCATCCATGCAACAGATTAAACAATTACCTTGCAAACAAATCCCTGTAGGAAGGTCTGTTGATAAGGATGCACACAGGGAGCTCACCAGCCCCCAGTGTCCAGCACTAATGGCCACGGCTTCTGGTTTATAGTACTGGCTAGATTTCGTCAACTTGACACAAACCAGGATTCCCGGGAAGACGGAACCTCACCTGAAGATTGCCTCCTCCATCAGACTGGCCTGCACACAAGTCTGTGGGGGCATCTTCTTGAATGCTAACTGATGGAGGGGCCAGGCATCCCCTGGGCAAGTGGTGCCATGTTGTGTAATAAAGCGAGTGGAGTGAGCCGTGGAGACACAAGCCAGTGAGCAGCATTCCCCCATAGTTCCTGCCCCAGCTTCCCTGGATGACGGACCAGGATCTGGATGTGTGTAAGCCACGTAAACCCTCTTCTCCCCAAGCTGTTTTTAGTCACGCTGTTTATCCCAGCAACAGAAAGCCAATTAGGACATTTATGATCCGTATGAAAATACTGTATGCCAAGGAACGAATGTCAGCGCTCCTTTAAAAAGGAATGTTTCTGTGTGCAAGCACATTTCCTTTAAAATATTACCCATACCATCCAGTCTCCCTGGATAGTTTAAGGTTACAGCTTTGTTGGGGGTGGGGTAATGAAATCTGCATGCACAGCTGTTTTTAAAGTTATTATAAATGTCCTGGAATTTCATGATTAAAGGGTACCTTTTGATAATTCATTATGTAATAAGACAGAAGCCAGGGTGTGAAATTATTCCCGGAAAATCATTAATAGGAAATGTCATCTCCTTCTCTCCTTCCAGAGAATGATGCAGGTGAAGAAAAGAAGCGTTTTTTTTTTGTTTTTTTGTTTTTTTTTTTTTTTAATAATTGTGGGCTGGGGAGACGGCTCAGTCAACGAGGTACTTGCTGCACAAGCATCTGAGTCCAGAACCAGTTGTGGAGCACGTGTCTCTAATCTCAGAACCAGGAAAGTGGAGACAGACAGTTCTCTGCAGCTCACTGGACAGACGGCCTAGCCAAACCGATGTGATCTGAGTTCGAAGAGAGACGCCGTCTCAAAAGATAAGATCCGACGCATTTGTACCCAAACCCCACTGCTACATACAAACACGTACCACAGACATCACCAGCAGCAACCAAAGAAAGAAAGCAGAAAAAAAAAGGAAGGAAAGAAAGACTATAAGCTGCATGTGATGGGGCTATACCGTTAATTTTTTTAAAAAGAGTGCGTAAAATATTTGCTAATTGGTTTTATTGCTTCGGTTAGGTTTTTCGAGAGAGGCATAAAATATCCGTTTATTGGTTTTTATTGCTTTGGTTGTTTTTGTTTGCTTGTTTGTGTTTTGTTTTGAGGCAGGTTCCCACATGGTAGCTAGACTGGCCTTGAACTCTCAGTAACCCTAAATCTCCCGAGTATTGGGATTCTGCTGTGAACTACCACATCCAGCCCAGTGGGGAAGAGCTCTGGCTGCTTTGGAGGGGTGGCTAGGAGGTCCCATCCCCAGCACCCACGGGATTGCTGACTACTGTCTGTCACTCCAGCCCCAGGGTGTCTGACACTTTTCTGGCCTCTGCAGTCACCGCAAGTGTGTGGTGGACACACACACACATTCGTCCAAACACTCACACATGTAAAAATACAGTTTTTTAAAAGAAGTGGTAGATTCGTTTCCCTTTTGCAAAAATGGAATTAGACGTTGAATCTGAGTGTTCTTTTTCACAGCACGTGATCGGTGGAATGCAGTCCTGTGGAGGAAATATGCACCCTCACTTCCAAGGGCCAAACAAGAAGGGAGGGAGGTCAGCTATGTGGGAACACGGTCCGCGTGCCCGTGAGAAAGCTCTAAGAAGAAAAGACAAGAGTCTTGGCACCTCACTTTCCTCAAAAACACAGACTTGTTCTTGGAGTTGCTTTCATGGTCTTCCTAGGTACGATGGGTAGGAGTGAGTTCACTTTAGATCACTCATCACAACTAGCCATTGTTATTTGTTTACATGCCTCTGTGGGAAAACATGTGTTTGCCACAAGGACAAGATGTGCAGCTTGTCCTTGTGATTGTACGCCTTACGTGACTTTTCTTAACCTCAGAGTATAAATTGTCCGATGCTCTGAATAAAGTTGGATACTGCGTGGGACTTCAGTCCACTTCACGTTTAGGCTCCCTTCTTCTAGGTCCCACCGCCTCTATAGCTGTAAATAAGCTGACCCTTGGGAGCTTTCTAGAAACTGGCTTTCATCGTGTACTCATTTATCCAACATGGGCTCCAGAAAAGGTGAGATAACCGTAGATGAAGGCTGGCCCGCGGGCATTCTGGGAGCAGAAGGATACGGTTGGATCCCCAGGGAAGAAAAGGCCCAAGGCGTGTTTTAATGTGGCTTCTTTAAAATGATGAGTTTCAGGGGCCTGGGGTTGGTTTCTTTGTTTGTCTGTTTGCTGTTTGTTGAGATGGGATCTCATTATGTTGCCCAGTTGACCTTGAACTCACAGGCTCCAGTCCTCCCATAGCAGTCCCTGGGACTACAGGCTCCAATCACCAAATCCTGTCTTAAAACACTGGGTTCTCAGCACTCAAGCGGCAGAGGCAGGAGGCTCTCCATGAGTTCAAGGCCAGCTTGGTCCACATAGCAAGTTCCAGGCCACCTGGGGCTGTGTAGTGAGACCCTGCCCCCAAACAAAAACAAAGAACTACTAGACTGTGAAGAGCCTGACAAGACGAAGTAGTGACAAGCACAGGCTGGGCCGCTAACCTGCTTCCTGGGATCTGTCACCATACACGGGGTGCTAGAGGGAAATGTCACAGCCGGTGGTATTTGGCAATGTGGGCTCGAAGTGCATACCTAGTGACCGCTTTGCTGGCTTCGGATAGCCCACCAGGTATGTGGTTGCTCCCTGAGACTGTCATGGCGTGAGCAAGGAAGAGTGGGCTATCCAAAGCCACGTTTTCGGAGCCAGAACTTATGCTTGGCTGACCATGACGTCACGCTTCCTATAATGTTATCAAAGTCAGAAGGTCAAAAGGTACGGATAAAGCAGCTGGAGGTGTGCCGCTTGGAGCTGAACTTGCTCTCCTGTGAGTCCATCTTGCCCCATCTTACTAGTGCCCCAGGGATCACAATCAATCAAACCGACAAGATGGACCATCGAGTTTTCCCAACCCCAGCCCCTGGCCAGCAAGAGTTATTTCCTTTCTTTCTTCTTCTATTATTATTATTGTTGTTGTTGTTGTTGTACCCTGGCATGTTGTTGGTTGTTTTTGCTCTTTTGGGGGGCCCACCACCCAGTTCCCAAATAAATCATTTTTTTTTCTTTTTTTAAATTTTGTATTTATGTGCACTGGTATTTTGCCTGTATGTATATCTGTATGAAGGTGTCAGATACCCCAGAACTTGAGTTACAGAGAGTTGTAAGCTGCCATGTGGGTGCTGGAATCGAACCTGGGTCCTCTGGAAGAACAGCCAGTGCCTTTAACTGCTGAGCCATTTCTCCAGCCCCTGAAGATGCATTCTTAATTATGAATGCCCGGCCTTAGCTTGCCTTATTTCCAGCCAATTTTCCTTAACTTGAATTATCCCATCTACCTTTGCCTCTGGGCTTTTTCCTTTTCTTACTTCTGTATATCTTACTTTCAGTCTTACTCCATGGCTGGCTGTGCAGCTGTGCAGCTGGGTGGCTGGGCGGCTGGGTGGCTGGGTGGCTGGGTGGCTGGGTGGCTGGGTGGCTGGGAGGCTGTGCAGCTGTGCAGCTGGGTGGCTGGGCGGCTGGGTGGCTGGGTGGCTGGGTGGCTGGGCGGCTGGGTGGCTGGCCCCTGGCATCCTTCTCTCCTTATTTTCTTGCTCTTTCTTCTTTTCCTCCCAGAGTTGTTCTATTTATTCTCTCTGCCTGCCAGTCCATCCCATCCTTTCTCCCGCCTCGCTATTGGCTGTTCAACTCTTTATTAGACCATCAGGTATCTTAGGCAGGTAAAGTAACACAGCTTCACAGAGTTAAACAAATGCAACATAAAAGAACGCAGCACATCTTTGCATTATTAAACAAAAGTTCTACAGCATAAATGAATGTAACACATCTTCAACTAATATTCTACAAAACTAGCTGGCCTTGAACTCACAGAGAGCTACCTGCCTCTAGAGTGCTGAGATTAAAGGAGTGTGCCACCACACTCAGCCACAGTGGTGACTCTAGCCACTGCAGTCACATTTCACACTGTGCCTGTGAAACTTATTTATGGACCCGCCTGTCCTGCCATGAGCTCCTGGAGGGCTGGGTCAGGGTTTCTGCGGCTTTAGGATGTGAAATGCCTGCCACAGAGAGGCCACCTAATAAATGCTTAATTAATTAAATCAAATATAAATGCCTAACTAACCAATGAATTACAATGGGTAATTACACACTGCCAGAGAATCGGGATGACCCTGGAAACCCTGTGTGAGAGAAGCTCCCTTTAGTTGGGTCTGGCCTACTCTAGGGTCAGGTCAGTGTGATTTAACTGCAGACCCTTGTCACATGACCTCCCAGAGCTCTGCCTTTTCTAGTTCCTAGCTGTCCCCTGAAATGGCCCCAGTGTCCTCCGCAGGCCACAGGCTACCTCCTAGGATGCAAGCTGATGTCTCTGTTCAGCCTGTGGGCTAAGGGCACAGCCCTGTGGAGGACACTCCCTGAGCTTTACCAGAGGTGCTGGGCTAGTGGACCAATCAGAGCAAGTCAGTTTTCTCTCAGGGCTGGACTTACTTCAGGCTTAGGGTGAGCCCCTGGGGACTGCTGGGAGCCCTCAGTCCTAGCCTGTGCTTCACACCTCTGCAGATGTTCCCCTCCTACAATCACAGACACACACACACTCACATACACACTCACACACACTCATACATACACGCACATTCACACACACACATGCACACATGCATATACACACTCATACATGCACACACTCATACACACACATACACATATATATGCACATACACTCATATATGCACACATTCATACACACACACTCATACACATACACACACATAAATACACACAAACATATACACACACCTGCACACATACACACACACTCATACACACTCATACATGCACGCACACTCACACACACCTATACACATGCATACACACACATACACATATATACACACATACACATATATACACACACACTCATACATGCACACACTCATACGCACACCTACACACACATTCATACACATACACATACATACATACACACACATAAATACACACAAACATACACACACATACACACCTGTCAATGTGGAAACTGGGTTCAGGCCTCAGTTTCTTGGGGACACATTCTTTGACTCTATTTCCCACTGCCTGTGGTTCCCAGAAGCTCTGTCCAGCCTTCCTGGCTTCCGTCCCAGAGCCTACCACTCCACAGTGAGCCCAGGACACTCAGGATAAGGACCAGGTTCTTTCAATGTCACACAGGCCCACCCAGAGCCTGCCCAGAGGCGGCGCAGTCAGTGCACAGCTCGGCCAGCACTTGGAGGAGGACTGTGTGGCCCCGCCAAGTCTAGGTCATCGAGGAAGCAGGGATGGCAGCCAGGGGCAGCGCTTTCCAGGTGTGGTGGCTACTTGCTGTGGCTTCCGGTCCTCTCTGGGGACGGACGTGTCCATTCTCCAAGACAACAGGCAGCTTTGAAGCATTTCTCTCTCCCCGCTTCAGCTAGAGAAAGGAAAGTCCGAAGCAGGAGAACTAAGTAAATGAAGGTCTCCCCTGCAAGGACACCAGCACCCTGGGCAGGGTGGAGGAGCCTCCCTTCCCTAAGAGGACAGGATGGTTCATCCCGGAAACAGGGAGCTCAGTGCTGTGATGGTGGCAGCGGCAGCACAGAAGAGCATCCGAGCAAAGGTCCCTGCGGACCTGACAAAGGGAAAGAGATGGGCAGCAGGACACCGACCTTTTCACAGCGTGCCTTCCATTACAGTTGTCCAGGTGTCGTTTGCTTCCGAACCTCTGCTAAGTTCAACCGTTTCAGAGGAGTTATTTTTTCAGATCTTAGAAGAGCATCCAAAGGCCCTCTACTCCCACCATGATTCATTTCATTTTAGCCGTACTGGGCTGGGTGCTCACAGCATGCCGAGCAGGAGGACACCATAACGCCATTCCTCAAATCACATAAATGACCTCATAAGTTCTAGTTTGCCTCTTCAAGGTGAACTTGGGAAATGTAAACACCTGTTGCTTGCCATGTACTCCGCCGTGCTCTAAACACGCTCTCTGTACTGGGTTATCTGATGCTCTCTGGCCCCAGACAGGGACATGACATGGCAGGGAGACAGCTGAAGTGAAGCCAAGTCATATATTATGAAAAAGACAAGCCACACGGGGTCTCTGGGACTTCCACTGGCAGTTGGAGGGAGCTAGTGCCGATCAAAGAGGGGCTGGCTGAACCAACGGGTGGCAGGTCTTTATTGCATTTCTGGGGTGGGCTAACCTCTGGTAATTATTCACTGGCCATAGGTATCGTTTCAAAAGATCTTTTCTTCTGTGCATGCTGTGCTAATTACTTTTCTGCTGTGATAAAAGACAGAGACCAAGGCAACTTACAGAAAAGGGAGTTTATTTGGGGCAAGCAGCAGGTATGGCATGCAGAAGGTATGGCATGCAGCAGGCAGAGCATGCAGCAGGCAGAGCATGCAGCAGGCAGGGCATGCAGGAGCAGGAAGCTGAGAGCTCACATCCTCAACCACAAGCACAGAGCAGAGAAACAAACTGGAAGTGGGGTGCAGCTTTACGCTCCCACCATCCCACCCCAGTGACATACTTCCTCCAGCAAGGCCACACCGCCTAAACCTGCCCAAAGAGCACCACACACTAAGGTCCAAGTATTCAAATACCATGGGGACATTTGGCATGTAAATCGCCTCACAAGCACTCTGGCATTGCAGGCAAGCAGGCAGAGACAACCCAGAACCTGCTGAGTTACATCATCTTGCAGAACCCCTCAGGCCTCTGGGATGGTCTGAGCCTGAAAAGGCTGAGTGACTGTAGGTGCCTAAGCTATGAGAAAGCACAAGGTTGGGGTAGGAGAAATCTATCAGTCTCACCGGCCAAGGGCCCAACTCCGTGTGTCTCCTTGGCCAACAGCCCAACTCTGCGTGTCTTGGACAAAACATCCCTTAAATGACCAGCATGTCTACATGCAGACCCCGGGGAGAATCTGACCCATGCGCCAGGACTACGAAGGAGACAGGCACAATATGACAAGACTTCATCCCATGTCGGTCACCCGTCGGGTATCTGGGAGCTAAAATGAAGTTACTGTTTTCAGCAAAAGCAGGCTGCCAGAGTTTGCCAAGTTACCTGAGCAATCGCTATCACTGTCCACGGGTGCGGCCTCCAGCAAGCTGCTGGGAAGACGGTGACCTTTGAGGCAGTGAATTTGAGGTTAACGGAGAACAAGTCAAGCTGGAAGACTTGCGTAGGTTTGTCTGGTGGCAATTCTCCCTTGTCATTTGTGCCGCCATCTTGAGCCCCATCGATTTTCGCTTGGCTTGGTTACAGGAGCTCCCACTTGGTAAGTAAGCAGTCTGGCCTCGTGGCCTGATGGCGTGTTTTCTGACGAGCTGTTTAAAGCACACTTGTGATGCGCAGGTGAAGGGCCCAGAGTCGATCTGTTTTCTGTTCCTTCCTGTTGGTCCCTGCTGTCTCTCTATTAAGAGCCCAGGTATAGGCACAGTGTGGTGGCACACGCCTTGAATCCAGCATTCGAGATTCGGAGGCAGGCAGATCAGAGTGAGTTGGAGATCAGCTTAGTCTACATGAGCAGTTTTCAACCTGTGGGTGGCAACTTCCACAGGAGTTGTGTATCAGATATCCTGCATATCAGATATTTGCATTATGATTCATAACAGTACCAAAGTTAGTTATGAAATAACAATAAAATAATTTTATGATTGGGGGTCACCACAACACAAGGAACTGTATTAAAGGGTCCCTGCATTAGGAAGGTTGAGAAGCACTGGTCTATACAGTTTCAGGTCAGCCAGGACTGCATAGTGAGAGCTTGCCTCAAATACAATAATAACCCAACACTATAGATGAGCACAATGCAGCAGATTGGCTCACTGATTTGCCCTGGGTCACTCAGGGAGAAAGGGGTGAGGCTGAGGATGAACAGGGCAGCAGCTGGGCTCTGCCTTTACCCCACTCTGCCCCTCAGTGTAAGGACCACATAGGAAGACACAAAGGTCGGAAAGGGTCATGATCCCGTCTTCTGGGGCTACATAAAGGCTAAATTGGATTCTGGGGTGACCATGGCTGAGTGAGGATGAGTGACAAGAAGAAATGATGGGCTGGGGTATCCAGTGAGGACCCAGGTCTAAAAGCAGCTGGTGACCAAGGACAGCAGGGCAGCCAGCATGGATGGACCCAACGGGATGTCAAAGGCACATGTCACCATTTGAGGCTGGAATGTCCCTCACAGCCTTACGCTTGAGTACTCAGGCCCCAGCAGGTGGAGCTGTTTTAGGGTCCGAAGGCCACAAGAGACATGACTTTGGAAGTCACACTCACTTCCGGACAGAGTCTTTCTCTCTACTTCTGGACCTGTCTGCCACAAGAGGAGCCATGCCACACGCTCCCACCACGCCACACCACATCTTCCCCGCCATGATGGGCTGCACCCTCTGGTACCATGAGCCATTAAGTAATTTCTGTCGCAGCAATGATAAAAAAAAAAAATAATAACTAAATATAATAGATGGGACAAGTGGAAGCCACAGGAAATCCCAGAGCTGAAGGGCTTGATATATGTGTGAGCCAGTTCAGGGCCCAGAGAGCCCTGGGTGATGAGCAAGGTGGCATCCCACGTGGACAGGCATGGGAGTCCCCAGCATGGACTCCTGATGCAGGACTGATGCAGTCACCCGAGGCCACAGGGTGAGGCTGGCCATGAAGGGGAGGCCTGGCCTTGGGGAGGGGTTGTCAGGATGAAATGACTTCAGAGGTCTAAGCCCCACAGAAAGCTGAGCCAGGATGGACTCACGGACCTGTGTGGTGAGGGAATGTTGCTGGGGTGGGGGTGGGGCGCTCTGCGTTCCTTCTGGACTGGGAAGCTGGGATCCGGCACTCTGCCTAAACATCCCAGAGGAAAACTTCCTTCTGCAGTCAGACCTGCCATGCCCTGGCCTCACCAGCCGGCCTGTTCTACAGTGTGTGCGCAGTCTGTGCTCAGGGTCACTTGAGTCAGAAGCCTAATGCCACATCACACCACGGCCTGCAAATTTGGGGTACTGAACAGTAGCATAACTATAGATTGAGAACAAAGAAATCAGGACCAATGTCCAGGAATCTCATGTCACCGTTATTTTCCAAATAAACAATTTCCTCTGCCTCCACCATGACCCAGAACAGTGTGACCGGGGAAGCTTTCTGTGTATTCCTAGCCAGGCGCTCAGATTTACATCCCATTGTGACAGGGACCTCTCACTGAACTTCAACGCACGCTTAATCAAACGGTCGACTGGTTGACCCTGGTGTGTCTTAAAGTGGGGTTATTTATGGATATGGTTTCTTGGGTAGGGTCACCGTGAGGCCTAATCTGCATATGGTTCTCAGAGGAGCTGGGCAGTTATTTGCATAAGGACTCAGTTGTTAGTCTGAATACCCAGCAGCCGGGTCACTCCTCCCTCTGAGCTCTGCCCCAGGGAGAAGGGATGTGTTGCTTGTAAGTCAGGAGACAACTGCAATGTACTCCCATGACCTTTAGATAAAGCCATATCCTGAGCATTTCATGGGGCAGGCAGTATGAAAGTAAGACCCTTGTGACCACAAAAACTCGGAGTCCAAAGAGGAAGAGAAATACCATTAAAACAGAGCAGCAGGTGCTGGAGAGGTGGCTCAGTGGTTAAGAGCACTGGCTGCTCTGGCAGAAAACTCAGGTTCAATTCCCAGCACCGGCTCGGGAGACTCACCACCACATCTAACTCCAGTTTCCAGGGGATCAGACGCCCTCTTCTGGCCACTGTGAGCACTGCATGAACATAGTACGCAATATGCAGGCAAAGCACTCATACACATAAATTAATAACATAATTCTTTTTTTAAAACAGAGCAGCAGTTTCTCTTGTCTTCTTGGCTTATGTTTTTCCAGTGTCTTGAGTCTTCAAGTGTTATGAAAAGCCCACTTTGTGTCCAGTAATTTTCTTTGCTCTGGTCTCTTTATTAGATAGTAACAGAGCCCCCCTTATCTCTTTAAAAACCAACGTTTACATAGTATATCTATAAATAGAGAACATCCCTTAGCCCATCGGTTCTCAATCTGTGGGTCATGACCCTCTTGGGTCGAACAACCCTTTCACGGGGGCCGCATTTCAGATATTCTGCATATCAGATTTTACGATTGGGGGGGTCAGCACAACATGAGGAACTGTATTAAAGGGTCGCAGCGTTAGGAAGGTTAAGAACCACTGCCTTAGAACTGTTCTGGAGGCAGGTTTGCTGGCTAGACGTTCTCCTTTTGAGTGTGTCTACTAATGTCTTTATTTCCCTTTCCTTTCCACTGTGGAAAGGCATTTCTGCTGGCTGTGATTTGTGGTAAGCCACTCTTTTTTTTTGGGGGGGGGGGGGTTTCGAGACAGGGTTTCTCTGTGTAGCTTTGCGCCTTTCCTGGAACTCGCTTTGGAGACCAGGCTGGCCTCGAACTCACAGAGATCCGCCTGGCTCTGCCTCCCGAGTGCTGGGATTAAAGGCGTGCGCCACCACCGCCCGGCGGTAAGCCACTCTTTTCTTTCAGATTTTTTTTTAAACATTTTTATATATGTGTATGTAGGGATGTGCATGTGCAGTACCCATGAAGGCCAGAAGAGGGCATCAGATCCTGCCCTGGAGCTGGAGTTAGCGGCATTTGTGAGCCAACTGACAACTGAGTGCTGGGAACCAGACTTGGGTTCCGGCTAAAGCCATGAGTGCTCTTAACTGCTGAACCATCTCTCAGCCTTGCTCTTTTCTTTCAATACTTGAAAAGGCTTACAAGCGTCTCCTGGTGTGGTTTCAGATGGAAAGTCCCCTGCCACTTAAACCCGAGTTCCCCTGTAAGGAAGGGATCTCTGCAGCCACCTCCCGCTCAAAAACGCTCTTTTCTTTTTATTTTGGTTTGTAGTCTACGACTTTAAAAAGCTTAGTGCTTCCGTGATTTGGACTGGGTTGCACATCGTTTGGGTTTATCTCTCTTGCCTCTCTCTAAGCCTCTCCAGATCTCTTTCTGGACTCCATGAATACCTTCCTAGGAAACAGAGGACCATCCATTCACACTGTCTCACTGTTTCCAAGGGTGAGTGTGAGCTCAGTCCCCCCGCCCCCCGGTTCCCACTGACACCCAGAAGCAGGGAGGGGGAGGGTTTGCTCACGCCGCTGCCTGCTGAAGGGTTAGGACAGGTGCCCAGCTCCTTCCTCGGCCTCTGACACCGGAGAAATGGAAGAGCAGTGAGTCAGCGCCCACATCCTTCTGCCTCTCTGGTAACAGCTAAATGTACAGCTCGGGTAGCCCCTTATTGTGGCCTCCCATAGGCTGGTGTGTTTGGACACCTGGTACCAGCTGAGAATACTGTTGGGAAGGTCTTGAAACCTTTAGGAGGGGGGTTCCGGCAGGTGAAGGAGAGTCACGGGGTGAAGTGGGGGTCACAAGGTAAGGGGGAGTCACAGGGGCTGGCCCTTTGAGGGTTATATCCCACTTCTCTTCCTGATCGTCATATATGTGAATGAACTGGGCTGCAAGTTATCGCTGCTGCCACGGACTTACCAGCATCCGCGGCCACGCCTCCTCTGCCGTCATGGACTAGACCCTCTAAACCTGTGAACAGAAGCAAACCTCTCCTTCCTTAAGTTGCTTCTGTGGTATCTGGTCACAGCAACAAGAAAACAAACACACCTCTGGATTCCGTAAATATCCCCCGGCAGGGTAATCAGAGCTCTTCCGGCTTCTATGGAGCAGAAGGTGGGAGATCAGTTGACCACCTTGCCAATACAGCACCCAACAAGTTAATCACTCAGCTCGCCACACCGGAGAGGAGAGAGGATGCCTCGGATGCACTTGCTTCCTAGTCATATCTGTGGAGATGCAAGGGATGTGGTTTTCCATGGTTCTTCAGCTGGAGCAGCGGCTCTCAACCTTCCTGATGCTGCGACCCTTTAATCCAGTTCCTCATGTTGTGCTGACCCCCCAACCGTAACATTATTTTCGTTGCTACCTCATAACTGCAATTTTGCTTCTGTTATATGAATCGCAATATGTTGGGGGATATTTGGTCACACTGTGAGCTCTGAGATTCTGTTAATTAAATCAAAACCTGAGGTCAGGAGGCGGAGCCAACGCCTAGTCGACAGGAAGTAGCCATAGAGGGTAAAGAGGGAGTCAGGAAGACAGATAGGGAAGCACACGGGAAGTAGAAGGAAGGGACGGAGAGTTTGGCGGTTCCTTTCGGGTTGGAATAGTGGCAGATGCTCTCTCTTTCCGCGATGCTGGCTAAGGAGGAAGGTCCGCTAGCTGCTCCTCAACCCCTCTGACCTCAGCTTTTTATTTGATTGACACAATCTCAGGGTTCACAGTGTGATCCAATACGCTGCGACAGTAATGCGAATATCTGTGATTTCCGATGGTGTGAGGCGACCCCTGTGAAAGGGTCATTCATTCCCCCCACCAAGGTGTCGCGACCCACAAGTTGAGAACCACCGAGCTAGAGGCTGTTGAGATGTGCTGGAAAGAGTTTCTGCAGTGAGGCCAAACTTAATGTTTTAGCAATGAGGGTGTGAGTGAGGGTGGGGTGGGTGAGTGGGTGGGGGTGAGTGAGTGGGTGGGGTGGGTGTGAGTGAGGATGTGAGTGAGGGTGGGGTGGGTGAGTAGGTGGGGGTAAGTGAGTGGGTGGGGTGTGGGTGAGTGGTAGGGGTGAGTGAGTGGGTGAGTGGTGGGTGTGAGTGAGGGTGGGGTGGGTGAGTGGGTGGGGGTGAGTGAGTGGGTGGGGTGGGTGTGAGTGAGGGTGGGGTGGGTGAGTGGGTGGGGGTGGAGTTGGGAAGCTCTGGCTTTGCTTGGAAACATTTGTTGGAGGTTCTGCTGGAGCCCTGTCTGGAATAAGAAGTACCCAGGAGTCACCACCGTGTGACTTGAGGACTCAGGAGAGACATGGCCTCTTTCTACCCTTCAGAGTTGTCGTATGCTTCTTTGTGACGTCATCTTGAAACTTCCAAGAAGCAAGATCGGTGAGGCAAAGGGTGACTTCATCTCCATCTGAACCCAAAGTCTCCCTCTGCTCGGCTTCCCTAAATATGTTTAGGGAAGGCGAGAGGTGCTTCCGGAGACCTTTGGGGGTCACAAGGACAACATTGGATGTCCTTACGATCAAATGGGACCGAGAAGGAGCTGAGAGAAAGATCCAATGAGCTGGCCACAACTTTGCTATGACGTGGAAGGAAGAGATTTTGTTTTTTTGTTTAAATTGCTCTCAGCAGAGTGCCTTTCCCACAAATTAAAATTAAGTGCTGATTTGGGAACCTGAATAAGGATCCCATTTCAAAGCATAATGTATGAACTTTGTAGAACACAGCTCGCTTTGAAGAGCCCAGGAATATGAGAAATTATGTGCCTAGAGCCTAGCCCCTTCTCGGGGTCACAGAGCCAAATAAGTCTCTGTGGCCCTCACTAGTTAGAAGTTTTTTTTTTTATCCCCAAGGTGTTTTTAATAAAGTTGCTTCTGGTTCATAGACTTCGGTGGTCTGCTCCAAGTTATTTGCTTAATTCCAGGAGCCAGCAGCTTTCCCCATGTTGGGCAGAAGCATTTAGTTACTGTTTGTCTTTCCTCCGAGAGCTGCCCAAGGTGCTTCAGAGAAAAGCACCCTTGGGGTCCAAGGCGAGACCTCCAGACCCTTGCTTGCCGCCTGGGTTTCTTCACTGTGGGCTTTACAGTCATTGTCCTTGAAGGCTCCTTACAGAACATCACAGGACACCATGGCAACACCCAGGCATGCCGGAGCAGCAAGCGTGGGGGATTCTAACGGGCTTTCTGGGAAATATGGGGGGCAGAGACCAAATCAATAAGGCAGGCTTTGATGGGCTTCAAGAAACAAGCGACTTTTGTCCCCAGCTTCTGACGTCTCTTTTAACACCGCATTTCTAAGCATCCACTTCCAAGGCCGAACAGGAAGTCTCTGAGTAGCTGTGGCGCTTCATGTGGGCAGCTACGGCTTGTCTCCATTTTCTAAAATCCCATTCGAATTGTTTTTTCTTTTCCTTTTAAACAAGTTCAAAGCCAAGCATTTAAATGTGGGGCAAATCTGCAAGGCCACTTTTACAAATGGTGTCATGAGCCCTACTCAAGGACTCCCATCGTGGCAGGGGATGAAAGATTGCTCTCCGAACCCACTGGAGCATCTGTTAGGTGTCCCTCTTCCGGGCACCCACTTTGAAGTTACAAACAAACAAAAAAACAACTCCTGATCCTTTGCCTGGTCAGCCTCAGCCCTGTTTCCGGTCTCTGTCAGAAGCTTGTACAGCTCGAGTGGATTGTGAATTGCATGAGGCGTGTGTGTGTGTGTGTGTGTGTGTGTGTGTGTGTGTGTGTGTGTGTATTTGTGTGTGCAGTAGTGGAGGGGTCAAGGTAGAGATTTTTTTTCTTGATGAAATCTACGAGATGCCATATGGTGGGGTAACCTGAGAATGCCAGGTGTGCCTGCATCAGAAGCTAAAGTGCTGTTGCCATGGAGACCGGCGCTCCTGCCACAGTGCGGGGCCACTACCTCCCGGCTCTGAGCAGCTTGCCTGGCTAATAAGAGCCTGTGCTTTGACATGCGAGAGAATTAAGCCTTGAGGGCAAGCCTTCAGCAATTTCTGATTTCTCTTTCCTTGAGTCTGCTGGGGAGTTTGTGCCCTCTGGACTTACAGCTCCGCCAGCGTCTTAGAGGAGTAATTGTATTTACATCTATAGAGGCGGTACTTTGTGTTACACACACCCACACTGAAGTGTTTTATCTATGTTTACAAGGAAACCAAAGGCTTTCGAGAAAGTGAGACTCAGCCCCAAGTCGTAACTGTTCAAGTCGGGATCTGAATCCAGAACCATCACACTTCAGCTGCTAATTTCCCACTGAGTCAGATGAGTGATTAACGAAACCAAACCTTTTTTTTCCCCATAAACCCATACCTTCCTCGTAGATGAGAACACAGGAAGACTCTAAATACAGAGAAAGTGGATGTGAAGTAGCTGCCTTTTTAGCCACGTCGCCGTGACTTATTAACGGGACATGCGCCGCCGCACTGAGAGGGAATGGCTGAGACTTATCAATCATCTTCGTGTCATTCATTCTTTCAACAAATATGTATTGAGACTTCCTCACGCCAAGCATTGTCCTGTGGTACAGCTGTGAATAAACCAAGTGGACAAAAGCAGCTGCCTGAGGGGACTCCTCTGCGCGGCTGTGTCCCTGGGAGTTGGTCAGCAGGAAACGGCTCTAACGCCAGAGCAGCAGACAATTTAGGAGTCAAGACAGAAGCATAAATTATCCACTGTGGAGCACAGCGCCTAAGTGCTGGATTCAGGAGACAGATGGTCCAAGCGCTGCGGCTGGTGGACTGCAGGGTCTCACCTCCGAGGTGATGCTCTCCTTGGCGGATTCCAGTTCCGCTGACCTCCCAGGGTTTCTCTGGTGACCTATGGGAGGGACGCCTTTGCTGTGAGCCCAGGTTCCTCATTTCATTCCCGTACACTTGGCTTCATTCATTTCGACTCAGTCCTTCCCTGATTCTGCGGAGCCATTTGTAAAGACTGTTTTCAAAAACCACCCTCGGGGGTTGGGCTGGGGGCGGGTCAATCACTGTAGTGTAAGCACAAAGGCCTGCATTACACCAGCAGGCAAGGAAGCAGAGGTAGGAGCCTGGGGGCTCACTGTCCCCCCTTCCATCTCCCCTCACCCCGTCTAGCCTAATTGCTCCAGGCTAATGACAGGCCCTTTCTCAAAAATGAGGTGGACAGCATTCCTGAGGTTCTCTTCTGACCTCCATATTGCATGCACACACACATACACACACACACACACACACACACACACACACACACACACACACACACACAAGCACACATACAGACCTTGACAGAAAAAACCAGGAGGGTCGAGAGAGATGTCTGAGTAGATTTACATCATCCATCATTCCAGCTCCAGAGCACTTAACCCCTTCCTCTGGCCTCTGTGAGCACTGCACACACATGATGCACATACATACATGTGGGCAAAACACCCATATGCATAAAACAAAAATAAATATGCCTTTTTTAAACAAGCCAAGAAAATCACAATATCTTTTAAATCAAATCTGTGAAGTCACACAGCCAACCCTCTGCCCATGCTGCCAACCTCGAGGCTGTGGTTTCCACGTGGGCTTTGCAGCATGGTGTCAAACTGTGAAACAAGATTGAAACAGGACCGGGCAATTGTGCCTCTGTTGTGTTCTTCTGTGAGCAGACAGGCATGATATCTAAGTCATACACACAGAGTCCAATGTTAGTACTTAACAAAACTTACAACACCATGAGCCTAATACATATTAATGACATGCCCAGTCATGACAGTGTCATGTGGTAATTAGATCGGACTGAACACATTCAACGGAAGTTGAATTCCTTCAGCCAAAGGCCTCGGGGCACAAACTGGGTGAAGAGAGGTATGAAAAGATCAAGATTTAGGAAGTCAAACTAGGGATGAAGGTAAGATCTATGGTAGAGGTGACTTTTGCACTTCCTTAAGCCCAGCAACTCCTTTTGTCCAAGGGTTTTAGTCCACGGAGGTAGCAGAACTATAAACCAAGGAATCTGAGCAGGGAAAACAGAGTCTGAAAGAATGAACTACCTCCCGGGATGCTGGGCCTGATGTTCTTAGGACATTCACACGCAAAGCAAGTACCTCCACCCACTCAGATGAGCAAGAAGAGGGGCTGCCTCTTAGGCAGGAGTTCTTGCCAAGGAAGTCCATTCAAATTGTCCAAGGGGGGGCGGGGAAATGTCAGGCAAAATGGGGCGGGGGTGTTCAGCAGTTCAGTGCACCAGCTGCTCTCCCAAAGGACCTGGGGTCAGTTCCCAGCACCTACATAATGGCCCACAACTGTCCATAACTCCAGTTCCAGGGCATCCAAAACCCTCTTCTGACCTCTGTGGGTACTGCATACACATGTGCACAGACATGCATGCAGGCAAAATATGAGAGACCTCAAAGTCCGCCTCCCCAGTGACACACTTCCTCCAACAAGGCCACACCTCCTAATGGTACCCCTCCCTATGGTCAAACATTCAAACATAGGAGTCTATGGGGACCATTCCCATTCAAACCACCACAGTAACAGACCTTAGAATGTCGTGTATAGTGGCTAAGAGGCAGATGTCCATCCGCGGGTGCTCGTCCAGGGACTTCTCGCAGAGAAAGACCACGCTATTGTTGAGACACGTGATAATCGCCACTCGTTTCTTTTTATCTGGAGGCCTCACTTCCTAGGACCAGGCGTTTCTCTCCCTGCCACCCCCTCCACAACTGTGACAGCTCCCACTCTGACTCTGCCTGTCTTCCACCTGGGATCTCGGTGGTACCTACCTCATCCCATTTCCATCAGTCGGTAACCTCAGAATTTGAAATCTGTGGAAACCACGAGGTGTGGTGTCGGCAAAGTCAGAGACGGAACCAAAGATAGCCATATTTCGTGCAGGCAATGCCAGGCTTTGTTATTTTTATTGTTTTTTTCAGATGAAGGTCTGAAAAGAGAAGCCACTCACAGAAGATCCCTGAATAGCTCCCTCTGGCTAACATCATCAGTGTTGAGTCACCCCCACACACACCTCCCAGAAACCGGGAGCAATCATACCAAGCTCTATATACACGTCATAGCTGAGGTCAAATTAGCACATTGTGCTATTTGCAAAATAGTGATGCAGCCGGGCGTTGGTGGCACACACCTTTAATCCCAGCACTCGGGAGGCAGAGCCAGGAGGATCTCTCTGAGTTTGAGGCCAGCCTGGTCTACAGAGTGAGATCCAGGACAGCCACCAAAATTACACAGAGAAACCCTGTCTTGAAAAAAAAATAGTGATGCAATCTGCCCTAGCATGAACTGTAACTTTATTAAAGTATGAGACGGTTCCTGGTGCTGTGCTGATGCTATATAATACATTTAAGTGAGTTTCTAGTAACACAAATACAGCTGGGAACATGGTGTGGACAGAAAACTAGGCTAGTCTTCATTTCCAAAGTGATCACTCAGGTTCTGTTTTCTGTCTCTGTCCCCCAGAGAGGGGGAGCTTCAGGAACAACAATGCACATTGGCTGGTAACACTCCCCCAAGTTGATGTGAAGAGGTGATCATTTGCTCCCGTGACCTCACATGCCCCCTTAGAAACACGACAATGTTCACCTAGCTCTAGAACTTCTGACATTCCAGTCTTTAAACTTCCAAAGAAGGAAATGTGGGAGCTGGGGCGACGATTCCACAGGTACAGACATTTGTCATCAAGGCCAGTTGCTGTGGAATAATCAATCCTTTTGGACATTGAAGATTTGTCACTCAGATTGGCTTAATAAAGAAGCTGAGTGGCCAATAGCTGAACAGGCTAAGGTTAGGTGGGAGAGCCAGACTGAGAAGGCTGGGAGGAAGAAGGGCGGAGCTGAGGAGTCGCCAGCAGATGCAGAGAGAAGCAGGATGGGCATGCCGTGCTCAGAAAGGTACCAAGCCAGGTGGCAAAGCACAGATAAGAAATATGGGTTAACATAAATGTAAGAGTTAGCTAGTAACAAGCCTCAGCTATTGGCCGATCATTTACAATTAATATTAAGTTTCTGAATGATTATTTGGGAGTAGCTGTCAGCACAGGAAAATTCCTCTTATGCCTGATAACCTGAGTTCAGTTCCCAGGGCCCCACATGGTAGAACAGAGAACCGATTCCCCCAAGTTGTCCTCTGACCCCTACATACACACTTGAGGAGACAAAACACACACACACACACACACACACACACACACACACACACACACACACACACACTGAACATAAAAGAAAAAAATTAAGTTACATAGAATAATCTCACTTGCCAGAGTCCTGAGTAAGGAGTACTATTGCATGGAGAGATGGGCACCTCCTGTGGCCAAGTGTGCTGTTACGCCTGTCTTGGTGTTCTGTTGCTTTGAAGAGACACCGTGACCACGACAACTCTTATAAAGGAGGACATTTAATTGGGAGCTAGCTTACAGTTTCAGAGGTTTAGTCCACTGTCATCATGGCAGGAAACATGGCGGCACACAGGCAGACACGGTGCTGGAGAAGGAGCTGAGAGTTCTACATCCGGATCCGCAGACAGCAGGAAGAAGGAGAGCCACCAGGCCTGGCTTGGACTTCTTAAACCTCAAAGCCCACCACCCCCAGTGGCACACTTCCTCCAACAAGGCCACACCTTCTAATCCTTTCAAATAGTGCCATTCCCATGGGGGACTTTCTTATTCAGACCACCACAGTGTTCATTTGTTCCGCCTCCCTCCATGGAAGAAATGTCAGGTGATACTATAAAGAGCACTGTCTGGTTTTGGTGACATGGCTCACTGTGGAACACATCTTGGTTATTGGCAGCCATTGGCACTTGGTCCTTGGGAATGATCTGTTAGCCCACACCAAGTGTAGAGAATAAATATTCAAAGTCTGGCAGGCAGAGCCAGATGACCACGGGCCTCCAGACAGAAGCCCCCAGCCGCAGAATTTTCAAGTACAATGGTGCTGTGAACATCGGAGAGGCAGAGTCATGCAAACGTGTAGTGCTAAGCTGCCTACCATGGGAAGTGGGAGGCAGCATGGTGAAGCGATCATGACCATACCTCAATCCATCCTGTCTCCTGTGGGAGTCCAAGTGATGCAGAGGACCCTGCACTTGTCACCCAGAGCCCCAGCTCACTCCCTAACCACTAAACCCTTCAAAGTCAACTTCGGAGATGAGTCAGGTGACCTGGTAGAAACAGTGATTTACTATTCAGAGGTCATTTTTATGAGACAGACTGTGTGTGTGTGTGTGTGTGTGTGTGTGTGTGTGTGTGTGTGTGTGTATCTGTACATATATATATAGTGTGTGTGGAGAGACAGAGAGACAGAGAGACAGAGAATGAATCTGTGTTTGCTCATCAAAATGAAGGTGCAATATTTTATCATCCTCATAGAACAAATGGACTCTAGCTTAATCTATGTGATACTGAACAGAAGATCAAAGCATTGTCCAATCTGGACATGAGGCTCACCCTTTCACACGCAGATTCCATGTCTGTTAGAGACATACATCAACTCGATGCATCAAACTAGGGCAGGGAAACACACACACACACACACACACACACACACAAGTTTTCCAAGTGAATTGTTGGATGATATAGATGACCGTGGTTTTTGATAGAGATCCCTTTGCTTAGCAGGTGTGTGGAGAGCAATGTCTATGCTACTTTAAGAGAAGAAGAAAAAAGGAAAAGAAGACACAACATATAGAGAAGTAGTTAGATTGTAATTTGTGAACAAAGTCAAAATAAAGATCCCGGATCCATTTTTCCCCTTCTATGTAGCCTGAGGGCGACGACCAAGAGAAATTACCATAGATGGTGTGAATTCCTATCTGAAATGTGTGAATTTAATATACAGCTGTAAATTGGGAAGTGCCTTTTGATTTCAAAAGTAGACTAGGTTCACAGGTGGAAACATTTCTACCCTACTGACAACTCTGGAGACCCGGGAAAGAGAAGGGTGACTTCAGAGGCTCAGAATCCAACAGCTTATAAAAGCTGAGCTGTAGCAGGGCTGCGTGCCTCTGGGGACTGTGGTCCCCTCCTCATGAGTAGGCACAGTATGCTGGTGAGCTCACAGCCAGCCAGCCCAAGGAGTTTCCTTTAAGCCATAGGACAATAAAAGGAAGTTAGTTTCTGTAGTTGTCCAGGGCCCAGCTGGACAATGTGGCTTTATCGCGGAGCTTTCCACCCAGAAGGTCAAATCCAAGGCTTTGCTGTGGTGAGACTTCCGCAGGAAAGGTCTCAGCTTACAGGGAAGACACTTTCGGGTATGACGACAGATTGGCGCTGCCCTTTGCAGAGTAAGTACCTATGATCCTCAAACCCCAGAGAACCCTGCACTTGTCACCCAGAGCCCCAGGAAGAGGTGGCCTCAGTTCTCACTTGTGAGAGAGCATTAGTGAGAGACCTCCACCGCACCTATACAAAACCATTGAGACACGTACAGTAATGTCTGCTGGACTGGTGTCCCCTTGCTCTGCAGTCCGTAAGCCCACTGTGGGCTTCACATGGCTGGAATATCCTGTTGCTCACGTGAAGCTCTCTCCATCTTCTTCCAGACCGCCTCCCAGCCACATGCTCGCCGATCCGACAGCAATCAGTAATCAGCATTCTCTGGTTGACAGGGCTTCCTCTAGCGCGATGAGCTTTGAGAGCGGGGGCAGTCCTCAGATCTGTTATGCAATCAGTAAGTTGAGCTGATCTTATACAAGTCTAAATTTTAGACTTATATCAAGATTCAAAGTAAGACGGGAAATTAAGTCCTGGCTCGATCCTCCAGACCCTTGTGTAACGTCCCATTGGTTACACATTAAACTTCCGGGTAGGAGACCTTAGGGAAAGTCCTATGGAACCTGAGACCCTCCACCATCATGCAATGCGTCTTCTTTCTTTATGGAAAGAAAATGGGAGGAAAATGTGTCACTCTAGTCTGTATCTCTTGAGCAAAGTGCACAGAATCACCGGGATTCTCTCTGAAGGACATACGCCAGATCTACAATAAGGAAAAAAACATGATGTTTGTAATTCCCTAAAGCTCCTCTTTATTGAGAAATTGAGGTTGCTGTCTAGTCTCTTCTGAAAGCAGGGATGGATGCCCTACTGTGTGCTCCGTGAGGGAGAACAGACCCTCTCTTCTCACTGCCTCCTGGCCATTGCTGGGAAAACGACTCAGCAAAAACACTTCTGTATGCTGTGACCGCTAGGTAAGCGGCCCCAGCTGTGGGCTTCGGGACCTGTGGGACAAAGCGCCGAAAGCAGTGTGGGATAGCCTAAGTGTCGGTAGGGAACGACAGAGGAGCTCACACTTCACTCTGCTTGTGTCCTACAGTTTCTGTGACACAGCAGAAAATACAGAGCATCCCTTAGTGTTGACAGCTGCCAAAGTCGTCACCATCCCACAAGTCGGAAATGGTTTGGCAAGTGGTTCATTACCACATCCAGAGGCATTCAGAATGTAGCTAACAGCGGCATGCTGATAAGGAGCCCTCCAGGAGGACCTGCCCTGGCCACTGTTCCACCACGCTGGATGCTCTCACTACGAGGCTTCAATGCTAGGGAGGCCGGAAGCGTCCCCTAATAACCCACAACTGGCTCTGGCCTAGTCCACACCAGGACTGGCACACTACAGCCGCGGACTCTTTTTAGATAGAGGTTACTCTGGCATCAGAGTTGGCAGACTCGTGCGTGGCAAGCACCTCTCTTAATCTCAGCAGAGATATCAGAAATGATGGGTACATGTATCTCCATCTTCAGGTGGAATAAAAGGCACAGAGAAGGTAAGCCACTTGCCCAAAACCTCACAGCTGAGAAGTGGTGGAGCTGGGGCTAGAATCCAGGCCTGATTCCAGAGCTGAAGTTCCCACGATGCCCGTGCCTCTCACTATCTGATGGGTACAATAGGCATCTCACGGAGAAGCAGGGATGGCTCTTTGGCCAGGGAGGCAGCCTGCGTAAGACCAAACATCCCTTCGACCTTGCTCGCCCAGTCACATAATGCATGCCACCATCCTCCTGTGCAAACTCGCTTCCTCTTTGCAGCCTGTCAAACCCTCACAGTTTCCTCTTAGTAAAGCTCTGTCATGCTCTTGAGAGCCAGAGTTATATTTTAAGTTTTAATTACTGTGCCTTAGAGATCCAGGAAACAAAAATGCCTCTGATCTGCAAGCCCCTTGCCCAAGGACAGATAGTTGCTGAAGTGCTGGAGGTTATTGTTCATGGGAGATAACAAGTCACATGTTCTCACTCCCCTAAACAAGTTTGTTTGACCCATCTGCACCAGATGTGCTTGATCACATGTGGGCGGGAGGTTCACAGGCAGGAAATACATCAAGATGTACATTTGCCTCCATTGGATGTAGGCTGGAGGCATGTCAGCTTGCCACTGATTGGACCTGATGGGAAATGCAATGAATTATGGGTTTTCCTTCTTAAGCCCTTGCCATACTTGATTCAGGGCCATTTCCCGGGAACCTGGGTGTGGATCTAGCCAGAGTCCATGCACCTGGCCAGTATTTAATTAAAGCTTGCTTCAAATTTGGCTTTAAACTCCTGTTAGTGGTCTTGTTTTCAATCGGTGGGATTAACAGAATTCCCTTGAATTTTGCAGGCTGTGCAAGAGAAGACACCATTCCTGGTCATGATCAGCAATGGCCAGCAAGCAGCTGTCTAAATATTTCACTCTGGCATGAGAGTCCCTGTCACCTGCCACCTCCCTAGGGGACATTGACATGATATAGGGAAACACAGACATTAGCTCAAGAATTACCGATTGCTGACTGGTTTCTGAAAAATGCAGCTATCCTGATAATGATGTATCCATGTTGTTAGTTTCATGCATCACTGTGTTATTCACTAAACAGCACTGTTTACCATGTGAGAGAAGCCACGAGGCACAAGAAAACCCACTGTAAGAGTTTATTAAGAGAAGGGACAGAGGGGTATGATGATATGTGGGTAGGAGAAGCAATTTCAAGAGGTTTGAGGAATGTTAGATGTTTTGGATGTGGAAAGCAAGGACATTTGAAAAGGGACTGTAAACAGGTCATTCCTAGAAACAATGTTTCTTCAAGGAACAATGGCAACAGACTGCCCCTTCCTTCTGGAGTATGCAGAAGGTGTGGTAAGGGAAAACACTGGACCAACGAATGTAGATCAACAAGAGACAGACAGGGTAATCCTCTGCCTCAAGCTTTGGGAAACTCCCAGAGGGGCCTCATGCAGGCCCCCATAGCAAATCCAGTTCAAACCTTTCCTGCAGTCGTAGAGGAAACCCCTACTCAGAGCAATTAAATAACCAAATGCCTATTGGAATAAATCATGCTGGTCAGGATGATGAAACAGAGAGAATAGAAAATTCAGGAGAAAACATAAAGAAAATTTTTTGGCAAACTTCTATTAATGAACAAAGACCAAAATTAACGATAAAAATAAATGGTATTTTGTTGTCTGGTCTGGTAGACACAGGTGCGGACGTTACCATAATTGCACCAGAATTTTGGCGCCCAATGTGACAAGAATCCATTAAAAACTGCTTAACTTGGCTTGGCGGCAGGCCCAGTTTCCCGCCTGGGCAGCCAGCTCCCTAGCCCGGGCCCAGGTCGGCTTGGCCTCAGGCCGGACTAACCTTGAGCTACTTGCTTAAAGCCGGTGCTACAAACAACTCAGGCCTGCCCTGCCGAATAGGGCCCCTGCCTGTAAAGCCAACGCACGTGGTTGGAGCTTAAGGAAGCCAGAGCCAAGCCTTGACTCGGCTCAAGAGGGAACACGTGGCTGGATTTAAGCTTTAGCCGGCTACAGGTATGTGCTTAGGCCTATGGAGATTGTACAAGGGGAGAGAGAGGAAGGGGGGGGGGGAGTCTGTGACCTTTTTTTTTTTTTTTTTAAGGATTCCCCCGCACATACATGTATGGGCTCACATAGCTACACCATGCATGCACATAGATTGTGTGATCACACTGCGCACGCAAATGATACCGTCACACCGTGCACGGATTATATAGGGTGTAAGGCCCCAGGATGACCAAGCCTCCTGCCTGGCTACTGGACAGGGCATGCGCAGCCATGTAACAACACATGTCCCATCTAGATGTCAGGAGTTTATGACTGTGGAGAAATGAATGTTTGACCCGGAATCAAACTTGTCCCAGGTATGGGCTGGAGAGATGGCTCAGAGGTTAAAACCACTGGCTGCTCTTCCGGAGGACCCAGGTTTGACTCCCAGAACCCACATGGCAGCTCACAACCATCTGTAACTCCAGTTCCAGGGGATTCAACATTCTCTTCTACCCTCTATAGGCACAGACATGCAAGTGAAACACCCTCACACACAAAAATAAAAATAAAATAGCAAAGCAAACCCCTTGGCCAGGCCATCCAAGGACACGGATGCCTGGGCGGAAGAAACCCAGTTCTCAGGCATAGGAGTGAGTGAGGAGGAGACAGACACCCAGGATGTCACCTTGAGAAGTGCCTATGTGTTGGGGGTGGGGGGCACTTAAACAATAAATTTGTTCCTAAGGACCAGTTGGGAGCACATGGTGGAGCACAGTCTGGGACGTGGGTTTCTGTTACTCCCCAGCTCATTTCTGGAATGGGCCACTGCGGGTCCAGCAGAAACACTGAGGGGCTGGGGATGTGCATCCAGATGGGGTTGTGCATCCAGGGGCTGGCTGGAAAGGAGGTACCCCGTTTCCTACACCAGATCAGGCAGTTTTAGAAAAGGAATTCAATGGAGATTATTGCAGTACCTCACCCACGGTAGGGGCAGACACTGGTTTTTATTAAACTTCTGCTCTGCATGTATATGTATTCATGTACAATGAGATGCTTATCTCAATTATCTATAATTTAATTCTCTTAAAATGAGGAAATAATGATCATTTTAAAAAGGAATTTGTCAGATGGAGACTGATGTTGAGAAACGTTCCCACTGTTACAGGGTTTTGTTGCCAAAAGTGTTGAGTCTCTTATTAAAATTCTTAATATGGGCAACTTACATTTGAAGCAATTTTCCTATTTGTTAAAAAAAAAAAAAGCAAGTTGGTGGATATTGCACGGTTAATACAAAACTGTGACCTTCCAATTAAAGTGAGGGGACTGAGGAGCATGGAGAAGAACTGGAAAGTTAAACAAAAACTTCTGCATAATTAGTGGGCACGGTTCACAGTGAAGCTCATTAAAAGTTGATCTCACAGGGAAGCAGCGTGGAATAAAACAGCTTTCCAGAGCGCAGCAGAAACGGGGGAGGGGAGCGAAGTGTGCGGACAAGACGGCTAACGGGTGTGGGTGCGGGGCTGGGTAAGGGGAATAACGCGGCAGGTTCTGTAGCCCACAAGTAGAACTGCAGTTGACAAGAGCTAACTGAGGGATTTCACGATGACTAGTAAGAGGACTCCGAGTGTTCCTGACACAAAGAAAGGCTTGAAAAATGATGTTCTGGGTTTAGGATTGCAGCCAGTGATTTCCATGTGGACCTCCGCACTGTTATAAAGCAACTGTGTGCGCGTAACAGCCACTGAGACTAAGCGCTGGATGAACAGAATCAGTGTCCCCAAATTGTTATCCCCCCCACAAAAAAAAAACAATGAAACGCATTTACCCTCATGGCTTTTAACACAAATTATTTATCACTTTTGTAAAGATTTTGTGCCAATAACGTTTTCAGCGTTCACAAACCTCACCTTTAAAATTTCTACATTGTGTTGTTAGGAATCATATACAAATGCTGTCAGATACAAATGTTTCTATCAGCCATCAATAGAGTAGCCAGAGGTAAATGTTTGTGTGTGTTGGGGTGGGGTGCTGTGTGGGTCAAACCCGGGCCTTGCACACGAAGACAGGTATCACCTACCACTGAGCTACATCCTCCAGGGTCACACTGTGCAGTTCTGTATTCTTTCCTGGAACTTCCTATGTAGCCCAAGCAGGCCTTGAACCCATGATCCTCTGGCCAGCTCCTGAGAGCCGACGTTAGGAGGGCACCCTACCATGCCTGGCTGCAGCTCACGATATTGCTGGTTGGAAGTGCCGTCAGAGTTGGGGCAGACTGTCTAGGTTAGTGAAGAGGGCTGGCGTGATGCTGCCCCGGCAGTCGAGGGGAAGAGTACTGACAGCCAGGGCTGGGAGAAAGGAATAAGTGACTTGATTTCTACAAACACTGCTCTTCTTACATAAAACGTGTGTATTTCTTTTGTAAAGTAACCACATGGAAAAGGACAAAGAAAAAGGTCAAAGAGAAAAATCTCTCTTACTAAAGTGGATATTGTTGTAGTTTCAACCAAGTCTAAGTTAGCCTAATTCTTAAATCCCTCTATCACGACAGGTTCCCTGAAATACTAAAAGCTCTTTTTGTGGCACCAACTAGTGAGTTTATGAAGCTGAGTTACCCTGAAAGGCACCGAAAAACAAGTCTCTACTAAATAAATCCTAGAAAAAGCAATGATCAAGGGTAGGGTGTCAGGTGTGCTGTTGTGGTCCGGGGACACACATTTTGCAGCTCCCTACAGGAACTGATGGGAGCAGCGTCATTCTCCAGCCTCAGCTCTGGGCGGTGACTAGCTGCCTTGAGCAAGCCCCTCCGTTGTTGCCATGCTCCTGCAGGTCTTTCCCGAGTCGCTGAGGCTTATGACGTTCTGTCCAATTAGCTGTTAGAACACTCCTTCTCTTTACCTTCACCGCCATGACCTTCCTTTTTCTAAGGAGACTCCACGCCATTAACTGTTTCAGTCAGAGCTAAACAAAAAGCTGTTCTCCAAACCCCACTGCTAGGCAACGGGGACCCACTGAACTAGATCTCCGGCGGAAAATATTTCTGAAATACAGATGAGAACAATTATTGCAACTTCACAATAAATTTGTAATTTGGTTGAGGATAATACCTTGTAAAAAATTTTCAAGGAAAAGTTGAGAATCGAAATCTGAAAATGGCAAATCTCAAACTTTTGAGCACTGATATGCTGTTCTTTCCAGATCCTGGACCATCTTGGATTTCGAAGTTTCTGACTGAGTATGCTCAGTAAAGTCTGTGCAAACATCCCCAAATGCAAACAGCTCCAAACTGGGAATCATCTTTGGTCCTAAGCATTTCCTATAAGGGATACCCAACCTACAGAGGTGAAACTTAGGTTGATCTATCAGAATTCAGCTCTCATTTCTTTAGAAGCCAGGCTCTCCCACAGTGTAACCTGGCCTCAAACTTGTTTGTAGCTGAGGGTGATCCTCCTGACTCCTCTACCTTCTGAGGATTGTAGGCCTGTTTTCTTGTAGTGCTAGGGAATGAAACTGGGGCTTCATGCATGCTAGGCAAGCATTCTCCTCACTGTGCTGTCTCCCTGCTGAATTTAAGCGAGTCTCTTCTGGTATATGTGAATGTGTGACAAGGAAGATACCACCCGTGTGCACGATGAGTTACTCGTCCAGTGCGCGTGCTTGAGCAGGTCACCTCCACTGAGTGTGACGGGCAGCGAGTGTTCTGTGCTTTCACACGCACATTTTGAAAGTCCTTTGCTGGTATTTACTTTGAGAAACGGTGAGTGAAGCCAGTTCTCACTGTGAAATCAGACTAATTTACTATCATCCATCCGGGCGGGGCTCGCTTGGATTTTAAGCTCTGTAGCTCAAACTGAACGGAAACACTTCATCCACATCCATCATGGGAGGAAACGTTATGATTAGGGAGAAGGCTTTTAAAGACTAACAGAATTCATGAAAAGGGTTCTTACAGCTTCTTAGAAAACAAACTGCTCTTAAAAAACAACTTTGATGAGTTAAGTGCAAAATGAATGAGAAACATATGGGTTATATTTCCCTAAAGATGCACGAGAGTTTAAACACTACAGGGAATGTGTTTGCAAAGTGTGTCTGAGAAGTGTTACAAAATAGATTTCAAAATGCTTGAAAAATAGCCCGAGGTAGCGGGCGAACCTCAGATGGGGCGCAATAGTTCATCTACCCCTAACTGCTGTAAGAAGTGTGAGTGCTACAGCCCGAGATTTATGTTGTGGAAGAGCAGTCACACCGTGGCTAGCTATTTGTGTGAGAAATTATTGAAGACGTGCTAACCGAAAGACATCTGAAGCATTCAGTGCGAGACTGGGCTGTGGAGCGGAGCTTCGATGGCGCCCAGGAGCGAACGACAGCCATGCACACAGCCAGGCAAAGGAGGCTGAGAAGCCGAGCGCGCAACTGCTGGAGAGCCACACCGCTTCCACGACGCTCTAAATGCAGCTCCGTGAAACTCTCAGGATGCCTAGTTCACTTTATAAAGCCTTGCATGACAAAAACAAGAAACCTGCACCCGCACTCGGACACAGCAAGTGGCCGCAACAGCCCCGGACACGGGGGTTCCTGCTTCCCCCACCCCCACCACCAATATAAAAGCAGCAGGGTGTGCTATGACAGTCTTCTGAAAACGTCCTGGTCAAAGAGCCCTGCCAGAGAGGGAAGGTGAGTGGTGACAGACCTCAGAAAACAGGGCAAAGCTGGCGAGTAGTTTTGGTACATTTAGCTCTGCCAGAGTAATCCAGAGGCTAACCTGAGCTAGGCTAGGTTCCAATCCTCCTGCATGACAGCCATGTACCTGCAGCAGGTCGCTCTCCAGCCGGCCTCCTCTTCTGCAGAAGGCCAAGTAGAAATCTGATGACTATCAACGTATCTCGAATCTACTCGGCACTGCGGCTGTCACTTCAGTTCTTCAAGGTCAGGTCTTAAACTTCAAGGTTAACTACTGTCAACCTGAATGAATCAGCTGAGCATCCCCAATCCAAAATGCTCTGGAATCGGAATGCCAGACAAGATGCGGCAAGTGGAGCCCACCACACCCAGCCTCGTGACAGGGCACAACCAAAATAAAGGGACAGTAAGAGGACTGTGGGGCCTAAGGTCACCTTCAGACTTCATCTATAAAACAGGTACAAAACATAGAATCTGGGTCTAGACTTTGGTCCCAGAACCAAGACATACACAAATATCCTCAAGTCCTAAAATGGCCCGACTCCTAAGCACTTCTGGCCCCCAGCATATTGGAAAGGGATACTCAAGCTGCGTATATAACAAACATTTTGCTCTCCGACATGCTGACTTGCTTTCCATCTTTAGCAGCATGCTTCATGGGGAAAACTGCACATGTGTTGGTTCCTAGATCAGAAAATCATTAAAATCTCTGGCCAACTCTTCACCGCACAGAGAGATGTTTGGCCCACCACTGGCTCCTGATTTCAGCTCCGGGTGGTGGTGAGTCACTCAACACACACATGGAAGACAGTATCGGGAGAGGTAAGATTCGGGGGGAGACGGTAAAGAGGACCAGGTCACTGCCCCCTTTCCTGCCTGTTTGGGGTCAGTGGGAGCAAGGGCTGTGATGACTGAGAGCTGGAACCAGCCAGGTGAGACAGGGGATCCCTGCTCCTCTGTCTGTTCATTGGAAAGGAAGTAGAGGACGTAGGGGTCGAGAGGGCCAGGCAATGCTCACAGCTTTCTCACCTTCTTGATCAACTCCTGGTTGCTTGGGAAAATCCGCAGCCATGAACACTGCTCTGCCCCATCTCATGACCCCAGGCTGCACTGGCCCTCAGCCCTGGGCAAAGGAGCAAGGACTGGTGGGGTGGAGTATGACAACCTGGCCCTCCCTGGCCTCTTCTAGTTTGGTACCACTTACCTAACTCTTCCCAGCTTACACTTCAGAAGGACAAAACTTCCCTTGTGGTCACAGGAAGTAAAAAAAAAAGCCACAGAACTGTGTCCAGGTACCTTCCAAGCTGTCGCTATGACCCAGTGTGTGGCAATGCTGCCGTGTGCAGACCCCAGCTTCACACAGTCTACCCAGAGCACTTCCGGGAAGCAAGGGTCTGAGCGTCTCTCCTGTGGCGAGGATGAAAATACTCTGACAAAGCCGCTTAAAGGAGAAACGTTTATTTCGGCTTACAGCTCAGAGGCAGAGTCCACCATGGTGGCAAGCTGGGGTGGCAGGGATGTCAAGCACTGGTCACGTGGTACCCACAAGCAGAAAGCCGAGAGAAGCAGGATGCTGGTGCTCCATCTGATAACGGCCAGGATCCCAGCCCAGGACCGGGCCAGCCCGGAGGGAAGAAACATCTTCCCACACCAAGTGACATGACCAAGCCAGTGTCTCGACACTCTCCGAGGCTAGCCTTAACGCAATAATTCCTCCCAGATGTGCCAGAGGCTTGTCTCCTAGGTGACTGCAGATCCTGTCAGGATGGCGATGACCACTAACCATCAGGCAGAATCACAGAGAACCCAGAGAAGTGACACAGCCCAGTTCACACCCCACAACCTCACTCCTCCTGTCCCCAGACAGCTTACGTCATTTCCCATGATTCTCAGCAGAGGAAGAGAAGCCATGAACGTGACACAGGTTGGTAGGAATATTTGAAAAACAAATGTCATAGAAATGCTTGGAGCCCATAATTCTGTACCACAAAGAAAAGGATAAAGTACATCTCTCACTTAGGAACCCAAAATGTGACATGGCTAGGCTCAATGATATCTCATTAAAATTAGTGGGTGGGGCTGGAGAGATGGCTCAGCAGTTAAGAGCCCTGGCTGCTCTTCCAGAGGACCCAATTTTCAGTTCTCAGCACCCCACTGTGGCTCACAACCATCTCCAATTCCAGGGGATCCAACACCCTGTTCTGGCCTCTACAGGACTGTATGAATGTAATACACATATATAAATGCAGGCAAAACTCTAACATTAAAAATAGTCATTTTAAAACTAATGAGCATATAGAAAGATGCCCAACATCAGTTGTTATTAAGAACAAGCAAATTAAACAGGTATTACACACTTACCAAGATGGTAAAATCCAGAAAAAACCACAACCACCAAATGCAGGTAAGGGTTTGGAGCAAGGGGAATCCACATTCTCTGCTAGTACAAGTGCAAGATGGCCTTGGCCACACAGGAAGACAGTGTTGTAGTTCTTTATAAAACTACTCTTCCATGCTCAGGGAAGAATTTACCACAAACTTACATAAAAACCCGTACATGAACACTATAAATATGCAAGCATGGTTTACGGCCATTTTTATTCATAATTGCTGAAGTTAGAAGCCACTGAGACATCTTTCAGTAGGTAGCGTATAAACAGAGAAAAGTCAAATGTGTAACTGATTCATGGATGATGCACAGAAGTCTGAAAAGCTATGTATTCTGATCTAAATAGACTGCGATCTGGAAAAGGCAAAACTGTGGAGATGGAAGAGTCTGGCTGGAGGGTCTGGGAGGTGGTGGAAAATGAACAGCAGCAGGTGGCCCATGGGGTTTTCGGGGCAGTGACATGACTGTCCATGAAACAGTTACAGTAGGTAGACACACTATGCTCTTGTCAAAATCCACACTATTACACAGACTGACGCCCACTACAAACTCTGGACTTTCATACAAGAACACTTGTACCATGGCAATGCAACATGCTAATAAAGGAGAGATGGGGAGTTGAGGAGAGAGTATGGGGCCTGTAAGAACCATTTCTGCTCCCGTTCTCCTAAAAGTTCTCTAAAAATAAAGTCTGCTCATTCAAGAGTGGCTTTTAGAGTGTCGTCAGATAAGACTCATGATCTGGAAAATTCACCATACAGAACATCCAGTATGCAATAGTATCACATAAATATTTATTAAAATAATTAATTAGAAAACCACACACATTACCACATCACCCTTAAAATTATTAGTATATTGCACAGAAAACAAAAGACCAAGTTGCCAATATGTGATTTCATAAGGGAAGTCTGAAAAGGGGTCATTGCCAGCTAGAGAGGGGCATGTTGTTCCTGTGGTAGCAAGAAGCATTCGTCACTATATATCAAAATCCAGCCACATGAAAAGCCACCAACAGTCAACTCTCTAGAAATTTATTACGACATCACAACTTACATACAAACACAATAAGGCTTGAGACTAGCAAACAGTAGTGTGAAAAGTGAGAGGGAACAACATTTAACAGATACAACTTAGAAGCCTCTTCTTATTTAAATTAGTTTCAAATACTGGATGACAAACACTGGAACCAAATCCTAGTAGCACACCCCCAACCGTTCTGACATGTAGGGGTCCTGCTGCACACTGTGTCCACAGAGTGGCCACTGAGGGCAATACTCCACAGCCACGCAGCCACGTGGACACGGGTTTTCCTAAAGTACTTAGGTTCCCAGAGGGTGGACAGAGGAAATGCTAGGCTCCAAAATGTTTAACACCATCACGTCGATTTGTATCTGCAGAACTCTGAGATGCAGGAGAGCGTGTGCTATGTGTGAATCTGCTCCATGGTGTGAAACACATTCAAGGAAGCTGGCCACACAAGGGGAAGAGCAGCTTCACACTTCCCAGAGGGTCACTGGAGAACCTGGCTTTGCCAGAGGAGGAATGGCAAAATGTGTTTAAAAACAAAATTCAAGTTAAACTGGGTATGTGGCACATGCTTTTAACCCCAGCACTCGGGAGGCAGAGGCAGGAGGATCTCTGTGAGTTCAAGGTCAGCCTGGTCAACATTGGAGTTCCAGGACAGCCAGGGCTACATGGCGAGACCCTGCCTCAAAATAAATAATAATTATAATAACAATAATAAATTTTAAAATTCTAGTTTAAAAATTTAAAGTTAACAGGAGGAGGCCAGACCGGAGGAGAAGATGGTGCCTGAAAACACAGACCTGCAGAGGCGGGAACTGAGTGCCTAACACTGAGCAGGGGGACTGAGGCCCTCGGCTCCCCTCCCGATGGTGATGTGTGCTCAGCTCACTGACGGCAGAGACAGCAGGCTTTTCGTTCACTCAGTCAAAGCGGAAGTCCCTGCATCAATCCCCCATTTGTGGCGTCAAACGAACCAATACCACACCACTAGTGATAAGCCAATATTCAGGTTTTAGCTTTTGTTTTTAGTTTTCTCAAGGTTTGAGAAAAGCAAAGCAAAAAAAAGTTTTATAGCATCATCTTAATATGGTTTTATTAACAAGGCACCTGAAATGAGAAATATCACCAAACTAAAGTGTTCAGAAGAAAAACAACTGGTAAAAATTCAAAGAATTACTAAGTAAATATGTAAAAATATGTTATCATACAGATTTAATTTTTTAAATACTTAGTTCCCACATTAAGAAACAATATCAAAAGCAAATGATGCAAAAATTAAATAAATATGAAAAGCCTAAGTTAAAAATATAAATAAGTAAACACGTAGTAACTAAACAAAGTAAACAAACCACAACCATGACTAGTGACGGTGAGAATTAAGCACTGAGGTTTACAGTTCGTCCTGATGTGTCCTATGTGCTTCGGTTTGACGGACTCTAAGAGCCACATACATAGTATATGCATGACAAATGTAAACTATTATACGCTCAAAACACTAAGAAACAAAACAAAGACACAAAAAAGGTGGACTACTCCTGATTCTTTCCCCACACTTAGAGTTAAATGACCTTTTCTTGGAAAAGGCCGAGTCTCCTAACCTTTTGTCCCAAAGCACAGGGCATACCGCAGTGTGACCTATGCTTAACGAGACAGCAGTGGACAGGCACTGCTATGAAGAAGCAGACCAAAGAAGACAGTACCAGGGAGGCCCGAGCCAGGCCCACTGTGCACGTGACCTGTCTAGCTCTTCTATCTCAAGTGGGCGAGGCGGAGCTCAACTGTCCATGCTCGGGCGGATTCGGGATCCTGCAGCGTCTCCAAAGGAGGAGACTCCTGAACTCAGACCCCCAAGGAGCCCAGTAATTCCTGCACAGTCGGGGCGCACAGAAGGATAGAAGAGCAACACCTCACACTGTGAACCGGCCTTGCCTGGACCTTCCTGACGGCTGCTCACTTAGAGCCCAGGCCCCTGCCTACCTTCTCCTGGGTCCTGGTTCACTACCCTCCACTCTCTGAGCTATCCGGAAGTCAAGCAGCTATGTGTATAACTGTAACACGGTGCTCCTGTGGAGCCCATGGCAGGGTGCCCTGCAGTGTCTGAGGATTTCTGATGGCAGGAGTCAGAACCCAGTGTGTCTGGGTCACTGCTGAAAGAGCTGTGACGTCACTGACTTTCCAAGCTGGGTAACAGAAGGCTGCAGCTTCCCCAGCCATTTGTCTGGGATATTTCACCAATACAATTTACTTTAAAAAAATTATGGAAGCAAAACATTTACAGCAAACACATTACATGGGTACATCTTATCATAATTCCATGTAATTGTGGCATGGAAAAATAAAAATGGGTGCATTAAAATCGATCTTTAAGAGCTTTATACTGTTTAAAACTTCTCATTTTAAAAGCAATCAAAAGGAGAGGGCAACCCTTTTTGTACATTCTCTCCCCTAAACACACAGACGGCTGTGTCTCTCCATTCATGAGCTAAACTCATGCTTTAGCAGCAGAACCAGGAGTGACAGTCACTGAAGAAAACGTCCAGTCAGAGCCTCTCTGTCTGACACAGCTTTGCACTGGCACAGGCTCCAGTGGCCATCTTGTACACAGATGTGACGGGCACAGTGAGCCCACGAAGGGACTATCTCTGGAGCTCCTGTCAAACAACTACATACAATACACACTGGTCACTGGGCTGCAGTCCCAACCGCTCCTGCTTCCAAAGGAGTCAGACCCAGCCACCTCTACTGGGATGGCACGTCTGTCTGCCTCTAACTGAGAAGCATCAGAGCGATCCCTACTGCATCCCTACTGGATTCCTGCTGCATCCCTACTGGATCCCTGCTGCATCCCTACTGGATCCCTGCTGGATCCCTGCTGGGTCCCTGCTGGATCCCTGCTGGGTCCCTACTGCATCCCTACTGCATTCCTGCTGCATCCCTACTGGATCCCTGCTGGATCCCTGCTGGATCCCTACTGCATCCCTACTGGATCCCTACTGGATCCCTGCTGCATCCCTACTGGATCCCTGCTGGGTCCCTGCTGGGTCCCTGCTGGATCCCTGCTGGGTCCCTACTGCATCCCTACTGCATTCCTGCTGCATCCCTACTGGATCCCTGCTGGATCCCTACTGCATCCCTACTGGATCCCTGCTGGATCCCTACTGAATCCCTACTGGATCCCTGCTGGATCCCTACTGCATCCCTACTGGATCCCTGCTGGATCCCTACTGGCTGGGCAACATGTCTCCTGCAGCAGGACAGTGGAGGAGAGGCATCTGCAGGGGCCTCTTCCAGATCCTTTCAGGGGTTTAAGACATGCAAAGCCTTTGCCATCCGCTGACAGAAAAATGAGAAAAGAGAGCTGTGGAAGCACACCTGACTCTCCTAACTAAGCTGCTGCAACACACCACCTACCCCAGGATAGACCACAACTGTCATGCACAATTTCCATGAAGAATTCAGGAAAAATTAGGTTTATACAAAGATAAGTAATGCAAAATCTGGAAAAGTTCTACCAACTCAGTGCCACAGAGAAGGGCTTTGTTTTGTTTTTGTTGTTTGTTTGCTAAAGTACAACGCTATTAGATGGTGATGGTCTGCAAGAGAATGTGAGTGGGAATATTTATTTCTGTTTGCTGAGACAGGGCCGTGCCACGCTACACAGGCTGGTTTCAGACTGTATGAGCGTGGGCCTGGGGCCATGGGAGTCAGAGGCTGCGTCACACTGTCCTCACCCTTTCATCAGGTGGAGGACATTTGTGGTTCCATCCCAGGGACCCTCCTGCCTTAGCCTCCTACATCGGTTGTTTCTTTTACATGTTTAGAGATAATCTGGGGGGGTCTGGAGTCCCAGCTACTGAGGAGGCTGAAACCGGAACATCGCCAGAGCCCAAAAGCTGAAGACAGCTGAGGCAGCCAAGTAAGACCCTCCCCAAGATAGATAAGTAAAGGCAAGCTTGCTCATAAGTCTCTCCTTCTAAGTTTTCAAGAATTAGTCCTATTACATTAAATCACGTCTTTTGATTTAAAATTTTATATGTGTCTCAGAAGCAAGAGGGCAATTTATAGAAATCAGATGACTCCAGGAGTTTCAAGAATCAGGCTTATGTTACCTGAAAAGAACATAATGCATTTATAGGTTTTAGTAAGGAAAAGAGGGCAAATATCTTAAGCAACATACTAAGAGTTTTTTAAAGTGCCTCTAAGATGTATATACTTTAATACAGCAGGCTTGAGAATCAAGATTTCAGGATATATCACAGACACACTTTTTAAGTTGACTATGAAAGCACGAACTGCCTGGTGATCCAAACAGAGAGGCATGACTAATTACAGAGAGCCAACACGAGGGAGGCATGGGGCTTGTGACTAGATCCAGGCATCCCCCTTCCGGAGATCTTCCTCCTATCTACTGCCATGTCTGATGAGCATGTCCCATGTCTAGTCTACTCCCATTGCATGCACAAGTTCTCAGAAGGAAAACTTTCTACTTTTTAAATGAGCATTACTCACTGTTGGGATTCTGTTTTGCTAAACCAGCTGTGTGAGAACCTTCAGAGACTTTATTTGTGGGATGGGGAGATGGCTCAGCTGTTAGGAGCACTGAGGGCTCTTGAAGAGGCCCTGGGTTCTGTTCCCAGCATCCTTATGGTCACTCACAACTGCCTGTATCTGCAATTCGAGGGGATCCAATGCCCTCTTCTAGCTTGCTCAGGAACAACAATGCATGTGGAAGGCAGACATGTCAGCAAAATGCTTGTGTACAGAAGAAAAAAAATGTTTGTTTTCCATTAGCCTAGAGACTAGACTTGTTTTGAACTCAAGAGTACTTATCTTAAACACTACAGTCAAATTCAACAAAAAAGCTCACACACAGTGTCAGAAGTGGGAAAGAAACAATCGCTGTGTTGATTTGAGCAAACGGCAGGGTGAAGACGTGCTGCTAACAAAGGAAGGGCTTCCCATCTTCCCAAAGGAAGTATGAGAGGCACCAGCAAAAAACAGACTGTATGCGGGGGAAAACCATAGATCATAGACTAGTCCTTGATAGACATGAGCCAGCAGCTAACAGGAGAACTGGCAGAGAGAGGAGTGAGAACTCTAACTCATGTTAGACTAACAGTAAGTATTAAATTCTACGGATTGGAAATTCATTCTTTCCTTCAGAACTGACTATCATTCTCAAAATGACAATTCATGAATTTGACAGAAACCAAGTTTTGCTGTTAAAAGTGTGTGTGTGTGTGTGTGTGTGTGTGTGTGTGTGTCCTTTATGGTCAGAGAGCAAAGAACTGGGGAAAACAGAGACAATGAACGCAAGGGAGAGGAAGAAAACTTTGCGGATGCCCTGGGAGCCAGGCCCCGCCCCGCCCCCGCCCCGCCCCCGCCCCGCCCCCTGGCTGGCGTATTCTGGGAGAATGAGGTTTGTTAGCACGAAGCCAGCAGCCTCCATAAGCGTCTCATTCCTCAACTGCATTTCTCTCTAGCTCTAGACGGTTTTGTTTTGCTTTGGCCTTTAAGTGAAATTTTCTCTGATTAAAAATTGCAGATTTTTTTTTAAATTTAAGGAATTCCTTCACATTTATAGACAAGAACACCAGAAATGAGACAGCTGACAGAAATCACGCAGATCCAAACTCAACCATCCACTTCTCGTACTTCTCCAAGTCCGCAGCCGAGACCGACTTGGCAATTTTCTTCAGTGCCAGCTCAAAGTCCCCTCTGGTGACGGGCATCTGCAGCTCCTCCTTGGACAGGGCCCTGATCTCTTCTGGACTCAAGCCGCTGATGCGCCGCCTCATTGCCATCAAAGACGCATCCCTGGAATCAGGCAGAGCAGTCAGTAGCCACACCTGCACGCGCTTTCGACACTTCCGGTTATTACAAAGTTCCGACAAACGTCCTGAGGGCTGTTTTACATGTGCGCTTAGGATGCCACTCAGAAGTTCACACGAGTCACATCCTGAAGTGTTAGAAGAGTTAAAACCAATGCAAGAGCTGGGGAGATGGCTCAGTTGGAACAGTGCTGGCTATGTGAGCATGAGCACCCGAGTTCAATTCCCACCACCCCTCAAAATGCTGGGAATATTGGCACATGCTTGTAATCCTAGTGCGAGCCTCACACCATTGAGAGACCCTGTCTCAAAAAACCAGGGAAGGCCAGGTGCAGTGGTGCACACATTTAGTCCCAGTAGCCAGAAAGCAGAAGCAGGCAGACCTTTATGAGTTTGGGGCTAGCCTGGTCTACACAGCCAGCTAGAAAAACACAGTGAGACACTGCAAAAAAAAAAAACAAACCGAGAAGAAACCCCCTGGGCGGTGGTGGCGCACGCCTTTAATCCCAGCACTTGGGAGGCAGAGGCAGGCGGATCTCTGTGAGTTGGAGGCCAGCCTGGACTACCAAGTGAGTTCCAGAAAAGGCGCAAATCTACACAGAGAAACCCTGTCTCGAAAAACCAAACCAAACCAAACAAACAAACAAACAAAAGACTAGTCATCCTACAGAACTAACGTCTGGGTCACGGGTCACAAAGACACACCTGCAGACGTTAGTTATGTCGGCACCGGAATAGCCCTCAATCTTGTCCGCGATGTCCTCCAGGCGGATGTCAGGATCCAGCTCCACCTCCCGGAGGCTGATCTTCAGAAGCTCGGCTCTTCCTTTTGCTGCCGGAAGATGAAATGCTTTGTGTAAGTTTACAGATCATTTTGCTGAGGAACCTATACAGCATCCAGGCAAAGAGCAGTGTGAAGAAGAGTCAAAGACGGCCCGTCCCCCAGCGCTTCCGAAACTGCCACACAACAAACACAGAGGCATTCTTCTTTCTGTATGCGGTCCCTGAAAACCGAAGGGAATTCATTCTTCTTATATATGCGAAGATCTGAGTTCTCCATGAAAGATAAACACTGTATTCCAAAGCCAGAACTGCTTCTAAGTAAAAACATCTAGGGGCGGGTGGGGTGGGGCAGAGGGGTGGAGGGAGAACTCAGCAGTCAAGAGCACTGGCTGCTCTCGCAAAGGACCCGGGTTCAGTTCCCGGCACCCACGTGGGGCTCACACCGGCTGTCACTCCAGTGCCAGGGGGTCTGACACCACAGTCTGGCCACAGGCACTCATGCATGTGACACAATACACGTAGTGAAGTTTCTACTGAGAGAGTTAGTCCAGAGACACTTGCGGCATGCCGGCATGGCTCCCTCCCAGGGCTGGTGCGGACAGGGCTCTCTCCACTGAGCTACTCGACACTGCGCTCTGCAGTTGTGACAGACCGTAACAGGTTACCTTGCTCTCTGTTTCCTAAGATACAAAATAAATTTCATCTTCCTCCACTGTTATTTTGAAAAATTTTAAATACACAGGGAAAAAAGTCCTTTACTTCTCCTCAAAATTCACTGGTTGCTAATAGTGCTACCCTGTCTCCTTCTCCCCTCCACACACACCTGTGAATTGAGAGCTGGCTCCACACAGTCATGAGCATGCGTCCCTGAGAGCAAAGACATATCCAGATTTTTCACTATTATTAGGAAATACAACAGTGGTGTCTAAGTAGTACCTGAAACACAATTCAAAGTCAATGTCCCTGTTTGCCTGGCCTCCTGGCTTCTAACCCACCTCACCCTGCAGTCACACCACATCCCGTCATCGCCTCCCGTTAAAGTCAGACCCCACAGGTTCGTTTCTATTAGTTCTCTCTTTCATGACTCAATCCTTCCCCCAATTCAGAACATCAGAGCACTTCCATGAAGTCTGAAGAGGTCTGTTTATAGAATCTGATGGCAGATTCTAAAATGTGTATGCATATGGAGAGAACCAAGAACACCCGAGATGTTCTGGAAGAACAGCGAAGTGGGAAGCATTGCTGCTAACAATTTATAAGATGGCCTGCAAAGCCACAGGGCCCTGCCAGTGGACACTGTGGAGACAAACACGTCAGTGGGCAGAAACGGGAGGGAGGCAGAGTTAGACTCCGGGTTATAACAGGTGGTTCAGGCAATAGGAAATGTGAACCTCTTCTCAGGGGAAATGAGATCCAGTATATACATCCCTCATATATACAGGAAAATCGGTGTCAGTACATTACAAGTAAAATAAATGTAAAATTATAAGCATTTTAGAAAATAACCAGGAAAGCAGTTAATGATCTTAGGGGAATTCTCGAGATACATATTTTTAAAGAGGAGTACTGGGGCTGGAGAGCCGGCTGAGCAGGCAAACTGCTTGCCATGAAACCATCAGGACCTGAGTTTGGATCCCTAGCACCCACATCAAAATGGGGGGGGGGGGGGGCAGAAACGGGGATCTGAAGGCTCGTTGGCCAGCCAGTCTACTCAGTCAATGAGCCCCAGGTTACTGAGAGACCCTGTCTCAAAATAAATAAGGAGTGACGGAGGACACCCAACACCAACCTCCAGCCTCCAGGGGTGCGTGCACAGCACTCGCTCGCACACGCACACACACACCACATATGACAGAGGGCCAGAGGAGAAGCTAACCTGAAGACAATGCTTGAATTAGGGATGCCTGCTGTGGGATGGTCTGTATGTCAAATGTGTTGCTGATTGGTCAATAAATAAATCACTGATTGGCCCGTGGCCAGGCAGGAAGTATAGGCGGGACAAGGAGGAGAATAGAGCTGGGAAGTGGAAGGCTGAGGCAGAGAGACACTGCCAGCTGCCATGATGACAAGCCACAGGTAAAGATGCCGGTAAGCCATGAGCCATGTGGCAAGGTATAGATGAATGGAGATGGATTAATTTAAGCTGTAAGAACAGTTAGCAAGAAGCCTGCCACGGCCATACAGTTTGCAACCAATATAAGTCTCTGTGTTTACTTGGTTGGGTCTGACAGCTGTGGGACTGGCAGGTGAGAGAAATTTGTCCTGACTGTGGGCCAGGCAGGAAAACTCTAGCTACAGATGCCCATTAGCACGAGACCATGTCCCCAAATTTTCTTATACTGAAGTCCTAACTCCAAGTCCTTGGAACGTGACCGCACTTGGTGACAGAGGTTTTTTAAAAGATGAAATGAGGTCACACAGGTCTGTCCTAACCCAATATAACCAATGCTCTTCTTAAAAGGTGAGGACACAGACCTACTCAGGAGGAAGGCCATGTGTAGACACCAGAGGAAGGTGGCATCTACCAGGCAGAGAGGACCTCGGAGTTAAAGATGACTCCACAGCCTTGATTCTGAGGATCACAGCTGTCTCCTCACTTGCTCAGGAGACTGGACAGCATGAATTCTGGGGAGACCCAGCTGGGGTACACAGCCTTGGTTCTGAGGATCACAACCGTCTCCTCACTTGCTCAGGAGACTAAACAGCATGAATTCTGGGGAGACCCACCCGGGTCACGCCTCTCAGCAGCCCTGCTGGCGAGCACCTGTACCAGGGCGCTACTGTTGACAGGGCCTTCGGCTCCCTTCCTTGGCAGGCGCTTTGGAAGGAAATACTGTCTTCTCCTGGGTCCGCGGACAGCCATGACTAGAACAGGATGAGAAGGCCTGGCATCTCTGCCTTCATCCTGTGGCCCTCCTCCTGGCTGTCCTATGCTCTGAGCAGATCCCACCTGCCCTGCACACAGACAGGTTGGTTGTTAGAAAAATATTTTGTCCAGAACTATAATTCAGGGTTAATCTGACCAAGATGTACCTAGTCTCTCATACCCTTCAAGGTAAAGTCATCTACCACACTGACCAGAAACACCAGACCATCAAAGGAATGAGGAAAGGTGGCCCCTGTGCTCCCAGAGGACCTCTTTCTGCCTGTGTCCCTTTCTCCTTCGTCACTCCTTCCTTGCATCCAGAAGCATCTCTCTGTTGTAGAGAAGCTGGCTCTCCGCAAAGCTTCCTTTTCTCCTTTCTTCTATTGCTAGTAACACGTTTCTGGATCACAAGCACTCTCATCCGGGAGAGATCCCCACATGCATCACATCTGGCTTCCAGGACACCTTCATCTTGGACTTTGTGACTCACACAGCTGTGAGCAAGTGGATTTCTGTTGTTAAATGCAAGTGGGCTTTGGTGCTTGCAATGGTACCCCTAAAAAACCAAACAGTTAACATCACAGGCACCAAGAAGAAACTACATCTATCTGTAGGTGGTAACATAGAGTCTCTAAAACACACTGGGCAAAAGCAGCAAGACAAACAGATACCATTTTGTGACTGAATTTATGTAAAATTGCAAAAGAAATAAAGCTGTTTGGAAATATATTGAGTGATAAAATTACAAGGAAAACCAATAAATCACTTCTATAAAAGGACGGCAGTGGTTAGCAGTGGTCTGGAAGGGCGTGTGCCAGCGGGCACACCGTGGGGCTGCTCAGTTCTCAGAACGTCCTGTTTCTTTCCTAGAAGCGGTGACAAGAGGGTTGGACGGCCAATTACTGAATAAACCAAGAATGCTAACAAACGATCCTGCCCTGAGCTGTTGTTCACGCACACACAGCCTTGGGGGACAGAACAGCAAGGCTGGTTACCATGGGAAGACAACAGGCAGGCATTTTTTAAAGTTTTCCAGAAAAAAAGAAAAGAGAGGGCACAACTTGGAAACCTTCACCTCCAGATACAGTGTTCTGGAGATGAAATAAGCCTGGAGCTTTGGGACAAACTGGTTCCAGTCACCGGTGCGGGCTTCGACACGGTGTGACAGTGCAGGCGGCTGAGTCTCTACGTGAAGTCACTTCAGCTATGGCTGTAGGTAAGATGGCTTCATAGCTCAACCAGTAACTCCGCAGCACGGTATGAAAAAGGAGTGGTTGTACATCCCAAGATTATCAGTGGCAGGACAGAGAGCAGCAGCCAGGAGAGCCGACATGAGGCAGAGCCTGTGAGCTGCAATTCCACCATTAATTACATTCCACAGCCTGGAGGCCAAGTCCCAAGAGTGATCAGTAATACGTTATAGAATACACTTTCAAAGTTCATGGGCAAGGCTTCCCTTTCCAGCCACAGAGACTAACTGATGCCAGCCCAGCCCTCCTCTGGTAAACAACTCTAAACGCTGATAAAAACACGAAACCAGGTATTTTCATGTATGGGGGTTTACCTGCCTGTATGGCTGTGTACCCCGTGTATGCCAGAGATGGCCTTGGATCCCCTGGGACTCACGTCACAAATGGTTGTGAGCTACTATGTTGGTGTTGGGTCCTCTCTAAAAGCAGCCAATGCTCTTAACCACTGGCCATTTTTCCAGCTCCAAGAATTTTAAGATGGGTTTTTCTGAGTTTTGCCTCTGAGTGCCTTCAGGGACATCCTTTATAGGAAAGCAATACCCAACTCCCTACAGTATAGAGTGTATGATATAAATCACTGGACATACTAATAAACAGAAAATGCAAATAAATCAAGACAACTAGAAACCAGACAACAGAAACAGGCGGTCTAAAGGTTAGAATGGGCTAACATAAAGCGAGAGGTGGCAAGCTATTTCAGAAAACATTAAAGTTCTGAGGCTTAAAAGAATGTTTTATTCCCACAGTTTCTGAATCAGAATCTGGAAGCAGCTTATCTAGAAAGGTTTGGCTTGGGGTCTGCGCTGACAACTTTATCTGTTCAACTTGGCTGGGACACGGTGCCTGAATCTTATGTCAAACTTTATTCTGGAGCTCAGTATTTAAATTAGTGGACTTTGAGGATGGCAGACCACCTGCTCCACAATGTGGCTGGGCCTCACCTGATCAGTTGAGGGTCTATATAGCTTCAGACATTGGCCTCTCCCAGGAAAAAGGAACCTGGAGGCAGGCAGCTTTCTAGCTCAAGTGTCTGTGACATCAGCTCTTCCTGGGTCTCCACCGTGACAGCTCAGCCTGAACACTGTGGACTTGCCAGGCTCCGTGATTACATGAGCCATACCCTAAAATTACTCCATCCATCAGTATCTCTTTCTCTTCCTGTCTCCTCTTCTCTCGCTTCCACACCCCCAACACACAGAGAGACACACTCTCTAGGTTCTTTTCTTTGTACAACCCTAACAGAAGACGACCTAGTTGCTTTCTGTTGCTGTGATAAAACACTCTGACCAAAAGTGATGTCTCAGAAGAATGGGTTTATCTGGCTCACATTTCCAGGTCACAGTCATCACTGAGCAAAGTCAGAGCAGGAAGTCAAGCAGGAAGCTGAAGGCAGGACTGCTCATTACTCCACGAAGCATTATCTCTGACCAGCGACTCACTCACAGCCCGGAAAGTACAGCAGGAACATGTTGGCTCCCAGACTCACCCTTAGCTAGCTCTCCTCTATAGTCCAGGTCCAACTGCATAGGGATGGTGCTACCCACAGTAGACAGGGCCCCCCACATCCACTAACAATCAAGACGATTCCCCATGGACATGCTCACGGGCCAATCTGCTATTAAGACTTCCTTCTCAGGGGACTCTAGGCTGTGTCAAGTTGACAGCTAAAGCTCACTGGGACAGAAAGCATCTCATGAGATTGTACTACAGGCCTAGACCAGTCCATCCAGAAGCAACTCATTTCCATGACTGGCAAGTGATGGCTGTTCCCATGTGGGCTTCGCCATGGCTGCCTGAGTAACCTCATGTCATGGTCGCCAGCCCTCAAGGGGAGAAGTCAGCAAGGTATAGAAGTCCTTAGCATCACTTCTGCCACAACTCTAGACACAGACCACCCAACCAATGCGGGAAAGAATTCCAAGAATTAAAGGCCAAGAGAGACAAAAGGGGATAAAACAGCGATGAAGAATCCCAGCAAAAGAACAGAAACTATTTAAAACAGGAAATGAAAGATGCACAAAATAAACCTAAAATGGAAATTCACACGGCGGATATAAAGTAAAAAAGAGGTGACAGAGGAAAGGGTCCGTGAACAAAGACAGATGGGGCCTCTTAGGAAAAGAGGTTAGAAGGAACAAACAGTACCCCAGTGATGGTCGCAGGAGGACCAAGATGTCCAACACACATGCAGAATAAAACAGAGGACACCCACATTACAGCCAACTAATGAATCACAAAGTGCCCAATGAGCGGCCCGTTGCTACAGCGACACCGGTGCCACCATATCACGTCTCAGCATTGATGCAGAAGAGACTAGAGCATCTGCCACCCAACCAACCACCAATGCTCACAGCAGCCTCATTCACAATGGCCTTAAACCAGAGACAGTCTGTTGTCAGTCAGCGGGGAAGGAGGACAGTCTGACGTCAGTCAGTGGGAAGGAGACAGTCTGACGTCAGTGGGGAGGAGACAGCCTGATGTCAGTGGGAAGGAGACAGTCTGATGTCAGTGGGGAGGAGACAGTCTGATGTCAGTGGGAAGGAGACAGTCTGACGTCAGTGGGAAGGAGACAGTCTGACGTCAGCGGGGAAGGAGACAGTCTGATGTCAGTCAGTGGGAAGGAGACAGTCTGATGTCAGTGGGAAGGAGACAGTCTGACGTCAGTCAGTGGGAAGGAAACAGTCTGATGTCAGTGGGAAGGAGACAGTCTGACGTCAGCGGGGAAGGAGACAGTCTGACGTCAGTCAGTGGGAAGGAGACAGTCTGATGTCAGTGGGAAGGAGACAGTCTGACGTCAGTGGGAAGGAGACAATCTGATGTCAGTCAGTGGGAAGGAGACAGTCTGACGTCAGTCAGTGGGAAGGAGACAGTCTGATGTCAGTGGGAAGGAGACAGTCTGATGTCAGTCAGTGGGGAGGAGACAGTCTGATGTCAGTCAGTGGGGAGGAGACAGTCTGATGTCAGTGGGGAGGAGACAGTCTGATGTCAGTGGGAAGGAGACAGTCTGATGTCAGTGGGAAGGAGACAGTCTGATGTCAGTGGGAAGGAGACAGTCTGATGTCAGTGGGAAGGAGACAGTCTGATGTCAGTGGGAAGGAGACAGTCTGATGTCAGTGGGAAGGAGACAGTCTGATGTCAGTGGGAAGGAGACAGTCTGATGTCAGTCAGTGGGAAGGAGACAGTCTGATGTCAGTGGGAAGGAGACAGTCTGACGTCAGTGGGAAGGAGACAGTCTGATGTCAGTGGGAAGGAGACAGTCTGATGTCAGTCAGTGGGAAGGAGACAGTCTGATGTCAGTGGGAAGGAGACAGTCTGATGTCAGTCAGTGGGAAGGAGACAGTCTGATGTCAGTGGGGAGGAGACAGTCTGATGTCAGTCAGTGGGGAGGAGACAGTCTGATGTCAGTCAGTGGGAAGGAAACAGTCTGACGTCAGTGGGAAGGAGACAGTCTGACGTCAGTGGGAAGGAGACAGTCTGATGTCAGTGGGAAGGAGACAGTCTGATGTCAGTCAGTGGGGAGGAGACAGTCTGACGTCAGTGGGGAGGAGACAGTCTGACGTCAGTGGGAAGGAGACAGTCTGATGTCAGTGGGAAGGAGACAGTCTGATGTCAGTGGGAAGGAGACAGTCTGATGTCAGTGGGGAGGAGACAGTCTGATGTCAGTGGGAAGGAGACAGTCTGATGTCAGTGGGAAGGAGACAGTCTGATGTCAGTCAGTGGGAAGGAGACAGTCTGATGTCAGTCAGTGGGGAGGAGACAGTCTGACGTCAGTGGGAAGGAGACAGTCTGATGTCAGTGGGAAGGAGACAGTCTGATGTCAGTGGGAAGGAGACAGTCTGATGTCAGTGGGAAGGAGACAGTCTGACGTCAGTCAGTGGGAAGGAGACAGTCTGACGTCAGTCAGTGGGAAGGAGACAGTCTGACGTCAGTCAGTGGGAAGGAGACAGTCTGATGTCAGTGAGTGGGAAGGAGACAGTCTGATGTCAGTGGGAAGGAGACAGTCTGATGTCAGTGGGGAGGAGACAGTCTGATGTCAGTGGGAAGGAGACAGTCTGATGTCAGTCAGTGGGGAGGAGACAGTCTGACGTCAGTGGGAAGGAGACAGTCTGATGTCAGTGGGAAGGAGACAGTCTGACGTCAGTGGGAAGGAGACAGTCTGACGTCAGTGGGAAGGAGACAGTCTGATATCAGTGGGAAGGAGACAGTCTGATGTCAGTGGGAAGGAGACAGTCTGATGTCAGTGGGAAGGAGACAGTCTGATGTCAGTGGGGAGGAGACAGTCTGTGACATGTTCACACAGCGAAACAAACAAAGGACACGTCAGCTCAGGTGGTGGTGTGAGGAAGACAGACAGGGAAGCGGGGCTCCAGAAGCCTCTTCAGGAGGACAAGGTGCATTTGCTTCTTGGTGTGTGGTTGCATGGCGGTATACAGCTGCCATAGCTCAGAATCTTATGTGGATTAAGTTTATTGTATCTAAGCTTTTCCTCAGGAAAACTGATTTTTTAAAGCAAAGAATTAACCAGAGAGGGAAAGACACACCTCAGCATACAAGAGGACAGTGATATGAATGACAGCTGACATCACGTAAAAACAGAGGCGCAGAGTGCCAGCAGCACAGGGAAGAGGCCCCAGATGCTGTTCCTCCTGATGACCACGGCTCAGAAGCCAGCTAGCAAGCCATTGAACCAGGTACGCCCGTAGTGTGCACTTTGTGGAAATGGGTAAGAAATGTCGCCTGGCTCTGCAATCAGTTCTTCCCCAGGCTAACGGCTCCTAGAGACCAGGAGAAGAAGGCCAACTTGCAGCTTCCCCTTGGGAGGGAATGAGAAGAGGGAGGTGTGTGCCCACATTCCAGCATCCCAGCACTGCTGGCCCAGGCCCCGGCACAGAGGAAGAATCGGCACACCTTGGCCTGAGGGCTGCCACAACCTCTGGCACCTTGGAGAAACACTTGCACAGCTCCTCAGGGAGGAAAGAGAGGAGTGGAGCGTGTGTCTGCATCTAATACTCGGCCTTCAGGAAAACTGCCCAGGGCACTGATTTCCGGCTCACTAGACTGTGGTGCAGGTAGATTATTCTTTGAGTTTAACTTTCTCCTTTTCTGAAAGTAGAAACAGAGGGCTGAGTTGAGGCCTTTCTTCTTTAAGTGCTAATGCTGTGACTCTTTCACCCCAATGACTTCCATGGTCTCCACTGATGGAGATTTGCAATGAAGAGCACTCAGGGAGGGTCCTCTTTCACTCAGCTGACATCATCTGGAGTTACTTCATTTCCTTTGCTGTCTGTAAGAGCTGTGGTGATGACTCCTTCATGCCTAACGCTGGTAACTGATCTCTGTTCTTCATTATTCCTCTAGAGATTTGTCAATATTCATTTAAAAAAACAAACGTTTGCCTTGTTACTATTCTATTTCATATTTCACTTACATTTTTCTAATTTATTTTTCCTACGTACTGAGACTAATTTCTGTTTCATTTGTTTCAAGGCTAACATAGACCTACTCAAACTTTTTTAACACACACATTTACAGACCTTAAAACAACTATGTCGGCTTCATATCACAATAGTCAGTGTGACATATTCTTTCTACCAAGATAATATTTTCAATTTTTCAAATTTTCTTTGGTTCTTCTGTTATCCAGAGCTAACTTGTTCAGCAGTAAAATACTGGGGGTAGTCTACATACTTTATTGTTAGTTCCTAATTCAATTCCATTACTATCAGGAATATACTCTGCAAGATGCCAGTTTTTAAGACTTCTATGAATTGAGAAAATTCCTCTCAGCAAATGGTACTAGAACTGAATATACACATGGAAAAATAAAAGCCTACCCCACTACCATGCATACAATTAATTCAAGGAGAATCACAGAGCTAAATATAGTTTCTAGAAGTAAACAGAAGAAGAAAGCTTTACAGCCTAGGGGTAAGCAGATACTTCCTAAGATACAGGAAACCCTACTAATAAAAAACAAAACAAAAAACCTCAAAAAAGGTCTTTACAAATTAAAGCCAAATTAAAATACTTTGGCTATCAAGAAATAATATTAAGAAAATTGAAACTAAACTACAAACTGGAAGGAAAATTATAAAAATGTAAGTAAAGAGAATTTATATAAAGTATTAATAAAACATTAAATAGTATAAAATGAGGGGCACACTACATAAGTTCCTGAAAAGGTGCTCAAGATATACGTCATCAGAGGAGCACAAATTGACCATAACGAGATGCATTTCACACCGAGCAGAGCAAGTCAAACGGATACACCGGCCACAGCAGCTACAGGCAGGCATGCGCAGCCACCCCGGAGTCAGCTGGGTCTCTCTTAGAAAGGGCAGTACAGGTGCCTGGCTAGAGGTGGGCAGGGCACCAGTCTTATAAAGTTAAGCATACACCTCCCCAACGACTGAGCTGGCCCATTCATCCTATCCAGAGACCTGAAAACAGTCATCCGTAAAAATATGTATAAGCTTTATAGCTCTACTCTGAAGAGCCAAAACTAGAAGCAACTCCTGGGCCCATCAGCAGGGGAATCAGCACACAGTGACATCATCACACGGAGAAGAAAAAGCTGGCAGGTGCACTCGTGTGCAAATCTCAAAGACGCTCTGCAGGACGAGTGCCACCAGACACGGACTGTATGCTGTCACCACACTGTTTACACAAAGCTCAGCAAGGGAGAAACTGGTCTGTGGTGATGGAGGACAAGGCAAATCGCTTATGCAACCGAGATTTAGATGAACTACTGAGGCACCCAGAAGCCTTCTGGGTGACAGAAGTTCCCAGAGCCTGTCTAGGATACCACACTGATTCAACTTGACAACACACTTCAGAGAACTCATCCAATCATAATACACAAGACATACACCTCTCACTTATACATATTTATCACAAAGGAAAAAATAAAAACAGCTTAAGAAAATTTCAACACTCCAGAGAAAATCACTTTTGAAAGTTCCCCAAGACAACTTTTTACTATTTAAATTAGGGTCAATGAAATCCAATTTTAGAAGTAAGAACCCGAGTGCTACCAAACTCATCAGCACAAATACTGCTGTGAGGCTAAGGGTTTCTCTGAAATGCAAAGTGGTCACAAGGCCTGCTTCCGTCCCTCGGACTGGCCGCCTAATGCCACAGAGCTCTGCAGACAAAGTGACAGTGAGACAGAGATTTACATAAATAAATAGAGAAGGGTTAACAGGAAATGACAGGAAGTTCCAGATCCAGTAAGAGGAAGGCATCATACCTGTTGGGAGAGGGATGTAGATCCTTTTCTCCAGTCTCCTTCGCAAAGCTTCATCGATGTCCCATGGGAAGTTAGTGGCAGCCAGAACCATCACCATTTTGGACGGATCATCATTCTCTAAGGCTCCTCCAACTCCTGTGCAGGGAGAGGGCTGTCAGTGTTCTGTGACGGCCACTTCAGCCCTTGCCCTCAGCCAGCCTAAGTGTCAGCCACAGCTCTTGGTGGAGCCTCAGTGAAGCAACTTGCCGTGTCTGTGACCGGATGGAGTGGAAAACCAGACACCAACACAGAACAGGACAAAGGAGCTAAAGAATTTGACACCCAAGGAGGGATCTTCCAGCCTTTATGGAGGAAAATAGTGCACGTTGCTTCTGAAAATTCAAACTAGGGTCCACTTAGTTCAATGTTTTCACTATAAATGGCCTGTTTTTTTCCTTCTTAGTTTTGGGTTTAATTTCGTTGGCTTTCTCAGGACGTGAGAACAGGTGACACACTGCACAGTGTTTTATGATCAGAACAACCAGAGTTTGTGTGCATTGACTGCTTCTTCACAATTAAAATTACAGGATTAAAAACTTTATCACGGCATGGCAGTGCACGCCTTTAATCCCAGCACTCGGGAGGCAGAGGCGGGGGAATCTCTGTGAGTTCGAGGCCAGTCTGGTCTATGTAGCAAGTCAAGAACAGCTAGATCTACAAAATAAAGAGAACGTGTCTAAAAACACAACAACAACAACACCTCTGAGAGTGTACAACTGGCTCTGGGCAACACACAGGAAATGTTATTCATACGGTAGCTCACAAACATGACGTTTATCAAAGTAGTATATTTTGAGCAGCCCAATGCAACATGCATAATAAATAAATCATTACTAAATGTCTTTTTAAATCATTCTTATGAGGAATAAATCTCTCCATCTAACAAGCAGTGATACTATTCAATGAAATCCTGCGGCTGAATGTATATTCAGTGATGCCCTGGCCCCAATTTTAAATACCTCATGTTTTCTGCAATGCTTTCCCCCCAAATAAAACATATTCCTTCCTTTCATATATAAGCAAGAGTTGAAATGGCACACTGACTGAGGGACAGGTCTCCGAGCACATAGCACCACTGTGGTCTCTCAGTGCCTGGCATTGTGTACCATGTGATGTTAAGTACCCATCCTAAGGGTAGTGTTTTGAATGAAAATGGCCCCCATAGGCTCCTATGTTTAAATGCTTGGTCCCCAGTTACAGGAACTTTTTGGGAAGGATTAGGAGGTGTGGCCTTGCTAGAGGAGATGTGTCACTAGGGGTGGGCTTTGCAGTGTCAAAAGTCCAGGCCAGGCAGAGTCTCATCTCCATCTCTCTCTCTCTGTGCCTGTAACTTGCAAATCAGATGTGAGCTCTCAAGTGTTTCTCCAGCACTATGCCTGCTGGGATCCCCAGCAGCATAATAATGACTAACCCTCTGAAACCATGAGCGAGCCCTAGTCAAATGCTTTCTTCTAAAGTTGCCTTGGTCGTGATGCCTCTTCACAGCAATAGAACAGTAACTAAGACACGGAGTCCACAACTGGTGGATGATCAAAAACAGCACGTGCTGAACATTTTAGACATGTTTTTATCTTTTCATGTGGATTGCTTAGACCGCCTGTTGTCTACACACAACTACAAGACTGAGATGTGTCTAAAGAAGAGCTAAGCCCCTAACTCTCCTTTCCCCATGGCTCCCCAAATGCTTCTCCTCTTTGCCCAGACAATTCCAGCCGTGTATCAAAGTCCTCTGCCGCCCGTGCGGCAGCCCTCCCCTCCTGACCACTGTGACTGCTACACCCAGAGTTCCCTCTGCCACAGAGGAACCTTGTGTGACTTCTGGTCAGCTGTTTGCCTTTGGCGTAGCAGTTGGTCTCAAAGGTTTTGGTCTCAAGACCTTTGATGCTCTTAAAAATCCCGATCACAGTGTGGAGTATGTCTATCAGTGTTTTCCATTAGAAACAAAACATGGACAGGCAGGGGAGTGGCTCAGTGGTGCCTGCCCATCAGACACAAGGCTTCAAGTTCTAGCCCAGCACCATAAGTAGACAGATGATAGATGATAGACAGACAGACAGATAGAATGTTCCAAGTATTAATTCATTGTAAAAATAAGACTCCATGACTCATCTAATTAAGATTTATCTTATGAAAAACAATCATAGTTCTCAAAACCTCCCAAGTCTTAATTAAAGACCTTTTTTTGTTTTGTTTTGTTTTTGTTTTTCCAGACAGGGTTTTTCTGTGTAGCCCTGGCTGTCCTGGAACTCACTCTGTAGACCAGACTGCCCTTGAACTCAGAGATTAGCCTGCCTCTGCCTCCTGAGTGTCGGGAGTAAAGCCATGGGCCACCCCTGCCGGGCTAGAAGACTTTTTAAATGGTATGACGTCGAGTGAGTAAGAGAACAGCTGCACTCTCCCACATGCTTCTGCCCTCCACCCTCTGGGACTCTGCAGGTTCTGTGGACCCTGGATACTCTACTACAGACTTGTGAGAAGATTAAAGCAACCAGTAATCGGGCCTTGATGTTACTACTGAAACTGTGGAGCCCTTGTGAAGCCCTCTGGTGGTCTGGAGGCCCAGGAACTCCCAGTCACACCTCAGAGCCTTGGCTCTGCCAGCAAACCCCTTGGTGGCTGGAGTAGTGCCTTGCTCCATAGCCTAGAACCTGGACACTGGCACATGGTTCACTGCGAGTACTCAATGAGTACTTCCAGATACATGAACAAGTGGGTGGATGAGCAAGTGATTAAAAAGAACTCCCAGCTGCCTCCTGATCCTCACTGAGAACTTACAAAGCCTGAGTCCAGCCATGCTGGAAGGAGTGATCGTGGGGAGAGTCTTTAAATGTCAGTTACCGTCCATCTGGACAAGCAGCTCAGACTTGACTCTTCGACTTGCTTCATGCTCGTCCGATGTTCCTCTTCGACTGCAAATAGAATCTATTTCATCAATGAAGATCGTGGTGGGGGCGTAGAACCTAGCCTTGGTGAAAACATTGAAAGTAATCATTCAGCGATCTCATAAAGCACTCTGTATTTTTAAGTCATTCTAAAATAGCAGCAAATGAAAGCTTCAATTTCTGTTTATTAAGTGCTACCCCTGTCTTGTCCCTGATAATCTTTTTAGGAAAAAAAATCCAAAATTAAAACCTACACAGTTGGTGACAGTGGGTGAAAGATACACAGAGATTCGACACTATTTTTTCTATGTTTTAGTTATTATTATTTTGAGACAGATCTTACTTTGTAGTCCTGACTGGCCTGGACCTGGCTATATAGACCACACAGGCCACAAACTCAAGTGATCCACTTGTCTGCCTCCCAAGGCATGTGGCACCACCCTGGCAATTCTTTCTAGTTTTAGGATGAGAGATTCCACCATGGAAAGAAAAAAAAAAAAAAAAAAAAACCTTACTGGAAGCAATTTTAAATAAATCAATATCTACTGACAGATGCACCTCTAGCTGGTTTTAAAAAGTCTTCTGTCCATCACTGCACTAGACATCCAAAATGCCAATCACCCTCATTGGACAGGATGCTAAAGGGCCTTTTTTCACCTCATAGAGAAAGATATGTTGAAGACACACCAAGTATTCCACAAAATCCACTACTACTAATGTGCCCACAGCTAGCACAATACACCCACACCACTCTTTCAGAAGATTACAAGGGGCGCAGACCTGGGTATGACGAACCACAGGCCCAGACAGACAAACAGCACACTTACCATTTCAAACAACAGACGGACCAACTTCTCAGATTCGCCTCTGTACTTAGAAGTCAGTGTGGAAGAGGAGACATTGAAAAAGGTTGTCCCACATTCAGTGGCAACCGCTTTAGCTAGCATGGTTTTCCCAGTCCCTGGAGGTCCAACCATCAGCACACCCTGAAAATCCAAAGAGGAATCAAGCAACATACTGGATTTAAATGTTTTTCATAAACTATCATCAACTGATCACGCTGGTGTACATGAGGATCCCCAGCAAAATATAAACTCGGTTGTCATGGTGTGACTAGTGTATTTAGCAAGAGCAACAAGAAGATGATAAAAGTGATTTCTCCAGGTGTTTCAGGTCAGAAATGGCCAGAGATAAGCTCATAAAAAATGGCTGAGCAGGTATGGTGCTCACACCCATAATCCTGGCACGTGGGTAGTGTACATGGAGTGTTCAGAGATGGAGGCTAGTGTGGACCACAGAAGAGATCCTGTCTGGTAAAACAAAAGGTAAGGAGGGAAAAAGGAGGGGAGAAGGAAGAAAGGGGAGAGGAAACAGAAGCCGTGGCAGCAAAGAGCCCTTTTTCCTGAACTCAAGGGGAGACAATCCTATAATTCTGTGGACTACTTAGAACGACCCTGCTGGCGCTGGGAAGATGGCTCAGTGGTAAAGAGAATGTGCTACTCTTGCAGAGGACCTGAGCTCAGTTTCCAGCACCCACATAAGGCATTTCACAACCACCTTTATCTCCAGCTCCAGAGGATCCAATGCCCTCTTCTGGCCTCTGCAGGCACCTGCACTCACATGCACATACACAGACACAGAGATACACATAATTTAACTTGTTTAACTTTTTATTTACAGAAATAGACACCCAAAAGTTCTTAAAATTAACCTCTAGCTCAGCAACTGAAAACACATGACTTGGAAGATGGTAGCTTCACTGCTCTAAGCCTATCTCTCTTGCTATGTGGTTGCAGCACATCTCACTACAAATTCACAAGCAGGTGTGGAGGGGATGTGAGCTGCCCAGCGTACCAACATTGGTAACAGACAGATCCACAGCAGGCTGCCCTTTGTTATGAAGCATCCCCACTTCAAGACTGTCAGACACGCTCACCTTCCATGGCCTTCGAATCCCTTTGAAAAAGTCAGGCATCCACATGGGAAGGACAACAGCTTCCCGGAGCAACTTCTTAGCCTCCTCCAGATCTGCTATGTCATCCCTTTGAGAGAACAGTTGCACGTTTACTCAGAGACACCTCTGATTTATGGCCACAGCTAATTACTTTAAATTTATTGACTCATAAAATTATCTTATAGTAAGGCTGTATTCTAACTCTTACTATTAAAAATGGCCAGTGAAAACACACTGGGTCACTAATTAGAACACATTATGCAGTTAGCAAACTTTGTCAGCATGTCAACAACAAATGAAATGTCACGTTCCTCTGTTGGATTCTGACAGAACTGTTATTACAGACAAGGCATTATCGGGAGATCGATGGGGAGGAGGGAAGAGCCACACAACCCAGCCTTATGACTTGTTTTCTTCTCTACTGTAACTCAGGACTCTCACCAGTGAATGCTAGGGTTCCGAGACACAATGTCCCTCTCCAGGGCTTCCACCAGATCCTTATCGTATCCAGCGCCGTCAAATTTGGGGATGTCACCGTCACTTGCACCGTCTTGCATGTTTTTCCTTCCCTGGAGGTAGGAATGAAAAGGTTATGGTCAGTAACAAAATAACTTTGATATCATTAGGTTTTCAACACACAATGTGACTGTATGTGCATGTGTATACATGTGTGTCCATGTATATGTATGTATATGTGCATGTGCATGTGTGTCCATGTGTTTATGTGTCTGTGTATGCAGACAGCAGGGACCAGGGATGGAATCCAGAGCCTATGCATGCTGAGTAAGCACCCTAGTACTGAGCTACCTTCCCAGCCCAGAGTAATCTCTTTAAAAATATTTTCTTATGAAGGACGTGGTGGCACACACTTTTAATCCTAGCACTCGGGAGGCAGAGGCAGGTGGATCTCTGTAAATTCAAGAACAGCTTGGTCTACACAGTGAGTTCCAGGACAGCCAGGGCTATTACACAGAGAAACCCTTTCTCGAAAAACAATATATTTTTCTCTTACTATTTAAAATAGTATCGTCTGGTTGCTTCGATGCCATCCTACCCAATTAATTCATCCGAAGTAGACCATCCTCACATCTACATTCTTGGAGACAGCTGCAGGTAGGACCTTGCTAACCCTTACTGGATCCAGCGGTCTGGAGAAGCCTGCCCCTGACTCACTGGATACAAAGGATTTGCCCCTCTGCTAGAAAACAGACAAGTGACGTGCAAGAAGAAAATTCATTACTGTGCACTTGCCTTACAGCAGAATACCTCACACAGTATCTCACTTGATGTGCCAGCCCCACACCACAGACTGCTTCTCCTTTTCTATGGATAAGGAAATTGGGCCTCAGAAAAGCCAAGGAGCTAAATGCTTCTCAGCCTTTTGACTAAGTGTAGGGCTAAGTCCGACTTGACTCGCCAGTACATTTGGGGCAGAAAATGTGGCTCAGGCCTTCCTGCCTTCCTAAAGCAACATGTTTCTACGGCTATCCTAGCTCACAGCTGACTGCGTTGCTTCACACTTCAGAACAAAGGCTCCAGGCAAGATGGAGCTGGGACTTTCCTGCACTTCCAGAGCCTTCCTTTGCCACTCTAGGCCACCACTTGGGACTTGTGGTCTCCGTCAGGACAGCTCTCTGGGCCCCATCACAGAACTGCTCATCATGGTATCCCATGCTGTAACAACGTCCAAACTCCCTCTCATCTCTCCCGCCTCTTTCTTCTGCTCAGTACCTTCCAGGCTCATGCCCAGAGGACCTTGTTTCACTCATAGTATTAAGACCTAAGGAAATGTTTGATCTACCTTAAATTCTTTTACTAATATTGTGGCTTAAAAAAAAAAAGGAAAAAAGAATTCTAGGCTACCGCTCTATGAGCTCCTGGGCTCTGCCAGGATTCATTCAGTGCTGAGGAGGTGAATGTGGAAATGCTCCGATTATTCTCAGACATTTCAACCACAGCAACAGCTTTAATGAGCAGAGCCATGCCGTGTCCAGGGCATCGGCCCCTTTTCTGTCTGATCTAAAAATGAAAGGCAAAGGGTCACGATGAGGAGACAGCAGAACACGATGGACTTCTCCGGTTGTACTTGAGAGATAAACAGAGAGGCACACGCAGTACCCAAAGGGAACCAAATGGCTCCTTTGGCAGATGCTCTGGTCCTCTGAGCCACTAGGTGAAGAGCCAAACAGTGTTCTGGTGACCTGATGACAAAGATTTACTTCCATGGGCAGTCTAACAGTAGGGCTGGCTGAATGCTTCGTAGGCCCTTGCAGTTGAGATAGCACATATTAAAACCGACTCTTAAGGTGAGCAAACTTCTGGCATACTGACACAACCCAACCTCAGCCAATATAAATCAAGCTCTGCCTCAGATCACATTTTACGACATGGCTAGGCCACGGCTTACAAGCCACATTCAAGCCAATCCCTGGGAACTCTGTGGTCATTTTAGAGTATTCTAGAAACAAAGCAGCAACAGGCAGCAACAGAAACCAACCTATCTGCTCCTACCAAGCCTTCGCAAGCCTTTGTAATTTGAGACTTGCCAAATTAAAATGAAGTTCAGATTTTCCTTTCACATAAATGTCCACATAACAGGGAGACTTGACGCACACCAAGAGGAAGGAAATGCCCCGTCTTTGTCTCAAAGAAGCAGGAATCATGGAATTCTAAGAAAGTAGCTGTGAGCAGTGATTATATAGCTTGTCTGATCACAGTGTGGTTTCAGGGCAGGGGATGAAGATGCATGTGTTGCCCTCACTGAGCATCCAGTCCAGGGGGGAAAGCGAGTCATCAATGTGACTGAATGAAGAGCCTGAAGAAATGGGCAGCAGCTGAGTTTGGCCTTTATGAAAAAGAGCATGGATTAGCATAATGTGACCTGCATTTTGGACGACCCTCCCTGCTGCCATGGAGAAGAATGCTGGGGTAGAGAGGAACCACTGAAAAAGCCTTTCAGTACAGAGGAGGAGAAGTGGGTGTGAGACCCTGAAGGTCCTGCCCAGTACATCCCCACAGAGATGAACTCCCCCAGTGAGGGCCAAATCAAATCAAGATGGAGATGAGAGAGAGCGGTAAACCTAGTGAAGCCAAAAAAAAATCATCAGTAAAAAAGGGCAGCAACTGTCCTCCTAACAAACGTAAATTAGAACAGGAGCAGGCAATATAAATACTGTGTGCCGGAGTGAGGCCGCCGACCAACTGCACATGTTAATGAAATGGACAGCTTTCAAGCAATAAAACTAAGACTACCTCTTGGGACGTCATGACTTACACCTAACACTAGGCTGGAATGTTACAGGGTGATCTCGAAGTCTTTCCTTAGATTTGTGCACCCGTTGTTAAGGTCAGAATTAGCAAGAATTTGATAGTATGGAGGCTGGCATACTTTTTTCATTAAAGCAAAATACTTAGCGTTTTACTAATTTCTCAATTATTCAAATTAAGACAACTTCCTTCAGGATCTTTTATGAGTAATGCCTAGTCATTCTATCTGAAGGAAAGGAGGCTCTGGGTGATGAATCAAGTATTTATAGCTTGCAGTCAATGACTGGCACAGCCTGTCCCCAAATGCAAATAGTACCTGCATTTGCCATTGCGGCTTCTGGCACTATGGGACTAAGTGATTGAGATCCCATCCATTACTGGCTCTGGGCCCCGTGTGTTTTACAGAAACACTGTTGAATGAACTATACGGAGGAACGATGACCAGATGATAAATGGCTCACATGTCATGCCATTGGAGGAGGACTCCAGGAAACATGTGCCACGTGAGCTGAGGGGACACTACTGGAGCAATACCACCCACCAGCCGCTCTGTCACTGTGGAAGAAGAGCCAGGGCTAGTATAAACACAGGAGAGGTGGATTTCAGATCAGCACAGGATTTCCTAACAACAGCTCCTGTTCAACAAAGACACCGACTTTCTTGTCAGGCAATGTACAGTCAAGAACAGAATGTCTAGCTGAACTGTAGATGGCCTGTGGTCCATTCTGTGATGTTGCTTTTCCCATGTCCAGCTTACTCTTCTCTACTGCCTGGCCAGTTGCCAAAAACTAGTGCAAAATTTCTTGAACATTTCATTATTTCTTTCCTTCTATCCTTCCCTCCTTCCCTTCCCCCTCCCTCTTTCTCTTGGTGCTGGGGATCAAACCCAAGGCCTTATAAATGCTGGGTAAGCACTCTTTTTTTTTTTTTTTTTTTGGTTTTTCGAGACAGGGTTTCTCTGTGTAGCTTTGCGCCTTTCCTGGGACTCACTTGGTAGCCCAGGCTGGCCTCGAACTCACAGAGATCCGCCTGGCTCTGCCTCCCGAGTGCTGGGATTAAAGGCGTGCGCCACCACCGCCCGGCATGGGTAAGCACTCTTAACACAGAACTACATTCTCAGCCTCAATATATCAATTATATTTTTAAAATATTTTATTTTTGCCGGGCGGTGGTGGCGCACGCCTTTAATCCCAGCACTCGGGAGGCAGAGCCAGGCGGATCTCTGTGAGTTCGAGGCCAGCCTGGGCTACAAAGTGAGTTCCAGGAAAGGCGCAAAGCTACACAGAGAAACTCTGTCTCGAAAAACAAAACAAAAAAAAAAAATTTTTATTTTTAAGTGTGTGTGTGTGTGTGTGCGTGTGTGTGTGTGTGTGTGTGTGTGTGTGTACACACATGAGTGCAGGTGCTTGAGGAAGCCAGAGACATCAGATCCTCCTGGAGCTGGAGTTACCAAGCCCAGGTCCTCTAGGACAGCAATATGTGCTTTTACCCACGGAGTCATCGCTCAGCCCCATAGTCTCTTCTGTAAAATACGAATTTTGTGTAATCTTTTTCATGTCGTTGTTAGTCTCCCACATCCACTCCGCTCTCTGTGTCAGTGTCCTGGGAACTTAGCGTGTATCAGCATATTCATTCTAAAAGAGGAATGAAGTAGGTGTTCTTCCTTCCATCTCACAGATGAGAAAGCCGAAGAACACAATCCGCAGCCTGTCTGAGCATGAAGAGCAGCCTAGGCGCTCTAGCTGCAGGCCAGCACCTGCAGTCAGCCTGTTCCCAGGGCACACTGCTGCACATGGGGGCTGCTTCCAGCCCGCGGCAGAAGCAAATGCAGGAAATGTTAGACAAGCCCCCAAACTGCAGCCCACCATAGCCTACTGTTCCACAAAGTAAAGCAGGCAGATAAACGCAAAACAGCGCTTACTGATCTGGGTGCAGTGCCCTGCGCTGTCCTACCGAGAGAGACACAAGATCGTAACAACAAATCCCCAGCAAGCTGCATGCTTACCAATATGCACGTTCTTTACACGGTATTTATGACCACGTTTAGCGTGCCACACTCGATTCTAGGCACAGAGAATACAGCAACCAAGCAAACAGAGACCTCTGCCCTCCCTCACGAGGCTTAGGCTGAGGTTAGAGGCCGCAGTCCACAAGTCACACATAGTGAAGTAGTTAGGGTTAGAACATCCAGAGCAGACGTGTCAAGTGGTTGTGTTCACACGTTCCAAGAACGGGGGCACACAGAAGCACCCCAAGCAGTGGGCTGAGGGCACAATCAAAGAGTTAACAGCAGACAGGCCAGCCAGGCCTTGTAAGTACTGGTGGGGACACTGGCCGGTAGGCTAAGGGAAGGCAGGGGAAGGTTTTGAGCAGAGAACATAATGTGAGCTGCGTCCCAGGCTGCAGAGGGCAAACAGGCCAGGGCCAATGGCTTCCCTGGGTTCTGGCTTACACTTCTGCAGTGTACAGAATGGCTAGAAGGCAAAAGGAGAAAAAAATTAAATATGGTTACTAAGATTTCACATTCAATTTTCCTGTTTATAAAATACCACATTTAAACAAGAGCTCACAAACCCTTGGCAACATGATAGCCTTGAAACTGGGAAAAATTTAGCTCAACAAGAACATACAAATCCTAAAATCTAGAGACTGGAGAATGCTCACTGAGCAAGGGTGCAATCCAGTAAAGGAGCTCACCCTGAGGAAAACACACTGATGAGACACACCCTTATCCTAAGAGCTCATCTCTCACAGACCAAGATGATAATAAATCGGAAAAGAAAACCAATGTGGATTTTAAAAAGATAGTGCCACTCCTACCTATGTGCAGTTCAGCCACAGTTACAGAGATAAAAATGTCGCAGGATTACACAAATGAAAACCCACAGGACTGCATATTAGCTGAGGTGAAACTGAAAAAGTGGATGGCTGGTTTGATGTCTGCTGGCCAGAATAAGCCAGTTCTTAAAACACATCACTGACCAAAACAGAGCCAATACACATGAACCGTTTTCAGTCCCTAAGTTATCAAGTACTTCTACAAGGCACCTTCAAGAGACCAGCCATGCTGAACGCTGGCAACAGTGTGGAGACCTGCAGCTCGCATTCTGTCAGCTACAGGGCAAACTGCAAACACTTGCTCGCAAAGCTATTTGGTGTGACCTCCCAATGGCTGGCGTACACATCTCCTTTGAGCCCACCACTCACTAAAAACGGATGCATATACACAAAGAGGAAAAACAAAATCTACCCAAATTGGCACTATTCAACAGATCCAGACTAGACAACCCAAAATCTACTAGCAAGGAAACAGATTTAATTGTATGTAATAGTATGTAACTATGAGAATAACTTACAGTATCTGCAAAAGCATAGAGGAATGTCACAAGCATACACTAACCAGAGAAAGAAAAGAATAAGAAAGAAAGAGAAGGTAAAAACAAAAATCCAGTTCACAGGAACAGAGGGCTGCAAACCAGATGCTACCAACTGGGCGTCAGGAGACAGGATGCTGGCTACTCTGGGGAGGGGGGGCGGGACTGGGGGCCAGCAGGACCGTGGCACCCAACTTCCGAGGTGCCAATGTTCTTTCTTGACCTAGCATGGACACATTTATGGCAAGAAAGCTACAAGGGTTACTACAGAAACTGTTCCTTTTTGCCTTATGATAGACCATTATTAAATTTGGCCGGGCGGTGGTGGCGCACGCCTTTAATCCCAGCACTCGGGAGGCAGAGCCAGGCGGATCTCTGTGAGTTCGAGGCCAGCCTGGGCTACCAAGTGAGTCCCAGGAAAGGCGCAAAGCTACACAGAGAAACCCTGTCTCGAAAAACCAAAAAAAAAAAAAACAAATTTCCAAGAACTCCATAAGCCAGTTGTAAACCAAACCTCACAAACAGATTACAGATATATATATATATATATATATATATATCTGTATACACACTTAAAATCTCCTCAATTCCTGATTATCACTGTCTGTGCTCTAGCAGCTTCTTAAACCTGTTATGTAGGGAATGACCCATCTCATGGAGACAGAGTGGAGTGAGATGCCGACTCTGTCATAGTGGAACCAACCACACCACAGAACTCAGCAAGCACTGTAAGCTCGGGCTTGGGCTCATTTTGTTGCTGTTGACTGTCTACACTGTAGCTAGTTTTTCTCTCCAGTCCTGCCAAGCCCTGGCAGTCCCGTAGCCCACTTATAAAATAAACATACAGACGCTTATATTATTTAAACTGCTCATCCATTAGCTCAGGCCTACCACTGACTAGCTCTTACACTTAACTCAGGCCATTTCTGTTAATCTATATGTCGCCACGTGTTTCGTGGCTTTACCTGCTGCCCTTACATGATGCTCCCTGGACGGCAGGCTGGCGTCTCCCCCAGACTTCCATCTCCCAGCCTCTCCTCTCTGTTTGTCCTGCCTATCCTATACTTCCTGCCTGGCTACTGGCCAATCAGTGTTTTATTTATTCACAACACTACACTTTCAAAAGTGAAGGTAAACATGTCAATGCGGAGTCAACTTAAAAGTACGCCACTGGAGGCTGGGGAGACAGTTCAGTGTCACACAGACTAAACAAGAAGACCCGAGTGCAGATGCCCAGCACCCAGGGGAGAACTGGGAATGGCAATGTGCACTTGTAACCAGTGAAGAAAGGTGGAGGCAAGAGGACCCCAGAGCTCGCCAGCCAGTCAGCCTAGCAAACTAGACCCTCTGGAGCAGGCTTTCTTTTGGGCCACCAACTAGCACCCAAATCATGACACAGAGACTTCTTATTAGTTACAAATGCTCGGTCTTAGCTTAGGCTTGTCCCACTCGCTCTTATAACTTAAATTGACCTGTTTCTCTTCATCTACGTTTTGCTTTGGGACTTTTTACCTTTCTTCCATTCTGTATGTCCTACTCCATGGCTGGCTGGCCCTGGGCATCTTCACCTTTTTCTCCCTTGTTCTCTCGTGTCTTCTTCTTGTTCCTAGATTCCTCCTATTTATTCTCTCTGCCCATCAGCCCTGCCCATCCCTCTCCTGCCTAGCTATTAGCCATTCAGCTTTTTATTAGACCAATCAGGTGCCTTAGGCAGGCAAAACAACACATCGTTAAACAAATCCAACATAAACAAATGCAACACACGTTTACATAGTTAAAGTAATATTCCTCCCTTAAAAGATAAGGTAAAGAATGACAGAGACACCTGGTGTCAGCCTCTGACTGCCACACACATTTACACTGACCTCCACACACATACACACTGGTGTTCACACACATCTGCACTGGTCTCCACACACATACATACCGGTGTTCACACACATACACACTGGTGTTCACACATATCTGCACTGGCCTCCACACACATACGCACTGACCTCCACACACATCTGCACTGGCCTCCACACACATCGGCACTGACCTCCACACATCTACACTGACCTCCACACACATCTGCACTGGCCTCCACACACATCTGCACTGGCCTCCACACACATACTCACTGGTGTTCACATGCACAGGCACATATACCTAGCCAAAAACACATACATATATGCAAACACTACACACACACACACACACACACACACACACACACACACACACACACACACATATGCCATTTCTGTTGTTTTTACATTATTAAAAAAACACAAAAAAATGAGTATTCTTCCAATATTTGAAAATTATCCTATTTGTCAATGTTGCCCAAGTTGTGGATGAATGAGTAAAATTCCAAGATGCTTTATTTTTCATGGCTTTACTACCATCTTACTGATGAAAACAAATTATCAATCAGCATTCACGTCTATACTGCATTCCTCCATCAATGCAGTCACAGGTCAAACAGAGATATGAGCGTGGGCCTGAATCAGTGAAAGCATTCTATGCAGTCCATAGGGAGCACTGGACAATTGTTATTTCTAAATTATGGGCATATAGTTGCATATGCCTTATGTCGATCAGATCTGTAATAGACTCACATGTGAATGTATGTGCATGAATTACATATGACCATATATTTTTTCCAGAAAAGTAATTCTTAAACACACATCAGCACCCCATGTGAGATGGTCATTCATGAAATAACAATTATGGTTCACGCACCCTCTTATGTCACTGTTCATTTGTGCAGCCGTCAATCAGCAGGCATCAACAGACTACCCAATCTTGTTCCCACATCTCCTCATTCCTGTGTCTCGAAGCCAACCATGAGAAGGAAAGCGTTCGCCATGGCCATTTGCCATATATGAAGTGATGAGACAATGCACTGTAGGCCAAATGACCGAGCAGTGAGTCCAGTGAGTGAAGTTGCCCTCTGCTTAGAGTCACATGTAGCCAGAATAACGGGATCATGAAGGACACTGCTCATTAACCATAGATTGGTTACGCCAATACAGCTAGCCTAACACAACATTTATTTTTATGATAATATAAAAACATTCCTTCTACTCCCTCATATTTACTTTCAGTATATCCTTTCTAAATTAGAAAAAACATTTGTTATTTCTACATAAATCTCTGATTCTCAAATATTGTTAAGAATATAATTCAGCCGGGCGGTGGTGGCGCACGCCTTTAATCCCAGCACTCGGGAGGGAGAGCCAGGTGGATCTCTGTGAGTTCCAGGCCAGCCTGGGCTACCAAGTGAGTTCCAGGAGAGGCGCAAAGCTACACAGAGAAACCCTGTCTCAAAAAAACAAAAAAAAAAAAAAACAAAAAAAAAAGAATATAATTCATGGTCAATTAACTCGGTGAAAACAACCAATGTTCCTCTATCTCACGACGAAAGCCACACATCCTTTTCAATAGAATTCAGGTTAAAGAGGGCAACTTACATTTCTCAGCATACTTCGACGTTGACTCTAAGCTTAAATGACAAAACGGTCAATTCAATTTTCTGTGGGCTATAGTCTGGACATACAGTCTTCCAAATGTCCCATCAAAACCCAGGCCAGTACACTGCCATTAGGAGGTGGGGCCCTATAGAGGCCGTCACCAGACACTGCCGGAGGTCCCACTGTTTATAAAATGCCCTGGTGTTTCAGCATCAGCCCAAACAGACTGAGACACCTGTCCATTCAAACAATGCTAACAGCATGGCTTGGCTGTTCCCGCCACTCCTGTCAGCAATGACAGACAGACAGATGTCAGTCAGAGGTCCTTTTCTAAGACAAAGTCTCACTATACAGCCCAATGGCACCAAACTCACGACCACCCTGTCTCGGCCTTCTGAGTGCTGGCATACAGCCAGGTACACTTCATTAGCTTTTACTCACGAGTAACACGAAGTGCATACCTAGGGAAAATGTACTAAATACAGTAAGCTACACACTGCCATTCAGATACCCCTGTGGCCCTCAGGATTCAAAAGAAACATGGTCTCAACAACAAATCCTTGTGCACAGTGACTGGTGCTTATCTAAAAACAGCACTTTAAGCTCAGACCTAGTCTGAAGCCTACCAGAAGTTTTAAAAGAAGTGGAAAAAAGATGTAATCTCACAAAATTTACCAGAATATTTTTATAAAAAGTGTTTTCTTATGACAGAAAAATGAATGGAAATTTAAAAAAAAACACTTTGACACTGTTCACATCATGATTTACAACTCAGGTACACAGTGATGACCCTCTGAAGCCCAGTCCCACAGTCCCAGTCTCTTCAGGCTGTGCTCACAGACGGAATCGAAGGAACCAGCAGCCAGTTCAGCAGAGTCAGAGGCAACAACAGAGTTCGTGGGACTCAGGGAGAGCGCTGCTCCTACTGCTGCCGTGTGTCGTTCTATCACTCAACCCTACACATGAAGCTAAGAGCAATAGACCAGGAACCCTGCACAAGACTTGATCATAAATTCCTTTACCTGCCGAGCCATTTCATGGGCCCCAAATAAATTCCTCTTATCCTCATTTTTTATACCTATGAAGCTAAGTGTCTGGAATATAGAAGGCTCTCAGAATTCTATACACAAAGTAATAAATCTACTAGATTATGAGAATACACAAGCATGTGTATATAAATAATTTTGTTTTGTTTATTTTTGTGGCAGGGCCTCAAGTTACTATGTAGACCAGGTCGGCTTGAGCTCATAGAGATCTGCCTGCCTCTGTATCCCGAATGCTGGATTAAAGGCGTGCGCCACCACACTGTGCCTACACCTGGGCTCTTAATGGAGAGACAGGTAGGGACCAACAGGAAGGAACAGATCGACTCTGGGCCCTTCACCTGCACATCACAAGTGTGCTTTAAACAGCGCGTCAGAAAACACGCCATCAGGCCACGAGGCCAGACTGCTTACTTACCAAGTGGGAGCTCCTGTAACCAAATGTTTACATACTTACTTAACTAAGTATTTTCAAGGTAATTACTATCTTTATTATGGGCAATACAATCTAGTTTTTCCCGGATTATTTTACTGCATCTTTTCAAGCCTGTTGCAACATACCAACCAAATGTTTTTAAAAAGAAGTCTATAATACCCGCAATGATCCTCCCTCTTCATTTTCAAATCAGCCTTGTCTAGGAACCAGTCTCTGCTAACTTCTGGGTGGCTATGGTAGTCAGATCAGAGACAATGACACCTTTCACGCTATCGCTATCGTGACACTTCCATGTTTGGTTTTGAATAGTAGCTCCTTTCATCTCTGAGGTGACTCACAGTACCTCTTCTACCTCGGCAGCTGCAGAAAGAAGAAGGGCTGGTTTGCAGTGATGGTCTGAGTACTTAGCATGTCAGTGAGAGGGTAGGCCTTGGAGAGTTATTCCAAAACACTACAAACGAAAGCCATTTACAGCCTCCAGAGGAACACATCTGCCATCAACAACTGTCGCTTGGTCGCCTTGTCCTCGGTTTACGAGTCACACTTAGAACCCGAGATTTATTCAGTTGTGGATTTCTTTCCTCAAATCCAATCTAGACTTTACCAGTGAGTGGGAGGAGGGGAGGGGAGGTCTTCAGATTCCAGCCCTCACTCTGAGAGGACCAGAGCTCCCTGTACCTTAGTTTCTTACTCTGAAAAGGGGAGAGGGGCTGTCTCATGAATTCATGATTCATGAATGGTGCCAGAGCCATCCAGCAACCCACAGCCAAGGTTACTCCTGGTCTTTCTCTCTCTCTCTCTTGTGATGCTGCTGCAAAAGGTCCACTTTACTAAGTACATCTATATGTGTATGTGTGTGTGTGTGTGTGTGCGCATGTGCACGGTGTGTGTGTGTTTACTAAATACCTCTATACCTATGTGCACATTCATTTTACTATTGAAAGATAATCCTTTTGTACACTGTGAAGATGGGTCTGATTGGTTTAATAAAGAGCTGAATGGCCAATAGCTAGGATTTACAGGGAGAGAGAGGAACTTGGGAAGAATCTGAGGTGTGTAGATTAAGCCATTGAGACTCGGAGTTGGACATACAGTATGGAGGAGAGGTAACGAGCCACGTGGCAGAACATAGATTAATATAAATGGGTTCATTTAAGTCATAAGATCTAGTTGGGAACAAGCCTAAGCTAAGGCCAAGCATCCATAATTAATTAGAAGTCTCCATGTCTTTATTTAGGAACTGGAGGTCCACCGACACTTTACTAAACACATCTGTAACATCTGTAACATCTGTGAGTGTGTGTGCAGGTACTTTAGGGACCACTGCGAATTCAACACCGATTACAATATCCCCCAGAGCCCGGGCCGCAAGGGCCTGAATCACGGGTCTTGCCTTGTCGTCTCTCCCTCTCGCTCTGCAGTCCTTGTCCCGACTTCCAGGTTTGTCGCTCTTGGATATCGGGTGCGCTCGGCCCACCAGTCCGCGGGCGCCTGCTCCCACGTCTTTCCTCAGAGGCCTCACTTCTCGGTTGGGACGTCTGATCTGAGGCGGAGCTCTAACAAAAGAGAGACGGTAAAATAAAAACCAATCAAGGACAAGTACGTCGGCAGCACCTTACTCAAGAAGCTGTCCGTTTTCCCTAAGGTACAATGGCTGATACAATTATTAAAAAGAGGGACACATGGAGCGATTACTCTGCCAAGAGTAACTACCCATCACCAACAGAGGGCAACACAGCCTGCGGCCGCCTGTCAACCTTAGCAGCCGGACTCCACCGACTGTCTTAGATCAAGAAGAGTTCACTTCGACAAAATTACAACCTTCTCATTAAAGGACAGGACTTAAAACCACAACTCCTTGCATAGTTTCAATGTTTTCTTTTTACAACCAAGATGACTTTCTCCACTTAGCTGGAAAGGTCAGCATTTCACTAAGCACATTACAAATGGCAGGGCTCAGCCCTGACGTGGTCTTATAAACAAAGCATTTCTGTGGGAAAACACTATCCAGGCCGGCAGGCCCCAGGTGTGATTAGTCACGTCAGTGAGTCCAAAAGTGAAGGGAGCATCTCCCAGCAGCAGGTTCTGTCAGTACAGCAGCTGCCGCCCTCCAACCCTGAGCCTCGGAGCCTCTCGGCACAGCCCGGCATGGACTCTCTCTGGGTGGGGACGCTGTCACTTCCTAGTTCCTCCCTCTTTCTCAAACCATCCCTCCCTCTGTTTCCCGACCTTTCTCCTGCTCATGGCCACACTGACATCTGTGGCCGATCCCTGTGTGCGGCTGCTCTTTCCTCTCAAACTACATTCATTGTCCCAGCTCTAGGCTCGTGGGCTGTGTGTGAGTTTAGCGCTCTTCCCTTTTCCTAATGTTTCCACTAGCACATGGTGATTATACACGCTATGGATTTCATTAAGACATCCCCACACAGGTACATAATGTACTTTGGTCAAATTCAGCCCTCATTAACTACCCTCTTGCTCTCCACCCACTCCCACTAACCCCTTTTCTCTTCCAAACTAGTCCCTCTCCTCCCTCCCCCTCTCCCATTATGTGTGTGTGTGTGTGTGTGTGTGTGTGTGTGTGTGTGTCCCAATAAAAGAGTTTCATTAGGGTTGGTCGCAGGACCATGTGCACCTGACCAATGACTGCACCACTGAAAAGGCCCCTCCTTCCCCCATTAACTCAGGGAAGAGTGGGGCCCTGGGAGCACCCCCTTCCATGACGGAGTGCAGTCGGGTCAATCTTGTGAAATCTTGTGCACATAATCCCAGTTGCTATGAGTTCAAGGGCATAAGAAGCCATGCCACGCCTGGAAGTGAGCACTCCAGAGTGCTCCCACCTTCCTTCCAGCTCTTACATTCTTTCCACCCCTTTGTCTGCAATGTGCCTACAGGTTCAGGGTTTAATTCACCTGCTCACCAGAGCTGCCTTCTGGCATCATAGAAGGTAGCACAATGATAGTGAATTTGACAAGAGAGGAAAATGGATGACGCTCCATGCCCTCAGGGAAATGGCGAAGTCCTGTGATAGTACAGTTCTTCTGCAGTGCTACGGTTTAATGTAAATTGATTCCTGTGGGTTACAGGTCTCACTGGGTCTCTGGTTAGTGGAACAGCTTTGGAAGGTTGTGGACCTTTAAGAAGTGAGGCCTGGCTGATGGAGTGGGTTGATGGGGTAGTGTTCAGCTCTGTGCCATCTCTGCTTCTTGATCAAGAGCCGCCTCACACTTCTGCCTGCCTGCCTTCCCTCCCTCTGCCATGCCTTCACTTTCATGCTGAAGTGAAATCCCCAGAAACTCGAGTCAAAATAAGCCTGTCCTCCTTAGGATTTTGTCACAGCAGTGAGAGAAGTAACCACTGCAAAAAGCATGTTCATATTGTTGGAATCTGCTAAGAATAAGAATGCTGCTGAGAGCCGCACAGGTGTCGACGGGGCGTCACACCGACATCCCACTCCCCAGAGTGCAGTCCGTCCGGTTCCACAGTCATCGACCAGCCGTTTTTAGCATACCGCTAGTGACACCGCTGGCCCCAGAGAAGACAGAGACAAGGAAACAAGAGTGTGACAGGGTCCACTGGGGAAGAGTTCACAGCAAAACAGCCAGAAGACACTTTGGAAATTGAAGTTGTATCACATTATCGGTCCTAGGGCATTCTGAGTCGCTTAAGCATTCTGTCAATGAAATAAAAACGTAAAGAGACCAGTGAAGAAGAAGAAGACCTAATAATAATAAAGTGCTGTTTAGTGTGCTGCAGGTCTGGGGAGGTAGCTCAGTAGCAGAATGCTTGCCCAGCATGCATCAAGCCCTGCCTGGGCCAACGTCTGGCACAGAAAATAAAATAAAAAAAAGCTCAAGCCTCTTAGTATCTTGAGTCAATCCTTCTGTTGTTGTTTGGGAGAGAGGAGGCCTGCTTCACTTAGGTGGTCAGGTGCAGTTCTGCTTTAGTCTCTGTGTATCCGTGCATGCAGAACTGTCTTTCCTGTGTCAGTCAAGGGCATCAGCACGGGAACCGATGGAGACAACGCCTCCGCTCAGCACACGTGGGGTCTCTCCCGTTGCTAGCAGCTGTGTAAATGACTGTCGTTTGGTCCAGCCCTTTAGACTCGACTCCAGCATGAAGCCTCTGCTCCCCTCCAGCAAGGCCAGCCCTTGCAGCTGCGTGCAGGCTCTCTGCAGTTGCTGGACTTGCCATGAATCCCGAGACAGTCCTGACTCTCGGCTTGCTACTTAGCAGCTGCTCGGAAGCCCTACGCAGTCCACTCTGTGCACACATCTAGCTTAGTAAGCCACGTCCTTAGATTCCTTCTAGGCCGGTTCACAGGCTGCCTTCCAAGGGCTGTCCTGGGCTTGTCCTGCCGGGCACTGTTCTGAATGACGTGCTCAACACGCTCTGGGTGGCGTTTGTGGCCAGTCCCCGTCCAGTGGGAAGTATGCATGTGCTCTCTACGTCTTCAGTTCCACCTCGCTGCGGCTGGATAGTACATGTGTAACCGACTCTGTCACTGTCCCAAAGGACACCCTTGATTCCGCTCTGTACTCCTCTGCTCACTGCCGCATCCCTGCACAATGTCATGCTCACTGTGGCTCTGTGACAGCTTCCAGGCTGTGTAGCAACAGACTCACGAGGCTTCTTTAAAAAAGAGGCTTGAGTGGGTCTGCACAGCACCACTGACCTCGGCCCTGATGTCAAACAGAGACGGACACTGACTAGCATGCCGCTTTTCAAACAGAGAGCAACTAGCAGTCGTCAGAGCATGAGGACTAAATACCAGCCTCGTGTTCTGCACTGAACTACCGTTGAGAGCAACAGGAAGAGACAGGTGTTCTGAAACAAAACTGACAGTCTACCACGAATAGAGACAGCCCTTCACTGTGAGAGCCACTCTACACACATCGGCAATGAAAGGGAAGCGGAGAGATGAGCAAGGACAGAGAGGCGTAAACAGGTGTCTGCACACCCCTTCAAGAAGGGCTTCTGGAGTGCCCACACTGTGCCACACGTGGTGCTGGGGAGGCAGCAGTGACCAAGCCCAAGGCCCCAGTTCTTCAGTCACGTGACTTGGGGCCGGCTGGCAGCAGTGAGTACAAAAGGATAAAGTCTAAGTTGGACTCTGGAGTCATCTGATAAAGCCAGTGGAGGGTCAGGTGGGAGCTGCCAGCCGGTCCACACCCCTGCTGTGCGGGGCTGCTCTGCACTCTCTGCATGGGGCAACTGCCGGGCTGATCTCCATCACAGAGGAGGAAAGTGAGGGGGGAGCTGGCTAGCTTGTCCTCAGAGCCCCTGAGGGGCAGAGCTAAGAGGAAACACCCCCATCCTCCCCCCAGCCCCAACTAGTCTGTGCAAAGGCAGCAGCCTTCCTAGAGCAGAAGCCGCTGCGTGGCAAGGACCTCACTCTTGCTGTCAGCATCCAGAGGGTACCAGTGAGGTCAAGATGAAGTGCACCAGGAAGAGCACAGGAGCGGGGACTAGAGACAAGAGGACATGAGAGAAGAGGCCGCAGTCACAACAGGAAGAGGAAGAGCAGCAGAGCCGCATGAAAGCCACGGCAGCTACAAACGAGGAAAGAGTTCCCACAGAGCTGGGACACAGCAAGTGTCACAGAGGTGAGAGTGAGTCCAGAGGGAGTGGACGGCGTGTGCACTAACTAGTGAGTCCAGAGGGAGTGGATGGCGTGCACACTAACTAGTGAGTCCAGAGGGAGTGGACGGCGTGTACACTAACTAGTGAGTCCAGAGGGAGTGGACGGCGTGTGCACTAACTAGTGAGTCCAGAGGGAGTGGACGGCATGTGCACTAACTAGTGAGTCCAGAGGGAGTGGACGGCATGTGCACTAACTAGTGAGTCCAGAGGGAGTGGATGGCGTGCACACTAACTAGTGAGTCCAGAGGGAGTGGACGGCGTGTACACTAACTAGTGAGTCCAGAGGGAGTGGATGGCGTGTACACTAGTGAGTCCAGAGGGAGTGGACGGCGTGTACACTAACTAGTGAGTTGCTCAGTATAGTCAAGAGCTCAGCCCCGGGGCTCGGTGACTGGGGATGTGGGATTCCTAGGAACGAAGGAGAAGGGCAGGCAGGTTATCCCAACAGCAGACAGCAGCTTGCCAGGAAAAGGCCAGACAGGGAGTCTTCAGGCCAACGTGTCACGTGTCTGTCACTCTGACAGTGCCTTTTCCAAAACAGAAATACCAGGTGTAGGGGGCTAGAAACAGGGCTCAGTGGTTAAGAAGACTGCTGCTCTTGCAGAGGACCTGGGTTCAATTCCCAGCACCCACATTGAGCTCCTGATGCCCTCTTCTGGCCTCCTTAGGCACCAGGCATGCATGTGATGCACAGATGTACAAGCAGGCAAAGTATTCACATACATAAAATAAATCTTAAAACAAAAAATTTAGGCACTCAGTGTAGTAAATACCTAGAATTCCAAAATTCAAAATTCAAGCGGGTACTGTATTTTGTAGCGGGAGATAGATGTTTCCTGCAGAAAGCTTATATAAGAGGAACCATGAAACTAGAGAGATCAGGAACAAAACCCAACAGAATGCCCTCCTCCTTTGGACACCTGGCCCCTCCCCTTCACACGGCCTTTCCTGCCGTTACCTTCCTGTGAAGGACAACCGACAACCATCCCTGCAGGAGGGAGCCGTTTCTCTACACCCCACCCTGCTCCAATTGAGCCTTCTGGCCCCACGGCTGCATCAGCACCCCTGCATCATCAGCACCCCTGCATCATCAGCACCATTGCATCAGCAGCACCCCTGCATCAGCAGCACCCCTGCATCAGCAGCACCCCTGCATCAGCAGCACCCCTGCATCATCAACACCCCTGCATCATCAGCACCCCTGCATCATCAGCAGCACTGCATCATCAGCACCCCTGCATCATCAGCACCCCTGCATCATCAGCACCCCTGCATCATCAGCAGCACTGCATCATCAGCACCCCTGCATCAGCACCCCTGCATCATCAGCACCACGATCAGCACCACTGTTCCTGAGACCCTAGGGGTACTGGCCCTGCAGCAGTGCTTCTCACCCAAGCATCGTCTCGGCCGCAGCCTCCAGGACAGCACTCCAGGCAGCACAGGCACCTACCCTCTCCCTGTAAATAACTAACGGAGACTCCAGGGCTTCGTCCCCCGGCCGTGGGACAGCTGTGTCACCTGAACCTGGCCTGTCACGCTCTGCCATCTACTCTCACTGTGCACAAGTGGTACGAGCCTGAAACCTCAGACCCGGGAAAACGAGACAGGCAGACCACGCGTTTGAGACCAGCCCAGGCTTCACAGCAGATCATGTTTCAAATATCCAAATAAAATGTTAGGATGTGTGTTTTTGAAGACGTGCACTAAGCTGTGGGTGAGCTCGTGCTGATTCTCAGCCCTTGAATTATTAACTGGGCATTTTGTTTTGTTTTGTTTTGTTTTGCATGAAGTCCATCTGGTTCCCAGCCCTTGTCCTATAGTGGCTGTGTTCCCGGGAGGTTGTGAAGTGAAATCATAAGCCAGTAAAGAACTCAGTAAATGTCATTTATTATTGAGACAAATCACGCCTCCTCCCTACATTCTCCTTATACTCTGAAATTAAAGGCCATCCCATATTCCAGGAGATAATAGAACTCCAGAATGTTAAGGAAATGGGTACAAGCCCAACCTGGCGGCAGTGTCAGGGAACAGCCCACTGCATCTTATGAAGAACAACCTTAAATGTCTGTCCACCTCGTTGACACTCTCAGGTAACTACCATTCCTCTCCTAGTCTGTCCCTACCTCTAACTCCTCGTCAGTAGCTTCGTCCAGATACTCAATCATCTAGACCCATTTTCATCTCATTCTCACTATATCTCATTAGTCACCAAGTTTAATCCATTTTACCCAATATGCTCTCATACCCACCCACAAGACCAAATTCTTCCAGGGCAGGGGCCATAGCCATCCAATGTGCACCGGACCTGGCAGAGCTTGGCAGGTAAGAGATGCCAGTATCCCTGAGGCCAAACTCTGGGGGTTAGTTATTGCCACAATAATGCTTGCAGGGCTGAAGATAAATGCCTGGCATGCAGTGAGCACTTACAAAGCACATGGCAGATGGGGCCTGCAGCACTCCTCTTCCCCAGGTTTGACGCAGGAAGGGTGACTGGACCAGAGCTGCTGCAAACGGCCTCTTCCACCCCTCATGCCAGGAAACAACTGAGTCAGAGCAGAGGTGAAGGACTCACTAACAGGAAACAGTAGTTTCCTCTCTCGGTCCTTGACTGTGGCCTTAACTGAACCTTTTCATTATTAAATGAGCTTTTGTTTTGTTTTGAATGCTGACAGTTACTTAAGCTAGCAGGGACCCCAGAGAAACCCGCTAACAGCCTTAACGTTAAAGGGACTTAAAACTAGTCTCCTAAGTGTACACGGAGAAACACTGTACCATCTCCCCAAGCTCGCACGCGCGCACGCGCGCGCGCGCACACACACACACACACACACAGGCCAGAGGTCAAGTGTATTCCTCAAGGGATCACTGATCTTGGAGCTCACTGACTGAGCTAGGCTAGCTGGCCAATAAGACCCAGGGATCTTCCTGCCTCTGCCTCCCAGCACTAAGATTATAGGTACTGCCTCTGTGCCCAGCTTTCATGTGGTGCTGGGGATCCAATCTCACATTGTCATCCTTACAAAGCAAGCCCTTTACACAACAGGCTCTCTGCCCAGCCCCTCCCTCCAGGTCTTGATGAAATCGCATTAGAAGGTCTATTAGGGTTTTAATCACAAAATTACCTATACAGAACAAGCTGAATGATTAATTTCAGATTCACATATACAATCTCACTTGCCCTTCCCCCACAAGGCATGATTGGTTAAAATCTACCACATGGACATATAATCTGTGTATCCATCATAAAGAACACCAATAGTCCCTCGAAAAGTAAAAACAGGGGCTGAAGAGACGGCTCAGCAGTCAAGAGCACTCACTGGCTGCTATTGTAGAGGACCTGGGTTCGCTTCCCAGCACCCACATGGTGGCTCACAACTGTCTTTAACTCTAGGCCCAGAGGATCCAATGCCCTCTTGTGGCTTCTGAAGGCACTGCACATGTGTGATCAAGAGGTACACAGACATACATTCAGGCAAAACACCCATATACATGCAATAGAAATAAATACTTTAAAAATTAAAAATAGCCGGGCGGTGGTGGCACATGCCTTTAATCCCAGCACTCGGGAGGCAGAGCCAGGCGGATCTCTGTGAGTTCAAGGCCAGCCTGGACTACCCAGTGAGTTCCAGGAAAGGCACAAAGCTACACAGAGAAACCCTGTCTCGAAAAACCAAAAAATAAATAAATAAAATAAATAAATAAATAAAAATTAAAAATAGAACCACTGTATCATTTAGTAATCCCACTTGTGACTACACATCTAAGTAAAACTCAGTGGGGGTGTTGAAGAGACGTCCGCATTCCTGTGTCTGTTTCAACCCTATTAATAGCAGCAAGACATGGAAATAACTTAGATGAACGGTCTAAAGAAAATGTGGGCTGTTATCCAGCTTTAAAGAAGAGAGCTCTTTTATTTGCAAAAAAAAAGAGAAAGAAAGAAAAGAAAAAAGAAAAATAGATGAACCTAGAGGACACTGTGCTAAGTGAAATAAACAGCTACAGAAAGACAAATAATGGGACCTTACTTACATATACCATCTCCAACAGTCAGACCACAGAACTAGAGAAGAGAATGGTGGTTCCCAAGGGCTGGCGTGAAGGGAGCAGGCCTTCTCAGGCCATTATGTGCCACTTAACAGACTACTAAGACCGAGTAATTCAGAACGAGCAGAAATGGCTTTCCTCACATCTGGATGCTGAGAAGTCTAAGTCTGAGGAACCCACACCTGCAAGGACATTTGTGTGGCATGGTTCCATGACGGAAGGTACTCCACCTTCTGGGTTAACAGCACTAATCCATCCCTGGGCCCCACCCTCGGGACCCAATCCCTCTTTGGAGATCCAGCCTCCCAGTACTGCTGCCCTGGGGAATAGGCTGCCAACCCATGAGCACTGCAGGCACTCAGACCACAGCACAGGCTGACATTGTCACAGTGAAGTTCTAGTCATCTGAGAATTAATCCTGGACATCTAGCATGCATGAAGGTGACCACAGCTAACCATTTGTATGATATACTTGAATTTTGCTAAGGTAGATCTTGTGTTCTCACTACAAAAAGGAAAAAAAAAGGCAAATTATATGAGGTGAGGTGAGTTTAATTGTAGTCATTATTTCATAGTCTAATCTGATCAAAAAGTTGTATATCTTAAATACAAATTCTACTTCAGTAAGGCTGGATGAAGATCTGCCATATTTACTTTTTAAGGTGAATAGAGAATATTGAAGGGCTAGAGCAGTGGGTCTGAGGGCAACCCTTGCTGTGTCAGCAAGAGGACTTGAGCGTGAAGTCCATGCACTGCTGTGCGTGGTTCCATGAGTGCCTGCAACTGCAGTCGTGCGGGTAACTGAGACAGGAGCATCACCGGGGCTTGCCGGCCTCGGGCCCAGTTCCAGCTTCAGGAAGGACCTTGTCTCAAAGGGATAAGGCAGAGTGACAGAGCAGTGTCCTAGTCTCATCTCTGTAATGGCACACTCACACACTTACACACACGCACACACGCACACACACACAGACATGCACACACACGGACATTCACATGCACACACACACACGCGGACATTCACATGCACACACACACACACACACACACACACACACACACACACACACACACACACCACTCACACATATACACAAAAAAAGAAAGAAAACATATTTTATTGACTAGATGCTACGCCAAGTATTGTTCCAGCTACAGACAACCTTAGATTCAGTCTGAGGCCTCACCTTGTTAAAGAGAATGTACTTACTAAGCCTAGACGTAAAGATTATCAAAATCGCTTCACTAACGTAAGAAACCTACTCACAAAGGACACAATCCAAAGCTTCACTTCCTCCAAGTTTAACTCTACTCTTGCCTTGACCTTCCATCACAAACCACTTTCACAGCTCAATTTCTCAAATTTAAGGCAATGTATCTAATTTATTCAAAAGCTTGCTTTGATTTGTCTAACAGCTGCTGGTGATTTAAAACAGGATCGTGATTAAACTCAGCAAATCCATGACACATAAAGTCTAACTTTAAAAAACACGGCAAAACCACTGAGAGCAGCCGCAGAGTACGCACGGCTGTGACGCCTAACTGGAAGATGGAGAGGAATTCTGGACTACAGTTCCATAAACTGAACCAGACAGAAGTACAGACAGGCTGGCCACATTAGCAGCCAAGGCCAAGCACATCCACTTCATCTCTGAAAGGCTTTGTAGGAAAACAGTAAATTACATTTCTCTATTGACTAAAATAATAATTTCAGTGTGATGCTCCCACAGGGATATGTTTTAATTACATTTAAATTATTAATGTTTATTTCATTAAGCATTTTCAATTTCTTTATTCTAACACCACTAGTAAGAATTTAACAAGTAGATATTAGGACATAGACTATATATCAAAATGCAGCCACAAATGCCACTGGATGGATGTGCTGAAATCACAGAACAAAGTGGGTACAAATGAGACCATTGGCACCGAGGAGGTCTGGGTTCAAGTCCTGACTTTGGAAAAATAACAAGCTTAGCCTCACTCTCACTGTCTAGACACCAGGGTCTCAGCACTAAATCAGCATGCTAGAACAGTCCGTACTTGGTAGGGTCACTGGAGGACTTACATAAGAGACCGCTTAGAAACAGCAAGTGACCAGTGGTTCCTAGTGGCCCCTTCCCCTGAAATGAACACCAGCTTCCTGGATCTTCAACCCTGAGAACTCAGCATTTTCTCTGCTGGGGTTACCCAACATGGTTCAGAAAACTGAAGATTTCTGCAGATTTTCAAGGAGAAAATATAATTACTTGAGGTTTTCTGAAGGAGCCAGTTGTTAATTATGTCATTCTTTCATTATGTATCTGAAAGAATACTGTGGTTCTTTTTTTCAAAGCCGACCATTGATACTAATTTAGTACCTGTTGGCCATCACCACTGAATTCTGTTATTTAATCCTGTGAGATGAGACTCCCCCATAGCAGAGACACTGAAATCAATGTTCAGAGCAGTTCAAATAACTACAGCTGTAGAGCAAGTGGGCATCAGGCCCACAGCTCAGACCCAGAACCTTTAAAGAGTACGTCAGCCAGTCATTATCTCCAGGTGCGATTTTCTGTTTCAAGACTTGAAGACACAGAATTTTTAAAGGAGAAAAACAGTGTTCAGTTCCAGCTTCCCATGGCCTTTAACTGAGAGTACACCATTACCTGATTGCCCTTGTATCCTCTCAATGCACCAGACTGGGTTTCTTCAGTGACCTGTACCTTATATACACATCACTAAAGCATTCTCCACCGTGGCACGCCATTGTTGCTTACAGGCAGAACCTGTTCCTGAAGTCTTAAATTATGACCCACATTACTTAGGTATTAAGCACACCTCTCTCTCTCTCTCTCTCTCTCTCTCTCTCTCTCACACACACACACACACACACACACACACACACACACCCCATAACCCACAACCTCTTGAGTTGGCCTGTGTTTTCAGGTGTGTTACAGTCTGAATGTCCCCACTGGTTCGTGTGTTATATGCTGGATCCCAGTGATGGGGCCATGTGGAGCCAAGTAGGGTGGGCTGGAAGGCTGCTTGGAGCAGTACTGAACTCACCCCTTCTTTCGCTCCTCCACCCTCTGCTCCCTGTCTCCAGGCAAGTATAAGCACTCCTCTGCCAGAGGCTTCCTCCACACAGGCATTCTGCCCAAAGCATGGCACCCAGTGGCCATGGAGCACGCCCCCCAAAGCCCTGAGCACTAAGCCTTCCTTCATTGTCTTTATCAGCTATTACTTACAAAAGTAACACAGTGTGGAAGTCAGTCTCTTCCCAGGTGACACACATGCTCAGATCGTCTCTAATCCACAGAGGACACAGAAGCACACACCACGTACAAGAGCTATACATGAGGGAACTGCCCCAAGACTTTTTGTTTTTATGTGTGTGTGTGTGTGTGTGTGTGTGTGTGTGTGTGTGTGTGTGTGTGTGTGTGTGTGCCAGAAGACCCCCAATTTGCAGGTGGCTGTGAGCCACCCAATGTGGGTGCTGGGCACACAGCCTGGGTCCTCTGCAAGAGCAGCACACTCTAGCCATCTCCCCAGCACTCACATAGGAAAAACAATTTTTTTTTCCGATTTAGTGTGGAGAAGAAAGTCTGTCCATGCATTTATCTTTCAATTTCAGTATTAGAAAAGGATTGGAAATAAGTATCACAATAAAAGCAATCCATGTTACGGGCATGTAAGAAGAACAAACAACAGGAGGGCTGAGTTAGGCCCTGTAATGAGGGCAGCTTCTAGGTCGGCAATCATCAATGGGAAAACGTTAGCCACAGTTTTTATCATTTGACTCACAAATATTAGGTACTGTCTGTAGCTCTGCCTCCTGAAATTAATGATGGTGACCTAACCATTCAGAGCATGTACTCTAAAAGGTAGATTTATTGTTAGCTCTTAGCTTTAAGCCAGAAGTATATTTGGGAATTAATGACTTCTAGGAAAAAATGAGGCATTCCATTAATTACATGTACAGGGACAATGTGGTGTTCTGATAGACCACAGTCCCTTTCTTTCTTCCTTCCTTTTTTTTTTTTTTTTTCAGTATTTACTCTGGAGCTTGCCAGAGAACAATCATGACTCCTGAAATGGTGCCCTCTGAGGAGTAAGGGCTACCTAAGCCCAAAACACATCATTTTCCTTAAAAAAAAAAAATTCTCCAGAGCCAGGCGGATCTCTGTGAGTTCGAGGCCAGCCTGGGCTACCAAGTGAGTTCCAGGAAAGGCGCAAAAGCTACACAGAGAAACCCTGTCTCGAAAAAAACCAAAAAAAAAAAAAAAAAAAAAAAAAAAATTCTCTAGTGCCTGCCTTTACTAGGGAAATCACAAACCACCTGTAACTCAGTAGAAGAAATTCTAAAAGAATTTAGGTGGGTGAGATGGTACAGAATGTCATCCTGGCACTTTGGAGGCTAATTCAGGAGAATCACAGAGACAGGCCAGCCTGGGCTACATGGCAAGTTCCATGACAGCCTGGTCTACATAACAAGGCCATGTCTTAAAACAAAACAACAACAAAAATTAACCATTTTTCACAATCCTTTAAATGCTTTTGGAAAACTTCAAGAGAGCAGTTAGTTGAACAGATGAGCCCAGCTACTAGCCAAAGGAAAATGGATTTCCTATGGGACAGCACTCTGCCCCCAGCCCCACGTCACAACGCAAGAGACAGAAAGGCAGCCCAAGACCTGATCTCAGGTCCCGCTCTAACCGGACTCACACGGCCAGCTCTCCCAGGCCTCGGTCTCCTAACTCATAAACAATGGAGATGTCAGTGTTGAACTCCATCCATGGGCAAGCCTCTGTGTCAGCAAAGGACATTTGCTGTGTGGTTTCTAAGCAAACAAAGCCTTGGCCCTGGCCTGACAGCACTTGTCCTCTAATCCTGAACAGACAAGCAAATCCAACATGCCACCTGCAAACCCAGGCGACCAGAAAAATGCTTCAGTCAGCTGACAGGGACCTGAGGAAGACGAGCAGCTTAGAGGTGTGAATTTGGGAAGTCCTTGGAGAAAGAACACCTGTGCACAGACAGAAACCAGGAGAGCGGAGAAGAGAGCAGTGGAGTGGACAGGGTCAGAGGAGCTGGTGGGGATAAGCCTTACATGCCACCCCAGGTGTCGGACCTTTAAGCAATGATAGGCCAGCCACTGACTATTACAGATGAATCCAGTCTCCTCACTGCTCGCTGGAAGGGGTCAGTCTTCTCCAAAAACACCGAGGTGTGGTGCTAGTCTAAAAAACTTCTCTTAACTGCTAAGCTGCCAGACAGGTGACCACCGTAAGGCCACAGAAAGTAAGGGCAGGACACGGATTTGCCTCTTCCTTGACGGAACATAAGCTCTGGACCCCACAAGGAACAAGCATGGTAAGTATATTAAGATTATGAGCCCCCAAAATGCTTCTGCGAAACTGTTCAAACAAAGCTTTACTATGAGTATGGTTATCTAGATGTTCCTATCGCCCGAGTCTCACTTACCTGTGCTCTGCAGGGACAGGGGGTGGCCAAACTGCTGGATCTCTAAATGGTTCATCTTGACAAGACACAGGGAAGTCTGGGGGCTTGTCGACTTTAAAGCTTTCTAAGGTGCTGACGATACTCTTAACTTGTTCATATTCTTCCAAGAGTTCCTGCCGTACCTTAAGAAAGGGGCCATTACGTTAGAAGTGCAAATAAATAAATTATACGAAGTGCAAGCTTTCTTAGTGTCAGTCAAAGTGTGCAAAATGAGTCACAGCAGCATGTGATAAACAGCTCTTCCGAGTGATGGAGCGGAGCAGCGGGCAATGGGGCGAAGGCTGCATTGCATGCCTCTTCACAAAAGGAAAAGCTGTGTGTCTAATAAAGAATGTGCTATGCCGGGTGACGGTGGCGCACGCCTTTAATCCCAGCACTCAGGAGGCAGAGCCAGGCGGATCTCTGTGAGTTCAAGGCCAGTCTGGTCTACAGAGTGAGATCCAGGACAGGCACCCAAACTACAGAGAAACCCTGTCTCGAAAAACAAAAAAGATGCTGATTATTAATATAGCTTAAAATAAGCATTTACATCAGTAACAAGTTATTTACCCTAGACATCAAAGATACTATGCTAAATCTTTCAATATTCTTAGAGATTAAAATAAAATTGGTCAAAATTGTCACCTCCATTTCCCATCCCCACTGTCACTAAGCATGAAATGCTTGCCCTGAGTCTGGCCACTGCCAGATACTGCAAAGGATCACACACCACCCAGCCTTACTTATGATCCCCTTCACCTTGGCCTCTTCTGGTCTTAAACTCTTTTGAGTCCTGGATAAGGTTTAGTTTGAACTAAGTCAAGATTTTCCCTACATTTAAAAAACATAACTGAGTACCTACTATGTGGAAAATATTGTCTTCAAATCTGGCACCCATGCTAATTCTCAAAAGCAAACAATGACAGGGAAAGTTGTATTTATAAACTCATTTTTAACAATTATAGTAATCCTTTAACCAGAAAGCACATTTAACCCCAAAGCGGAGCAGAAGAATTCTTCCCAGACTAGTACATTGAAAAGAACAGGAGGAGGCTGTCGAACCAAAGGAAGACCCCAGTGAGGGGGACCTGCCAGCGTGTGTGGTCATATAACACAATACACCAGGGCATTAGGTGCCAGGCCCAGTGTAACGCTCACACGCCAGTATCTCAAGAGAAACATGCACCATCATGAAACACAAGCACCCTGCCTGTGAGAGGCAAGAAAAATGGAGACCCAAGAATCTCAGCCCAGGTTACAGCAAGTGTGCTGCTCTTACTCAATGCAGTTTGGTAAATCCTACGCTGGAAACTAAGCCAAACTCATCCTCAACACTCAGTGAAGCCCTCATCTCTGACTTGTGGAGAGAGGAAGCGAGGCCTTGGAAAGACACCAGAGGAAACGAAGCTTCAAAGAGTTGTCTGACTTTGTACTTTTAATTTTAAAAGGATTTTAAGTTACAACAGTAATTGGGGAAATTATAATTCAAGTTTGCGTTAACTGTCCTAATATATAATCAAGTTGTATAGTCAAGAAGACAGAAACAATGTTAATGTCTTGATTAGATTACCAGCCCATTTGTATTTGTAAGGAGACTTTCAAGGAAAACTTTTATGAAATAGGTCAAAACCACAAACAAAAATGAGAGAGGAGACAGCAACAAGAGATAGCTAGTTTTAAAAATTTCAAAATTAAGAAAGCCTTCAACTACAATTAAGCATCCTCAAAGATGAAAACGTATGGTCAGAAATACACAGACCATTGAGAAGGTAGTCTACCAGAACCTCACGTAGAGTTAAATGTCAAACGTATTTCAGTATTCCGACCAATCAGAAGAACGTGCAAATTCTCCGGCTAACCTCCCGCCTCTGCTTCCTCAAGTTGACAGAACCCGGCTGCCATGGCACACGGGGCACTTGCGAGCTGTCCTACCTGATGCCACTTCCCTTTGACAGCCGGGTCTCTCACTGACTGGCAATGTCTCTGGATCTGCTGTATTACTCCCTGATAATACACCATCGATGAGTCATAATTTCCCAGAAGCGCATACTCTCGCCCTTTCTTTGCGTTGTCACAAATCTCTGCCAAGTTCATCTTCTTTCAGATCCCTGAGGATAAAACACAATGCTTTCTGTAAGGTTCTTAGCACTGATTTTAAAACAATTATCAGTTTTGTAACACGTGCATCAAACTGGTTTGAGAGTCAAAATAGACATAAAACTTAACTGAATTTCCAACTCTGCAAATACACAGGAGGTCACAGACCATCCAGGGAGATAACAGGGAGAACCGCCTAGGTGATGGACAGCTGGCTGATTTATGAAGAACAGTGGACATGAGGGCTCCTTGCTCATTTATTACTGCCACCAACTCAGTCAGATATATCCACGAGATTCTGTTCTGCTCGGCTACTTCTTTATGACATCGAAAGACATATACGAATATGGTTAAGTATCTTAACATTTGCTGTTTTAGCTGAGACCCTTGGACCCTAGGAGTAAAATTTTCACACTTCAGGTTATACTTTGGAGGACAGCCTATGGAGTCCACCATCATCTAGATGCCATGGCTGCATCATACAGCAAAGCTAAGTATGAGTCAAACCGGGAGAGATGTCTGAATCTCAATTTGTCCTTTGTCTTCAGCACGCATCTCTTCTGCATAGGGAAGAGATGGCCAGATACCTCATGAGCCCTCCCTTCCACCGCTGAGCCATCGCCCCATCCTAACTGGTGCTACCCTATCGGAACCGTCCATCTGATGCCAGGAAGGCGCTCTGAGCTTCGGTTTCTAGGCCAGTCCTTCAGCTCAGCAATGCCGGCTTTTCTCTTGACTTTCTCAGAGTCTCCCAGTCACCCAAGGCTTCTCAGCATAGGCACTTTCCTCCCAAGACCGTAAGCACACGAAGTCCTGAAATACAGAGGAAGGGACCCTAGGAAAGTACAAATCGCCCTACTATCTCCTGGAAGAGCAAGCCAATTAAATGAGTAATACAGAAAGTAGAAATGTCCCTCCTGCCTTCCTAGGGAATTACGCTTTAGTTTGGGTAGCCGGACTCTCCCAACACAGACAAAGGAATCAATCGGCTCTGGGCTCAAGTGAGAGACCATGCCTCAACACATAGGGTGGAAAGCGAAGGGGGCCCTGACGTCACTCTCTGACCACCACATGATTTGTTCACACACATGCCAATGCACCTACACACATGCACACCCCCAAACATGCACACACACATGCATGCACACCACACACATGCATGCACACCACACACATGCATTCACACCACACACATGCGTTCACACCACACACATACACTTAAAGATCAGTAAATTACTTCTCTGAGTCTATCCAGGAGAATGTTTCCAGAGAAAAGTCAACCTGGGGGAGAAGGCCCCAGTAGAAATGTGGGTGTCAGCATCTCACAGGCTGGGGACCCAGACAGAAAAGGACACATATTCTTTTTGCTCCCTGGGTGCCACAGCTCTGTCACCATGCCCTTCTGCCCTAATTCACTACCTCAAGAAGAACCGGAAGCATGGAGCCAGCCTGCCATCGACTGAGCCCCCAAACCATGAGCGTCAAACCAACGCCTCTTCCTTTAGGCTACGCATCGCTCATATCTATCACAGCGAACAGTCCTGACTCTTGTTTAGGACTAGCTAAGCTTCACTGAGGAGACCTGGGAGCACAAAGTTCCCCGTGAATTCTGTTCTTCTACGGCTGCTGTCTGGCAAATTACTTATATTAAGTCTGCTAACATGTACAGGTATACCATCATGTAGGAAAATATTTTGCTATAACAAACGGGCTGGCATCCTTTTTTGTAAAGGTTTGGACAAACATTTAAATTCTAAGAGACTAACAAACAAAATAGAGGACAACAGATAAACAATTATGAGATAAAACTTTCTATATTCTATAGTGATAAAATTAAAAAATATAGACAGCAGTAACTCTGTAAAGCAGGTCTCCTAATGAAAAGAATCAACTCTCTTCAAAGCTTAGGACTGAGTTAGTGTTCCCTGCCTTCAATCACAAGCACCAGGTCATTGACACTGGTTTTTAATAATGCTGTATATATTTCATCTGTGAAGTCCTTTCTTAAATGACTAGGTGTAAGCCAGTTTGGTCCTTCCACCTAATGTGAGCAAACTGCAGACACGTGATTTCCGGTCAGCATAGTCACTGTTCAGAGAGTATTTAAACAATGCATTCTGCAGATTATTCAAGACCAATTAATGATTAAGCTGAAAAGAACTTCAACAACACAGTTAAATGGATATCTAATATGGAAGTTAGAATAAAAGTCTGGAAATGATGCTAAAACCAGTCTGAGAAGTCTCAGAATGCTGACAGCCACTATGAGAAAGAATGGAGATGTCAGCCAGACAGTGGTGGTGCACGCCTTTAATCCCAGCACTTGGAAAGCAGAGGCGGGAGGATCTCTGAGTTCGAGGCCAGCCTGGTCCACAGAGAGAGTTCCAGGACAGCCAGGGACACACAAAGAAACCCTTAAAAACAAAAACAAAACAAAAAGAATGGAGATGCCACTTCCTTCTGACCATGTGGACAGCTGAACAACACTGACAGTGTGTAGAAACACTAACTGCATAGCAAGACTTCTCCTGCAGTCTTGGCTTTGACATAAGCACCTGTTCCGTCTTGGAATGTGTAGGGTGGATTCATTAAGAAATATTACCGAGTTTATGGCAAAAGCAAGCCCTTGGTGTTCAATGAGAGTGGCCGAGGGCAGTTGCTCTCCTTCTGACAACCTCCCACCTCTACCCTAAGCTGAAAACCTGCCTGTTGCTAAGCCATCAGAAGGCTGTGTGGCGAAGGCAAGGGAGGGTGCTGCTCCTACTCTTGACACAAGCCTACGGAACTGACAACAGCTAATTCCATAACGGAATTCCAGACACTGACCCCATACAGACCCTGACTACGGGATAGATACATATCTGCAAAACACCAAAGAATTAATGACAGATAACCACAAGCTTCACCTGGCTCACATTTTCATAGCATCATAACCATGTCCACCTGAGCTCATTTCCATTCTACAGATGTTTACAAGCATCCTTCTAATGTAGCTTCGAAGATTCAAGTTGTATGGAATTGATGCTCTGGTGTCTTGAAAACTCTGTATGTGTCCTCGATGCCCCCAACACACAATGTTGGTTCAAACTCACTTTTCAATCACTTCAAGCTCAGCGATGACTTCCCAAGTAAACAACTGAGCAGTATTGCTAACATCTGCCGTCTCATGAAGAGCCAAGGAAAACCACTCAAAATCATTTCTTTGGGTTTTTAATTGATTAATGGTGCCCTCAACGCTTCGAGCAACCGTTCATGCCAAAAGGCTAATCATTTTAAACAAGTTTATTTTCTCCAGACACAATTCTGTGCCTGCTGCAATCCAACTCCCCATTGGTCAACGACTTCCTGGCTTGGCTAACAAATGAGCCGTTTGTAAAGTGCCCAGCCGCACGGCTTCGTTTCCACTTTTCAAATCTGTGAAGAGAGAGACTCGATCCATGTTAAAGCTTGCTGGTTCCACCGGCCTTTGCAATCTTAGGGTCCGTTGTGTTGTGCTCACTCTGGTGACAACGCTATGTCCCCACTGTCCCTCTCCAGCACAGCCCCTGTGTCATGGCACAAGCACACTGCTTCGTCCTCGCCTCACAGCGCTCTAAATATTCCAAATGCACATTTCCACCTCTTCTTGTTCTGACAGGAGTGTGCACTGATAAAAATAATAATTTAGGTGTCAAGTTCAGCACCGTGACTCGGCTGACAGCGTATCACGCACTTGTATAGCGCCTGTGAAAACGGCACTTGCTCTCTGACACAGTACTTAACTCTGCCATTCCAGAGAGGCAGCCATAAGAGGTACATCCCCAGCTGAGTGTGGCTGCATCCCAACACCACTGATGTTCAGACACTGAAATCGGAATCTCCTTCCATTCCTATGAGTTATCAATTATTAGAAAAGGGCAAAAGTCACCCCTAGTTCGTGGGTCTTTCAAGAATAGCCTGCTGGGTACTGGCCCCTGGACTGCAGTTTGCTGGAGCCTGCTCAGAGCTCCCACCTTTCATTTGCTACCCAAAGAGGTAGCAAGGAAAAACATGATAAAGAGAAGAAATCATGCCAGAAGAGGTGGGTCATGACTTTAATCCCACCATTCTGAAGCTGAAGCAGGTGATCTCTGAGTTCGAGGACAGCCTCATTTATATAGTGAGTTCTAAGTAGCCAAAGCTACAGAGTGAGACCCTGTCTCTAAAATAAAGTAAAGTGTGAATAAATCAATCAAAAAAATTTTAAAAACAGAAAAAAATACAAAACACTTCAATCTGGCCAAAAGGAGATTCTTCAGAAAGCTCAATAAAATTAAGAAGCTTCTAGTGATGCTGGCTAGGAAAAGGGGGAAATATTACCAAAATTGGAAATGAAGGAGGGCTAGCACTACAAACTTCAAAGAGAATGAAAGGCCAAAGAACTTACTGAAACAGACAAGTCTGTGAGGTCACAACAGACCAAAGCCACTCCAGAAACATTAAGAGTGACCTCAACTGTCCCGCGTTTGTCAGGGAAACCAAGTTTACTATTTATGACCTCCCCAAAATACTCCAGACCCAACAGCTTCACATGTGAGTACTGAAGGCTGTCTTTGGTTGTTTTTACTCTTTACTCTTTGGGGGGCCCACCACCCAGCTCCCAATAAATCACATAGGGAGGCTTATTATTACTTATGAATGCCCGGCCTTAGCTTGGCTTGTTTCTAGCCAGCTTTCCTTAACTTGAATTATCCCAGCTACCTTTTCCCACCGGGCTTTTACCTTTCTCTTAATGTCTCTATATCTTACTTTCACTCTTACTCCGTGGCTGGCTGGCCCCTGATGTCCTCCTCCTTCCTTTTCTCATTCCGTGATCCCTCTTGCTTTTTTTCTCCTATTTATTCTCAATGCCTGCCAGCCCCACCTATTTCTCTCTCCTGCCTTGCTATTGGCTGTTCACCTCTTTATTAGTCCAATCAGGTGTCTTAGGCAGGCAAAGTAACACAGCTTTATGGAGTTAAACAAATGCAACATAAAATTATGCAATACATCTTTGCATCATTAAACAAATGTTTCACAGCATAAACGAATGTAACACATCTTAAAATAATATTCGACAACAAAAGACACTCTCCAGAAAGAGGCAAAAATATTTTCAACTCATATTTGAAGACTGTCACTGATTCTAAAACCAGACATAAGAAAACTACATGCCAATATTCCTCATGATCATAGATACAAATTGTTTACTTTTGAGCCAGTTCTGCACTACATACCAAAGGTCTCCCCTGGTCTCCGTGGACAGCCTCAAGCTCTTCTAAGTGGTTGTGGAAACTGCACCAGTGCCTGGGTCATGAGTTGGACACGCCTAGGTTGAAGTCTCTGGCTCATGACTTTGGACAAGCTCTCTAAACCCATTTCATCACCGCTAAGTAACAGTAACTGCTTCGTATTTTCCTTGTGAGGCTTACATAAGGACTTCAATGCAGACCACTGTGTAGAGTGCCTCACACAGATAAGTATTCAGTAAACGGGATCATTCTTATTGAAATTACTGTTCCGACCACACAACTGTGAGGAAATGAATGTGTGCTGTGTAGGAGACGGCCATCTTCTTTCTATTCATCTCTTTGGTCCCACTGCCTGACGTAATAGCTGGCAGTGGAATAATCTTACATTTCTTTTAATGACTACATTTATAATGCCTCAAGTCTCTACATTATATAAGATCTCTCCTTCATCCTCACAGCCTATTTTGCCTCCTTATACAAAAACAAAACAAAACAAAAAGCATTACTTTAAAATTTAAAGATGTCAGCACAACTGAGAGAAAAGTTAAGTTTAGTGCTCCTGGTCTTATTTTTGCTGTTATTTCTAAGAACATGCACATTCAATAATAAGTCTATAACTCTGTCAAGAACGTCCCAACTTACCCCATATAGTATCAAATGTGAGGTTATCTATCTATTGGAAACCTTAAAGGATGCTGAGGGCCAGTTTTCCAATCTGTCAGCTTCCTTCCCACTAGGCCTTAGACTCAGCTCTTGTGGCTAAGCTGTGTTCCATAGTGCGGCATTTAAAATAGTAATAATAATTTTTTGAAAGATAGGGCACAGCATGTTTCATTCGGAAAACACGCTCCTCAGAAATTCTGAAAAAAAATATATATATATTTAGGATAACCAAGGAAAGTAATGCCACACGTTGTCTTTAAAAACTATTTGCTTTAAAAGTTAACTAATCATTTAAAGTTTAACTAGACTTCAAAGTAGAACCAAAATATGTGTGGGCAACGTTCAGGCTGGTGAATGGGGAGCGGAGGGGGAAGGGACGGTCATTAGTCTACAATATTGAACCTCATAGCTAAAATGCAAAACGGTTTTTTTTAAAAAAAAAAAAAAAGAAAGAAAGAATACCAGACACTGCCAGATAACAGTAGCATCGTTCATCCGCTCTCACTCTTAGCCTTTTAAATATTACTGTCTTCTGCACACACATCAATGAATGGGTTTAATATGCCAACAGCGCTGAGCTACTTGAAAATAAGCAGAAATACCTAGAAGTTCACGGGGAAAGGCAAAGGGCCTTTTAAGGACGGGTTCGTCGGGTCTCTCATCCACCTTGTGCCATACATACGGTTCTGCACCGAGAGGCAGCGCCCTGGGAGGCCCAGGCCCCGCGAGGTGGCGATGGGGCGGGGCCGCGAGTGCGGTGGCTGCGGGAGCCCGAGCGCAGCACCCAGGCCCACGGCTCACCTGCGCTTCCCCAGCCTTCCCGACGCACCCTGCCGGGTTCAGCGACCACCCCGGAACCCCCTGCAGACAAAGAGCCCCATTAACGCTCTCGGGTCCGCTCCCAGCTTATCAGTCGGTCGCCGCGCTCGGGACCGCTGGGCTTTGTAGTTCTCGGGACCGAGTCACCCAGCCGCAGCGGCGAGCCACCCAACTACAAGACCCATGATGCCCCGCGACCGAGGCGCCTGTCCCCGCGGCTCTCGGACTTGCCCTCCGGGGGAGCGGCCTAGTGTCCGGCCGCTAAGGGGATGCGGACTGGGACTGCCCACCTGGGCGCCGCAGCCCGGCTCTCCCGGTCACGCCGGGTCCTCGGGCTCACCACCTAGATCCTGTAGGTCAGGGCTGTCAAGAGGTGGGGCGGGGCGGGGCCCCGCCAGCCGCCGCCCGGAGTCCGTTAGTTCGCCGCCTGGGCGGGGAGGCGGCGGCGCACGGTTGCCATGGCAGCCGCGGCAGCGCTGCGGGGAGAGGGTGATGAGGTTGAGTCAGCGCTGGGAGGAGCCTGGGGAGCCCGGCTGTAGGGAAAGGATGCGCAGGGGCGAGGGTTGCGAGCACGGAGACCTCACCTGGCGCGATGGCGAGCCCGAGACCCTAGGCAGGGCGTGCTGCACCTGCCACATTCGCGCAGGACGTGTGCGGCGGCGGCCGAGCGCTCGGCTCGTCCCTCTAAGGACGCGACCTCGCCGAGAGCCAGCCTGGTGGACCGGAGGCCGCTCGCAGCCCCACTCCTGCCGTGCTCCCCGGCGCGGAGTGGGAGCGAGCCATTGCAGAAGGTGGCGTGTGCGCACAGCCTGCAGGAATATTCGGGACTCGTTGGAACTCGTGAATGGCACTGAACCCCACCCATCGAATTCGAAGCTATGATGTGCCTTAGGCAGTCGTTCGCTGACTCGCCAGGATCGTCCGTCAGTGTAGTATGGGCCGGGATTAACAACCTGGACTTCTCACACAGCGTCCAAGTTAACTGCTTGGTAGCTTGATGACTCGGGCACCTTCCCTATCCGCTCTGACGTCTTAGTCTGCCAAATAGAGATGTCCCTCCGTTCCTGTAAGAAACTTCAATACTGATGAAGCAGTATCAAAGTCTGGCATCTCACAACTAGCTTTCAGATACTAGTTAATCCATCCGCTCGTGATAAAAGTCAAAATATTTGGCTAGCTGTTGAAGGTGGGTTGGCTGAAGCTGTCCTGTACTGATTAAAAAGTGCTGTATCTGGCCGGGCGGTGGTGGCGCACGCCTTTAATCCCAGCACTCGGGAGGCAGAGCCAGGCGGATCTCTGTGAGTTCGAGGCCAGCCTGGACTACCAAGTGAGTTCCAGGAAAGGCGCAAAGCTACACAGAGAAACCCTGTCTCGAAAAACCAAAAAAAAAAAAAAAAGTGCTGTATCTTGCTAAAGATTTAGGTCAGGGAAGTGTCTGTAGTTGTCAGAAGTCATGGAATGGAACAGTTCAGATTTGCACGTTTTACTGTATTCAAATTTACCTCAAAGGGAATGTAATGTCAGAGCTCTGATAGAAACCCTAGGGGTATTCTAGGCCCAATCTCCAGCTTTTATAGATGAGGAAATTAAGAAATTAAAAAAGGAAGAGGTGAATTACTGGCCTTGATAGTTTCCCATAGTGTCTTTTGAGAAATTAGGGCTGGGAATGTAGCTCATTTGTTAAGAGTCCTTATCTAGGAAGAACCTGCAGAAAGCCATGGGTTTGATCTGCAGCACCACACGCTGGCACATACCTGTAACCCCAGCACTCAGGAGAATGCAGGCCAGAGGATCAGGTGTTCAGGATCAACCTCAGCTACACAGAGTTAAAGGCCAGCTTGGGGTATGTGAGAGCCTGTCTGCTGCGGGCCGCAGGAATATATTATAAGAACTCAGCTGGTTATGGCAAAGTCACTACCTGGAGGGATCAGGGAATTCCTCCAGAAGAAGCCAAATCCCAAGGAGTTTTTGGTGTTACTTGGCTTGTTATATATCAGCTGTATTCTGTTATGAAAATCATGTGTGCCTTCATAGCTTTCCGAATCGACTTTTCCCTAAGAAGGGCTAACAGTGTGGACTGATCACTCTCTGGACATACACATTCCAGGTATTTGGAGAACAGCCTCAGGAAAGGCTTTCTCTGGAATCAGATATCTCCCTTGGCCACTTTCAAGGACTAGCAGTAATAACAGTCCACATGCAAGTCTCCTGATTTAAGGCAAATTCCACAAGGAGACACCGTCTAGGTCAGGTGGATGTTAAATAATAGCTTTACACATTTTAGCTCAGACCCTCCTTTCTTACAGCCTCACTAACTTTATAGACCTCTAATTCCTTACCTAACCACTTCTAGGAATAGTTAGATAACCTTCTGCGCTGACAGCTATGCTCAGCCAGAACCCCAGTTCAAGCCTCCCTGTAATTATCATCATTGGCAGCATCCGGCCAGGTCCATCCCCAGATGGAGGAAAGTACCTTATCAGAGTTACCTCTGTACTTTCTAAGAACAGACTTAAGCATCCAGGCTACCCATTTGAGAAGGCCTGGCGGATGTGCCAATTAAGCCTTACTTCCTCTTTTCCCAAACCTTACCTTTAGTTCCAGATCTCCCTTTAACTATCACCAGAGGCATCTAGTGGTACACAGGTTGCCTAGCGACTGAGCACCCAGGCTACCCATTTGAGAAGGCCTGGCGGATGTGCCAATTAAGCCTTACTTCCTCTTTTCCCAAACCTTACCTTTAGTTCCAGATCTCCCTTTAACTATCACCAGAGGCATCTAGTGGTACACAGGTTGCCTAGCGACTGAGCACACTTTCCCCCACCCTGGGGTTGCAAACGATAATTAACGGTTACTGCCTCTCAATGTGATTCTTATCACCCCTCCATTTGACCCTGGAAGCCTGGCTTTGCACTGCTAAGGAAATACTGCTTGTAAGTGTATATATACCAGGACTTCCAAGGCACGGGGGGGACAGAGAAGGAAAAAGAGAATGGGAGAACTAGATGGGTAAGAACTTGAGAGGAACAAACTGAGATGGGGAAGAATTAGAGTGAAGGGCTAGAAAAGAGGACTAGAGGAACAAGATGGAAGATGAAGAGTCAGATGGGGAAGTCCCAGCTGGGTAAGAACAAGGTGAAAAGGACCTAGATGAGGCAGAAGTAAGATAGAACTTAAGAGGGAACAGTAGATAAACAGAAATCAGGCAAGAAAGGAGCTAGACATGAGAACAGAACTGAAGCTGTGTAAGTAGGATGTTATGCCAGAGGAATTAAAGCAAGTGGACTATAGAGCTCGGTGTGCTGAGATTCTATTTCCTAAAAATAGTCCTCGCCATTAGTAGTTCTCTCTCCTGAGCCCCTGGAATGTATAATATTGAGACTGGTCCCTCTAATATTATACAAGACCTGTCAGAGAAAGAAAGGACAGATAAAGTATGATGGAGCTGGGTATAGTGGCTCACAACTACCTGTAATTTCAGAACTTGGGAGACTGAGACAGGAGGCTTACCTCAAATGTGAGGTCAACCTGGACTACAAGGTGAGACTGTCTCTAAAAGGTGGGGAAGAAAAAAAAAAGAGGGTTGAAAGAGCATGCTACTGTTTGTCAGAGTCTCCTGTCACGGGGGTCTGGTTAAAATTGGTTCAAGTCTCTTGCCCACCTCTGTGGAGATGCCCGGTCTAAGACTGTACTGACAATGAGGGACACAGTCTCGGGGTCACCTCTGGTTCAGAGTTCTTTCTCTGACCACTTAAGGCTTCCTCACATCTTACCTGCAATCTCTCTCTCTCTCTCTCTCTCTCTCTCTCTCTCTCTCTCTCTCTCTCTCTCTCTCTCTCTCTCTCTCTCACACACACACACACACACACACACACACACACACACCCCTAAAATTAGAAATCCTTCCTCTTAAAGGTCCTTTGTTTCCTCCCCTTGCATTTTCGTCCACCAACTCCTCTCCCTTCAGCAGAAGCCACAACTTGCCCCTGCCCACCATTTGTACAGTGCCATCCCTGTAGAAATCTTCGTCCTCTCTTTATGCAGCATTTTCCCATCTCCCAGCCAGTGTTTTCATGACTACCTACCATTACTAACCTGGTTACCAAAGTGTTTTCCGACACAGACAGAGAAAGTGCCCCCCCAAAGGAACACTTGTGCCAGGAATTACAGGGTTGTTGTTTTTCCCCCCAGGGGCTATGGAGATGGCACAGTCCATGAAGCGTTTGTCTTGAAAACACAACACAAGGCCTTGAATTCAGTGCCCAGAAGGAATGGGGCGGAAAAAGGCAGGTGTGGCCACGCAGTTTGAACGCCAGCCCCGGGGAGGCCAAGTCTAGATTCCGTGGTGAGTTCTGGGCCAGTGAGGGACTGAAGGGAAAAAGTAAACAGAGGTGGTGGCACCTGAGGAACAGCTGTCTAGGCACCTCTGACCTCCATGTGCGTTTGTACACACACACACACATTTTCACATCACAGCATACATCCCCATATTCTATTGATTTAGTACATATGCATATGACCTGTCTATCTCCATAGTGGTTGTGATTGTTAATACTGCTACTACATCTGTGAGAGTGCTTTGTCTAATACAAGGGTGAAAGCAGATGAAAACAGCTAGGAGCTGTTCGAAAGAGAAAGAAATCAGAACTCTGGATGCGTCTAGCTTATAGAGAAGTGACAGAGTTTAATTCATAAAGTCCAGGACAAAATCCGCAGCAGAATGACATCTTTAGAGAAGCAACACTTGGACCTGTCACATTTTCCCCACAGCTCTGAATATCTAATGAGCATGTCGATTCTTTTTTACTCGAGAAAGTGATACTGATCTTCTCCCAGCTGAGCACACGCTTTTGTAGTAGGAATGAGGGTCACCTGATCCATCCCTCCCTCATAAAGTTTTCCTTGTGGCCATCACTTGTCTCTGCAAGGCAGCTGGCCAGGGTTGTAGTGCAATCTGCAGCCGTGAAAAGGACACCGAAGACAAGATTCTGATGCCTGGCTGCCTTGATTTTCAGTGCCAGGATCGCAGAACATCAGCTTAGTGGGACAAGCCATTTGGGAACGGGTGACAGCAGACATCAGACAGCTGCTCGTGTGAGCTAGGGTGGGTGATCGTGAAGGCCATTAGCCACTGAGGCATAGCCAAAAGGCCCCAAGGAGCTTGGGAGGAATAAGAACCAACAACAAACTTTTTGATATTTCCCCAGATACTTTGTGTCTTAGTTACTGTTCTATTGCTGTGAAGAGACACCATGACCAAGGTTACTTATAAAAGAAAACATATAACTGGAATTTCAGGGTTATTAGTCCATGATCATCACCAGTAGAAGCATGGCAGCAGGTAGGCAGGCATGGCACTGGAGCAATAGCCGAGAGCTTATATACTGAGACAACAACCACAAGGCAGAGAGAGAGAAAGCTAACAGGACATGGGCGTTTGAAACCTCAAAGCCCATCCCCAGTGACACACCTCCTCCAACAAGGCCACGCCTCCTAATCCTTCTCAAACAGTTCCACCAACTGGGGACCACCTATTCAAATATGTGAGCCTATGGAGGCCATTTTCATTCAAACCACCGCACTCTTTGTTGTTAAAGTGATCATTAACACTGTGCAAAACCAGCCCCAAAACTGGAGTTGGAAAGTTAATGTTAATTAATCTAGCACTCTTATAAGGAGACATAACATGTCCGATGCAGTCACATGTTCCTCTTGGGGGTCTTGGTCTTCTTAGCCTTAGCTTTTGATGTTGTTGATCACCCATTATGGTGACCCATGACCCTTGTTCTCTTCAGAGCCCCCTTCTGTCGATTGTGTTCTCCCCCAACTCCTCTACCAGTTCCAAAAGTCTCACCTCCACACCTATCCCTTTTCCAGGGTTTTACCTCCCAACTCTCGTGGATGCTCTCCTTCTGGTCCTGACGCCCAACTCTCAGAATCACACCAAGCAGGCCCTGTGCATCCTTGCCTGGTTCCTTTGCTTCTGTTCACCTGTGTGGCCACCCTTGACATCCTACCTGTCCTGCAAAAGTTAACTGAGGCTTTACATGAACTCTTCTCAGATGTCATTTCTGCTCCTAATCATCTCCACTCACAGTATCTCCTGCCATTCACTCACTTATCAAGAAACCTACTGTCTCTCTGTCTGGGGATAGCCTTCTGCTTTTATTAATTGGCTTTTGGAGTTTCTCCTTGCTATATTTGAAACTTTTCTGTGTATTTTTGGGTATTCTCCAAATGCCATAAAAGAGAGAGAGAGAGAGAGAGAGAGAGAGAGAGAGAGAGAGAGAGAGAGAAAGAAAGAAAGAAAGAAAGAAAGAAAGAAAGAAAGAAAGAAAGAAAGAAAGGAAGGAAGGAAGGAAGGAAGGAAGAGAAAGGAAGGAAGGAAGGAAGGAAGGAAGGAAGGAAGGAAGGAAGGAAGGAAGGAAGGAAGGACACACGTATAGGAGTGCACATGTGCATACATACATACAGAGGGCCAGAAGTCACCCTCAAGTATCATTCCTCAGGTACCATACACCTTGTTTCTTTGAGACAGAGTCTCTTCTCTCACTGGCCTGGAACTCACCACACAGTTTGGGCTGGCTGGCCTGGGAGCCCCCAGAGATCTGCCTCCTAGAGCTGGAATTACAAGTATATCACCAGGGCCCAGCTTCTTTCATATGGGTTCTGGGGCCTCAAACTATGTCTCCATGCTTGTTCAGCAAACACTTACCAACGAATACATTTATAGATGGTCCCTTCCTTTTCCTATAGTACCTCCTCCTAAGACTATGGTAGTCCCCATTGTCTGGGACGATTTTGTGCAAAGGCCACCAGTGGATAGTGATGAATCATGTATGCTGTTTTTCCCCAAAGACACGCTGTGATTGAGGTTAGTTTATAAATTATCCATGGTAAGAGATTAACAATAATAATAGACTAGAATAATGATACAATAATAAAATTACCTAAAACTTACAAATTGTATGGGATTTGGTGGCCCGCACCTTTAATCCTTATGAGGCAGAGGCAGGCAGATCTCTGTGCATTTGAGGCCAGCCTGGTCCACATAGTGAGTTCCAGGCAAACTAATGTTACATAGTAAGATTCCCTCTCCTCCCCCCCCTTTTTTTAATTTTCTCTGGAATTTTCCATTTCACATTGTGAAACTTTGTTGACTGTAGGTAAGAAAGTCAACTCAGGAATAAATGGAACTCACTGTATACAAAACATCTGTGACCACTTAATATAAATATCCCTGGAGCTTGGGGAAATAGGTCGCCACATGTATTCAGCAGGGGGTACAGGGCAGTCATGTTTCTGTGAGAGGAGGCAGTAGGGAAAAGCATTCAATGCTGGAGCTTCTGTCCTCCCAGGCTGGAGCACTTTCCTCACTGCATCGTGGCCTGCGACACAGGTCACAGGTCATCAATGTGACGGAGCTCATGTAGCTGGCCTGGATCCATGTGAACCAGACTAGCCTCAGACTTGCGGTCCTCCTGCCTCAGTCTCCAGGAATGCTGGAATTACAAGTGTGTGCTGCTGTCCCGACATTTTAGTAGTTCCAACATGAGCAACAAGGTCGAGGAGAACAGAGAGGCGCGCAATTCAAAGTCCGGAGCACGTTCTCCCAGGTCAGGGAGCTTAGGAAGTCACTGAGCCCTCCACTACTTCCCTCCTCAAACCGCCCTCCCTCCCACTGTGCTTGGCTACTGGCCAATCAGCGTTTTATTAAACCAGTGTACAAGAACATTATCACGCAGCATTTCCCCTTTTATGTTTAATTAAAAAGGAAAGTTTTAATTTTTAACATAGTAAAATCATATATAACAAATAGTTATCAAGCAACAATTACAGTTATAATATCTAGTCTATTTGTATTTGGCAAAATTAAAGAAAATATTCTATCTATCCTATATTTGTGAGTCTAAGCTTTCATATCTAATTTATCTTTTATCATAACCAAGGAAAAATATAACTATCTAGTCTTCAACTAAGACCCCAGAAGGATATAATATTACCTAAGTAAACAAGAAGTACATTGTAAGCAACTTCCAAAAATCTAGAATGACAGAGAGAGCTGGCTGCCTGAACAGTCACCCAAAGTTCCTCTGTAACATTGGGACATCCATCTTCAGCCTCTAGGCCTAGAGTTTCTCAGTTGCTTCTCCCTGTGTCCTGCAGAATGTCTGGCAGTCTCCTCTATGAAGCAGGAATCTGAAGGACCATCTCGCCTTATTTTGGCAAAATTTGGTGGTCATTTTTCCATGGGTCCTGCATGTCCAGTCAATACAACATTTTGTCAAGCAGTCCAGGCAAGAACAGTTTCTTGCCCAAACGGCTAACTTTTGCCATAAAGAAATCAAACCCCATATGGAGTTTCTTCAATGCCTGTGGGGCGTTTACCCAACCACCCCCACAGTTCCCCAGAGTTTTCTTGAGTGCGAGCAGCAGGAAATATTAGATAGAAGGATTTATTGCGGAGAATATCGCGGAGATAAACAGATAGAAAATAAAGGATAGCCTCGAGAGGGCCTGGAACCTATTCCAACGGGCCCCGACTGTCTCTGCCCCAGGGTTTTTATAGAGACGCCAAGGGGTGGAGCAAAAGACCTCCTCCCCCAGCACAGCCAAGTGCAGACCATCTCAGACACCTGCACTCAGGCCCATGGTCTAATCATCCTCTATGCGGACCTGCTGGGTAAAGCCACGAGGAACCCGAGAACGGGCTCCCACAAATGCCCATCATCTTCTCTGAAGTAGATTGGTGCTGCCAGGAGCAGACATGTCTCAGTGTCCAGAAAAGTCAAAGTTCTTAAAACATTTAAAATGCCATATTCTGTAGGTCTTTGAAGTGTTTGAAGATTACCTACATAATTGAAATATATCTATGTATACCAAAAGACTTAACTAATATGACTATAAGTTTGATTATCATAGATGACTAATTATTAATCTGTATTTCTTAATTATACATTACAATTTTAAATGAGCTGCACAAACATAATACCTTAAATAAGAATAGAAATATACATGCAGTATAACAAAATTAACTTTAAATTTGTAATAAACTAAAATCTATAGCAATGTAAAACATTTTAAACAAATTGTTACTCTTTAAAAGTAGATTCAATAATATACCCTTTTATCCTATCATATCTATACTATCCCCTTTTCTTTTTTAGAAAGAGATTGTATTTATAATCAACCCCCTTTAAATAAAAATAAACAATTATAAACAATATCTTAGAAATTTGGATGTAGCTTTGCATACTACTTCCTGCTCTTTAGGGGTGCTGGTAGTCTTCTTATAGGGACACAAAGAAAATTTTAGGATTATGGTCAAGTCCTGACTGAAATAGTCTGTGATGCTGTCTTCTCTGAGCCAGTTGCCTTGAAGCTGTTCTGGATGTTGGATCATCTGAAGGGAGCCCTTTCAGGGGGTCTTGGCTAATCAGATCATATTAGCCTAGAAGCAATCCACAGGGTCTCATCTTCTGTGGAAACAAAAGCAGAACCTCTTTTCCAAAGCAACGTATCCTTAGACACAAATTTTGAAGTAAAGATACCTTTAATATATATATTGGTTTAACTCAACAGCCTTCACAATCAAATGTCTTTCTACAGTTAAAAATCCCAAAGACAATATAATCCAGACTCTGTGTGTGATTTTCCATCTTTACGTGGCTTATTTTTTTATATTACTTTTACTGTCTCTTTAAAGACTTTTTTTTAATTTTCTATTTCTTTATATAACTGCATAAACTCCTTTTCCTCTTTCTTCCAAGCCTACATACATTTTCACACACACTGTAAACCGTTTAGAGTTTTATTCCATCTGAATCTGTCTTATTGTGAACCTATAATCCTTATGAAGAGAGATTTAAAACTGTTAAACTTCGTGGCTAGGATGAAAAGCGGCAGCCTTAGCTGCTGATTCTGCCTACCTCAGCTTCCCAACATGGTGGAGGTACCCGGGAGAGTCACGCTTACCCTGCCAACTCTGGGGTCCATGCTGCCACCAGGTAGCATGCAGCTGGCCCATGAACCTTTTTTGTCTGTGTGAGTAAAGGGTAAGTCCACCATGCAGTGTGCTGTTGAGCTTGGAGACACTTCTGCATACTGAGGTGGTAATCTGCCATGCTGCAGGTCAGGCCCATGTGCTGCGAACCTGCCACAGCCAGGGGACATGTCACTGTACTGTGGCCCGACATGAGCGACATGAACTAAGAAAATGCTCTAAATTACATTTACAATCTCTTCTTAAGTTCTCTCAGGTTTTAGGTGGAAACTCTTGCCACCACATCTGGGTGACATTTGTAGTCAAAAGGTTTCTCCGGTCCTGCCTGCCCTGCCATGGCCCCACAGCTGCTTATAAAATAATCACTGAGAGGCTTATATTAGTTATAACTGCTTGGTCATTAGCTCAGGCTTATTACTGACTAGCTCTTACACTTAAATTAACCCATGATTCTTATCTGTGTTTAGCTACATGGCTTAGTACCTTTTCTCAGTCTGCCTTGTCATCTGCTTCCTCGGTGTCTGGCTGGCGACTCCTGACTCTGCTCTTCCTCTTCCCAGCATTCCTTTGGTGTGCTTGCCCCGCCTACACTTCCTGCCTGGCTACTGGCCAATCAGCATTTTATTAAACCAGTGTACAAGAGCATTATCCCACAGCACTCACCCAAGTGGTATGGACAGCACACTATCTTCCTGTAGTAACAATTGTTTCTGTCGTGCCCGGTAAGGTCTGCAACTGAGGCTATTACGTCTAAAGACAGTGTCCAGGGGAAGACTCCAGGGTAGCCATCCTCCATGTTGGATGGCACACCTCCTCCATGAATGGAGTCTATCATGGAGTATAGGGATGCTCCTAACAACAGCTGATGGGCAATCCCCCAATGTACCCAGCCTTAGGACAGTAACATGAGCAGGCTGTGGCCTCAGTTGAGTGACCTTTGCTGTAGGTGGTAAGACATGCAACCGAGGCTCAGCTGTCTACGCTTTAGGAACTCGCCCACATAAAGGGGAAATCACAGAGAACAATGAGTGATGCATCCTCTGGCTTCTGAACCGGAAGGAAAAGCGGGAAGAAAGGAGGATGGGATGGAGGGGTTGGCTTACCGTTTCTCACCAGTTATAAGTGGCATTGGAAAGGTCGTGGGAGTGAAAAACATGGGAGTAAGTGACCAGTGAAGAGGGGAGAGTGAGGTGAAGGGGTAGATGATGCCCCCCAGGTCTGACCTTTAGTATGAGGGGAGTCCACAGTTCAGCATGCAGACAGGGGCCTTAATAATGAATGCCAGGCCCGGTACAGGAATCTGATAGGAAAAACTTGGCACCCAGACTTCTTGACTTGGAAAAGACTTCTGAGCCTCCTGCAGCCTAGCCTGTGAGGCTGCAGGACGTGGGGCTGGATGGGACCGGTCTGAATGGCTGGGAGGGGAGAAGGCAGTGATGACTGCCTCCTTAAGAAAGGGGCTACCTCACCTGAGGCATCGTGAAGAAAAGCAGACTCTGATGGCCTGGCTCTTGTGAGCCATTGGGGACACTTGGTTAGCACTGGTTGAGGCCAGTCGAGGAAGCACAGGTGTTACAAGGGGGACTGAGCGTGAGTGGGGTAGTACTTAGTGCTGTGTTCACAGGAGAGTTAGGAAACAAGCCAATTCTGCAAGAGGCCTTGGGATTGTTTGTTTGTTTGTTTTCGAGACAGGGTTTCTCTGTGTAGCTTTGCACCTTTCCTGGAACTCACTCTGTAGCCCAGGCTGGCCTCGAACTCACAGAGATCTGCCTGGCTCTGCCTCCCGAGTGCTGGGATTAGAGGCGTGCGCCACCACCCCCCAGCGGCCTTGAGATTCTTACGGGACCCATGGTGGGTCCTGGTCTTTAATTTAGACTGGGTGTAAGTGAGGTTTGTGAAGTGCCAGTGCCCTCAGGAGCGGGCAGGAAAGGGGAAGGTAAATGGTGGGCCCCTCTAGGTCACTGGAAAGCAAATGCAGCAATATTTGTGCAAAGCCAGAGCCTGTAGGGAAACACTGGCCAAAGCCAAATTCAATGTTTGTGGACCTTTGGAAAGTCTGCCTGGGGGGATGGCCAAGGTTGTTGCAAGTGAAGGCTATACAAGGCAGTGGGGTGGGAGGGAAGGGGTCTGTTAAATTGCAGATTCATTGGTGCTGTGGAATAATTCTCTTGTACACTGTAAAGATTCATCACTCAAATTGGTTTAATAAAATGCTGATTGGCCAGTAGCCAGGCAGGAAGTGGTAGGTGGGGCAACCAAATTAAGAATGCTGGGAAGAGGAAGGGCAGAGTCAGGAGTCACCAGCCAGATGCAGAGGAAGCAAGATGAGAATGTTGTGTTGAGAAAAGGTACCAAGCCACGTGGCTAAACATAGATAGGAATTTTGGTTTAATTTAAGCATAAGAGCTAGTTAGTAATAAGCCTGAGCTACTGGCCGAAGATTTCTAAATAATATTAAGCCTCCAAGTCAATTATTTGGCAATAGGCAGGCAGGCAGGAGAGAAACATTCCACCTACACATTGGATCCTTAATATTTGGGCTCTATTGGATATAAAAACCAAGTGTACCTTAATTCATGACAAGCCCCAGAAGCATCAAGGGCCTGGATGGCACGGATGGGTGTGGAGAAGGAACGTTTGCAGGTAAAGGATATCAGCATCATCCTAGGGTGATCAGCTGTCTACCAGAGTACACTGTTTAGACTTCCCCACTAGGAAGAAGTAGACTGCAGGCACCCCAGGTACATAGCCTGCGTTCCAGCTGGGGATGTTCTTCCTGCAAAGAAAGTGTGCTTGAGTGGAAATGGAGCCCATAGAGGAGCCCACTCGTCGAAAGATGGTAAATATCCAACACAGCATAGAGTGAAATCACAGAAACTATTAAGAAATTGGAAAAGATATGCTATTTGCCAACCCAACATCCTTGCAGCAGGCTGGTGTGGCCGGTGAAGAAGTCAGAGGTTCATGGAGAATGACCGTGGATTACAGAGAGCAGGATAAAGTAGCAGCCCCACCGTGCCACTGAACCCGGAGTTGCTCTTTTGAAGGAACAATTCATGCAAGTGATGGGCCTTTGCTCATGCTCTCTCTAATATTCCCTTAGCTGCTGAATCCCAAGACCGATTCCCGTTCTCCTAGGATGGACAGCTGTCCACCTTCAGACTACTCCTTCACGACCTTCACAGCCCCACTGTTTGTTGGTCATGGGGTAGTGGCCTGGGGCCTGGCTCTGTTAGCATTCCCAGCTTCTGTGTGGAGGTTTCACTACACAGATGATGTAGTGAAGGCCTCTGGGTGATTTAATAGAAGACTCACAAGTCCACCTAATAACAACGGATGGGAGGACGTCCCACACAAGATGTCTTGGAAGGATTATAGTCTGGTGTGACACCCAACAAGGCTGTTGGGAAATGTCTAAAGCAGCCTCTGTGTGTGTGTGTGTGTGTGTGTGTGTGTGTGTGTGTGTGTGTGTGTGTGTGTAATGGAAACCAGCTGTAGCTGTTTGGAGGGCTCTGAGGATTCTAGTATATTTTCATACCCCACCTTGCTCAAGTTGACTATCTGGTGTCACTTGACTTTAAAACGCATTCCATGGGGGATAAAGACTGAAACACTCACGAGACTGTTGAGCAAGGCCAAATCCATGTAGGACAGGATCCCACAGCTGTGTGACCGAAGACTCCATGCTCTTTAGTGCTGGAGTTACTAGAAGCTCAGAGGGATGCAGCTGGAGGCTGTGGCAAACAGTACCCAGACAGCCTGAGCAAACAGTCCCAGTGGGGTTTCCATCCCGATCACAGAGGGGAGCAGATGTTCACATAGGGCACTAAAATGAAGTTACTAGCTGCTTCTAAGGCACTAGAGTGGCAGATCTACTACAAAACAGCTTATCCAGCTGGGGTTGGAGTGAAGTTCTCTTGACCAAGTCTCTTCCTAGGTGGCGCAGAACCTAACTGCTTACAGTGGCATGCATATTTTCAGCAACAAGATAATGCTTGTTATATTATAGGCAGCCTATATTGTTTTGCACATTGTCAAGCTTTATATAATTATATATTACGTTTCTAATTATTTATAATTATAACTTGCATACTCCACCTTGCTCAAGTTGACCATCCTATGTCACTAGATTTTAAAAAGCACTCTCTGTGGGATAAGGACTCAAACAGAGACTCTCTGTATAGCTCTGCTTGGCCTGAGACTCACTCTGTAGACCAGGCTTGCTTCAAACTCACAGAGATCCACCTGCCTCTGCCTCCCCAGTGCCGGGATTAAAGGCTATACCACTATGCTCAGTTTATATTATGCTTCCTTGAAATTGCTTTTCCTATTTGTTCAACATCGTTTGTTTTACCCATGTTGGTAAATATAGATTCAGCAATTCACTTTAACTGTCGAAAACATAGACAGTTCTTTCCTGCATGCGTAGACATAGACAATACTTTTCCATTACATTCAAGCTTATCGCCGATGGGCGGGCGAGGCTTTCTCCTGCCACTTTGTTAGCCTCTTTTAGTTCTGGGGGCCCTTTGTCCTTCCTTCCTCTCTTACTTTTGTGGTTACGTGGCTTTCTCTAGTGGCAGGCTTTGCTTCCTCTTTTGTTTTCCATCGGGTTTTATTTATTGTTACCGTTTTATCCCCCAAGACAAGTTTTCTCTGTGTAACCACCCTGGCTCTACTGGAACTCACACTGTAGACCAGGTTGGCCTCGAACTCACAAGCTCTGCCTGCCTCTGCCTCCCACACCACACTAAAGGCATGCACCACCACACCATCAGTTGTTACCGTTATATTTAACAGTGTTCCTAAAGGCAAACGGCTGTGCACATCACTACCTCGGTTACAGATATTCTGAGTTTGACTGTGAGTTTTGTGCAGGTGATTTCTTTTTACTCATTAACAGCCTTTTCATCCAGCTTAAAGGACTCACCTCCTTTCCTTCTGGTCAATATTTGGTGTTTTCTCTGCTGGCTAGTGGCCAGAGCTCCCCCTCAGTTCTTTGCTATCGGAGCATCTTCAATGGAGTGACTTGTAACATGATAGCTTGCTTTACGAAAGCCAGCCAGGAGCTAGACTTTCTAAGCAGACAAAAGCTAGACTCTGAAGCCAGGCAGTGGTGGCACACACCTTTAATCCCAGCACTCCGGAGGCAGAGGCAGGCAGATTTCTGTGTTCGAGGCCAGCCTAGTCTATAGACAAGACAGTCAGGGCTACACAGAGAAAATCTGTCTTTAAAAAAAAAAAAAAAAAAAAAAAAAAAAAAAAAAAAAAAAGCCAGGTAATGTATTCATGGAAGTCAGTCTTCTGCAGTCTGTTGGTTAGGAGGGAGCTCAGACCCCACGCATGCTCAAGGGAGGCTGATGGCACCAGGAAATGGGGGTCATTGGCCATCTCTCATTCCATCTCCCACAGGCAGGAACAGTTGAACATGGTGGTTAGTCTACCATCACAGGCCCACCTCACACTAGCCTTAGTAAGGCTAGAGGTTTGTTTCCCAGTCCAAAGGCAGTAGACCTAGGTGGGCTGGCCTGGCAGATCCATGGTCTGGAGTCCTGTGCACCCTCTCTCACTGGCCTTACCTTCTCCTTAAGGAAGAACTGCCCTGACACTTACCATCGTGCTGACCCTCCAACCTTTCCCCCAGACAGTGCCGGGATAATATGCTCAGACGGGAACCTGATCACATCGCCTCTGCCCTCTATGGAACAGTACTCAAAGCTGTTAACCCACAGGCTCAGTTCAGACATAGACATGGAGAGACGCATGCAGACAGTCTAGTCATCGGCCAAAACTGAACCATGAGGTCTACAAAACAACACTCACCCTCCCTGGGCATCACGTGCCCCAGCGGATACAGAAGAACGCCATCTCCAGGAGATGGGACGGCGTGTGTGTGTGTGTGTGTGTGTGTGTGTGTGTGTGTGTGTGTGACGTGCCTTGCTAGATCCTCCTTGCTTCTTATACGCCAGCCTCCTCCTGCTCTCAGTGATCTGTGCTCACACCCATCCTCCGTATAACATTTAACGGATTTTCACAGTTTTATTTCTTGTGTATTTTATGGGCGAGTGTTTTGTTTGTGTGTGTGTAAGAGCACCACATGCATGCAGTGCCCACGGAGGCCAGAGATGACTCCAGATGCTCCAGGACTGGAGTTATAGAGGGTCATGGGCTGCCATGTGAGTGGTGGGAATCGAACCCAGGTCCTCTAGAAGAGCAGTCCGTGCTCTTAACCACTGAACCATCTCCCCAGCCTCAACTTAGGCTGATTTAATTACCGGCTCACTTCTCTGTTTTCCTGGTCAAATAATATGTGCCTGACAATGGTAACTATGTCTTAACAATTTCGCACTCTCAGCCCCATCCCGGGGTCAGCCAGAAACTCAGAAACTCAAAATATAATATGGACAGACAAACATATAAATACCAGGCAAAATTCTCAACGTTTAAAGAAAATCTATTGCCTCTACTGTATTGTGCTGGGTAGTGCTTGACAGTACCATATATGGATTACGTAGACATGGCCTCATTTCAAAGCCATCTTGAATTAGTCACTTTTATGTTGCTGTGATTAAACACCACAACCAAGGACAACTTGGGGAAGAAATGGTTTATCTTAGCTTATGGTTCCTGAGGGAGAGTCCGTCTGGCAGGGGAGGCAGATGAGGGGAGGCAGGGCAGCTAGAGCAGAGAGCTGGGCGGTCACACCTTCAACCACAGGCCGAAAGCAGAGAGAGCCAACTGGAAGTGGGGTGAGGATACGGGCTCCCAAGCCCACCCTCAGTGGCGTCCATCCTTCCTCCAGCCAGGCTGGACCACCTCCCAAAACAGCACCGCCAACAATGTGTTCCAACACCTCAGCCTCGGAGGGGCGCTTCCCATTTTAAAACACTGCACATCTTACACCCACCACTAAGTCGGGTGGAATGTCTCACTGACGGTGGTTGAAAGAACTCATTTCACTCACCCTGTCTCTGAATTATTTCCCTGTTTTCAACTCTTAAAAACCTCAGATTTCGCTATGCTAACCCAGGTCTACACTCAGACAGAAGGCCCGGTGTGGAGCGAGCGAGGAGCTTTCAAAGAGATTTTTTTTTTTTTTTAATTCAATACCCTCACGCCTGCTGCTAATACTGGACCTCCAAAATAGCCCCAGGCAGCCAAACTGAGGTCAGAGGGCACATTGTGGACTTTGAAGGGCATCAAGAACGTGCCCAGGGGCTACTATGAGCCAGAAAATCCCCCGAATGCAGCAAAGAAAACACAATGGAACCAAAATAGACTCGGTGCCTTCCCCCCAGACACGGCGGCGTTGACCCTAGGAAGCCGGGTCAGCTGAGGTCAACTCCTCAACCCTGTCTGGCAAATCAGTGAAGAGGCCAACCCAAAACCAGAGGCAGAGCATAGCGCGCGGTAACGCCTCACACGGGGGTCATCTGCCAGCCAGCGCGGGACCGAAGGGTCCCTCTGCCTGCCACAGCGATGACGTCTGCTTCCACTGGGCTGTGCTCCTTAACGTGTCTCCTCTCATTCCAGTCTCGTGCCTCTTCGGGTACTGGCCCCATTTTGTAGCTGGGGCAAAGGAACCCACTCTCCACGGATGACTGGAACTTCCTGGGCCTCTAGAGTGTCACCGGATCTGTGGGAGGCACAGAGATCCTTGTCCTCATGATAAGCACTAGGGGACCAAGAATGTTAAACACACAGGGTTGTCTCTACAAAGGGAGAATTTTATATATATCCTGTTCTCCATCCAGAAGGCTGGGAGCCGGATGTGGTTTATAGCCTTATGACATTGGTACTCTCTGTGTGGCTAAGACCATACCAGAGCCTCCCCCAGATCTTTATCATGAACTTGTTTTTCTCAGTCAATCTATAGAACCCATCTTTGTGGAATATATCACATGTACTTTACAAAGACTTTCAATGTAGTTGTGTCTTAAGCTTTATTGTGCACATGGGATTGAGTTAGTTATCATCAGGAAATTGTGCTGTGCTTAAATATGCCTAAAACAAATCACCCAGTGTCAGACTCTCGAAGTTTGAACCAACACCTGCTATGGAGTTGTATTGGACCTAATTTCCTGGCCCCCTGGATCAGCACTCTGCTGGCCCTGGTGTTTGCAGAGACCACCACAAACATCAATTTATAACAGCTAGAAGCCTGGATTCTAACCCCTAAGGCTGCTGCCTGTCAATCTGTGACCTTGGACTGTTGCTCAGCCACCAACAGCTTCCTTCTTTGCTTCTAGAAGATGAACACAATTGTGGGGATGTTACCAGTACTGTGTGTGAAATGCTGTGTGACGTAGATGGCGCCTAGAGCTGGCAGACTTTAACTTTTTCCCTCACTGTTGGGGGCAATCCTCACCCTCTTGTTGCTCCTGCAGGGCATCTTATGGCAGCCATTCAGTCATTTTGCAGCTGATGTCCCCCATCTGTCCCCTTGTCTATCTCTACAGGTGCACTGGTAATAGCCAGTGTGTGTGTATGTGGGGGGTGCCCACAACAGCATGAGTCTGCTGTTACAGACCTTGGGGACCCTCGGGCATGTAGGTGTCTAGATTCTACCCTGAATGATTGACTTTTATTATTGCTGTGATAAAATGCCTGATAAAACAGCTTAAACACAAGGATGAGTAATTTTTTTATTTGTTTCTTATGGGTAGGAGTGTTTGCCTGCATGTATGTATGTGCATTATGTGCATTCAGTACCTGTGGGGGCCAGAAGAGGGCACTAGATCCCCTGGGACTGGAGTTACAAGTGGTTAAGGTGGTTATGAGCTACCTGATACAGATTCTAGAAATCAAACCTAGATCCTCTTGTAACAGCAAGTGCTTTTGGCTACTGGTCCATCTCTCCAACTCCTATTGATGTGGTGCATGGTTTCAGAGGTTTCTCATGGTATTTTAGCTCTGTGTGTTTATGGTGATGGTAACATGAGACAGAGGATAGCTTCATGGCTAACCCAGAAACCGAGAGAAAAGATGGAGTGGAAGAAAGGGCAGATTGGGATCTAGCTGTGAGGGCACATCCCCAGCAACATATTTCTCCCACCCAGGCCCCAGTGCATACTGTCACTACCATACCGAACTGTACCCATGGATTGAAACATGTATGGGGAAGCCCTCAGGATGGAATCACCTCACGGACATACTCAGAGGCGTGTTTACTGATGTCATAGCAGACAGAAGGCAGCTTCTTCAAATTGTAATGACCTATTAAAATCTAAGTCTTGGGCCAGGGAGGAACTGGGCATTAATCTCTGGTCTCCTCTAATGTGCAGCTTAGGCTGGAGACTGCTGCTATGGAGACCACATTTGCATTTTCCATGGCTACTGATCTCAGTTTTAAAAGGACAGCTTGTAGCTCTGGGGAAAAAAATCTATCACCTTGTTGTAGACATGGAGAATATAATGCAATATGTCTGAGATCACTTGGGAAAGACACCCAGAAACTGGACCTTGAGCCTGAGGCCCAATGATCCTAAAACCTACCCATCACAGTATCCAGCAGGCTTCCTGTACAGGGCAGCTGTTCGTTACTGTGGCAAAATACCAGAGGTAGGGCTAGCAAGACAGCAGGTAAGGGCGCCTGTTGTGATGCTTGATGATCTGAGTTCAATTCCTAGAACTCACAGGGAGGAGGAGAAAACCAACTCTGAAAGTGTGTCCTCTGACCTCTACACATGGGTAGTGGTACATGTTGAAGCGTGTCCTCTGACCTCTACACATGAGTAGTGGGATATGCTGAAGTGTGTCCTCTGACCTCTACCCATGAGTAGTGGGATATGCACCCCTAAATTTTTTTAAGAAGCCTGAAATAATTAACTTAAACAGAGAAGTTTTCTGGCTCGTGGATTCACTGGTTTCGGGCCCGCTGCGTTAGGCCTGTACACCAGGGTGGATAGAGTGGGTGGTGAGGGAGACCTGTTTACTTCATGACATCCAGGAAGCAACAACAGAAGCAAAAAGGCGGGGGTCCCAATACCCCTTCAAAGACATATCCCCAACATCCTGACGTCCTCGCTGTCTCCTCTCCTAAGCATCCCACCAGTTCCCAACAGCACAGTGACCAAGCTTTTAAGCCCTGTATTTCTGAGGGACACTCATGACCCAGACAGTTGCACCTCCTGTCTAACCTGCCCCTGCTGGAGGGAAGCACGGCTAATTCATATGTGCTAGACAAGGAGTACACAGTGGAAAGCCTGGGGACGTGCAGACCCTGGCTGCTCATCACGGCTCATCATGCCCCAACAGCCATCTCTAAACACTATACACAGTTCTTTCCAAGTCACAGGCATTAGAATTATTTTTAGATTTATTTATTTTATGTGTATGAATGTTGTGCCTGCATGTAAGTATGTACACCACATGCGTGCAGTGCCTATGAAGGCCAGAAGAGGGCATCAGGTCCCCTGGAACTGGAGTTACAGATGGTTGTGAGTCACCATGTGGGTGCTGGGAACAGAACCCTGGGCCTCTGCCAGAACAGCCAATGTTCTTAACCACTAAGCTATCTCTTCAGCTCCTAAGACATTAGAAATCTATATAACTTTTTTTTTAATCCTAGAGGATAAATTTGTAGCCACCAAATGGCTAGTTATATAATTTCCACCACTCATAACAAAGAAATGGTCGTTCAGTGTCTCACCTTAGTTTCTTCCATTGAACTCTGTTGTACTGTAAATTATACACATTCTCTATGTTTCCCCCTTACGATTGATCCATATAAGCACAAATGCACCTTACAGATATAAATGTGCTATGTTTCTTAAGAATAGTTTCCAGCCAGGCATGGTGCTACATGCTGTAACCCCAGCACGTCGAAAAGGAAGGCAGGAGGGTCAAGAGGTTAAGGCCAGCCTTAGCTACAAGTCCAGTCTGGGCTCCAAAAGAGAGAGGTGGGGGTTCAAATTTTTCCTAAAGAAGGGGGCTTCAGAGATGGCTTTGTGGTTAAGAGCACATACTGCTCTTACAGAAGAGCAGAGTTCCGTCTCCAGCACCTACATGGTGGCTCAGGGCTCACAACCATCTCTAACTCCAGTTCCAGGGAATCTGACGCCCTCTTCTGGCCTCCTCAGGCCCTGCAGGCACATTGTACACTTAACGTGTGCATGCAGGCAAACTTCTACACATAAAATGAAGATTTAAAAAAAAACTTTAAATTTTTTTCTCAAAATACACTGTTAGACAGTATCCAACTCAAATTCAAGATGACAACTATAACCTTTAGGTCAACTTTATGCTTCACCAGTAACAAGAACAACAGTTCCTGTCTACACGTGTTGGGATTTGCTTCTCCACTCAACTATGAAAAAAACAAACAACAAAAGGCTTTGACTTAGGGAGCTCTTCTTAAAATGGGCACCACCCCGGCTGGGTGGTGGTGGCACATGCCTTTAATCCCAGCAATTGGGAGGCAGAGTCAGGCAGATCTCTGTGAGTTCGAGGCCAGCCTGGTGTACAGAGTGAGATCCAGGACAGGCTCCAAAACTACACAGGGAAACCTTGTCTCAAAAAAACAACAACAACAAAAAAAACAAAAAAACAAAAAGAAAATGGGCACCACCCCAAAGAGACATACCCCCACCCCACCCCCACCCACTATTTCCTTTTGAGATGCTCTCGGAATACATTGAATTATTGCATTTGATCCTGTTAACGCCCAAGTTATGAGCGCCCAGAGATCACCAGGAGTCCAAATTCATATGCAAAAGCCAAAAGCCTTTATTGCAAGCTCGAGCTTGGGCTTCCCGTCCATTCCACATGGCGGTTGAATCAAGGAGAGCCTCGAGCTCAGTTATGGCAGGGATTTCAAGTAGTGAAAAATGGAGGGTAGGAGAGTTCTGGATTCAGATGGGGGTTGAACTCCTGATCGGGCAGGAGTGAGGTAACAGAAGTTTTGTCAAACAGGGATTGGGATTGGCATTGCTGCGAGGAAATTGGCAACTTGTATACAAGTGATGTAAGCTATTCTTTATGTTCTGGAGCATTTAGTACTTGTTTGTCTCAATTCTGATTGGTCCCCCACAAGGTAGAGTATACAGGTGATGTAAGCTGTCCTTTATATTCTAGAGCATCTAGTACTTGTTTGTCTCAATTCTGATTGGTTCCCCACGAGGTGCAGTTTGTGGCTTTTCCTGGTTATTGTGAGGCGAGGCCTAGTCTCAGTATTGTCAATCTGCAGCCCGTCATGGCTGCACTAATGTCAGGTTAGGCCTCTTCAATCCCATCTTGCATACAACTGCAAACACCTGTGGGGATCCCATCACAGGGCCTGAAGAGTTCAGTGGTGGAGGGGCTTCTCTCCCATCGGAGAAGGTTTTATAACACACACAAGAGCCTATAGACAAAACCTCTGGGACTCCACAAAATCAGCAACTAGGCAGCATTTTATTGGCATCCAGTGAGGGGGCAAAGACAGAACTGGGAGGCTCTGGGGGTTCAGAAACAACGTCGGCTTCCTGGAGAGCCCCCACAAGAAAGCAGGCAACCTAAAATACTTAAAGAACTTAAGTCTCCCACGGGAGAGTTCCTAGCTGCGGAGGTGAACAAGGGATGAAGAGCTTGCCAGGTGTGAAAAGGCAGTTTTTAATGAAAAACTCAACAGGCTACATCAGCCCGAGTTTGGGCAGATCATCCTTAAAAATAATTCCAATCAGATATCCCATATACAGAGAGGACAATTGGGAGGCTTCATCATTTTCTTCATAATACATAAAGATCCAAAACTAGACCTGCAGATAATGGACTCTCCTTTCTCTCAAATTCATTAGAGTATGGCATCCTCATCACGCAGAGGACTTGCTCCACATGAGCACCTCTCAGCCATAAATCCTGAGATGGTCTCCGAGGCTCCTCCGCTAGCCCCTAATTACAGTTCTGCTGTTTATTCTCGAACCTTCCACGTTCCTGTGAATGAGCTGCAGTGTGTGTGGTGGGTAAGCCCTTGGACACTAGCCCCAGTTGTCTGAACCTGGCGTTCTGGCCTTGGCAATGATGTCACCACTCTGCCTTGGTTCCTTAGGTGTGGGATGAGGGAGACAAGAACACCAGTCTCTCTGAGTTGTTAGGAGGATGAAAACAGTTATTACAAGGGAAAGCAATCAGGAAAGTGTTCCCCACGCAGTGGGAAGTCAACAAGTGTCTGCTCTCATTACCACCACACTATGTTTCTTTTAGCATCTATAAAAATAACATCGTTTAAAGGGAAAAGTTTTTTTAAAATGCTTGGTCTAATAAAAGACTGTTTTCAGATTTGCGAATATATTGATGTAGAAAGACAAGGTACTTAGTTACACATTCACGATGTCCTTTTAGAAAGTTATGTACAGTCCTAGAATCCAAATATCACTCCACAGCATAGCCCCTCACCTAAAGCAGTTTGTATTTCACAGGATGGACGGAGCACACTCCCAAAGAAACACTGGACACAAATGCAAACCAAGCTGAGCATGTTAGCAAATGTTTGGAATTCAGCACTCAGGAAACTGAGGCAGGAAGCTTTCGAGGTTGAGGACAGCCTGAGATACATAATGAGACCCTATACACACACATACCACACACACACACACACACACACACACACATACCACACACACACACACATACCACACACACATACACACACACACACACACACACACACACACACACACACACACTCACACTTATAATCCCAAACAGTCCATGACTGTGTATAAGCAGTTCAGACTATAAGAGTTATAAACAAGCAAAGGAGAAAAACATTGTATTCTATTCCACAGTGGCCAGAGAGTGCATTGAATTACCTGGAACTGGAGTTACAGATGGGTGGGAGTCACTCTGTGGGTGCTGGGAACTGAACCTGGGGCCTCCGCAAGAGCAGCAAGTGCTCCTAACCACTGAGCCATCTCGCCAGCCCCAAGGCTGAGCTTTGTAAGAAATGTAATTCTGCTTATCAAGTTAAAATAGCTATGTTTGACAGGTGTGAACTTTGATCAGCAGACTCAAGACACAAAACCCCTGGCCTGGGACGTGGTTGTGGATCAACAGTGCAGCACAAGGCCAGGGGTTTGAGCCTCATCTCTACACACACACAATAAAGTTTTAAAATCTATGCAGTGTTGCCTTGTTTTATCTGACAGATGGCTGTCACCGATCACTCCTGAACTCCCTCATCCATCATTGCTTCTTCCTTTTTATGTAAATCTAAATGTCTTCAGGCAGGCAGACAGGGCTTGCCCTGAGGCAGGGTGCTGCCTCCCACTAGCCTCAGGCCCCTGGAAGTTTCTGGGCTGCAGAACTGTTGGGAGTGTTAAGGATGGGGATAGCAACAGACTGAAGAAGAGGTGAGACTTGTCCTAAGCTGAGAAGCCAGGACACAACACGTAGAAATCACTGTAAAACTTGATAGCCAGAAGTGGCTGGAACAGCTTGCTCCCCGGAGTCCGGCAGAAGAGGGAGCCGTGCACACACACTCACTCCCACCGGAGTGACATATCACACTGCTTACGTCTCTGATGTCCCACTTAGGAGTCGCCATCCATCCTGGGCTTCCTGTTGTAAAAGGCCCGTGATCCTCCTCAGCGCACACTGGCGTTTACTTCCTCTCAGTTACGTGCTGCTGTGTGGGATCATCAGTTACATTTTCTGACCGTAAAGAAGAGGGGAGCCATGGGCATCCCCAGCTGCCGTGATGCGCGAAGAAGGCTGTTGCATGTCTTGCCCTTGCCAGGGTCAGGGAGGGACTCACCCGTGTGTGCTCTCTCAAGTCTGGTAGGCCAGGGGTCCAGTGAAGGCTGGTACTAATCCATGTTTGCCTTTTTTCTGTCAGAACCCCGAGTTCATTCAGCGTGGCAAAGCACCTTCACACGTGACCCTTGTCCCTACCCCACCCTACCCCATTTCGCCTGCTCACTTCTTTCTGGTCCCTTTCTCCCCTCAAACAGTCCTCTCTTTCACGTCACATGAATTACATTGTTTACATTGTGCTTTCTTTCCCCTCCTCCCTTCCTGAAGAGCTCTTCCTCTCCTCTGATGTTTACCTTTCTATTTACACACACACACACACACACACACACACACACACACACACACACACACACACACAAGCTTGGTTTGGTCCCTAAGCCATCTAAAAAGACAAGTAATTGTAAAAAGCAAAGAAAAGGAGACGTAAATGACATGGCCACATCGGGAGGCGGTCTGGTGACACCCCAGTTGACACCTCCTTCCTTTCCGGACTTTGCATTTTTTTTTTTTTTTGTCCTCCATCCGTGGCCTTAGTTGAAGCAGCTGGACCCCATCCACCTAACAAGCTTGCTAGGGAAGGAGCCTGGCTTCTGGTCTTGGGACTGAGGCCTGCAGGGCCCTTGAGGACGGCCACCATCAGTCACATGTGGAAAGTGAGGAGCCAGAGCCCAGAGAGACTGAAGCTCTGACCCAGGGTTTGGCAAACTCGGTCTGGGAAGGGCCTCGTGGGGATGTGTGTGTGTGTGTGTGTGTGTGTGTGTGTGTGTGTGTGTGTGCCACAACCACCTACAACTGCCATTGGATCAGGAAGGCAGCCACGGATAGTATCAAATGAGACAGAAATAAATGAACAACAGGACTGGGGTCCAGTGGAATTTATTTATAGGCACATCACACTTTTTTTTAACATGCCATTAACTAGCATTCTTCTTTCTACATTTTTCCCCCACCACATACTAAAGGTAAATCCATTTTTAGCTCCTGCACTAAACAGAAACAGGCCAGAGGCCAGACTTGCCCCCAGGGCAGAAGCACCAATCCTTGGTCTCCACCCCTCGCAGACACTGCTAGGCCCTGCCAGAGAGACGGAGACACATCTTTGCCTAGTGGATGCCTGAGGAGCTGCAGCGTCTCAGGCCACCTTGATGGGGAGCCAAGGGAGGGACATGAGACTGGGTGGAGCCTCTGGAGGCTGGTAGCTCATGAGAGCACCAGAGTGAGGCTGCTATCTTTACTGGAAGCTTCCAGATATGGGGTGATCCTTGCAAATGTGGAACCTGTAGCAAGAAGAGGAATCATTTGTACTCAGAAAACAAAAACAGGAACTTTTTTAGGTCTAAGGACGGGCCGCAGTAGTAGTGTGCTAGCCTCGAATACCCAGCCTCTAGATTGGGTCCCTAGCAACCACAAATGAAAATGTTTTGTTTCGATACTGGGCATGTAGACATCAGACCCAGGACCTTAGGCATCAAAATACTCAGTCTGAGAGCTGGAGAGATGGCTCAGTGGTTAGGAGCACTTGTTGCTCTTGCAGAAGCCATAGGTTCAGCTCTCAGCACAGCAAGGCTCACGACTCTCTGTAGCTCCAGTTCCAGGGGATCTGGCGCCCTCTTCTGGTCTCCGAGGGCACTGCACTCATGGTGCATAGACATACACGCAGGCAAAACACCCACAGACTTACAATAATAAGATAAAAAAAAATTTTAAGAATTTTGTTTTCACTCTTGGGCTGGTGAGAAGCTAACTCAGGAGGGGAGAGTTGCCTAGCATGTCCGCAGCCCTGGGTTCAATCCTTTGCAGCATACATTTTTTTTAATCCTGCTATTGTTAGTACAATAAGAAAAACAAGTTTTCCCAATGACAATTCAGTCTGTGACCTGATTGACTTGGGAGGCTGCAGAATGTCTGTCCTGGGATCTTTAAACTGTGATCAATAGCCATCCGCTTTGGAGGTGTGAGGGGAACCCACCTCGTCTTTAGAGGCTAAATGGACCTGCTGCAGCCTCCTCTGCCCCCATCCTTCCAGGGTAGAACAGGGCAGTTTATGGAGGGGGTGGGGGAGGGTGAAAGAGCAACTCTGTTTTCCTTTTCTCCAACAACAGACACAGTCGAGATTAACTCCCCAAATCCCCTTGTAATCCCAGACACCCAGCTGGCTCCTTTGAAGTTGCATCTGCCTGCGTAAGGAGACTGTGGCCACATCTGAACGCTGAGATGACCCCAGTCACCTGAGCTGCTGTGGCCGCGGGGAGACACTGCAAAGGAAAAAGGCACCCCGATGTGACAAGCATGTCCGGGGAAGGACAGACACAGCACTGGGCTTTTCCCTGGGTGGGCAGATGCGGGAAGGAGCCCAAGGGGGCACAGCTAGACTTCCGGTCCCTCTACATCAAGTGGCCCAGTCTAGGCTCAGGACAGGGAGTCAGCCATCTTCTCTCCACACTATGCAGAGTTGGCGCATTTGGTTGAAACCATAGAGAGCATACTTCAGTGAAGCTTGCTCTGTCTGCTAAGATTTAGTTTTTACTTAAAAATATACTGTCTAACTGATTTTAAAAATTATTTTATATGTGTGAGTGCCTGTGTGTATGTCCATATACCATATAAGTGTCTGTGCTTGTAGAGGCCAGAAGAGGGTATTGGATCATCTCTAACCAGAGTTACAAATGGTTGTGAGCTGTCATGCGGGTGCCGGGAACTGAACCCAGATCCTCTGAAAGAGCAGCCAGTGCTCTAACCACCAAGCCACTGCTCCAGCCCCATAGCTGACTGTAGCTAGAGTTTTCCTGCCTGGCCCACAGTCAGGACAAATCTCTCTCACCTGCCAGTCCCACAGCCACTCAAACCCAACCAAGTAAACACAGAGACTTATATTGCTTACAAACTGTATGGCCGTGGCAGGCTTCTTGCTAACTGTTCTTACAGCTTAAATTAATCCATTTCTATTAATCTATACCTTGCCACATGGCTCGTGGTTTACCAGGCATCTTCACATGCTGTTTGTCATCGTGGCGGCTGGCAGTGTCTCTCTGACTCAGCCTTCCACTTCCCAGCTTTATTCTCCTGCTTGTCCCGCCTATACTTCCTGCCTGGCCACTAGCCAATCAGTGATTTATTTATTGACCAATCAGCAACACACTTGACATACAGACCATCCCACAGCAGCTGACTTTTATTTTAAGATTTATGTATTTATTATGTTCCACCTGCAGGCCAGAAGAGGGCGCCAGATTCCACTACAGATGGCTGTGAGCCACCATGTGGTTGTTGGGAATTGAACTCAGGACCTCTGGAAGAGCAGTCAGTGCTCTTAACCTGTGAGCCATCTCTCCAGCCCCCAATAGCTGATTCTTTAAATGACACATTTTACTTGGCTTGGTGTTACACCCCTATAAACCCAGCACTTGGGAGGCTGATGCAAGGGGATCACCAATATAAGACCAGTCTAGCCATCCTCTCTCTCTCTCTCTCTCTCTCTCTCTCTCTCTCTCTCTCTCTCTCTCTCTCCTCTCTCTCTCCTCTCTCTCTCTCTCTCTCTCTCTCTCTCTCTCTCTCTCTCTCTCTCTCTCTCTCTCTCTCTCTCTCTCTCACACACACACACACACACACACACACACACACACACACACACACACTAGGAGGAAGGGAGAGGATTTTCTATTTTTAAAAAGTCGTTTTCAGCCGGGCGGTGGTGGCGCACGCCTTTAATCCCAGCACTCGGGAGGCAGAGCCAGGCGGATCGCTGTGAGTTCGAGGCCAGCCTGGGCTAGCAAGTGAGTTCCAGGAAAAGGCGCAAAGCTACACAGAGAAACCCTGTCTCGAAAAACCAAAAAAAAAAAAAAAAAAAAAAAAAAAGTCGTTTTCACGACTGTTCTGCCCCCTCGTTTGCACGTGTACGGCCCTTCCTGTGCTGTGTCACCATCAGTTAAGACACCCAGAGACTGACTCAGCCCACCAGCGCTGCAGGCCGCACTCTTCAGGCTGAGAGGAGTCGCTGGCTCCTGCTCCCATCAGCCAAGCATAGACAGAACCACGAGGCCAGGGGTGGCTCTCGTTTCCACTGACCGGAACAAGATTTGTAAACATTTCTTCTTACACTGGATTTCTTACAAGTTCCCGGGAATTGTGAAGCAATGACGTAGGAAAGGACGGCGTCAGTTTTCGTTACCATCACCTGGTCCCCGCCCCCAACAGCCACACACGTAGCGGTTCTCCACGGGGTTCGCCACATCTATCAACGAGGAACCGAAGGAAATTCAACCAACCTCTTGCCTGGGCTCCTACTTCGGGAGTGAAGTGGAGTTTGGCTTCCAGCCCAGCTCCCTCTGCCTCCAGGCCTTGCAGTAGCCACCATCCCCCGACGCCTGGCTTAAGTAACAAGTTCAGTGTTAGCCAAGCGTTCTGCGTGCACACAGCCCAGTAGCTCAGCCATTGTCCCCGCACATGAATTATACCCACTTTTTTTCCTCCGAATTATTTATTTTTCCCTATAATTGCACGAGTGTTGAGTCTGAGCATGCTGTCTGTTTGTCCTCATCCACACTCACTTTAGGGTCTAACGCCTCCGTATGGCAGCAGTGCTGGGGGGCAGAGCCTGCTCAGAAACGTTGAGGTCAGAGACGCAGACCTCAAGAATTAAACTGGATTAGCTATTGCTCTAGCTTGGTTTCCTGTTGCTGTGGAAGGGGGAAATACAAAAAACAAAAGAGGAAGCACCTTGGGGAGGAAAGGGTTGAATTTAGCTTACAAGATCACACAGTCCAACCTCGAAGAAAGTCAGAATGGGAACCCGGAAGGAATCACTCATCCACCTTTTTTCTATAGCCCAGGCCCACCTGCCTAGGGATGGTACCGCCCACGGTGGGCTGGGCCTTCCTACACCATTGTGCCATAAAGAAAATGCCCCACATATGTGCCACTGACCGATCTGATGGGTGCAACTCCTCAGCTGAGATTCTCTCTTCCCAGGTTTGTGTTGAGTTGTCCTAAACTAACCTGTATGGCTATGGCCAACACCATGCCACCACCCCACCCTGCCAGGCAGCTGGATTGCCCACCATGAATGGAATAGCAAAAGGTCCCACCAAAAGTCAGAAAGGTCAACACGATGTCCTTGAACTTCCCAGTATATGTCTTCTTTTGTTTGTTTGGCTGGTGGGTTGTTGTTTAGGGGTTTGGGTATGGCAGTTTCTTTGCTTTTTTTTTTTCAGGCAGGGTCTCCCATGAGTAGCCCAGGCTAGCCTTATACTCACGCTCCTCTTGTCTCAACTTCCCTGGAGCTGGAATAACAGGCATGCATCACCACCTCCAACTTCAACTTCGTTTCTTTGTAAATCATCCACACAGAGAAACGGACCAGACACAGCATCGGCAGAGGTAACTGGTAACAGTATTCCAGAGAATGAAAATGCAGGTGAATGAGAGCCATTAATCAGGCTAGGAGCACAGCTCGATTGTAGAGCGCCTTACCTAGCATGTGCAAGGCCTCAGGTTCCACCCGCGCCACCTCAACAGGTGGGTGGACTAATCCAACAGAAAACATTAGGCTGAATGTTGAACTCACGGGAAGGCGGCCTGTAGCAAACCGCTGCAACATAGAACCTAAATCAGATAGGGACTCTCTCTCCACAGCACATGGGTGTAGCTGTGCTGAAACAAAGTGTTAAAATGTGTGTTTTGCAGGGTTTTGGTGGCGTACAGCTTTATTCCCAGCATTTGGGAGGCAGAGGAAGGCGGATCTCTGTGAGTTCGAGGCCAGTCTGATCTACGGAGCACGTTCTGGGACAGCAGGAGTACACAGAGAAACCTTGTCTGGAAAAACAACAAACAAACCAAAACAGTATGTTTTTTCTCATTCCTGTGTGTGCCTGTGCCCCTGCCTGCCTGGCCTTGGGAGGAAATTTGAAATGCAGAGGCACTGTGCCCAAGAAAGCTGGACACAGCAAAGAGCTGGACTGTCACACACTCTGGGAGCAAATGCAAAGTGTGCAGTTGGGAATTTAAGACCCACAGTGGTCTTCTGGCTCCCATGATGCTTAGCAGTAAAGCTTATTATACCCCACAGTGAATAGTGGAGGATCCACTCAGGAAGCCGATCAATACAGGGGTGAAGAGTGACAGAGAACCACCGGTCAGAAGTCCCTGTGCGTGTGTAAGTGGTGTGTGTATGTGTGTGAGAGTGTGTATGTGTGAGAATATGTATGTGGTGGGTGGGTGTGTGTATGTGGTGTGTGTGTATGTGTGTGTGCATGTGTGTGTGAGATTATTAATGTCAGGAGAACAAAGATACCCATGAGTGCAAACGCAGTCCCATTTTGATACAGGTGACACTTACCTAGTCAAAATGCAAATGTGACCAGGGGCTTGATCACACTCACCACAGCTCACGACCTTCTGTAATACACTTTTCTCTCTATGTTAGTATCTTAGACGTCAGAATGCCCTGTGCTATTAAAGGCAAAACGCTCAACAAAGAACAACTTGAGAAAAGAGGGCTCAGCTCCCAGGCCCCCTTTTGTTCCGTCCAGGACCCGCTGTCCACAAGTGAGGAGGTTTTCCACTTCAAGCGGCCCCTCAAAGGCTTGCCAGCAGCTGGGGCCTGGGGCGTTCTAGATCCTATCAAGTCGACACTATTAATCGCCGTGGTTTCAGTAGGGGCACTTTTATTCTTTTGCAGTTCCTCATAAAATATTGTTGAAGGACTAGAGAGACGGCTCAGAGGTTAAGAGCATGGGCTGCTCCGGCATGGGACCCAGGTTCAGTTCCCAGCACCCACGTGGCTGCTCACAACCATCTGTAACTCTAGTTCCAGGGAATCCGGCGCCCTCTTCTGGCCTCCACAGTTAGTACATGCCTATGACTCACACATGTAGGCAAAACGCCCATACACACAAATAGTTTTCATTAATTAGGCTAAAACCTCATGATGAAGGGCAGGTTAGACAGGAAGAAATACAGGAACTGAGGAGGGAAGCAGGCCTGAGGAAGGGGGAAAGCTTTCCCTTGGCTGCCACAGCAAGGAGTCAGGTGAGAGTCTCTAAAAGTAAGATAACGAAGACACAGCTTTTAAAATGTATTGTTTACCAATGAGCGCTGCAAACACCAGAAACAGAACTAAAATCAGAGACCGTGGTCCACCGAGGGCGTCTAGATGGAGGTTCGAACGGGCCAGGAAGCCACAACCTTGTGATTTTTAGAACGTTTAAGCTACCTCTAAGTGTTTGGAGTAAATTAAACACACACACACACACACACACACACACACACACACACACACAATGAAGTGAACTCTTCCACTCCCAGCCTCACCAGAACGGGAATTTTCAGGCTGTGGAAATCAAAGGGGTTTCTCCACCAGGCTAGACACCTTATAGGTCCCTCTGTCCTCGCAGGAGGTTGTAAGAAGCCAGACCTCCTCTGGGGCAATGCATGTCCCCTCAGCCTCGGTCTGGGCACCGGGGAAGCCTCACTTCTGACTCTCGGATAACACACAGCTATGCGTTCGGGTGGGGGAAAGTGGAAACCGCAGCGTGAAGATGCTCCAGTGACTCAGCCCTGCGGAGAGGAAGGAAGCTGACGGTTGGTCCAGCAGGTGGGGAGCCTCCTCCGCAGACACCTGTCGGCGGCGGTCCTGGAAGCCCGCCTTCTGGGTTCCAGAGGCTGAGCCCAGCGTTCCCCCACGCCGCCGAGAGAGCTGCACCCGCGTCTGGGAACGGCGTGCAGAAGAGAAGGGGCCCCTGCACCGGGGGGCGGGCACGGCGGGATGCTGAGCCCAGCCGCGCACAGCTTTTCCGGGGTCCCCCCCCCCCCCGCTGTCCTGGGGTTCCCACGGCCAGCTCCACGCGGGCACAGTTTTGTGTCCCCGCGGGAACAGCCTTTTTACGTCGCGGGGGCTGGCGAGGCTCCTTCTCCACGGAGCCTGGTGTGAGTGAGCACCGTGTCCCACCCTTCCCGGCGCGCCCGGAGGTCCAGCCTGCCGCTCAGCCGGGGTTGGGTGTTCGGGAAGCGACTCCCGCCGCTCAGCAGGAGATCTGAGTTTGGGCAGGCCAGCAGTTAAGTATTTTAAACACCACTCTCTGCAACCAAAGCCGACTTCCTGCAGAAACCCTCCACCGCCCTCGGCCCGGCCCCTTTCCTCCCTAGCCCGCTGCCTGCCGGTTTCTAACCCTGAAGCCTTCTACTTCCTGAGATTGGTATCCCGGTGAGATTTGGCGGAACACAGCAGCGGAGTACTTAGGCCTCGGGTCATGCAGAGGCCTGAGTTAGAACATGCTGACCTGGTTTGCTGGAGACATCTGGGTCCCTAAAGTCCTTTACCGAGGTGGTCAGAGGGCCTCCTGCCTCACCTTCCCACACCCCAGCTGCCCTCTGAGTGCCCGGCATTGAAGGAGCATGATCCTTAGTATGAGGCATGAGGCCCAACACTGGGCCTATTTCAGGTGCTACCCTCACAGTAAGGAGGAGGAGACTGCTTCCCCAGTGTGGGATTTTAGCTGTTCTCATACCCTTCAGAGGAGACGATCCCTCACCCACCTTGTGAATAGCTCCACTCAGCAAGAACACGGAAGACCAATGGAGAGCATTATATTCGCAAGCCAAGGTCCTCTCCTACTTAAGTGAGAAAAATGGTCCCTGACTGTCTACTGGATTATGGTGTATAGCTAATTTAATCTAATTTGTAAAATGCCTGGGAAAGTATGGAATAGTCGGGGGATTTCGAGAGATTTACTTGATCTCTTTGAGTCTAGCAAACGAGGCTGTGTTGGGCCAGCAGGCCGCAAAGTCAGGGCAGCGAGCTTGCAGGAAGGCTAGCGTCCTCAGGCTGGGTCCGCAGCCCGTTGCAGCCTGCACATCCCGCCCCCAGCAGCCCCCCACACACACACCTACCTCACCAGCCATTTCCATTCAGGTTCTCATTCACTGCTTTAAATGCCTGTACCATGCACAGCCCTCTCTCGTCCCTCCTCCCCAGAGTCACCGACTATCCCTCGCTGTCCTGAACTTCGGTTTGTGGAGGCCACCCTCAGTTTTGCGAAGTACCACTCACCATCTGGGGTGGCAGCTGTCAGGGACAAATGTGGTCAGGGGAGGTCGGGAGAGATGGCTCAGTGGTAAGGGCCAGCTTCACAGCCAACCTGAGTTTGAAACCCACCCTGGCACTCACAAAGTGGGAGGAGAGAACTGACCCCTGCCAAGTTATCCTCTGGTTTCCACATATGTGAAGTGATACCTGGGTGGGAACACACACAAGTAAATGAGTGTGTATATATATATATATGTGTGTGTACATATATATGCATATATAAAAATATATATGTATGTATGTAGCTATATATCCAGACGAGGGAGGGAGAAATCAAGAACCAAAAAGCTGGGCTTATCTAACTTAGACAAGAGGCATTTTATGGGTGCAGGGTAGCAAAATCCAAATTCACGCTACTACAGAAAAAAACATGAGAGGTGCTCCGTAAGGCTGTACGAGGAAGAGGAAGACGCACCGCTGGTGTGGTGGCCGGGGCAGCTGCAGTCCTGGCTACCAGAGAGGCTAGGGAACCTTGAGCCCAGGGGTTCCAGGCCACACTGGGCAGCAGAGTTGGGGGTTGGGGGAGAGAAAGCAGGGAAGGGAAGAGGGGAAAGAGGGGGAACCAATGGTGTGTGCTCTGGGTTCCAGTCTCAACACCATGTATTTTTTTAAGTAGTCCAGGGGCTCAAGTGATGGCTCAGTGGTTAAAAGCACTGACTGCTCTTTCAGAGGACCCAGGATCGATTCCCAGCCCCGACATGTCAGTTCACTGCTGTGGGATGGTCTGTATGTCAAATGTGTTGCTGATTGGTCAATGAATAAATCACTGATTGGTCTGTGGCCAGGCAGGAAGTATAGGCGGGACTAACAGAGAGGAGAATTGAGAGAACAGGAAGCTGGGTGAGGGAGACACTGCCAGCCGCCATCAGGACAAGGAAGATGTAAAGTACCGGTAAGCCACAAGCCACGTGGCAAGGTATAGATTAATAGAAATGGATTAATTTAAGCTGTAAGAACAGTTAGCAAGAAGCCTGCCACGGCCATACAGTTTGTAACCAATATAAGTCTCTGTGTTTATTTGGTTGGGTCTGAATGGCTGTGGGACTGGCAGGTGTCAGAGATTTGTCCTGACTGTGGGCCAGGCAGGAAAACTCTAGCTACAGTTCACAACCATCTGTATCTCTAGTTTCAAGAGATCTAGCACCCTCTTTTGGCCTCTACAGACACTGCATGCCCTGTGCACATTCACACATGCAGGCAAAACACCCATACACATAAAATAAAATAAGCAATTCTAAATTTTTTTTTTGCTAAAATTAAATTTAAAAAGTAGAATAAAGCCAGCATAGTAACACTGGTCTGTGGCTTCAGCTACTCTGGAGGGAGGCTCTGGCTTTGCTGATCCCACCTCAGAGAGAGAGAGAGAGATCCAGGAGGACCCCAGGTTAGTATTTAGGAAGTTGCCTTTGTTAATGTTTTAAAGTAATATACAGGTTAAAATATTTAAATTAAAAAATATGCATGCATACACACCTACACATCATAAAATTTCCCCCTCCTCTCCTGGCCATCAGTCTAACCAGAGATCTTCAGTTACAAGTGAGCTTCTAAATCAACACTGAACAACAGAGCCATATGCTTGCTTCTCTACTGGCATAGAAATGGAATTATACTGCACACACTACTGCTCTATTCTCTCTCTCTCTCTCTCTCTCTCTCTCTCTCTCTCTCTCTCTCTCTCTCACACACACACACACACACACACACACACATCAATATGAATTTGAGGCTCATCCCCATCAGTACAGGAGAGTAGTTGAACTTTTAAAACAACTGCCTGGTATTCCATACAATGATGCCATCGGTAAGCACCGGTTAAGCATTCAACTATTTCCAGTCATTGACTGCAATGAAGGTCTTTGAGCATGTCTTTTTTTATGTATATGAGTGTTTGCCTGCATGTATGCCTGTGCACTGTATACATGCAGTATTCTGAGAGACTGAACACATATCTCTATGCCCAGGGGGACTATATCTAGAAAGCAAATTATTAGCGGTAAAAATGGCTGGTCAGAGGGTGTACACATTTTCAATTGTGATAGACAGAACCAAAGAGTAGGTAGACTTTATTTTAGAGTAAGAAAGAATTTTTGTCTTACTTTGTTTTTTTGTCTTTTGAGACAGGGTTTTGCCGGGCAGTGGTGGCGAACGCCTTTAATCCCAGCACTCGGGAGGCAGAGCCAGGCGGATCTCTGTGAGTTCGAGGCCAGCCTGAGCTACCAAGTGAGTTCCAGGACAGGTGCAAAGCTACACAGAGAAACCCTGTCTCGAAAAACCAAAAAAAAACAAAAAACAACAACAAAAAAAAGAGACAGGGTTTCTCTGTGTAGTCCTGCCTGTCCTGGAACTCACTCTGTAGACCAGGCTGGCTTTGAATCATAGAAATAAGCCTGCCTCTGCCTCCCGAGTGCTGGGATTGAAGGCATATGCCAGCACCACTTAGCTGAATAAGAAAGAATTTTAAATGAAACTACCCAAAATGTAGGACAACTTACCAGAAATGCCGCTGGGTGTATAGTCAAGTCAACTCTGATTTGCTTGCTTTCTGTCTCTCTCTGTTTCTCTCTCTCTCTCCTTATTTGTAAAGAACAAGTATTTCTTTCTGAATGTTTCAGAAGGCTTAGAAATCTAAGATCAGGGGACTGGCATCAGGCCTTTCTGCTTCCTCCCGTGGTAGAAGGCAGAAAGGTAAGAGGGCACGCTCAAGGGAAGTGGTCAGGACTTCACCTGTGTCGGACTCCCACGTAACTAACTGTGGCAGTTTGAATGTCATTGACCCCTTAATCTCACAGGGAATGGCATTATTAGGAGATGTGGCTTTGTTGGAGTGGGTGTGGCCTCTTTGGAGGAAGTGTATCACTGTGAGGGTGGGATTTGAGGTTTCCTATGCTCGGGATACTGCCCAGTGTTTCAGTTGACTTCCTGTTGCCTGCAAGATGTAGCACTCTCAGCTCCAAACAATATCTACCTGCATGCCGCCATGCTCCCCACCATGAGGATAATGGCCTGAACCTCTGAACCTGTAAGGGAGCCACCCCAGTTAAAGGTTTTCCTTATAAGAGTTGCTGTGGTCATGGTGTCTCTTCACAGCAATAGAAAACCCCAACTAAGACACTAGCCCAAGCCCCTGGTATCGGCATTCACCACCCACCCCATGAGATGGAACCCTTGCAGCCTCAACCCCTGTGAAAAGTCTCTCCTTAAAGCAGTGTAGGAGGGAAATTTCCAACACGGCTCTAATAGAACACATCCAAATCGCAGTGCCCTTCTAGCCCTCTCTTATTATTGTTGTTCTAATTGATAGAGTATATAATGTGTATTTCTTGGGGCTGGAGAGATGGCTCAGCAGTGGAGAGCACTTACTGTTCTCCTGGAAGACCCAGGTTCAGTTCCCAACACCCATAGCAAGGGGATCAGGGCTACCTAGAACTTCAGGGGATCTGACACTCTCTTCTGGCCTCTGTGTACTCATGTGCACAACCCCCACACACACCTGCACACACACACACACACACACACATGCACAAACACACATTTGAAACTAATAAAAATAAATCCTTTTTAAATTATATGTATTTTTGGTAGACAATATGATGTTTATAAATATGTATACTCTAGCTTTCTAGTAGCAGTCCTTATAACCCCAGGGACTCGAAATATTTTTGTTACTCAGTGATAAGCAAGATGTTGGTGTGGTTTACACTGGAAGAAACACGAAGGATGCTGGCCCATGTTACACATCCTCACAGTGACCTCCGAGTGGAGCATCACTCTGACATAAGGGCTTTCCCGTGGTATGCTGGGACCAGGGAGGACCCAAGTAGGTGGTCAAAAAGAGTCTGAGGGGAGCCCCTCACATCCTCTCGTCACTCACGCTGTCCACATCTGGAACTCCACATCTGGAAAAGTGCTGTTGGACAGATGTGGCCACCCAGGGAGTGATAAAGCCATTAACTCACCAGCTCTAGGATCCTGGGTACTGTGGTCGGTGCTGCCACAAGCATCTAAATGCTGTTGGCTCCCAGCATTAGAAAGCTGTCTCCCTTACAAATCACCTTATCTGGGTTCCTAGAAGACTCTAGCTTAGATAGAGTGGGAAGAAAACGGTTTCTCTTCAGACTTATTTGTATTTACTTTGTGTGTGAGAATTTGCCTGCATGTGTGTGTGGGGGGGGGGGGGGCGTCTGTGCCTGGTGTCTGTGGAGGCCAGAAGTGGGCATTGGATCCCCTGGACCTGGAGTTACAGGTGCTTGTGAGCTGCTGGATGGATGCTAGGAGCTGAACCTGGGTCCCCTACAAGAGCAGCCAGTGTTCTTAACCACGGAGCCCATAAAGGTGTGGCTCAGGCTGGCCTTGACCTGGTGACCACAGCCTGCTTCACTTTATAGTCCCTGAACACAAAATTTCCTGCCTGCTACAAGCCAGGCCTTATGGTATCTAGGGATAGCCATGCTAACTCAGTCCTTCTTATTTGGGTTTAATCTTAGTTCTTTCAGCCATTTCTGACAGGTCAGGTTTTCCACACTGTCACCACATTAACTCCTGATTTGAACACCCTCCTCCTCAAGCAGTGAAGAGACCCTGAAACCACTGCCCAGAACCGAGCTGCACCCTGGGAAAGGAGGGATGATCTAGGCCCCTGCTAGGAATGTTTTGCCTTGGGTTGTCAACACAATTTTCCCTTCTGGGGAAACTACTGGAGAACAAGCCTTTATTCCATGATTCCCGGTTATCCCTGACCAGTCTTATGTAGCTGGATGTTTCTCAATCCCGTCTGGCCCCTGGGTCCCACAGCCGTTTATAAAATAATCATTCAGAGGCTTATATTAATTACAAACTGTATGGCCTATGGCTTCAGCTTCTTGCTGGCTAGCTCTTTCATCTTAAATTAACCCATTCTTATTAATCTATATGTTGTCACATGGCCGCAGTGTTACCGGTCTGCTGGCATCTTGCGGATCCTTTGGCGGCTGGCTGGCATCTCTCTTGACTCAGCCCTTCCTCTCTCTCTATCTCTGCTTGGATTTTCTGCCTGGCTGTAAGCTTTCTTGCCAGAGGCCAAAACAGCTTTATTTATTATCCAATGGGAGCCACGCATATTCACAGCACACAGAAAGACATCCCACAGCAGTCCTACTCAAGAGAGGACAATGTACAGAACCCAGTTAGGCCCTTTGGTCCTTGTCTGTGACCCTGGATTCTCAGGAGAATGGTGTAACAAAACACTGGAGTGGAAAGATTCTGCCGCCCTACCTGGGGCAGAGGGTCATCGCATCCTCTGGGCTCTTAAGTCTCTAACAACTATTCCATCCCTTTCTAGAAAATTCCTCTCTGATTAAGTTACGGTCCATTTCAGTTGCATACGAGGAAAGAACTCACCATGGGCCGGAGCCTGTTAACCATCTAACACAGGTTCTGCACAATCCTTGTGTCCCCCGTTCCAAGCGTGACAAGCCTTTGGGGAGCCCAGGTCCCTCTTCTCCATTCCTGTTTCCTATTGTCTGCTGGTCTGGCTAACTTGCCACCAAGGTTCCCATCAAGTTCCCACACAAACTGTTAGAGGGGCTGGAGAGATGGCTCAGGGGTTAAGAGTGCTTGCTCTTCTAGAAGACCTGAGTTCAGTTTCCAACATGCGCACCGGGTGGTTACCTGTAACCACTCGTAACTCCAGCCCCAGAGGATCGGACACCCTCGTCTGGCCACCGAGGGCACACACACGGAGAGACATGTAAGTTGGTAATAAAGTTAATCTTTAAAGAAAATAAAAACAAAACACTATTGTGGTAGGCAACCAGGCATGGTGACATGTTCCTGTAATCCTGGCACCTAGGAGGCTGAGGCAGGGTGTCTGCTGTGAGTTTAAGGCCAGCCCAGGTTACATAGCCTGTCTCAAAACAGAAGGTTAAATAGCCAGTCACAACCGCTGCATGCACCACAGCCTGTGTGCCAGCCTTTACGGCAAGGAAGTCCCCATTCACAAGGTTACCTAATTTGCTAGCAAATGATGGCGTCGAAGTTAAGTCCAACTCTATCAGCCCCAAACCGAAAGATAGAAAATAGACTTGATCCCCTCGGGAGTTACAGCCCAGGGGACACTGGGGACGGGCTGCATCTTCAGATGTACCTAAAGTCCTGGGAGAAAGAAGGAGGGATAAAAAGTGGGTAGCAGAGACAATGCCAAGCTGCAGAAAGCCCAGCCTCGGACTCCACATGCTCACAGAGAGGTACCAACTTAAAGGTAGGGACCACTGAGTGTCAAGGTAGGGAAAAGAGAGGGTGGCAAGGCTGGAGGGGACAGGCTTGAGTCAGCATCTTAGGGATCAGGCGCCTGCACCTTCTTCTGAGGTAACAAGACAGACAGTGATATCTGGGGTGCCTCCTCCCACCAGCCTGCTCTCAGAAGCCCTGCTCTGTTTGTTCGCTCCAGTGGGAACAGCTCTTAGGGGAGGGGCCTTACAGCAGAAGAAATCTGGCGCACCCGGGGTGTGTGGGGTGGCGTGGGGGAAGACAGGCATTGTGGGATAATGGAACTATAGGCAGACAAATTTAGACGCTGCTTTAAGAGGGTTGTGGGTTTTTTTTTTTTCTCACCCTGATTGGCTAGTGTAAAACCCTCATTTACAACCTTGACAGAACCCCGACTAATTTCTGTCGTTGAAACAGCTTTTTTTAGTCACCGCATCGAGATGTAGAATACATTTGCTCTTCTTTCCCAACATATCACATTTCTTGGCAGAAATATGTAGCAGAAAAGCACCAAAATTTTTTATAATGAGAACAAACTCAAAATTTCGCCCATCAGCCCTCTCCTGTAGATGATTTCTTCCTGTTAGCTCGCCCCCTGCTTTAACTTTATTCTAGTGACTCACACGTTAAATTTCGATTTCAGCATCCTCCAGTCGTATTACAGGATCCGGTTGCCACAGGACGGGGCCGTGACCCTAAAGATTTCTAAACTGAACGGGGTTCCCATGCGGTCACTCTGGAGATTGGCCACCTCCAGGCTGCTCTCGCTTCCCGCTCGAATTCCAGGGATAAACCAGAATGGCCCTCCTGCTCTTCCGACTTGGTTTAATTTATCTTCTCTCTAAGATTTTTCCCTTTTGAAATTCTCTCTCTCTCTCTCTCTCTCTCTCTCTCTCTGTGTGTGTGTGTGTGTGTGTGTGTGTGTGTGTGTGTGTGTGTGTGTGTGTGTGTGTGTGTGTGTGGTCTGTAATCGCCTTTAGGGATAAAAAAAAAAATCAAGTTCAGATCTAAAGTACCACAAGATGCCGTGTGCCAGCCACACCAGGGGCCTTTGCTCACCAGCCGGGGCCCTGGTGCTGCCCGCTGAGCTGCCTTTTTCTTCCTGCCCTGAAACCGCCTTCCCGGCTCAGCTCTGCGCAGTGACTAACTCCATCAGGAATATGACCCAGTTTGCTCGGCAGGATGCGTGTGTGTGTGTGTGTTTCTTTTTTAATTCGCTGCTCTCTCTGGTCACGATTCTCTCCCAGGCATTTAGCGGCTCCCTCTTGGCATCCGTCTGGTGCCGAGCCGGATTGATAACTCTCTCCCCAGCTGTCCCTTCCAGCCAGCCCTTCTCTTTCTGGTAAATCCATATTCCATTTGCTTTCCTGCAGCAGCCTGCTATCTCTAGGGTCTCCTTAAAATAGATAAACACTGCTCTCCAAGGGAAGTCTCGAGGCAAAACCCACAGCGCACACTAGCCGGATAATCTGCTCCAGAAGGCGGTTGGATAAAAAGAATCGCAACGGGAGCCACCCACTGGTACAGGCTTTTATCATTTACCAAGCACCTTTGACCCACATGGTCTTATTTAATATTCACAATAAGCCATAATGCAGGTATAAGGGCTATTTCCACCTTATTAAAAAAAAAAAAAAAGCCCCTAAAGAAGTAAAGAATTCTGGGCAGGAAGTCGGGCCGGGACTGGGGCCTGTTCTTTTGAAAACTACTATGTAAATTATATTTGCTCAGACACACAGGGCCAGGAATGCAGCTCCAGGGCAGAGTGCTTTCTCAGCACACAAGACAGACCCTGGATTCAATCCCCAACACCTTGAGGGGAAAAAAAAAAAAAAAAAAAAAAACAGACAGAAGAATCTTTGGTGTTCATTTTGATGGATTCTGTGAAGGGCATCCCCGATCCGAATGCATGGAACCAGAAATGTTTTGAGTTTAGGAATCTCCCCCAATTTGGGAATATTTCCATGAACATAATGATCTCATCTTAGGGATGGTACCCAAGTCCAAGCACAACATCTGTTTGTGTTTCCTGTGCGTAGTCTGAAATAATTTCGCACAGTGTGTTTAGCGTGCCTGAGTGTTGACGGTGTTCTGTCCCGTGTCACCAGGCACAGAACTTTCCGTTTGCAGCAACACATATGAACTCAGAGAGTTCCAAATTTCAAATTTTGGTCTTGTGCTGGTGTGCCATGCTGCATCTCTGGAATTAACAAAATGGGTCCCACGTGCCAGATCTAGAGATTATGGGCTCTGGGAAGCCAGGCCAGAGCCTCTCACATGGAAAGGCAGCTCATCTGGCTGAGTGGACCTCAAGGCTCGCCATTTATGGAGAGTAATTCCAAAAAGAGAGCCTTAGTATCAAGCGAAACCCAGCACTCACCACCCTCAGAGGCGTGTCTGTGTGCAAGCGGGTTTCAGATGGAACGCGGTTATACAGTTGAGAAAGAAGGGCTAGAATTCTGCTTTAAAATTAAAATTAAAAAAAAATCACTGTTGGGGAGCTGGCTGAGCAGTTAAGGGTGGGTATTGTTGGTGCAGAGAACCAGAGTTCAGTTCCCAGCACCCCCACAGTGGCTCACATCTGTAATTCCAGTTACAGGAGATCTAATGCCCCCTTCTGGCCTCTTTGGGCACTGCAGTCCTGCGGTGCCCAAAGAGATTGTCTTATACATAGATGTATATCTATGGAGGTAAAGTGCTCATACATGTAATAAAAAAGTTAAAAATCAGTTAGGATTTAAATCTAGAATGCTGCCGGGCGGTGGTGGCGCACGCCTTTAATCCCAGCTCTCGGGAGGCAGAGCCAGGCGGATCTCTGTGAGTTCGAGGCCAGCCTGGGCTACCAAGTGAGTTCCAGGAAAGGCGCAAAGCTACACAGAGAAACCCTGTCTCGAAAAACAAAAACAAAAAACAAAAACAAACAAACAAACAAAATCTAGAATGTCTTCCACAGGCTCATGTTTTGAGCATTGGTCTCATTAATTTCAAGACCTTTATAAAAGTGGGGGCCTGGCTGGCGTGCACCAGAGACAGGCCTTTGAAAGTTACAGTTGGCTCCAGCCTGCATCCTCTACTTCCTGCTTGCTGCTGTGTGGTGAACAAGTAGCCGCCACCAGGAACTCCCACCACCAGGAACAGAACTGTTCCGTATGGCTTTCCCCAACATGATAGATCAAAATCACTCTGACACCCGGAGCCAAACTAAACCTCCCCCACCCCCAAGCTTCTTGTCAGCAATTCTGGTCACAAGTAACTCGTACACTCACCAAGCTGCGGCCTCACCCTTCTGGAACCTTCTGGCTTACCTACAACTGTCAACACAAGGATCTGAGGCCACTAGCTTGAAGAAAGAAAAAAAAAGAAAAAACTTGAATTTTCATATCAGAAAACTCTCTTTTGTGGATCCCTCAGACCCATGAGGCACATGGGCTCTGATACATGGAAACTCTGGACACCTCCATTTAGGGGTGAAAAATTAAAGAAAATAAGTGATAAAGGCCCCTGGTGTTGCTTTTCCAGAATGAGTGGGTCACTCCAGGTGTAGCCATGATGATCAGCCTTTCTAGAAACTTCCATTAGGGAAAAGTCGCCTAAGACAATCTTATCTGGCTGAGGGGTGGTGGCAGACACCTCTAATCCCAGCACTCGGGAGGCAGAGGCAGGTGGGTCTCTGAGTTCGAGGCGAGCCTGGTCTACAGAGTGAGTGAGTTCCAGGACAGCCAGAGCTACACTGAGAAACACCGTTTCGAAAAACAAAACAGAAGACAATCTTATCTGCGGATCTATCTGCCCGGCTTTACCTGAACTCTATGTTGGATCTTGCAAAATAAAGCTGTTTCCTCCTGGCTCTTGTTTACACACAGTGGCGGCTGGTAAATATTTAACAGCTAATTCCCCAGGAGGGGAAAAGCCCTAGAGTGCAGATTTCTTACAGAGTTCCGAGATGTGGTTGAAGAGCAGGTTTGAGAGTCTGCTTCTGTGACTGTTTGCAGCGTCCTTCCAACTTAAATGGCTTCGATTTATCCAGCACCCCACTGACCCACGGGCAGCCCAGGAGCCAGCGCTCTGATCTGGAGGGAGGGTGACCTGTGGGTGGCCCTGTCCCCTCTACCCGCTCTCCCAGACCCTCTCTAGATGAGAGACCTTTGCTCAGTCAACAGTTTGCAAGGATTCCAATCAAAGCCTCTGTGTCCCTTTGAAGTCCCTTCACATAGCCAGACAGGATGCCGGCGTCTTCAGTGCAGAGTTGGGCGGTCGTAGCCCTCAGTCTTTCTTGTCCGGTCTCCGTGAATAACTGCACTGGCAATGTGTCTAGAATCTCCCTGAGCACCAGCGTACTTTTGAGGCTTGTTTGATTTCTCTTTTAATAGACAAATTGCAGAAAACACAAAGAAAAAAAAACATTTCCTGTTCCCAGCTCAGCATCCACAACCAGGAAGGAGCTAGAAGCAGCATCCTGGAAGCTGCTCATTCACAGACACCCTGTGGAGTGGCTGCCTCTGCCACCTGGACCCTTAGCCACAGAGGAGGAGGGCAGGAGGAAGGGTTCAGGGGGTGTGGTAACAGGACTCCACAGCTCGGCTCGCTGGCCCCGCCCCACGGCTGGCCCCGCCCCACGGCTGGCCCCGCCCCATGGCTGGCCCCGCCCCACAGCTGGCTCCGCCCCACAGCTGGCTCTTGCAAAGCATTACTCTTTCCCTCTCTTCCGCGCACACACCCTCACTCTGTTCCTTCACTCTTCCTTCCTTCCAGAACTGAACCTGAATCTCCCCCATCTCCTCTCCATTGCCCGCCGCAACTCCCGGCCCCCTCGCTTGCTCTTGGCGTGCTATATTGCGACTTGTTTTCTGATCTACCTAGTTCCTATGAGGAACCTTGACTTTACATTTTTAAGCCTTCTGGTGATTATAAATATGCAAGCAATTGTCTAAGCTCCCTGTCTCTCTCGTCCTGTACAGTCTCTTCGAGTCATTCCTTTTACAGAGCCGTTTAAAGAAGTCTTAGCCTTGGGAGATGTTGTAGTCTAGACTGCTCAAGTTATGCGGACAGCTTCCCATGTGTCTTCCTGTAAACTCGGGTCTCAGAATTATCTGCGAAATAGACATTATTGTTTGTTCCATTTTACAGAGGTTGTTATTGAGGATCAGGGGGGTTAGGTGCGTTTCCAGGGTCACGCAGCTAGTAAATGGTAAGTGACCTATGACCTGACCCTAGAAGGATTGCTTTTGGATGTGTGAGTTGAAAGGACCAAAATCCCCAGAACTACAGGTACACCTCCGGCACCAGAATCCTTATCTGCCACAAAGTTCACCCACCACTTGGGTTAGGAAGATGGACGTTAATGAAGACATGACGACATCTTGCTCAACAGTGGAGTTTCGGTCAACAAGGGAACCTTGCTCACAATGGTCCCAAGGATTTTAATTGAACCGAAAATGCCCTGTCACATAGCTTGTGTTTCCACAGTGACTTTTCTGTCTCCATACAGAAAACACTTACTGTTAGGATTCTGTCCATGCGCAGCTCGGGGTCCTGTGTCTTACGTCTTACATCATCAGCGGGCGCTGTTGACTACGTACCCACCGCGTGGTCACACAATCCCCACCTTAGAAAGGCCAGATGCGGACCCCCCATAACCATTTCTTAACAGTTAAAAAAGTAAAACAACATGATTGCTGTGGGATGTCCTGTATGCTGTGAATATATGATGCTATGATTGATGGATAAATAAAACGCTGATTGGCCAGTAGCCAGGCAGGAAGGATAGTGTAGGCAGGACAAGGAGAGAGGAGAATGCTGGGAGGTGGAAGGCAGAAGCAGAGAGACGCTGCCAGCCACCTCGAGGAGAAGCATGATGTAAGATACCAGTAAGCCATGAGCCATGTGGCAAGGTATAGATTAATAGAAATGGGTTCATTTAAGATATAAGAACAGATAGCAAGAAGCCTGCCACGGCCATACCGTTTGTAAGCAATATAAGTCTCTGTGTGTTTACCTGGGGAGCGCTAGTGGGAGAGATTTGTCCCGACTGCCGGCAGGTCGGGACACAGGAAAACTTCAGCTGCACATGATCCTTAAGGCAGTGGCTCTCAACTTGTGTCCCTACCTTTTTTTTTCATGGGATATTACAAGCTGGACTCGGGTGGTGAGGAAGGTGATGGTGGTGAGGAGGTGATGATGGTGGTGAGGAGGAGGAGGATGGTGGTGAGGAGGTGATGGTGGTGAGGAGGTGATGGTGGTGAGGAGGTGATGGTGGTGAGGAGGTGATGGTGGTGAGGAGGTGATGGTGGTGAGGAGGTGATGGTGGTGAGGAGGTGATGGTGGTGAGGAGGTGATGGTGGTGAGGAGGAGGATGGTGGTGAGGAGGTGATGGTGGTGAGGAGGTGATGGTGGTGAGGAGGAGGATGGTGGTGAGGAGGTGATGGTGGTGAGGAGGTGATGGTGGTGAGGAGGTGATGGTGGTGAGGAGGTGATGGTGGTGAGGAGGTGATGGTGGTGAGGAGGAGGATGGTGGTGAGGAGGAGGATGGTGGTGAGGAGGTGATGGTGGTGAGGAGGTGATGGTGGTGAGGAGGATGGTGGTGAGGAGGTGATGGTGGTGATGAGGAGGTGATGGTGGTGAGGAGGTGATGGTGGTGAGGAGGTGATGGTGGTGAGGAGGTGATGGTGGTGAGGAGGAGGATGGTGGTGAGGAGGAGGATGGTGGTGAGGAGGTGATGGTGGTGAGGAGGTGATGGTGGTGAGGAGGTGATGGCAGCAGATCCAGAGCTCCAATGAAATTGTTGTGGCTATTACCCCCTGTTCTAATCTGCTTTCTGCTGCTGTGATGAGGACCATCACCAGCAGCAACTTGGGGAGGAAAGGGTTTGTTTCAGTTACTAGCTGGTAGTCGTCTCTAAGGGAAACCAAAGCAGGAACCTGGGGGCAGGATGCTGAGGCAGGAGGAGCCGATGCAGAGGCCATGGAAGATCGCTGCTCACAGCTTGCTCCCCTTGGCTTACTCAGCCTGCTTTCTTAGATCACCCAGGACCACCTGCCTGGGGTGGCACTGCCCCCAATGGGCCTGGCCCTCCTGCATCAAATGCCCCACAGACTTGTCTATCTGCCAGTTTGTTGGAAGCATTTCCTCAATGGATGGTCCCTCTTCCTGGGTGGCTCTAGTTTGTGTTAAGTTGACAAAAAAAACCAAAAAAACAAAAAAAAAAAAAAAAAAAAAAACTAAGTAGCCCACCCCCTCTCAGGGTGGTGATGTCTCATACTCTGTGAAAACTGTCCCAACTTCAGAACATTACACTGAAAATGTTCTTAACGTTTCGGTACCTGCACCTGTGTCTGCCGGTGAACACAGACACACTAAGACACACGTGAGGGCAGCGTACAGAGGTTAGAGAAACACAGAGAGAATCCACTTGGCCTGGCGTGACAGCGCAACTTTTCTTTCATGGCGGTTGGTGGTGATTTTAAATTGTAGCCGTATATTCTGGACTCTGCTTTCCCCTTATAAAATTGCTCTTAGCTCATTTCATGCTGTTCTCCAGAGGGCCTCACAGCTCTGGGAGCTATCCCGTGTCCTCTACTGTGCCATGGGACTGAGGATGATGACTAGAGAGGTGTTTCGTCTCAGTAAAGAATAAAGGGGATGAAAATGTAGAGATGCCACCACAAGGGACAAGGCCTGGCACCAGACGGGTGGAAGACACTTTGAACTACTGATGAAAATGGTACATTTTTTTAAAGATTTATTTATTTATTATGTATACAGGAGAGAGTGCCAGATCTCATTACAGATGGTTGTGAGCCACCATGTGGGTGCTGGGAATTGAACTCAGGACCTCTGGAAGAGCAGTCGGTGCTCTTAACCTCTGAGCCATCTCTCCAGCCCCTGAAAATGGCACATTTTAAAGGAACACTCTGGGCCTCACCTCCCCCAGCAGGGGTTCCCCACCAGTGAGAACTGGAAGGCTCATTTTAACTTTTCCAAGTCAACCCCCACTTCTGACTCCCAGGAATAATGCCCAGGCTTGGGCCAAGCCTGTGCTCATGACAATCCCGGAGACCCTGGGAGGGTAGCTGGTGTGCAGACCCGAGAGGCCGTGACAGAAATGATTGACTGAACCCCGACGAACAAGGTCTTCGTGACTCTCTGACCAGGGTTCTCCCCTGAAACCTTGTGGCTGACAGAAGACTGTGCGTGCCTCTTGCTCTTCCCCAAACCCACCCTTGTAGGGCTCCGTGACACAGCTGGCCTCCGGACACAGTGTCCCAGGCCTTGAGTAAGGAGACTGCAGTCCTGGGAAGCCAGTCTAGGAGGCCCTACCTCTTCTCACTGAAATCAGCTACCAGAAGGTGCTTTGAGCCAAAGCCAGGCCTTTGCCACAGTACCACAGAGTTCTCCCTCCTGACCACCAGGCTTCCTCCCCATCACTCACCCCGCAGTAGAGCCTCCCCTCCCCAATGCTGGCATAGTGTCCAGAGTCTTCTGGACCTCCTACCTAAACACCCAGCAGGAACCTCAAACCTTGCTGTCTTCCACATCAGCCTAGCTCCCCCTCCCTCCTTTCATTCATTCATAAGTTTTATCAAGACAGGGTCTCAGTCTGTAGTCCAGAGTAGCCTGAAACTCACTATCGGCCAGGATGGCCTTGAACTCACAACATTCCTCCTCTTGCCTTGACTCCCGAGTGCTGGGTTGCAGGCATGAATCACTACATCTGGCTCTTATCATTTTTTTTATTTAATTTTCAACTTATAGTGATTGTAGATATTCGTGGAATACAGTGTGATATATTAATAAGCATCTAGATTATGTAAATGATTGGGTTGGGGTAATTAGCATACCCATCATCTCAGTCATTCATCACTTCTTTGTGTTGCAAATGCTCAACACTGTATTAGCTATGTTGAAATATAAAGTCCCACTATCCTGCCGTGCTACAGGACCTCGGGATGCATTCCTCCCACCCATCTTTAGCTTCCACCCCATAACTTTGACCCCAGTGAGCCACCATCCACCTACCCACTCGAAACCTGTGAACTGTCCGCATGTTCAGTTCTTTCTCTTACCCCCTCAGTGTAACCAATCAAGCCTCATGTCCCGCCTGTTGGATTTACGTGAGGCTATGACTGACATGTGTTGAAAACTTCATCCCTGGTACAGCAGTGCTGAGCGGTGGGGGTCTAACAGGAGGTGGTTAGGTCACTAGGACCCTGCCTCAGGAGAGATGCTGTTGTGGGTTAACTAGCCCAAGCGTGGTCTTGCTCCTCTCCCACGATGCCTTGTCTTTCTGTCTTCCGCCATGGGCTAATGCAGCAGGATGGCCTTCACCAAGTAGGTGCCAAAGTCTCAGCCTCTTCAGCCTCTTGAAGAATGAAGAATAACGTTCGTCATAAACTACCCAGCTTCAGGGGTTCTGGTACAACAACAGAAGGCTTCCCACATCCTCTCTCTTCTGGACTCACTGCAGCATAGACATCTCAGGGCACCATCACTGCTGACTAGCCAGTGCAAGCCAAGCTCCTATGGATGCTAAGCCTGGCCTGACCTCCCATCACTTCCCTCTGCCTCACCTGGCCTGAAATCATATGTCCCATCAGTTGTCTCTTGTCTTCCGGTCGGTCACCTGTCTGCCTATGAGTCCACTCCTGTTGTCCTGAATGCTGACATCCTCAGTCATCTGAGATCCCCTCTCTTCTCTTCCAGGGTGAGATGCTCTTCCCCCAGTCTCTGTGATCTTCGGTGACTACCTCTGAATTGCTCTTTGGTTTATTGGTTGGTCTTTGTTGTTTTATTTTGCATGGGACTCAAATTTCTCATCTTCCTGCCTCAGCCACCCAAGTTCTGGGGTGAAAGGCATGTGCCACACACCAGTTAAATTATTCTTTGATTTTCTTTTTTAACAGTATTTATTTCTTTCATTCAAGGGGGGCGGTGTGTGTGTACCACAGCATGCATGTTGAAGTTAGAGGACAACCTGTGGGGACCAAATTCAGGTCATCTGGCTTGGTTGTCAGTACCTTCACTTGCTGAGCATCCCACCAGCCCGCTCTTTGATCTTACCCTGTCTGTTTCTCTATTTGTTTCTTCCAAAGAATGGCAGCTACCTGGGGCAAGAGCGGTGATTTCCACTCTCTCTGAACCACCATTCCCTAGAGCAGTGCTTGACCAGTCACAACAGAGAATCACAGCCAGGGTTGGGACCCAAAGCAAAATCCAGCCCTGGAGGATCAGTCTGTAACCCCAAGAGGAGTCAGAAACACGGCCACCTGAGAACATGGACATGATTTCCCCTCTTACAGGAACCTGGCTATTGTTAAAACATTCCCCATACCGCCTAAAACAAAGTGCCGAGGGTGGGAAGATCCACATTACTTTCTCAGGTTCAGCCCAACTCATTCTTCTCAGTCTCTGAAAGCAAATAGATTTGAGACTCTGGTAGACCCAACCTACCTGTCCGCTCCCCCCCCCAAGGACCCAAAGTCGCCCCGTCTTCAATAGTCTCCCTAAATACTCACGTACAAGCCTGTGTCTCTTCCCTATCTCCGCTGCTCAGCGGCCACCCTCCTGCATGGTACGGACACACAACACCAAATGGCCCTGATTCAGCAACAACATGGTGGCATGTCACCATCCCATCTTGACCCTTGGCTCGACAGCTCCCAGACTGCCGGCTGCTCTAGTCCCCTGTAGCCGCAGGACTGAAGAAGCTGAGCCTTTGTTACACAGTCATAGCTGGCCCTCCCTGTCTGTTCATTCCACATCTGTAGATTTACCAGCTGCTCATGAAAAATGTGCAGGATGAAAACTGCTTACGGAGTGAACATACACAACGCCTGGGAAGTACGGCAGCTGCTTACATGACACGCACATCGTATCAAGACTGAAAAGTCATCTAGAGTGAGTGTGAGAGTGCACACCTGTAACCCACAGACATGGGAGGTTAAGGCAAGGGGATTGTGAGTTCAGGGCCGGTCTAGGCTACACAGCAGGATGTTTATTCCAAAAGGAAAAAAAAATCACTTGGAGATGTTTGACATATACAGGAGGTGTGTATAGATTCTACACACACACTACATAATTTTACAGAAAAGGTACAGACCCGTCTAGATTCTGATGCCCATGGGGACCTGCAATGAATCCCCAGTGCAAGCCACAGAGCACGGACACAACTGTGTTATCAGGCCCTTAAAGGGCCACCTGTGACTCAGTGTAACTGACCCAGCTGATACCATGCTTCTGGTCTGGGCAACACACGCTTTACGCTGTGATATGCACGGGCTACTTCCTGACTGCATGCCACCTACAGACTGTATCTCAGGAGGCAGTTTGTCACTATGAGCCACTACAGGAGTGTTATTCCAGCTGTGCCACTTGGCAGATGTGTGACTTTGGGCAAATTTCCTTCCTGGGATTCCATTCTCCTCTGTCATATGGAGTGACCATAGTGCTTGGCTTACAGGACTGCTTTAGGACATCAATGGGTTAAGAAAAGTAACTGGGCTGGGAGGTGGTGGCCGGGGGGGGGGGGGGGGGGGGGGGGGGGGGGGGGGGGGGCGGCGCACACACACCTTTAATCCCAGCACTTAGGAGGCAGAGGAAGGATCTCTGTGAGTTCAAGGCCAGCCTGGTCTACAGAGCGAGTTCCAGGAAAGGCGCAAAGCTACACAGAGAAACCCTGTCTCGAAAAACCAAAAGGAAAAAAGAAAGAAAGTACTGGGAGGGGCAAGATGGCACCAGGCAACGCCAGCAATATTTCTGTATGCAGGCTGTCTCACAATCCGGGACAAGGAGCTGCTTTACAACAGGAAATAGAAGCTGGCACACGGAACTAGCCAGCTCTGAGTGCTTCCCTCTTACAAGTCCTCCACCCCAAGGGCAGTGCTCAACCCAAATCCCCTCCCCCACAAGCTGGGCCTCCATCCCCAAGGAACAGATGTTAGCAGAGCTCAGGAAATGTCCTTGTCATAAACCCCAGTCTTCCTGCAAGGCCACCCTGGGAGTATCATCCACAGCACTGGCAGGCTGTGATCTGTGCAAGAGACTGAATCCTAGCGAGCAGCCACATTGCCTGCTTTGTTGGTAGGAAATGTGTTTGAACTAACTCAAAGATAAGAAGGGTCTCACACTTAAAAATAGCCCCTTTTATAAAAATAAAAATAAGCAAGCACAAAGTCCCACCAGTGGCCTGCCTCACTGTTAAAGATAGCGTGGCAGAGAGGCCTGGGGGTTGGTTCCAGGCTCCACTCTGGAACATCAGCATGCATCTCTCTCTTGCCCTGGGGAAATCAACGGTGTTCTTACAGATGGCCGCAGATGGGCCATGGCACCATGGGCTAAAAAAGGTTGTGTGGCAGGAAGCATGTCGGTATGTGGCAGTTCCCTAGGCCGTGTGTTGCGACCACCAGGTTACACCGTCTACAGTTACAGCCCCCAGGAACCATGAGAAACACCAGCTGCAACCCTTGAGGATGCCTCAAGAGGTAATCAGTGCCCGAAAAAACTGGGCAGGAAAAGGTTCCTCCATTCAGGTTTCACGGGGTCAAATGGCAGGCAGAAGTAGGAATGTCACACACAGGCCACTGCTTAGCGGGGCTCCCGGGACCTTTCGGCTCTAAAAGGTTATCAACTCACAGGACTTGTCAAGCATAGCCAGTCAGTTGAACTTCCTTTAAGCCTCCTGTTTTGCACCGAGCAAGCAAACAACTTCTAATGCCTCCGCGGTGTGTAGTTCCAAGTACACCACAAAGCGCTGAGACACGCCTTCGCCCCTGCTCTGCGTGGTTGCAGGTTAACCAGGCCTTCAGTTGGGAGCCGCTGCCACTGCCCCTGCCCGGGGGGCACACCATGCTGCGGGCTGCCAGCTCTATGCATAGCTGCTTGATGATCGCTTCTTCGACCCTTTACACAGGCAAGCTATAGGGACTATGATTTTTAAAGCAGAGTACACGCTTTTGTGTTTAGAGAGACTCCATGACAGACTTGAGAATCCAATATCAAAGTCTGTTTGCTTTCAGGAAGAGAGGAAGGTGGATTGTACAGGAAGATGGATTGGAAGGAAAGAACGCCCCCGCAGCCCCCAGCAGGCCGGTGCATTTACAAACACCACACTCGCTGACTGGGATTTCTTTGAGATGTCAATCCTTGGCATAAGATACACAGGCTTGCAAAGCTAAGCAGATGTGCTCTGTGGCTCAATAATATAAAGGGCGCCCCAGTCACCAGCCTCCGTTTCAGCGCGAGCCCCCTTCTTCCAGTCCACTGATTTTCTAAAACGCGTGGCTGTGGATTTTTAGTGCACGCAGGTTCTTTGTATTTAACGTCTACCTCGATTTTTAATATATATCCTATTTTGAGACAATGTGTAACTCAGGTTAACCTCCTGTGTGCTAGGATTACAGGAATGAATCTCTCTCTCTCTTTCTCCTCCACCGCCCCCCACACACCCTCCCACCCCGCTCCTTCTCTGTAGCCCTGGCTAACCTTGACATCTCCAGTACTGGGACTAAAGCATGTGGCATCACAGCTGGCAGAAATATTCTCTGTCGAACTTAGAAAATAGCTTCCTTTCAAGTTTGCTCAAATCAGAGAAAAGTTCAGCCGATGTTTTTATTTTCTATTTTGTTTCTGCAAATGCAGTAGCCGTGGGGGTGACTTATAGAGCCATAAAGGAACAACGCCTTCTCAGAACCCTTTATTTTTTTTGCGCGCGCGTTTGGGGGGGGGGGAGCACTTGTGCTGCCGTGTGTGTCGGGGGGGTCAGAGGACAACTTTCAGGAGCCACGTCTCTCTACCATGGGTTCCAGGAATTGAACTGAGTTCAGTAGGCAAATGCCTTGACCCAATGAGCCGTCTTACTGACCCTCGGGACACATTTCATTTTTAAAGTTGTTTTAAATTATGTCCGCGTGTGTCGGTCCATGTGTTGGTTTGTACAGGTCCCTCCAGAGGTGGGGTCACCAGCTGCCTGACTCGGGTGCTGGGAGCTGAACTCAGGTCCTCTGCGACAGAGCATCGGGGCCACTAAACCACCGTATCTCCAGCCCCAGAGCACCTTTACAGCACACTTCCCTCTCTTTCCATCTTCCAACTTCCCACAAAATACGATGCTAAGTGTTTCGGAAGCCAGAGGGTTGGTTGTGCTTGGCATCGTGACCAAGCCAGAGGTACTGAACACTTTCCTGGGGACGGAACAGTAGAGCCCTTGCCCAGGCCCTCACATTCGTCACGTCCTTCCAATCTCCAGCAGGCTGCCGTGATGTGAAAATAAATAAGTGAGCTCAGATGTTATTAAATTTTTAATTAAATATAAAAAGAAATGAAGACTTCTGCCCTCGTCCTGCTCTTTGCCATAGCTCCTGCTGGCCGTAGGAAAGAATTTTAATAGAAAAAAAAAATAGGATAGGATAATTAAGTAACTCTAGAGGCAGGAGTGATCCGGCAGAAGCCACTAAGAACAGTGCATAATTGTGTTGCTATGTCAGCGTAAGTGTGGCTGAAAACACAGCCATCCACGCAGGCACGTAAGCCAGAAACCCAGAAGTTAGCACGTCCTGGCTTTCGAGACACCCAGGCAGCCCTGCCTCCTGCTGAACACAGCCCTTTCCAGTCCTGGGGTTCATTCACTCATCACCTCTGCTCACCTCCCACCTTTGAACACGTTCACAGCGCGTCAGGTGCCCCTTTCCTGACCCTTTGCCCCATGGACATTACCTGAGACCTTGAACATGAGCTCGTCCCGTGATTCTGTGTGTTTGTCCGCCTCCCGCGCTTGACCGTGAGACCCTTGAGAGCAAGCACTCATCACATCACTCTGTCTTCAGTACCTAACGGTCACTCACTAAATAAATACGTAACTCACACAGTCATGTTTTATGTTCTGCCCCATTCCGGAAATGAACTGAGAGGGCAAAGGAATACAGTCTGCAAGTACTGGCCTCTCCATTTCCCTGCAACTGGGCGGCACCGGGCTGGGGAGATGGCTCAATGGTTAGAGCACTGCTCTTTCAATTCCCAGGACCCACATAGAGGCTCACAACCATCTATCTATAACTAGTCCCAGGGGACTCCAACACCCTCTTCTGACCTCCCTGGGTACCAGGCATGCATGTGGTGCACAAACATACATTCAGACAAAATATCTGAAAAAATAATAAATTAAAGTTAAAATGATAAAATTTAAAAATACATAAGTTTTTTTTTAAGTTGGGTGAGACTAAGATGAACAAGTGATGTGTAAGGCCATGTGCAAAGTCAACCATGAGAGGTGTCGCCACACCCAATGGTCTCCCTACTAAATATCAACCACCACCAGAGAGCAGACACCGAACACCATTATCAAATTGTCACTGGTCTCTACGGCAGCAGTTCTCCACCGTACCAGACATCCTGCATATCAGGTATTTACATTGTGATTCACAGCAGTAGCAAATCACAGTGATGAAGTAGCAACGAAATAATTTCATGGTCGGGGGGTCACCACAACGTGAGGAACTGTATTAAAGGATCACAGCGTTAGGAAGGTGGAGAGCCCCTGCTCTATGGCAAGGGTGAGTTTTTCTCTTTCTACTGAGGAAACTAAGGCAAGGGAAGTTTTGTTTTTTGTTTTGTTTTGTTTTTAATGTGACCTTAATGGGGGTGGAGAGATGGTTCATCAGTTAAGGGCATTTGCTGCTCTTGTAGAGGATCCCAGCACCCATGTCTCAAAGCTCACAGCCATTTGTAACTCTAGCTCCGGGGGATCTCACTCCTTAACCGCCATGGGTACCAGCCCTCGTGTGCACAAACTCACACAACACATATAACTGTTAAAAAATAAAGTCAACCTCTTGGCCAGACATGGTAGCGCACGCCTTTAATCCCAGCACTCGGGAGGCAGAGGCAGGCGGATCTCTGTGAGTTTGAGGCCGGCCTGGTCTACACAGTGAGTGAGTTCCAGGCCAGTCAGGACTACAAAGTGAGACCCTGTCTCAGATAAATAAATAAGTAAATCTTAAAAAAAAAAAATCTTGCCGGGCGGTGGTGGCGCACGCCTTTAATCCCAGCACTCGGGAGGCAGAGCCAGGCGGATCTCTGTGAGTTCGAGGCCAGTCTGGGCTACCAAGTGAGTTCCAGGAGAGGCGCAAAGCTACACAGAGAAACCCTGTCTCGAAAAACCAAAAAAAAAAAAAAAAAAAAAAAAAAAAAAAAAAAAAATCTTTACAGCCAGTGTTGTGGCACACTCGAGTAATCCCAGCACAGAAGAGTCAAAGTGGCTTGGCCGTGAGTTCAAGGAGAGCAACAACTTGTCTGGAAGGAAAATGGGGTCGTGGGAACACCGCCCAAGAAGGAATTGTGTGACGAGAATTCTGAGTGCTTGTGAGAAAACCCCAAGAAAACAAGACAAGAGTCTTATGACCTCGGTCTCTCCCAAACCGGGGAATTGTTCTTGGAATGTGCTTTCGAGCCTCTCCCAGCTGGAGTGGAGAGGAGCGAGTTCACTTCAGATTAGTCATTACACTCGGCTGTTGTTATTTGTTGATAAGCCTCTGTGGAAAAACATGTTTCTGCCAGCGTGACATGTCCTTGTGTTGTGCATTTTTACTCGTGTGGCTCTTTTTAACTCTCAGAGGATAAATGGTCCGATGCTCTGAATAAAGCTGGCCAGTGCGTGAGACTCTAGTCCACCGCATGTTTAGGTTCCATTCTCCCAGGCTTAACCACCTTTGGAGCAGTAAACAGGGACCGAGGAGGGGTAGAAAGAGATGTGCCCAAAGTCAGCCAACCAGCAAATAGACAAAATGGATTCAAATCTGAACAGCTTCGATCCCCACATCCTCCCACCATGTCCTTTGGTCTCTGCTCGCAAGCTTGGCTCTGACACTGTGAAACCTTTAGACTAGTTTGCTTCTCGTAGTCTGAAAGAGCTGTGGTGCCGGTGGTGGCCTTAGGGAGAGCTGGACTAATGCCAGGCAGAAGCATTTCCCAAGCTGTATTCACACCCACTCTGCCCACACTGCCAGTTTCATCAGGAGCCTGAGGCCATCCTCAGATGCAGCCTAAAAGACAGGCTCTCCTGCAGGGTGGTAAGAGGCAGACAGAAGGACCCTTCCCGTGTGCTGGCTGGGGGTGCATTGGAAGCCGTCCTGAAACCTGCCAGCCCTGGTGAGCCTCCCTCTGAACCTCTTTGGATCTTAGACCTCAGGTCTCTTTCTAGGACTGGATTCCATCTCAGATCCTCTCTAGACCAAGATGGTGCCTCTGGGGAAGCAGTGTCTGGGGAAACAGAGAAGGAAGTAGGGCCATACACAGGAAAGAAGTAAGGGAAATATAGAAGTGTGGATCCCATGTAACAGGTGAGCTGTCCCAGACAGAGACAGCCTTGAGGGGACTTGGTTGCTGCAGAGGGTCTGCTCTCCTCCCATCCACACATCTAGCATGCTCACGGCTAGCCTGAGGAGATTTGGTGGTCAGCAATTCACAACCATCCTCATGTTAGCCGTGAGAAGATAATACTGCCAAAACAGTATGGTGTGCCCGAGGTGACCAGAATGGTGTCACCTCACCCAGTCCTGTCATTTGAGCATGAATTTTCAATAGTTTCAATCAAGCATCAGGGGGTTGGGGATTTAGCTCCATGGTAGAGCGCTTGCCTAACAAGCGCAAGGCCCTGGGTTCGGTCCTCAGCTCTGGAAAAAAAAAAAAAAGACAAAATGTCAGTCAAGCATCAGGTAACATGGAGACACATTGTAAGAGGCATTGGTGGTCAAGCTGACAGCTGAGCAAACATCACAGACCCAGACGGCCACGGTCAATCACTCTGTGTGACCTCCTGAGGCAACGTGGCAGTAAACACCAGCAGGTGTGTGAGGCTGGGTGGGGGAAGCTGGGCATGCTGTTTATTTATTGTTTCAGAGTTGCTTATTTTATGTGTATGCGCCTGAGTACATGTATGTCTACCATGTGCATACAGGTGCCCACAGAGGCCAGAGGAGGGCACTGGATTCCCTGGAAATGGAAATACTGGTGGCTGTGAGCCAACCCAGGTGGGTTTTGGGAACAGAACTCTGCAAGAGCAGCAAGCACTCTTAACCACTAAGCCAGCTCCCTAGGCCACTAACATTATTTTTAATAAATAGAAACAGTTTCTAAAATAATAGTAAGACTGAGGTATAGTATTGCAGACAATCCACAGATACTGATAAAGGAACTATTTATTTAAAAAATTATATCGAGGAGAACAACTCACTCAACAGGATAAGGGGAATCCGTCACAGAGTCCTGGAAGGCTGATGGTCGATCCCACACTGCTTCCGCTGCCTGAGTCAGTCCCCACCGTCCAAGCCCAAGAGCAGCTGGTGCCTCAAGGTCATCGGTGGAACAGGTACCCACTACAATATGGTTTAGTTTAAAGCATATACTTAACATGAGGAAAGCCTTGGGGCCCATTCCTAAAATCAAAATAACAATAATAATACAAAAAAAAAAAAAAAACAAGCCGGGCGGTGGTGGCGCACGCCTTTAATCCCAGCACTTGGGAGGCAGAGGCAGGCGGATCTCTGTGAGTTCGAGGCCAGCCTGGTCTCCAAAGCGAGTTCCAGGAAAGGCGCAAAGCTACACAGAGAAACCCTGTCTCGAAAAAACAAAAAAAAAAAACAAAAAAAAACAATAATAATAACAAAAATAGTAATAAAATTGAAAGTATAATGAGGCTGAAGAGATGGCTCAGTGGTTAAGAGCATTTGCTGCTCTTGCAGAGGATCAGTTCCCAACACCCATATCAGGTGGCTTATGACTACCTGTTGTTAAGTCCAGCTCCAGGGGTCCAATGCCCTCTTCTGGCTTCTGTGGGTACTGCACTCACATGCACATACTCATATACTTATACACAAGATTAAAATATGTATTAATTACAATATAGCAAGTGCACGAGCCAGTGGCAATTGTGTATAACCATCATCATCAAGTGCTATTTACTGTATGGAGCTGTCTGTGTAATGCTTTCACATAGCTGGCAAAATGACTAACAGTTTGCTTACAGTGACATCCTCACCTATATTGTACGTTACTCAGTAAGGTCACACCTGCTACGCTGCCGGGGTGTAGCAGGGAATTTTCAGCCCCATTGTAATCTTGTTTTGTTTGCTTTGGGTTTGGTTGTGAGACAGTCTCAGTATGTTGCTGTGGGATGTTCTGTATGGCAAATGTGTTGCTAATTAGTCAATAAATAAAACACTGATTGGCCATTGGTTAGGCAGGAAGTGTAGGCGGGACAAGGAGGAGAATAAAGCTGGGAAGTGGAAGGCTGAGTCAGAGAGACACTGCCAGCCGCCACGATGAGAAACAGCATGTGAAGATGCCGGTAAGCCACAAGCCACGTGGCAAGGTATAGATTAATAGAAATGGATTAATTTAAGCTGTAAGAACAGTTAGCAAGAAGCCTGCCACGGCCATACAGTTTGTAACCAATATAAGTCTCTGTGTTTACTTGGTTGGGTTTGAGCGGCTATGGGACTGACAGGTGAGAGAGATTTGTCCTGACTGTGGGCCAGGCAGGAAAACTCTAGCTACAAATGGCGTCCAACGTGGTGACAAGAGTTTCCACCTAAAAACTGAGAAAAAAAGATTCTAAAATGGAGCTAAAAACAGTTCCTAATTGTCTCTCTCAAATGAGCAGCAGCTGCTGGTTTGAGCTACTTGTGGGTTCCTGGTGTGCATGCTCGACATGATGTATGGCAGGAATGAGGCCTCTGCAAGTGGCACGTTAAGCTGCATGGTGGATTTAGACTTTGCTAATACAAAACAAAACAAAACAAAACAAACAAAAAAAAGGTTTCTGGACTACACGCTGCTTGGATAAAAGCATAGACCCACGATAGCTCCCAGAGCTGGTGGTAAACGTAGCCATGTTGGGAAGCTGAGGTGGGAGAAGCCAGCAGTCACAGCTGCTGCAGTTTAAGGCAATGGATTCACAATAAGACAGATTCAGATGTAATCGTTTACAATGTTTGTAAAATATATGTAGGCTTGAAAGAGACAAAAAGGTGATATATACAGTTATAGAAACAAATACATAGTTTTAAAAAATAAAGTCTTTAAAGAGACAATAAAATTAATATAAAAAATAAGCCAAATGAAGATGAATATTACACAGAGAATCTGGATTGTGTTGTCTTTGGGATTTTTAACTGCAGAAAAACATTTGATTGTAAAAGATGTTGAGTTAAACCAATATGTATATTTTAAAGATACCTTGACTTCAAAATTTGGATATAAGGATATGTTGCTTTGGAAAGGAGTCTCTGCTTGTGTTCCCACAGAAAGCCAGAGGCGATGGATTTGTTCCAGATTAAAATACATCAGGTTTGACCAGCCAAGACCCCCTGAAAGGTCTCCGATGACACCATGGCCCAGATGACACCATAGCCCAGATGATCCAACATCCAGAATGATTTGAAGGCAACTGGCTCAGACGATACACCCTCATGGACTATTCCATAATTCTAAAATTTTCTTTGTATCCCTATAAGATACAGCGCCCCCCTCCAGCAGGAAGTAGTAAGAGAAGCTACGCCCAAATTCCCAAATTATATGTAATTTTACTTTGTTAAGGTTAAAACCTTCCTTTTTGAAAAAAAAAAGGGGGAAGTGCTGTGGGATGTTCTGTATGGCAAATGTGTTGCTAATTAGTCAATAAATAAAACACTGATTGGCCATTGGCTAGGCAGGAAGTGTAGGCGGGACAAGGAGGAGAATAAAGCTGGGAAGTGGAAGGCTGAGTCAGAGAGACACTGCCAGCCGCCACGATGAGAAACAGCATGTGAAGATGCCGGTAAGCCACAAGCCACGTGGCAAGGTATAGATTAATAGAAATGGATTAATTTAAGCTGTAAGAACAGTTAGCAAGAAGCCTGCCACGGCCATACAGTTTGTAACCAATATAAGTCTCTGTGTTTACTTGGTCGGGTTTGAGCGGCTGTGGGACTGGCAGGTGAGAGAGATTTGTCCTGACTGTGGGCCAGGCAGGAAAACTCTAGCTACAGTATGTAGCCATCGCTGGTCTGGAACTCAGAGAGATCTGCCTGCCTCTACCCCAAGAACACTCAAAAGGAGGATTAAGAGCATGCACGATTGCCCAGGCCGCTCTGTTATGATCTCAAGGGACCAACATCATCCATACAGTTGCTCATTAACTGAAAAGTTGTTAAACAGCAAGAATGTATTTATTTCAATTTTTTGTAGAGTCTGTTGTGTTATATCATAACACACAAAAATAGGTTAAATGGGAGATTTAAAAGATAAATATAAGGGCCGGGCGGTGGTGGCGCACACCTTTAATCCCAGCACTCGGGAGGCAGAGGCAGGCGGATCTCTGAGTTCGAGGCCAGCCTGGTCTACAAAATTAGTTCCAGGAAAGGGGCAAAACTACACAGAGAGGGCTGGAGAGATGGCTCAGTGGTTAAGAGCACTGGCTGCTCTTCCAGAGGTCCTGAGTTCAATTCCCAGCACCCACATGGTGCCTCACAACCATCTGTAACGAGATCTGGTGCCCTCTTCTGGCCTGCAGGCATACATGCAGGCAGAACATTGTACACATAATAAATAAATAAATATTAAAAAAAAAAACTACACAGAGAAACCCTGTGTTGAAAAAAAAAAAAGATAAATATAAGTAAGAATTCAAGTATGTTCTTCCAATCCCTGTCTATCATCTTAGCGTTTCAGTCATTGTTGGTCTGTACTGGGAAGAAAACCTCCCAGAAGGAATAATCAGAGGGCCAAAGAAATTAAATCAGGTGCAGAATGTGTTTGGGAAGTGTAGAAAAATAAGGGAATATCAGAAGAGGATGGTGATGATGGCTGGATAATAACCTACTGCTTCTCACTAGGTAGCACCATCATTAGCCAAAAAGCAAGCCTGTGAGGTCGGACAACTGACGTCCTTTTTCACGCTGGGAAACTGGTGACCAGAAGTTGGAACCACGCTATGAGTTCTTCTGTTGCCAGTTTCTGACAGATTTGGTGGCACCGTTTCCTGGGACGGAGAGTGGGGAGTAGAGCAGGCTGAGAAGGGAGAGGATTTGCTTTGCTGTTTGCGGTGTCTGTGAGCTGTGTTGAGTGTATGCATCTGTGGGATCTGGGGGTGGGAAAACAATTTGGAAAATGTCAGCTGCTTAGGAGCCAGAGTTGAAGCTGCTTTTCTGGGTCTTCTCACCTTAATCAGGAGCAGCAGGTGCAGAGGGGGGGTGGGGAGGTGAAGAAGGGCTGAATGGAGCCTGACTCTCGATGCGTGAGGAGGTTCAGACGTAGAGCAGAGCTGTGATCATTAACTTTCACTAGAGGACGGCAAGCCCAAACCGAGGCACAGCCCACAACAGAATGAGCAGTGACAGAATCACGGACAGAGAGCTTAGGAACTGTCACCATCTGGAAAAGACCAAATCAAGTAGTTAAATGCCTTGCGGGATTCCCAGATTGGTCCTGGAATGGGGAGGTGGGGAGACATCAGGGCTGGGGTAGCCTCAGTCTCTGAGTGATGCCACAGATAGCTGGCATGAGCAGAGCCATGGCTCCATGCCCAGTGCCACAAAGAAGAGAAAAGGAGATGAGAGAGAGTGAGAGATGGAGGCTAGTGGAAAATTGGTAGACTTTAAATAACAGTAATTTGCCAGGCAGTGGTGGCGCACGCCTTTAATCCCCGCACTCAGAAGGCAGAGGCAGGCGGATCTCTGTGAGTTCAAGGCCAGCCTGGTCTACAGAGTGAGTTCCAGGACAATCAAGGCTACACAGAGAAACTCTGTCTCAAAAAACCAAAAAAAATAAATGAATAACAATAATTTATCAAAGCCAATGTCCTGGTTTGGGTGGTGCCAGGATTATAGATGCAAATATTAGAGGAAGCTGAGTGAGAGATACGTGAAAGTCTTGTGTGCCAGTTTTACCTTTCTGTGGGCCCAATACTATTTCAAAATAAAAAATTAAGCAGGGCTGGTGACACTCTTGAGAAAAGGCAGTAGGAGGATGGTGAGTTCTGGGCCAGCCTGGGCTACAGATTGACTGTCTCAAATGTTTGGAAGGGCTGGGGAAGCATTTTCACAGTCAAGTGATTGCTTTGTCTACAGCAGGGCCTTTTAATAAAAGCACTCAGCATATTTCAAATAAGTCACCTTGGGGCTGAGATTGATATTTATTGGTCGGCATTATTTACTGGGTGCAAGAAAACATGAGGTACAACAGAACCCACTATAAGAGTTTTTATTAGGGAAGAGAAAGAGTGGAGGTGGGTAGGCCTACTAAAAAGAAGTGGGGGAGGTGCGCGTGCTACCTCAGGAGAGAGCGGGAGGGGGTAGAGCCTGCTTTTATAGGTCACCTTGAGCATGCGTGTATGGGCTTACGTAGCCTCGCCATACATGCGCATAGATTATGTGGTCACACTGCGGGCAGATTACATGACCACACTGTACACAGATTACGTAGGACGTAAGGCCCTGGAGTGACTAAGCATTTTGCCTGACTGCTGACAGTGCATTTGAAGTCAATTGACTCCAGAAGGATCTAGGAATAATAACATTCTACCCTTTTTGTTATTATAAAAAGTAAGGGGATGGGGTGGCAAGTGAACAGGAATGGGATCATCATGTCTCTTGGAATTACTTCCAGCTGACTTGCTGGGCATCGGTTAATTTTTGGAGGGTGGGGGTGAGGAGGAGCTTTTCTTGAGGTAGCCGGATGTTCTGAGGTAGCTGATTGTCTTCGATGCTGTTTTGAGTCTTGTGGAATCGTCCAGCACTGCTTGGATCTGACAGCTTGGACCCGACAAGCTGAAGTGGATCTGACCTGTCTGGTGGGTCCAAGCTGACTCCCTGGAGCTCAGAAGAATTTTTAAGTTTACGAAGGAGACAAATTTTAGACATATTAAGAAGCAACCAGCTGGGCGGTGGTGGCGCACGCCTTTAATCCCAGCACTTGGGAGGCAGAGCCAAGTGGATCTTTTTGAGTTCGAGGCCAGCCTGGTCTCCAGAGTGAGATCCAGGACAGGCACCAAAACTACACAGAGAAACCTGTCCAAAAAAAAAAGAAGAAGAAGGAGAAGGAGAAGGAGAAGCAGCAGCAACCAAAGGGAATTTAAAATCCTGAGCTGGTAGCTATGATATTATAGTGTTTAGTACTCTGCTATCAGAATTTTATTGGTTAGTGTTAAAGTTATGGAGTGATATAACAAGAGAGAAAGAAAGAAATCTGGAACACGCTTTCTTTTTTCTATTATTATCAATCAGGCTTCCTATCTTCACCCGAGACAAACCTTAAGGCATCTGTTTCCTTTTATTATCTCAATATCATTTCAGCATCCAGGAGACAAAGGTGCTTGACTGCTGAGGGCATTTAACAGTAATAAACTGTTATATTAAAGTCTGTTTTTGCAGAGTCCAGACCCTTTGAGTCTGGGGGTATGAATACCTCTGGAGTGTTACTGTTTTTTATCACCTGGGTATTTTGATGGTCCTTATGCCTCCAGCTCTATGGCTGATGGTGGTCCTGTAACAGTTAGCTGAGTAGTTAATTAGAAATTTGAATGTGTTGTTAGAGACACAGAGGGAAACTAATGAAGCAGAATGTGGTCAGTAAAGACAGGAGAACATGGAGGGGGAATCAGGAAGTAAAACATATGGGATCCCAGTCCAGTGGGATTGAGTACGGTTGTGCGATGAAACCTCATTCTTCTGGAATTGGAGACAAGGCAGTTGATCTTGGTGTCCTCTGAAACTTAAGAGAGCAAGGCCCTGTTTGTGTCACAGTGTATGAGGGGGAATTCCCCTGGTTTGGGGGGCAGGTAAAAGGCTAGGAGGAGGAGGACAGGAGCTGCTGGTGAGTCTGGGGTCAGGTAAATGGGGGGCGCAAATGAAATGGAAGCTCCTACCTTGGCTAAAAAATCTCTTCCCATTAGGGCCACAGGACAAGTTGGGGTCCAACGAGCTGTTACGTGGCCATTTTTATTGTTATCTGAGGGATATTTAGGGCGTTTTTTTTAGTGCAGAGGCCGATAAGCTTAGAAGTCTGTAAGTGGGGCAATAAGCTGAGAGGTTTGAGGGTTTCTAAAAGGCATCCCAGAGGAGATGTGGGATTGGAGGTCTTGTTGCCCATGGCTGCGGCAGAGAGAAGAAATAAAAAATAAAAATAAAAAAATAAGCCGGGCGGTGGTGGTGCACGCCTTTAATCCCAGCACTCGGGAGGCAGAGCCAGGCGGATCTCTGTGAGTTCGAGGCCAGCCTGGGCTACCAAGTGAGTTCCAGGAAAGGCGCAAAGCTACACAGAGAAACCCTATCTCGAAAAACCAAAATAAATAAATAAATAAATAAATAAACAAACAAATAAATAAATAAATGGGATCCAATGGCTAGAATATCTCAGGAATCTCAGATATTAGTTGAGGATTGATAATGGCACAAGTCCCTCAGTGTTCCATTGAGCAAAAAGTTCGGGGCGGGAGGACGAGGGTCCGAGAGACTAGAAAAGAACAAAAACAAGGCCTCAGACCACAGTCCTGGGGAACGGCGGGGGTGATAGTCAGCAATGGGGGCCGACCATAGCCGCTAAAGACCGTGGACAGGGGTACCCCTAGTCCCAAGGACACCAGAGAGATACTGGATGATTGATTCTCACGGGTCCAGGGAACTGTTTACACTGACTGGGTAAGGGAAAAACTCACCAATCGAAGTAACCAGTGTTGTGCGAAGTGGTCCAGGCGGCCAGGCAGATGGAAAGTGGGCAGCTGCAGATGAACCATCCTCGGTTCAGGATCCCCGTGCAGGGCGCTGGGAGGGCCTGTTTGGTCACGGCACCAGTGTTATTTATTTGTCGGCGTTATTTACCGGTGTGAGAAAACACGAGGTGCAATGGAACCCGCTGTAAGAGTTTTTATTAGGGAAGGGAAAGGGTGGAGGTAGGTAGGCCTACGGAAAAGAAAGGTGTGGGGGGGTAGGTGTAAGGCCCTAGAGAGACTAAGCATTTTGTCTGACTGCTGACAGCACATGCGCAGTCATGTGAGTCCAGAAGTGGCTAGGAATAATAACAGAGATGGCTCCGTGGTTAAGAGCACTGACCGCTTCCAGAGGACCCGGGTTCAATTCTCAGCATGCAATGGCGGCTTACAGCTGTCTGTAACTCCATTTCTGGGGATCTTACACTCTCTTCTATCCTCTATGGGAATTCCATGCATGTGGTGCACATACATTCACATGCACCAAATGAAAATAAATAAACCTTTAAAAAACGAAACAAGTCATCTTGCCCCTCAGCTCCTTCATTCTTCTCCATGGGCCCGTAGATCTGGCTAGAATTCCAAGGCCGTGCATACTGCTGGTCAGAGTAAGGAAGAGGAAAGGGAACTAACTGAGGGGCAGAGGGTCAAGCCTGTTTTCCTGTGTGGTCCGCAGCTGGCCGTTTCTGCCTCCAGCTGTAGAGCTCTGAGCCCTGGGTGTTTCTTGAGCACCTTGGAGGAAGTCACTCTTACTGTCTGCCAAAGACGCCGGAATGACACAGTCTGGGTCGGAACACCATCTGTTTGTGCCCTCGGAATTTCTAAAATGACCCCAGTGCTCACAGATCTGAGCTCCCCATGTCACACTTGCGGGGAAAATCCCCAAGAAGCTTCCAGGCCGCCCAGCAAGACTGCTCATGCACGCTTGGCTGGCAAGCAGGCTAAGCCGTGCAAGGCGGTGCTTATGGCGGACCATGCTGTCATTCCGGTTGCCAGGGAGATGTTCAAGCTTGCCGCTGTCAGGTCTGCTTCCGCCAAACCGGAGTGTCCTGAAGCTAGAACAGATGCTCTGACTCGGTGCCTGTCACACTCAGAGGTGAATTTTCCCACCAAGAAATCAGGATTTTTCTACACTGAAATTCCCAGCAGGGCTGGAGAGATGGTTAAGAACACTGGCTGCTCTTGCAGAGGACCCAAGTTCAAATCCAAGCACCCACACGGCAACTCACAACTGCTGGTAATTCCAATTCCAGGGCATCTGACACCATCTCCTGGCCTCCATGGCCTTGTTCAAAGGTTTGGAAAACGAGTTGTACTGCCCTCACTTACTATGTAGCGTATTTCTTGTGGCTTCCTTTTCAACACTTCTATTACAGAAGAATACTATTGATGCTATGATTCCACATTACAAGAGAGGAAACTGAGGGACACATAAGCAAAGTAACTCGTCCAAGGTCGCGCAGCTTATTAGGAGCCAGACGGGGACTCAGACTTCAATCATCACAAGCTAGGGAAATGTTCCACCCTGAGTCACTTTCCCAGCCCTGAAGACAGGTTTGCTCATCACAGCTTTGGGGAGGAAAGCAAAAGACTACCCAGTAGCCAGGGAGGCTGCTAACTAGCCAGCCTCCTGGGTTCAGACCCTTTAGCCTACCGAGAGTCAGTGACATTGGGGCTAAAGAGCCCAGATCCAGGGAGCCGGCGCCCACACAGCTTGCCCTGAGCTGGAACCTACAGAGTCGGGACCGGTGGTCAGGCAAGCTTGCTCCTCTGGACAGGGAGATGTTGCTGCCTGTACTTGGGCTCCTTCCACTCCGCTAATTAGCGCATTTACGCAGTGTCTGGGCCCACAGGCTCCTCCCTCTCCTCGTCTTTCTAAAGTCAAAACCGATGTCCTCACAAGCCGAGTGAGTGATTTAGCAAAAAGAGCCATTCTGTTGAGGGAGAGACAAGGGCAAAGGCCATGACCGTATTTAAGAGGCCGGCTATAGGCAGCCCTGGGACAGTGGAGCGTGCTGTGGATAAGGGCAAGGGCACAAGCAGATAAAACCCAGAGAGACCCTCTGCCTTCGGGAGAGGAGTGGGGCTTGCAGTCTGGACACAGAGCCTGTGGGCCCCATTCCCTGATTACTTTAAAGGGTTAGGGAGGTTAGGGAGGGGGAGAGTCCACGTGTAAACAGTCGGCCGCAGATGGCAAAACTAAAACAAGACTCTGTCACATACCTGCAATGAGAAAGGGAAGATCTGACACCCTCCCTGCCACACACACGCACACACACACACACACACACACACACACACACACACACACACACACACCTCCATGACGCCTCTCTCCCGTGAATCAGATGGTTGGTTTTTGTTGTTGTTTTTAACTCCAGCTTTTGAAAGGCTCTCCTCAGTGTGCCAGCAGCAGACACTCTGGACCCCAGCGGTCTCCTCACCAGAGCAAGCAAAATACAGTCACTTCAGGGTCATCCTGAGAAGCACAGGGTGTGAGTGGGAAAGCTGTTAGATGTTGGGACGTTAGAGTGCTGGGCAGGATTCTGGAAGGAGGCCCTGCCTGCCCCCCTATGCCTCGTCTTCCTAGTGTCAGTCTGGGAGGAGGAACCTTCCCAGGGTTAAGTCCTGCAATCCCACCAGAGACTCTTTATTGCTGAAAATTTATCACGGACAAGTCTCCCCTATGAGATGTCCAGCTAAGCTTATCACAAGTACATTTAAATAGCTTGGCACCCAGGTTTGGGGAGGAGGGTGGCTCAGGGCTGAATGTAGCGCTTTGCATAAAGTAGGCAAGAACTCTGGCACCAAGCTACGGCCCCAGCCCTTGAGAATAACTCTGAGATACACTTTGAGTGCCCAGGGCAGATCTGCCATGAAGCTATTAAATATTAAGTTCACACCATGCACTGCAGGTCACTCAGAGGCATATGCAGAGGCCCAGCCTCAGGTTCCTATGACCGTGCATTGCTATTAATTCGTTGTTGGTGGGATTAAAAAAAAAAACTTATTTATTTATGTGTTGGAACGTTTTGCCTGAATATATGTATGTATATACACCACGTACCCAGTACCCAGAGAAGTCAGAAGAGGGCATCAGATCCTCCAGAACTAGAATTATGGGTGGTTGGGAGCCACCATGTGTGTGCTGGGAATCAAACCCGAATCTCCACAAGCATAGCAAGTACTCTACATTACTGGGCCTTCTCTCCAACCCGTCAGTGGGATTTTTTTTTTTTTTTTTTTTTAAACAGGGTTTCCCTGTGCAGCTCTGGCTTTCCTGGAACTCACTCTGTAGACCAGGTTGGCCTAGAACTCAGAAATCTGCCTGCCTCTGCCTCCCGGGTGCTGGGATTAAAGGCACGTGGCACCACCGCCCCCCGCCTAGAGGGATTCCAAATCACTGAAGATGATGCCTCTCTTCTCTGGCTTTCTCTCCTTTCCAACGATGCTCTGCCCAAGCACCTGGTGCCAAGTCACTGAAGACAGAACCTGTGACAGTGAGGTGTTGTGCTCTTACTGTGGCCATGGAAAAGCACGCGATGCAGGAGCTGGCCAAGCAGAAGACACTGAGGTCACGTGCGGGACGTGTGTGGACAGATGTCCACAGCCCTGGCCCTGAGCACTTTCTCACAGCACACAAATCCTTCTGTGAAGACAGTAAGGAGAGAAAAGCAGCGCTGTTCTTATTGTGAACTCGTCGATGAGTCCAGGTCAGAAGCCAAATGAAACAGCAAATCCTCCTGACCGTGCCGAAGACAGTTCTGCACTGGGGGATGGCGTGAGGCCAGTGTGGAAGGCACCCCCACTCACCGAGCATGGATGCCGCTCAGCCACACCTGCCTGGACACACAACGCCCCTCAGACTTCTGCTTCCAGTCCCTGTGTGCGTCTGTCTTGGTCACACAAATTCTATCTTTATCATCACTAATCCAGACGGGTTGCTATGCGGATTTGTTTTGTTTGGTTGATACCTGGTTTCAGGCAGCCCAGGCTAGCCTCAAACTGGCTGAGGCTGACACTGAATTCCTGATCCTCTCTTTGCTGCTGTTTGTTTTGGCCCCAGCAGGCCTGGAACTAGCTACATAGACCAAACTGGCCTTGAGGGTCAACAGGGGTGGGGGTTGGGGGTGGTCTACCTGCCTCTGCCTCTGCCTCCTGAGTGCTGGATGAAAGCTATTCGCCATCTTGCTGGCTGACCCCTGATCCTCTTGCCTCCAACTCCCAAGCACTAGATCACAGGCCTGAGCCATCATGCCAGGCTTTGCTTTTCTACATCATTTTTTGGTCTGCTTCAATTTACCAAAGGAACATAGCATATTGGATTAGTCCAGTGAACGATGCTTCACATTTCCAGAGTATGTTCCCGTCCCACCAGATTCTTTCTTCATATTCTTCCATCCTTCCATTAATCCGGTGATGGGTAGCGAGGATGAAACACTGGTCAGGTAGGGGGGTGCGTGCCTGTGATCCCAGCACTTGGGAAGTGGAGGCAGGAAGATTAGGAGCTTCACAGAGACCAGCCTGGGTTATGTGAGACTCACCTCCCAAAAAAAAGGAGCAAAAAAAAAAAAAAAAAAAAAGAATCATGACCCCATCAGCAATGAGAGCCTCGATGTTTCAATATTATCTCAGAATCCTATGGCAGCTCTGAGAGGATGTGGGTGGCTGGGCTAGTTCGCTGTTTTGTCAATTGGACATAAGCTCAGGTCATTTGGAAAGGTGGAAACTTGGTTGAGAAGATGCCCCCATCAGATTGCCCTACAGGCAAGCCTTTGGAGGATTTTCTTGATTAAGGATGGATGGGGGAGGCCCAGCCCACTGTGGGTGGTGCATCCCTGGGCAGGTGGTTCTGGGTTTTTTAAGAAAGCAGGTTGAGCAAGCCATGGGGAGCTCACCAGTCAGCACTGTTCCTCCGGGCCAGCTCCTGCCTCCAGGATCCTGCCTCGAGTTCCTGCCCTGACTCCCCTCAGCAATGGTGGGACCAGAGAGTTGTAAACAGAAATAAACTCTTTTCTCTACAAGTAGATTTCGGTCATGGTGTTTTATCCAAGCAACTAGAAGCATCTTCTAAGACCAACTACTTTTATTAAAGCTAATCTTAAAACAATAGATTGAATTAAAACCCATTCTTGTAAAACGTTATCTCAGACTTTTGGAGAATTTAAGAAACATGAAATTTTACTGCATTTGTTGAACAACAAATATGGCTCATGAATAATCAGTTTTTATAAGTAAGTCTCCTTGTTGGGTGCAAATCCAAAGGAAAGGGAATTAGTACCCAGCAAAATATTCTCGTGGGATCACGGAATCGCTGAATCAGCTAACGAGATTTAAAAACTGGTGGGCTATACAGGCAACAGAATACCTAGGCCATTTGATTTACTTATTTTTGAGACAGGGTCTCACTGTGTAGCCCTGGCTGTCCTGGGATTTGCTGTGTAGACAGGGCTGACCTCAAACTCAGAGATCCACCCGCACAAGACTGACTCTTTATTGCACTGTATTTGAAAGAAAAAAAAGACTTTTTACACAATGTGAAAAATAGAACTCTGAGATTTCGAAAGCACGTGGTTTTTTTTGTTTGTTTTTGTTTTTTTGTTTGTTTGTTTCTGGCTAAGGTCCTTTCTCTGCATTTTATCCCCTCCCTCCAACAAAGCTTTGCATTTTTCATCCTGGCCACTATTGTCACTTCTGTACTACAATCAAACAAACTCCACTCCACTTCACAGATTTTTTAAAACACCAAGGAACAATACCCAACCCAGAGAAGGAGAAAGAAACTTCTAAATCCAACGGTTGAGCAAGAAAACCGCCTGGCAGGCAGCGGCTGGTCTTATCAACCGCAAGATTTCGGTGTAATGAAAACTCCCCAAGTGCTCCCACAGGCTCACATGCCTCCTCCCGCCCTCTCGCTCCCTCCGGGAACGGCTGGCACTAACTTCCTAAGGCACAGAACACCTGGCTCTCAAGTTTTAACCCAGAAGGTCTCTGAGGTCCATCGACCCAGCGCTGGGACAGCCTTCCCCGGCCCTGGCTACCGCGGGTCTGGAAACGCAGGCTGTGCGGCTCAGGTTTGCAATTCTGGAGAAGCAAGCAATCCAGGAGGGGGTGTTTGCGGGCTCTTCCATCTCCTGTAGAAAGCACTTCGCGAGAAGAAGTCACCCACCCACCCCGATACCTTCTACTGCAATCCTGCAGTCCCGGCCTCTTTAAAACCTGCATTTTTCTCCCTGGGAGAAAGCATTAGTTAATGCTTGCCAGCCGGCTTCTCTGGCTGGCAGGCCATGTGACCTGGACACGTGACTTGGAACGGGCTGGGATGGTTTCTCCTCTTTGAATAAGCTCTCGGGCTTACGACTGCAGTTACGAGTCTGTGGAAGCGGCGGGGGCAACGTGATTCGCTGGCGGTTACACAACGCCGGGCCCGCCGCCGCCGCCAGCCGCTCCAGGGCTGACTTCTAAAGGAACAGAAAACAAACAGGACGTGGTGTTTTCCAAAGTAAGAGTCCGTTTCCCCCCCCTTGGATAAAAGCATCTTGGCAAAAGGCAAGGCCCAACCTCGCCAAATTGTGCTAGGCCTTTGGGGGCGAAAAAGATAAAGTACTGTGCAACAGGCTAAGAAGGGAGCCGTAATGTGCTCTCTTCAAATGAGGCTCGGGGCCGGTTTTGCCAAGCTCTTCTCTCTCCCCGAAAAAAAAAGCCTCGAAATACGGCCTTTTGACGTTTGTAAAAAGTGTACGCGAACTTTTTGTACCCTTAATGTGTGGTGGCATATACCTTTAATCCCAGCACTCCCGGAAGCAGGGGCAGAGAGGGCTTTGTGAGTTTGAGGTCAGCCTAGGCTACACGGCGAATTCTTGGCCAGCCTGGGCTGCACCGAGAACCTGTCCTCTGCCCCACTTCCCGCCCAAGTACACCAAGTTGAGGTTCTGATTCAGCAGTAGAGAGCGTTTGGCTCCCCTGTGTGCGAGGGAGGTCCCAGGTTCAACCTCCAGAACCAAAAACAACAACAACAACAAAACCCTACAATTATTTTTAAATTTAAATTGCAAATAACAAGTTCCTTTGTGGTTCCTTCCTCCTTAATTTGTCAAATATTAATAGTTGATTTTTTTTTTTTTTTTTTTAACTGAGGACGGAACCCAGGCTCTACCACTGAGCTAAATCCCTAGCCGGGCGGTGGTGGCGCATGCCTTTAATCCCAGCACTTGAGAGGCAGAGGCAGGCGGATCTCTGTGAGTTCGAGGCCAGCCTGGTCTACAGAGTGAGATCCAGGAAAGGCACCATAACTACACAGAGAAACCCTGTCTCGAAAAACCAGAAAACAAAACAAATCTGAGCTAAATCCCCAACCCCAAGTTAAGTTTTGTTTTGGTTTGGTTTTTGGTTTTTTGAGACAGGGTTTCTCTGTGTAGCTTTGTGCCTTTCCAGCATCTCACTCTGTAGACCAGGCTGGCCTCGAACTCACAGAGATCCACCTGCCTCTGCCTCCTGAGTGCTGGGATTAAAGGCATGCACCACCACCACCCAGCTAATAGTTGATTTTTTTTTTTTTTTTTTTTTGGTTTTTTCGAGACAGGGTTTCTCTGTGTAGTTTTGCGCCTTTCCTAGAACTCACTTGGTAGTCCAGGCTGGCCTCGAACTCACAGAGATCCGCCTGGCTCTGCCTCCCGAGTGCTGGGATTAAAGGCGTGCGCCACCACCGCCCGGCTTTTTTTTTTTTTTTTTTTTTTGATGAATTTTTAATTTCAGCATGTCCTATAAAGGCTCGAATAGAGGGTCTCGAAAAGGGAAAGCTGGAAGAGCCTTCCCGGGTTCAGTTACATGCGTGCAGATGTGTGCAGATGTGTGCAGGTTTGCCTCTAGAGGGCGTCTCTCCCACCAAGATGCCATCTTTACTGTGTGCTTGCTAGTAGACCTGTCCCAGTCCCATGCCAACGGAGCCCTGCAATGTTCCTCCTGCCTCTGCTGTGCTCACAATTACAGGAGAAAGGCGGGGAGGAAAAACCACAGGAGCCGTCTCTAGCCAGCACGGAGCAGGACAGGAGCCCTCCCCGGGTGGGACTGTAGAGGGAGGTCGCACAGCTGTGTCTTCCTTTGAGGAGACCCTTCTCCAGGCCAGGCCTAGAAGTTCTCAGCGGGAGGTGGGGGAGGGGGGGGAGTGGGAGAGGTGGCCATTCATTCATTCATTTATTCATTCCACAGCCTGCCAGGCGTTATTGCAGGGGCCTGGGAGGCAGGAGTGGACAGGTCAGCCACAGACAGACAGACAGAGAGCTGGCCCCCGCGGGGCTTCACTCCAGTGATCTCCAGGGCGCACCTGGCCTGGCTGAGACTGCGGTCGCTGGTGTGGTCTGAGAGCCCTTTTCCTTTCTCTGGCATTGCCAAGGGTCCGGCTCTTCCACCTGTCAGCCGACTCATCATCCGGTGGTTGGAACAAGAATGTCCCCCACAGACTCCCGTGTTTGTCATGAACTGGTCCCCAGTCGGTGGTGCTGTTTGGGAAGGTTCAGGAGGTGCAGCCTTGATGGAGTTCACACTCTGAACGGGTTGTGGGAGTTTTAAAGACTCCATGCCATCTCCAGTTCACTATCTCTGTTCTGTGATTGTGGTTCGAGATGAGAGCCCTCAAGCCGGGTGGTGGTGACGCGCGCCTTTAATCCCAGCACTCGGGAGGCAGAGGCAGGTGGATCTCTGTGAGTTCGAGGCCAGCCTGGTCTACCAAGTGAGTTCCAGGAAAGGCGCAAAGCTACACGGAGAAACCCTGCCTCAAAAAAAAAAAAAAAAAAAAAAAAAAAAGTGAGCCCTCAGCTTCCTGTTCCTGCCGCTATACCTCTACTCCCCTATACTGGACTCCTATCCCTCTGGAACCCTAAGGCCAAATAAACATTTTCTTCTATTTTACCATAGCAACGGAAAGTAACTAATACACATGAGGACCAAGAATCCAGTCTCTGCTGGAAGACACGAGTGTGAGTGTGTTTCTTAGGGACCCTTCAAGCCAGTCTCGAGGGGTTCTCACTCACTCTTGTTTATAAGGGTCCGGTTGCTGTTGGCAGCTGGGCTGAAAGAACAGCAGGTCCACTCTAGTGTGAACCGTGCTCCAAATCTGAGAGTCCGACGGAGCATCCTCATCCCTGCCTCTCCACAGCCAACCTGCAGGGCACCTACGGAGCTGACCTCCCCAAAGTGCCTAGGAATCAGGTGTGTTTGTGATGACGTCAACGCCATGTGTATTTACTGCTGAGAGGTGTGTGTGTGGAGACTTCCTTGCTTCCACGGGGCTGAATGCGAACCTTTGGGAGACACTTTTCATATTCGAACTACAGCGGGCGCATACTCAAAGTAAACAGTCTCAAACAAATGACTACACTCGTGATCTTTACAGCACTATTCACACTATTTCAAGTGCCCATCCATCGATGGATGGCAAAAACAGGGTCTGGTTTGTAAATCCAGTGGACTGAATGTCCAGCCTTGTGGTGGTTTGAATGAGGCTTAGACATCCGAATCCTCGGTCCACAGCGGTGGTGCTACTTGGGAAGGCGATGCAGGCCCGCTGGAGGAGGTCTGTCACTGAGGGTGGGCTTTCAGAGTTTAGAGGCTCGCTCTGCTTCTAGCTCCGGCTCTCTGCTTCCTGTTGGTGGCTAAAGACCTCTCAGTCCTCTGTCCCTGCCACCGTCCAGGCCACTTGCCGCCATGCCTACTCACCACGACAGACTCTTGTCCCCGTGGAATCATAAGCAAACAAAACAAAACAAACAAACAAACAAACAAACAAAACCCTTCCATAAGTTGCTTTTGGTTGTGGGTTTTTTTTAGCACCGCAACAGAATGATAACTAATACAAGCCTCAAGAAGGAAGAACATTCTGGCACAGCATAGAACCCAGAAGACACTATGCTAAGTAACTTGAACCCATCACTACATTATGGTTATTGTGTAATTCTCCTCATATGGGGGCATCTAGAGGAGTTCAGTCCGTAAGGTAGAAACAGAATGTGGTTACTGAGGGCTTGGAAAGGGGAATACAAAGAGAGAGATGTTCTTCTTTGAAAGTATGAAGCTTCCTTCGTGGGAAAGATGGAAAGGCTCTGGAGACCATGGGAACACATGTTCTTAATGCCAGTCATCTGCCCACATAAAATATTAACATGCTAAGTTTTATATTGTCAATATCCTACCAGGATAGAAAGATTGGTAGAACCTTGCTAGCCTCTGGTAACCTCAAACAGCCTTTGGCCTGTTTAGGAATGAGAGGTTCTTTGAAGATTGCCTAGCAATCCCACCCCTTTGATGTCCTCAGAGATGAAAAGCCCGCGATGCCATCTTCTTGTCCCTTAGCCTTGGCTCTGTGATGCCCACAGCCTTCGTGGGTGCATCCTCTACCATCTTCAGCCTTTTGGCCATTGGACAGATTTGTTGGCGAGAAAAGTAGGGCCGTGTAAGAGGGGAGATAGAAGATCAATCCAGCTGGTAACTGTTTCTGCTGCCGCCGTCAGGAAGGGGTCATCAGCCTGAGATGAACTGGTCTTGGTCTGCACCTGTGTGGTTGTCCTCACCTGTTAATCGGTTTTGCAGAAGGTCCTGGAGAAGTCCTGAAGGAGAGTGAGCATTGGGAGCTGGACTGGAAGAATTCGGAAGAATGCGAGGGAGGAAGATCCGAGGAAGCGTAGGAGAAACAGTGGACAGCAAGTCTCAAATGTTCCATAGGGAGGCAGAGCCAGGTGGATCTCTGTGAGTTCGAGGCCAGCCTGGTCTCCAAAGCGAGTTCCAGGAAAGGCGCAAAGCTACACAGAGAAACCCTGTCTCAAAAAACCAAAAAAAAAAAAAAAAAAAAAAAAAAAAAAAAAAAAAAATGTTCCATAGGCCTCCTTGGAAGACGTTAAATTGGTGGTTAGGATGGCCTTGGAGTACTGTCCATATCAACGGCTGTCAGTCTCCACGACTCATTCACAAACTAGAAAGCAAGTCAGATATGGGAGACTGTCCCCATACACATACACAGACATACACGTCTGTCCCCAGCTTCTACCTTCATCAGGTGTCGGCTTGAACACCTATCGACACACCGAGGAAGAGGGACCCTCGCCTGAGGAATTGCCTCCGTCAGATTGCCCTGTGGGCATGGTCTGTGGGGCGTTTTTATCAACCGATATTTAATATAGGAGGGTCCCGCTCACTGTCGCACCCTGGGCAGGTGGGCCTGGTTCACATAGCTGAACGAGCCAGAGGAAACACGTCACAGCAGCGCTCCTCCGTGGCCTCTGCTTCAGAGTCTGCCCTCGGGCGCCTGCCTCAGCTTCCCGCCATCGTTGTGTGAAGATGTGTCACTGTGATTGGTTTAATAAGAAGCTAAACGGCCAGTAGCTAGGCAGGATTTTCGGGGCAGAGGCGACTGGGAAGAAGAACGGAGACAACACCCAAGGGTCACCAGCCAGACACGAAAGAAGCAGGAGAGCAGCGTGGGCAGTACAGAGTGAAGGTAATAAAGCCACGAGGCAGAAAGTGGATGAGTAGGAATGGGTTCATTTAAGTTATGAGAGCTAGTTAGAAACAAGCCTAAGCCAAGCTTTCATAACTAATAAGTCTCCGTGTGGTTATTTGGGAGCTGGTGGGTGGGACAGAAAAGTCCCACTATATTTCTTTCTTTTTTTTATTTTTTTATTTTTTTTATTTTTCAAGACAGGGTTTCTCTGTGTAGTTTTGGTGCCTGTCCTGGATCTCCCTCTGTAGACCAGGCTGGCCTCGAACTCACAGAGATCCGCCTGGCTCTGCCTCCCGAGTGCTGGGATTAAAGGCGTGCGCCACCACCGCCCGGCTCACTATATTTCATAGTGGACTATAACCTCTAAGCCTGTGGTTCTCAACCCTCCTAACGCTGCCACACTTTAATACAGCTCCTCATGTTGTGGTGACCCCCCCCATCATAACATTTTTGTTGCTACTTCATAACTGTGCTACTGTTATGATTTATAAATATCTGTGTTTTCTGATGGCCCTAGGTGACCCCTGTGAAAGGGTCACTCGACCCCCAAAGGTATGGTGACCCATGGGGTGAGAGCCACCGCGATAAGCTGAAATTAACCCTTTTCTCCCCAGGTTGCTTGCTGTCATGGTGTTTGTCGCAGCCACAGAAGGTGAACTAGGACTCCAGGTCAGATCTCTGCTGAGCTCCTCACAATGAAGAGACTTAACAGATGGCAAAGCCAGAAACAGAGCAGCATCTAAGCCCCGGCAGCCATGGCATCCAGAAGCATGCTCCCGTCACTCCACGCATGGCATGTGACACTCGGAGCACATGCTGGTTCTGTTACCATTGCGATGACGATCATCCACGTCCCCACACCAGAAGCTTCCGGTGTAAAGTGTATGCATATACTTAGACTGTTTCAAGCCAAGGCTTTCTGGAAATTTCCAGGCTGCCTCTGACGGCCTTGGAAGGGCTCACCATGGACAGGCTATTCCAACTTAACGATAAAGCTTACCCAGGTTTCCATCTCCTGGGATTTACGGGCTAGTGGTGTATATGGCGGCGGGTGCAAACCCTGCTTGCTGCATTCAGCTCCACTTGCAGATACACTTAACAACTGAGTGTGAAAGGCGGAGCCCAGTGACGTCAGGAAGTAGACAACATGGGGGATGGCCTGGACCAAGCTGTTACGGAGAGAGAGGCTGCAGGCAAGCTACTCCGATTCAGGACAGATGGCCGAAAGTGACCCAGAGTATACGGCCCTCTAGATGGATTTCTCCAGGGTCAGGTCAGGAATGGCAGGGTGCCCTCAGGCTGACCCCCGCGGGAGTCTGTGGGGAGACACCACAGCTCAAGGCCTGCCCTGCCTCTGAAGCTTCAGATGGGTGCTTAAGTATTTGTTTAGAACCCAGAAAGAAGTAAGTAATCGCTCCCCCAAACAGGATGTAAAACTCTACATCGAGGACTTGGCAGATTTTTGGGGGAGGGTAGGGGGGGTGCAGTATTGAGACGGAAACAGACAAGAGACTGTCAGTGGTCGAGCTAGAGGCCTCATGGCTGTGAATAGATCTACTCATCCTTGTGGAGAGACTGCTCCAGAGCCTGCTTCAAAACAGCCCTGTCCTTGAGCAAACCAATTAGTGCCAATTTGCTGTTGTGTTTTGTTTGAGACAGGGTTTCTCTGTGTAACAGCCCTGGCTGTCCTAGAATTGGCTATGTAGACCAGGCTGGATTCGAACTCAGAGATCCACCTGCCTCTGCCTCCTGAGTACTGGGATTAAAGGCGTGTGCCACCACCACCCAGCAGTGTCAATTTGCAAAAAAAAAAAAAAAAAAAAAAAAAAGAGGATTGATAGATCCTGGGCCTTCAAGTTCCCGAAAGGAAGCATGATTGGGCCCAGAGGCAGCCGTGACAGAACCTGGAAATACAACACCTTCCACAGCTGGCCTGGCCCTGCTCGTGACACCGAGGGTGAAGAATTGCATTCCTGCTCCGACATGCACCCCCAGAGCCTTCCGGCTGCTTGCTTTGCAGCGGTCACGGCCAACACAAACCAAGAATGTTTGCACCACTTGGTTGGGACCCTTGAAACCTACGGAGCTGACGGAGATGCTCCCAGCATTGGAAAGATGAAGAGCTTGGGAAGCCTGAGATGCCCTGGCCATGTGGCCCTAGCCACCGCCTCACACGTGGATTTGGGGTGCCCCCAGCTCGGCGCATCCTGAGCTTCAGTATTCAAGGTTCCTTCCGACTTGAATTGTTTCCTTAAGAGGCTCCCCTGCCAAAAAAAGACATATTCTTCCATTCCACACAGACATTGATGCCCCCACTTTGCAGGCCAAGGGAACGAACACAGTTGTACGAGAGAGACAAAGCTTTGTGAGAGGCCGCTCCGGCAGTGCAGAGGATGTGAGGGGGCTCCCGGGGTGTCGTGTGAGCATGGAAGAAGTGGGTCAATCAGTACATACAATCAGGGCAAGCCTCTTCCCGAAAGCAAGATGGCTGGAGGCAGGAGACGCCAACCAGAAGTGGAAATGAGAGAAGGCATCTGGATGAGATGAGGCCGTTTTTTCAATCTTTTTTTTTTTTTTTCCCCAATGATGGGGATCAAACCCTTGCACATTCTAGGCAAGTGTCCCATCACTGACTGGCAGCCCAGGCCTCTCCAAGGATGAGAGATCCACGTGGAAGAAAGGTCTAGAAGTCTAAAGCACATGAAATATCTCTTCCCTTGAACAATGTCAGAGAATGCCCCCTGCCCCAGGCCTGAGGTTCAGCCGCACATTAGTGCAGAACTGCAAGATCTCAGAGTCCCATAGCACACAGAAACCCAGGCCTCGGGGGTCTGTAAGGCGGCCACCACTCACCTTTCACCCTACCTGAAGTGAAAGGGGGCTGGCCACCTGGGATAGCGGCCGGGTAGAGAATGTCAGTGGGGCTAGACCGCAGGCTGGAACTGATCCAAAGGGCCTCCAAGGCCATGTCAACAAGGCACCACATGTCTTACAAGCACAGAACTGTCCGTTAGAGAACGGCTGTGTTTTAAACTTGCTGCAAAAAAAAAAATGGTCCTATTTAACCCTGAATACGTGTAACTGAGAGTGTTGATTTGTTAACCAGTATACCCACTCTTACACTCTTGTGATTTTTCTTTTTTGCTTTTTAAATAACAAAAAAAAAATCTTGGTATGTAGCCTAGACTGGCCTCCAGTTCATGCTCTTCCTGCCTTGCCTCCCCCATGAGCTGGGATCACAAGCACGGTCCTGCAGTGAGCTTTCTTTTCTCTCTTGCTTCAGGCCTGTTCTTATTACATTAGCCCAGGCTAGCCTTGACTACATGATCCTCCTACCTCAGCCTCCCAAGGGCTCCTTTACTCTCAGGCTTTACCGTTGCCTCTCCAGGCTTAGCTGAGGTTAGACTCCCAGGTGAAGGGGTAGTGTGTCTCATGTTTAAGGAAGAAGCTTGACTTTCTAGTCACCCCTCCAAGATAAAGATGCCGCACCGCACTTCCCAAAACAGCCCTGAGTAAAATGCTCCCTGCAAGGCCATGCTGGGGGTGTAATGGAACTTTAGTGAGCATCAGTTGAGAGAAAACTGGGAAACATCCCATCACCCAAATTCAAATAGGAGAGAGGCGGGAAATGATCTGATCACAATCGGGCACCAAATTTGACCAAGCAGGACTTCTCTTCACGATGCATGGACTCTAACCATTTCCAAACCAGGTCTTTATAGAAAGACCTAGTCTAGGACCCCAGGGCCATCTGTTCCCCCAGCCAGAGGTAACAAGTGTGAAAGTAGAAACATCTGAAAAACTATACAATTCTCACGGTAAAAGGGTCAAGAGCAAGGGCTGGAGAAACGGTTGGAATTCTGCAAATGCTAGGTCTTTTCACTGCTGCTCCTGTGGATGACGTTGCCAACTTCTCAGAGCCCCTGTTTCTCCAACTCTAAAGTGGGGGCAGCAAGCAATACTCACCACAAGAAGTGATGGTGAGCCTGAGAGTTACCTGCAGCGACACTTAGGACTCCGGTCCGCACCTAGGGAGGAGCCAAGCCTTATTGACTCCTGGTCCCAGGGTAGCACAGCTTCAGGCTCTGTCCAAGAAACATCAGTTTGCTTTGCAGAATGGACCCTTGTCCCTTGGCTACAAGTTCTGCCTCTCAGTATGGCAACTTCAGAATAACATGTTTTTAGGTGAGAACATGTGTGGATGGGTCAGCTAGACAAAAGGCCACATTTATACCCGGAAAATATATATATATATATGGATTTCAAGAAAAAGTGACGCCAGGAGATGCCATTTCAAACCTATTCATAATGCTTTGAAGATGTATTTATTTCACATGTATGGGTGTATTGTCTGCATGTGTGTCCATGTACCATGTACATGCCTGGTGCTTCAGGAGGCCAGAAGAGGCCATTGGATCCCCTGGAACTGGAGTTAAAGGTGACTGTGAGCTGCCATACTGGAGTTAAAGGTGGCTGTGAACTGCCATGTGGACGCTGGGCACTGAACCCAGGTCCTCTGCAAGAGCAGTAAGTGCCCTTAACCACTGAGCTTTCTCCCTAGCTCCTGAATCTATTTAGTAAAGATGTGTCCAACAGAAAAACAGTAAATACCACCATTCAAAAATCCCCAAAGTTGCACTTTGCCAAAACTCTATGTTACCAAGATGAAGTGGATACCATCTTTGTAAAGATAGAAATCCTAGAGAAAATGAATAAACCAACCCACAATACTTGCTGTATGCCTTGTCTGTATGCCTGTGGCCTTTCATCCTGTTTAACATTCGTGTGGTGTTTATAGAGAGAGAAACGTGAGTCAGTTTTCCAAACAAGTCCTGTGGCTTCTGAATGATAACCATTCGATGTATCAAGCACAGCTTCGTTTTTTTTTAATATAATTTACTTATTTCTATTTTATCTGTATTAGTATTTTGCCTACATGTATGTCTATGTGAGGGTGTCAGATCTTGGAGTTGCTAACAGTTATGAGCTGCCATGTGGGAGCTGGGAATTGAACCTGGGTTCTCTGGAAGAGCAGCCAGGGCTCTCAGCCGCTGAGCCACCTCTCCAGCCCAACATGGCTTCAGATTTTAAATCTCGCCACCCTGAATTATTGTCGTCTTTGGAAGGGAAGGGAAAAGAGAGACAGCGCCTTGCCCTTAACTTGTTCCAGGCTCTCGGCTTTGCTGGAAGTGAGGCTCTGTTTAATACCTTCAGAATGTCTCTTGCCTTGAAGCAACAGACAAGCATGTGCTGCTCCCTTCTAAACGGGGAACGGCAAGAACAGACAGAAGATTGGAGCCAAGCTTCTCCCAGGCTCCTGAGCTGACGGGCACTGAAGAGCGCCCAGCTTTTAACGGCTAACTTATTAATTCCAGGCTGTGTAGGTTTAGACTGAAGGTCACAAATCTGGTTTTGACCTTAGTACTAACAGGAGTCCTGTGGGAATCCTGAGTGGTCAAAGAAACGCTGTAATATTGCTAATAATTAATAATGGCAGCGATGTCCCAGGTTTCTTGTTTTCCTGGTTTTTAATCCCGGGAGGCTTCGAATCACTTTGCAGACCAGTCGTTTAACCCGCTGCTGACCTGTAACCCATCCGGGCACAGAATATCGCCCTGTTGCCGAGAATACAGCCACACTCGGCTTGTTTAAGCATGAAGACAGACACATTCTGAAACTCAGTGTAAATTTCAGGTAGGCAGGTTATAATTACCCACTTGAAACCAAGCCAGGAAGTGAAGTTAATACCTTCTCCTTCATGAAGAGCGCCCAGGCAACTTCTGGACCAGAGACAGAGCCTGAATTTCCATCTCCTCCAACTCCGGTTTTCAGAGCCTGTGTGCCTCCGACATTTGGCCCCAGAAGGCATTCTACCACAGGGGTGGCAAGGGCCATCGGGAACCCTTCAGGGTGTTCAACAGCCACACTAGATGCCCGTACAGACACCTGCCTTCCAGTGGGACAACCGAAAATGTCCCCAGACATGGCCAGATGTCTCCTGGGGTGGGGGTGGGGCAAAGTCACCCCAGCAGAGAACTGCTAGTGTAGCTACCTGTGCTGGGGAAGCACTGGATTACCAGACTGCCTATGCTTTGGGTTGCTTGAAGGACTCATGCCTTAGGAGGGACCCACACTGCCTGTGGCCTTTAGAAACTAAGGCTCATTCCCTCCACACACAAAAAAATGGAAGAAATCCCACCACCACAGGCTATCCCACACCACCCTCTCCCTAGAGTACTGCTTCTGGGCATCCAAATGCCCCACAATGGCTGTGATAGTTCTAATAAGTTCTGGGACAGACTCTCTAGCCCCAGAATGCACCTCATCTTCCTGGGTCCTAGCGCCTTTCACTTCTGGGCTCCATGGCCCTGTCTAACAGCTGTGAGAAGGCCTGGACGCGCTGTGGTAGCACAGCTGCTAACGTCTTTGACCACAACCTGCTCTCGCTTGGCAGCATCAAACCCACAGCCCCCCCCACACACACACACACACACCAGACCCTTGACACCCACCCCACTCCCTACCCCTCAACCCTGCCTGGCCCAGGCTGGCAGAACCAGACAGACTTTTCTCACAGTCCAGGAATGTGAACATTTCCCCCATGGTCTACCATATGAAATGTATTTTACATCACAAGCCCCATGCCATTCACACACACAAACCAGCGATTTTACTTCTTGAACTTTTTAGACTTAATTTTAGGCTTAATAGAAAAGCACTAAGTGCCAAGGATAAACCTGGCAAGGACGTGCCTGTGATCCCGGTAGCTGGGAGATAAAGTAAGGAAGGTTAGTGGTTCAAGGCCAGCTTGGACTATATTGGACTTTGTTTCAAAAAACCAAAACAAGCAAACAAATAAACAAAGAGCTAGGCATTCTGAGGCTGAGGCAGGATGATAGAAAGTCCCTGGATAGTCACACAGAGACTCAAAAATCTCAAGAGAGAAATGTATTACATTATATCAAAAATAAAATTTAAAAAAAAAATCCCAAGCGGCAATGACTGAATTTCCATATATCCCTCACCCAGCTAAACATATGCTAACATAGCTTATGTCATAATCAGAAAATTAGTGCCTGTACAATGTTACAGATCAAACTTAAGACTCCAGTTTCCCAATATTGTCCCTTTCCGGTTCCGGGGGCCTGAAGTTTTTGAGAGTTCCTCAGTCCTGCCGTACTTTCTAGGACAACCAGAGCTATTACACAGAGAAGCCCTGTCTCAGAGAGAGGGAGGGAGGGAGGGAGGGAGGGAGGGAGGGAGGGAGGGAGAGGGAGAGAGAGAGAGAGAGAGAGAGAGAGAGAGAGAGAGAGAGAGAGAGAGAGAGAGAGAGAGAGAGAGAGAACATGTATGCGGTTGACCACAGAGTCCAGAAGAGGGCATCAGATGCCCTGGGGCTAGAATTACAGCTGGCTCTGTTGGGTGCTGGGAACAGAACCCGGGCCCCTATGTGAGCAGCATGTACTCTTACCCGCTGATCCACCCCTCCAGCACCCACTCCATTGTCCCTGAAGAACCTGGTTCCTCACCCAGGTTGGGGGGCAGCTGGTTTGAAAGCACCGTTCAAGGCGGCTCTCTCCTGCTCCTCTTGCTGGAATGTCTCGCCGCTCTGCCTCAGTGACTCCACACAGGGTTTTCTTTCTTCCTCTCTGCCCGGGTCGCCTGCGTAGGGCGTACAGTTTGAACCATCTTGACTTCCCCGCTCTGTCTGACCTCCTCTCCGCGCACCGACTTCCGCAGTGAACCCAGACACTGCTCTCGTTTCAACTTGGGGGGGAGGGGGGCTCTCCCCACCTGCGCTTCCAGCTCTGACTTCTAGTGGTTTCGAGAAGCTCCTCCCTCCGTGGATGTCCTACCGGTAGTCACATTAAACTCCCAGAACCCAAAATACGGCTAATTACGCTCTCCGGGTTAACTGTAATTTTTGTACGTTGGCACTCGGTGTGGCTCGGATAACAGATACTTAGTGCGCTCTCACACAAACTGGCTCCCCTTCCCCACACCTGTACCTAGTGGTGGTACACTCTCATGCTCCGTCACCCAGCTTTTCCCTGGAATCTGCCCACCAGCCACCCTGCTCCCTTCTCTAACTCCGAGGCTAGCAAACATCCCTTTTGGTTTTGGATGTTTGAAACAGGGTCTCACTCTAGAGCCCAGGCCGGCCTTGAACTTGAGCTCCTCCTGCCTCAGCTTCCTGAATAATTGTTATAGGGATTGTAGGGATAGTCCCAGCCTTGCTGTTTGCTTGCCGAGCCCTCCTGCACCACTAAGCCACACCCAACCCCTTGTCAAGTTTTACAGAACAACAGATCTCCCTGCAGGGCTCCTTTAAGTCCCAAGTTCTGTCAAAAACAAAAAAGAAAACTTCAGTTCAAAGATGGACCAGGTACCAATCTGCCCATTCCAGGGTCAGTAGACTCCCAGAGTACAGATGACCATTTCACAAGCACAGGTCCCCAGAATGACCTGTACAGGACGATGTTGCTGGGATTCCCTGCTGTTGACAAGGGCCAGCGAGAAGACATGGCGTCCATCCCTCTCGTGGAGTTCAGTTGTTCACGGTCGCACTTGCTGGGTGTACCTGAAGAGTGGAGGTCTAACTGTGCACCCTATTCCAGAATAACGGAGGCAAGCCCCTTGTTTCCAGAAGACTGGTATCAGTTCGTTCTAAGGCACGTGGAGCGTTTTCACTCAGAGGAAAAGTCAGGTGTACTGGAAGAAATCACAAAGGATAAAGCTTTAAAAGCCGTGTATGTCCATACAGTGATGGCGTGTTGTATTGGTTTATTTAGAATAGACAACATGGTGCCTAGTCCTGGTCAAATAGTAAGAGTCTACAATGGTGGCTTACCCTGCTCTGGCACCTTGGATTGGCTCTCAGAAAAACCGGAACTGTTCCAACTAGTTCAGAAAGCATTCAGGTATACACTGAAACTAATGGTTGATAAAGCAAGTTTGGGTCTGATAGAAGACTTTAAAGAACTGATCAACTGCCTCAGAGAATACTAGAGGGACTGGTGCATTGGTTTAGTGTCTGAAGAGCCGTGGAAAGAAACAATTCTAGAAGAAAAGCCATGCTTGTTTTCCCTGGGCTATGAGTATAGTATGATACTGCTGGTTATGAAAAAGATGTGACTTATAGACCAGTCCTGAATGGGAAGTAAAAAAAAAAAAAGAAAGAAAGAAAAGAAAAGAAAAAGACAATTACTAGTTTTGAATACTTTACATTGGATTGGATTGTTTTATATTGTATACAAAATATATATATATTGAAATTGATATTGTTAGAAAATGCTATATGTATATTTCTAACTGTATTTATACCATTCATTTAACAATGTAATACAATTTTCTGATCCTTGAATGTTATTATTACCAACTATTAGGATATAAAGAAATGAAAGTTAGTAGTTAGACATTATAATAGAACTTGTAGTTATATTAGGTATGTTTTTAAGATTGAGTAGATATATTTTAGATAGACAGGTTATCTTCAAACCCTTCAGAGATCTACAGAATATGGCATTTAAAATGTTTTAATAACTTAGAAAATTTTTCTTTTTTGTTATGACTATGAGACATGTCGGCTCCTAGCAGTACCAATCTACTTCAGAGAAAATATGGGCATTGAAGAAACTGCAATTGGAGTTAACTTTCATTGTGGCAAAAGTTAGCCACTGGACAACAAAGTATCCTCGAATCAACTGCTGACAAACAGGACAGACAGGACATGAAACAAAGGACTACTGATTCTTGTAAAAACAAGTGTGGTTATGGCTTTATCAAAAGGCATGTTCTGAGGCCAGGACAATATGGCACCATCCCTGAAGTGGCCTTCACAATCCAGAAAAGGTACAGTGCCCTTTTCTTCGAAGGCAGCTGAACAGGCAGTGGGCCGATGGTTTCTGATGTGCAGTGGAACAGCAGCTGAAACAGTTATTCTTGAAGAGTAACTAAGCTCATGCCTCTCAATAGTAGAATGGCGTTTAATAGAGGGATGTGGAGAAGAACGGGATGCTGAGATGAAGCCACATACACACATAGCCAAGAAGAATGGACAGCTGAATTCAAAAAACATCAACAATTTCTAGAATTTAAAATCCTGAATCATGACATGACACTAGTGGAATTCAGGTGTTTCTGGTACATGGACCGCTCTCACCCAATGTGAGGTTGAACTGTTGACCTTGTGTACATCCTACTTCACAAATGAGTCGGTCAGATACGCTAAGCCTATAGGCTGAAGATGATGCCCCAACACTGCGGAGAAACCTCAGATGACTGTCCAGGCAGCTGGCTGTTTCTGTCAACTCACAAATTTTTGGAAGTTGCTTGCATGTACTTCCTGTTTTTACTTTTGTTAGCTAATATTATTTCCTTCTTGGGTCTCTGAGGGAGTTGAAGATTAGTTAGTTATAGTTGAAGATTAATTAGGATAGAAAGTGAATTAGATACAATAGGATAGATAATGGAATTATTTTCTCTGAATTTGTCAAATACAAATGGACTAGACATTGTTTAGTTATTTATTACTTGTATATATTGTATATAGTTATTGTACTTTTGTATATAGTTTTTCTTATGTTAGTTATAAGCTTTTTCCTTTTTATTAAAATAGAAAAGGGGAAATATGGTGATATTATATTTGTACTAAAATGTTATTTGTATGTTAATAAATAAAGTTGCCGGGGGTCAGAGCTATTAGCAAGCCATAGGAAAGCCAGGCGGTGGTAGTGCATGCCTTTAAGTCCAGCACTTGGTAGGCAGAGCTAGGTAGATCTCTGTATGTTCAGGGATATAGCCAGCATTGGAGACACACGCCTTTAATCTCAATACCAACCATAGAAGACCTGGAGGTCTATACAGACAGGCAGTGACGAGACGGTCATGTGGTTGGGTTTACAACCAATGAGAAGGCAGAACCGAAAGTCTTCATAAAGACTTTAACACAGGAAGTAGCTCTCTTTCGGAGAGGTAGGACCACCGCAGGAGGAAGGGTAAGGTTTTAGCTCTTAGCTCTGACCTCTTGGCTTTCTTCTTTGCATTGGTTCTGTGTTTCTTATTTAATAAGATGGTTGGTTACATCTACAGTCCCCAGTCCATAGAAGAGAGGGACCTGATGAGCAGGCCCGACCTCAGAGACTGGTAACAATCTTCACACCAGCACCCTGAAATTCCCACTCCTAACAAGTTCCCAAAACTCTGACACCCACATACTATCTCCAGGCTCCCCACTTCCTTCCTGACCTGCAGAGAAACAGCACAGAGTCAGACCACCACTCTGCCTGTCCACCTGGACGGCCAATGGCACCTTAAATCTCCCACCCCCACATTTCCCTCTACCAGAGGGCCCTGCCCATTTGCCAGCCTCACACGAACTCAGGTCTCTCCCTTCCTGGAAAGGACCAGCCCTAAACCGGCAGCTCCAGGCAGACTGTCGTCGTTGGTGTCTCCAGGCTTTCCTTTACAGGCCCTGATGACAAGGACAGTGGCCGATCATAAAGCTGAGGTTGATTGACAGTAGTAAATTGGACGTGGTGTGTTCCTGCTGCGTTGTGGTAGCCCCTGTGACTAGCTAGCACAGTCACCGTACCCTAATTAGGGTTCCTGCTTGAAGCAAGGGTCTGGGAGAGCTTACCAGAGAACAACTGGTTGGCAGGGAACCTTTTTAATACAATTACCGGTGATGTCAGAGGAACAAGCTTGTGCTCTTTTTTTTGGTTTTGCTCTTTGTTTTTGAGGTAAGATACCTAGCCCAGACTGGCCTCCTCGAATTTCACGGTCCCCCTGCCCCCGCCCCCCTCCCACCTCCCTCTCTGCTACTAGAAGCCCAGAGAGGGACCTAATGAGGGTGGAGAGGGGACTCCACCCATTTGGTAAAGAGTTGAAATGGATGCAGTTCACTGGGGAAAAACATAAACACAGAGCACACCAGACCCTTTTAACAGGGAGGCGTGGGGGTGCGGGGGAGCAGGCTGATTAAAGATGACACCCGGGGCCAAGCCAGAAGACGTGCGGGCTCCCCTAGACACGTTTGCTGGAGAAGTTTTGGAGGATCATTCAAAGGAGGCCGTACTGGGCCCGCAGCAGCCCGTTCAAGAACTGGCTTGCACAGACAGGCAAAGCCCAGGCAGGCGCCCTGGCCTGGGGCCTGGGGCTGCCGGGCCGTGCAGGAGGCCGGGCTCGGGTGAGCCGCACTACCACCAGCCGCCGGCAGGTGTCGCTTCCCGGGCCCCGGAATCCACCGTGAGTTCAGCAAATGGAGGAGGCCGGGACGCGGGCAGAGAAACGGATTTCCTGGCCCGGGAACATCCTGGCTCTTGTTTCGGGGGTTGCGGGGGAGGGGGGAGTGTTTTTGTTTTTAAATCAGATACTTACAGGTCATTTACTGGGTGTCAGGCCCTGCAGGAGTGATTGAGTGTTCACGCAGGGACTCAGGTCCTGTCCCGGTCACCCTGACCTCAAAAGCAAGGAGGCTTTTTTTAGGCAGCCACATGATTTCTGATGCCCAGTGCTTGAACACTCAAGTTTGGGGAAGAAAACGCCCCAGCTCTCGAGCCAAGCAAGGACCTTTGTCTCTAGTTATAAGGTAAGAGGGGCTTTGCATTTCTTTAAACCCTCTTGTTCCCGGTGGCTTTAAAATCTTCACCGAGGGCTGAGTTTGCGCTGTGCTGGGGATGCAGCAGACAAAATCAGTCTTTAAGACCTTGGCTCCTAGGGGCCGCAACACGCAGATGACCGTGTAAGCGAGGGCATCCTAGCCTAATGTTGGCCCGACAGGCATTTTCACCCTACTGATGGCAGGGCCTAAGAAGGAGCCCGGAGCCTAGGGCAAGACCCAAACCCAGACCCAAGTGTCTAAGGGACAGGGTCCTGTGTGAAAGCCACTACTTGGGGCTAATGCTCAGAGGGGAACATCACGTTGGCCTTCCACCCAAGGGCAGAGGTGATAGAGGCATTCTGACCCCTGACCACTGAGCCTGATCCCTTACAAATTCATTCTGGACTGCCCCTGGGAGCCACCTTCTACTGTATATTTAACTTCTGCGAATCTGTATCCCAGAGTCTGGCTGAAGTTAGAAAGGGTGCACCCCAGCGCTACCTCTATGTAGTCCAGTTTCTGTTTATCTGTTGCTTGGTTTTAGGTTGTCTGTCTTTCATGCACTGAAATTGTTTGGGCTTTTTCTTTTCCTTTGTATTTTGAAATGTTTTAAAAATTCAGAATTCCAGGAAAGACTTTATATATACATATACATACATACATACATACATACATACATGTGTGTGTGTGTGTGTGTGTGTGTGTGTGTGTGTGTTTTACTCAATAGGCTAACAGAACACTAGCCATGTGGTTCCAACCTCTGGGGGTTTTAGTCTGCAAAAATCTCATCATACAACCAGAGAAATTATCACAAATTCCCACACCACACTTTGGGGCTGCATCTTGGCTCTTGGCCCGTTTGGAGAGGGTAGGAATGAGGCTAAGCTCGAGATGAGAGCTAAAAGCTGCCCAGCTTCCCACTCTGTTGGGTTTTGGCCCCTTTTCTCTGAATGGGGAAACAGAGTCCTCAATAAGCACCTTTATCTCTATCTGATAAATAAAACAATACAGGCCAGCAAGACGGCTCTGCCGAGAAGGACACTTGCTGCAAGCCTGATGACGTGATGCCGTCCCTGGAACCAACCTAGTGGAAGGAGAGGACTTCTTCTACAAGCTCTCCTCTGAGCTACACACACACACACACACTAAACAAATAAGTGTTTCAAAATATTTTATTTATTTTATTTATTTTTTTTTTTTTTTTGGTTTTCCAGACAGGGTTTCTCTATGTAGCTTTGGTGCCTGTCCTGGATCTTGCTCTGTAGACCAGGCTGGCCTCGAACTCACAGAGATCCGCCTGCCTCTGCCTCCGGACTGCTGGGATTAAAGGCGTGCGCCACCACGGCCTGGCTTTAAAATATTTTAAAAGCATACAAAACTCTATATTCAGTGTTCTCTGAACCGTGTGTCCTTTTTCTTAGTGCCCTTCTCAAAAGAAGTTCTGCCTTATAGAAAAAAACTACCCCACCACACACCTGTAATCCTAACACACCAGAGGCGGAGGCAGGAGGATTGCAAAGCCATGTTGTCCCTGCTAGGAACCGGAAGCTTCTAGAAACAAAGTTGCTGCCTGTGGTGGTGAGGTCTTCACTGTACTTGCTCCATCCCAGTTTCCCCTCAACAAATGATTTGGATGGATTTAGAATATTAATCTATTAAATCCTATCATATTATACTTGTTAAATTGTTCCAGTCTCTTAAAAGAATTTGGAGCTGGGTGTGGTAGCACATTCCTGAAATCCAGGCAGGAAGGTCACCAGTTCCAAAGCAGCCTGGCATACATACACAGTAAGACCCAATCTCAAAAGAAAAAAAAGATTAAAGCAATTTTCAAGAAGATGTAGAAACCCAGGTCTGACAACCTAACAGATGACATATTCCCTTTGTATCTGCCACTGATTCTTCAGCGTGTGTGGCAGTTTGAACGAGACATGTCCCCCACAGGCTCATTATTTGGACACTTGGTGCCCCGTAGGTGGCGCTGTTTGAGGCTATAGAACTTTCAGGAAGTGGAGCTTTTGCTGGAGGAAGTATGTCACTGGGGATGGGCTTTGAGGGCGACTATTCTCGCTCCACTTCCTGTTTGCTCTCTCTGTTTCCTGTTTGCTGTTGAACATATGATCTCTCAGCTTCCTACTCTGGTCACCTGCCAAGCTTCCCCCACCGTTATGGATTCTCCTTCTGGAACCACGAGCCTAAATAAGCTCTTTGTTTCGTAAGTGGCTTTTGGTCGTGGTGTTTTGTCACGGCAGCAGATACAGTGCACTCTTTATAACAATGTTGTCTGGAGTGAAGCTGGAGATCGAGCCTTATACCAAGCAGCAGAGCCCTCCGTGGAATCTGGGATGAGCAACACTTCCGAGAAGCCATGATTCATCTTGCAAATCACTCTTGGTGTCCCATCTGTGAAGAGGCCCCAAAATAGCTTGACCACACGGCAGCCATGACAGGCTTAGGGGCCTAGACACAGCCTCTGTGACAGGCTTACTGGCAGACAACACCCAGATCCAGGAAAAGCCTCCAGCTGATACCACCCAAGGACCCACCCAGGGGTGAGGAAGTACCTGACATCCCAAACATTCCAACCATTAGATAAGGTGGCCAGATGTCTTTGAGTCTAGCACACACCTATTTTTTGTTTTACAGATACCCCAACTTCTGCTATGATAAAAACTCTGCCCCACCTGAGCTCGGGGCTCTCTGCTCTCACCGCTGTGTCGGACAGACAGAGGGACCAAGCTCTGGAGCTTGAAATAAAGGCTCTTTGCTTTTCCATGCGAGATTCGGTCTCTGTGGTGGTCTTTTGGGGGTTCCCGAGGTCTGGGCATAACACCATCACGTCTCCTACATCTCTGCGTTATCAACAAGTGCTCCACACCTGACTTCTGTCTAGCTGTCATTGAAATCTCTGCACTGCCTTGGCCTTCCACCCCGTTCTGTATGTTTAAACAGTGGAGTTTAGTTCACTTATGTCTCGTGTTTTTACCTGCTGCTCTTTCACCAATCCTGGATTTTCCATCCCACCCCAGAAGTCAACATCGGCCACTAGCCACACCTAGAAGCTGGCCTCCTTTTGACTGTGTGACAGATTCCCAAGTGAATTACACATGTTCCTGGAAATGTGTTAGTCAGGACCATCTGGATCATATTTTCAGTGTACACTCAACTGCTCAGCCACGCAGTTGCTACAGGTATTGATCACCCCTTCCCCCAGCCAGGTACCTCCAGAATGAAGAGTCTTTTTGTAATACAAATGTAATGCTCTCTGGGCTGGAGACTGGCTCAGTGGTTAAGGGCACACACTTCTCTTGCAGAGGACCAAGTTCGATGCCCCAGCACCCACATGTGGCAGCTCACTACTGCCTGTAACTCCAACTCCAGGTAATCTGATGCCCCTTTGACCTCCAACCGTACACGCAACCACACACACACACACACACACACACACACACACACACACACACACACACTGGCACTTGCACGCAAAGAAGTTACTTTTTGAATATTATTTAATTAAAATAAATGAAAATGGTTTTTAAAATGTAATGCTTTCTGACATGGACTTCTGTTCATCTCTTCTGTTTGCTCAAATGTACCATACACCTTAAAACACAGTTCTAACAAACTAGAGCTGCTGTGAGTTAAACACCAATAAATCCAAAGCCTAGGTTGGACATGATGGCCTTCTGCCTGGGAATTCCTTAACCGTCTACCTTCAGATTCAGAAAAATAAATAGGCTTTCTCTCTCTCTCTGCATGTGTGTGTGTGCGCATGCATGTGAATGTGCACGCCACTGCATGGGTGTGGAGGTCAGAGGACAACCTTGGGTGTTGGCCCTCCCCTCCACCTTGTGTGTTGTTTTCGTGCGGCATATACCAGACATGCTGGCCTGCAGGCTCCCGGGGATTCTCCTGTCTCGGCTCCTCACTCACTTCCCCATCAGAATACTAGTATTACAGATGCTTGTCCCATTCATCCATCTCTGTGTGGGTTCTGGGGATTTGAACACAAACTGCTTTTACACACTGAGTCAGTTCCCCAGGCTTTTTTTTTTTAAACATAATTTCTTTATTGAATTTTTGGGATTTCACATCATGCACCCCAACTCTGCTCACTTCCCAGCCTCTCCATATCCTCTCCTCCCCACTGCAGCACCACCCAAAGGAAAATTAAAAAAAAAAATCAAACCCAAGCAAACAAGCAAAAAGAAAAGGAAAAACAAAACAACCCCTTCACCCCTCCACCTCTCCCTGTCTCCAATCCTCTTCACTCATCCTGGTGCTTCACTTGCCAATGTTCATTGCAGTGAGTCACTGGTCTGGTTCAAGGCCTCTGGTTTCTGGTGCTCCATCATCACTGGATCCTCACCGGAACTCCTCTCGGGTATCCATCCCTTGGGTGCCTCCAGTCATGGAGATCCTGCTGGCATCATTTCACAGGACCAGTCCCTTCACGAGCTCCAGCAGGTCCTCCATGGGACAGATGTCGGGCTGTGGGCCTGGGTGGTAGTTGAGCTGGTCGGTCTGTGTCACTATGGCTGTCCATCTCAGGAAGGCAAGGGGCAGAGCCAGCTCCCCTGCACCATGCCATCAGGGTCAGTCCTCCCTTGCCCATGGTGGTGAGGAGCGGGGCCATCTCTCCCAAGTGGGGTGGGGTGGGGGGCTTGTTGGCAAACGGGGTCAGAAGCTGTGTGAGGGCAGGAGCCACGTTTGTCTCGCCCTGCACTCTGTCCTAGAGTCAACCACTGTAGGTACACTCCGTAGGGCAAGAGCCTCAGGAAACATTTCCTGACAGATAAATGAAAAATGTATGTGTGCACAAAGGCCACTCCATCTGTGATTCATAAAAGAAGTGCAGAGGAGCAAATACAGACCCAGTCAGTGCCTTCTGGGAGGGAATGTGAGGGCAGAGGTTGAAACGCCATCTGAATTAATCGGCTCTCCATTACTGTAGCAAATACTTGAGATAAAGAGTTACCGAGAGAGGGGTTTATTTCAGCTCACTGTTGAGTTGACTCTTTGCTGGTTGGGCCCATGACCGGGGCCTGGGCTAAGGCAGAACATTAGAAATGGACTGTGTGGAGCAGGGCTCACACAGAAGCAACCTGGAAAGAGAAAGAGAAGGAAACAGAAAAGGGCTGGTATACCAGCATCCCCTTCGAGGGCACACTCTCAATCCTAACTTCCTCCCACGAGACCCCCTCTCTAAAGGACTCTCCCATCACCCTGTAGTGCCCCAGGCTGGCATTGAACCAAGGCCTGAGAGACGTTCAAGAGCCAAATTATAGCAGTACCCAAGGTATTGAAATCAGGTAACAGTCTTGATCAGCAGTTTTCAAACATTCCGATCTCAGCACCTCACACTTAAAACCTTTGAGAACCCCCAAGAGATTATTAACTGTCAATACTTACACAGAGAATAAAACAAAAATCAAAGATGTACTGACTTACTTAGAATAACCAATCAATCCTACATCAACATGACGTGTATTTTTTTTGTTTTTGTTTTTGAGACAGGGACTCACTGAGTAGCCCTGGCTGGCCTGGAACTCACAATGTAGACCTCAGGCAGGGGTCCTGGCTATGTCAAAGCCATCTGTCTGCTCTTGGGCTTGAAGAGACAGGCTGATTTTCATGTCATGCTTATGCCGAGCCAAGATAACCACTTCCGACCGACAGTTTGGGGGTTTGTTAGTCATTCCTTTGCTGCTTTGTAGCCTCTAGAGAAGAAATCTCATGATGCGGCCCTGGCTGGCCTTAACTCAGGAGCTTCCCGCCCCGGCCAGCCAAGTGCTGGGATTAGGTGTGCCACGGCACTTGGACTACCTGAAAGCTTGACCGTTTGATTGAGAAATGTCCCCCAGAGGCTCAGGAATTTGAACACTTGGTGCTCAGTTGGGCGTGCTATTTGGGGCGGTGGGGCGGCCTTGTTGGAGGAAGTATCACTGGAGGAGCTGTGGGGGTCCATAGCTTAGCCCACTTCCGGTCTGCTCTTAGCTTCCTACTTTTTCTGCTATGCCTCCCGACCACAGGGGATTCTGATCCCTCTGGACCTGTGGGCCGAAGTCTTTCCTTCATTTGCTCATGGTGCTGTATCATGGCAACAGATCCAGATGTACCTGAGACACAACACAGCCCCAAGCACCCACCAGGAGTTTTACTGCCATTTCTCAATACCGTGGAGTTCACTGAGGACCGCACGCATGCCAGGCAAGGTCTCTATCACTGAGCCACAGCCCTAGCTGCCTCTCCTTGTTATTTTGAGAGAGGGTCTCACTAAGTTTCCCAGGCTGGCCTTGAACTCCCTCTGTAGCCCACACAGGCGCTGAACTTGCAGGCCTTTGCCTCAGCCTCCCAAATGGCTGGGAGTTACAGGTCTGTGCCACCAGGGCTAGTCTGCGGCGAGGTCTTCATAGCCACTCCCTCACAGAATTCTGGAAGGCTTTGCAGGATCTGAACACACAGTATCCACCCTCAGAAGGCTTCCACAGGAGGCACAGGCACCACCACTCTATGCCAGGCCAGCCGGATTAGAAAGCAGCATCTGCGGGAGCTTGCCAGCCCCAGAGGGCGAGCACATAGTTCACCGCAGTTAGCAATTGCCTCGGCAGTATTTACTGAGGGCACATACCCGGGCGCTTGAGTGACAGGAGCCCCCAGGTTGCCAGGGAGGAGGCTGGTAATTTTGCTTCTAAGCATCAGCTGCTTCTCCCTCTAGGCAGCACTCCCGAGAGTCGTGACCCTCCAGGGCTGGTGGAGCCACTGACTTTGAAGAGGGCCATTTTGAACAGCTGGAAACAATATGCAGCGTGGAAGAGGAAGTCGCCCAGAGGACTGGCTTTCCTCCTTCGCTGTTTCAGAGGTGGGAAGACGGTGGGTGTAGTGGACTACGACCACGGAGAAGCGTATACCTCTCCACCCAGGCAGCCGGGTGATGGGCCTCGGTTTTCACAGCTGCAAAATGAAGAGCTCAGGTGCCACCGTCTTTCATGTCCCTTTCATCTACGGTCTCCGTGAGCTGTAAAGATTTACGTAGAACTCCGTCTTGATTTTATTATTCCTCGTTCATCATTTTCCGCCGGGGCCAGTGGCAGCCTGTGCATACGGGAGTAAGTGGTTCATGCTCCCTGGGATGATGGAAGAGGTGCTGAAAAACCAAAGGAGCTCCCCTAGCACTCTGCCACTGAGAGCCTGTAGCCCCACCCCCACACCCCCACATCCCCACCCCCATCCAGACAGGGCTGAAGGCATTGTCTCCACATGGTCTCAAGTTCCTAGGGCAGATAACTACATGGCCTGTGGTTCTTGTAGAGCCTTTCAGCCTCTGGGCACCCTGGGAATGAGAACAGCATCCAGAGAGACACAGCCACCCACCAGGCAAGGTGTAGGGCACAGGGCCCCACAGTGACAGATAGATAAGGAATCGGTGGGGTACACAGGGCAGTCACCAGCACAGAGAGCAGCGAGTGCTAGGCGGGAGAGTGGCCCTAAGTCTCTGCAGCTGCAGAAGGTATTACTCCACACTCTACACTGTGATGGTCTGAAAGAAAATGGCCCCCAAAGGGAGCGGCACTATTAGCAGGTGTGGCCTTGTTGGTATGGTATGTTTGTAGGTACGTTTTTGTTGAAGGAAGTTGTGTCTTCTGTGAGGGCGGGCTTTGAGGTTTCTCACGCTCAGGATACTGCCCAGTTGTCTCAGTCGGTTTCCTGAGGCCTGCAAGATGTAGGACTCTCAGGTACTTCTCCGTCGCCATGTCTGCCTGCACACTGCCATGCTCCCCGCCATGATGATAATGGACTGAACCTCTGAAGTGAAAGCCACCACCTCAATGAAATGTTTTCCTTTATAAGAGTTGCTGTGGTCACGGTGTCTCTTCACAGCAATGGAAACCCTGACGGACATGCACTAAGCTTCATTTGATCATCTGCTGTCCCCCGGGATGCCCAGCAGAAGGGGGTCTCTGACCACCCCCCAGGGCTTGAGCCCTGCTATGGCACTGTTCCTCAAATTCAAGTGCTAGAAGCTAGTCTCCATGCAGCAGGCTGGGGTCGGGCCTCACGAGAAGCCATTCTAACTTCAGGGGTGAGTAATCCAGTTATCAAGCAAGTGGAGGCAGGAGAGGGGCATGGAGAGATGGATCGGCAGTCAAGACCACCTGCAGAGAACCCAGGTTCAGTTCCCAGCGCCCACATGGGGCTTACAACTATCTGTAACTCCCGTTTCCCGGGATCAGAAGGCACAGATGGGTCTCCTGCTTCCTTTTCTCCTTACCGGGGCTTGGGTATCGAGGTATAGCAATGCCCCTCCCTGCTGGCTTCAGTTCTTAACCCAAAATAATGGAGAGCAGCTATTGGCCAAGAGAACTTCCCAGCGTTCCTGGGATAGCTTAGCATGGTGGCTCATATCTGTAGTTCTAACACTCAGGAGTCAGAGGCAACAGGATCACAGCAAGTTTGAGGCCAGCCTGCATTACATAGAAAGTTCCAGGCTCAGCAAGACTACACAGAGAGACTGTCTCCAAAAATAAATAAATAAGCCACCAGACAGCACCCTGAGGTGTTTTTCTACCGTATCACTTCCTGAACAATTCCCTCCGCACTCGGCTGGAACATGTGTGGACACCAGATGTGAACTCAATCTTCTCACTCCCTCCCTTGTCAAATCAGTTCGTTTTCGGGTGGGCGTGGGAGGGGGCTTGAGGGTGTGCCCTGGAGACTGAACACACAGGACCATGGAAGCAAAGAACCTCCTTGGGGGACCCTCCAACCATTTTGACAGGGTGAAACAGAAAAGAGCAGACAGTCATGTTGGACCATAAATGTCTCATCATCTTATCTCCCCCCACCCTGAGGCATCCATCTCCTTCATCTCCAGAGCAAATACCTTGAGAAGTATCCCCAGGGCCAGAAACCTGTTTGTCCCAAGATGTCCTCATACAGTCCATCAGCAATGACTGTGTCACACTCAGTAAGCCTTCAAAACTGTAGCTGGGTCAGCCCCTCAGTACTGCATATTGTCTTTGCAGAATATGGGAGCTGGGGCGACTTTTAAATCTTGTTGAATGGTGCAGTAATTTTGCACAGGGAGGGATACTGGTCGAGGGCCCAGGGAAATTCCCTCAGAAACCGCAGGGGACTTGAGTTATGCAGCCCTATCACAGACTTGGCTGCAGTAACACCCTGAGGGTTGAGGAGGCAGCTGAGCTGAGTGCATCCTTTGTGGAACTCCTACCACCACCCATCGACTTGGCCTGTGCTCTAAACCAGGTGTGGCTCACTCAGCCTGTCTGAGGCCCAACCAGGTTGTTCAAAGCCTCCCGAACTCTAAGTCAAATCAGGAGTGTTGGAGTCATTTTTGAGACCCAGAGACCCAGGAAGAGCTGTGTGTTCATGGCCAAGCCCCTAGCCTACCCACACTTCAGTCTGTCTAAGGTGGGACTAAAGGAGACACATAAATCGTTATGAGATCGGTGCCAATGAAGTCGGAGAGGCTGTTTGCAGGGTGCCGGGCACATCAGCTAGATTTTACTACGTGCAGGCTTCGAGACCCAGCTAGCCGGCCCAAGGGAAACCAGGAGCTGGGCACACACCCTCATCATACCCAGGCTCCAAGCACCCGAATTGGGGAGGTGGATCCCCGGAAGCCCAAAAAGCCGCCATCCATTCTGAGAGCAGGAACGCCCCCCACTTTCTTCCCTGGGTGGTCTCACCTTGACTGAGGCCACCTGATGGTTGCACCCACCTTCCCGGGCAGAGCAACACCAACACCAGATTCGGCTGTGGGGGGACAGCTTCCCCGCCTCACTCGCTGCCTGCTCTCCTCTGCCTCTCCCTGGGTCCCTCCCTCCAAAACAAAACGTGGGGCTACCCTGGCCACAGCTCCAAAGCACAAACACGGCGGACACGGGAGTGAGGCCGCCGTGGGCGGTCTGCAGGCGGCGGACGCAAAGGGGAGCTAGCTGCGAGCCCAAACTTGCTCTTAGGAATTCCGGACCGAGGGAGACTCTAGGGACCACATTCTGCCCCAGTTTGTGTGAGCGAAACCCAGGCGTAGCCAGGAGCCCTGCAGAAGAGAGGGAGATGGGGAAGAGGAGGAGAGGGGGGAGGGAGGGGGAGGGGACGAGGGGGGGAGGGGAGGGGAAGAAGCCTGGGAAAGATGCAGGGGGGGAGGGGGAGGGAGATGAAGGAGGGGGAGGGAAGGAAAGGGAGGGAGAGGGGACAGAAAGCAGGGGGAGGAAGAGACCGTGCACGGAGCCTGTGCCGGGAAGGGGGGAAGCCTCAGGTAGTTGGGGTGGGGAGTGCAGGGAGGTGGGAAGGAGGGGGCGGGGCGGCCACGGAGCCCTTGACCTCGGTGCGGGGGCTTTGCTGTCCGTCGGTCTGTCCACCGATCTATCCATCACGGGCTCCTGGGAGGCTCCGTGGGCTTCCCGGGGAGCAGGGCTTCCCCGAGCGGACCCCGCAGCCCCCTGTGGTACTTACTTCTCGTGGGCTTCACGCTGGAGGACTCCAGGTGCGAGGCGGAGCCCGTGTCCTGCAGGCTTCCGTGGGTGCCCAGTCCTGCGGGCTTCCGTGGGCTGAGCCGCGGACCCGGCGGTGCTGCAAGCCCCTCCGCCCCTGTGCGCTGCACGCGTGCAGCCTGGACTCTGCACTGACTTCGCTCGGCTCGGTTTCCGTCCTGGTGGGTTAACCTCGCCTCGCTCGATGACGTTGCAAAAAAAAAAAAAAAAAAAATAGAGGCTTAGAGGGAGAGGTTATCTTTAGCCCTGCTGGAAATCAGTTAAGTCAGCAACCCCGAACGCGGTGCCAATTCTGAGAGTATTGATAATGGAAACAGTAACAACAAATTTTAGCCAGCCTATAGGCGTTCTGCATAAAGCAGTGGGGTGAAATCTCACCAGTGGGGAGAACCCGGAGACAGCAAACTTCTTAGGATGTTTGTCATATTGTGGAGTGGTAAGCCTCACACACTGCGTGTAGTTCTTAGTGTGCACGCGCGTATGTTTCTGAGAGAAATATTAAAAGATATTATTCTAATGAGTGCTCACCAGCCATCCATGTCATACAAGAACAGGGCACAACAACTGATAATCTTCCAAAAACATTAACAGCTCTACCTTTAAAATGGTCAACAGACAAGCCTGTATGGGTTCAGCAATGGCCTTTAACAACAGAGAAACTCCAGGCTTTACAAGAGCTGGTGGAAGAACAGTTAAATGCTCATCATATTGAAGAATCAACCAGCCCTTGGAATTCTCCTGTATTTGTTATAAAAAAAAAAATCTGGTAAATGGAGAATGGTAACAGACCTTAGAGCAATTAACAAAGTAATTCAGCCAATGGGCTCTTTACAATCTGGAATTCTTTTACCTACTCTGTTACCAAAAGGCTGGCCTCTCATAGTTATTTATTTAAAAGACTGTTTCTTTTCAATACCCTTACAAGAAAAAGACAGAGAAAGATTTGCTTTCACAGTGCCTACTTATAATAATTCTCAACCGGTTAAAAGATTTCAATGGAGGGTTCTCCCACAGGGAATGTTGAATAGCCCAACTTTGTGCCAATATTTTGTAAAACAGCCATTAGAAGTGGTACGTAAAAAATTTCCTAAATCTATAATTTATCATTATATGGATGACATTTTATTAGCTGATTCAAATGCAGATACTTTAGAAAGAATGTTTGAAAAAGTAAAGAAAATTTTGCCTTGCTGGGGATTACAAATTGCTTTAGAAAAGGTACAAAGAGGAGATTCTATTAATTATTTAGGATATAAAATAGAACTTCAAAAAATTAGACCTCAAAAAGTGCAAATTAGGAGAGATCGACTACAGACTCTTAATGACTTTCAAAGATTATTTGGAGACATTTCTCATTTAAGAACTATTGTTGGGGTAAAAAATGATGAACTGAATAATTTGTTTAAAACCTTAGAAGGTGATAAGGACTTAAATAGTCCAAGAGAATTATCACCTGAAGCTGAGAAAGAATTGGCCTTGGTAGAAAAGAAAGTACATGAAGGGCACGTAGATCGTATTGATCCAAAGCTGGATTGCATTTTGGTTATTTTACCTTCTAGGCATTCCCCAACAGGAATATTAATGCAAAGGGAAGATATTATATTGGAATGGATATTTTTACCAAATAAACCAAATAAAAAATTAAAAACTTATGTGGAAAAAATCTCTGACTTGATTTGGAAAGGAAAATTGAGACTTCGTCAATTAGCAGGAATAGACCCAGCAGAAATTGTCGTACCTTTAACTAAGGAGGACATTGAAAAATTATGGATAGAAAATGAAGCTTGGCAAAAAGCTTGTAGTAATTTTTTGGGAGAAATTAACAGCAAATATCCCAAAAGCAATAGAATTGATCTTATAAAGAGAGCTGATTGGATCTTGCCTCAAATTGTGAGGAAAAAACCCATATCTGGAGTTCGTACATTTTATACAGATGCCAACAAACAAGGAAAGGCAGGTTACAAATCAGAAAATTTAAGTAAAGTGGTTCAAAGTCCTTATAATTCAGTTCAAAAATCAGAATTGTATGCTATTCTGTTGGTATTAATGGATTTTTCAGAACCTCTCAATATAGTAACTGACTCTCAGTATGCTGAAAGAGTAGTATTACATATTGAGACTGCAGAATTTATCCACGATGCTTCAGAATTAACTTCATTATTTATTCAATTACAAGATATAATCAGAAAACGGAGTCATCCTTTATATATAACTCACATCCGATCCCATACTGGTCTGCCAGGCCCTCTAGCACAAGGCAATGATGAGATTGATAAATTATTGATAGGAAATGTGCTGGAGGCCTCAGAATTTCATAAAAAACATCATGTAAATAGTAAAGGTTTAAAAAAGGATTTTTCCATAACCTGGCAACAAGCCAAAGAAATAGTAAAGAAATGTCCTACTTGTTCCTTCTACAATCAAACACCATTACCAGCAGGATGTAACCCAAAGGGTACTCAGAGGAATGAAATCTGGCAGATGGACGTGTTTTACTTTGCAGAATTTGGAAAACTGAAATATGTACACCACACTATCGGTACTTATTCAGGATTTCAATGGGCAACTGCTTTGAGTTCTGAAAAAGCTGATTCTGTAATCACTCATTTGCTAGAAGTTATGGCCATTATGGGTATACCTGCACAAATCAAAACTGATAATGCTCCATCATATGTCTCTGTTAAAATGAAACAGTTTTTTGCTTATTATAATATAAACCATGTTACAGGTATACCACATAATCCTACAGGTCAAGCAGTTATAGAAAGATCAAACAGAACTCTAAAGGATATGCTAAATAAGCAAAAAGGAGTAACAAAAACCCCCAGAAATAGACTACATAATGCTCTATTAACTTTGAATTTTCTCAATGCCAATGAGAAAGGAACAACAGCTGCAGAGAGACATTGGATAATAGAAAAAACTACAGAATTAAATCAACCTATATACTTTAAGGATGTGCTGACCTCAGAATGGAAACCAGGGTATGTGTTACGTTGGGGACGAGGTTTTGCTTTTATTTCTACAGGAGAAGATAAGTTGTGGGTACCATCAAAATTGATAAAGGTTCGATTTGAACAAGAGAGACCTCTTAATTAGAGGAGGTGATAGTTCATCAACTATCGTAAACATCCAATTTAAACTAACTTACACCAGTAACACATGCCTTTTCATTTAATCAGATAACTTGTCAAAAAGGAACATCCCCAAAAAACCTTGGGGAAAGGTTTTTGTTTTTGTCTTTTAGGAGAATGAAGGTTAACGAATTTGAAGAACACTGGACAAATGAGACAACTGAAGAAAAGGAACAAATCATCTATCCTAAGAAACAGAGTGAAATGGCGTATGGGTATGTTATCTAAAAAAATTTTATGTCTTCCTAAATGTTTGTTTCTGCTTTTCTTTAAAGATTTAACACTATTTAACTTCTAATAGTCCCAGTTCAATTAAAATTTAAAGCTGACTTTGGAGTTGGAGAATGGCTCTCTCCTTCTTTAAACTCAAGCATGTTGTTAAAAGGAAAATGCAAACTCCCTGTATCATGCCAGAGGAAAAGAGCCATCTTCTGCTATGGGACAGGAGAAAAGCCAAATTAATTAAGGGACTATTCTATTACGAATCTCAACTCTTTGATTCTATTCTGATTCTTTAAACTTTTCTTAAAGTATGAATTTTATATCAAAATTTACAAGATCAATATATATAGATATATATACATTTTAAACTTTGTTAAGATATAAATGGTCATATAGAGTACTAACTAATTCTAAAAAGTCGCATATATAGTCTTTGTGTTCGAGTCTCTTATCAGTTTTTTGCAGGAAATCACCGTTAGGCCTAACATCAACTGAAGTCTCCAGGAAGAAGATGGGGCCCCACAACAACAACAATTCCACGTGGACAATAATAACATCACTAAGCTGACAAACATCATCTACAGATCAGCTTTGAACTACAAAGTGCTCAGAGCAATTTTGAGAAGAGCTAGCTGAGATGATCCAGTCTCAAAGACTACTTGAATAAGGATTTGAGATAAACCCTGAATTTTGGCATTATACACAGACTGGATAACGAAGGATATATTTACCTTTCCTAGAATTTGACAATTAACCTAAAATTTTTCTTTCAGGATAAAGATACCTTCGCTCATACCCAGCAGGAAGCAATTTCAAGAATACAACGCCCACATTCCCAAAGAGGTGGTGTGGGGCGGTTGGTTTTTTTGGTCTTTTAATGGGTTTTGGGTCTGGGATAATTTTCATTGATTAGGGGGGTTGGTTACAAGTTGTTGTCAAGGGTTAGGAAAAAGGCTAAGCAAAGGAGATTAGATTTAAGGTTCTTATTAAAAAAAAAAAAGAAAAAAAAAGAAAGAAAAGAAAAATGTAAATACTTTACATTGGATTGGATTGTTTTATATTGTATACAAATTATATATATTGAAATTGATATTGTTAGAAAATGTTATATATATTTTTCTAATTGTACCGTTCATCTAACAATGTAATGCAATTTTCTGATCCTTGAATGTTATTACCAACTATTAGGATATAAAGAAATGAAAGTTAGTAGTTAGATATTATAATAGAACTTGTAGTTATATTAGGTATGTTTTCAAGATTGAGTAGATATATTTTAGATAGACAGGTTATCTTCAAACCCTTCAGAGATCTACAGAATATGGCATTTAAAATGTTTTAATAACTTAGAAAATTTTTCTTTTTTGTTATGACTATGAGACATGTCGGCTCCTGGCAGTACCAATCTACTTCAGAGAAAATATGGGCATTGAAGAAACTGCATATGGAGTTAACTTTCATTGTGACAAAAGTTAGCCACTGGACAACAAAGTATCCCCGAATCAACAGGACAAAATGGACAAACAGGACATAAAACAAAGGATTACTGATTCTTGCCAAAACAAGTGTGGTTATGGCTTTATCAAAAGGCATCTTCAGAGGCCAGGACAATATGGCACCATCCCTGAAGTGGCCTTCGCAATTCGAAAAAGGTACAGTGCCCTTTTCTTCGAAGGCAGCTGAACAGGCAGTGGGCCGATGGCCTCTGATGTGCAATGGAACAGCAGCTGAAACAGTTATTCTTGAAGAGTAACTAAGCTCACACCTCTCAATAGTAGACTGGCATTTGATAGAGGGATATGGAGAAGAATGGGATGCTGAGATGAAGCCATATATACACAGCCAAGAAGAATGGACAGCTGAATTAAAAAACCATCAACAATTTCCAGAATTTAAAATCCTGAATCATGACATGACACTAGTGGAATTCAGGTTTTTCTGGTACATGGACTACTCTCACTCAATGTGAGGTTGAACTGTTGACCTTGTGTACATCCTACTTCACAAATGAGTCTGTCAGATATGCTAAGCCTATAGGCTGAAGATGATGCCCCAGCACTTCGGAGAAACCTCAGGTGACTGTCCAGACAGCTGTCTGTTTCTGTCAACTCACAAATTTTTTGGAAGTTGCTTATGTGCACTTCCTGTTTTTATTTTTGTTAGCTAATATTATTTCCTTCTTGGGTCTCTGAGGGAGTTGAAGATTAGTTAGTTATAGTTGAAGGTTAGTTAGTTATAGTTGAAGATTAATTAAGATACATTTTGGACTTACCAAAATAGGATAGATAATGAAATTATTTTCTCTGAATTTGTCAAATACAAATGGACTAGACATTGTTTAGGTATTTATTACTTGTATATATTGTATATAGTTATTGTCCTTTTGTATATAGTTTTTCTTATATTAGTTATAAGCTTTTTCTTTTTTTTCCTTTTTATTAAAATAGAAAAGGGGAAATATGGTGATATTTTATTTGTATTAAAATGTTATTTGTATGTTAATAAATAAAGTTGCCCGGGGGTCAGAGCTATTAGCAAGCCATAGGAAAGCAGGGCAGTGGTAGCGTACGCTTGTAATTCCAGCACTTGGTAGGCAGAGCTGGGTAAGTCTCTGTGTGTTCAGGGATACAGCCATTATTGGATACACATGCCTTTAATCTTAATACCAATCATGGAAAACCTGGAGGCCTATACAGACAGGCTGTGAGGAGGCGGTCATGTGGTTGGGTTTACAACCAATGAGAAGGCAGGACAGGAACTCTATATAAAGACTTTAACACAGGGGTAGCTCTGGTTCGGAGAGGTAGGACCACCGCAGGAGGAAGGGTAAGGTTTTAGCTCTTAGCTCTGACCTCTTGGCTTTCTTCTTTGCATTGGTTCTGTGTTTATTATTTAATAAGAAGGTTGGATACATCTACACGCGTACATGTGAAAGTCGTGCAACGAGAGGGATCATTTCCGCTCTGAAACAGCTTTGACCCTTAAGTGCAGGCAAGTCCAACTTAGAAAATCCTCAAATGCTATTATTATTATTATTATTATTATTATTATTATTATTGTTGTTGTTGTTGTTGTCTTTAAAATTAGCTCAAAGACCAGGAAAACCACACACTTAATACTGGCCCGAAGATCACTTCAGAATAAGGCAGCCCTGCAATGATAAGGAAAATTAATAGACCCAGTTGAATTAAAAAAGAAAAAGACTGGCAGTGGTGGTGGCGCATGCCTTTAATCCCAGCACTCGGGAGGCAGAGCCGGGCGGATCTCTGTGAGTTCGAGGCCAGCCTGGTCTACAGAGTGAGATCCAGGAAAGGCACAAAGCTACACGGAGAAACCCTGTCTCGAAAAACCAATATATATATATATATATATATATATATATATATATATATATATATATATATATATATATATAAAAGAAAAAGAAAAAAGTCCTTCTGGCCACATCTGACCCACACCTGAAAAAGCTGTGCGTGTGCCATTAAATCAACCATACTAACCCGTGAGACCTTCACGTGAGCAAGCTCTCAGAGAGGAAGCTGGGAGCTCCCACTCAGCCACGTCACAATCAGGCTTGTAGCTTGATGCCCTGGGATCCTGTGTTCTCTATCAGAGACAGTGTGGGAGCTCCGGGGGTGGTATGGACTTATCCTGCAGCTTGTCTGGTGTCCTTGTTTGTTTTGAGACCCACCTGTGTCTGCCTCCCATGACATTTCCAATTGGGATCCGTCTCAAGGAAAGCTGGTCTTGGTGTCTTTGAAGTATGACACTGCCTGGCCACTGAAGGCTACCCGCTCTTCAAGACTTGTAGGCAAGGTCTGTACATATTCGATGTGACGGCACAAGTGCTTTTAACCACTGAGCATTCGCTCCAGCACCCCCACTTTCTTTGTTTGTTTTGAAACAGGGTCTCACTATGGCTGGCCTAGAATTCACTGTATAGACCAGGCTGGCCTCTGCCTTCTGAGTGCTGGGATTAAAAGTGTGGACCACCACACCCATCCTTAACTTTTTTATTATTATCTTACTGTTTTATGAGTACGGGTATATGGGAGTTTTGCCTTCGTGGTATGCATGTGCACTGTGTGCGTGCAGTGCCCACAGAGACAAGAGAGTGTCAGATCCCTGGAACAGGAATCACAGATGGTTAAGAACACTGACTGCTCTTCCAGGGGATCTGGGTTTGATTCCCAGCACCCATGGCAGCTCACAACAATCTCTTAACTCCAGGGCCAGGGGAGCTGACACCTTCTTCTGGCCTCAGCAGGCAATCCACACATGGTACACAGACATACATGCAAGACAAAACACTCATTCATATAAAATAAAATATTTTTTTTTTGCTGGGCCGTGGTGGCATATGCCTTTAATCCCAGCATTTGCGAGATAGAGGCAGGTGGATCTCTGAGTTCAAGGCCAGGCTGGTCTACAGAGTGAGTTCCAGGATAGCCAGTGTTACACACACAAACCCTGTTTTGAAAAAAAATAAATAAATAAAAATCTTTTTTAAAAATCTAACTAATGCGGGGCAGTGGTGGCGCACGCCTTTAATCCCAGCACTCGGGAGGCAGAGCCAGGCGGATCTCTGTGAGTTCGAGGCCAGCCTGGGCTACAGAGTGAGTTCCAGGAAAGGCGCAAAGCTACACAGAGAAACCCTGTCTTGAAAAAACCAAAAAAAAAAAAAAAAAAAAAAAAAATCTAATTAACTTAATAAAACAAAAGTTCAGAAATTTCACATTTTCTATTTCCTGCTGTGCAGCAGGCTTCTCTTGGGCCTCAAACCAGCTCCCAAATCATGACGTAGAGATTCATTATTAGTTATGAATGCTCGGCCTTATCTTATGCTTGTCCCACTAGCTCTTATAACTTAATTTAACCTGTTTCTTTTCATCCATGTTTTGCCTCAGGGATTTTTACCTTTCATTCTGTATGTCCTACTCTGTGTCTAGCTGGATGGCCCTGGGCTTCTCCTTCTCTTGTTCTCTCTCTCCCCTCCAACAATTCCCCCTCCTACTTATTCTCTCTGCCCGCCAGCCCCACCTGTCTCTCCTCTGCCCAGCTATTGGCCGTTCAGCTTTTTATTGGACCAATTAGGTTCCTTAGGGAGGCAAAGCAACACATCTTTACATCGTTAAACAAATCCAATGTAAACAAATGCAACACACCTTTATATAGTTAAAGTAATAATCCATAACATTGCTGTAGTTATTTTTTTCTTTATTTTCTCATGAGTTGAGGTGCAGTAAAGATAACAAAATGGAACTTGGTCCTCTACAAATCATAATCACTGCTTACCAAGAACGTGAGGAAAATTCATTTTTGATTTCATGGATATATTCTCTTCCGTGAGCTTACATTGAAGGTCAAAGTACCTGGAATGCAGATGTCTTCATTTTAGGGTGAAGGTGAACACAGCAAAAGATGAGGTACACACCTGTTATTCTAGTACTTGGGATGCTGAGGCAGGAGGATCCAGTTTGATACAACACTGGACTGTAGAGAGAGGGACTCCACAACTCATTAAAACTAAAGTGAAGAAAAGATAAAAAGCCCTTCATCTCACCAGGCAGCAGTGGTGCAAGCCTTTAATCCCAGCACTTGGGAGGCAGAGCCAGGAGGATCTCTGTGAGTTCGAGACCAGCCTGGTCTACAGAACTAGATCCAGGACAGGCACCAAAACTACACAGAGAAACTGTCTCAAAAAACAAACAAACAAACAAACAAAAATTTAAAAAAAATTTTAAAGCCTTTAATCTCAGCACTCGTGAGGCAGAGGCAGGCAGATCTCTATGAATTTGAGACCAGCCTGGTCTACACAGTGAGATCCTGTCTCAACAACTTACCCCCTCGTTCTTTTTTCTACCCTTGTTGTTAGCATAGTGGCAGGGCGCTGTGGGATGATCCTTCTGTATGCTGTGACTATGTATTACTCCATTGGTTAATAGAGAAGCTGTTTGGCCAATAGCCAGGTAGGGTAAGGTGTGGTGGAAAAACCAAACCAAGGAGGGGAAGAAGAAGGATGGGGGAGAGATGCCATGATGAGCTGCCCGAGGACCGGTAAAGCCACGGACCACGTGGCAACCTATAGATGAGTAGAAATGGGTTAATTTAAATTAAGAGCTAGTTAGTAATAAGCCTGAGCTAATGGGTAAGCATTTGTAAATAATATAAGCCTCTGTGTGGTAATTTGGGAAGCAGCTGCAAGAGAGGACCCTCCATTTACAGCAGGGATTGTAGAATCCAATGCCTGACCCGCTGTAGGCAATCGCTCAACCTCTGAGCTCCTCCCCCAGCTCTCCTGAAGTTCTCTTTCTGCACTCAACAGCAGGAGCTCTTGTAACCCCACACATCACAGTGGGTAATGATAAATCACCACGGTGCCAAGAATTCTAGGGATTTTCTTACTGTCGGTGTTTTCTTGGGAGTCGTGTTCTTATTACCGTGTTATCAACCTCGCAATTGAATTGTCAGATTTAAAGGTTCAGTGTCTTAGAGGTGAATCTATTGTAGGGTGTGGCTAGAGAGACTTGTACAGGGCTACATGTGCTAATGCAGCCTATACAAGACACAGGCTGAGAGAAAGGCATTTGAGGCCAGTCCTGATGACTTAAATTCAATCCCCAGAACATACAAGGGAGAGGGAAGAAGAGAACTGACAAGACATGCACAGGTATGTACACACCTACACACACACACACACACACACACACACACACACACACACACACACACACACCAAACAGAGGGAGACAGGAAAAGATGAAGGATCCAAGATTGTTCAACATGCAAAGGTTAGTGCCCAAACGCCAGTACAAGAGCCCGAGACTCCATCTATGGTCGCAGATACTTTCGTTGACTTAGAACATGTGAGTTTCCACACAGCTAAACATCAAAGGTGTACACAGTACTGCAGGGGAATGGATGAGGCTCCAGTCGCCTCTGGCATCCCTCCATGCTTTTCTGCAATGAACATCCAGATCAAGATTGCAAATGAGGCCAGGCGGTGGTAGTGCACACCTTTAATCACATGCTGATCTCTGTGAGTTCAAAGTCAGCCTGGTCTACAGAGTGAGCTCCAGGACAGCCAGGGCTACACAGAGAAACCCTGTCTAGAAAACAAACAAACAAACAAAAGGACTGCAAATGAGATCTGGAAAGTCATGTTTGATAAGAACTATGAAGATATCAGTTGGGTCAGGGGTCAGTGTTACTACTCTTGACACTTTTCTCCTGGGGACACTGTTGGGGCAGGAAAACATGGTTGTCGGGAGGACACAGACCTACCTCATGAAAGTAACTTCAAAAGCTTGAAGTAGCTTCCAAGTAGGCTTCTTTCGCTTGATAATGGCTGTCTCTAGATTTATTGTGAAGGAAAATTGCTGCGCACATTCACAGATATTTCGTTTAGTGTTGATTGATTGTTGAGACAGGATCTGATCATGTAGCACAGGCTGGCCTGTAACTTACTGTGAATCCCAAGTTGACCTTGAATTTGGTACCCTCATCCCTCTACCTCCTAAGTGAGTTGTCAGGTGACAAGTTTATGTTCCCATGTCTGAATTCTTAGAGACTCAGAATAGTGAGTGAAAACTAGGGCCGGGTGGTGGTGGTGCACACCTTTAATCCCAGCACTCGGGAGGCAGAGGCAGGCGGATCTCTGTGAGTTCGAGGCCAGCCTGGTCTACAGAGTGAGCTCCAGGAAAGGTGCAAAGCTACACAGAAAAACTCTGTCTTGAAAAAACCAAAAAAAAAAAAAAAAAAAAAAGAAAGAAAGAAAACTAGGTGATATCCTCTTTAAAGTTGACTGTTGATTGATTGATTGACAGAGTCTCATATATCCCAGACTGACATCAAACTCACTTTATAGCCCAAGATGACCTCCAGCTCCGGACCCTCCCATGTACCCCCTCCCCAGGGCTGGGATGACAGACGTGAGCCACTACTCCCTTTTTATGTGATACGGAGGATCGAGTCCAGGGCTTCCTGCGTGCTAGACAAGCACTCCATCTAGGTTACTGAGTTGTAACCTAGCCTGCCTGCCTTCATAGTTTTCAGCACTGAGGATTGAACGGAGAGCCCCCATGTACATTAGGCGACACTGAGCTATAGCCCAACCCTGGAGGTGACCATGAGAAGCAGCCTGAGACTTCCAAAAGGAACCCGTGTATCCTGCCGTTTAAACGGCTAACCTTCCAACTGATTGAGAAACTGCCCCAGCAGGTAATCTGAGTCACCGTGTGGCTCTGGTCATGTCCCTTGGCCTTCACTTTGGCTTGCAGGCAGTATTTTTCCTCTCACTAACTCATGATGGTGCCTTGGGGAACCAGGAAAACTCTGATGTTGCGAAGTTACAGCACACATTTTTTAAATGCCTCAGGAAAGATCAGGTTTGGAAAAAAAATAAAAAGGCTCTTGTGAAATGCAGTTGCTCGCTCTGTAAGAGACACAGGCACACAGTCTGCTCGGCTCGAACAAAAATATCTGTCTCTATAATTCAAAACCAAGGGCGGAGCAACTCCATGTAAGACATTAAGGAAGGAATTTGTGTCCTTTTTAGATCTGCAGGGCGAGGCCTGCTCTTTTTGGCCATCTCCAGAAAAGAAAACACGGTGGGCATGTGGCTGTCTTATTGTCAGCACTTCCTAAGGAGACTTCCGTGTGTGGATGGCAGAAACATGTCTGCTGATGCAGGCTCTCCTCTCTAAAGGGAGCCACACTGAGCTTTCCTCCAGGAAGCTTCAACCACTGAAATAATTACAGGCTTCCGAAGGCTCCTGATCGGGCCCTTTGTCCACTCCCAAATGGATAAATTAGACATATTTGATGTCCTTGCATGGCCCCTCAGGGGTACTGAGTACACACGAGTGCAGGAATGCCTTCTGCTCCTGGACTACACACACACATACACACACACACACACACACACACACACACACACACAGAGTCTTGTCATGAGCGGCTGTGTGAAGACCCTTCTTTCAAGTCACATATTCCACCTGTACTTCCCACCACTTCATGGGCAAATTTAGTCACAAGTCAAACTGAGATTCTAACACAGGCAAAGAACGTAGTTAAACAGAAACCATCAGGGCTGGAGAGATGGCTCGGCAGCCAAGAGCACCGCTCATCTCTCAGCTGACCCAGGTTCGATTCCCAGCCCCCAAATGGCAGCTCAGACCATCCAGTTCCAGGGGATCCAATGCCCTCCCGGAGCCCCCATGGGCACTGGGCACACATGGGGCATTTGAGGGGCTCACAAGGCCATCCTATGAGAGAGACGAAACACACAAATCCACCGGTCACATGGGCCAGTATGATCAGGAAGATGTGGGGCTTTTGTAGGACATTCCCTGCAGATAATGAGACTGGACAGAGCCTAAGAAAGAAGGCAGAAGCGGATTTGTGGAATGCCCCAGCTGTGGCCCCCGCATTCTCCTTGCTGTTACCCAGCCTCTTCAGACTCCCGCTTCCTCGGTCACATGGAAGCAAGGTCTGGGTGAACGCTGAAGTTCCTTCCCGTCAGTCTGTGATGATGATGCCTCTCTGGTGCATGCTTGGCCCTTTCATTGACTGAGGAACTATGTCAGGCATAGCCGTGGTTGCTTTGATATTACGAGTAGAATTCCAATGGTGAGTCTTGCAGCTTAATAATTAGCCAGACTAAATAAGCCAGTTCAAACCTCAACCAGTGGTCTCCCTTCCAACTCTCCGAACAGGCAGCCCAGGAACAACAAACTGAGGTGAACTGACTCCCGAGCAAGGACTATTCTGAACAGTTAGGAAAGTTAGACACTTCTCTGTTTACACATGCTAAGACATGTACACACTGATATGTATGTATGTGCCACTTGTCATTAAAGACAAATATTCCCATAATAAAATTATAATTAATATAACCATTCAGCACACACCATGAACAAAACATGGCTGAAGACTTACCATACACTGAGTGACTTCTTTTTTACTTATTAAAACATTTTTATTGTTATTTTGTGTGCATGTGTGCGTGCCTGAGCCTACGTATCTGTACCATGTGAGTGTGTGAGCCCATAGATGTCAAAGAGGATGTCGGATCCTCTAACTGGAGGATCCTCTCTAATAGCCCTGGCTGTCCTGGAACTCACTCTGTAGCCCAGGCTGGCCTCGAACTCACAGAGATCCGCCTGCCTCGCCCCCTCCCCCCCCCCCCCCCCCCCCCCCCCCCCCCCCCCCCCCCAGTGCTGGGATTAAAGGCGTGCGCCACCGCTGCCCAGCTGGTAAATAATTCTTAAGTGCTTTATCTTGCATACAGCAGGGTCACAGTTTGACTCGGTAGAGGCCTTCCTGGAAATGCATTTGATCACACTTACATTTGGGTGGGGATTCTGCCCCCACAGAACCCCCCTCCTTTGAACAAAGAGGAAAGTCTTGGACTTCATGGTGAGTGGGACCTATTTCCACCGTGTGGCTTAATATTGGTTGTCAGCGTGACGGTATCTGGAATCAATGGGCAAGCCCTCGGGCACACCTGTGAAGGATTTTCCTGATCAGTTCAGCTAAAGTTGGAAGACCTACCCTAAATACAGGGGTCACCTTCAGGTGACAGTCCAGATAAAAGGGATCTGAGAGAGAAAAACTGATTTTGCCCGCTGAGCCTTCACATTGTGTCGCTAAGTCCCTCTACCTGTTGGCATCTTTCCACCGTTGCTGTTGGTGTTGGGACTCAGTGTCTGCACCCTTCCACGGTGGGCTGAAGACCAGGCTCCTCCAGGCCCCCAGCCTCCAGGGCTGATCAATTACCCGCTCTCAGCCTCTCCAGCTTGAGGCAGCCGCACCCCATCGCTTGGGCCAATCAAGTGAGTTCCCTTTTAATACATACTCATTCTGGAGGCTTTGTTCCTCTAGAGAACCCTAAGACACCATCTGTAGTGTGACCAGAAAAAGGAAGGAAAGTCTCAGTGAGACTCGAGGAAGTCTTGCTGGCAGTGACAATTCAATTGTAAGTTCCGATGACGTACATCAGAAGCACGGGTCTGGAGACAGCTTGGACCAGTCAGATGCGGTTCTATGGGCACAAATCAGACCGGCATCCACAGGCTAAGGAGGTTCCTTGTGATCACTCATTTCCACCATCTTTGCTCACCCAGAATTCCCCAAACAGTGAGACATTTAGTGGCATCAGAAACTTGGTTTATACTGTGATAACCTGAAGCTGCACGTTCCCCCAGTGTACAAACATAAAATGCACCATGTTTCACTCACTCCTATGCTGCTTCTAGAAAACAGAAAACCTCTTCCCCTTGGATGCCACAAAGGCCATTCTCTTTGATATCCCTCAACCAAATCAAACATGATCATCTTCAGACATGACCATCTTCAGACACCAGGGTCAACATTAAAGAGAGATGTGTTTCCGGCCACAGGTCTCTTCCATGGCTACTTTGCTTGGCCACTAAGAATTCCAAATATACAGGACGGTTCTGTTTAAAACAATTTAGTTGCCAAAACTGGAGGCCGATTGGACTTTTGGTCCCTTTGGCTTGCCAGACTCTGATGGAGGTTATAGTAAAGAACAGTTTGGCTAGGGAATGGGGTTTTGTTGTTTTGAGACAGGGTCTCGCTCTGTATCTCTGGCTGTTCTGAAACTCACCGAGATCCACCTGCCTCAGCCTCCCAGTGCTGGGATTAAAGGTATGCGCCACCACACCTGACAATAATGGTTTGTTTTTCCGTTTTTGTTTTCATTTCTTTTTCTTTTAGACAAGGTCTTATTGTTCGGCCCTGGCTGACATGGAATCTGCTATGTAGACCAGGCTGGCCTTGAACTCACAGCGATCTGCCTGCCTCTGCTTCCGTAGTACTGAGTCTAATTAAAGACGTGCACTACCATGCCCAGCCCTTTCTAACCTTTTGAACACCATGAGTTAATCTTTTTACCCAAAACTTTTGCACACACACACACACACACACACACACACACACACACACACACAGACGCACAGACACACTATCCAAAAGAGACATTTTGAAATATCTTCCTTCTGTTCTGAATTTCTTCCTTTTTTTCATTTCTTACTTTTGTCACTTATGTGTGTGTGAGTGTGTGTACGTGGGTACACTTGTGTGCCTGAACATGCATATACACATGTGGAGGCCATAAAATGACCTGGGTGTCACCCTGAGCAATGATGCTCACCTCCTTTGTGGGAAGGTTTGTCCTTGGCTTGGAGCCCACTGATGAAGCCAGACTGACTGGGCAATGAGCCCCAGAGATCCTCCTGTCTCCCCCTCCCACCACCACGGCCAACATTTGTCGCTGTTGTTATAATGAAAACTATGCATTTAGAACTAGCCAGTTTGACTCAGTTTAGATGACCTCAACTGTGGTGGCCGCAGTCAGAGCGTCAGAGCAGCGGAGGAACGTTACACCGTCTTTTCTCCGTCAGGCCTGACCGGGTGTTGACTTTGGCCCCGTCCGTCCACGTCAGAATTCAGAACAGCCTGTTTGATCCGGTGCTCGCTGGCCTTGACATCTACAGTGAGCATAAGTGTGGTGTTGTCTTCTGTCTCTTCAGCCGGCTCAGCGGTCAGGGGATTTGGTAGCAGCACAGTGGTCCAGCTTGTGTCTCCTGGGCACCTCCCCCAGGGTGTTTGGACTGCTTCCGGAGCCTAGCATCTTTGTCTCCGGAAGGAGGGTGGCGTGCAGGTCTTTTGATGGCTGGGAATATCGTCTGGCACTGCCTTTTGCTTTCAAAGCCTTCACGTCTTCCTTCACTTTTGGTGCCATCTTGATGAAAAGCTGGGCCCAGCTTTCTTAAGAAGATTCTGGAGTCAAACTCAGGTTCAGGTCTTCTGTTTGCATGCCAAGAGCTTTGTCATCTGAGGACACTCAAGTCTACATTCCTTTTTTTTTTTTTTTTGGTTTTTTGAGACAGGGTTTCTCTGTGTAGCCTTGGCTGTCCTGGAACTCCCTTGGTAGACCAGGCTGGTCTCGAACTCACAGAGATCCGCCTGGCTCTGCCTCCTGAGTGCTGGGATCAAAGGCATGTGCCACCACAATCCAGCCCTCTCTTCTCCTCCTTCTCCTTCTCCTTCTTCTTTTCTTTAAAATGTGTTACATAAGGGACTGGAGAGCTGACTCAGCAGTTAAGAGCACTGACTGCTCTTCCAGAGGATCCAGGTTCAATTCCCAGCACCTACATAGCAGCTCACAACTGTCTGTAACTCCAAGATCTGACACCCTCACACAGACATGCAGGCAAAGCACCAATGCAAATAAAATAAATATGAAAATTTTAAAAATGTGTCACATGTATTTATTTAGTGGGGTGTGTGTATGTGTGCTCACAGGCCTTTGGGGGTGAGAGGATAACTTGCGGAAGTCCCTTCTCTCCTCCACCGTGTAGGTCGCAGAGATCACACTCAGGGCATCAGGTTGGGCAGCAGGCACCAGTGTCTGCTCAGCCACCGCCCCTGCCACCGTCTCAGGGGTCTGACTGGGCCTGCCGAAAGAGCTGAGCACAACGAGATTTGTTGAGTGTCGACCTTCCGTCCTGGAAGGAGGGGCTGGGAGGGTCATGGGCATCCATGCCACCTCTCCCAACCAGTTATATATGGTTCTGCCCTAACTCCATGTGGCCTTGGGGTGGTTAGAGTAAGGAAGGATTACTGGAGTGGGCTCCAACTGCCCAGTCCTGGGGCCAGCAGCAGCAGCAGCACTGGGGGTGCACTTCCTTCCTCGTGTAGCTGCTTTAAGGCCCTCCCGGCCCCTCACCTCGGCCCTCACCCACCCCTACTCCTGCCCATGATTCCTCACCCATTGCTCTGTAAGAAAGCCCATAAAGTCACTGGTCTCCAGAGCAAACTCTGATGGAATCACACCTGGGTTTGTTGCTGGGACTTTAGGGTCGTGGGGGAGGGGCGTTTTTTACACCTCCCCCATGGAAGGGATTTTAGCATCACTTTTCTTCCCTTCCTCCCTCCCTCCCTCCCTCCTTCCCTCCCTCCCTCCCTTCCTCCCTCCCTTCCACCCTCCCTCCTTTCTTTACAAGGTCTCTCTATTTGTACCCAGGCTGGTCTAGAACTCTCTCTATGTAGCCCAGACTAGTCTCAGTCTTCTTGCCCCGGCTTCTGGAGTGCTGGGATTAAAGTGCACACCAGCTTCCTCAACCATGCTTTGCATTTTCACTGATGCCATTTCTTCCTTTTGGGGGGTTTTCTTTTCTTTTCTTTTTTTTTTTTGTAACTATAGACCCTATGATGGCCATTCTTGGTTGTCAACTTGACTACATCCGTAATTAACTAAAGCCCATGTGGCTGTGTACACCTATGAGGGATTTTTTTTTTCTTAATTTAATAATTTGGGAAGGCCCACTTTTAACCTGGGTCTTTTAAGGTAGGAAGATCCACCTTTAATCTGGGCCACACCTTCTGGTAGCAGCCTATACAAAGGACATGGAAGAAGGAAGCTTGCTCTCTGCCTGCTTGTTCTCACTGACAAGTCCACTCCTTCGCTGGCCTTCGAGCCGACTTCTTCAGGATTCCAGCATATACTGAAGACCAGCTGAGACATCCAGCCTTGTGAACTGAACAACTACTGGATTCTTGAACCTTCCACTGGTAGACAGCCATTGTTGGACTAGCTGGATCATAGCCTGTACTAATAAATCCACATATATAAGTTTATTATAGAATATATATATATATATATATGTATATATATATATATATATTCCATTCCTCTAGAGAACCCTGACTAATACAGATCCTAATACATAGCTTATTCTGCAGAGGGCAAAACAGTCCCTACACATAGAATTCCCTGGTTTTTAACTTGCTAACTATTGCAGATCTTAGTGGCTAGAGGCCAGTCTAATTCAGTCAATCCAACTGTGGATACATCACAGACAGTGGAAATGGCTCCTGAATCCCAAACCCAGGGCCAGATGCAGAGCTTCTAGGAAGGTGGGGTCTCAGGGACTTTTCTTTTTCTTTCTTTCTCTGAGACAGTGGTGTCTCACTACATAGCCCTGCCTGGCCTTGAACTCACAGAGCTCCTCCTCCCGCTGCCTCCCCAATGCTGGGACTAAAGGGACCTTAGGACACTGTGAACAGGAAGCTGGCTCGAGTCCGAGTGTGTCCCCCCACAGGCAGTTCATCTGACAAGCAGTTTGACATGGACGCCACGTTGTGGGGGCCACCGAGGTTTCCTAGTGAGATCTGAGCCTGCTTCACCAGCAGGGCTGCGTAAGAGGGTGACTGGACCACAGGCCTGGGGACCAGGTGTTTGGAAGGGTCTGCTCTTGGCTGTGTCTACCAGGGGGAGGTCTTTTGCCTCGCCCCTTGGCATTGTTATGAAAAGCTCTTTTGAATAAAGTTCTGGGCCGTTGAGAATTGACCCAGGTCCTTCCGAAGCTATCCTGTATTTTTTCTTCTTCTCGGCTGGGCCTATCATTCTGTCTACAAGTTTCTTATTCCTCTCTCCTCCTAGGAATCCTGTAAAAGGTGGGGGCTGAGCCCCCACACCAAGTGGCTCCAACGTCCATCAATGTTTTGCAGAGGTTAGTAGACACAGTGGGTCCATGCCACCGCTGCAGCCCCAGGAGGAGATCAAAGGCACGAGGCAGCGTCCATCTCACCCTAACAACGGCGGCGTTTGGATTTAATAACCGGTTCGTCAGCGAATGCGCAGGGTGGAATGAAGTGATGTGTGCAGTTGTAGAAATTTATACTGTAAATTATGTTTAAAATCGAGGGGCTCCCCAACCCGCCCTGACTTCCTTTAGGCTGTAGCTGTATGAATCTGAGGAATCAAATTTTTATAGGATGAATTAATCAAACCTATGTGGAACTATCAGCATTTAAATTTAATAACTAGTTTCTTAATAACTGCCTGGGATGGAATTAAGTAATGTGTATTCCCAGGGTGATGTATTATGTCAAAGAGTCTAAATACTGACAAAATTATACATGGTTCCTCCGAAACCCAGCTGGCCTGAGGCCGTGACCACGTGATTTTAAGGAATCAAACTCTGTGTTGAATCAATCAGAGCTTATCAGTTCAGGCAGCTGGAGAGATGGCTCTGGGTTACAAGCATTGGCTGATCTTCTAGAGGTCCTGAGTTTGTTTCTGGGCACCCACATGGTGGCACAGGACTCCCTGTAACATCAGTTCCAGGGGCTCCTACACCCTCTTCTGGACTCTTTGGGTACTGTTTGCATGTGGTACATACGCATATGTGCAACACTCATACACAAGAAGTAAAATAAAAATTTAAATCTTGAGCCAGCTGTAGTGACACATGCCCTTAATCCCAGCACTCAGGAGGCAGAGGCAGGTGGATCTCTGTGAGTTCGAGGCCAGACTGTCTACAGAGTAAGTTCCAGGACAGCCGGGACTACACAGAGAAACCTATCACACACACACAAAAATTTTTTAACGTTACCAACTCCATGAAAACTAACTTGACTTATTCAAGTGGTACCAACAGCTATTAGCTCAGACCACATATAATTTGACCTGAACTGTGCCCTTTAACCCAAATCTTAAAGGGACGATTATTTGCACAGCCAAGTTTAGAGATGGGTTTTGGCCAGGCAGGGGAGGGGGGTTGTCTTTGGTACAAATATTCATCAACACAAGATTTTTCTACTTCATGATGGTATAAAAATACGAAGATGGAGGTTTGGTTTGGTTTTTCTTCCTGGTCAATAGATCCTCCCTCATGATGCTGGCGAGTAGAAGCCAGCCCAGTCAGGCCTGAGTCCTGAGGAGAGACAGGTGACCCCACGTGGGATATTGTTCGATGGTGCTAGCATGTAGGGTAGGTTAGGATACTCGATTCATTTGGCTTATGATAGTTTCTATTTAGGAAGGGTTTGTTGGGATACTAGCCCACCTGAGTCAGAGAGCCTCTCTACCAGATTCACACTTCTGAGGCCCGTCCTCCTTTCCCCCAGATAATTCCAGTACTCAGACAAGCATAAAAACCACTGACAAAGTTCCCAATGCCTTTAATCCCAGCACTCAGAGGCAGGAGGATCTCTATGAGTTCCAGGCCAGCTACTGTGCTGGTTCGTTTTATGATAACTTGGTACAAAGTCATCTAAGGGGAGGGAACCTCAATTAAGAAAATGCCCTTTTTTTTTTTTTTTTTTTTTTTTTTGGTTTTTTGAGACAGGGTTTCTCTGTGTAGCTTTGTGCCTTTCCTGGAACTCACTTGGTAGTCCAGGCTGGCCTCGAACTCACAGAGATCCGCCTGCCTCTGCCTCCCGAGGGCTGAGATTAAAGGCATGCGCCACGTAAGATCTGGCTGGAGGGCATTTTCCTAATTAGTGGTTGATGGGGGAGGGCCCAGTCCATTGTGGGTGGTGCCATCCCTGGGCAGGTGGTCCTGGGTTGTGTAAGAAATCAGGCTGAGCAGCCATGAGGAGCAAGCCTGTAAGCAGCACCCCTCCATGGCCTCTGCATCAGCTCCTGCCTCCGGGTTCCTGCCCTGCTTGAGTTCCTATCTCCTATCTCTGTTTCCCCAAATGATGGACCACAGTGTGGAAGCCAAATAAATCCTTTTCTCCCCAGCTTGCTTTTTGGTCATGGTGTTCATCACAGCAACAGAAACCCTAAAACAACTCTAGTGAGAGCCTACCTCAAAATAAATAAAGGGGCTGGAGAGATGTGCAGTTGGGGTTTTTTTTTGGTTTTTTTTTTTTTTTTTTTTTGAGACAGGGTTTCTCTGTGTAGCTTTGGAGTCTGTCCTGGAACTCACTGTGTAAACCAGGCTGGCCTTGAACTCACAGAGATCTACCTGCCTCAGCCTCCCGAGTGCTGGGATTAAAGGTATGCGCCACCATGCCCAGCTGGTCCAGCTCTTCTTAATCAGCATTTAAGAGTTCTTCTCCTCCCCCTCCCCCTCCCCCTCCCCCTCCCCCTCCTCCTCCCCCTCCCCCTCCCCCTCCCCCTCCTCCTCCCCCTCCCCCTCCCCCTCCCCCTCCCCCTCCCCCTCCCCCTCTTATTTATTCTCTCTGCCTGGCAGCCCCGCCTATCCCTCTCCTGCCTAGCTATTGGCCATTCAGCTCTTTATGAGACCAATCGGATATCTTAGACAGGCAAAGTAACACAGAGTTAAACAAATGCAACATTAAAGAATGTAACACATCTTTGCATCATTAAAAAATATTCCACAGTGCCGGGCGGTGGTGGCGCACGCCTTTAATGCCAGCACTCGGGAGGCAGAGCCAGGCGGGTCTCTGTGAGTTCGAGGCCAGCCTGGGCTACCAAGTGAGTTCCAGGAGAGGCGCAAAGCTACACAGAGAAACCCTGTCTCGAAAAAACAAAAAAAAACAAAAAAAAAAAATCCACAGTATAAATGACTATAACACATCCTAAACTAATATTCCACAACAGAGATGGCTCTGCAGATAAGAAAACTTACTGTGGGCTGGAGAGGTGGCTCAGAGGTTAAGAGCACAGACTGCTCTTCCAGAGGTCCTGAGTTCAATTCCCAGCAACCACATGGTGGCTCACAACCATCTGTAATGAGATCGGGTGCCCTCTTCTGTCCTGTGTAGACAGGACATTGTGTACATAATAAATAAATAAATCTTTGAAAGAAAAAAAAAAAACTTACTGCGCTTACAGAGGACCTGGTTTGGTTCCAGCACCCACATGAAGGCTTTTACAACAGCTTTAACTCCAGTTTCGTATGATCCAGTGCCCTCTTCTGGCCTCCTCAGGTAATGTGTGTACACAGACACACTCAGACACAGGCACATATACATAAAAGAAATACTAAGCCGGGCGGTGGTGGCGCACACCTTTAATCCCAGCACTCGGGAGGCAGAGCCAGGCAGATCTCTGTGAGTTCAAGGTCAGCCTGGGCTACCAAGTGAGTCCCAGGAAAGGTGCAAAGCTACACAGAGAAACCCTGCCTCAAAAAACAAAAAACAAAAAACAAAAAAACAAAAAAACAAACAAACAAAAAAATACTAAAAAAATAACAAGCCAGACATAGTGGTGTACATCTTTAGTCCCAGCATTTGGGAGGCAAAGGCAGGTGGATCTCTGTGAGTTCCAGGACATCTAGGGCTGTTACACAGAGAAACAAACAAAAAGAAAACAAACAAAAAAAAAAGCTGGGGTTTTGCCAGGTGGTGGTGGCGGTGGTGGCACACACCTCTAATCCCAGCACTCAGGAGGCAGAGACAGGTGGATCTCTGAGTTTGTCCAACCTGGTCTACAGAGTGAGTTCTGAAACAGCCAGGGCTGCAGAGAAACCCTGTCTCAACAAACAAGCAAACAAACAAAAACCAGCTAATGTTTTCTATACTGTGTTTCTTGAGCCAAGGACTTATGTCGCCCAATCTGGTCCCAGGCTTGCGATGTAGCTGAGGATGGCCTTGAACTCTTGATTCTCCTGCCTACTGGGATTAGTGCCTTGTTTTAAGGTCCTCGTGGTTCTCCTGACTCAGACTCCCCACTGCTGAGATTTGCAACCATGAGCCACTATGCCCAATTCATCAGTTGAATCCTTAACACTTAGATTATGAAAAATGGTTTGTGTGCACGATTGCAAAACAACTCTAAGAAGGAAGGAGGAGAATGCAATCCTCTCCCGTGACAGGGTGTTGGACAGTCGGTCCTTGCTTGTTTCTTATGTCTTCTCATAAAAGCAGAGACAGAAGCTAAAAATGACCAGAGACACTCCCCGGGCCAGTGGCCCAAGCCTCACAGAGCTGGCCGGCTACCCAGAATCTTTTTTTTTTTGGGGAGGGGGGAGGGTTTGGAGACAGAGTTTCTCTGTGTAGTTTCGGAGCCTGTCCTGGAACTCACCCTGTAGAGCAGGCTGGTCTCGAACTCACAGAGATCCGCCTGCCTCTGCCTCCCGAAAGGCATGCACCACCACTGCCTAGCGTTGGTCACCCAGAATCTTACACCTTCCAGGAGCATCAGGAGAGCAGCCTTTTGACACTCAAATGGTGCTCACACCTAGCACCTTCACCAGCCAGGAGGAAGGAAAGGGGTAAATTCCATCTTGCACCTCACCAGGCTTCTCCTCTTCGGGAAACTGGACCTAGGACACACGGGCAGAAAGCCCGGGGTTGCTCCCCTCACCAGGCAGCACCCAGGAGGTGAACTCGGGTTCCCCGAGGAACCAAGCACCGGCCTCTGACCCAGGAGGCAGCATCTAAAGCCTTCCAGAGGATGAGGCCCTGCACACCAGCTCTGGGAGACCCCCTCAAGCTGACCCCCCCCCGCCCCAGCAGAGCCTCCGGGTGGCTGTGTGTGGCCTGGGCCCGTCCGTGCCCATTTCCAGCAGGGGTCTGGGTTTAGTGCCTGCAGCTGCCCCAGCCTCCTCCTCCACCACCACCAACCACTTGCGAAGCTCTGACTGGCTTAGAACTCTATATTCCAGACAGTCCCCTAACTAGTAATTCTCCTGCCTCCGTCTCCTGATTGCTGCTGTGTGCCACCACACCTGACTCTTAAATTTCCTTATTTCTTCTGTTTCCTTCCCGGCCCTCTCCCCTTCCCATTTGTTTTGAGACAAGTTCTCACTCTACAATCAGGGTAGCCTGGAGCTCATTCTATAGCTCAGGTTGGTCTTGAACTTGTGACAATCCTCCTGCCTCGGCTTCTCAAGCGCTGGTTACAAGTGCCACCAGGCCTGGCTCTATACTTCCTTTTTTTGTTTTTGTTTTCTGAGACAGGGTCTTACTATGCAGTTCAAGCTGGCCTCAACCTCACTACATAGCCGGGCTGGCCCTGAACTCCTGGCAATCCTCCTGCCTCAGATTTCTAAATTCTGGGCTTATAGGTGTGCCTCTACACTACATCTGGCTTACACCTTGTGCCTTATAAATAATATAGTCTGACATGCCCATACTCCAGGTTCCTCATTAATGAATCAAAGCTAGTTCATGTCATTTTTCCAAAGTCGTCTGTACAGAGCGTGTAGTGGTTTTTCCCTCTCCATCGTTCACTAAATAACACAATTTAACGGCTACTACCATAGCATCTGCCTTGTAGGTCACCTAGAAACGATGAAAAGTGTTCAGGAGGGTACGTGTATGTCCCGGGCAAACATCCATCACTTTATAGAGAAAACCCTGTGGATTTTTGTATCTTCAGGGAGGCCCTGAAATCAACACCCCAAAGGACTTTGGGGTCCTTGCAGTTTTGCATTTTCGGGAGACTGATCCGAGGAGAACAGGACTCTTGTAATTGGCAGAAGACTCGGGAAAGAAAAAAAAAAGTGTAGAAAAGGCTGGGGTTGTGTCTCAGGGGTAGAATGCAAGGCCTTGGGTCCCGGTGGCAGACCTGGAGGGGGAGGGGTGGGCTAGAGAGATCCTACAACCCAGGACAAGGGCTGAGCAACTATCAGGGAAAAGGCTGGGCACCTTGCGCACCGGCTGTGCCGGGTTCCTGGTTCTGTCGGTCAGCTTCCTCGGTACTCAGTGTCAGCAAAAGAGGCTGTTGCCGCTGGCTGGCCGGGAGTGGGCCAGCTCTTCTCTTCCCCTGCCCTCCGGCAGCACTGTGCACGACGACGGGAAAGGGAACGCTACCCTTTGAGCACTGGCCTCCATCGCTGTGGGCTGGCTGCTCACAGGGGCATGCAGGAGGCCAGGGAGGCCTTGGCTCCTGCGGTGGCTGCAGCTGGCATGCTGCCCGGGCAGCCACCTCCAGCCGCAGTTGTTGCTGCTATTTGCAACCCTCCACATCCTGAGCTGGCTCCTGAGGCCTGCCCCTTAGAGAGAGTGAACACGACACAACATGGGAGAGGCCTGGGGAGAGGGGGCACAGTCGGCCCCTTCCTGGCGCAGGAAGGGACTTGGACCTGTAGGGTCTTGAGGGGATGGTGGCCTGGGGTCCTGAGCATCAGCCAGTGACCAGGTGTTGTCCAAGGCACTGAAACAGTGAGCACTTGGGACCTGCTAGTAACGTCTGAAAATGAACCAACTTCCTTGTATCCTCTCGGAAAGAACTCTTCGGAGGGTGATGTCCACACCAGACTCTTGCTTTATTATTTCCAGGACTTTAGCGGCATTTAAATTCTCTTTACATACGTGTTTCCTTGTTAACTGTGTGTTGAATTGGCAGGTAGGTCACAGACCCTTCTTGTGAAGGAGGCAGTTGGTCTGTTTTGCTCCAGGGACGAGCCCAGTGTCTGGCCCATCTGTCAAAGGGACAAATAGGTCCAGGACTAGCCTGTTGTATACACTAGCCAATTGCCTACCAATCCACCAGGTCTTTGGATTTTTCAACCTTCTGTTTAGACAAGGTGGTCTCGTGTACCTATGGAAAGGAACTGGTTATAATGGGGTGTAAAGAAATGTATCTTTGGCTCTGGAGAGATGGCTCAGTGAGCCCAGGTTCAGTTCCCTGTTCTCACACTGTGACTCGCAGCCTCCTGTAACTCCAGTCCCAGGGGATTGGTTGCCCTCTTCTGGCCACTGAGGGTATGAGGCACATACATAGTACACATACACAAATACAGGTAAGAAACCCACACCCATAAGATAATTAAATATTGAAAAGAAGAAATGCATCCTTGGAACACAGCAGTTAGGAGAACTTGGGTTTTTTTTTCTTCCAAAGGACCCAAGCTCTGTTTCCAGAACCTAGCTCACATCTGGCTACTCACATCTGGCTACTCGCAACTGCCCGCAGCCCCAGCTCCACAGGATCTGATGCTCTCTCCCAAATGCACATGTACTTACCCACATATATACATTAGAAGAAAGTAAAAAATAATGTGTCCTTTACAGCTTTATTATTTTTAATTTATTATTATTATACCTTTTGGGGACAGGGTCTTACTGTGTAGCCCTGACTGGCCTGGAATTTGCTATAGAGACCAGGCTGGCCTTGAACTCACAGAGCTCTGCCCACCTCTGAACCCCTGAGTGCTGCAGTGACAGGCTTTCTAGCCGTATTCTCTTCCCATCCTGCAGCACAGAATTGGGATATAAGTGGTCTTTATAGTCTCTTTGATGGCGTGTGTCACTTGTCACTACTTAATGAACTCACATGTCATTAAGAGAAGGCAAAATTATAGAGTAGGTGGAGAGATTTATACTTAGTATAACCTTGAACATAATAATTTAGGAGACCTTCACTTCGAACCTGGTTGGCATAAGAATCGAAACCCGGTTTGATGCAGCGGATCCGGTCCTACTGACTGGTTCACTGATGGGTGTATTCAGGGAAGCTCGGCCTCTGATGAAGGAGAATGAATGAAACTTCCTTGTGTGTTCGCGCGAGTGGGGGGTTTCTTTTTTTTATTCTCTTGCATCTCTTTATTTAGCACGTGTGGCGTGTGTGTGTGTGTGTGTGTGTGTGTGTGTGTGTGTGTGCACGAACACTCCACAGGCGCCTGTGTGCACGCTGTGTCACGTGTGTGGAGGTCAGAGGTCAACTTCGGGAGTCAGTTCTCTACCTTCACCGCGTGGGTTCCGGGACTGACCTCGGGCTATAGGTAGATGTCTTTACCCTCTGACCGGTCTCAGAGGCCGGGAAAAGCTTCCTTTTCCTTTCCTCTTCCTCTTTCCCTTCCTTCCTCCCCGTCACTCCCCCTCCCTCCCCTCTCCCCCCACCCTACCAAACCCCCCACCCTCCCCACCACCCCACCCCACCAACCACCTCACCACCCACCCCACCACTCATCCCACCACCACCCACCACCCCACCTACTACCCCACCACCCACCCCACCTACCACCTCACCCCCCACCCCACCACCCCCCCACCACCCCACTGCCCTACCTCCCCACCCCCCCACCCCCTACCCCCCACCCCCCACTACCCCCCACCACTTACCCCCCTCCCGCCACCCCCCACCCCCACCACCCCCGCCACCCCCCACTCCCACCCCACCCCCCACTCCCACCCCACCCCCCACCACCCCACCTACCACCCTACCCCCCACCCCCCCACCCCCCACCCCCCTACCCCCCACCCCCCCACCCCACCCCCACTCCCCACCCCACACACCCCCTCCCAGGTGCTGGAACGATAGGTGTGCCACCACCCCCGGGCTGGGGGACATTAACTCTGTGAGTGCACCCATTCCAGGGCAGCTCAGCAGTAGAGTGCTGGCCCAGCTAGCGTGTGTGTGGCCCTGGGTTTGAGTCCTAGCACCACCACCAAAAGGGAAAAATTCTCTGAACATTAAACATTTTATACTTAAGTTTCAAAAAAAAAAAAAAAGTCATCCAAAAAGAGAAGAACTTTCCAAAGTAACCATGATTTCTGGAAAGTGTGGTATGGTATCATGGGAATATATTGTCTTGAGACAATGTGGTTGGTATCAGTGAACAAAGCCATGTCCACTTTTCTCCCAAGGTCCTGTTACCTCTAGAATTATAGTGCTATGTCCATACTTCTTGGTGGCATACCCCATCCTTCTGGGTATCTGGGTCACAGAGTATGAGAACCCAAGCTTATAGAAATGGTGTGTGCCCCCCATTCAGCATTAGGCCAACTGTTAGGATATACAGTTTGTTTCTGAGTAGAAAAGCAAATTTGTTCATGGAGATCTCAGTTTTGTCTCCCTGCCTCCTTCTTCCCCTCCCTTCCCATGGCACAGTCTGCCTATGAGGCCAGGCTGGCCTCAAACTCACCATCCTCCTGCCTCGGCTTCCCAAGTGCTGGCATTGCAGGCATGCCCTAATGTAGGTGGTCCAGCTGCCAACAGCTGGGATTCCTGATGCTTCTGGGACAGACAGACCTAGAAAGATGTTTAGCCATCACTCAAGCAAGGTGAATTGTGCTGGGACTCTGCCACAGTTTGCTTTTGGTTACTGTGATCGAACACTGCCTAAAACAAACGGAGAGGAAAGGGTTGATTCTACCTCAAAGGTCACAGTCTCTCATTGAGGGAAGTCAGGGCAGGAACTCAAAGCAGGAAGCCGGAGTCAGGAACTGAAGCAGAACCATGGAGGAACGCTGCTTGCTGGCTTGTTCCCAGCTCAGGGTCAGCTACCTACCTTCCTTACATAACCCAGGACCATCTGTTCAGAAGTGGCTCCTATCACAGTGATCTGGGCCCTCCCACATCAATCAATGAAGAAAATCCCCCACAGACCTGCCTACAGGCCAGTCTGATGGAGGCAATTCCTCAGTGGAGCGTTCCCTCTCCCCAGTTCATGTCAAGTAGAGAACACTAACCAGCAGACCTCCCCCCTGCTGATTTAACAGAAAGTGGAAAGTTAAGCCAGACAGTGGTGGTGGTGGTGGTGGTGGTGGTGGTGGCGGCGGCGGCAGTGGTGGTGCATGCCTTTAATACCAGCACTTGGGAGGCAGAGGCAGGTGGATCTCTGTGAGTTCAAGGCCAGCCTGGTCTACAAAGTGAGATCCAGGACAGCCAGGGCTGCTTGAAAAACAAAAAACAGGGATGGCTCAGTGGTTAAGAGCACTGGCTGCTCTTCCAGAGGGCATGGGTTCAGTTCTCAGCAACCACATGGCAGCTCACAACTGCTGTGGGATGTCTTTCTGTATGCTGTGAGTATGTGTTGCTGTTTGGCCTATGGCAAATCAGGTTATAGCTAGGGGGGAAATTGAAGAGAAAGGCAGAGGAGGAGATGCCATCCTTCCGTGCAGGGAGCAGCATATAATGGCACACAGATAAAGCCAACAGAACATGTGGCAACATATAGATTAATAGGAATGGGCTGAGTTTAGTTATAAGAGCTAGCTAGCAAGCTTGAGCCATAGGCCATGGCTCTACAGTTTGTAATTAATATAAGCCTCTGTGTGTTTATTTGAGTCTGAGCAGCTGTGGGATGGGGGGCGGGGGCGCCGACACAGGAAAACTTCTTACTACACACACCTGTCTGTAACTTCAGTTCCATGGTAGAGAAAACCCATGGCAAAATGCCAAGGCACATAAAATAAATAAAAAAAATTTGTAAAAAAAAAAAAAAAAGAAACGAACAAACAAACAAACAAACACACAGGACCCGAGAGGAAAGGGAGGGAAGGGAGGAAGGCCACACAGAACTTGCACTCATGGTGCAGGCTGGCTACCTGAGGGTTTCCTTCTCAAGGAAAACAGGGTGGTGGCTTTGGTCTTATCTATCATCTGAGTGTTAGAAACTGTATCACATTTTAGGTTAGTGAGAAGAGACTTATGCCCAACTAACGGCACCACCCAGCAAATTGTGCAGTATCATGCTGGCTCTCTTTTCAAAAATTTAAAATGGGGGCTGGAGAGATGGCTCTGCCCGTAAGAGCACTGGCTGCTCCTGCAGAGGACCTGGGTGCAGCCCAACACCCCCATAGCAGCTCACAACCATCTGTAACTCCAGTTCCAGGGGGATCTGACGCCCTCTTCTGGCTTCTATGTGCACTACATGCCCACAGTGCACTTACATGCAGGCAAAATACTCATACACGAAAAAATATTTTTTTTCGAGACAGGGTTTCTCTGTGTAGTTTTGGTGCCTGTCCTGGAACTCACTCTGTAGCCCAGGCTGGCTTCAGACTCACAGAGATCCACCTGGCTCTGCCTCCCGAGTGCTGGGATTAAAGGCGTGCGCCACTGCCGCCCCACAAAAATATTTTTTAAGATTATAGAAAAGCCAAATGTGATGGCGCACACCTTTGATCCCATCAGCCTGGGGCAGGGCAGAGGCAGGTGGATCTTAGCCAATCTGGTCTACAGTGTCCTCCAGGGCTACATAGTGAGATCCTGTCAGAGAAAGAGAGAGAGAGGGAGGGAAGGAGAGAGGGGGAGAGAGAGAGAGCTCTTCAAAGCAGAAAGTTTCTTATATCACCTTGGATGGAGTGGTTTTGGCTAGCTTTGCTGAGAATACATCTTGCTTAGTTTACTCTTTAAGCATTTTTCTCAGACTTTCTTCCCTCTGACGTGATGCCAGATGAGTTTTATTTTGTGTGGCAGGAAGACCAGAGCCCGGGAAAGAGTCTGCAGAGGATGTTAAGATGATCACTTAAGAATGTTAAGATGGCCATTCCGGTTGCTCGCCTAACTGCTTTCGTGGAACGCCACAGGCCGGGAAGGCACGCTATGGCGCCCTCCTCATTCCAGAGCCCCTGGGTGGAAAAGTCTGTCTTGAAGAAATTCTTGGGCTTTCTGGAAATTAGTAAAAGCTACTCCTTTTAATGTCCATGGCAGTGAAGTCTCAAGAAAAACAAAACACCATAGATTCAGATTTCCTTTCATCGAAATGGGGCTTTCAAAGAAGGGGCTTTGAGTAGGCCCCTCCCAGCAATTGGGGAAATGCTAAGTGATAAAAATTCCTCCAGAACAAGCACTCTGCATAGTTCCCTGGGAGAGTGGCCTGGAGCTGGGCCTGTCTCCCTGGTGACCGTCCTAGCCTCTATCCCTGGCCAAAGTTCCACCCCTTAACTTGCCAAATGCGACTGGAGAGCATGGCCGGGCTCTCACCCTGGCCAGCCACATGTGCTTACTGAATGCCTCGTTCTCGACCCGCAGAGTGAAATGAAAAGGCGTGAGAGAGGAAGAGCAAAGACAGAAAGTAACCGTGAAGCTGTGGCGGGAGCAGGATTGAAATCCACTCATTCCTTCTTCCTCTTTCAGACATCCTTTCCACAAATCCTTGGATAGTGGAGGCAGACACCAATAAAGGTATACGTTCTTTTTGCTCCTTTGGTTTGTAATTATCCCCTTTCAAAGTGGGGTACTTAAAATATTGCAAAATAGAAATATTTTTTTTTAATTTATTTATTTATTATGCACACAGAGGAGGCTGCCAGGTCTCATTACAGATGGTTGTGAACCACCATGTGGGTGCTGGGAATTGAACTCAGGACCTCTGGAAGAGAAGTCGGTGCTCTTAACCTCTGAGCCATCTCTCCAGCCCGCAAAATAGAAATATTTTTATGATTTTTTTTTCTTTTGAGACAGGGTTTCTCTGTGTAGCTCTAGAGCCTGTCCTGGATCTCGCTCTGTAGACCAGGCTGGCCTTGAACTCACAGAGATCCACCTGCCTCTGCCTCCCCAGTGCTGGGATTAAAGGCATATGCCACCAATGCTCAGCTCTTTAATGATTTTTTTTAAGTGAGGTTTTGGTTTTTTTTTTTTGTTTTTTTTTTTCTCAAATGTAGCTCTAGCCTGCCTGGAACTCCTATGTAAACCAGGCTGGCTTTGAACTCCAAGAGAGCTGCTGGGATTGAAGGCATGTGCTACCGCACCCGTGTCTTGTTTAATACTTTCTTTTTATTTTGTTTTCTATGTATGAATGTTTACCTGCATGTATGTATGCTCACCACATATGTGCCTGGTACCTGAGGCCAGAAGAGGTTGCTGGATCCCTTGGACTGGAGTTACAGACAGTTGTGAACCACCACGTGGGTACTAGGAACAGAATCTGGGTCCTCTGGAAGAGCAGCCAGTACTTTTAACTACTGAGCCATCTCTCCAGTCTCAGTTTTGTATATAGTGCACAACTTACTTGTCTGGTACTTGCGGGAGTCAGAAGAGAGTATTGGGTTCCCTGGAACTGGAGTTACAGGTGGTTGTGAGTCACCAGGTGGGTGCTGGGAATTGAACCCAGGTCCTCTGCAAGAGCAACAAGTGCTCTTAACCCCTGAGCCATCTCTCCAGCCCAGTTTTACGCATTTTTGTCAATAATAGTTGACAACCACTTGGTCCTAAAGTTAAGAAAATTACATCTGGCAGAAAAATTAAGACATAGCAAAAACATTTAAAAAGGAAGGAAGGAAGGAAGGGAGGAAGGGAGGAAGGGAGGAAGGGAGGAAGGGAGGGAGGGAGGGAGGGAGGGAGGAAATTTGCATTTGTCTTGTTATTCCCCCCACCCCACCCCTTTAAAAATATTCCTGTCTGAGATTGGATAGTTCAGCAAATAAGAGTGCTTGTTGCTATTGCAAAGGGCCCAAGGTGAATTCCCAGCATGCACATGGAGGCTCACACATGCCTGTAGCACCAGTTCCAGGGAATCTGATGCCTCTTCTGGTCTTCTTTACCACCAGGCATGAACATGGTGCACGTACATATAAGGAGGCAAAACACCTATACACATAAAGTAACAATAAAAGTAAATGAAATATTATTTACTGTTATTTAGAGCACATGTTTTGTTTATTTTTAGGCTTTAAAAATATTTTATGCGTATAAGTTTGCCTGTGTGTATGCCTGTGCATCATGTGGGTGCAATGCCTGCAGCAGCCAGAAGAGGGCATCAGATCCCTTGAAGAGGGAGTTACAGATGGTTATGAACTGATACGTAGTGCTGGGAATCAAACCCAGGTCCTCTGCAAGAGCAGCCAGTGCTCTTAACTGCTGAGCTCTCCAGTCCCTAAGGCACATATTTTAAAGAAAGCAACTCTGACACAATTACTGACTAGTACATTTTAGATATTCTAAAGGTTATAAAGAATGATAACACAAACAAACCAAAAGTAATAAAGTGTTAATGCCTTTGCGAAATTTCTTTTCCTGCCCATTCCACCTGACAGACTCAACTGATTGGCGTCTACAACTCTGCAATTACCCGAAGATAGAAGAAGCCTTTGTTCATCTTCAACCTGAAAGGTCATAAAATAACAAAGGATAAAGAGGAATGAATACCTCAACCAGTGGGTTTCCTTGGTTTTTCACATGTTATCTGCTTGCGTTTTATTTATTTATTTTCATGCTTTCCTCCAGAACCTTTATTGAGTCCTAAAGAGCAAGACCTTCCCTATTCCTTGTATGCAAAATTATCTGAATAGCCTTTTTAAGTTACATTTGAGTTAATTTTTTGAAGGGAGTTTTGGTAAAAATCCACCCAATATGGCTTGTCTTTTGCTTTAGTTGTTATTGGTGTTGATTTGACAAAATACACTACAAAAGCTATCTGACCTAATGAAGGGCTTATCATGGTTCCTGAGCTGAGGGTCCGGTCCAGCATGGTGGATAAGGATCGCAGTGAGAAAGCCTCCAGCTGTGGAGGCAGGAGCTCCAGGAAGTATGGGAACTAGGGAACTATGAATGCCTGTGCCCTGGTGGCTTCCTCCTTTCTCCTTTCATTCAGTCCTCAGTCCCAGACCACAGGATGGTGCCACCCACATTCAGGAAGGGTCTTCCCCCTTAGCTAAATGTCTCTGGAAATACCTTCATAGACACTCCCAGAAGTGTGTCTCCTAGGTGACTTCAAAGGTCCCCAAGTTGATAGCACCAACCATCACATTCTCTGACTCAGCATTGTCACTGTTTGAAATGTATTTATGTCAAAATAAAATAATGATAGTGATGTGAGTATAAGGAACAGATAGTCACTGGAGCCTCTTTGTAAAAAAAAAAAAAATCACAAACTAAACATTTCACAATACAGGACTGAGCAAATCTGTGAATGAAAGTTTCTAGAAAAAATATGCAGCTTTCCCTGAACCTTCTACAAAGCTGATTAGTTGATTAGAACTTCGATAACTCTGGAGAGGTTGGAATGTTGCAGGTCAGGAGCCTAATTATAACTTATCTTGGGCTCTGTGTAGCTCTCCGTAGCATTAGCTTCCACCAACCCCAAAACTAAGAGTGTCCTCCACTCTTCTGTGACCTGCACATATTTCCATTAATGTATTTTATTGTTTTTTGTTTTTGTTTTTTTTTTTTTGTTTTTTGAGACAGGGTTTCTTTGTGTATCTTTGTGCCTTTCCTGGAACTCACTTGGTAGTCCAGGCTGGCCTCGAACTCACAGAGATCCGCCTGGCTCTGCCTCCCGGAGTGCTGGGATTAAAGGCGTGTGCCACCACTGCCCGGCCATCCATTAATGTATTTTAAAGTGTCTTTGCCGGGCAGTGGTGGCGCATGCCTTTAATCTCAGCACTCAGGAGGCAGAGACAGGCGGGTGAATCTCTGTGAGTTCCAGGCCAGCCTGGACTACAGAGTGAGTTCCAGGCCAGCTGAAGATACACAGTGAGACCCTGAGGTCTTGATTTCCAACTGTCTTTGTTCTTTTTCTATTAAAAACCATCATGAAATTACTACCTGACCGGAGCAGGGAAACTTAAGTCTTGCCCTAGGCCCTTGTTACCCATCGGAGTTATGCTCTTTGAGATGAGAGCTGTCTTTTCAATTCCTTCAGTGGACTGTCACAACGGCATTAGGTATGATGCCATTACAGACTGATAATGTAGAATGAATACTGGGTCAGGGCTCGATTGTAGATACGACAAAACCAACAAGACAGGTTGGTAGGCACACAATGGAGCCTGCAAATAGCATGTAAACATACTACCTTTTTTTTAAAGTGCACATACCTATGTGCAAGTGAAAACATTCATGCATATAAAACAAATGGTTCTTCTTAAAACAATGGTTGAAGGTGTAGCTCAGTGGTACAGCACTTACTCAGCAGGAAGATGGTCCTGAGTTCAGTTCTTAACAGAGAAAGTAAAAGAGGTTCATTCAGTATATGTCCCTTCAGCTATCAACATACATAAATATGCATATATATGTGTATATATATGTATACACACACATATATATGTGGAGGACATATAGTTAGCCTTTCTGATTGGTAGAACCATACTTGTGTGTGTCAATAAGTTTAAATATCAAAGGACAACTGTGTTTTTTGTATGTTTTTTTTAAGATTTATTTATTTTATGTATATGAGTGCTCTATCTGCATGCACACCTTTATTTCAGAAGAGGGCATCAGGGATTGGGGATTTAGCTCAGTGGTAGAGCTCTTGCTTAGCTCAAGTGCAAGGCCCTGGGTTCAGTCCTCAGCTCTGAAAAAAAAAAAAAAAAGACAAAATAACAGAGGAGGGCACCAGATCTCATTACAGATGGTTGTGAGCCACCATGTAGTTGCTGGGAATTGAACTCAGGACCTCTGGAAGAGCAGTCAGTGCTCTTAACCGCTGAGACCGTATGTTTTGTTTTTTTGAGACAGAATTTCACTGTGTAACCCAGACGGTCTTGAACTCAGAGATCCCCTGCCTCTGCCTCCAGAGTGCCGGGACTAAAGGCTGCACCACCATGCCTGACAAAGCTTTTCAGAAGTCTCTGTAGTGTGTGGCCATTCTCCTTTCCATGATCTTCTGGAAGGGTCTGCCGCAACAGCATTCCCCGGGCTGGCTGTCTATCAGGCGGAGAGAGTCCAGGCAGTGAGGGCGAGGAGGGAGGCCGGAGGGAAAGGGGACAGGAGGCGGCTTACATAGTTCATGTGTGCTTGAGAGAGGCGCTGCTAGGTTGCTACGGCAGGAGTTGTCCCCTGAATCTCCACGGGCCGCTGTCCACTGTAAAGTGGTACAGGTTAGACTCCTGCCGCTCTGCAGCCTCTCCGCCTCTCACGGGCTATGTATGACCTGATACCAATCCTGCATGCCCTGGGGTCGATGGTCTCCCACACATGGGTGGTTTTCCCTCTGTGAAAAGCTGCCTTGTCTGCCTCTGAGCCAGGCCGGGTGGGAAACAGAGACTGGATGGACCACAGCAGTGTCTGCTCCGAGAAGGCTCCAGGGCAGCTGTTCTCAACCCTGGGGGGTCGAGACCCCTTTGACCAACCTCTATCTCTAAAAATATTTATATTATGATTCAAAACAGTAGCAAATTACAGTTATGACGTAGCAGTGAAAAGAATCTTATGGTTGGGGGGTCAGCACAGCATGAGGAGAAGTATTACAGGGTCAGTTAGGAAGGTTGAGGTCCACTGCTCTTCCCCGTCCAGCCTCTCCAGGTACTAGTACAGAACTTGGGTTTTGGACGCTCTAACTTTATGATTCGACTGCTTTTAAACAAGGACTTTGAGCCAGTAACATGGCTGAGTGAGTAAAGGTACTTGCTGCAAAGCCTGAAGACCTGAGTTCGATCCCCAGGACCCGAACCACAGGAGAGAACAGACTCCCACAAGTTGACCTCTGACCTGCCTGTGTGCCACAGCATACACACACAGATTTTTAAAAAGATGACCTGTAATTGAAACCAATAACCAAAGATGTAAAAGCTCCAAAGTAGTGACTCTATGTGAATCTAAGCAACTAAGCCTAATTGCTCTTTACACACTTTGGCTAGGACTGGGTTTGTAAATGGTCTGGAAGGCTGTCCGCGGCCGTAAAGTGCCATTCCCAGCAAGGAACTTTCTCCTGTCAAGGCCACGCTCATGGTCTGTTCCACCTCCACAAACAGCCCATCTGCCGATGGCTAGAAACCGGCCCACGTTTCAGTGTTTGGGGCAGCTTTTGTAAGACAACCCCACTCCCCACAGAAAAACTAGAAACTTCCATTCAAGATAAAAGGTGTCAAAATGGGAAGTTCCTCAGTTCCATGCTGACTGAACACCTAGTTACGTGGAATCATCTGGCATTTCATCCAGAGCCATGCCAATAGTCTTTCAGTTCTGATTCTGTTTCTGATTATGTCTTTGGGAAATTCTGGACAGATAATTGTATTTTAGTATTTTATCTTTTATTTTTAAAACAAAGGTTTCTGCCCAGTGTAGTGGCACATGCCTTTAATATCAGCACTCAGGAGGCAATGGCAGACAGATCTGTGTGTTCAAGGCCAGGCAAGGCTATACAGAGTTCCAGGACAGCCAGGGCTACACAGTGTCTTAGTGTTTACTATTCCTGTGAGGAGACACCATGACCAAGGCAACTTTTTTGTTTTGTTTTTGAGACTGCGTTTCTCTGTGTAGCTTTGGAGCCTTTCCTGGATCTCTGTAGCCCAGTCTGGCCTCGAACTCAGAGATCTTCCTGCCTCTGCCTCCCAAGTGCTGGGATGAAAGGCGTGTGCCACCACCGCCCGGCTTGACTAGGCAACTCTTATGACACACTTCCAACAGAAAGTGAGATCCAGATCAAAGGAGTGCCCTCCAGCCTCCTCCCAACAAGACCACACATTCTCCAAGACGGCCACATCTCCTAATAGTACCACTCCCTATGAGTTTATGGGGATCAAATATATTCGTACCATCACACAGAGAAACCCTGTCTCAAGGGGAAAAAAATTTTTTTTTCTAGATTTTTTGTATATGATGAGTGTTTTACCTGCATGTAAGTCTGTGCACCACATGCATACCTGTGAAGACCAGAAGAGGGTGTCACTAGAGTTTGAGTTGTGGGCGGCCATACAGATGCTGGGAATACACCAGTCCTCTGGAAGAGCAGCCAGTTCCTAATGGCTGAGCCATCCCTCCAGCCCCATTATATATCTAACTATGCAACTAAAGAGGAAAATAATCCAGGGTGGTTCTATGCTCCTGAATCCCATATTTGAGGCAGAAACAGTTCAGGAGCACCTTTAGCTGCAGTGAGTTCAAAGCCAGCTTGGGCAACAACGGACCCTTTCTCAAACAAACAGATGAACAAAAGAACAAGTGGGCGGGACCAGCTCAGTTGTTAACTGTTCCTTCACAGGACCGGATTTCAGTTCCCAGCGCCCACATGGCAGCTCACAACCATGTAATTCCAGTTCCAGGGGACCTGACGTCCTCTTCGGGCTTCCATGGACACTGCATGGAAGCAACACATGCATGCAGCAAAACACCCATACACACAAATTTTTTTCAATAGGTACGCGTGGTGGTGCACACCTTTAATCTCAGCACTGGGGAGACAGAAGCATGTGGATCTCCGTTTGAAGTCAGCCTGGTTGACATAGTGAAAACCTGTCTCAAAGAATAACGTTTTAAAAAAAAAAAAAAGAAAAAAAAAAAACACGTACCCTATGCCTTTCCCTTTTTCTTTTGGAGCTGGAGATCCGAACTCTACGCACACAATTTCTATGTTACAGCTCCAACCCTTCCCTGCTGCTCTAGCCCTGGATACCAGCTCTGCACACCAGGCCCGCTATCCCTGAGGTGTTGTTATTCCATAGCTGCATTACTTCCTTCCCTGTTGATAAATCTGTCCATAAACACTAGTTAGGGCCCAACCCAATGACCATGCTGAACGCGACGGTTTCTCCCCGGCAGATCGGTTAAGTGTGGTAGTGTTGTGTGTGGTTTGGATTTCTGTGCTATAGTGTATCATGAAATTGCATTTCTAGAGAACAGCGACATTCTGCTCCTTTACTCAAGGAAGTAACTTGGCTGAACCCCAGGGAATTCCCCAAAATTGTTAGCACTGCTTTGCTTAGGGATATGTAAACCAAGCAGCTCCCCTCTTCACGTGGCTAGCCAACCTCTTGACCGAGTATTGAGATATTTCAAGGATCACAGAAATTGATGTAAACGGAAAAACAAGTTTAAGGAACTTCACAGCCCCTTATCTATGAAGGTACTCAGTGGGCAATGGTTTACTCAGGACTTAGACTTCAGCCATGATGTGTGCAGATTTGCAGTAATATTAATACTGGCATGTTTGATTGAGGACAAAAAGCCATGAGGCTCTTCTCAGGTACATTGGCTCGAGGCTGGATTTGGGCTTGGCCACATTCTGCAAGCCAAAGACTGGTGCTTTCTCCTGTGTGGTTCAACACACTATACCATCCGAGCTGTACTTGATTCTCGGAGTACCAACTATTGAATGGTTGCAGGCTAAAATGCGTTTTCCTCTTCGTCACTTACCTTTCCCCCGTAGTGTATGCAGTTTCCTCTTCCAAATCTCACTTTCTCGGAAGGTGGGGGTGGTGGTGAGACAGGGTCTCTGTGCAGCCCTGGCTGTCCTGGAACTCTGTATGTAGACCTGGCTGGCCTCAAACTCAAACGATCCCTCTGCCTCCCTGTGCTGGAATTGAAGGTGTGCTCCGCTTCGCCCAGCCCGAATTTCACTCTAAACAAAGCATACACGTGTGGGATGCACTTTAAGGTAGTTGGGAAGCGAAAGCTAGACAAGACAGTTTGATATGGGCCAGACTCAACCCAGAAGCTAGGAAACGAGATTCAGCATGCCAGTGATGCTCTCACACATCTAGGTCAGATGACCTGCAGGAGTGGTGGGTCCTGGGGATCAAATTTAAAATGATCAAAAAGGGTGGCAAGCGTCATTTTTAAATTACAGAAAACCCACTAGGTGTGGTGACACCTATCAGTAATCCCAGCATTTGGGAAACAGAGGTGGGATCCAATCTTCTGTTATACAGTGAGCTCCAGGCGAGCCTGGGCTACAAGAACACTCCTTTAGATACAATACCAAAACCTATATACTTTTGTCTTTTGATTCTATTGTGCTGTAACCGTCTCAAGCTTGAGAGTAATCCCCCTACCTTTCCAAAAATGTTTATACAAGTTTTATATTGCATTACTTAAGTCATTTCCACTTACTTTCATCAGCTTAAAATTTAAGAGCCAAAACACAGTTCCAGGGGATACTTGCTTGGACACTGAACAGAACTCATTAATTCTCAAATTTAAGAGTTTTTTGTTCCATTTCTTGATGTTAAGATCTGAAGCTGGTTAAGCAAGGCAAACTGTTCCCATTCTTAACATCTTTAAAAGGGTAGCTGTCACGACACACCCACTAAAGCTACAAAGAAGTTCCTTGAGGCAGAGTTCACTTTTAAATGGATCACTTACTAACAACAGATGTCCACAATGGCGGTTCTAAAGCAACAGCACAAACTTCCATCTGAGTCAGGGACTTGTTCCTAAGTTAGTAATCAAGACCTCTACAGCCTGAGGTCCACTACAGGCTTAGAACTGACGTGTTATCTCTGAAACCAACCCTCTCACCAAAGAGTTTTAATCTTGTTTAACTCAACATTTTAGCATCTTGGAAGATTATGGTCTCTATCTATCCATATTTGGACATGACAAAAGCCTATTTATATCATTTTAAATTTTATTATTGTTGTGTCCATGAGTGCAGGTGAGCATGTGGTCAGAACTTTTTGGAAGCTGCTTCCCTCCTTCCTCCCTCCGTAGGTAGTTGCAGTCTTACTTGCATGGTCTAAGTGTTTTTAACGGGAAAATGCCTTGATGTTGTTTACTACCAGGCACTAACAGCGTGACAAAAAGCTTAAGTGAAAGCCATTTAACTAATATTTAAAACCTCTGCAATTATTAGTTTATTAGTATCATCCAGGACTCATGTTCAGTATTCCTCCTCAAATTACATAAACAAACGCAAATGTAAAGAACCCAAGTCAAAATTATGTAACAAACAGCACTCCATCACAAAAGCGCGTAAAATTACAAGAACGCTATTTTAAAACACTGGCACTTTAAGAGAATGATAATCTCAAAAAACCACAAAATTGCCAAATTGTTCCCTAACTGCTAAGATTAAACATGACTAATGAATGAGTTTGGGTTTTATAAAGAAAAACCAAATGGATTGGACAACTGGTACTAATGTGCAAAGTTTATCGTCTTCTCTTGTATCTGATTTATCAAGGGATAAATCACAATATAGGAAAATATACCCTTACTTTAATTTTCAATGTGGCATAATTTTAAGAAAAGCTGGCTCAACTAATTAAAAATACTTTTTAAACAGTCCAGTTTCCTGAGCAATCCTTACTTATACAGAGAGGCGGGCAAAGGCATCACAGCCAGCGTTATCATCACAGCCTTTGCTAGGACTGACATCAACAAGGAGTCTAATATGGCAGTCTTGTATTTTAAGCTCACGCTTTTGGGGATACATTCTCAGGTCTTAAACAGGGAACTGCAGGATGTCACTGCCATTACACAGTAATGGAAGTTAAGAGTCCTTGTGATTAGAATAGAACATACTTTTCTATTAGTCCTTCAAGGACAGACTTTCAGATTGTTTGATTAATAATCCCACACCGTGTGACAGAATTGATCATCGATCATTCTCAGCTTTGCATGTAGGTTATGTACTATCTCTTATCCAACTGATCACGACTTTGGAGTTTCAACTATGGATGAAAATGTTACCCCCATCACAATATGCAGGGTGTGTAGATAAAAGCTTTTTTTATCCAGCTAACTATATGAAAAGAAAACACTGCAATAATTCATATGACCCAAAATGGGCAAAAGCAAAAGACTAGCTTCCCCTTGAGAAGAAAAATTTCAGACCTATGAAAAGGACAACAATACTAATAAAAAAAATTGTATTTACTTAGAAGCATTCAGAATGTCAACAAAACAGCTGCAATTTTTTTTTGCAATTACAGAGTGGTATTCAGTTAACAGAACAACAATTATCTTCGTATAAGCTGCATCAGAGACAACTGAAGATGAAAAAAAAAACAAAAACAAAAAATAAAAACAAAAACAAAAAAAAAAAAACCTACCGTCCCCATATATAACTAATTTGTGCTGTGCACCAACAAGGACCTGCTTTAAATTTCCATGCCAATTTACAACCCCCAGACTGTACCAGGCAAGGTTAGTGGCTCTTGAGAATACCACCAGGACAGGGCTATCTAAAGACACATTCGGTAGTGTGTTAACTATACAAAAAAAGACACTGTACAGTTTAAAAACAAATCTTACACAGCCTTACATTTCAATTTTTTTCTTTAAAAGGAGTGAGTTGTGTACAGGGGGGTTAAATGCTTTATAGACAAGAAAAAAAAACTGCGCTAGAACCAACTTATTCATCATCATCATCTTCTTCTTCATCTTCGTCTTCCTCTTCTTCCTCCTCTTCCTCATCCTCTTCATCCTCCTCCTCATCTTCCTCTTCCTTCTTTTTCTTGCTCTTTTCAGCCTTGACGACCCCCTTCTTCGCCGCATCGGGTTTTCCTTTAGCTCTGTAGGCAGCGATATCCTTCCAAAACAAAGGGAGGAGAAAATAACAGAAGACACACACACACACATACATACACACACACACACACACACACTCGACAGAACTTCAGTCTCCACAACACACATGTAGGCCCACTGAACCTCCCAAATGATTAGAGCATGGGGAAAGGCACATAAAAATGAACCATTAGTAACCTACAACTCAGAGACACAGTCCACTATCTGTATTGTTATGCCTCACCGAGACGCAATTATGTACCACATCCTAATTCCCGTTTATGAGAACTAGAAGGCAGAGACTGATCAAAGGGTAACACTGCCACCTTCTGAACACAAAACAGCATTCCACAGGTTCATGGCCAGACCCTAATTATTCATAGCAGAAACGGGTGTGTGTGAGATATGGATGTGCTAGTAAGCACACATTAACAGCTAAAAATGGATTATTTTCAGAATAAATGAACTTAAAAATTAGTTTAAGTATTTCAGCATTTCAATTTAGGTATAGGAATCACAACTTTCCTTCATCCTATTTATAATTACCTTGGCAGGCTTGAAATTTAACTTTTTTAAATCCAAAGTGAACATAATATGTACAGACAATACAGTTACGTAGTTATTTTGCCTAATCTATTTTTGTACTGTACGCCTAACCATTTAAAAATCATTCTCCCCAAAATAACCACCCAATTTCCCCAAAAGTTGGAGATACCAAGAAATAAAATTAAAACAGCTTAAATATATGGCCTCAGCTCAAGTCAGACTACATGCAATTTTTACAATTCCTATTTGAAAAATGGACTCTGCAAGCACAAAGGAAACTCAGCCATCAAGTGGCATTTCTTGTCCCCCTGTGGAGAGCGAGCAAGCCCACACTCCTTACCTTCTCGTACTTCTCCTTCAGCTTGGCCGCCTTCTTCTCGTAGGGCTGCTTGTCGTCCGCAGCGGTGTTGTTCCACATCTCCCCCAGCTTCTTCGCCACGTCCCCGATGGACAAGCCGGGGTGCTCTCCTTTGATTTTGGGGCGATACTCAGAACAGAACAAGAAGAAGGCCGAACTAAAACCAGAAATTTATTTTAGAATTTGAAGAAAACCAAGCGTTGTCAAACTTGTACTGTTTTGCAATATAAGGACCTACTAATCTCATGTGCTGATGTAGGACATTTTGAATTAGTTTTGAACAATTTCTAAAGATAGAAAGGGGTCAAAAACCCTTTGTAAGTGATAGACTGTGTAAAGGAACCAAGTATCTGAATTCAAATGCCTTGGCTAATGCTTCTACCCAACATGAGTTACAACTTTGACACCTTACATACATGACCAGAAACCAAACTCTGGACACTCAAGGTAGCTCAATCAACTTATATCTACCATGAAACACCTCAAAATAAAAGCTGTACTTACGGAGGCCTCTTGGGTGCATTGGGGTCCTTGAACTTCTTTTTGGTCTCCCCTTTGGGGGGGATGTAGGTTTTCATTTCTCTCTCATAACGAGCCTTGTCAGCCTTTGCCATGTCTTCAAATTTCCCCTTTTCTTTAGCAGACATGGTCTAGAAAAGTTAATTGTAAACTTGACATAACATTTACTGAGCCCCACGGTCTGAGAACAGCCAGCCAGGCCCCTTCATGTAATGTAGAAGACCTGGCTGTCAGTGTTTCAATCCCTCTTACCTTCCACCTTTCTGAGCACTTCTTCGAGAACTCTGAGAAGTTGACAGAAGCATCCGGGTGCTTCTTCTTGTGTTCCTCCCGGCAAGTTTGCACAAAGAATGCGTATGAGGACATTTTGCCTCTCGGCTTCTTAGGATCTCCTTTGCCCATGTTTAGTTGATTTTCTAAAAGAGAGCATTCGACGTTAGCAACGAGACTGAGAGGAGATTGACAAGCTTCAAACCACTCAGGGTGGCAAGGCCAACCCAAACTTGTGTTATTTAACAGAGCGGTGACGACAATCTCCCATAAAAGCCAGACAGAACATTGCAAACGCTAACCAATTCCTAGAAGTGACGAAGCCACAGAGAAGATAGGACACAGAAAAAAACGGTCCCCCAGTGTGATCCCCCAGAGTGTACAGGGACACACTCAAGCACTCGCTGTCTCTTCCTAAATGACTGCCCAACCAGTCATTAAAAACCATTTTTACATCTAAAACAATTTTTCTTACACCGACGAAACACAAACGCTTATTGAAAAGGAGAACGCACCCTGTCCATCAGTGGATTTCGCAGTGCACAAGGACCGATCCCGTGGACCTTAGGGAACTACAGGCCTAGAAAGGCGAAGGCGGGGGAGAACCCCACACCCCAACAATACCTCCCCGCCGTGCACCTCAAGTTCGCCCAGCTCTGCGGCCACCCCGGCTTCTTCGCATCCAACTTTGCTGGGGAGGGCGGAGACGGGGCCGGGAGAGGCCGAGGCCAGCGCCGCCGCCGCCGCCGCTTCCTATCGCTCTGGCCCCGAGATGCGTTTCTGCTCTGACTAAACACGTCCGGTCTGAAGTTTCTCCGAGTAAACAAGGACGAGGGACAGAAGCCACTCCTGCCGCCGCCGCGGCCGTCACCCCCCCCCCCCCGCCCCCGCCGCCACGGGGGTGGCTCGGGGCTTTTTTTCTCTTTCCTCTTTCCTTCCACCGGGCCCGTGGAAAGTTGGGGTGCCCCGGCTCCCCGCCCCCTCTGCCCGCGGGCCCGCCCCGAACTTGGCCCGAGGCCGCCACGTGCGCCCGGAAGGCCGCAGGCCGGCACGCTCGCACGCTCGCTCCGCCGCCCCCATTTTGTCGGCGGCCGCGGCGGCGCAGGGAGAGCGAGCGAGCGAGCGAGAAGAGGAGGAGAGAGAAGCCCCGCTCGAAATGGGGGCTGGCTCCGCCCGCGGCCGCCAGGGCCGGCGCACGGAATGGCCGCGGCTGCGCGGCTGCCCCGCCTGCCCCGCCTGCGCCGCCGCCGCCGCGAGGGCGAGCGCGAGCCAGCGAGAATATGGCTCCTTCCCTTTGTGTGCGCGCGCGCGTGTGAGTGAGTGTGAGTGAGAGAGAGAGAGAGAGGGGAGACCGAGGCGCGCGGCGGGCGGGCGGGGCGCTGGCGCACTCGCCATGGCGGCGGGGGAGGGGCGGGGGCGCGCGCGGCTCCCCTCCCCCCTCCCCTCCCTCCCCTCCCCGCGCTCGCCCGCTCGCCCGCCCGCCCGCCCGCCCGCGGCCCCCGCGCCGTCTCCCTCCGCGCGCCCCGCCGCCCCCGCACGGAGAACGCGGGGCTGTGAAGAGAGAGAGAGAGAGAGAGGGGCGAGAGAGGGGAAGAGAAGGGGGGGGGAGAAGGGAGGAAAAAAAAAAAAGTTGCCTCGGAACTGCTGCGCCCAGCTCCCCCCGCCCGCCCGCCCGCCTTGTTTTCTCTCCAGCCAGCAGCAGCGCCGGGCCCGAAGTCAGCCATGTTCCAGCGAGCGCAGCGCCGCCGCTCCCCCCCTTCGCTCGCCCGCCGCCGCGCCCGGCCCGAGCCGCCCCGCACGGCCGCCCCCGGCCCACCCGCGCCGCCCTCGCCCGCAGCAGCGGCGGCGGCGCCCCGCCCGCCCGCCCGCCGCCTGCCCCGCGCTCCCCGCCGCCGCGGCCGCCCATGCAGCCGGGAAGCGCCGCCGCCGCCGCCGCCGCTGCCTGCCCCGCTCCGCGCACGCCGCTCGCCCGGAACGCTCGCCCGCCCGCCCGGCCCCGGGGGCCGCACACCAACACGTTTTTTAAAAAATTAAAAATATAATCATCCTCGTCTGAAACAAAAAAAAAATAATATATATATATATATTTTTTTTGCGCCAGAGAAGCACGGCCGCCGCCGCCGCCGCCGCCGCCGCGGGTGTGAAGTGGCGGCCGCCCCGGGAGGCCCGCGGCTCGGCGCGGCGGCGGCGGCGGCGGCGGGGCAGCGTCCGCGGCGCCCGGCGGAGCCTCGCTCCGTGCGCAGTTCCCCCCACGGTCCCCCCTCATTTGCCTTTGTGTGGAGCCTGACCCGCCGGCTCCGGGCCGCGGGGATCCGGCCGCCGCGCGGGCTCCCCGGCTGCCCGGGGCGCTCTCCCCGCCGCCCGCCGCGCCGCACTCACCCTCCGCGAGGCACAGAGTCGCCCAGTGCCCGTCCGGCTCGCGCTTGCCCCGGCGCTGTCTCTATGGAGCTCAGGGTACTGCAATGGCTGTGAGAGCGGGAGCCAGACGCAGCCTCCTCACTCTCTCCGCTCTGTAACATTACTCTCCAGCCAGCGCGCCTCCTATTGGCTACCGCCAACTCACGGGGCCCGCTCATTGGCCCGTTCCCTCCCATTGTCCTGACCAGAGCCCGCGCGCCATTGGCCGGCCCCGGGGACACGTCACCGAGGATTGAAACAGCGCGCAAATCTGAATGCCTGTGTGTGTGTGTGTGTGTGTGTGTGCGTGTGCGCGCGCGCGCCGGGCCGGGAGGCTGAGGCGGGAGAGGCGGCGGCGGTAGCGGCGGTAGCGGCGGCGGCGGCGGCGGCGGCGGGAGCAGCTGCCACCGGCGAGCCGAGCTCCGTGGTGTCGGGGCGGCCCGCGCCCGCCCCACGCCCCGAGCCGCGGCGCGCGCGCCCGGGGCCCGGCTCCGCTACGGCCCCCGCCGCCGCGTCCGCAGGCCCGGGCGGCTCCCGCAGGCCCGCCCCCCGCCTCCCGCCCCCCGCTCCACGCTCCCGCCGCGAGCCGTTGAGCCGCGCGGCCCGTGCTCACCGAGGCCTCCCCCCTTCCCCACCCGGAGTCGGGCGACGGCTCGGGGAGCTCTGCGGGCCTCGGGACGGCCGGGCCGCTGCAGCCCACCCCGGGACACCCCGCCCCCGGGGCCGCACGGCGGCGGCGGGCTCACCCTGCCCGGAGGGCCTGGTCTGCACCCACGAGCAGGCGCCCCGGCTGCACCTCCGCTTCTGGAGCTTTTTGCCTCCGATCAAAAACACAAAGCCCCGTTTTGAACCTCCGGGACACCAAAGCTTTATTGCAGGGACTAATGCACGGCCACCGGGTTTTGATACTGGGTGCTCTCGGGCGAGGTTTGGAGGGCCCGGCTAGAATCAGCGAGTTCACCGAAGAGCGCCCCGCCCCGCCCCCGTCCACACACTCTGGCTGTTTTCTGTGACTTGGTGTGGATTACTGCGAGAATCAAACGAATCTTTGTGATCGCTATCTCCCCTTCGATCACACCACTTAGTGCATACATGTGCCTGCTCTAAGATTACCAGACGTTTGGGGCTACTGTTACCTGAAGGATTAGGTGCAGGCGGAGCGTGCTCGGGCCCAAACCCACGGGCTGCAGGGCTGCGCTCTCTTCCCACTCACCGCGCTGGCTGGTAGTCACACTTAGGTCTCCCGAGGAAATAATAGTCAGGCCGGTTCCAAAGGCCACAGGCTTACATTAATCCTTGATGAATCTACTATCTCCCCCTTTCAGGGGGGCCGGCCACACCTCTCTTCAGTTACAACAGACATCCCCACTTTTTTTTTCACTCTCTGACATCTTATACGCTTCTCTACCCAACAAAGAATTCCTCCCAAATGCAATCGATCCAAGTCAAAACAGACCACAGTGGGTTAGATTTCTACACCACTTCCAAGGCCCTGTTATCTAATGGGTTTGCTCGAATTTATTATGCTTACTGAGAATAGGTTTAGATAATCTTTTCAGTGGTTTTAATGTCCATTGTCTTTTTAAAAAAAAATATGCTCTTGGTTCAGGGAATATCATTGGTGTGAATGGACAGTACACTAAAGAAACACACACACATGCAAAACCTGTATTGCTGGGTGGGATGGCAAATGCCTTTAGTCCCAGCATTCAGGAGGCAGAGGCAGGAGGATCTCCATGAGTTCCAGACCAGCCTGGTCTACAGAGTGAGTTCCAGGCCTGCCCAGGGCTACATAATGAAACCCTGTCTCAAAAAAACAAACAAAAAACTGCTGTGGTATTAAGGACTATATGAACAGGCATTGTGCACTATCAATATTTCAAATACGTTAACTTTTACATTGTTGTTCTCACATATATTTACCCTTCCTGCTACAAACCGAGTTGTTGTTGTTTGTGTGCGTGTGTTTTCTTTTCTTTTTGTTTTTTCCAGACAGGGTTTCTCTGTGTAGCTTTTGGAGCCTGTCCTGGATCTCACTGTAGACCAGGCTGGCCTCGAACTCACAAAGATTCACCTGCCTCTCCCACCAAGTGCTGGGATTAAAGGCATGCGCCATCACCACCACCCGGCCCAAACCAAGTTTTGTACTTTAGATACATCTATATAATTTCAGTCCTGTTACATCATCTTAGTTCTTTATAAAATATTCAATAGAGAGGTAGGGAGATGGTTTCTTGGTTCAAAGCACCTCCTGCTCTTGCAGAAGACCTCGACTCAGTTCCCAGCACCTACATGGCAGCTTACATACGTATACACATGCATACAAATAATATATATAAATATATAGATTATATTAGAATAATTAAAATATTCTCAATAGCATCCCCACTAATGTGGCACTGTCAATATTTTCCAGCACTGGTCCTGGTCCAGCTGCCCACTCTACTAGCTGTCTAGACACTTGGAAGTTTTCACTTGGAGGTAAATTAATGGCCCACAGAGCAACAGGAGAGGAAATGGCCCACATGAGATTTCCATTTGGGAAAGGCAGGAAGTAACAGGCATCGGAGTTGAACAGCCAGAGGTTCAAATCTACCATCCCTGTGCATCAGGTTTCCAACCCTTAAAACAGATGGGCAAGGCTTATTGTGAGGATTACATTTTATATTTTGGATACAGGGTTTTGCTGTGTAGCCCAAGCTGGCCTCTTTGTCTTCTCACGGTTTAATGGTTTTCTTATTTTAATTTTATTTAATAACATTTGTGTGTGTGGTACCTCCAGCCCTAGGATGACACCCTTCCCGCCTGTGAGACAGGGTCTTCTATGTAGCCCAGGCTCCTCTAACTCAGGAGCCTCCTGAATGCTAGGATTCCAGGCATGTGCCACCAAAGGTGGTGACCAACCTGGACTTCCTTCCTTTCTTTCTTTTTTCTTTTTTTGGTTTTTCGATGCAGGGTTTTTCTGTGTAGCCCTGGCTGTCCTGGAACTCACGCTGTAGACCAGGCTGGCCTTGAACTCATGGAATCCACTTGCCTCTGCCTCCTAAATTCTGGGATTAAAGGTGTGTGCCAGTACCACCCAGCCAAACCAGAACTTTTTATTTAAAGTTTAAAATTGCATCATGCAGACTCCTTCCATCCCATAATTTAGGAAGTCTCAAGTATAACTAATCTTGAGGTTTTCTTCCTATTTTAATTTCACGTGAAAGTGAACGGTCACAAATCTAGTTAAGCTGTTTGTCTTGGTTTTTTTTTTTTCACTGCAAACAGCACTGATCCTCGCCTCGTCTGGGGGCTGCACTTCCTCAAGATTCCCGTGCTGGAGAGATCTGCAGAGATCTACTAGCAGGAAATTTGATTTCTGTATTTGAGATGAGATTTAGGTCAGTGGCAGAGTTTCCCAAGGCCCTGAGTTCAATCCCTCCCACATGCTCACAACACACACACACACACACACACACACACGCACGCACGCACGCACGCACGCACGCACGCACGCGCACTGAAGTTTTAAAAATAAATTATTTATTTATTTATTTATTTATTTATTTTGGTTTTTTGAGACAGGGTTTCTCTCTGTAGCTCTGACTGTCCTGAAACTCACTCTGTAGACCAGGCTGGCCTTTACAGAGATCCTCCTGCCTCTGCCTCCCTAGAGTTGGGATTAAAGATGAAAAATAAATATTTTTAAAAAACACAATCTGCTGAGCATGGTGGCATACACCTTTAATCCCAGGACTCAGGAGGCAGAGGCAGGTAGATTTCTGAGAGTTGGGGCCAACCTGGTCTACAGTGTAAATTCCAGGACAGCCAGGATCCAGGATTACACAAAGAAACCCTGTCTCAAAAAACAAAAACAAAAACAAAACAAAAAACAAAAAAAGCAAGCAAACAAACAAAACCCCCAAACAGTTTAGTCTGCACTGGACTTCTTAGCCCTGATCTTGAAAGTGGATGCCCACCCTTGCCTTCCATGTGACACACGAACCACAAATGAACAGATCATTTTCCTTAGCTCTTGGCCAGTTTACTCCAAATTACAACATTATCTAACTGGAAAAATCTGAACACCTTGCTTAGCCAAGAGTTACAGACCTTCTTGTTTTTTTTTTGTTTGTTTGTTTGTTTTGGTTTTTTTTTGAGACCAGTTCTCACTGCACGGCCCAAGCTGACCTAAAGCTGTCCATCCTCCTGCCTCTGCCTCCATCAGGATGGGATTACAGGCATCCTTCATGAGTCTGCGTTCTGTTCCCTTCTTTGATATCCCTAGGACAGATGTAGTGCCTCTCCTTCTCTACAATCCCATAATATTCTGCTCATGAATTACTGAACTCACTGTGATTGGCAGTTACTGCTGCTCTCCCTGACCCACCCACACTGTGCCTCTCTCTTCCGGGGTGGGACTCACCTTCTGTTTAGATCCCAGGCACCTAGTCCAGTGCCTGGCATGGTAGCGCATGCTCAAAGTCAGTGTGTTGAACACAAATGAATTAGTCATGGGGTCAGTACTTACTGTGCATTACTTTAATTTTTCTTTTCCATCTTTGGGTCTAAGTGTCATGTCTTTTTAAATCAGAAGACAGGAGAATAGAATAAACAATATGTTGTTATACTCAGACAGAGCATAGATACTAAGTGAACCCCATTCCTGTAGTTTAAAAATGAGGCCTAGCCGGGCGGTGGTGGCGCACGCCTTTAATCCCAGCACTCGGGAGGCAGAGCCAGGCGGATCTCTGTGAGTTCGAGGCCAGCCTGGTCTCCAAAGCGAGTTCCAGGAAAGGTGCAAAGCTACACAGTGAAACCCTGTCTCGAAAAACCAAAAAAAAAAAATAAAATAAAATAAAAAAATAAAAATAAATAAAAATGAGGCCTGGATGTGGTGGTATACATCTTTAATCCTAGCACTCAGGAGGCAGAGGCAGGCTGGTCTCTATGTGTTTGATGCCAGCCTGCTTAAATGAGCTCCGGGCCAGCCAAGGCTACACAGTGAGACCCTCTCTCTCTCTCTCTCTCTCTCTCTCTCTCTCTCTCAAAAATAGACAGACAGATAGATGATAGAGAGATAGATAGATAGATAGATAGATAGATAGATAGATAGATAGATAGAATAACAAAAATGAAGAGGCAGGGCTACCGCTCAGTGGTTAAGACCGATGGCTGCTCTTCCAGAGGACAGAGGCTTTCCTCATAGCATCCACACAGCAGCTTACAGTCCTACCTGGAAGTCCAGGTCCAGGGTTACAACGTCTTCCTCTGGCCTGTGAGGGTACCAGGTATGCATGTGGGACACAGACCTACGTACTGGCAAAACATCCACACACATAAAATAAAAAATTAAATAATAATAATAATAATGAAGACAAAGAAAGATGTGTATGTGTGTATTTATGTATGAGGGTTTCTCTACTATAAATGGACATATACAATTAGATATGTTTGTAGTTTTGAGACAGTATTTCTCTGTGTATCCCTTGGCTGTCCTGGAACTCGCTCTGTAGCCCAGGCTGGCCTCGAACTCGAGAGATCCACCTACCTCTGCCTCCCAGGTGCTGGGATTAAAGGCATGCAACACCACTGCCTGGCTTTTATTTTTAATTTATTATTATTATTGTGTATGTGAGTGCATGTGCAACAGCCTGTATGTGGAGGCCAGATGGCAGCTTTTCCCGCCCTCCCTTATTCTCTCCTCCCTTCCTTTCTTCTTTCCTGTTTTTGGAGACAGGGTTTCTCTGTGGAGCCCTGGATATCCTGGAACTAGCTCTTTAGACCAGGCTGGCCTCGAACAGGGATCCTCCTGCCTCAACTGCCCCAGAGTGGGGCTGGAGCTGTGTCTCCCCAAGCCACCTGAGATCTCAGTGTGGTTGCTCTCGCGATGTGCTCTGGCTCACTCTTCATTCGCTTTTCAGAAATGGGTAAAGAAAACAAGGGGTCACCGACCTGCTTGAGGACCATTTCCTTCAGAGACAATCTGCCCGTCAGCTAATGGAGCCACTCAAGTTTGTCCGAATTTTGCCTTGTTTCCTCCCTCATGAAGATTAAATTTCCAAAGCCTGTTGGGAGCTATTTGCATTTCTTTTTTTGAGACAGGACCTCTCTAACAGACCCAGCTGCCCTGGAACTCATTATATAGACCAGGCTGGCCCGGAAGTCAAGAGATTCTCCTGCCTCTGCCTCCAGAGATATGGGATTAAAGGCATGGGCCACCACGCCCTGCTTGAAAAGTACTTTTAAGCACGCACTTTCAGTTTTCTGTGATAAATGCTTATCTGGCCTGCCGCAGTTCACTGTGGTAAAAGTGCTTGTAGCACAAGCTTGACAATGTAAATTCCACCAGCTCAGCCCGAGATGAAGGAGGAAATCTACTCACGAAAGTCATCCAGGGGGCGTGGCGATGCGTGCCTTTAACCTCAGCACTAGGGAGGCAGAGACTGGCGGATCTCTGTGAGTTCAAGGCCACCCTGGGCTACTGAGTGAGTTCCAGGACAGTCAGGGCTACACAGAAACCCTGTCTAGAAAAGCAACAACAACAACGAAAAATAATAATAATAAATAAAACACAAAAACCAAACAGAACAAACAAATAAAAAACCCAAAAGAGAAAGACAGAAACTAGAGGAGAAATGATGGAGGAAAAGAGTGAAACTCACAGTTGGGTGGAGAGGTTGTAGGGCTTCGGTTGTTTTCTTGTTTACTCCTTGGCTCTGCATCATTAAAAAAAAAACAAAAGGAAGAGTCAGAATGCAGCCCGGCGGTGGTGGCGCACGCCTTTAGTCCCAGCACTCGGGAGGCCGAGGCAGGCGGATCTCTGTGAGTTCGAGGCCAGCCTGGTCTACAGAGTGAGTTCCAGGACAGCCAGGGCTACACAGAGAAACCCTGTCTTGAAAAACCAAAACAAGCAACAAAATTCTTGCACGTGGAGATTGGTCTGGGGAGGGGTGTTATTTTGTGTTTGCATACTAGCCTTGAACTCCTGGTGATCCCTCTGCCTCCACCTCCCAAGTGCTGGGATTATAAGTGTTCCTTGCCTGGCCAAGTGAAGGCCTTGTGCTTGCTAGGCAAGCGCTCTACCACTGAGCTAAATCCCCAGCCCCGTTTGGTTCTTTTTTTTGTTGTTTTTTACTTTTTATTTATTTATTTTTTTATTTTTTTGGTTTTTCGAGAGACAGGGTTCCTCTGTGTAGCTTTGCGCCTTTCCTGGCACTCATTCTGTAGCCCAGGCTGGCCTCGAACTCACAGAGATCCACCTGCCTCTGCCTTCCGAGTGCTGGGATTAAAGGCGTGTGCCACCACCGCCCGGCTACTTTTTAGAATAAATGTCTGCTTCCACACAAAGGTCTCCATAATAAAAAAGAGGCACCAGCAAGTTTGGGGGAGCATGTGGAGGAACTAGAATCCTTATAGATTGCCAATGGGTAGACAAAATAATGGAGGGGACTTTGGGGGAAAGTCAAAGCTGTTTCTCAGAAGGCTCAACACCCAGAGTTAGCACTGGACCTGGCAACCCCTCTCCCAGGCCTAGATCCGGAAGAAGTAAACATGTCCACATAAAAACTTGCACATTGGCCGGGCGGTGGTGGCGCACGCCTTTAATCCCAGCACTCGGGAGGCAGAGCCAGGCGGATCTCTGTGAGTTCGGGGCCAGCCTGGACTACCAAGTGAGTTCCAGGAAAGGCGCAAAGCTACACAGAGAAACCCTGTCTCGAAAAACCAAAAAAAAAAAAAACAAAAAAAACAAAAAAACTTGCACATCAACATTCACTGCAGGGTTTTTTGCAACATATCCCAAGGTGAACACAGTTCACCTGTCCACCAGCCAATGAGGTGATAAATAAACTGCGATATATCCATACAGTTGGGTCTGTTTTCAGCTGATTTGATTTGTGTGGCCCTCCATCACTTTTTATCTGTGTGTGTCTAGGTGTTTTACCTGCATGTACACCCGTGCACCACATGTGTACCGGGTGCCCTCAGAGGCTGGAAGAGGTGATGGATCCCCTGGAACTAGAGTGACAGACGGTTATGAGCCGTCATGTGGATGCCAGATGCTCTTAACCACCCCAGCCCCCGTTTTTTTGATTTTTGAGACAGGGTCTTCAGGGAGGCCTGGTTGGCCTGTAGCTGACTCTGTAGACCAGACTGGCCTCAAACTCGCAGAGATCCACCTGCCTCTGCCTGTGGAATGCTGAAATTAAAGATGTGAGCTACCACGCCTGGGAGGTTTTGGGTTTTGTCTTTTCACTGGGGATTGAACCGAGGGCCTTCCACGCAGTAGACACAGATCTAGCGCGGAGCTAGAATCCCATCCTTTTCTTCACTTTCTAAAAAATTTTGAGACAAATGGGTGTAGTGGTGCACACCTTTAATCCCAGCACTCAGGAAGCAGAGGCAGGAGGATCTCTGTGAGTTCAAGGTCAGCTTGGTCTACAGAGTGAGTTCCAGGACAGCCAGGGTTACACAGGGACCCTCTCTCAACTGCCCCTTCTCTCTCCGTAAAAATTAGTGGTTTTTTTGAGACACAGTCTCACTCACAAAGCTATTGAGGCTGGCGTTGAATTTGTGAACCTCCTAGCTCACCCTTCCAAGTAGCTGGGATTATAGGCCCACCACCAGGCTTGCCACAGCTTAGTATTACCCGGCAGTCATGGCGAATGAAGGCTGGGGAGACAGTGAAGTCTGGGCCTGGAACCGCGAAGGCTGGAGTTCATGTCAAAAGCTGGGCCTGGTAGAGTGTGTTTGTGATCCCAGTACTGGGGAAGTGAGGCAGGGGGGTCACGTGTCAGATGGCCGGCCAGCCAAGCCCCCAGCTAGTGAGAGACCCTGCCTCCGAAAACAAGGACCCTTGTGGTGAACACACAAGGTGGACCTCGGGCCTCTATGCGCACGTGTATGTAGATACATACGTGAACACACACTCACACACACATACACACACACACACACACACACACACACACACACACACACACACACGCATTCATACCTGCATGCAAGCATACACAGAGGAGCGGAGACCAATACAAGCTATAAAGATAAAACGTTTCATTGTATGAATGAAGGCAGACACAGAAAGTACACAGCCCACGTGATTAGGAGATAACCAGATCCGGAGGCCAGCGGTTGCCAAGGCTTTCGGGGAAGGGGAGTGCCTGCTACTGTGTCTGAGGCTCTCCTCAGGGCGACTTCTGAGAGAGTTCTAAAATTAGGTTGTGTGATGGCCGCACGGCCCATGACTGCCCCAGACCACAAAGCTGTGCACTCTAAGTGGGTAAATTGTATGGCGTGTGAATTACATCTTGCGGAAGCTGTTTCTTAAAAAAGGAAGGAGCGGCTCCTGAGTGGTTCTGTTTAAGCAAGCGGTCAGAGCCAGGGGGCGGCAAGGTCCCGACTTGCCAGTGTTTCCAAAGCCCTCTCGCTGGCCTGGTGTTTGACACTGTGTGAAAAGCAATGGCCCTCATCTCGATCAGGAGCAAATTTCACTCACCTGCTGCTGGAGTTCAGAGTTCTGTGCTTAATCCATATATTTGCTACAAAATATTAATTTTCAGAGAGCCTTTTGTGAATTTGGGGTTTTTTTTGGCGGGGGGTGTTTTTGTTTTTGTTTTGAGACAGCGTCTCTGTGTAGCCCTGGCTGTCCTGGAACTCGCTCTGTAGACCAGGCTGGCCTCGAACACACAGAGATCCTCCTGCCTCTGCTCCCTGAGTGCTGGGATTAAAAGTGTGCACCACTACATCCATTTGTCTGAAATTTTTTAGAAAGTGAAGAAAAGGATGGGATTCTAGCTCCGCGCTAGATCTGTGTCTACCGCCTGCTTCTGCCTCTGAGCGCTGGGGTTAAAGGCGTGCGCCACTACCGCCTGGCTCAGAGAGCCCTTTCTAAGGGATACCTTGGGAGGTTTTTCGTGAGAGCCCGGGGTTACCCCAAGAAGAAAGTTAAGTGACACAGGGTCAGGTGAGACACTCCAAACACGCACCCTGGCCTCATGTGACCGACGGGCTCCATTTGGTTAACGTGGTTTTGAAAGTTGGAATTTGGAGCTGGAGGGACGGCTCTGTGGTTCAGAGATAGGCTGCCCAGGCAGAGGACCTGAGTTTGGGTCTCAGTCCCCAATGGTGCCCTCTTCTGACCTTTGAGGGTACCTGATGCATGTGAGGTACATAAACTCACACGGGCACACACACATAAACATACATTTTTTTTCAAAAATCTTAAAAGCTGGATTTTTTTTCACAACTAAACAAAAATCTAGGTAGTTGGCTTCTTTTGAAAAATCAGAGGTCCCAGCCAGTGGCACCCCTTTAATTTCAGCACTCAGGAGGCAGAGGCAGGCAGATCTCTGTGAGTTCGAGGTCAGGCAAGGCTATATAGTGTTTCACGACAGCCAGGGCTAATCAGAGAAAGCCTGTCTGGAAAAACCCAAAATGAAAAACAAACACCCCCCCCAAAAAAAACACCAAAACAAAACAAAAAAGAAAAATTCAGAGGTCTCACAAGGTAGCCCTACATTTTGGTGGGGCAAGGTCCTTACAGAGTGGCAAGTGGCGATTGGTTGCCTCTCCACAGCTCTGTTCTCCACTTTACCACCATCCCTATGGTCCCTAAGGGCTGCCCCTGACTCTTACCCATCATGCCACCTGCCTACCCCCTGTCGACACCCGAGTTGGCAGTTCGTGCCTTGGGACTTCGTGTTTCATATGACCATGAAGAAGACTCTGAAGCGTTCTCTTTTCATTGGCAGCTCTGGGAATCACACCAAGGGCCTGGTGATGGTAAGGAAGACCTCCCCCACCGAGGTATACTCTGTCCTGACCTCTTTATTTTCTCCCCTCTCTCTGCCCCCATTGGCAAGGATCCCAGGGCTTTTTACCTGCTAGGCAAGGAAGGCCTCCACCACATGGAGAAGGATCCTAACTCTTCCTGTGGAAATATTCTTTATTTTGAGACAGACTCTCTGTAAGTAGCCCAGGCTGCCCTTGAATTTGAAAGCCTCTTGTCTCAGTGTCCCACCCACTTCCAGGAGCTGGGAGGGCAGGCTGGAGCCCTCAAGGTGAGTCATGAGATGCTCTTAACCTGAGAATTCCTTTTAAAGAGGTGTGGTGACCCTTGTCGGTAACTTGAACACTAAGGAAGCTGAGGCTGGAGGATTTCAAGTTTAAGGCAAGCCTGAGCTTATACAAGAAGACCCCAACTCACCTTTAATCCCAGCATTTGAGAGGCAAAGGCAGGCAGATGTCTATGAATTTGAGGCTACCTTGGTCTATATAATGAGTTCCAGGCCAGTCAGTGCTACACAGAGAGTCCCCGTCTCAAAAAAGTAAAAACCAAAAAAACAGCAAAAAAGAAGACCCCAACTCCAAAACAAACAAATAAAAACCTGGAACATACATTGTCATCAAACGGAGTTAAAAAGGGTCCTTTATGTGAAAAACCACTTGTGACAAGCGGGTTTTTTTTATTAAAAAAATATTTTTAAACATTTTTATTCATCTGCATGTCCTTGTGCATGCATGTTTCCTGTGTGTGTGTGTGTGTGTGTGTGTGTGTGTGTGTGTGTGTGTGTAGGGGGTGTCCTGGAAGAAGCTAGAAGAGGGTGTTAGATCTCCTGGCGCTGGAGTTACAAACAGCTGCCTGATGTGGTTGGTGCCGGGAACTGAACTCAGGGACTCTGCTCCTGCAGCACACACTGTTAACCACTGAGCCAGCTCTTCAGATCTCTCAAGATGAGTGGAGTCTGGCTAGTCTACAGAGCGCCAGACAAGACTGCAAACTAAGCTTCGTGTAGCATGTGTCTCCCATGTGGGAGGCACTGTACATAGATTACATCATCTGATACAGCTCAGCAGTAGAATGCTTCCCTAGCATGTGTGAGGCCCTAAATACAATCCCCTGTTCGAAGGGGCAGGGGCAAGGTCATTTAATCTGTATGCTATCCTGGATATTAACTTTCCTTTACAGATAATCGTATGAGATAATGTGCAGAGAGACATATTGTGTCGGCTGAGATCACATAGCTGTGAGAGAGACGTCAGCTACCCAGTACTGACTTCAAAGCTAACGTTTCCATGTTTTCTCTGCGAGGCCACATGACCTCCCAACTGTTAGCCTCGCTAATAAAAACAATGTATTAAAACAATGTATTGCATTTTACTACCTAAATATACCTCATTATCTCCATAGAATGCACGGATTTTTTTTTTTATTTTTTATTTTTTGGTTTTTTGAAACAGGGTTTCTCTGTGTAGCTTTGAAACCTTTCCTGGAACTCACATGGTACCCTAGGCTGGCCTCGAACTCACAGAGATCCACCTGGCTCTGCCTCCTGAGTGCTGGGATTAAAGGCATGGGCCACCACCGCCCGGCGGATGCATGGATTTAAGCATGAGATATACAGCTTTGGGCTTCATGGTTTTTGAAGAGGACCCATTTAGTTTGCAAAACAACCACAGAACACTATTGACGATTAGTTCTATAGAGTTAACTATTTATCATTTTATGTGTAAGACTGCTCTGTCTGCATGTCTGTCTGTACACCACTTACGTGCCTGGTGCAGACAGAGGCCAGAAGAGGGCATCAGCTCCCCTGGAACTGGAGTTACAGGTGTTTGTGAGTGGCCATGTAGGTGCTGAGACTCCTCTGGAAGAGCAGCCAGTGCTCTTAAATGCTGAGCCATCTCTCCAACCCCAATATTTCCCCCAATATTTAAATTTACTTTCTGACCCCTCAAAGGGCTGTGCACTTTGCCAAAGGGTAGATGACCGTAGTGGTAAAGCCTTGCTTCCTGCCCCAGGTACCATCAGCCCTGACAAGTGTAGGTGCTGAGGCCTGTGGAACCGGACAATGAGAGAACAGGAGATGCTCCACACCCAGGGCCAGTGACCAAGCACCACAGCTCACCAACTGAGGCCGGAGAAAACTCCAAAGGTCAGAGGGAAACCACCTCAGTCTACCAGGAGGCAGGCCACACAGGCCTTCCAGGCCTTCAGGCGTGTGAAGAGACGTCATCCCAGCTGCTGCGAGAACTCCTTGAGGAACCAACAGTTATCATCCTGCTCAAGGGGCGCCTTCCCCAGCTTGTATTTACAGAGAGTCAAAGTCACAGGCCAGCAGCACAGGGGTCTCTGCTGGTGGGACAATGGCCTCACCATCCAAGGTACCAACCAGGCTTTTCGTTCCAAAATGCTTAGTAAATTGGGCATTCCCAGGACTAGGAACGTGGAGGCGAGGGGAGGTGGTGTTCAAGGTCAGCCTGGGCTATCAAGTTACATGGTCACAAAATACACGCCCCAAACAAACAAACAAAAGCAAAAACTCCCACTGAGTACACATATACAAACAACCAAACAGACAGACAAGAGCCTCGGGGCACGGCTCAGGTATAGGCCACTGGCCTGGCTTGTACTGGCCCACACTACAGAAAGAAAACGACAATGTCAAAAGTCAACCGCAAACCGCTCAGGGCCCAAGGTGGCTCCGGGAGAGGCGGGGAGGTGACGGGGCAAAGGGTCCTGGTTGTTCCTAACAGTGTTAGTGCGGAGAAAAAAAAATCCACTACAAAGCTCGCCTGCCTTTTGCAGAAGACTGCTGTGGATCCCATTCTGAGGTTTCCCTTTGACTTCCAAGAACGGAAAAGAGGAAGCAGGAAGACAGCGTGGCTTAGTGCCTTCTGCCGGGAGTGCTCCCCAAACGGGCCGCCACCTATGGAGACTCTGCCGACACACACCGATGACGGCGACTCTGCGTCCAGAAATGTTCAGGGAACAGTCGGTAATTTTGGTCCTTTTCTTGAAGATGTCATCCTGTTGCTATGCTGCCTACTCTGGTATCCAACACCGAGGGAGACTCCAGTGGTTCTGCAGCCTTCTGCTTTCTGGGAGGGTGGTGCGAGCCGAGCCGCCAGGCGCTCCGGGGGCGAGAGCTTTCCAGGGTCCCGTTCCCTTTTCCACCTTTTTCGAGGCTGGGTTTCTCCTGTTTCTGCTGCTGTGCTGCGTCCCTCAGATTAGCTGGCTGAGGGTTTTCTGGAGGATTCGCTCGTCTTCCAGTTCACCCTTGGAAGGCCGGGATTACAGATGTCCACCACCACACCGAACGTGCGTCATCAGGATTGCGCGGCATTTATCTGATGAGGCATCTCCCCTGCCCTTCTTTTTCTTTTCTTTCCTTTCTTTCTGGTTTTGCTGTTATTGTTTTTTGTGGTTTTTTTTTTTTTTTTTTTTTTTTTTTGTCCAGACAGTGTTTCTCTGTGTAGCTCTGGCTGTCCTGGAACTCACTCTCTACACCAGGCTGGTCTCGAACTCCACCTGCTCTCCTGCCTTTCTTTAAATGAAACGCCTCCCAGGCTGGCACTGAACTCACTGTAGCCCAGGATGACTTTGAATTTGTCATCCTCCCATCTTTCCCTCCTAAGTACCGGGATTGCAGGAGTGTGCCTCTGGGTTAATGTGGTACTGAGGATGGAACCCAATGCGGATGGTAAGTGAGCCCCGACCCCTGAGCCCCATATTCATAACCTCGATCTGTCTTTATGCATATTAGTGTTACATAGTTAACAAATTGTTATAGACACTAGATTTACTGTCATACAAAAATACACATAATATCTTGTCACAAGAAAAACTTTTTAGAAGGAATCCTAATTTGAAGAAAAGTGTATGTGTGGTGTGAACCACCCCCCCCACCAAAAAAAAAACGGCTGAATGAATATACTACAAAGTGTTAATAGTATTTATTTTTGGCAAGAGACAATCTTTACTTTCTCTTTAGAATTCCCAAGTTTTCTATAATCAATTTATATTAGCAATAAAAGCCCTTCTCCAGCCGGGCGGTGGTGGTGCACGCCTTTAATCCCAGCACTCGGGAGGCAGAGCCAGGCGGATCTCTGTGAGTTCGAGGCCAGCCTGGGCTACCAAGTGAGTTCCAGGAAAGGTGCAAAACTACACAGAGAAACCCTGTCTCGAAAAAAAAAAAAAAAAAAAAAGCCCTTCTCCAGAGGTAATGGTGCGCACCTGTAATCCTAGCATTTAAGGATCAGGGCCAGGAGGATCAGGAGTTCAAGGGTATCCTCTATTAACATAGAAGTTCGAGGCCAGCCTAGGCTGCATGTGACCTTGTCTCATAGAAAGGCTCAGCTGAGCTGGGCTTGGTGGCTGCACGTCTTTGATCCCAGCACTTTGGGGTTTTGTTTTTTTTTTAAACTGAGGCTTGAACCCAGGGCCTCAAGCAAGTTCTCTACCACTTAATCACACTCCTAGCCCTCTGGCCCTTTTTTATTTAATTTATTTAATTTTATTTTATGTGCATCAGTCCCCTGGAGCTGGAGTTACAGACAGTTGTGAGCTGCCATGTGGGTGCTGGGAATTGAACCCGGGTCCTCTGGTAGAGTAACCAGTGCTCTTAACCGCTGAGCCATCTCTCCAGCCCCTTTATTTATTTTTTCTTAAGTTTGACAATTTTGGGGTTAGGGATTTAGCTCAGTGGTAGAGCGCTTGCCTAGCAAGCACAAGGCCCTGGGTTCGGTCCTCAGCTCTGAGGGGGTTAAAAAAGAGGTAACTGACACTTTTATTAGTATTTAAAGGAAAAATCCTCAGGGCAGGCAAGCTGTAAATCTTTTTTTTTTTTTATTCATTTTACATACCAACCACAGATCCCCCTCTCATCCCTCCTCCCACTCCCCCCACCTTCCCCCCCATCCCCTCCTCCAACAGGGTAACTTCTCTTAGCAAGTGTCTGACTTGTGGGGTACTCTGTGGTCAGGAGCAGAGAGAGGCCTTGGAACCAGACACTCCCAGACTCCCAGCTTAGAATCCTGGACCTGACGCTCCCTGGTCTGTCACCCCTGGCAACATAGAGGAAACCTTGGGTTCATCCCCCAGCACTTCTGTAACTCCTGCACTCAGGAGGCTGAGGCAGGAGGATTTCCAGAGTTAGGGGTCAGCCTGGGCCACATACAGTGAGTTCCAGGCTATACAGTGAGACCGTGTCTAATAAACAAACCAAGAAACAAAAGAGGAAACAAGTAAAAATTTTTAAATGGATGTAAATTTTCCAGTGTAACTCCACTGCTTTAAAAACCTCTCACTTTATCACAACATTGACTTCCAAATTTAACCACAAAAGCCTCCCAGGTCCGCAGAACTCTCTGATACAGTGGACTTCCTCTCTTGTACACTCCCCCACCCCCCCCTCCCCCAAACTCCAGCAGTCTGGACCTTGTACTTCCCTGCCTTTGAGTCCTGGACAAGCTGTTTCTTTGGATTATAATGACCTTTCCCTCCCGGGCTGCTAAAGTCCAATCTGCCCTTTGACCCCCCCTGACCTTTATCACTGTCACCGCAGAGAGCTTTCCTCTAGTTTGGATTGTCCTGTCGCTTTGGTGGCACTGTTCTAAGGGCCCTTGGGGTGTTGTAATAACAACTCATTGCGCACGTTATAACCTATATGAATGTCTTATGCTCCTCTTCATTTCTCTGGCGTTCTTTCTTCTCTTGTCATTGTGAAGCCCTGGAATTTAGTGTGTGGATCAGGTTGGCCTTGAATTCAGAGCTCGACCTGCCTCTGTCTTCCACGTGCTGAGATTAAAGGCACATCTAGGCCACCAAGCCTGGTCCTCTTTGTTTACTCTAGCTGCTAGTGAATACAAAGGTGATTTTTAACTTTTTTGTGACACATCTATTGCATTGTTTGATATTTAATCTCCTCCCCCCCCCCCCCAGACAGGGTTTCTCTGTGTAACAGTCCTGGCTGTACTAGAACTCACTCTGTAGACCAGGCTGGCCTTGAACTCAGAGATCTGCCTGGCTCTGCCTCCCAAGTGCTGGGATTAAAGGCGTGAGCCACCACTGCCGCTGGCTGTTTGATATTCAATTTAAAACGTATGTCTAGGAGATAGAGAGATGGCTCACAGGTTAAGATCACCCAATGATTTTTAAAGGATCTGGGTTCCATCCCAGCACCTGCATGGTGGCTCATAATTGCCTGTAAGTTCCAGTTCCAGTGTATCCTATGCCCCCTTCTGGCCTCCTCAGGCACCTGAACGCATGTGCTACACATACAGACAACCTGGCACACACATATACACATAGGAACAAAATATTTAAAAAATGGGTCTATAAAAAGACATTGAGTTAGCATAAACAAAAACCAAAAATGAAAACCAACAAACAAGTAAAAATAAATAAACATGTCTAGAATTCCCTTCTCTCCTCAGACTATCATGCTCTCCCACACTGGCCTTAGGGGCACGAAGCAAAACATACCCTCACATTGTCACTTTTGTGGGTCAAAAGCAGCTGCTGTCAGGCTGGAGATATGGCTCAGAGGTTAAGAGCACCGACTGCTCTTCCAGAGGTCCTGAGTTCAATTCCCAGCACCTACATGGTGGCTCACAGCCATCTGTAATGAGATCTGGCACCCTCTTCTATATACATAATAAATAAATAAATCTTTAAAAAAGACAAGCAGTTGCTGTCAGCAATTGCACAGGGCTGTTTCATTTGGGTTGGTTCCCAGCCTGACAACCTGGGCCAGTGTCTTTACAAACCTTTGCTTTAACTGCTTTTCTACTTGGCTTTTTGGTGTGTGGAATGCTGTCGTTTATAAGCTTGTAAATGCATTTATGGGTCATTTCATGTATCTCGTTAGAAATCTTTACAGACAGCAACATTAGGCTTCTTTTTCAGAGCTGGGGAGTGAACCCAGGGCCTTACATGTGCTGGGCAAATGCTGCTACTGAACTCTGGGGGTTCTCTTTTAATTAAAAATAATAATAAAAAAATTTAGAAATATTTTTATGTGCATGGGCATTTTGCCTGAATGCATATATGTATGTGCACCATGTGCATGCCTGGTGCCCATCGAGGTCAGAAGAGGGCATCAGATCTACTGGGACTGGAGTTACAGATGGTTGTGAGCCACCCTGTGGGTGCTGGGGGTGGAACCCAGGTCCTCTGCAAGAGCAACAACTGCTCTTAACTAATGAGCCAACTCTTCATCCCTTAAATTTTTTAAAAAACATTTATTTATGCTTTATCTGCATGTACACCTTTATGCCAGAAGAGGGCATCAGATCCCACTACAGATGGTTATGAAACCACCATGTAGTTGCTGGGAATTGAACTCAGGACCTCTGGAAGAAGCAGCCAGTGCTCTTAACCTCTGAGCCACCTCTCCAACCCTAAAAGTTGTTTTTAAAAACAGCTTTATTTATTATTATGTGTATGAGCATTTGCTGACATGTCTGTCTGTCTGCATATCACGTGCCTCTCTGGTACTTAAGGAAGACAGAAGAAGGTGTTGGATCTCCCGGAACTGAAGTTACAGGTGGCTGTGAGCCACCATACAGTGCTGGAAATTGAACCTGGGTCCTCTGCAAAAGCACCAAGTGCTCTTAACGGCTAAGCCACCTCTCCAGTCTCTCAGCCCTTGGTGTTTTGAAACAAGGCCTCATTGTATAGCCGAGGCTGGTTCTGAGGCCTATATGTAGCCTAGGCTGGCCTAGAAACTCCAAATTCTGGCATAACAGCATGCCCCACAATGGCTTTCTAAATGATGTCCTATGTGTAGCAACAAAGATGCTTTGGAGGTTAAAATAGTTGCGTGTCCAGGCTGCAGCTTTTCCCCTCGGCCCCCAGCACTGGTTTCTTCTTTGTATACTTGGTGCCCAAAGCATCTGGTCCTTGGGATTTATAGGCACCAATGGCTTTAGGGAACAGTTTTTCTCCCTCTCAAGTTCAGCATCTAAAGGCATTTCTTTAACACCCCAGAGAGAAAATAGTAACCGAGAAAATCAATAGTCCTAACCCAAGCAGAATGGATTTGGGAGAGGTTTTCTCTACAGACCCCTACCTGTCTTTTTTTTTTTTTTTTTTTTTTTTTGGTTTTTCGAGACAGGGTTTCTCTGTGTAGCTTTGTGTCTTTCCTGGAACTCGCTTTGGAGACCAGGCTGGCCTCGAACTCACAGAGATCCGCCTGGCTCTGCCTCCCAAGTGCTGGGATTAAAGGCGTGCGCCACCACCGCCCGGCTCCTACCTGTCTTTTAAAAAGAGTGGCCAAATAAACCTCATATCTTTTTCTTTCAACTTTATTAAGAAACAAAAGTTGAAAAAAAACAAAAAACAAACAAACAAAAAAAGTTGGGAGTGATGGTATAACCATGATTTCAGCACTGAGGCAGGATCACGCTCATAATTCTGGGGCAAACTGGGCTACACAGAGACAGTCTTTAAAAAGGAGGGACTTAAGGAAGGAAAGGAATGTAAAAACTCTCACAGGTAGACAGTAAGTTCCAGGGGCTGGAGAGATGGCTCAGTGGCTAAGAGGACTGACTGCTCTTCCAGAGGACCTGGGTTTGGTTCCCAGCATGGCAGCTCACAACCCTCCATAACTCCAGGGATCTGCTTCGCTCTTCTGACTTTTGTAGACACTGCATCTGTGTGATGGACAGACAGACATGCAAACACTCATATACATAAAATAAAAATTAAAAAAAAACAAAAAAGAAAAATGTTCTGACCTATAAATATTATATGGCCACAAGTCATCTTCATCACAGTAGATGGATTTATACATTACATTTGGAAGGGTCAAAGAACATGTGTCTTCTTCAATGATTAGACCGAAAGAGAGTTTTTGTTTTGGTTTGGTTCAGAATGTGTCACCCATGTCATAACTGATAGTCACACTGGTTACCATCTGCAGATGAGAAAGCTGAAGCTAGACACAGGAAAAAAAAATCCCCTTTCTTTTTGCTAGGCTGCATGGTACAAGCCTACAAGCCTGCCTTGCCGATTTTTTTTCTGGAAAACCTATTTTTTCTGGAACTGAGGCAGGAGAATCATAAACGTAAGGCTTCCCTGTGCTACTAAGTAAGTTCAAGGCCAACCTGGGCAATTTAGTGAGATCCTATCTCAAAACATTTAATTTTTTTTTTGTTTTGTTTTTAGAGACAGGGTTTCTCTGTGTAGTTTTGCGCCTTTCCTGGGACTCACTTGGTAGGCCAGGTTTTTAAAAAAATTGGTTTTATGTGTATGGATGTTTTGACTGCATGTATGTCTGTGCATCACGCCACATGCAAGCCTGGTGCCTTCGGCAGCCAGAAGAGGGCATCAGAGTCTTCGGGTCTGGGTTATGAGCCACCATGTAGGTGCTGGGAACCCAATCTGGGTCCTCTGCAAGAGCAGCTATGCTTTTAACCACTGAACCATCTCTCCAGTCCCATTTCAAAAGAAAAAGCAGAAAGAGAGCTGAGCTAGGGTTACCACTGAGTGGTGGAACTCCTGCTCTTGGCTTCAGTACTAAAAACCACGAAAACAAAAATGAAGACAGGCTTACACATGCTCACAGGAAGGCAAACGGCAGTAGTGCTATGACATTGCGCGCATGGGACCCCGAGGGTACCCACTCGTGCAGGGAAACGTGCTGGCATGACGGGCAGATGCAGCGGCGGGCGGCGGGCGAGACATGCCTTGCGGGCATGCTGCAGTGGGCTGTAGGCATTCGTTCACAACCCCGGCGCTGCATGCGCAGGGAAATGAGTTTATGATAGTGGGAGATAAAGAGAAAGAAAGGTGTGTGCACCTCACCGCGGCGAAGGGGGAAGAGCGGGAGAGAGAGAGGGGAAGGGGAGGGTTTTTTCCTTAAAATGAGGCTTTTCCGTCAGGACGCAGGGCGGTGCCAAGGGGCGGGGTGTCAAGGGGCGGGTCAGAATATTAACAAGTAGGGCCAAGACTGTGCAGCGGTTTCCTTCAGGGGTCCCCCTGGGAGACGAGGGGACATGGTGTTCTTTACCAAGGATCCTGGTGAAGCTTGCCGTCGTGGTGAAAGGGTAGATCTGACAGTCCAGCCGAGTGGTAGCACCCCAGAACGCCTCCCTCCCTCCTCCTCCTCCCTGTGGAGCCCCGGGGACCTGGACCTGTTGCCCTGAGGGCCTGAGGGCATGCCTTGGTTAGTGTTCTATCGCTGTGAGGAGACACTGTGAGCAAGGCGGCTTACAGAATACATCTAACTGGGGGCTTGCTTACGGTCGGTCTCAGAGGACGGTTCCCATCATTGCGGTGGGAACTGCGGTGCGCGGAGCAGTGGCTGAGAACTTACCTCTGATGTGCAAGCTGGAGGTGGAGAGAGAGCGAGAGAGAGACTGGGCGGGGTGTGAACTTTGGGAACCTCAAAGCCCACCCTCAGTGACACACCTCCGCTAACAAGGCCACACCTCCCAATCCTTCCTAAACTAAGCCCGCCAACTTCGGACTAAGCATCCAATGTGAGAGTCTAGGGAGGCCACTCTCTAGACCTCCGCAGGGCATCAGGCTTGCTCACCTCACTTTGACCTTCCCAGGTGCCTGACCAGGAACTGAGCTGTCCTTACTGATCGGCCCCTCCCACCTCCCTGCAGGCAGCAGATTCCGTCTGTGGCTTCTCTCCTTTCACTGTCTGTCACTCCCCTCCACTCTAGGGTCCCCATCTCCTGTGTCATCTACTCCATTGATTTCTAATTACCTAATTAATATTCCAGGGCCTCTGCCTTAGAAAACGCCAAGTGACTTTCCATATCCAGGGGGGCAGTTACTATCGAGCATGCTCTCCTCCTTCTTCAAGGATCTCAACACGGCTCCCTGCACCCTCCTAAGAGTTCAGACTCCTTAGCACAGCTCCCAGGCCCTGCTTGCACTGGCCTGCTGCTCAGCTCCTGGCAGCCGCCGGGAAGTCGGGTGGGGCGTGGGGGCACCGTCTTACCCTTCCCTCCCTCAGTCCCTGAAGAGAACCCTCCTCCCACCCCTCCTCCTTTTTCTCCCGACACCCCTTCCCAGAGGCAGGCTCTGGGGACGACAGTCTTTTCCTCTGTGCCCAGCACTCTGACCCACTCACTGCCCGTGACTGTGACCCTTACTTAGTTTGCGTCCGCTAACCATTTTGCACCCAGTCTACCACCTGGCGCGCAGGAGCCGCTTGATCCACGAGTAAATGTTTAAACGCGATAAGCGGAGTAAGTAATGAAGAGGTGAGTCTAACCCTGACCTTGCTCCCGACTAGTGCGTGCTCCGCTCCTCCATCAACACTTGCTCTGGGCCTGTGCCCAGATATCACACCGGACCCCATAAATATGGACAGTTGCCGGGCGGCGGTGGCGCGCGCCTTTAATCCCAGCACTCGGGGAGGCAGCGCCAGGCGGATCTCTGTGAGTTCGAGCGAGATCCAGGACAGCCAAAGATACACAGAGGAACCCTGTCTGGAAAAACCAACCAACCAACCAAATAAATAAATAATAAAAATAGATAAAAATGAATGAATGAATGAATAAACAAATGAATGAAGAAATAAATATATACAGTTATCACATGTTAGAAACAGAAGAAAACAGCAGAACCAAGCTCACAGCAAAGTGGGGCTCTGAGTTCTGGTCCCTTACACCGTCTTCTCCATGTCCCCCCAGCTGTCACTTTCTCCAGGGGACCAGGATGTAGCTAAGAGTGCCGCCATTGTTTGTTTGCTGAGCTGAGGTCAAACCCAGGGGTGTAAGTAGCATGCCAGGTGAGCACCTTACCTGATTGTGTTTAACAGGTTAAAATTGTATGTGCTTACGGGTATTTTTTTTTTTTTAATATGTCAAAACCAAACGTGAACAGTTCAGTCCTCAATTCTGTAGCTGATTCTTCTTCCGGGAAGCAGAGCGGTTAGTAGCCAAAAGATCTCTTCAACACTGCTGTCAGTGTTGGGACTGAGACACTGTTGAGTGCTGTGGAGCCCTGGCCCAGGTCCCACCCGTCTCAGGCCCCTGCCTCAAGGGAGTTTAGTGTGAGACAAATGAGAGACCAACTCCATGTTGCAATGAGCGGACGGCCTGGGAAAAACATGTAAACACACCTAGAAGAGGAGGAGTTTGAGCTCCCACGTGGGAAGCATAAGAGGCATCCTGGGATGTGCTGGGCACAGCGATCCAGGGCTGCTGCTGTCACTAGCCGGTGGGGGCATCAGCAGGGGTCAACAGGCAACGGACAGGAAGTAGTTTGAGAACACTGTGGAACTTGAGAACACAGCACGGCTGGAACCAAGGGCAGCATTCTGTCGGAGAGTCAGCAAATGTCTACACAGCCGCCCCGGAGCTGGAGTTAGAGGCGGTTGGTGGGTGCCTGATGTGTGGGTTGGGATCCGAACTCCGGTTCTCTGCAGTAGCAGTTGACACTTGGAATTTCTCCAGGCCCTAAACGTATTATCAAGGTAAGCCAGTGACATTGTGTAGTATAACTCAGAAAGCTTGAGACTGACCTTGGAAAGCAGCCATGGTCTGGCACTGAATGGCCTGCGAGAGGCAAGGTGTTGTGGCCTGAAGACCTGCCCACCCAAACTCGCTTGGGTTTCTTCCTCCGAGCGTCCAGTCCCTTGGAACTCAAGTGACTCATGGCCAGCCTTACTTGCGGCATTCTTTCCACACTGACTCTCCAGGCCAATTCCAGTCACTTGAGGAATGCTGAGGGCCATGGAATTCTCCGGCACTTGGACAAAGAAAGCAGCTGCCTGTGGAAGTGGTGTGGGCCCTGGGAAATCCCAGGGCCCTCTCCCATTGTCATCCTCAAGCTACGAATGCCCAGGAAGGCTAGGTGTGGGAACTCCCTCAAGCACACCCTTGAGGCCTGCTAGAACCCAGCCGAGGTTCCCCTGACCCCTTGGACGGCCAGGCAGCGTGCACTTGTTGGAGGCCTCCTGGAGGAGGGGCCGGGGGCTTGAACCCTTCTTTCCCCCACAGAGAGGAGGGCAGCCCCAGACAACAGTCAGGACAGGATGCTTATTTGACCGGACCTCCAGAGAACGCAGCAGTGAGAGCAAATTTGAGCTTTGGTGTTCTTGGAATGCAGCGGGAGGTAAGGGAGGGGGAGGGGGATGCACCGTATGCTTTAAAGAGCACAGTTATATATACTGGGAGTGGTGGCACACACTTTTGATCCCAGAACTCTGGAGGCAGAGGCAGGCAGATCTCTGTGAGTTGGAGGCCAGCCTGGTCTACGTAGAGAGTTTCAGGCTAGCAAGGACTACACAGGGAGACCCTGTCTCTAAGCAAGCAAAGAAACACAGTTACTAGAAGAAAAGGAAGCTTCTTTAGTGCTAAGGGAGGGGATACTAGTGTTTTCTGAAGAAGCTAACCCTGTCACCCTGTTCTTTATGCGAGTGTTTTGTGCTTTGGACTTTTTATTTTTATTTTTTATTTTTTTTTTTTTTGGTTTTTCGAGACAGGGTTTCTCTGTGTAGCTTTGCGCCTTTCCTGGAACTCACTTGGTAGTCCAGGCTGGCCTCGAACTCACAGAGATCCGCCTGGCTCTGCCTCCCGAGTGCTGGGATTAAAGGCGTGCGCCACCACCGCCCGGCCTGCTTTGGACTTTTTAAACAGGATTTTGCCATCCTCCTGCCTCAGCTCTCTGAGTGTCAATGTTTGTTGCTTTACAACTTTAAATGTCCATCTCTTCTTACTGTACAACTGAGGCGATTATATCCCTTGGTGGAGTTTTTGGTGTCAGGAAATTATGGGCCATTCACTCTTTGCTGTTGGTTTCTTTGAGAGGGCCCTGACCTGATCTCAAATTTCCCCATCCTCCTGCCTCAGTTATCCCGCCCCCCCCCCCCCCCCCCGAGTTCTGGGTTTTCAGGTGTGTGTCACCACACTTGTGTCTTTAGTTGGAGAGGTTTTATCTGCTGTGCTGAAGATCTTTCTGGAGGAAGAATGCTGAATCGTCAAATGCTGAGCCTGCACTCTGTGTGTGTGTGTGTGTGTGTGTGTGTGTGTGTGTGTGTCTTTCTCGAGACAAGGATTCTCTATGTAACAGTCTTAAATTACAAGGCAGTCAACAGGAAGGAAAGATTATGTTTTTTATGCTTTTCTGCTATCATTTATTGGCGGACACTTGCTGAAGACAATATTTTCAAAGAAGGTTCAACCTTTTGTGTGGTTCCTTCAGGCTACTCGGATTCTTTAAGCTATTAACTTACGCTCATGTGCATATGTGTGCGGCTGTGCACATGGGGGATGTGGGGGGTAGTGGGGGGAATCGGGAAGTTTTTCATCATTAGAAAAGTAGGTGCCCTGGGCAGTGGTGGCGCACGCCTTTAATCCCAGCACTCGGGAGGCAGAGACAGGTGGATCTCTGATTTTGAGGCCAGCCTGGTCTACAGAGTGAGCTCCAGGAAAGGCTCCAAAGCTACACAGAGAAACCCTGTCTTGAAAAACAAAACAAAACAAAAGTAGGTGCATTTCAAACACTGTTATACATTAATGGTTCTTTTTTTAATGTTTGTGGGTATTTTTACCCACATGTATGTCTGTGCACCATGTGAAAATCGAACCTGGGTCGTCTCCCCGAAAGAACAGTCAGTGCTCTTAACTTCTAAGGCATCTCTCCATTTCTTCCCTCCCTCCATCCCTCCCTTCCTTTTTATTTATTTATTTATTTATTTATTTATTTATTTATTTATTTATTTATTTATTTTCAGAGCTGACGACCGAACCCAGGACCTTGTGCTTGCTAGTCAAGCACTCTACCACTGAGCTAAATCCCCAACCCCCCTTCCTTTTCTTAAAGAGACAGAATCTCACTATGTAGCTCTGTAGACCAGGCTGGCCTCGAACTCAGAGATCTGCCCGCCTCTGCCTCCTGATTGTGGACGACAGTTTATATTCGCACCCCCAGCTCATTATCGGTGTTGGTTTACTGTTTTGGATCATTTGGTCCTCATTTTTGTTCCTGCTTTTGTTATCATCATAGCAATGCTGGTCCACATTTTGATGCTGGAGTTAATAATATCCAAATTAGAAAGTAGAAAATAATGCTAATAAACATTTTAAAGTGTTTCATCTTTTATTGCTTTGATATTTTATCAGTTAGATATAATGAATAGTGTCCATCTTGCACACCATTTGGTATGTAAACCTGGTTTATACATTCATGGAGACAAACAGTATCTGTGGTTGGGTCCAAAAAAGGTTATGAAACAAGACTTTGGCAAAAACATTCTGTGTTTGATTTAAATTATTGTTTTGTAGGCAAATTTGATTAGGGGAAAAAAAAGTGTTTCTTTTCTAAGTGAGGCCCCTCCATTGAGTCAATAACGAATTTGTTTGAAAATAATTCACGGCTTCTAGAACTCCAGAGAGTATAATTTTTTCCCTTTAATTAGTAGCTTAGATTTTTTTTTAAAAAGCCAATGCCAAATGCAATGTGAGCTCAAGTTTTTCAGATCATCTCTAAACTTAGAACCCGTGATTTTCAAGTGGGTTCTAAATTTGGCAAAATACCTCCCCCTCGCCACGGTAGCTAGCGCTTTCCCATTCTTAAGAGTTTGTTTGTTTCATTTTCTGAGCAAGAAACACTTTTTCTTTATTTTTAAATAATTGTTTCTATTTCCCCTCTGGTGAGTACCAAATGCCACAAAACCTCTTTATCAATGCAAGCAACAGAGCAGCTTCTTGAAAGGAAAGGCGGATGTGGACGGAAAAAGTCATTCGCTTTTCTCTTCCCTTTTTGGGAGGGTCCCCCCACACACACAGTCTCACTAATTAGCCCCCAGAAAGAGGGTCCAGGGAGATGGCTCAGTACATAAGCACTTCACCAACTGAGTTCAGATCCCCAGCACACATGGAAGAGCTGGGCGAGCGGCACGTGTCTACAATCCAGCGCTGGAGAGGTGGATACAAGAAGCTCTCTGAGCTTACTGGTCACAGCCTGCCTGAATCACTGAGCTCCAGGTATAGTGAGAGACCCTGTCTAAAAACATAGCTGGACTGATGGAGGAAGGCATTGATAACAACCTCTGGCCCCCCCTAAGCATATATACACAGGTACAACCCACATGAACATGTGGGCATAACACAGATACACACACCGATCTCATACACACACACATCTGTCACACACATACCCATCACACATGCACACATACCACACTCACACATACATCCATATCACACACACACACACACACACACACACACACACACACACACACCACACATACCCTTCACACACACCTATCACACACATACATCTCTCTCTCTCTCTCTCTCCCTCTCTCTCTCTCTCTCTCTCTCTCTCTCTCTCTCTCTCTCACACACACACACACACACACACACACACACACACACACACACACTATCCCCCCCAACCCCCCCACTCATCCTCCCAGAAAGAACTGGTGTCCAAATTTGATGGTGGTGAATAGGCTTGAGTGAAGGTAGATACCTCTCTCTGGACTGGGTGGTGGTGGTGCACACCTTTAATCCCAGCACTCAGGAGAGAGAGGCACGTGGATCTCTGAGTTCAAGCCTGGTCTGCAGAGTGAGTTCCAGGAAAGCTGGGCTACACAGAAAAACCCTGTCTCAGAAAAGACAAAAAAAAGTAAAGATTGCATTTCACATAGATTCCTCATAAAAGAAATTGCACAGTCCTTGTCCGTTTGTAATAAGCAGTCTGCAGCGTTCACCCCTGTTGTAGCGCCTGTCAGAATCACATTCCTTTTATGGCTGAATACTTCCTCTTTAAGTACATGTCACGTCCAGTTTACCCACTGTGCTGGTTAACGTTGACGGCGACAACATTGACGTGACAGGATGTAGAATCACCATGGGGACGAACCTGTGGCGTGTGTGAGGGGTTCCCTGGATGAGGTAACCTGGGTGGGAAGCCTCACCCTGAGCGGCACCACTGGGCTGGGGTCCTGGACTGACTGCCGAGAGTGTGCTGAGCGGCGGCGCCATTCAGTACAGGGGCTTCCTGACTGTGGACACAATGTGACAGGTATCCCGTTCCTGCTGCGGATTCCTGCCACACTGGACTGTGGAAGTGTAAGCTAAGACAGGGTTTCTCTGTGTATCCCTGGCAGTCCTGGATCTCGCTCTGTAGACCATGCTGGCCTTGAACTCAGAGATCCACCTGCCTCTGCGGGCTGGGATCAAAGGCGTGTGCCACCACCGCCTGGTGCTTCCTTCTTTCTTTTTTTTTTTCTTTTTTTTTTTTTTTTTTGGTTTTTCGAGACAGGGTTTCTCTTGTAGCTTTGCGCCTTTCCTGGGACTCGCTTGGTAGCCCAGGCTGGCCTCGAACTCACAGAGATCCGCCTGGCTCTGCCTCCCGAGTGCTGGGATTAAAGGCGTGCGCCACCACCGCCCGGCACTTCCTTCTTTCTTAAATGTTAGGTATTTGGTCACAGAAATGAGAAAATTAGCTAAATACACCCATTTATATACCGATGGATAACCATTAACTTATGATGTCTAATACCTTGTTTTGATTCTAGCCTGGTTCAGTCCCTCACCACTTTTCTCTTCTTCTCCCTCTCCTCCTTCTCTCTTTTTTTTTTTGAGGGTGGGGTGGGAGATGGGGCAGGTCGTTCGAGGCAGGGTTTCTCTGTGTAACAGCTCTGGCTATCCTGGAACTCACTTTGTAGAACAGGCTGGCCTCTCTTTTTGAGGCAAGTTCCCTAGCCCAGGCTGGTCTTCCACTTGCTATGTAGCCAAGGATGACCTTGAACTCCTTATCTCCCGTCTTCACCTGCCTGGTGCTGGTATCACAGGTGTATGCTGTCACACTCAGTTTACTGTGGTAGTGGGGCTCTAACGCAGGGGTACGTGCATCCAGGGGAACACTCTATAACTGAACAACCCCCCCAAGACCCATGTTCGTGTCCCCATTTTCTCTTGCCTGGATTTTTTTGTTGCTCCTATAGTTGTGAAGATTAAAACCCAGGGCCACATGTGCGTTAGGCAAGTGCTCTTGCTCTGAACTCCATCCCGCCCACGCCTGGATCACTTCTGTGGACGATACTAACTGGCTGCCGTGGTTTCCTCTCAGACACCTTCTAGTTTACCGCCGGCATCCTTTTCCCAAAGTAACAATCCACTCCTCCTCCACCCCGCCCAGGGTTCAAAGACCTCTGTGTACAGTTTCAGCCTAATACAGGAGCAAGCTTCGAATGCGGTTTTGTGCTCTGGTCCTTCTCCCATGCCACTCTGAATGGGATGTTCCTCATCTTAGACAGCTGCTGGTCATTTGCCCCCACTGGTCTGGGTTCTGATCTCTGGAGCAAATTAAAACACTCCCCTCACGCATGTGACAGACATCCCACTACATTCCTGAAGGTGACCTTCACACCTTCTCATCTGGTGTCCCTCCAGTAGCTTGGTGCCATTGGTCATGGTCATCGTTGACACCAAACACTGTCATCCTCCGATCCATCCCAAGGCACCAGGGAATGCTGCCTCTTTGCTCAGTTGCTCTACAACCTGCTAGGCCTTCCTAGCTTCAAAGCAGACGCGCTCGAACCCGGAAGTCAACTCTGACATCTACTTCACTCTTTAAAGTAAATTCTCATGACACCATCGGGCACCTGAAGGAGTGGGCCAAGAAGGGCCCGAAGCTAAACAGCACATGCTCTTCAGCGATGTGCCTGCCGGTTCAGTGGCCCTCATTCCTGCTGGGAGCGACGGGCCACACACACCACACCTCCCCTCAGGCTTCCCTATCAATTGTTCCCTGAAGGCTCTAATTCTAAAGAAGTAACAGGCTTCACATCAGGGACTCAGAGTGGGACACTGGGCCACCTCCCGCACTGTTACCTCCGCCTCTGACACCTGTGGGCACTTAGCTGGCGATTACAAGCAGAAAGTCTTGGCAGTGGCCAGAGACCACACATCCGGAGAATGCATGTATCTAAACACCCTGCCGCCCAGATCCGGCAGAGTGGGCCACAAGCGAGGCTCCGGCTGAACCATCTGCTCAGCACCCTCTTTTGAGACAGGGCCTCACTAGGTAGCCCCAGGTAACCTCAAACTTGCTATCCCCCTGCCTCAGCCTTTGAAGTGCTTAGATTATGGGCAGGTACCACATGTCAGGGTCTTTATTTTCATTAAAATGAAAAAAAAATGCCAATATATATTCTTGTAAGGCCAATTTGGGATTTTGTTGGGCAAATCTGATAGTCTTTACAAGTTGTCCTTACGTGCTTAAAAAAAAAGGATTTCTTTTTAATTATGTGAATATGTGTTTGTCAGTGTGGGTATCCTTGGAGTCCAGACGAGGGTGGTGGATCCCCTGGGGCTGGAGTTACAGGTGATTGGTTGTGAGCCACCCAAGGTGGGTGTGGGGACTTAACCACTGAGCTGTCTTTCCAACCCCCACACATCCGCCCAGTCCAGAGAGAGGTGTCTACCTTCACTCAAGCCTATTCACCACCATCAAATTTGGACACCAGTTCTTTCTGGGAGGATGAGTGGGGGGTGGGAGTGGGGGATAGTGTGTGTGTGTGTGTGTGTGTGTGTGTGTGTGTGTGTGTGTGTGTGTGTGTGTGTGTGTGTGGTGTGAGTGAAGGGTATGTGTGTGGTGTGTGTGTGTGTGTGTGTGTGTGTGTGTGTGTGTGTGTGTGTGATGTGTATATGTGAGAGATATATGTATGTGTGTGTGTGGTGTGTGTGAAGGGTATGTGTGTGTGGTGTGTGTGTGTGTAGGATGTGTGTGTGTGAGCTTGTACCATGGGGCAATACAGGGGTCAGAGGACAACTTTGGGGTCGGTTCTCTCCTTCCGCCTTTACACAAGCTAGAGCATTGAACTCAGGTTGCCAGGCTTGTACAGGAAGTGTCTTTATCTGCTGTCCCGTCTCACTGGCCCGGTCTCCCATACCCTTTCTTGTTCCCGCTGGAATCTGGGAAGAATGGATGGAACTGTAGGAAGTGAGCGCTGCTGGGGGGTTGGAGAGTGCTGGGCTAGCTTTCCTCCATAATGTCGCCATTTACTCTGCCTAAGTCTAGTTATGGAGGATGCTATAGTTTGGTTCTTCAGCATCCGCCAAGATCCACGTAGTATAAGCTTGCTCCCTGGGATGATGTTATTAGGAGGTGGAGCCTAGATGGAGGCTGTTGGGTTGTGTGGTTGGTGGCACCACCCTCCTCCTGACACGAGGTGGGGCCTGCCTTGCCACTAGCCCCTGTGAATGGGTATTCAGTGGAGGAACGGAAAGCTGATTAACAAGGGGGCTGTGAGGATTCTCACCCAAATCCCACAAATCAAGGAAGGACTCAGTAAATGATGCTTTGCCCGGGAAGTGGGGTCTGAAATCACTGCAGTGCCACTAACCGTACCTGAATGATAGGGTGCACAGGTCTGACACGGGTCTGCTGTACCCCTGATGTCCAGACTGGGCCACTGGGCACAGGAAGTGACCCGGCCACAAGTCCAACAGTCTCGGCTCCCGCTCATCCTTTCCATTTCTCCTTTTCTTGTTTCACACTAAGTTTCTCTGTATCCCTGTCTTGCAGGCAGCCTCAATATCTGACTCAAGGCTGACCTTTCCAAGACCATGACCATTGCCCAAACCATGCTGTTCTCACACAGACACCAAGTGTGAGAGACAACCCTTCACTGGTTGCTGCTTCCCTACTCCGCAAAAACCAGAGCAGCCACACTTGGATTTCTTAGCACGGTGAGACCAAAAGGAAACCTCGGAAGGTCACTCCATTGGTTGCATTCGTGTCCTTTGCTTTTCTGGTGTTCTGATTAACACCATGACCAAAAGCAAGATGGGGAGGAAAGGCTTGATTGTCCCAGAGAATCAGGGCTCAAGCAGGAAATGAAGCAGAGACCGTGGAGGTGTGCTGCGGACTGGCTTGCTCCCAGGCTAGCTTCTTATCCAGGTCCCCCTACCAAGTGGATGGCACCGCCCACAGTGGACTGGGCCTTCCTCCATCAATTAGTTATCAAGGAAATGCTGCATGGACAAGTCGAGCCCATAGGCCAGTCTGCTCTGGGCAATTCTTCAGTTGAGGTTTCCTCTTCCCCAGGCGACTAGGTTTGTATCAGGTTGACAACTGAAGTTACATATGACAATTACCTCTAATAATTTTGCAATGACCTGCTCTGGACAGTTCTGAAAGCTGTGTTGCTGAGTTCACTTAGACAAACACAAAGATCAACAACAACAACAGAGTAAACTGTGTCCCCAGCCACAGTGACTTGGTTAAGGCAAATTTAAAACTCACCTGCCAATCATCTGAAATGCCCTTGAGTATTTCATTGAGACACAACTTGATGAGGATATTCTAATAAAGGAATGGACAGCTGGAGGACCACAGGCTGAGCGTGAAAATCATCACCAACACCAAAACTAAAGAGCCGTGGCCCTAATCACATACTTGAAATGAAATACATGTATGGAAACTTGGACTCAGAGGTGTTTCGGTATTCCATGCGTTTGCATGGCTTCGAAGTTTCCAACCTAGGGCTGGAACCATCTGCCAACATCAGATCATTAAAGGGCTCACCATGGTCTCCAAAAGGTTTTTGTGAACGCTTGCCTTAGAAGGAAGGCAAGATTAACATCAAGATGTTTTTGTTTGTTTTGGTTTTTCGAGACAGGGTTTCTCTGTGTAGCTTTTGCGTCTTTCCTGGATCTCATTCTGTAGACCAGGCTGGCCTTGAACTCACAAAGATCCACCTGCCTCTGCCTCCTGAGTGCTGGGATTAAAGGCGTGCGCCACCACCGCCCGGCAACATCAAGATGTTTTAGGGCTGGTAAAGATGGTTCAGCTTGTGAAAGCCCTTGCTGTGCAGACATGAGTCTGATTCCTGGATCCCATGGTAGAAGGAGCAGGGAGGAAGACTCTCAAATATTTTTTTTTTAATTTTTTTTTTATTCATTATGTATACAGTATTCTGCTTGCATGTGTCCCTGCAGGCCAGAAGAGGGCACCAGATCTCATTACAAGTGGTTGTGAGCCACCATGTGGTTGCTGGGAATTGAACTCAGGACCTCTGGAAGAGCAGTCAGTGCTCTTAACCACTGAGCCATCTCTCCAGCCCAAGACTCTCAAATATTGACCTCTGACCCCCACATATGTGCTGTGGCACAGGCACACATATCATACACAGGCACAATTACACTAAATAAAACTGAAAGTTTTGAAAAGATGCTTTATAAATTTATAAGTGTATTAAATAATAATAGTAAATAATTTCCAATCACACACACACAAATATATATATATAATGTCAGATATTATAAATAATAATCACGTTTAGTGACCAGATTCAACCATTAATATGAGTAACACTAATAAGCATTTCAGATATGAATCAACACGTATTTACCTTCATGGGCACACAACAGTAACAGGCAAAAGGAACTGGGCAGCGGGGTGTTCAAACACAGATTTTTAACTAGGGTTGCAAACCGCCAATACACTGACCTCCATCACTGTCTAGGAAGAATTTCAGCCAGGTAATTTAAAGCTGGTGATAAACACAAGCCGAGCTGTTACTGAACACGGTGCTTCAGTTCCAATACCTCATTTTCACATATAAGAAAAAGGAGCCACTGTCCACGCTTTATAACAGACTGATTAGAAGATAGACTGTGGAAACTCCTTTTATAGCCAAATTCTGCAGCCAAATTCTGCAGCCAAAAATCGGATTCGGAGCTTGCATCTTGAAAGCCAGGATCCATTCAGAGTGTTCCAAGAATAGTTCTCAAATTGCTGGAAAGTATCGCTTCCGTACGCTATCTGTACGCTCTCCCCGCAATGGATTTTCAAACCGAGAGGAAGGTTTGAGTCAGCCTTGTAGAAACCAATCAAGTTATTTCTTCCTTCATTTGTTTGTCATAGTCACAAAAATACAATCGACTTATTTCTTTTATAAATGTTCCTTAGGTCCTGCTTCCGGCAGGCACTGGTCCTAGTCATGAGATCCTAACCATAAATGAAACAGATCAAAAATACAGTGTAAGCTGCGTGGGGCCCGGTCAGCTAGAGAAACGCGCAGACTGAAACAAGCTTGCTTTCCTGTTCTTCTTTCACGTGTGGACGTGGTGCGTGCGTGTGTGTGTGTGTGTGTGTGTGTGTGTGTGTGTGTGTGTGTGTGTGCATGCTATGGCCGGAAGACAACCGCAGGGGTTGATCCCGGCTTCCCACCCTGACACAGGGTCTCTGCCATTTATCTGCTGCCTATGCCAGCCCCCGGGATTCTCCTGTCTCTGACCTGCCATGTCGCCTGAGGAGCACTGAGATTCCAGCCATGGTAGCTTTAGGTAGGTCCTGGGAAGCTGTGTTTGTGCAGCACACCCACTGAGTGATCTCCCTCAGCTCTTCCCTTTAAGAATGGCTACTATGTGTCGGTGAGGGCGCGCGTGCCAGGGTGTGTGCCTGCAGGTTTGGGGGCAATTCTGTGGAACTGGGTCTCTCCTTTCACTTTTGTGGGGCTCCAGGGTTGATCTCGGGTCACCAGGCTTGTGCAGCACGCGTCTTTACCCATTGAACCATCTTGCCATCCCCCATTTTTTTTTTTTTTTTTTTTTTTTTTTGGTTTTTCGAGACAGGGTTTCTCTGTGTAGCTTTGCGCCTTTTCCTGGAACTCACTTGGTAGCCCAGGCTGGCCTCGAACTCACAGAGATCCGCCTGCCTCTGCCTCCCAAGTGCTGGGATTAAAGGCGTGCGCCACCACCGCCCGGCTCCATCCCCCATTTTTTAAGGAGAGTCTTACTGTGTAACCCAGGCTAACCTCAAACTTGTGGTCCTCCTGCCGCTGCCTCCCAAGCTTTGGGGTTACAGCTGTGTCCCATCATGATCATTCAGGGCTGTTCTCCTGAAGGTCACTTCCTCACCTTAGGTATCTATGAATGGAAAAAGAACAAAAAAAAAAAAAAAAATAATGAGCACATGGCTGCTCCCAGGTATGGTTGAGGAGAAGGTTTACTGTTGACACGTGGGAGAAGCATAGGCAGAGGAATCTGGAAGAGTCCAGACTGAACCAGAGGATGAGAGAAGGAGTTGGGGAGAAGAGAGAGAGGGGGAGAGAGAGGAACCAGAAGACCAAGAGGCCAAGAGACCATGTAGTCAAAAAGGCTGGGTTATACAGGAAGGAGAAGCTGGGGAAGAAATGAAGCTCCGGGGCTGGAGGGGTTGAGGGTGGGGCGGGGTAAAGTGCTGAGAAGCGCAGGGACTCCAACAGGTATTGGTGCTGCTGAGAGAGACTGGCGGCCGGCCGGCCGGCCGGAGTCCACTTTGGTATGTGAAAGAGGCACCCAGCTACCTGTTTGTCCTGAGTTTGAGAACTAACAACCTCCTTGTTCCTGTTAACAACGCGATTTTCTTTTAGATGTTTCCTGACTCTTTATACAGACTACCTTCGATAGGATCATAAAAACAGCTTATGTGATGTACAAACTGTCCACACAGCTCTGCATCTTATCAAACTCATTTGCATAAGATGTGCAGTTCTATCCCTTTCACTTTCGGTTGGTCCTGAACCTCCCTGAAACGGCTCTCCCTGGCAGCAGAACAAAGATTTTTTGATTCCTTCCGAAAAGGGGAGCAATTTGTCCTTAGCAAGAGCACTCTACAGGGGGCCAGTTAGGCAGTTTATGGTAATCTTTTGACTTCAAAAGGCAAAAGAAGTTTTAGGGTAGACTTACAGCAAGCCTCAAGAGTTCACAGATCAACCAGGGGAACACCAGTAGAGAAAATACTTAAAATCCAGCCAGGTGTGGCGCGCATGTCTGTGATCCCAGCATTTGGGAGGCTGAGGTGGGATTTGTGAGCTCAAGGCCAGTCTGGGCTATCCAAGGAAACCCTGACTCAAAAAGAGGGGAAAAATAAAACACACGGAGACACACGCTTCGAAAGAGGATTCCCGGAGTGTCTTCCAACATCAACGGCTCCATGGCCTTTGCTAGTGCCAGACACGACACTGGACACTGGAAACATGTAGTAATTCTTTTGCTCTTCACAACTCTGTGAGAGGTTTACCATGACTGTGCCCATTTTACAGACAGAAAGAATAAGGTCCAGAAGTTAGGGAGTCTGTCCAGGAGAGGGATGTGGTGAAAGCTGGTGGGGTTGGGCTTTATATCCAGAGAGACACAATTTAGAGTACACTCTCTCCTGTTTGATGGGGTGGGGGTGAGTGGAGGAGAAGGAGTCGCGAGGAAATTAGTGCAAAATTAGGTTAAACGCAGGAGTCGTGGAAAGCTTAGCGCAGGGCTCAGTGGTTATGAGCGCTGGTTGCTTGTCCTGGCTAGGGTCACTATTGCTGTGAAGAAACACCGTGACCAAAAGCAAGCTGGGGAGGACGGGGTTTGTTTGGCTTACACCTCCACATTGTAGACCATCACTGCAGGAAATAGGACAGAACTCAAAGCAGGGCAGGAACCTGGAGGCAGGAGCTGATGCAGCGGCCATGGAGGGGTGCTGCTCACTGGCTTGTTCATCGTGGCTTGCTCAGAACTCCCTTTGTAGACCAGGCTGACCTTGAACTCACAGAGATCCACCTGCCTCTGCCTCCTGAGTGCTGGGATTAAAGGCATGCACCACCACCACCCAGCTCAGCCTGCTTTCTTATAGAACCCAGGACCACCAGCCCAGGGATGGCACCACCCACAATGGGCTGGGCCCTCCTCCATCAATCACTAATGGAGAAAATGCCCTCCAGCCCGGTCTTATGGAGGCATCTTCTCACCTGAGGCTCCCTCCTCTCTGATGACTCTAGCTCTTGTCAAGTTGACATAAAACCAGCCAGCACACTGCTCTTCCAGAGAACCTGGGCAGGATTTCCGGTAACCACATGTTGGCTCACAAACACCTATGGCTCCGGTTCTGGGGGACCCAGCACAGTCTTCTGGTCTCTAGGGAGACTGATACACACGGTGCACAAACGTGCAAGCAGGTAAAACACCCATGCACATAGAGTAAGATAAAACAATGAAATGAAATGAAAGCTGGGAATAACGGTGCGTGAAGTAAGCATATGACAAGAACGCACTTGCCTGTAATAAATCCTGTCCTGGCCTGTGCCTCACCGTCTTCCTGCCTCAGCCTCCCAGTTGCCAGGAGTACAGGTGTGGCACCTGATTTAATTAACTAACTTCATTTGGGGCTGCGATTCTTTTTTTTAAAAAAAGATTTATTTATTATGCATATGGTGTTCTGCCTGCATGTATCCCTGCACATCAGGAGAGGGCACTAGATCTCATTACAGATGGTTGTGAGCCACCATATGGTTGCTGGGAATTGAACTCAGGACCTCTGGAAAAGCAGCCAATGCTCTTCACCTCTGAGCCATCTCTCCAGCCCCCAGGGGCTGTGATTCTTTAGGGTAATTAATCCACCTTGCTCTTTGAGGAGCTTCCTACATGCTGTGGTCCAGCACGACCTGAGGCTGTGTGTGAGTTCGGAGGACTTGCGGCAGGGAGGCCATGGTGAAGGTGCCCTGCACACTGAGGCTTTGGAGGCCCAGCAGGAAACCAGCATGGTAGAGAGTGAAAGCAGGAGGTGGGGGAGAAGGCCATGGGGAGCTTCAAGTTAGAAGCAGCAGGGCAAAGAGGATCAGGAGGAATCCTATATCTCCAGCATGGCAGGCCTGAAGGAAAGGGCAGTTAGAACAGCGTTGTCAAGAGCCCTGCCCCAGCCAGGGACCAAGACCCTGCCCAGAACATCTGCCCTTCTGGCTGCATACTGGTTTATCTTGACTCACGGAGTTGGGTGCTTTCCCATCACCCCGTGACCTGGCTCAGAATCATCTTTTACATCGGAAGTTTGCTTTTTCTGCTTAACATTATTCAGCATCTTCTCTAGCAATCCCATAGCTACTTCTTTTCAAAATGCCAGAGATGCATGAATAAGCTAGGAACCTGGCCCCTGCCCCCAAAAGGATTCTTGGATACAGGATGCCCAAGGGGGATCATTTACAGATAGGATGATGTGAGTTGGAGGCCAGGAACTCTGGGCTACAGAGTGAGTTCCAGGAAAATCTCCAAAGCTACACAGAGAAACCCTGTCACAAACAAACAAACAAACAAACAAACAAAGCCTAGGAAGGGAAATACCAAATACCGGTCGAAGACTGGAGAGGAGGGAGAGGAGGAAAAGCCTGACCCAGACGTGTGTGTAAAATCATTCTTGCTTTCTTTCACTGTGGCAAATAATTGTATGTATTTCATTAACTGGCAAAAGTGAGGCTGAAAACTCAACAGCTTTTAAAAAATACACCACCCCCACCCCTACATGCTAGAGCTCAAACCCAGGTCTTCTCAACCGGTACCCAAGAGCTGTACCCCAGTCCCAAACACCTTATTTCATTTTCCCAGCTTTTTCTTATGGAAAACTACAAACAGATGTAAATGCAGAGAGGGAGTCACACTCCGGTGTGGTGACACCTCCAGACCTGGTTTCCTGGCTCCCAACCTCCCGCTGCTCAGAAAGATCTGTGGTCACCCCTCGAGGACAGTGCTCCGGCTTAGCGGGCATTCACTCCCCTCCCCTCTTCTCCCTTCCTCCCTCTTCCCGGGAAGCCTGAGAACATCAAGGAGGCAGACTTGAGAGAAGGGAAAGGCACCCACAGACAAGCCAGTGGACTGAGCAGAGGGAGAGAGGGAAGGAAGGGGAGGGGAAGGCAGGGGAGGGGAGGGCAGGACAGGGTAGGGCAGGGGAGGGGAGGGCAGGACAGGGGAAGGCAGGGCAGGGGAAGGCAGGGGAGGGGAGAGCAGGGGAGGGGAAGGCAGGGCAGGGGAGGGCAGGGGAGGCTCCTGGTGGCCCAGCCTCTTGGTTGGCAACAGGGTTTAGGGTCTTATAGGTCTTTAGGGCTGGGGTGGCTGGGTAGAATCCCTTGAGGACCGGAATAGGATCAGAGAAAGTGTCTGATCTTTCATCTTTGTGCAAATGCTGCAGGGCTGCAGGGGTGCAGCCTCCGACTCGCCCAGGTGCTAACCTGAGGGGTGCAGGGCTGCACCACATACCAGAGGGGAGCTCGGCATATACTTCAGTGTAGAAAAATGTCCCGTAAAAACACCCAGCTAATAGGGTTTTTCAGCTCCATGATCATCTGATGGGACCATGGCCTACGTGTGGTCCATCATCGCGACATGACAGGTTTCTACCGTTAACTGATCGACTGAGCCCTTGTCTATCAGCAATGCCTCCTCCCCATCTACAGTCACATCCCTCTCACTTCATTTCCTCCAATGTCACATGAAGATGCTTTTCTCTTGTCCCCACTGCCTGGTGCGTCACCTCCCTCCACTTTTCCCTGTTTCGTCTGGTTTGGTTTGGTTTTTTTCGAGACAGGGTCTCACTGTGTAGCTCTGGCTGTCTTGGAATTCACTTTGTAGACCAGGCTGGCCTCGAACTCAGAGATCCACCTGCCTCGACCTCCCGAGTGCCCGGCTCACTTCCCTCCATTTTTCATGGCTGTCCTGCCTCACATGGGTCCTTTCCCTGAAGGACACCTAAGCATTGGCCATCCCCACACGACAGCCTCTCAGCCTCCACCCCAGGGCTCCTCTGCTCGAGGGACGCTTAGGCTTTGACTAGGGCCTTACCTGTGGGAGGCTTTGTGTGCAGGGCAGACTCTCTGCTGATCAGCTGCTCCTCAGGATCCCTGGCATCTGTTTAGGGTGCACGCTGCCATCACGAGAGCTTATTTTTCTGTGCACAGGCTCTTGGGGATCCACACAGGATGGAGGTCAGAAGATGTGTCCAGGAAAACATGGGTCACACGAGATTAACGGAGGAACTCGAGTCTATTAGGAAGCGTCCCCTAAACTAGTGGCTACACACACTGTTCTCCAGGGACGTCACGTTTGACCTGAAAGTTCAAGTTCTTTAGATCCACGGAGGCCCTTCTGTAAATAAGTACCGGCTCCAATTCTGCCACTCGCAACGTGCACCCCAAGTCTCACAGTCACAGGGATGCCTCTGCACCCCCTGCTGAGTTCTGGGGCTTTTCAACACCTAATTGAAAGGCCACTTCCTGCCCATCTAAGCCTCTGTTTCAGCATCACTGCCTGTTGTAAGTGAGCCTTGGGCTACAGCAGTCAGATGGTACAGGACCCTACACAGGCATTCGGGGTGACACTGGACCCCGATGTTGTCTTCTCAGCTAGTTTGGAGGAGTCCAGGAAGCAGACACTGTTTCTCCATCCATACACCATCAGCAATCAACACGGTACGTGTTCGATGACTGACTGACTGATGGAGGAGATAAAGTCCTTTTTATTCCCATCCCTACAGAAACACAAATGTACGGATTCTTCACAGCCATCGCAGTCTGTGTACTACAGTTTGAAATTTTGAGTCCTTGAGAATTAAACTACCCCACTTTACTTTGCTGACAAGAATAAGCCAATCTCTAGTACCGGAAGAGTCTTCGGCCTTGAGTTTCACCTCTGAGAGGGGCCGCCTTTTCACACCACCGACAGACCTGTGCGTCCAAGCCATCAGTTGACTCGCGGCAGAAAACTCCATCGGAGGGTGCGCGCACAGCACGGCGTGGACATCCATCCCTGCCATCCCCGCACTCCGGAGGCAGACAGAGAGCAAGTGTTCCTTAACCCACGCCCAACAAGGGGGAAGAAGGCACCGCCTTTTGCAGGGTGCGCTGGCGCACGCCTTTGATTCCCACCCCACCGGCAGAGGCAGGAGGATCTCGGTGAGTTCAAGGCCTGCCCGGTCTACAGAGTGAGTCTGCGAACAACCAGAGCTACACAGCCAGGACCAGTCTCCAAAAGACAAAAAAAAAGAAAAGAAAGGCATGTTTTACCCCATGGTCACCTTTTACTCCGAATTCTTAGAGTTAAAAATGCGAAAAGGGAGACCTTGAAACTGTCTGTCCCCCACCCCCACCCCCACCTTACAACAGTACTAAATTAAGTCCTCCTCGGCTTTGCTTTGATCCCTTTTCTAAAAGCATTCTGGTTCCTCCTCCACTTTCTTTCATTCTGACAATTAGGGAGTTTCCTAAGCATAGCTAGGAAAAAAAAGGCTTTTTTTTTTTTCCTCACATTTCTCTAAGTTCACCCTTCCCTGCACTTTTCTTTTTCTTTTAGTTTTTTGGGGTGTAGGGATTTTTGGTTTTTTTATGAACTTTGGGCTTTGAACCTTTTTTTTTTTTTTTTTTTTTTTTAAGGTTTCTCACAGAGATCCGCCTGCCTCTGCCTCCCGAGTGCTGGGTCTAATAATTACTACTGATAAATAATATAGAAAATAAATCATGTAAGATAATAAGTAATAGGTTTTCTGCCCTCCCCCCCAATAGTAAGTTTCTCCACTGATGAAGTAAACCAGAGTAAGCCAGATCAAGCTGAACCGAAAAAGCATAACAAAAGATATATTGAGCAAAGCAACTCCTAGTCAGGTTCTCTGGTGCCAGAGAGACGGAGGCCAGAGAAGTCAGTCACACACCTGAACCAAAGCAGGCGGATGTCACAGGCTGTCGTGAGAGGTGAGGACGTGTCTGCCACAAGCCAGGTTTGTGCCCCAGCATGGCCAAAAGCTGAGTGCTTAGGCAGGGACCTGGGTGGCCTGCAGCAGCAGGACAACAGCTTGTGAGAATTCGGGACTGGGATTTTGGTGCCTTTCCTTTGTTTGGAGACTCTCTGAGCAGGGCCGGGTCTGGAGAGAGAGGGGATGGGGCTTCCAGGACCGTGCAAGGGTGAGCCAGAGGTCCCACCCGAACGGTAAGTATTAGTCGGTCACCACACCTGGCCTGAATAAGTCATTTGTGTGTGTGTTGCAGGGATTGAACTCAGGCCATCAGGCATGCATGGCCATGTAAGAGCTCTTCCACAGTGAGTCATTTCACGGGCACAGTGGCAATATTTTAAATGTATATAATGCTGGGTGTGGTGACGCACACCTTTAATCCCAGCACTCAGGAGGTGGAGGCAGGTGGATTTCTATGAGTTCGAGGCCATCGTGACTACATAGTAAGTGGCAGGACAGCCAGTGCTACACATAGAGACTCTTGCCTCAAAAAGAAACAAAAAAAGTATAAAATCGGCTGCTGTACTGAAGGCCTGTTCTCTTGCATCGAATCTAAGGCCTCTCAGGACGTGTGTGCGGCAGAGCTGTGCATGCCTGTACTCCGTGCACACTGGAGGCTGAAGCAGAAGGATGGAAGTTCCAGGCTAGATTGGGCCATAACCCAAGACTAGGTCTCAAACAAACAAAACAAACCCCAGGAAGTAGATACTGTCTTCATTGGCTAAGTATCTTGATCATGGCCTTCTGAGGTCACCTACCCCTCCCACATCCTTCGCTCCCCCCACCCAGCTTCGGGCTCAATCCCAGCCCCTGGGCGTGCTTGCAAACGCTCTGCTTCTGAAGCACACCCTCACTCCTCTATTTCCAGTTTTTGCCTTCATTTATTGCAGTGGTTCTCGACCTGTGGGTTGCGACTCCTGGGGTCAAACAACCCTTTCACAGGGGATATTTACATTATGATTCATAGCAGTAGCAAAATGACAGTTATGAAATAGCAACGAAGTAATTTTATGATTGGGGGTCACCACAACATGAGGAACTGCATTAAAGGGTCACAGCATTAGGAAGGTTGAGAACCACAGACTTAGAGGCTAATAATAGTCTATTTCAATCCTCAGACTTCTGTCACCAAATGCCAACCTTTTTTGGGCTTGTTGTCCAGGCTAGCTCCGAACTTGCCAGGTAGCTGAGGCTGGCCTTGAACTCCTGAACTTCCTGCCTCTACCTCCCAAGTGCTGAAATTACAGGCATATACCATGACCAGTTATTCTGTCTGTCTGTGTTCCTTCCTTCCTTCCTTCCTTCCTTCCTTCCTTCCTTCCTTCCTTCCTTCCTTCCTTTTTCCTTCTTCCAGAGCTGGGAGTTGAACCTAGGCAAACATTCCACCATTGAGCTATATCCCCAGCCCTAAAAAACATAAGCAAACACTTTCTTTTTTTGTAAAATGATCTACTTGTCAAGGTCACCTGTGCATCCTACTCGCACCCAGAATCCCCAGGACGGGACTCAAATGACACCAAGTTTGAACAACTACCTGTACCACACACCCTCCCTCTACTGCCTCCTGCTGCAGGCAAGGGTGCGGCCACCGGCCTGGCGGCCCCAGCCAGCAGTCTCCAAGCCTAGTAGCAGGGCACAGAAGGACATACAGCAGGCCCTCCACCAGCACTGGCCGTGTGAGCGATTTCACGGTTGAAGGAGTGAGCCGGAGCCAGGAACCTCAGCTCTTCCCTCGCTCTTAACCAGAAGATTAATTGGTCACGAAGTCCTACATCATAAATCTCTCTCAAGTCCCCTCTCCCTTTTGATGCCTGCCTCCGCTCCCGTTGCTGGATTTTGTCAGGGCTACAGTGAGATAAGAAAAGGGAAACCTCTGGGGGCAGGGAGGAAGAAAGGAGCAGTCCCCGTGGAATCTGGACTGGACCCAGTTTGCCTGTTCTGTTCTCGCTCCGACGTTTGTCTTTTCCTGACGCTGTATTCTCTGCCGAGGCTTGGAGATGCTCGTCACTCATTTGCCGGAGGAAACACCACTCGGTCTCCATGTGCCTACTGACATGCCCTCACATCCTTCTGTGTCACTCGCTTTAGTTATTTCTTGTAGTAAGATTCGTCTATTGGGAAGGCACGCAAAGACACGCACAAAGTGTCTGTTTAGTTCTTGTAGCTCCCACGACCCCAGGCATAGAGTAAATGCTTGGTTAAGTGTCTACTGACCATACAAAATAAATGAGGTAGTTCTGTAATTAGGGACAACACAGATGAAACCCAGCACAGTAATGTTAAGTGAAATAAGCCATTACAGAAGGATAAATGAGTGAGCGCATGGCCTCACTCACAGGTGGAATAAAACAAACTTGATCTCATAGAAGTCGATAGCAGGACGGTGGCTACAGGGCTTAGGGAAGCAGGAAGGAGGTAAGGTAAGTTACAGCAAAGCAAGGGGCTGTGTGTGCACGGCAGGATCATGAGAGACAAGTCACTGTCGATTTTAAAAAGCAGCAAGAGGGGCTGGAGAAATGGTTCGGTGACTAAGAGCACTGGCTGCTCTTATAGAGGGTCTAGGTTTGGTTGTTTCCAGCCCTCACACAGAGGCTTAAGCTCCAGGTGATCTGAGCCCTCTACTGGCTTCTGCTGGCATTGCACCCAATTGGTGCGCGCACACACACACACACACACACACACACACACTATTAAAATAATTGCCAGGCGGTGGTGGCGCATGCCTTTAATCCCAGCACTCTGGAGGCAGAGGCAAGTAGATCTCTGTGAGTTCAAGACCAGCCTGGTCTACAGAGTGAGTTCCAGGACAGACAGGGCTACATAGAGAAATTTTGTTTCAAAAAAATATAAAAATAAGTAAATAAATACAATAATAAATGAAGTTAGAAGAAAGATTTTCTGATGATTTGACTCTAAGAATTCTGTTTAATATTTGAAGAGCTACCTGTATTATAGTTGATTTTAACATTTGCATCAAACCGTCCCTGCCCTAAACCCTCGGGCTCCCCAGTACTCACAGGACTGGGTCCACATGCGTTAACCACACTTGTAGGGGTTTCCACGGTGGGTCCACTCTTCCAGTCTAACCTCTCTGACAGTGGGGTAGGAGCTGCCTTCTGCGATGTACTGGGTTAAATCTGAAATCAGGGGACCTGACTGCAGGAGTGTTAAGAGAATGCCAGCTCTGTCAGCAAGGGCTGGAGAACATGGGGTACCAGAAACCCTATTCAAAACCTGGGAGGAGCACCATGAAAATGGGGTTCAAACATGACTGGGGCTATGGAGCAAGAATAACACTGAGTCTAGCTTGCGAAAGAAGTGAAACTTGAAGGTGAAAAAAGGGAACCCAAGGAGTGAGGTGTGGACAACAACCCACGCGAACCAGCTAGTGTCTAACCACGACTCTTGAGGACGCTGGTGACGGCTCTGCCCCTGACACTGGCAAATGCTGATGACGCCATCAATAGTTGCCAGTCTATCCAGGTAGTTTCCTTTGGTGTAGGCTCCAGCTAGCCAGGTGCTGCTCAGGATGCCTTCTCCTCAGGCCAAGGGCTTGGTGTCTGCAGATGTGACAATCTGCCCTGGGAGCTTGGGTGATGTGAGGCCACCGTTGGGAAACAAGGTGACCCATCCCAACAACGGGGGTCCAGTTCTGGGCGTGAGGACCTGACCAGCACATTCACCTATCTCTCTATAGGTTCCCTGCGTGGCTCAGCATCCACTGCTCAGTTATACAACAGCTGGAATCCCCTTGGTGAGGCAGGAGGTTTCAGAGTCTAAGGCCGTATAGCAAGACCCTGTCTAAAAAAATCAGGGACTGGAGAGATGGCTCAGCGGTTAAGAGCACTGGCTGCTCTTGCAGAGGTCACATGTTGGGTTCCCAGAACCTGGAGGGCAACTCACAACCATCTGTACCTCCAGTTCCAGAGGATCCAATGTCCTCTTCTGGTCTCCTCAGGAGCCAGGCATGTACATGGTACACAGACATACATGCAGGCAAACACTCATATACATAAGATAAAAATAAAATCTAAAAAAAAAAAAAAGAATTTTTGGTTTGGTATTAGGACAGAACTTCCAATAATTTCTGAAACTGCCCTAAACGCATTTCTGCTGTTTCATATTAGGAATTTATTTGAAGCAATATTCTCAGCATTACTGATTATAAAATCAAAATATTGATCCACTCTGAAAAATGTTGAAGTTCTCTGTGTCTTGCAGCATCAAATATTCAGCCAAGATTTAATTCTTTACATAAAAAAAGATGCACAGCTATTTCATTAGTATGCAAATTAGCTTTTGTCTTGAATAAATGTTAAAGTTATTTATATTTATATACACACACAAAAGAACTGTTATAAAATGAATTTCTTTAGCAATTATTATTTATAAATGTTTGACCTGTGTATCTCTATATACCTGGAGTCATATAAAACTTTCACAGGTGAGAAAGGGTCTTGAGTGGAAAAAGCCTCACTCTAGACAAATGTTTTCTTTCCCTGGCCTTCACAGTGATGTCCAGAGGGCATGGGTCACATCTACCTTGGGGACCTAAGAAATATCTGCTACATTGGACTTGGCAAAAGCAGCTTGGCTTTCGCCTCTGCAAACTCCTAACGTTTCCTAATGTGGAAAATGGGAATAAGACTGGTTAAGAGCACTGGCTGCTCTTGCAGAGGTCACATGTTGGGTCCCAACAGAAGAGGAATAAAACATTCGAGGACCACCGTCCCAAGGGGTTAAACCCCAGCAAATGCTAGTGACCGCTACCACTGCCCTCTGGCATGATCTTTTAAGCTCCACGTGACCCCCTTCCTTCATCTGTGTCCACGGATGTCATCCTTTTTGAAAACTACTGCAGTGCTGATTCATTGTCAATTTCTTCCTTTTTTTTCTCCCCGCCCCCCAAGAAAAGGTCTCACTACACAGCACTGGCTGTCCTGGAACTCATCATGCAGACAAAGGTGGTCTCCAACTCATCAAGCTCCACCTGCCTCTGTCTCCCGGGTGCTGGAATCGAAGGCATACACATTTATTCTTGTGGTGTCAAATTTCATTTTAAATTCACATTCTAATCTAATTTGTACATCTTTTTCTCCAATTTTTGAAATTTGGGGACTGGATATGTCTTTTGCTTTATGGTGGGCAGAATTCGAAGATGGCCCCCGTCCCCACCCTAGAGGTAGGGCATCAAGTGACTGAAGAGACTTGGTCCCCACCTGAAGCTGTGTCAGAAGGACAGTTAACTGATGGCTAAGAGGCCTTCCCTGGTGGGCCTGACTTAATCACATGAAGTCATTAAGAGCCCAGCAGAGTTTCCTAGGAAGATTGATTGGCGGGCATAAGGTACGGTAACACAGGAGAACAGGTCCTGGTGTCCTGCCGTGAAAAGGGGTCACTTGACGATGACAGAGCACACATTTCAAAAAGCTGGAAGAAAGGATGTTGAAAATTTTCATCATGAGAAGTGATAACTGTTTAAAGAGTCCAATATTTACCCGCGATGAACACCACAGTATGTAATATGTATCCAAAGCTTAAAAGGGGGCCTGGAGAGATGGCTTAATGGATAGAGTACTTGCCACACAAGAGTGAGGACCTAAGTTCAGGTCCCCAGAACCTACAGAACACCAAGTACGGTACAGTGTGTGCAGGCAGAGAGTGGAGAATCCTGGAAGCCCCGGGCACGGCCAGCAGCCTCGGGGACACAGCAAAGATCCTGTGCCGTATCTGCAACATGGCACATGTATGTCTGCGCTCACACTCACATATATGCACACATATCATAGAACACACAGAAATGATAAAAAAAAAAACTTTAAAAAATACATTTAAAAAAGGGGGGAAAAGAGAGTAAAACAAAATCATGATTACAACATAAATAAGTTGAGTGTTTTCTGCAGAGGAAGAGACCGAAAGCAAGCACAGGGTGCCCTGAGTCTTGAAGGCAGAGGGGGCAGCAGGGGGCTGCAGGAAGCTGCAGGGGGTGCCGGGGACTGCAGGGGGTGCCGGGGACTGCAGGGGGCTGCAAGAGGCCTGCAGGGGGCTGCAAGGGGTGCAGGGGGCTGCAAGGGGTGCAGGGGGCTGCAGGGGGTGCAGGGAGCTGCAGGGGGTGTAGGGAGCTGCAGGGGGTGTAGGGAGCTGCAGGGGGTGCAGGGGGCTGTAGGGGTGCAGGGGGCTGCAAGGGGTGCAGGGGGCTGCAAGGGGTGCAGGGGGCTGCAGGGGGTGCAGGGGGCTGTAGGGGTGCAGGGGGTGCCGGGGACTGCAGGGGGTACAGGGGGCTGCAGGGGGCAGAAGGGGGTGCAGGGGATGCCGGGGACTGCAGTGGGTGCAGGGGGCCTGCAAGGGGTGCAGGGAGCTGCAGGGGGCAGCAGGGGGCTGCAGGGAGCTGCAGGGGGCAGTAGGGGGCTGCAGGGAACTGCAGGGGTGCAGGGCCTGCAGGGGGTGCAGGAGGCTGCAGGGGGGCAGCAGGGGGCAGCAGGGGGTGCAGGGAAAGGAGCTGCAGGGGGGTGCCGGGGGTGCAGGGGAAGGAGCTGCAGGCAGCTTTTAGGACCTGAGCGTGGCACCCTCCTACTGACAACCAGGGAGGAAGAGGGCTTCGGGAGACATCAAGGAAGCAGGTTCTGCCAGTACATGCTGGAAGAAGCTGGAAGACGCCCTGAGTTTAGGGCCACCAACGCCACACTGCAGCTCTGTGTCACCCTAGTCTGCCCTGCAGAGCTCTGCGTCCTAGGTGGCCCTCCTCTGATGTCTCTGTTTGGAACCATTCTTCTTGGGTACCAAACACCGAAGATCAGCACACACTTCCCTCCAGTGCCTGTTTTTGTTTGTTGTCTTTTGAGACAGGGTCTTACTCTGTAGCCCAGGCTGGCCCTGGTTGCAAAATCTTTCTCAGTCTGGGAATACGCATCTGCCGGAGCAGGAAGTGATCTCCAGTACCTCCTTTATACTCAGCCACCTTACCAAACCTGACAAGTGAAGCGACTTCGTGTGACCACCAGGGAAGTCCCACTGTACCTGGCCTCTCTGCCTAGGATCAACTGCCAATGTGTTTTAACGGAAGATTCCTTGAATAATAACTCCAAGAGCAACATCTTCATAAACCACGAAAAGAATCATCTAAAGCGGAAATGCACCTAGATACACACTGCATATACCCAGTGGCTTCATTTTAGCTGCAAGATGCTAAAATCAGTTAGTGGGATGTTTTACAAACCAACCATCAGAAGAATTTCTTGGTAAAATTTCTTTGCATAATTTTCTATCTCAAGAAGCATATAACTAATTTGTTTCCACATCAATGCAGAAAAAGGTCCTTAGAAACAGTGCTTTGCTGGTTTCTTTTTCTTTCTTTCTTTCTTAATTAAAAAAAAAAAAAAGCTGAGGGGCAGTTAAGAGCAGTGGCTGCTCTTGCAGAGGACCCAGGTTCAGTTCCCAGCGCCCACATGGAGGCTCCCAACCGGCTGTAACTCCAGCCCCAGGAGATCCGATATTCTCAGACCTTGCATGCACAGATGTATAAACATACATGCAGGCAAAACACCCATACATATAATATAAAAATAAATTAAAAAATTTAAAAAGTTGGGTGCTAGGTGTGGGCCAAAGAGTTGGCCCACATTCTTAATCCCAGCTCTCTGGAGGCCGAGGCAGGTTTATCTCTGTGAGTTTGAAGCTAGCCTGGTCTACATAAGGAGTTCCAAGCCAGCTTTGTTTTACACACCCACTCTCAGAGATGTGCCGTGTGTATTAGTATTTAAAAACCCTAAGAGGTCATGATATGATTCTCCCCATTTTTTTAAATTAAAAAAATTTGTTTCAGGGGAGAACTTAACAAGTCCCCACCACCACAAATTGTGCAGTTGAGTTTCCCAAATTGGGGAAATCGCAGGAGTCTGCACATCTGGAGTGCAGTGGAGAAGCCTTGCCCTGGGAACACCACCTTCGTGACCACGGCACCTCCCCTGCAGGTAAGTATACTGTCTTCATTTTTTTAATTTTTCATTTTTGGTTTTTGGAGACAGGGTTTCTCTGGGTAGTTTTGGTGCCTGTCCTGGATCTCGTTCTGTAGACCAGGCTGGCCTCGAACTCACAGAGATCTGCTTGGCTCTGTCTCCCAAGTGCTGGGATTAAAGGTGTGCGCCACCACTGCCCGGCGATTCATTTTTTTTTTTTTTTCCAATGCAACATTTCCCAAACACATTTATCGTAGACCCTCTTCTTGGAAAAACAACCTTTGACATCTTGCCAGAGAACCGTTTAGGAAATGCTGGCCTAAACAAACCTGTCCCTGCCTCCAAGTAAGTACTGATTCCAAAGGCCGCCAGGGAAAGGAAAACCTCAGAAGTCATGTTACTGAAGACACCCGAAAGCGGGAGACACGCTTCCGTCTTCCCTTACAGGCCGCACTGCTTTTTGTTCAGTTTCTAAACAAGTTAATAAACTGAAAAAGGGATTTTTGACAGCTATATTAATTTTACAAAATACTCATGCAGCAAAATGAATATCTCAAGCATTTTCTAGTTTTAACCATTCCATGTTATCTATTCATGCATTTCAGTACACACACACACACACACACACACACACACACACACACACACACACAGTGATGACGACTGAAGCCAGGGCTTGTACCTATGAGGCTGTACCACTGTACCACTGAGTTACATCCTTGGTCCCTGATGAAGTTTATGAGGAAAAGTAACTTAAGTTCATGTTATGAAGGGTAAAAGAGTCGGTCAACGATGACGCACACCTTTAATCCCAGCACTTGGGAGACAGAGGCAGGTGGATCTCAGAGTTTGATGCCAGCCTGGTCTACAGAGTGAGTTCCAGGACATCCAGAGCTGTTACACAGAGAAACCCTGTCTCAACCCCGCCACCACCGCCAAAAAAAAAAAAAAAAAAAAAAAAAAAAAAAAAAAAAAAAAAAGGAAGAAGAAGAAGGAGAAGTAGAGGAAGAAGGGTAAGAGAGCCAGGTGTGGTGGTGACCCACTTGTAATCCCTGCACTCAGGAGATGGGCAGGTGGATCTGTATGAGTTCAAGGCTGGCCTGGTCTACATAGAGAGACTCTGCCTAAAAAATAAATAAATAAATGTGTGAGAATATTATATTAGCTTAGAACGTCTGTTCCTTTAAATTTATAAACTCTCAAAGGAAGCCCGTGTACACGAAATGTGAAAACGAATACTTTTGTTGAAGTTGAAATAGAACTGTAATATTCTTCCAAAAAGGAGAGGTAAACGTCGCATGCTTTAGTTGTGGTTCTCAGACTTCACAGGTTTCAGAGCATCCTGGAGGGAGGGTGACTGTGGTGGGACCCAGAAGTCTGCTTTTGATGACAGTCTGCTCCAGGAAGCCCCCCCCCAGAGCTGCTGAGCTTCTCCTGCGAACCCCTGAAGAGTCTCCCTCAGCAGGCAGAGGCCCCATGCAGTTTCAGTGAGCACCGATCCCCGGGAACATTTCTACAGTTCAAACTGCTAAGATTTGCCGATTTGTTGTAGGTTTGTGCTTGTTTGGTGGTTCTGTGTCTCACACCCTGTGTGGTTCCCCGTGAGGGGCCTGGTGCTGTAGACCCATAATCCCAGCCACTCAGAAGGCTGAGGGAGGATGGCAAGTTCAAGGCCTGACTGGGCAATTTATCAAAGACTGTGTCTCAAAATAAAAAGGAAAACGGGACTGGGGACAGCCCGAGGAGACTTCTCCCCTGGCAACTCCAAGGCCCTGGGTTCAATCTCTGTGAGTGAGAAGGAAAGGGGAAGGGGTAGCGGAGGGAGAAAGTGGGGGTGGGGGGAGAGAGAGAGAGAGAGTGTGTGTGTGTGTGTGTGTGTGTGTGTGTGTGTGTGTGAGAGAGAGAGAGAGAGAGAGAGAGAGAGAGAGACAGAGAGAGAGGAGACCGAGACTTCTGGGAGAAAGGTTGAGCACACAGACCTGAACCGACGGAGGAAGCTGGAACTGGAACTCCAGTCTCACGGTTTACTCTGGCTTCCCTAAAGCCACGTGATAAACAGTTGGCTGAGTGGACGGTTTGGATGGGGGAACTCAGACCCCCCCACCCCACCCCTGCTGCTCTCATGACTGCCTTCCTCACCCACTCTCTTCTTTTCTCCTCATCTTCCTCCTCCTTTTCAAATTTGTTTTTGTTTTTCGAGACAGGATTTCTCTGTGTAGCTTTGGAGCCTGTCCTGGAGCTCAGCTCGCTCTGTAGCCCAGGCTGGCCTCGAACTCACAGAGATCCGCCTGCCTCTGCCTCCAGAGTGCTGGGATTAAAGGCGTGCGCCAAAACCGCCCCGCAAATTTTTTTTTTTTTTTTTTTTTTTGGTTTTTTTTTCGAGACAGGGTTTCTCTGTGTAGCTTTGCGCCTTTCCTGGAACTCGCTTTGGAGACCAGGCTGGCCTCGAACTCACAGAGATCCGCCTGGCTCTGCCTCCCGAGTGCTGGGATTAAAGGCGTGCGCCACCACCGCCCGGCCCGGCAAATTATTATTATTGTTATTGTTTGGACCAAAATATCTCTCTGAGCCCAGGCTGGGCTCAAACTCATGATCCTCCTACCTCCATCCATATCACTATGCTGGGATCCAATACTCCATTTAGACTAAACATGAAGATGGCCTGTAGCGTGGTCTTCTGAAGTCAGGTGGGTTCAAGTCCTGGCCCAGTCGCTTACCGAATAATTTAATGTTTCCTAACATTTGCTCACGAGCACAAGGCTGACCGGAAGCCATGGATTGCCGAGGCTATCCCCTGTCTCAGAAGAGCATCATGCTGCATCTTGTCTGCTTGGGGAAAGATCAAAACTCAAAATCTGAAGTATGGCTGCTTCCGCGCACCGATCGCCTTCACGCCATGCTGAAGTTGAGAAACTGTTAGTTGAACCATCCTAAGGCTGAATCCACCTGTGGCATCGAAGGTCAGACCTTTGGCAGGCTGGAGCGCGCAGGGCTAAGAAAGGAAAACTTGCCACCAGGTAGATGGAGACGATGCCTCCTCACACCACCCTTTTGATTCCACGCTTTCTGAATCTGCTCCTTTCACCGGCTTCTGCCGAAACTCTTGGCTTTCTTGACTTTTCTTTTCTTCTTTTTCTTTTTTCCTTTTTGCGCACACAAAGGAACACGCAGGCAGAGTCACTGTATTCTTTAGCTGTTTTCACATGCCGAGTCCCTGCCTTCTGAATTGCTGGTGTGACTCAGAGTTCCTGCTGCTGCTGATTCACCCTTTGTGTCACAAGGGCGACTGCGATGCAGCATTTCTTGAGAACATCCTGAAGTCCCTAATGCGCTTGGAGCTGGGCCCTCTCCTGGCCCATTTTTCAGCTCCTGCTTCAGACTGCTGCCAAACATGTGACCGTCCATCACTCTCCCTGCTTCTTCCATAAGCACCTGCTTCTCAGGGGTTAAAAGGCTACCTCAGGAGCTGAGTGGCTGAGAGCATTTAATGCTTTCCCACAGGACCCAGGGTCAGGCCTCAGCATCCAAGTCAGGTGGATCACAACTGCCTGTAGCCCCAGCTCTTAGGGATCTGATATCCTCTTCTGGACTCTGTGGGTCCCTGTGCACGCGTGTGCACGCACATACACACACATACTGAAGACAGAGGATGCACTGCACTCTTCCTTCTGGTATTTTATTTCAAACAATTAAGCTGTAGAGTCTGAGTTTGGACACTGGTGTCTCTGATGGTCACGAACCTGAGTGTGAGGGGACACCTGTGGCCTGGTCATCAGGCTGAGTGTGAGGACACCTGTGGCCTGGTCAACAGGCTGAGTGTGAGGGGACACCTGTGGCCTAGTCAACAGGCTGAGTGTGAGGACACCTGTGGCCTGGTCAACAGGTTGTGAGAGGTCATCGATTATAGGCTGTGCTCGTAATTTATCCATTTAAAGTGCAAGCTTCAGTGTTACGTACACTCAGAGTCCACTGACAAATCAGTCTGGGCACGTCATCATCCTGAAACCTACGAGCAGTTGGTGCCCATCCCTCCCCTGCCAGCCCCCTAGCAACCATTGATTTGCTTCCTGTCTCTACAACCCTGACTGTTCTGGATATTTCTTGTAAATGGAACCCTAGCACGTGATCTTTTGTGACTGGTTTCTTTTGCTTAGCATCATGTTTTCAAGGCTCATGCTTGTTGCCGAATATATAAGCAATTGCATGATTTTCTCATTTAAAGTTGTTTTTAGACTTATTTTTATTGTATGTGTATGGGTGTTCTGTATGTATGGGCACCGCATGCATAGAGTACCCGAGGAGGCCAGGAGAGGGAATCAGAATCCCTGGAACTGGAGTTACAAGCTGTTGTGAGCCACCATGTGGGTGCTGGGAATTGAACTCAGGTCCTCTGCGGAGCAGGCAGCGCTGCTAACCACTGAGCCATCTCCCCAGGCCCCGTATCCTTCTCTTTCATGATGCAGATACCTATATTTAGCCACTCACTGTAGGGAGCCAGTGAAGTCCTAAGTGAAGGTGTGTTGTCCAGCAGGGTAGAGCCAGGTCAAGGGCCCCAAAGCCTCAGACCCACGGGAGTGGCAAAACTTTCTCTGGCCGAGATTCAGAGGGATGGCAAAGCCTTCTTCAGGTCTGAGTGTGAATGCTGACAGTGTCAGAAAGCGTCTCCTCCCTCTCTCGTTTCCGGCCTGAAGACTGCTCCCCCACAGAGCTGCTCCTACTGAGGTCAGCTAAACCTGCCTCCTTGTTCGGCTGTGTATAATGACGACACCAGGTTATCTGCATGTAATAACACAGTCTTCATTCAACTGTGTATAATAACCACCCTGAGCTTCCAGGGTGCTGTGGCTCCTCCATCAGAGCAAGCACAGGCCACCCCAGCCCAGCTTTTCTGTCTGTCTGTCCTTTCTTCATCCCCTCGCTGCCCCCAGTCAGGGTTCCTGGACCCAAGATGTGTAAAGGTGCGGCGAATCATCACCTGATGTGGTTGGTTATGGATCATGGCAGCACACACGCATCCATGGACCGTTCTCTGTGCAGCTGTGTTTTAACTGGGTGTGGGTCCAGGAGTGACTATGCTGGACCACTGGAGGAGCTGTCACACCGAAGGTATGCAGGTTCCAGTTTCCTCACACCTAACCCCCTGACGGTTATTTTTATCTTTTTGTCAGTGGGGTGAAGAAGGGGGGTCTTGCTGCATCTTAGGCTGACTTGAAATTTACTATGCAATCTAGGTTGGCCTCAATTTGAGATTCCTCTGCCTCAGCTCCCCAGTGCTGGGGTTACACCCGTGCACCACCACGCCTGTTTTCTGTCTTTTTTATTCTATGGATCCAAGTGGGTGAGAATCAGTAGCTATCTAATTTGTGCATTGCATGTTTTTAGAGTACTCCCCTCTTTAACCACCCCCCCACACACACACATTTTTGATCTTTACAAGATCTTTCAGTTTCCTCCAGGAAGCAAACATCAAGAATAATTTGCTGGCTTGCTCAAGACAGCTCAGTTAGCCACAGAATGTGAATGAGAATATAATCAGGATTTAGATTCTGGGAGCACGGCCCCTGCACTACCTCCATATTCCACCTCCAGAGCAGGCAGGTCAAGGGTGACAGGGAATTCAAGGGGGGGGGGACTGGACTTGGTGCTGGACTGCCGCAGGGACACACAGCTGCAGCATCGGTTCAGGCACTGTGACCTTGCTGCAGGCACTGTGACCTTGCTGCTTCCTTCTCAAGACAGCAATACCTTGTGGGCCATGCTGGCCTGCAGCGGCCGGCCGGCGTAGTGAACGCTAAAACCCCAGTTATACGTGGGGAGGGACAGAAGTGAGGACAGGCCAGGAGGGAAGGAGGAAACGGATGATGGAGAGAGCGAGGAGAAGAGGAGCCCACGGCTCGGAGAGGAAGTCCATCGTCTGCAGTTTTACCTTCACGGTCTACAGGGAAAGGCTGCACCAGCAGGCTCCGGAACACCGGTTCCTAGGATCGGAACACCGAGGAGAAATGACTTCCTAGCTCTTACCTCTCCCAGTGGGTGTGGAGAAGTCAGTTTTGTTTTATAAAATCGCCTCATTCATTACTTTTCACGCTTATGAACTAAGGGAACCGAAGAATTCTTGCTCATGCGTACATTTTCTATTCATGAACTATCTCCTTTCTGTGCAAAGTAAAAATCAATATTTTATGAAATAATCTCGCTGGAGATTAAGCACTACAGCACTATTCTGGTCAGAGAGTCTTCATGTTGCCTGGCACCAGCTGAGCAAGGCCTAAAGCTCCTACACACAGCTCTCCCGTCCCACTTGGAAAGGCAACTTTGAGTTGCTATACATTGAAACCTTGCTGGCGTTATGAGTAAAATAGGTCAGTGTTTTAGCCTATTGTTCATTCCTCTCATAAAATACCCGCAGTTGGCTAAGTCTGTAAACAGAAGAGGTTCACTTAGCTTTGGAGGTTCAAGGGTTCACATGTAGAGATGCTCTCTTGCCGTAAGTCTGGAACACTTCAGGGTATCACAAGGCAACAGGCAGTCGTGTGTGTGTGTGTGTGTGTGTGTGTGTGACTGCTCTCTCTTGCTTCCTCTTCTTCTGAAGCCACGAGGATTTTTCAAGGACCCTCCACTCAGATGACTCTATTAGTCCTAAGCCTTCCCGAAGGCCGTAGCTCTGAACACTGTAGTTGGGTAAAGTTTTTCACCCGCCTAATCCCTCACAGTGGGAATTACATTTCAGAACATGGAGCCTTGGGGGATAGATGAAAACCACATCCCAACCACAGCTACCAGCGTGTGGCAAAGCTCTCGAAGCCTGATACTCATTTCGGGTATTTCCAAAAGATACATTCCCACTCCGAGTGCAGCGTGGAGTAGGCTCTCCACGCACGCTGGTGGGGCTGAAAGGCCTCCACACCAGATGCTTCCTGCTTACCTCGTCCTGGCTGGCCTTGGCTGCCTTTGTTTCCCTTTCAGATCGGAAGGCGGAACGTCGCAGCATTACTAAACAACCGCATCCAGAACACTCTAAGTTCTATGCTCTGCCTCCATGTCTCCTGTCTATACTTGATACAGTTACCATCCATGCATATACAAGTTGGAAATTTTGCTTTATTAACCTAATATTGTAAATACTTTCCATTTTGTATTATTTTCATAAATGTTGTAGTGGGTATGTAAAATTTTGTCATGATCTACTAAATCTTTCTCTGCTTCAGGAATTATGGTTTGCCCAAGAAACAGTCAATAGGACACACACACACACACACACACACACACACACACACACACACCCTCACTACAGCATCTTAGGAATATATACATCATCGTATTTGTGTATTGCTCTACCCGTATATTCCCATGATGCACAACAACATTTTGGTGAAAATGAACCGAATAGGATGCTACCACACAAGACTCTATTGCAGTGCCTAGCCTTAGCGTTCATAAGTATAGTCCATGATTGTCACACCACAAAGCCACCGAATGATGGACTTCTCAGAACATAACCCTGGTCACTAAGCATTATGTGCCATCATACAGGGTATCACATTATTAAATACTGTGGTAGGTAGCTTCCAGGCCTTTCCTCCGTTGTAGTAGGAGGAAAGGACCCTGCCTCATGGGAGAAACAAACAAACAAACAAACAAACAAACACCCTTTCCATCCACTGAGCACCCACTGGCATTCATGGAGTACATTCACAATTTTTCCCATTTCATTAGTTAGTGGTTTTTCTTTTGTGGTGCTAGGAATTAAGCTTGGAGCTTTGTCCAAGCCAGGCAGGCGCTTTACCACTCAGCTACATTTCCAGCCTGAGACAGCATTTTTAAAATGTATATTTTTAAATCTCCTTTATGCCAGGCTGTGGTGACGCACACCTTTAATCCCAGCACTCGGGAGGCAGAGGCAGGCGGATCTCTGTGAGTTCGAGGCCAGCCTGCTCTACAGAGTGAGTTCCAGGAAAGGTGCCAAAGCTACACAGAGAAACCCTGTCTCAAAAAACAAACAAAACAAAACAACCCCCTTCCCCAAAAAAACTCCTTTATGTGTAGCGTGTTTGCCTGCATGTATACATGTGCACCATGAGCTGCCACATCCTCAGAGGCTAGGAGAGTGTTAGATCTGTAGGAACTGGAGTTATAGATGATTGTGAGCTGCCTGTGGGTGGGTGCTGGGAACTAAACCCAGGTCCTCTGCAAAAGCAGCCAGTGCTCTTAACTCCGGAGCCATCTCTCCAGCCCCAGTAATTTGTTCAATTCTCATTTTGTAGAGGAGCAATAAAGGCTGAGACTCATCAGAGAAATGAGATTTGGGATCCCTGTAGGTGCATCCTTTAACTCAGCTCAGATTCTTCATTTACAAAACAAGAGTAATAATAGGCCGGCTTTATAGGGCTGCTGGGAGATGGCAAGGGGCGTCGCTTGGCTCATAGCAAGACCCGACTACAGGAGGAGAGCAGGGACCGTAGCTGTTCTATTTGTTCGGAGACAACCCAGAGGCTCCTGACCTCTCTGACCCCAAAGCCCCACGGTCCCTCGCTGCCTTCCTGATCATCTTATTTCCCTTGGTTTACTTGGAAAGATCTAGAAGTACCTGGCACTGTTTTATGTCAGTATCTCAGATCACCACCAGTTGAAGTCTCTGCCACCATTGGCTGCTCATTTCCGGTGGTAGTGTTGACAATGCGGCCTGCCTGTGTTCTTGGACTGGGACAGAGAGCTGGCCTTTCCAACCTGTAGCCCACACTGCTGTGGGTCCAGGGATCAGCCACCTGCATCCTTTCCGGGGAGCTAGGGGAGGAAGCTGGGAAGTGAGCCCAGAGAGGGAGCCAGCCAGGGTCTGGGGCTCTTGGTCTCCATTTTCTGCAAATGGAGCTCCATTCTCAGAGGACTTTTGTTGCTGTTGTTTCCCCCAGAGACAGGAAGGCGCGACCAGAGGCGAGGCCATGGCCAGCGCCCTTAACCTCTCATCTTGCCCTTCAGCCAGCGAGGAAGGAATCCTTTTTCCTCTAATGAAAGTCTGCCCACCCAGCGACTGCCCCCCCCTCCTGACCCCCTGTAGTCTGAGGTCAAGGAGGGAGCGCCGCCTCAAGGGTCTGCTGGCTGCAGGGCACTGGATGAGGGCGAGCGGGGCTGTTCATGCACCTGACCCTCCTCCCCAGGGTCAGTGTCACCTTGACATCTGGCAGATCTGAACGCAGATGGACTAGAAGGCTCTGACACACTGTGACACACAAGTGGCGGCGGGAAGGGAGCCGGCAAGCCAGCTCTGACTCAGCTCAGACCCTGCGCCTGACGACATACAGGCCCCGCCTTCCTCCTCCTCCCCTCCCCCATGCAAAGCTTTGAGACTCCAGTTTGGCTGGAACTGGCTGTTACATCCAAGTTAGTCTCAAACTTTTATCTTGACTGGGCCTTGTAACAGCCATTATGTAGAGTCACAGCAAGAATGTACGGTACCCTCTTCCTACTCTGTTACAGGAATTCGGATCCAGGAACCCACATTCTCGAGGTCATATGGTCAGAGTTGGAGCCAAAGGTGTCTAACTTCGAAAGACTTGAGTTCAGCCGGGCCGGGGGTGGCCCAGCACTCGGGAGGCAGAGGCAGGTGGATCTCTGTGAGTTTGAGGCCAGCCTGGTCTACAGAGCGAGCTCCAGGACAGCCGGGGCTACAGAGAAACACTGTCAAAAACAAAAACCTTGAGTTCTTCACCCCCAGCAATGGACGCCTTCTGTAGACTCCAAACCTGCCCACTCCCCCCACACCACTTCACACCAACAACAGTTGAAAAGCAAGCCAAGTGCTCGCGACTTTTAGATTTTATTTAACGCTGAGAACATCCACGGAAAGTCATCATTGGTGGGTTTAAGTGCTCTGATCACCTTACATGGGAACAGGCGACACTTGGCAGAGGTGCATCCTTATGTGCTCTCAAGACAGGGTCCCAAGCTGGACGCTTAGTGTACCGCAGCACAGGGACGTGATCTGACCCCCATCAGCAGCAGTACACGAAGGGATGGTCTCCCGGCAGACGCCTGTGAGGCGGGTGATGCTGGACCACTGGCCACTAGCTAGCCAGTAAAAGCAGAGGGACTGCAGCAAGGAAAGTTCTACCACATAATTAGGAACACGGCGAGGCTCTCCCATCCCACGGCTTCCCTTCTTAGGAACGTACAGAAGATAAATATTGAGGTGTGGGAGGGAGGAACCATATTTACCCACCAAAGGACTAGTCTGTGCATCTCCTCGTTTTTTAACTGCATTGCACTTGGGAGGTGGTGCTGGCTGCCTGAGGCTGCTCAGAACCCGCTTGTGAAGTTACACAAACGTTACCTGAAAAAGGGGAAGCCGCGGGGCTGGTGGGATGGCCCGGTGAAGAACAGCTCTTGCTGTGATGATGATCTAAGTTCAATCCTCAGGACCCATGTAAAGGTGGAAGAAGATAACTCACTCCAGAAAGTTGTCCCTGGCCTCCACACACAACTCTACACACACACACACACACACACACACACACACACACACGCACACGCACACGCACACGCACGCACACACACGCACGCGCGCACACACACACAATATTAAAAAATTTCTTTTTAAAAGTGGAAACAGTGAATTGTAAAGAATGTATCCATGACAAATTGCTCGTGGGGTAAAGCTAATATCTCTAAAATTTTGTCATGGGAGGGTGGAATGGGTGGCAAGATGGCTCAGTGGTTAAAAGTGCTGGCTTCTCTTACAGAGGACCTAGTTTCAATTCCTAGCATCTACAAGGTGACTCACAACTGTCAGTAACTCCAGTTCCAGGGAATCTGATACCCTCTTCTGGCCTCTGTGGGCACTGCACATGTGGTTCACAGACCTAGATACACAGGCACTCAGGAGACAAAAAAATACATCTTTTTTAAAATGTTGTTGATCTTATAGCATTGTGTATGCAACACGCAAGTGTACTCAGATTTTTGGATATCTAAAATGGCCTAAGGACGGCCACGGTGATTGTCTCAAGAAAGCAGATATCTTAGGGTTTCTGTTGCCATGATAAAACAAAACAAAACAAAACAAAAAAAACAAAAACCCAAAAGATGACAACAACAAAAGCTACTTGGGGAGGAAAGGGTTTAGCTGAGTAAATTTTTTACCGTCTCTTACCAAATACCCTTATTTTACTGGCCCCCTGGTAGGTGAGGGATAACTCTCCGAGCTCCCCAAAGTTACAGGCATTTCTCACATCTTTTCATTTCCAATATCACCTTCACAAGGTTCTAAGTCATTCATTCATTCATTCATTCATTCATTCATTCATTCATTCATTCTCTCTCTCTCCTTCCCCTTTTCCTCCTTAGTCTGCCGTGATGCCTCTGTTCAGCTGTCCTGTCCAGCTGCACCCAAAGCTCTTAGTCTCCTTTGGAACTGGCTCTAAATTTTACCATCATGTGTTGCACTTTAAAACGTGTAAGGTTTTTATTGAAAGAGCACATGCTTACAGAGGAGAGCACAGGTCATAAATAGCAACTCGACGATCTTTACAAAAACAAGCGATCGGATCGTGTAATAGCACACTACCAAGAGCCCGCAGCGGCCACTCCGCACCCTTGAGTAACTAACTACTGTCAGTCCTGTCTGGCATTGCGGACTTGCTGGTCTGCTTTTGACTGTTTGTAGACATGGAATCACAAACGTGCTTTTCTGTTCCTGTCTCTCATTTCCCATCAAGCCTGTCAGATCCACCCAGGGCACAGCAGTTCATCCATTCCTGACCCATTACGTGAACATGCTACAGTTAAGTTGCCCATTTTAATGTTGATGGACTTTTGACTGCGGCGGGCTTCAGCTGTTCCGGGCAGGGCTGCACAAATGTGTTCGCACCTGGTCTTTGAGTACAGGCGTGCGATTCTGCTGGGTGTGGGAGCCCTTCTTCACCTCAGCACTGCAGTGGAGAGGGGGAGGGCCCTCGGGGTTATTTTCCTAGCTGATGGTGGAGGTTTGACCCGGGGCCTCAAGAGCGCTAAGAGCCAGTTCCACCGCTGAGCTACATACACCTCCAGCCCTCCAGCCCCTCGGTGAACACTTTTAGCCTGATTTTGTTTCTTCTTCTCTTTCTCCACTTGTTCCTCTTCCTCTCCCTCTCTCTCCCTCCTCTCCCTGGGACCTGGCACATGCCTAGGTAAGCACTCTCACCGAGTTACATCCCTCAGCAGGCATTTTCAATTTCAACATTTATTCACTTTTTAAGTCTCTGGAAGTGTTTCTTCGATAATTCTCTCTCCTTAAAATTTGTCTATTTTTCTTTCTGAAACTCTGTTAATCTACACTGAGCATACAGTATCCATTTAAAAAATATTTAGCTGGGCAGTGGTGGCGCAAACCTTTGATCCCAGCACTTGGGAGGTGAATCTCTGAGTTCAAGGACAGCCTGGCCTACAGAACAAGTTCCAGGACCGCCAAGGCGACACAAAGAAACAAAAACAAAAAATTATTTTATGTGCATGAACATTTGGCCATTTGTATGTATGTGCAGCATGTGCACACGTGATGCCTGTGGAGGCCAGAGGAGGGCATCAGGTCCTTTGCGACTGGAGCTGCTCCTGCGGAACCCAGGTCCTCTGCAAGAGCATCCAGTCCTCTTAACAGCCCAGCCATCTCTCTGCCCACCCCGCCATTCATTTTTCTTTCTTTGAGAACATTTCCACTTCTTTCAATCCTTCTGCTGGCATTTTTGTTGACCCTATTTATAATTTATATAGAGCTAAAACGAGTCTCACCTTTAACTAGCCCCCTTACATTGTCTCAGGGGTGCGGTGTCTTCACGCCGTAAGTTTTCAAGTGATACTCCCATGCTCTCTGCACCGTCTTGGCTTTTCCCCTTCTCTCCTGTTTGTACCAGTTTCCATTCTGTCTGGGCCCCTGGCCACCACACACAGAGACCCTTGGCTACCTCATAATGCGGAGCAAGGCCTTGGTCTTGCTCTGTTTTCTTTTGCTGCAGCTCAGCACCGTGGCCCAGGAAACTTACTTAGCATGTCGTTCTGGGGCTGGGACGTCCATTATCAGAGTGAGGGCATCTGGTGAGGACCCGACAGGGTAATGAGGGGTGTGGGCTGCGTGTGGTGGCTGGCATCTGAAATCCTAGGAAAACTGAAGCAGGAGGGCCATGCGTTCTAAAGAGAGGCATCTCAAAGAAAACACCAAAACGAGACCCGAGGGCATCGCATGGCGAAAGCGAGCAGCCACATTCACGCAGCCGCTCATCTCAGCAGAGAGCTGCGTCCTTGTGACCTCATCGAATCCCGGCCACCTTAGAGAGGCCTCGCTTCCAAGTGCCTTTTGTGGGATTTGGGAGTTCTGTTCCCAACACATGCACACCTGGAGAAGTTATAGCAGTGTTCAAAGTGCTGACCGAGCACACCGGGAAACGCCATCTCAGATGGAGAGGCCAAGCACCAGCCACGCTCCCAGGGGTGGGTGACTCGACGGCTGTATTTACACATTTTCTCCATGGAGACTCAGTCTGCATCCCCCGAAAAGGAATCCTCTTGCCTGGGCCCTAAATGGTAAGTCGTAAAAGAAGAGGAAAGCTGCAGGGTCCTGGTTGGCAGTCGTGAGTCGCATGTGGCCACCTGGATGAAAACTAGTTAACTCCTCCGTCGATGGCGGCACAGCCACCTGATGATGGACACTGCGGATGCAAAACACTTCATCTCAGGAGGTTTCAGGGTTATGGGGGTCGGGGGCAAGCAGCAAACAAGAGACCCAGGGGATGGAACTCGGAGGCTCAGGCAAGTTAGGTGGAGGCTCCGCCGCTGAGCCACACCCACAGCCCTGCTCCAGAGTCTCGGGGTTTGTGGTCTGGGTGGGTGGGTGCGTGCATGCCTGTGGGTGCGTGCACAGGTGCGTGTGGGTGCATGCACAGGTGCGTGTGGAGGTCAGCAGTCGCTTTCCAATGCTGTTTCCCACACGCCACCTACCTTACTTTTTGGGACAAGGTCCCTCATTGCCTTGGGACTCCCTGACTAGGCTAGACTGACTGGCCAGTGAGACCCAAGGATCCTTCTGTCCCTGCCTTCCTACTTTGGGATTTCAAGCCCAGGCCACCATGCCTGGCTTTTTTTTTAAAATGCGGATTCAGGGATCGAACTTAGATCCTCAACCTGTGTGGTGAGCAGTTTGCTGACTGAAGTGTCTCCCTAGCCCAGTTTTGAGGACAGTGACATTAACATGTATTGCTCAGCTCTGATGTCCCTCATGTGGATTTCTTTATGTCCTAACAGGCTACGATTATTATATCAGTTACATTAAGATCTGTAAGCCTCTTTCCTAAAAGATAAATTATAAACACCGTAAAAAGAAAATGTATTGCTTCCAGAATACTTGTGAGAGAAACCCTTCTTTCCCCCAAATTATTCTTGCTTACTTCTCAGTGTTTCTGTTGAGTTATGATAAAATGCCAACCAGGATCTACAGCTTCTGCGTTGAGGGACACGTAGATATCGCTTCACGGAAGCAGGTGCCTACAGAGCTTTGCTGTGTACTGAATACTAACTCCTTGGTGTCTGTCCCAAGGTCAGTGGACCACTGTCTTGGAAATGCTGACCTTAGGTAGCAAAGAGCTGGAAGCAGTTCCTGTTAACACTGTCCCTGAGCTGGGGTGTGACTCGGCGGTAGAGCCCTTGCCTAGCATGTACAAAAGAAGAGGGACAGCGCAACATTCTCCTGTGGTGTAAGATTTCAGTCTTCATGAAATATGAAGAATCAGAGAAGGTGTTGCTATCACTCAGGCTTGACTGTCTTCCAAATGCCCATGTGTTAAAGCTCTGCTTGCTGGCCTTGGTTTGTTTGGCTGTGGAGGTTTGAATGATAATGGCCGCCTAGGCTCCTATGTTTGAGAGTTTGATCACCAGTTGGTGGAACTGTTTAGGGAGGATTAGGAGGTGTGGCCTCATTGGAGGAGGCGTGTCACTGGGGGTGGGCTTTAAGATTTCAAAGCCCATGACAGGCTCAGGCTCTCTCTCTGCTTCCATCTTGTGGATCAACAGTGAGCTCTTAACTACTGTTCTAGCGCCATGCCTCCCCATCTGATGCCACTCTCCAAACCATGATGATCATGAACTAATAACCCTCTGAAACTGTGAGCAAGTCCCCAGTTAAACGCCTTCTTTTGTAAGTTGCCTTGGTCATGCTGTCCCTTCACAGCAATAGAAAAGTGACGGAACCAAGCCTTAGGAAATGGGTGTTAGTAGAAAAAGCAGGCCATTTGGGGTGTTCTCTTAGAGCAGATATTGAGACCACAGTTCCCGCCTCTGCTTCTTGGCTGCCATGAGGGGAACAGGCCTTCTCTACCACTATGATGCACCCCGCCGCTCCAGAACCCAAGCAACAGGGACTGAACCCTCTCAAACCGTGACAAGATAAACTTCTCCTCCATCTAAAGTTGGTTATCACGGGTGTCCCGTCAGTGAGGGGACGCTAACACAGACATGAGAGCCGTCTATCTGGCAGATCCTGAAACATCACCTTAGTAATAAACGTAACTTCAAATTCAAGTGAGGTTAGGCTTTTTTGCATGTTTGATATTTATATCCTTGGGACTGAAATGTGTATGTTAAGAGTGTGTATCTGCCACTTTAAAAGCCCTGAGAAGGATGAGTACAGTACAGGTTGTGGGGCCACGTGATGAAAACTCCTAATCTTCGACAGCCAAGTAGGACAAGGATGACCTGGAAATTAGCTGCGTATATAACAGGGAGAGTTGTGTTCGGAACTTCAAGTGTTCCTAACACAAAGCAATGATAAATGTTCGAGGTGATAATAATGCTAAACACCCTACCTGATCATGATGCTTTGCACGCATATATTGAAGTATCACTGCACCCCATAAAAGCAAAGGCTATGTATAAATGAAAAATAAAAATGCCATTGGTTGGGACCCAGCTTCTTAGGAGAGTTAGCTCTCCCCTTGTTTGGGCTGACTTCCACTAAACTGACATTCTTGTCTCTTGGTTTAAAGTGTTCACTCACAGTCCTCTTTTTGCACACGTTTAAAATCTACCACCCTGCTGGGCAGTGGTGGCACACACATTTAATCCCAGCACTCGGGAGGCAGAGGCAGGAGGATCTCTGTGAGTTCGAGGCCAGCCTGGTCTACAGAGTGAGTTCCAGGACATGCTCTAAAGCTACGGAGAAACCCTGTCTTAAAAAAAAAAAAAGATCTACCACCCCAAATCTCAAAACAATTTTTAAAAATTCTATGTTTTTTGCCGGGCATGGTAGCACATGTCTCTTAACTCCAGAACTCAGGAGTCAGAGACAGGTGGATGGATTTCTGTGAGTTTGAGCCAGCCTAGTCTACATAACAATTTCCAGGCCAGTCAGAGCTATATAGTAAGACCTGGTCTTATCCCCCTCCCCTTATGGCTGAAACACAACTGTTGCGGTTATGATCATGGGGGTGGGGGGTGGGAGTGGGTGGTGGGGGTGGAGGAGGTGGGGGTTGGGGATGGAGGTGGGGCTATGATCATTTCTGGAAGCTCCCTCTGTAGGCTCATCTGCTTGAGTGTGTAAAAACTGAGGAGCAAGGGCCTTCGGCACAGTGCTAAATCCTAGGACCGGAGAGGTGGGTGGTAAGGTTCTAGCTGTTCCCACGCGATCTGTGCTGTGGCTGGGGGATGAGCACATCCGGTCTCCCTCACAGCTGGGAGGTCAAGGAAGGGTTTAGACATGGATTCTCTTTCCACAACTGCCTACTGTTCACCTACCTTTATTTAGCTCATCACCCAGCAGAGGAGCCGTTCCCACCCGAGGACCCTGTGATGATACACCAGGCCACCTATTGCTCTGCCTGAGTGTTCGCAGGGTCTGGGGGAGCCTGGTTTGGCTTTGGGACCACTCCTTGTTCTGCTCCTGGGCTGGAGACTCAGTCCCAGGAGGGAATTTTTATCTTTGGAAATTCATGTTGTATGAAATATTAATACTTCCTAGTTTTCAAGCTCATTAACTTCATGTTGCATGTATTAAATTTACTGAGAAATACTTCCTCTCCCTAAAATGAGATGATGAACTAGACGGTGGGAGGTGGGAGAAATATCTGGTCCCGGATCCCTCCGACAGGTTTCTGAAAGTGAAGGAACTCTGAACGCCACTATCTTGGCATGTGTTCATTTCAGACTGCCGTGTAAACCAGCCCAACAGGTGTGAGCAGACAGATGTTCACCAACCGCTCAGCCTTCGGGGAGGAGACATTAACAAAACACACAGCGTGTTTCCCATGAGCATCGGCAATGGAAGAAAAAAATTCACCCATCTATTCTGGTGATTTATAAAACACAAGTTCCAACTTGCAGCGAAAACCGACTGTAGGGCAAACTGTAAGGACTGGAGAAGAGAGATAAATAGACTCTTGACACATCAACCAGCTCCTTCGTGTATGAGCACAGCCCTCAAGCAGTCCGGTGACTCACGACCCTGTCCAGATCCTCCTTTTGGGTTTTAAGGGACTTCTATCCCACTCATTTACCCATTTCTGCCTGTAGTGCCAGGGAGGGGGCTGACTGTCCGGAGCCGACTGGTCCTGTTGATTCTTTACCCTGTGTGGTTTCCATACTGCCCTTCTCCTGTACCTTTGACTGCTTTCCGGCAGGATGACAGAGTTTCTGTCTTTTCCACCCTAACTGTGTTTGAACTAATCTTCTTGCGACAGTTCTGCTCTGTCCATTTCTGACTGTTGCTACTTTTTTTTTTTTTTTTTGGAAATGCTTAAGGTTGTTAGGATTAGTACAGCCAGTTTTTGCTATTCCTGGGTTGCACATCCACAGATTCAACCAATCTCAGTTTGAAAATATTCAGAAAAATAATTCCATTTACGTTGAACATGTATAGTTTATTGTCTTGTTCTGTAAATAACAGAGCAAAATACTAGATAAGATTTACATTGCATAAGGCATGGTCAGTTGCCCCAAAATATTTTAAAATAGACAGGAAGATGTGTGTATGTTCTATGCAAATAACATCACTTTATATGAGGCTTGTGCATCCTTGGATCTCGGGACCAGTGAGGGGGCCTGGCACCGATCCCCTTGAATACTAAGGGACAACTGTCCAATAAGCATTGGTACACCCCTGAATTATGTTAGCCACATGCTGACATCATGTCACATCTGTGTCCCACACTCTTCCCCTCCCAGACGAGGGCACTTTGCTGAATCACTTGAGCGCACTGCAGACTGGATGACTCTTTCCTCCGAGGTTTTTCAGCACCTACCTCCTAAAAATAGTGCTACTCCTACGTAGCTGCAATACAGTGATGACATTTGGGGGATTTAATATCAAAATATTAAATTTTAATTGGAGTACAAAGTCAATATTCACATTTCTTTCCAACTGGTTTTTATTTACCCTTCAAGGCTAATCCCCAAGGAAGACCAGGACTTTCCGGCACGCACACATGGCACTTTCTGTGCCTCCACAAAACGTGCCATCCCAGCATTGATCGTGTTAGTTCACTTCCTTCTACGTGGTATCTGAAACCTAGTGAGATTCATAGCAATTCCTCTGGCCCTTTCTATAACTCCTTGCAATAGCTGGTAACTGGACAGACGGATGGATGGATGAATGAATGAATGGCAATGTTCAAGATTCTCATTCCATTCTCCGCTTACAACTGCTCAAACTACACCTCTTTGACATCCTGGGTACCACCTCCCGCATTTTCAATGTTACCACCTCGGAGTTCCTGGCCCCCCCTCCCCACAGGAGTCTCCTCGGCTGGTGCAGACTGAGCCTGACAGGCACCCTGTGACCTGTTAGCTCATTTCCAGTCCCAGGACCATTGTCCCAGGATTCCCAGGAGAAGCAGTTGGCACTCGGCTGTGCACGATCTGGAAGTGGTCACTGTGACCACTGACGCTGGGCAGGGGCCCACAGGACAGTGACCCCAGCTTGACTCCAGAGTCCCCAATTCCGAGGTGTGCTTCCTCAGGTCCCTCAGATGCTCCCGTGGGACCAAGGAGCAGGTGCTTGTAGTGACCACCAATCTAAAGCAGGCATTGGCTTGGCTTGCTTTCTTTGCAGGGGCCATTTATCTTTTTTTTTTCTCAGGATCTGTTTCCTGGGGTTACACTCCCAACACGTCTTGCTTGCACTCACGCTTAAAGAAGAGCCCCGACTAGGACTGGAGGGAAAAGTGAAAAGACATCAGGCTTGGGAGCCAGATAGCTTCAAGTTGAACTCAAGAAGGGTCATTCACCACCATGACCTTGGGCAGGTGGTTTAACCGCTCCGCTTCACTTCCCCTACAACGTAAGGACGACGGTGCCTACTCTGTAGTACTGTGATAATGAGGACTTCTCCTGATTCTGTTTCTGTAGACACACACATAGAAAATACAGAAAGTCCTGGAGGAATGACTGACTGGATTTCTCCTCAGATCAGGAGCTGTCCTCGCCTAGGAAGTATTTCTCGTAAAATGTACCCCTCCCCTTATTTCCTGGGGGTGAACTTAGGTGCTCCTGTTAGCCGCTGCCAATTGGGCCCGCAGCAGGAATTTCCTCTTGGAAACTCACCTTGAGATCATGACTAGGCCGTCAGTTTCTCCTATGACCTTGGTTTTAGGACATCTATGCGGGGATCTGCACAGCATCTGTATTTGGCCATGTGGATGAAACAGTGCAGACGTCTCTAGGGAGTCCAAAAGCAGCGTGGTCTCTCATGGCTGCATTTCACAACACTTCACCAAGCAGCGGAGAACAAGGTCCAGGGATTGCTTGGAGTCCCGGTGGCCCACAGCTCAGGGTCCCTTTCTTTGCTGAGAACAGTGTCACCCCTACCTGCATCCCTTTTCTGTTGGGTAATTTTAGTGAGTGGCTTTTATTAGCAACTAAAGTTCTAGTGAATGCACTGAGGTCACAGTAACATGTGGAGTAAACAGTGCATAGAATTATTATATTTCTTTTATTTCGTCCAGGGTCTCCATATGTAACCCAGGCTGGCCCTCTCTCAGCCTCCGGAATGCTGGGGTTGTAGCATGCTCCCCCACCATAAACTATGGTATTTTTAAAGATAATCATTCTCAGGCCAAAAATTCAGAAAAAAATCTTGAACCCTTGGGTGCAGAGAAAATAAAATGGCATTAACATCCCATGAGACTATACTATTTTGTTTACAAATCACCGACTCTTTAAGACATTGAAATTAATTTACTCACATATGAATTAAAAAACAAATTATTTCTTACACTAATGTTTCCAGACTTTGTGACTTTTATAAAGTACTTTTTTAAAAGGGAACAATGATTATCTAATGTTTTTGTACATTAATAAAGTTGGCACTGAGTTACATGTGTTCATTCTCATTTTTTTTTTTTTTTACAATTTCATTTTCATATTTCTGATGGAAAAAAGCTGTCTGCTAATTCTACTGAAAATTTCCTCAGGTACTGCACACCAGTCAATCAAGGTTATCCTCACACCACTTCCAGAGTTAGAAAAACAAGAACCAATCTGTTACTTCGTGTAATTCTTACTATTTATATCTATGTCTAATTGACAGTGTCTTTGGACGGCACAGGCCATGCTCTAGGATTTTTCTGTTTGGTTTTTCAAAACAAGGGTTTCTGATCACGTAGCCCAGGCTAGCTTAAACCTGGGCTCCTGCCTCCACCTCCCAGGTGCTGCATGCACAGGCACGTACCACCATCCTGGCTGCCTGATTCTTTCTTAAATGGAGTCATGTCTCAGCCCTTCACCAAGTGGCTCTAAGTGTAGCTTAGGGAGCTATGAAGGGTAGTCATGGAAAGAGAGGGGAAAGCTAGGCAGAGTCGGAAAGGACAGACGTGAATGTCACTGTTGGGGACAACAAAGAAGACGACGACGCTGTCACACCCGTGCCCGTGAAGTTTCTGGCCTCGTCTCCCACTTCTCATATATGCTGAATCTTGTGTATGGCTACGAAGGGTCGGCGCTAAAGCTGTGATGACACACATATTTAAAATAGCACTGCACAGCCCCCAAAGTTGAGCCGAGGTGATTACAGAGAGGGGGGGGGGGCTCGGATGGCTGTCTCCTGTGCTTTCCTTTGGAGCCTTCCCAGGCCAATATGGGACAGAAGGCTTTGCTTGTTGCTTCTGATCCTCAACAGTCTGGAGACTCAGCTCTGCTACCTTGAGGCTTACAATGCTGACTGCCTGGCTAATCTTCCAGAAGAAAGGTAAAAATGAGTATGTGAAATATTCTAGACACTGTTTCCTGTGATTTGACAATTTCCTATAATTCAGTCACGTTTGCTTGGCAGAAGCACACATCACTGGATTGGAGGAACTAGCGCCTATATACTCTTGGAGTGCGGCAAGGTCTCGAGGCTCACACTATAACTCAGATCACCTGGAATGTACTATTTAACCCAGACTAGCCTTGGGGCAGCCCTCCTGCCTCAGCCTTCTAAGTGCTGGAAAACAGGAATGGGCCACTAGCCCAGGAAAAGAAAACATTTAAAAGAGAATGCTTTGAGGTGCTCCATGGCAGAGTCCTCGCCTAACACAAAACCTGAAATGTTAAAAAACAAAAACAAAGGCGCAAAACTACACAGAGAAACCCTGTCTCGAAAAACCAAACCAAACCAAACCAAACCAAAAAACAAATAGATATCAGAAATGAATATACAAGACATATTTAAAAGAGACACCTCCCCCCCTTTTTTTAAGGCCATGGAGCACCAACGCTGGAATTACAGACCTATACCACCATGTTCCATGAGATAAACCCCTTTTATAATAAGGTGAGACAGTGTTGAAACTGGCTGCCTTGAGAGACCCTCTGGGTTCAAATGACTGGGCTTCTTAGCATTGCTACATATCTCTTAATAAATTCCAGGTTTATCACCTGCAGCCTCGGGCTATGAATCTCGGTCTAGCCATCCTGACACAAGCAATCAGATCTTTGGTGGTTCTGTTTTGCTACTGCTGTTTTGAGTCAGGATCTCCTGTGTCCCCATCTACCAGGAATTCACCTGGTCACAAAGGACAACCTTGAACTCTTTTGTTTGTTTGTTTGTTTTCCGAGACAGGGTTTCTTTGTGTAGCCCTGGCTGTCCTGGAACTTGCTCTGTAGACCAGGCTGGCCTCGAACTCACAGAGATCCACCTGCCTATGCTTCCCAAATGCTGGGATTAAAGGCGTGCACCACCACCGCCCAGTGAGAAAGGACTCCAAATAATGTTGTTGGGGTTTTTTTGCTCTTTTCTTGGGGAGCCTGCCACTCAGCTCCCAAATAAATCATACATGGAGGCTTATTCTTAAGTATCAGTGCCCGGCCTTAGCTTGGCTTAGTTTCTTGCCAGCTTTCCTTAACTTATTCGACTACCCTTTGCCTCTGGGCTTTTCCTGATCTCTTACTTCAGTAAATCTTACTCTTACTCTGTGGCTTGCTGGGTGGCTGGCCCCTGGAGCCCTCCTCCTTCTCTGGCTCCTAGCTCTCTCCTCCCAGATCCCCCCCCCCCTCCGCCCTATATATTCTCTCTGCTTGCCAGCCCTGCCTGTCCTTTCTCCTGCCTTGCTACTGGCCATTCTTTATTAGACCATCAGGTGTGTTGGACAGGCACAGTAACACAGCTTCACAGAGTTAAACAAATGCAACATAAACAAAAGTAACACACCTTAAAATAATATTCTACAAAATAACCCGTGAAAACTGTGAAATGATGGATATGGGAATCCAACCATGTGCTGTATCCAAATAGTACCAATATGGTATATCAAAAGGAATGTGTTCATGGAAGTGCTGTTTGTAGGTTGCCTACATGAATGCAGGACATCTAAATTTAGAGAGCTACATGGGGGGAAAAATCTGAGTTTTAAGAAAGTGGGTGAAATTCAGACTCAAATAGACGGGTACCTGGAACTCTGCGGGACACCACCTGCTTCTCCTTCATCTTGATAACAGAGCTCAGCATTTGCAAATATGTGTTAAGCCCAACTCTCTATTCAAATACTAATTGGGAACTGAGGAGACTGTGTATTATTAAAAGGCTAAAAATATCTCCACTTGGAAGCAGCAGATTGTAGAGGGGTTGTGAGTGACAATTATTAAATAGTTAAGAGTATGAGTAAGACGGATATGCATCCATTCACTAAAATCTCACATTGGAAGGAGTCAGGAAGGCAGTGCAGTGTGACACACGCCTTGCACACTTTGGACGTCAGATGTTCCCTGACATCAAGACTAGAGGCTCCTCCCATGTGCAGACACTCACCGCACTTGTCGGACAAGGCAATCTGTAGTGTTTTCTCCAATGACCCGTTTCTCTTCCCGTGTATCCAGTGAGCTCCACAAGGGCACAGTGTGCGTCCAGCATGTCACTTCGGCCTCAAGGTCTGGACCCGTGAGCATCTCTTGACTAAGTACAGAAAGGAGGGACCTTCAACCAGGCTTTCCAGGAAAATGCTGGAATGCAGCAGACAGAAGTGGCAGGAAGAAACGTGGCTGTGGACCTCAAAGTGTTCCATGGTGGACACCAGGACATCACAAAGTAAGAAAACGGTAACACACTATCTTCTTGTGTGGGGAAAGGCGAACATTAGCAAGAGCCCTCTCCTGGAGGGAGTAGGGCAGATGTGCAGTGGGCGGAGTCATCAAACAGGCTTTAAGTAAGACGCAGGGACATCCTACAGTTTAAAAAAGAAAAAATTAAAACAACAGCAAAATGAAATTTGCATATATTCTTCTCACTTATGAATTAATATAATGCCTAAGAAATAAAAGAATCAGGCCAGCCGGTGGCAGGCTCCTTTGGAGAGGTTTGAGTCTGAAGAGCAATAGGGTCGGGTCAATGGCTGGAAGGAAAACACAGAGACAGAATGTCAGCCCACCAAGGAATGTGAATGACATGGGGTGAAACCACTTGAGATAAAAGTCAGAACATGTTCCCGAGGGTGAAGAAGGGCTTGGAGGAGGTGAAAGTATATCTCTTCCCCCGGACAGAGAATGAGGAAGAAAGATAGAAGCCTCTGGAGGGAAGTTTCTAAGTGTGAGGAGCCCCGGGAGAAGAGCACGCTGGCCTCACTGCCTTTTCCTCCCGGTGACGAAGGTAAAATAAGCCGGGTGGAGGGAGGGGTACTGGTATTGAAGTCTGAACAGCAATGGACCTATGACGTCAGTACTCAGACCAGCCAGGCCACAGCTAGTAAGCCAGAGCTGGCTGGCCTCAGTTCATATAGGTAATCGTGTTGTCTAGGAACAGGAGGGCAGGAAGCCAGTGCTCATCATCAAGGCCGATGGCAGCCACGGCGGGTGGCTGGTGGGAAGTTCTCGGCAGTACTGGGAAAAGCCTGGACATCGCTGGGAATGTAATTCATACTGAATTCCAGTGACAGTCACTAGCTAGAATGAAACACCAGCAGTTTCCAACATCACGGTGAATAGGGGGATATGATACAGGGGTGAAGTGGGGTCTCAGGGTGTGTGTTCGTATAAATGTACCCAAATATGAGCTTATACTTTATATTCTTTCCTTTTGTTTTTTTGAGACATGGTCTCACTATGTAGCTCAGGCTGTCCTAGAACTTATTATGTAGACCAGGCTTGCCTCAAATTCAGAGAGCTTCCTGCCTAAGCCACCTGAGTGCTGGGGTTAAAGGTATGAGCCACCACACCTAACTCATTTTAATTTTTTTACAATTCAATTTTTTTTAATGTTTCATTTTCTTTTTGAACGGGGTCTTACACATGACCCTCCTGTCTCAGCCTCTCAGTGCTGGGATTTATACTTTATTTATATTGAAACAAACATATAATCCACCGTCATATACTTTTAAGAGTTGATATATTCACTTACACATGAACTTCTACACTAGAGTAATCTTGTACAGGCCTATACCATCATAAACATTTCCCAAGAACAATTTCAGTTAATAGAAGTACAAATGGCCCGGCAGTGATGGCGCAAGCCTTTAATCCCAGCACTAGGGAGGCAGAGGCAGGCAGGTCTCTGTGAGTTCGAGGCCAGCCTGGTCTATAGAGTGAGTTCCAGGACAGCCAGGACTACAGAGAAACCTTGTCTGGGGTTTGGGGGTAAGTATAAATGACCTATTTCTGGAAAGTGAGAAAGAAAAACAAACCAAATCTGTGAAAGGATTTGGGAATCTTAGAGACATAAAATCTGCATCCTGGAGAGGTGAGAACAGAGCCACTACATTTAAAGATATAGAGGTGACAGAGGAATTGTGGAATAACCTTTTTGTACACTGTGAATAGGTTTAATAAGTAGCTGAATGGCCAATAGCTAGGGAGGATTTTCAGGGCAGAGAGGACTCTGGGAAGAAGAAGGGGTCGTCAGCCGGACAGAGGAAGGACGTGCAGATAGACAGGTAGAAGCCACGAGTCACGTGGCAGCATGTAGATGAGTAGAAATGGGCTAATTTAAGTTATAAGGGCTAGTTAGAAACAAGCCTAAGCTATCGGCCAAGTTTTCATAATTAATAAGTCTCCGTGTCATTTTTTTTGTGAGCTGGCGCCCCTTAAAATAAGTCTGTCTACACAGAGAGGCAGGAGGTGTAGTTCAGAGGCTCGGGGGGCAGGGGGTGTAGTTTAGAGGTTCAGGGGGCAGGGGGTGTAGTTCAGAGGTTCAGGGGGCAGGGGGTGTAGTTCAGAGGTTCAGGGGGCAGGGGGTGTAGTTCAGAGGCTCAGGGGGCAGGGGGTGTAGTTCAGAGGCTCAGGGCTTGCTAGCATGGGTGGTGAGGCTCCCAGTTTGATCACTAGCACTTGCAAATAAATAAACAAATCAAACTGAAGTACGAGCCGATGTTCCGGGGTGACGGTAACTTACGAGAGCAGAGCTTGGCCTGAGTACCTGCTGAGTCAGGGAGGAAACAAGGCCTCCTGTGGTAGCGCCTACACTGACCTGTTTCTACAGGGCTAGAGCTCCAGAGCTTTCCAGGGAGCACCAGGCTGGCCAAACACAAGGGACTGACCCCCACAGAGCAGAGACGGGCTAGATCACGTGATAACGGCGAGGCTGGCCCTGAGATGCTGGTTGTATGGTTTGGGGCTAAAAGGACATCAGCAGCCAGCACCTGCACCAGCCAAGGAGTCCACTGGCCCAGCCCTCCAGGACAATTATGAGCGAGATTGTACAACAAGAAAGATCGGCTTCATGGCCCAATTCTTGTATTTATAGAGGTATCCACAAGTTTTCTGTTTACAGAGCAGCGGGAAATCCCCACAAATTTAATTTCTGAAGGGTGTCTCTGGCTAATACTGGTAAAATTCCTGGCTAGTAACACATGAAACATTTTTGTTCGATGATCATGTTGTGGTACTTCAAAAGCTAACAGTTGCCGGGCGGTGGTGGCGCACGCCTTTAATCCCAGCACTCGGGAGGCAGAGCCAGGCGGATCTCTGTGAGTTCGAGGCCAGCCTGGTCTCCAAAGCGAGTTCCAGGAAAGGGGCAAAGCTACACAGAGAAACCCTGTCTCGAAAAACCAAAAAAAAAAAAAAAAAAAAAAAAAAAAAAGCTAACAGTTATTTTTTTTTTTCTATAATTCTGTATTCTAGGCAAAGTAAGGTAGGATCCTCATTCTAGAGCTGCCATTGGCAGTGTTAGAACAGTACAGGCTGATCAACGGGAGACCAGGAGTCTCGCTGCTGAGACACGGTCTAAGGATTTTATGTGTCCAGGGCGTTTATTGACAACTTGGTTAGGCTTTATTAGCTGGCTCCCTACTTTATAACAATGTCCTTTAATTTGCAAGGCAATAAAAATTAAAGGAGTAACTACAAACCTATCTCGTTTTTCAGTAAGGAAGTTATTGTAAAGCTGGGTATGGTGGTTCCTGACTGTAATCCCGGCATTCAGGGGGCCAAGGCAGGGACGCTGTCAGTGTGAAGCGGACACCACAGGGAGGCCCAGCCTGGACCACATGGCGAGACACTATCTCAACCAAACAAAACAAATGAAGCTTGTTTTGGTAACCTTCGGTGTGCTGTGGCTAAAGTATTTTAGCTGTGGGAACTGACTGAGTTCCATTTTTTTTTTTAAAGTGATAAAGGTAAATCTCAGTAGGTTTCTGACAACTACGGACAATTCCTTCTGTTGAACGAGGCTGCCTGAGACGTCACTGCTGTGGTCCCCAGTGACAGTGTTCTCCAGAGTCGTATTTATAAGGACATTCCAGCTACACGCTTCAGCTTTCAAAGCTGCGCTGGGACCCTTCTCATAGTCAGGGCTGCGACTTACCGAATGGACCGGATGGCACAAATGCCGTGGTCTAGGCCGCCTCATGGAGGCAGGAGAAGCTGAGTGCCTACGGATCTGTAACTCTAAACTTGATACAAGAGTTCATTCAGCGGGGCTGGTTCTGACAAACCCACTGCCCAGTGAATCACGGTAGCACTTTGGCTAACTAAAGCACCAAGTACCATGGCCTCCAATCAACTCCAGTGATGCCTTCTGTGGGAACACAGTTCTAGTCCTGCTGGGCTCCTTGGCATGCCATTCCCCAGCTGTCTGTCACCTTCATAGCAACCTTCTTTTAGAGATGAGAAAATCTGTAACATAGATGTTACCTATGGATCACAGAGTGAGCTCTCAATTTGTATGTAATTTATATTAGAACTATAACTCACCTTGCTCATTAGAATAATTGCTAGGGGGCTGGAGAGATGGCTCAGGGGTTAAGAGCACTGGTTGCTCTTCCAGAGGACCTGGGTTCAGTTCCCAGCACTCACATGGTAGATTGCAACGGTCTCTAACTCCAGTTCCAGTGAATCTGGTACCCTTCTCTGGCTTCCAAGGGCACTGTATACACACTGTGCCCAGACAGAGGAACAGGTAAACAAAAATTAATAAATCTCAAAAATAAAGCATTTCTGGCTGCGTGACTGACACACTCAAGCTGGTATTTACAAGTGAGCATTTTGTAGACACATTTCCAAATGTTTAGGTCACCATCCCACTGACAGCTTTTCCTATTTCCTTGGGCTGCTGGGGATGCCATCTGAAATGCTGTAACTGGCGATTTTAAATCTGAGGGCTTGAACAGGAAGGAGCTCCGAGAAGCAGACAGCCTAGGTGAGTAGGTCCTCAGGCAGATCCGCCAGACTTAGGGGGAACCTCCCAACGTCAAAAACACGAACTCACAGTGTCGGAGTATTCCATTTCACGGCATAATTCTAAACAGTCAAATGAGGACTTCATTTGCAGTTTTGAATGCACCTAAGATCATCTGTGGAACTTGTCAAAATTATGGATCTCGATTCAGTGGATCTGAGAAGACCCCTGAGAAACTGCTTAAAACAACAACAACAATAAAAACCAGCCGGGCGGTGGTGGTGCATGCCTTTAATCCCAGCACTTGGGAGACAGAGGCAGGTGGATCTTTGTGAGTTTGAGGCCAGCCTGGTCTACAGAGTGAAATCCAGGAAAGGTGCAAAGCTACATAGAGAAACCCTGTATCGAAAAAAACAAACAAACCAAAAAACAAAAACAAAAACAAAAACAACCAAAAAACAAACAAAAAAAAACAATAAAAATCAAAACCCAGGTATCTTACTATGCAGCCCTGGCTGGAACTCACTATAGACCATGCTGGCCTCCAACTCACAAATATTGCCTACTTATCTCCTGAGAGCTGGGATTAAAGGTGTGAAGCACTGTGGATCATTGTGGGAGGGACAGTTGAAAAGCCTCCTTCAATGTGTCCCTGCTGCCTGTTACCCCCTTACCTGTTGCCTAATGAGGTGCCCAAAAGGGCAGCTTCCTATACAAGTTGGCAGGGCTCTTACCAGAGCCACATCTCTCTATAACGCTGGATTTTTCTTCTGTTTCCTACCATCCCAAATCATTTCCGGTTTGTGATTAAATCTACTAGAAGCAAATTCCCTGTCTTGGGCAAAATGCCTTGGTAGGAACACTGTTATCCTTTGGATCTGGAATGTCTCCCAAAGGACCCAACACATGGAAGGTTGGGTCCCCAGAATGGCTACTAGGAGGTAGTGGTACAGCCTCTAAGAGATGGGGCCTTGCACCCCTTTAAAAAGGGGTTGTGGGACCTCAGCTCCCACCAGCTTCCTGGTTCTCGGCTGCCAGAGGTTAGCAGTCTTGTGCTGTCACTCTGTGGTCATCATGTGCCATGCCACCACAGGCCCAGTGCATCAAGTCATCTGGTCATGGTCTGAAAACTCCAAACACACGCCTGAAACGTGAACCTTTCCTCTTTAACGTTGGCATGTGCTGGGCTTTTCTTACAGAGCGGAAATCCTCGTGTCCTTTTCCTGCTCCCTCCCAACACCATCGTGAAGACCGAAACTGGATGATCTCTTTCTCTTTATTCGGCTCCTCTGGTCACTCTCAGTATTCCACTCAAGGGAACCCCCAGATATCTGGAACCTCTCCACTTTGCCCTGTTGACCAAATTTCTCACGACACGTTTCCAGGCAGGACTGCTGACAGGCATGTGGTAGTGGTGAGGTCACTGGAAGGGCTCACAGGTGCTGGCATAGCACTCCTGTTAGAAAATGTCCTCGTGGACCCCGGGCCCCAGCCATGTGAGGTTACAGGTAGTCTCCCTGTCATTCTTTCCAGCTGGCCTGGAACTGCACAGTGTTGGCACACTTGAGAAGACGAGGCTGGGCAAACCCCAACGGCTCTGCTCCTGCCGCTGAAGAAGAGCCGCCCTTCGGGCAGAGCTTTCACTGTGCCTACGTCACGATTTCCCATAGTTTCATGACATCATACCGGAGGCAAAGGTCCACTTTTCCCACTGTGTGGTGTGGGTGTCAAATGACCCTTCCACAGGGGTCACCTAAGACCATCCGAAAACACAGATATTTACATTAGGATTCATGACAGTAGCCAAACTAGTTCTGAAGTAGCAATGAAAATAATGTTATGGTCGGGGTCACCACAGCATGAGGAACCATGTTAAAGTGTGGAATATCAGGAAAGGTGAGGACCACTGACAGCCACTTCAAGTGGTCCTTTCCTTTTCTAGTTCATCCTTTCTCCCTAGAGTCCAGTCCCCCTATCTTACAAAGGATGAAGAACGTTGAATGGTAGCCCTCCAAAAAGATAAGTCTGTAAGTCTAGGTCTTACCCCAAGAACCTTGTTTGGGTTAAAGAAGACCGTGTTTGGGAAAACTGTCATTGTTGATGTAATTAAGGATTTTAAGATGAGATCTGGATTATAATGGATCCTCAATCCAATGATGGCTATCTTTATAAAGAAAGCCACAAGACCTGAGATGGGAGCAAAGACCTTGTGAAGAGGAAGACAGAAATGGGAGCGATGAAGGACAAGTCCCGGATACGGCCAAGGGCTTCCAACAGCATGCAACAGCTTGGACACATGTAAGAAATGCTTTCCTCCTCAGAATCTGGAGGAAGCAACCCAGTTGGTACCTCGAGTTTAGACCTCTGGCCCCCAGGATGCTAAAGAACTATCACAGACACCAAACCTGTGTGTAATTCATGGCAGCATTTAGGAACCTAGTACATGGTATGGACCAAGCAAAAAAAGAAAAAAAAAAAAAAAAAAAAAAACGATCAGCCCAAGACATGGCCAAGTCTTAAGCAGCAAAAAGAGGTTGATAAAGGTCTATAATTCTGAATTCAGCATAGCAGACATGTCCTATAAGGTATGTGATTATGGGGTGCTGGCAGAGATACATTTAAGCATGGTCTCTTTCTACCAACTTTGTAGTACTGCTAACTCCATGATTAGAGGGTATGTGGTGACACACTGTTAAAAAGTGACCCCCACCCGGGGGCAAGAAGCACTGGGGCCTTCTTCCAAGCCGACCACATCAGTTTGGTTTCACATTTAGCCTTTTACTGTGAACTTGTACATGCTAGGCAGTGAGCTAGCACCTTAAATAGACTGATTTGTGTGGCCTCTCCAGACCTCTGTAAGCTAGATCTCATCTTTGTTTTTACAGAGGAGGACCCTGAGAAAACAAAGATATTAAGGGCCTTACGTGATTGGGGTGCTGTGCTGCTGAGTGGGAGAGGCCGGCCCTAGCAGTCCTGTGCCTGCTCTTAGTTGGTAGAGAGCCTTTCTCTGCTTTGATGGATAAAAAGCAGAAGACACATGTCACTAAGCAGGGAAAAATGGCGGGGGAGAAAGTAAGGAGGAAAACATGTACACGAAGGCTTTCAGATACCCCAAGTCATTGGCATGCTGTCCAGTTTGAAGCAGTCCTGTGTTGATGAGTCCAGCCATCATGCATTTCGTGACTGTGAATTTGATTTTCCTCGCTCCAGTCTACAGCTGTCCCCAGTTCCTTAACCAGCCAAGAAGTTTGCAAACGCCTGGGCCTGATTATAAGGAAGAGCAGATGATTGCCAAGCCAGCACGTTCCCTGTGACGGGTCAACAGCGTTCTCTTTGTGTGTGAAGGACGGCATTCTGGTTCTGATGACTCACAGGCAGAGAGTAGGAGGGAGAAAGGCTGAGCACTGCCTAGAAGCAGCCCTTCCGCTTCACCGGGCAAGGAACAAATGATTCAAATCCTCCTCGTCTAAAAACTTCACCTGTGAAATCCCAGATGTGGTGGGAACTGCTTTGATGCGTAATTGGGTTACCCTTTGACCTCGTCTCAGGTAACGTTTTCATTTGGAACTTGTGTCTAATTTTATGATCAAGAGCTTTTGGCAAGCAATTTTTTGTGAGTACTTAACTTAATCTGCACCTACGTCCAGCCACTTGGGACTCCACGTACACGCGACTTTCAAGCGCCTGGACCAGTCTGCCTTTCTTGCCGCAGCTCCGGTCTTCACTATATAAACACTTTCCTTTTGAGACTCTGAGGGTCCGTGAGACTGGACACAGTCTTCTGTTTACTTCTTCATCTCAGAGGAAGTTCATCTCCTGATTTCTAAATGCCTTTATTAAACATCATCCTTTACGTCACTGGGCTAGGCCTTCTCTGAAGACGCTACCAAAGAGACAAGGGCCACAGTACACAGAGATGATGGCCAATTATCCTACACTTTCTAGGGAGGTTCTACATTTCTTGCAATTCTAAATAAACAAGTTTTTTTATTTTTATTTTTATTTTCCAAGTCAGGGTTTCTCTGTGTAGTCCCTGGCTGTCCTGGAACTTGCTCTGTAGACCAGGCTGTCCTGGAACTCACAGAGATCCTCTGCCTGCCTCTGCCTCCTGAGTGCTGGGATTGAAGGTGTGCACTACCACCACCCGGCTAAACATGTATTCTTTTGTTTTGTTTTTTTGTTTTTCGAGACAGGGTTTCTCTGTGTAGTTTTGGTGCCTGTGCTGGATTTCACTCTGTAGCTCAGGCTGGCCTTGAACTCACAGAGATCCATCTGGCTCTGCCTCCTGGGCAGCCACCACTGCCCAGCTTTAAACACATATTCTTTTTTTTTTTTTTGGTTTTTCGAGACAGGGTTTCTCTGTAGTTTTGGTGCCTTTCCTGGAACTCACTCTGTAGACCAGGCTGGCCTCAAACTCACAGAGATCCGCCTGGCTCTGCCTCCCGAGTGCTGGGATTAAAAGCGTGCGCCACCACCGGCTAAACATGTATTCTTAAAGTGAATTCTAAAAATATATTACTTCATGTGCTCTCCTTTCCTATGATTTCTCATATAATTCTCAAGAAATACTATCATGGGTTTTTGTTGTTGTTGTTGTTTGTTTGTGTTTTGGTTTTTTGAGACAGGGTTTCTCTGTGTATCCCTGGCTGTCCTGGAACTCACTTGGTAGCCCAGGCTGGCCTCGAACTCACAGAGACTCTCCTGCTTCTGCCTCTAGAGTGTGGGAATTAGAGGCGTGCGCCAGCACTGCCCGGCCTGTCCGAAGCTCTGGAGACAGCTCAGTGGGCTCAGGTGTTGTTGCCAGGTCTGACAACCTAAATTCACCTCTCAGGACCCACGTGGTGGAAGGAGGGGGCTGAACCCCACAGGTTGTCCTCTGACCTTCAAGTGCTTCTGGGCACAACAAATAAGAAAGTGCAGTAACAAAGAACAGTCTTGCTGAAATCATACTCATGAATAAAAGCGTATGTTCATTTTATCTTATATTTTCTTTAAGTTGGAATTTATTTTTATTTACTTATTTGTTTTTTTCAAGACAAGGTTTCTCTGTGTATCCCTGGCTGTCCTGGAACTCACTCTGTAGACCAGGCTGGCCTCAAACTCACAGAGATCCACCTGCCTCTGCTTCCCAAGTGCTGGGATTAAAGGTGTGCATCACCACTGTCTGGCTTTGGAATTTATTTATTTATTTATTTATTTATTTATTTATTTATTTATTTATTTATTTTTTGGTTTTTCGAGACAGGGTTTCTCTGTGTAGCTTTGCGCCTTTCCTGGAACTCACTTGGTAGCCCAGGCTGGCCTCGAACTCACAGCGATCCGCCTGGCTCTGCCTCCCGAGTGCTGGGATTAAAGGTGTGCGCCACCACCGCCCGGCGGAATTTATTTTTAAGAGTTATTTTTATTTTATGTACATGAGTTTGCCTGCTTGTATGTAAGTGCACCACATGTGTGCAGTGCCCCTGAAGGACAGAAGAGCATGTTGGATTCCCTGAACTAGAGTTACAGATGGTTGTGAGCTGCTGTGTGGGTGCTGGGAACTGAACCCTGGTTCTCTACGAGAGCAGTAGGTGCTCTTAACTACTGGACCATCTCCCCATCTCCTTCTAAGTTGGAATTTAGAAAGGAGCAGTCACGGGGGCAGAAAAATCTGAGTAGTATACATTAATTGTACACAATACTTTATCTTATTATGATATTTTCATATATGTACATAATGTACTTCCTATTCATTCCCTTAAAAAGCTTTTTGACTACAAATGCATAGTTATAAGAAATTTCTTATATATACATTATAATATTTTCCTTTGATTTTGGCAGGTACAAATAAAAGATGCAGGAAGTCTGAAAACTTAAATGTAGGAAAGCACTCTCCAGAATTATAAACAAAACAAAACAAAACAAAACGAAAGCCAAGGTTCTTTTATGGACAATTAAGCCATAGAATAAAGCTTCACTCTTGAAAGCTGGCATGGTGCCTGGTGGTTTTGAAACCGCAAAGAGGTTAACGAAGAATCTTCAAATCTATCTAAATCTGGAGGTGATTAGGACTGTCTAAGAGGAGAACACAAGCAGATCGCGGGTAGTGAGAGCAACGACGGGAAAAGCACATTATTTTCCTTGTTCATGTAGTGTTGTAGAAGTAATACTTTGCAACGATCCTAGATACTCATGTGTGTGTATATGTATATGTATATGCATATATGTACATTTGTGTGTGTGTGTATATATATATGTGTGTGTGTGTATATATATATCTATATATATATAAATGATATATTAATGGATGCACATCTGCAATCCCAGCTATGTGAGGGGCTGAGACAAAAAGATGGAGGTGTTGAGGCTCACCTAGGCTACAGAATGAAGTTCAAGGACAGCTTGGGTACCTTAGTAAGATCCTTGTCTCTAAAAATACTAAAAGGTCCAGGGATACAGCTGAGTGGCCTGGTGCTTGTACCCTAGGGACTAGGGATAGCCCCAGTACCTCAAACAAATGATATATTGATGGGCGCTGTGCTTCTCCTTGCCATAACCTCACCCCTGTGCCATCCTCTACTGATACACAGAGCCGAACAGTAAGTACTCGGGAGGTGGGCAAGATGGCTTCATCTTGGTTTGCGAACTGAAGACAGGAGACCAGACATGACTTCCAAGAATGGGCTCTAGTTAAAACTTAAAGAGTGACGCTGATGTCACTGAGTATGGGGCTGTCTGTGTATCAGGGTGAGTGGCGCTCTGGACACTCCGATTAGAAAGTCCTCTTTCCCGTGTGGCAGAGACAACTGCGGCAGATGCCAGACTGCTCAGGGTAACATGTTCCATGCTGTCTTTGGTCTGTGTAGTGTTACGTTTGATGACAGAAGAATCCACTTCAGTGTGAAGGCAATTCTAAATGCAGATTTTCCACGTTATTGATAGAAACTGGGCTGAGCTGGGTGGTGGTGGCGCATGCCTTTAATCCCAGCACTTGGTAGGCAGAGGCAGGTGGATCTCTGTGAGTTTGAGGCCAGCCTGGTCTACAAAGTGAGTTCTAGGACATCCAGGGCTACACAGAGAAACCCTGTCTTGGAAAAAACAAAACAGAAAGAAAGAAAGAAAGAAAGAAAGAAAGAAAGAAAGAAAGAAAGAAAGAAAGAAAGAAAGAAAGAAAGAAAGAAAGAAAGAAAGAAAGAAAGAAAGAAAGAAGAAAGAAAACGAGAGAGAAAGAGAGAGAGAGAGAGAAAGAAAGAAAGAAAGAAAAAGGAAGAAAGAAAGAAAGAAAAGAGTGTTTTCATTTTCTCACTTTCTCTTATTTTTATTTTTGGTTTTCTGAGACAAGTTCCTACCATCGAGGCTCAAATTCACGATCCCTCCTGTTTCAGCCTTTGTGTGGCATGCTGGGATTACAAGCATGCATGTAATCCCATGATAAACTGTACCTTTTTTTTTTTTGAAACACAACTTTACCCTGCAGCCCAAGCTGGGCTAAAATTTGTAATCCTCCTGCCTCAGCCTCCTGAGTGCTGGGATTACAGAGGTACATCACATGTCTGACATTCCTTTAACTCTTTAATCTTTCATCCCCTGCAATACTTCGTAAAACTTCAGAAAGGAAGGTTTATCAACAAACTTCCCTCATTCTTAGGAAGTCTGGCATGGAGCTTGGGGAGGCTGAATGGAGCATGCCGTCATCCTTCTGGCTTCTCTATGGCCACACCGAAGACTAAGCTCCGCAGAGATTTGAAGAGACTACGTTTATGTCTTCCAGAGTCTAGTGAAACATAAAAACTGCCATCCGAATGCCTCCGCCGCCTTGTACATCCTGATCTCACCAACAGGGAGCTACCTCGAGGTCTCCAGATGCTGGGGGCTGGTGGTTTCACTTTCAGTTTGGGGGTGAGCTGTTGCTTAGTGGTGTGAGAACATCCTCTCCCCTACAGGAGCTGTAATTGCCTTCCGTTGTAGAAGCATAGAGTACTTGGCTCTTATCAGCTAGGAGTGTAAAGACAATTCTGAGGGCTCTCTGAATTTCAAAGAGGGTGCTCTGCAAGTAGGACTCCTCTGACTTCACTCTCCTGTGATGCGGCTCCTCCAAATGGCTCCGAGTGCTGCTGTCTAGAAACCCCACAGCAGTGGTAAGATGTAGGGTTCTACAGAGATAAGGATAAAGCAAGGAACCATACTCTCAGGACAGCAACGTTATTTACAATAAAAAAATACTGCCATGATTGGGCATTAAGATTGCTACTCAGGTATGGCTGCTGTGGCTTCTGGCGTATTGCTTTAAAGCAAAAATTGTATGGGTTTCTTTGTGAAACAATGCTTCAAAATAGGGTATTTGTGTATAATTTAACAAAATTCAGATCTGTGATTGGGCCTGTGGGTAGCTCAGTGGTTGAGTAAATGCTGAGTGTCACAACGTCCTGGGTTTAGTGTCCAAGGGTGGTAGGTACTGCCAGTCACCATGTCCAACATTTTCAGACAGACAAGTCAGAGATGAATGGGAAAACAATGGCTGTAGCTACAGACAGGTGAATTCCAGATGCCAGTGCGGTATCCTTCAAAGCCCGACCCACCTGCCGCTTCCCTTCTGGGACCTCACCAAACACCGCCACTCCAACTGGAACCTCTCTCCCGAGCGCCCTGCACTTGAATCTTTGACCAAGTGTGAAGTCTGTGGTTTGCAGATGTTTCTGTGATCACAGCTCTGCCTCATAGCTGTCTTCACGGTTCTCTTACGGCACTGACACCCCTTCGGCTTTACAAACTCCCTTTCCTACTCACTTCTCTCCTGCTCCACAGCTTACCTTCTATCAGCGCTTATGGACGGACGCTGCTCAGCACAGCTGCTAAGTGAATTACCTAACGATAGTGTAAGCCCACCAACGTTCCTGCCAAATGTTTCAACAGTTCAGTTAACACACATTCACTGAGCTCATAAATTCCTACCATTACCTAGGCTAGGAATTTGGATACAAACATTCTTTTTTTTTTTTTTTTTGGTTTTTTGGAGACAGGGTTTCTCTGTGTAGTTTTGGTGCCTGTCCGGGATCTTGCTCTGTAGACCAGGCTGGCCTCGATCTCACAGAGATCCACCTGGCTCTGCCTCCCGAGTGCTGGGTTTAAAGGCGTGTGTTACCGCCGCCCGGCCAAATATTCTTATTCTAGTCAATGAATCTCAAAGATGTAGCAAGCAAGAGCATTGACCCCAGAGTCTGAAAAAGGTGTGTGTGTGTGTGTGTGTGTGTGTGTGTGTGTGTGTGTGTGTGTGTGTGTGATGGGCAGGCATGACTAAACCCCCGAGCTGCAGTGAGGCCCAATGACCCAGGGCCTCAAGCACTCTAGACAAGTGCTCCAATACTGTGGCAAGTGCTGCCTGCTGTTCTGCCCACACACAGAGGACTAGTGACTGTGTGAGTTAGTAAAGCGACAGTCTCAGGAAGTCACCCAGCCTGGCCTGGAACTCACTGTAGGTCAGGCAGACCGTGATCATTCTCTTGCCCCAACCTCCTGAGCAGCTGGGATTACAGGTGGGCGCCACCATGCCCCGTAGAAGGACACTTTTTCATGTCCTGCCGCACTGGAGGGTGACTATGGGTGACAATAACTAAACACTTCAAAACGGCTAGCAGAGGATTCTGAATAGTCCCAGCACAGAAATAATCAGTGTCTGAGGTGACAGGTTTAGGGATGGCACTGACCTGATCACCATACATTGTGGACATGTACTGAAATGTCACACAGTACTTCATACAGATGTTACATGTCAAAGAAAAGTTAAAAAATGCAACACTAGAACTGAGGTCGTAAGTATGTCTTAGTTTATTGTAAAATTAAGATAAAAATTCACTTTTCTGTGGTTTTATATTTTTAGGATTTTTAACATTCTGGGTTTGTAACTTTTATAATCAGAAAATAATAAAGACTAATAAAATTAAAAATAATATGGGATTAATCCATGATAGAAAAGCATAAAAAAGAGCCACATTAAGAATTAGCATTATGAGTAGGGCCGTGGTGGTGCACACCTTTAATCCCAGCACTAAAGAGGCAGAGGCAGGTGGATCTCCGTTGAGTTCCAGGCCAGCCTGGTCCATAAAGCAAGTTCCAGGACAGCCAGGGCTGTTACACAGAGAAACACTATCTCGAAAACAGAACAAAATAAAACAAAACAAACAGACAACCCCCTACCCCCTACCCCCACCCCCACCAGAAAAAAAAAAAAAGATTAGTATTATTGGGCTGAGAGATGGCTCAGAGGTTCAAAGCACTGGCTGCTCTTCCAGAGGACCCAGGTTCAACTCCCAGCACCCATATGGCAGCTCATACCTGTCTGTAACTCCAGTCCCAGGGCTTCTGACACCCTCAGATGGATATACATGTAGGCAAGACACCAATGATCATAAAAATTTAAAAAAAAAATAGCATTATGCTGGGCCTTTAGTCCCAGCACTCAGAAGGGGAGACAGAGACAGTCAGATCTCTGTGAATTTGAGGCTAGTCTGGTCTACATTGTGATTTCCAGGACAGTCAGGGCTATGTAAAGAGATCCTGTTTCAACCTTCCCCCACCCCCACCCCCATAAAGCGCATTATGGTAATCCCCCAAACGTGCTTTTTTTTTTTTTTTTTTTTTTTTTTTTTGGTTTCTCGAGACAGGGTTTCTCTGTGTAGCTTTGCGCCTTTCCTGGAACTTACTTGTTAGTCCAGGCTGGCCTTGAACTCACAGAGATCCGCCTGATTCTGCCTCCCGAGTGCTGGGATTAAAGGCGTGCGCCACCGCCGCCCGGCTAAAACGTGCCGTTTTTATTCTTCACATGGTGGAGCACTTTTCTGCCTCTGTGGTTTTTGTCGCTGATCAAAACCTCACTCTATTCTCTGCTACTTCTCTCCAAAAACATAAAATTATTCGGACACTTCTTTCCCTACTTTAGTGGCTTGTTTGTTAACAAATCAGGACCAATTTTCAAACTCCGAAATGATCAACTTTATTTGGTGTACTGTCAAAATCACTGAAGTCAGAGGTCCTGGGGACCCAGAGTCCGGTCCTTTGTCCGCCAGGCAAACGATAAATCACAAGGTGCGCAGGGCCCCCTCCTCCTCGCTTGCTCAACAAGGAGACTGTACAACCTCCTGGGGCCTTCGAGCAATGGAAGGCTGCAATCGGCCCGCTCCTCGTCCCCTAGGAATGTATGACACACAGGAGATTCAGTCTGTGGATGGCTCTCTACCCCGGGGTCTCTGTCTTCCTCTGGATTCAGGGATGAACGCTGATTTCCAGTCTGTCACTTCTGTTGTGATGGCGGGGTAAGCCTCGCCCACCTTGTCAGGGCCGCCTCTCTTTTCACTTTCCATACTTCCTTCAGGGACTGGATGCACCCTGTGACTTCGGCCGCCGTCCCCACAAGTCAGTGCCTCTCCTCAGCACCATCCATTATTTCCTGGAGCTTTCCATATACTTCCTATTTGCTGTAACTCCAGCTGTTCACCCCACAGACTTGCTCCTTCTGCATTCTTGGTGACAGAAGGGTGGTGAGTTGGGGGCTGGGTTACACAGTAATACCTTGCTTTAAAAAAAAAAAAAAAAAGCCAGGACATGCCCAAAGCCCCCAAACAAAACAAAACCACCAGGCAGCCAAGCAAAAGGAACAGAACAGTAGACACAGACACATAAACCAAGATAGCCTTCATCAGAACCCAGTCTTTTATTCTTTGTTTTTTGAGACTGGCTTTCTCCGTGTCCTGGAACTCGCTCTGTAGACCAGGCTGGCTTTGAACTCACAGAGATCCACCTGCCTCTGCCTCCCGAGTGCTGGGATTAAAGGCGTGTGCCACTACTGCCCGGCTGGAACCCAATCTTGACAGCATCCTGGCCTTGGGCATCAGCCTCCACAGCTGTGAGAGCCATGTGTCTGCTGTTTAATCTCCCATGTCTGGGATTTGTCATGGCTAACCAACCAATTACCAGTCCTTTCCTCTCCATCTTCCACCACCGCCCTAGAGCAGCCCAGTAACCTCTTCATCCAGGCTGGCTCCTCACTGTCTCCTCAGCAGCCCAGCAATCCCATCATCCAGGCTGGCTCCTCACCGACTCCTCACCACCCAGCAATCCCTTCATCCAGGCTGGCTCCTCACCGTCTCCTCAGCAGGCCATCCCTAGGAGTCTGAGTAGGAACAGGGCGAGTTAGGTTCTTGAGCTGCCAGTGACTGCAAACTTCACCAGGCTGTTTCACTGTGTGTCAGCAGGTGCCCTGTCAAACAAGGCCAGAAACAACAGGACTGTTTCAGCGCGGTCAAGTATTTACTACAGTGCCTGGCCCACTAGTTATAGTGGATGAGGTTTAGCTATTACTACTATCTTTAAAAAAATTAAAAAAAAAAAAAAAACCCAAGGAGAAGCTGAGCTAGTTAGGAAGAGGAAAGGGATGAGCAGGGGTGGAAGGGAAGAGGGGTGAAGGGGTGAGTGTGATTGGCTGCTTTCTGTACGTGTAGGAAAAGGTCCTAATGAAATGCATGTATTAATGTATGCTAACAAGAACATTTTTATAAAACAAAATGGATGTATCTGAGGAACCATAGCTGAAGCTGACCTCTGGCCTCCACATTTACTCGTTCTTACATACCCATAAACATATACACATAAAGACATGTCTGACCTGCTGAAATTATTTTGTTCATTATGGAAATAAATTTGCACATATACTGGGTTATCAAAAAAATTTTTTTTTGAGATTTTATTTTTTTGTGTAAGGGTGTTTTGCCCGAGTGTCTGTCTACCACAAGCATGAAGTGCCTGAGGCCAGAAGAGGATGTCAGAACCTCTGGAACTGGAGTTACAGATGGCTGTGAGTGATCATGGGAGTGCTGGGAACTGAACCGGGGTCGTCTAGAAGAGAGCCAGTGCTGTTAACTGCTGAGTTCTCCAGCCCAGCTCTCCCCATCTGTTACACTAGCAGGATAAGCCTAGAGCACCGAGCTGCTCATGCCATTCCCAGGCTGGACACCCAAATGATCTCACCACCACCGGAGGACAAACCGTAGTGTGACCTGGAGGCTCCATTTGTACTTGCAAACGGCACTACCAAGCTCAAGTGAGGCCCCCACTTCCACGCCGCTGTCACACCCACTGGCCCCAATTCCCAGGCCTGTCCTCTACTTTAGTGTTCTCGCTCTCTGCTTCAGCTGGCTGAGGCCTGCTCGTTCTCCTAGGTTCCACTCATGCGTTCCCTCAAAGGCCCTTCTGACCCTCTCAGTGTGGGTTCAACTGCTCTTTTCCTGCTGTGTGCAAACGTATGCAACACTCACCCATCACACTGCCCTGTGTGTGCAAACGTGTGTAATTCTCACCCACCACTCTCTGTGTGTACAAACGTGTGTAACTCTCACCCACCACACTGTCCTGTGTGCAAACCTGTGTAACTCTCTCCCACCACACTGATGTTTCCCACTAGACAGAAACTCCTCAAGATCAAGGACCCATTCTTTGTTTTTTATTTTATTATTATTTTGTTGGTTTGTTTTTGTATTTTGAGACAGGGTCTCTCCGAGGAACAGCCCTGGCTGTCCAGGATCTCACTCTGTAGACCAGGCTGGCCTCGAACTCACAGAGATAAATGCGTGCCTCTGCCTCCCGAGTGCTGGGATCAAAGGCGTGCGCCACCACCGCCCGGCTCCTCTGTTTTATTTTTGGTCAGTGTAAATCCAGGAACATCAGAAAATGCCTGAGAGACAGAATGGAACTGAACTCTTGATATGGGTCAAATATGGAGTATTTTCCACAGGCTCACATGTTCAAACACTTGGATTCCAACTGACAACAGGGAGCCTCACTGATGCATGTAGGATACTGTAGATGGGCCTGCTTCCGGTCTAGTTCTTGGTTGGTCAAGATGTGAGCAGGCTCACCCATGAACAGAGCCAAGCCAGCCACCCTGTCTTCCCTGCCCGATGCTCAGTCATGTCTCCACTGTGAGTACAAACCTCTCCGCTCAGGAGCTGCTTGGTCTGGTATTTTCTCACAGTAACAAGAGAAGAAACAACCACATCACTGGAACCTAGACCATCTTCCCACACTCCTCACTGGGTCTTACTTCCCACAGGCAGCAATGCAAAGAATCTCCTGCCTCTAATCACCCTTTAGTCAGGTGACGGAGGAGCCCCGCCACGTGCCTTAGTGGATAAAGGCCTTGTTCCAAGCACTAAGATTTTGATTCCTGGGACCCACATGGTGGAGGGGGAGAATCAACTCCCACACATTGCTGACCTCTGACCTCCATAAACGTGTGTGTACATGCACACACACACACACACACACACACACACACACACACACACAATTTAAAAACATTAAAGATGCCGGGCGGTGGTGGCGCACGCCTTTAATCCCAGCACTCGGGAGGCAGAGCCAGGCGGATCTCTGTGAGTTCGAGGCCAGCCTGGTCTACAAAGCGAGATCCAGGAAAGGCGCAAAGCTACACAGAGAAACCCTGTCTCGAAAAACCAAAAAAAAAAAAAAAAAAAAAAAAAAAAACATTAAAGAGCTGACCAATCATCTTCCTAAAGCACAGATGTTCCATCTTAACACTCTTTAGGCTCCTTATTCCAGAAGCAAGTCTACCCTGTAACATGGGAACTGAGTTATGAGCCTCATTTCTCCATATGTCCCCAAACTCGGCCACACTTGTCAGCTTTTTGCCTTTGTACATAGAGTTCCTTCTGCCAGGAATGTCCTTTCTCTTACCCTGAAAATTCTCACTCATTGTATATGACCCAGTTCCTGAGTCACTCCGCTACCAAGCCCTTCTAGGTCATGCTCTGGAAGAACAGCCTGCCTGCTCCTCTCTGCTGGCACACACTGTTTATTCCGACAGCACAATGCCTCCTCAAAGTTATTACCTTCTGCCTTAGCCATTTGAGTCCACAAGCAAGGGCTGACTCTTACTTAGGTCTCCTGGAACCTACAACTATGTGCAGGATAGAAGAAGAACTCAATCCTTTTGTGCTTTTAAAGCAGTTAACCTATAGAATGGCTGGACAAAGTGGAAAGAATCTGACCGCGTGCCACACTGCCGTACTAAGAATGCAAACCGAGCAGAATTTGTTATATTCCCATGTATATGTCCTGATCCAGTTTTATTTTAAAAGAACAAGAGAAAACACCAGAGGGCACCATTTTTAAGTTACTATGTGTGTACGTGTGTGTTTGGCTGGTAGGTGAATACATCACTCACTGTCCTGTGTGGGTCGGAAAGGACTGCACGTGTCATCTGCAGGTTAGTTCAGTTCATTATTAGGGTCCTGCCATGGAGCCAGGCTTGCTCCAACACTCTATCCTCTTGCCTCAGCTTTCCAAGTGCTGGGTTAACAGGCACATGTACCACACCTGCCTAAAGTGAAGAACTAGTTATTCACAGTCATGTTAGAAAAGGAAGGAATCAACCGGAAAGAAGGGAAAGACCTCAAGTGAAGACGCCACCTTGCATGTTACAAAGAAGTAAGATCTCTCTCTGGCCACAGGTCTCTCCAGCCAAGGCCTTGTTTCTGATGTAAAGACAGGAAAAAAGGTCTTCCCGCAAATAAATCCTTTCATTTCTCTTAGATTAAAAAAAAAAAAAAACCAAACCAAACCAAACCAAAACTTTGAAAATAAAGAAGTACCATTTAAGTCTCCCATGGGAGAGGTCCTGTTACAGAGTCGCTGGACACTTAGTAGGGCTCATAAAGACAAATGGGTTCTGCACTATCAGCCAGCAAACATCTGCCTGGTTCTGGCCTCAAACAGCTCTCAGTCCTTTTTTCCTAAATCGATGAAGACACGCGAAGGACAGTGTATGTCAGTAATCTTGATAACCTCAGTAGACATCACAGGTGCTTTGGACTTGGGCTGAACACCAGTTTTGGCTTTTTTCCTTTTCTTTTTTCTATCCATTGATTCATGTTTAACTCCATTCGAGTAACGAGCAAGCAAGAGTCTGAATTCACTTTAATGGATGATATTAATTCAGCCACAGATATTTATTCAACAGCTTCTACATGGCAGGGAATGGGCACTCTATGGCAGCAGAATTTAATTATTTCCACCAGAGTATTTCTTTTCCCTAGAATAACATGCTCGGGAGACAATGCTTTATGCACAGGAGACCTTTAATAAACGTGAGCCAGATAAAACGAGAGACTAGAACGGCATACTGCAGGCAAGGGGCAAAGCTGTGTAGCCTGGAGCACTTGAGTATGCTTTGCCTGACAGGAGGTCTTTATCTGTTGCCTGTATCGTCCCATGTGGCTAGTTCCGCAGCCATCAGCAACACACGCCTTCCCTGGAGGTCACTACAGCACACCCCCAGACTCAGGGCCTGGGAAGAGCACCTCCACTTGTGGGAGGGTGAGATCCAGTCAGTGGGTGCGGCGCCTTGCTAGCGTCCACAGTGCTCTAGGTTTGATGTCTTTTTTACTTTCTAGCTACTGAGGACTGAACCCAGAGCCCTGGGCATGGAAGGCAGGCTCTTGACTGTCTGAGCCATAGCCCCAGCCCTCGGTTTGATCACTGTTCAGCTTTTTTTTTTTTAAACAGACAGAAGAGGGGCATCATCAAGGAAGTGGAATCCTACTTTTTAGATTATTTACAGCAATGGGTGTATAGCGAACGGCTCCTAAACGCAGCCCACAGAGAGACTTTTCTGAGCCCAGCTTTCTGTGAGAGCTGAGCACAATGCCAATCTGCCCCACTCAAGGTTCAGGAAGGTGGAGCAGCCTTCGCCCCACGAGCTGCGGGTTGTGCAGCTTTTCCGGGAGTCAGCCACGCCAGGGCCCTTTCTGCGGCTGATGCACCTCACACTCCACCTTAGGGCTAAACAGCTGTGTCAGAGGCCACAGGACTCAGCGCCGGAAGGGTTTCTCCTCTGCCCTTTTTTAGAGAGTATGCTGCTCTTGGAGAGTAAGAACAGCAGGGCTCGGAGCAGAGGTTAGACATACACGAGAGGCGCAGGTCATCTGTAATGGACACTGAGGTTCCCAGCCAGAACCCTGGCTCTGACAGAAGGTCACGGTTATTCAGTGAAGAGAGGACACCTACAGGCAAAATCAGGTTCTTCTGCAAGAAGTTCTCGAGTCCCTGTCAGTGTCTTACCAAGTGCTCAGGCAATTAAATTCCTTCCTTCCTTCCTTCCTTCCTTCCTTCCTTCCTTCCTTCCTTCCTCCCTCCCTCCCTCCCTCCCTCCCTCCCTCCCTCCCTCCTTCCCTCCTTCCTTCCTTTTCTTTTTTGGTTTTTTGAGATAAGGTTTCACTGTGTAGCTCTGCCTGTCCTGGAACTCACCATGTAGATCAGGCTGGCCTCGAACTCACAGAGATCCGCCTGGCTCTGCCTCCTGAGTGCTGGGATTAAAAGTTTTCATGACTTTTATGGCCTGTTGTCCCCGCAGGGCTTCTCACAGGTGGGGAGCTGACAGGAAAAGCGGCCCTGGACTCGGAGAGCAGAAAACAGAACATCAGTAAGAGAGGTGGGGGCCTCAGGAGGAAGGACTCTTGCTAACCTGGCATGTCTCCATGTGCTAGGAGCTGGACACTTCAACAGGACACAGGGAGACCCACAGCATCCAGACTTTCCTGGGAACGAGCAACTTACCTTACTTTTCACTCTGCGGTCGGAGCTGTACAATTTTAAAATGAATGCATTTTATATTACATTAAAATGAAGACCAATTTTGACAAAATTTAGACAGAAAACAAAACAAAAAACAAAACACAAACCACCAAGCCTGAGAGCTGGCTCCGCAGCGAAGAGCACTGGCTGCTCTTGCAGAGGACCTGGGTTCGATTCCCAGCACCCACATGGTGGCTCACAACCATCTGTAACTCCAGTCCCAGGGGGTCTGAAACCCTTTTCTGAACTCCATGGGCACCAGGCATGGTGTACACATACACATGCAGGCTAAACACCCACACACATTCAGTAAAATAATAAAACCATCTGCAACGTGGGAAAATGAAAAATGACTGTCAGAGAAGGGTGGGACATGGACGCGCTTCAGTCAACGCGCACATTCACTCTCCACCATGACAGAGCACGCGGGAGGTGCTGGACGCGCTTCAGTCAATGCGTACATTCACTCTCCACCATGACAGAGCACGCGGGAGGTGCTGGACGTGCTTCAGTCAATGCGTACATTCACTCTCCACCATGACACAGCATGCGGGAGGTGCTGGACGCGCTTCAGTCAATGCGTACATTCACTCTCCACCATGACAGAGCACGCGGGAGGTGCTGGACGTGCTTCAGTCAATGCGCACATTCACTCTCCACCATGACACAGCATGCGGGAGGTGCTGGACGCGCTTCAGTCAATGCGTACATTCACTCTCCACCATGACAGAGCACGCGGGAGGTGCTGGACGCGCTTCAGTCAATGCGCACATTCACTCTCCACCATGACAGAGCACGCAGGAGGTGCTGGACGTGCTTCAGTCAACGCGCACATTCACTCTCCACCATGACAGAGCACGCGGGAGGTGCTGGACGCGCTTCAGTCAATGCGTACATTCACTCTCCACCATGACAGAGCATGCAGGAGGTGCTGGACGTACATTCCAGGTGGATTTGATGGCCTCTTCCTTTTGCATCCCAGAGCTGACCCATCAGCATCCTCCCCGCGTCATCTCTTGAATATATGCAGGATCTGACTGTCCCCAGCGCTGTCACTGTTAAGTTCTCTAGCTACTTGAGCTGTCACTCGAATGTAGACGTTTCACCTTGAGCCATCCTTACTGGACCACAGAGATTCCAGACCAATTTCTCTGGGTAGAAACCTACTAATGCCGCACCCTTGATTAAACCCTTCAATAAATCCTCCTTTTGAAAAGACAGAACCAAGACAAACCCATATCCTCCCTTTAATCACAGGCTTAGGAACAATCTGCCGACGTGCTCTGGCCACCTCCTCCCACTCTACTCCTGGACAGCTGTTGCAGCCACACCAGCCTGTCCACTCTGTCACGGCCAAACAGTCCTTTGCCTGGCGACTTCTGCACTTGATCCTTCCTCTAACTTGAACCCGTTCCATCCAGGCTAAAGGTCATCCCCAAGGGCTTCTAGTGTTTATCCTGGCACGAGAATATGGCTCATAGGACTTTTCAGTAACACAGAGGCCTCACTGGGTGCGGGAGCCTCCCCTGCAGCTCCCACCCTGAACATTCGCTGAGGCGGAGGTGTCTCACTTCTGCGTGATAGAGCTTGGTGCGCGTAGGTACTCAAGCAACGCACTTACTGACTCGCGACGCCATATTTCATGTACCTACGTAATGAAGTATTGATGTTTTACAGGCATTTACTATTTAAATGAAATACTTCTATTCTGGAAAGCATTTTAGCAACTGGATCGCTTGTGAAAATGTTCTCAATGTACACAAGTTCCTCTGGCAACACATATCACTAAACAGAGTGTCATAAACTCTTTCCCACAAATAAAAAGCAATGTATCATTGGAAGTCTAAATCCAGTGTAAAGGAGTGGCCAGTTGATTGTGTAGAGAACTCTAAAGTACAAATCTCTCTGTTAGCCTCTTAAGCACACATCTCCAGGCTTCTGACTCCTGTCAGCTCCTTCTCATCCGAATGGGAGCCTGCCTGCCATTCCACTGCAGCCCCAGACGGGTCTCTCCACCTGCCCCACTCCTCTTCAGAGCCTCTCTCACAGCGGCTGCCTCTTCCCCATCCTCTTACCTCCAGAGCCCGCTCCAACCCCAGGCCAGTTCTCAGCAATCTGCCACTAACACTGCTTACTGATGCTCACCAAATCCAGGTGCTACTTCCTGTCACCTCCTCCAGGTCACAGAAGCCATCCCATGTGCCTGGTGATTTCCTCCCAGAAACGGGGAGCTTTTCAGACCCCGGTTTCCACTCCTTTCCTGTGCGGCCAGCTCTTGTGCTGCCCTCCGTGTGGTAAACAGGAGCTGAGCTCAGTTCCTCTCCTAGCCAGTAAATCCCCCAGGGCTGGAAGAGGGCAGTTCTGCTTGTTTTTAACTAGGGCTGCCCTTGGTGAGGCATTTATGATTATTTCTCTGCAAGAACAATAAGCCAATTCAGTATTAGTCTCCAGGAAACTATAACCTTCATAATATAATGATTAACAAGGGATTTCCCCATCTTATGTTACAGTAACATTTTTATCCGGGCCGTGGCAGCTGAGAATGAATGTTTAGCTGAGTCACTAAGTTCTGACTAAGGACATTAAGGGGAAATGCCACGTGACACCTTCACAGTCCGCAGAGGATGGTGTTTCCCCCAAGCCCGCCTCTGTCCTAGTACCTGGAATGCAAACCCCTCCCTCCTCAGACAAGAGTTTGAGGCCAAGGACAACAGAGCAGTAAGACAGAAAGCTTTGGCTCCCTGACGTTATATCAGGCTTACAGCACACCAAACCCAGTCTCGTGTGGTCTAAGGAACACATTTCCAGCTTGGTAAGCCCACGGGCGTTATGGCTTTCTGCCACCGAGAACTGAATCCATTTCTAAGCAGTCCTGTAATCTACCCTCCAGGCCCCACTGTGACAGGTATGTCAAGATGCCTAACAACTGTCTCCAAGCACATACGCTTTCTTCACAGACAGACAGACAGACAGACAAGGTCAAGCGGCTCCAGTGAGAGAAGAGCTACCAGCATTACGTTTTAACTAGTACCCACGTCACTGTTATCTAGCCTCCACTCTGGTTGTCTTTCACTTTAAGTGCTGGAAGCTGAACGCATGGTCTCACTATGTGGGCATCTCTGTGCTCTCCCGGTGAGCTCTATCTCCAGTCCACTTTCAGTTTGTACTGGCCAGAGATGCACCCTGAATGTGGTGAAAACCAAGTCTCCGCACTTCCGTCTTTCTAATACACACCACGCTGTCTCATACCTCAAGTGTCCCCACTGCCTGGCACGCCACCGCCTGGCATGCCACCGCCTGGCACTGCCCATCCTGCCCTCTTCCCTTGTTCTGCTTTTTTTTTTTCTGAAATAGGATATCATGCTTTGCTGCCCAAGCTGGCCTCCAACTCAGTATGTAACCCAAGTCGGCCTTGAACCCACAATCTTCTCAGCTTCCAAGCCAGCAAGTGGTAGATTACAGCAAATGTCACCGCACTCAGCTCCCTCCTTCTAATTTACCCTCTGAGGCAGGATGAGCAGAGTGTTTTTCATGCTCCTATAGTCCAACATACACACACCTCTAGGCAGGCTGGGGCGGCCACTGTTTGAGTCCCAGATGAAAAGAACTCATTTTTAATTTAAAATCCTCAGATTTAAAGTCAAGAGTCACAACTGAGAAAGCAGGTCTCTCCATTTTTAAGATGGAACACCAGTCTCAGTGTGAGGATTCAGTAAGACCGTGAAGGCTCCTCTGCTTGGGAACCATGTTTACCTTGCACACAACACTGTGCTTCAGTTAGCTACAAGCTCATCATCCAAGTCAAATTGTGAATTAGAAACAGCCAGCTCTCTAAAGTTAATTATTTAATTAACTGCTTACTACTGTGTGCACGTGGACGATGTGTGTGTCAGGCCATGCATGTACCCTGGCTTGTATGTGAAGATCAGAGTACAACTGTGTGGATTCAATGCTTTCCTCCCTCATGTGAGTTCTAGGGATCAAGCTCGGCTGCCAGGCCTGAGCAGCAAGCACCTTTACCCACTGAGTTCTCCTGCTGGCCCAGCCTTCCAATTTCTTATCTATATAAGACTGTCGGGATCCTTAAATAAATTCACACTATTCCTAGTCATTTATTAAATCAGTTGGACTTACAGCTCTCAGAATATTCTCTGGGATGTAGGTCTATCTTTCACATGTCCTAATAGAGTTCATTATAATGTTGACACTAGGAACTGATGCCCGTACACTATAAACAGCCAAAAAAAAGTTTAATTATTTACTCACATAGGGCTATTAAAGTATTAGTTCTTACATCACTCCGTCATTCTGAATAAAATGAAAGGGCTTCCTTTTATCTTAAAGAGTCTGGAAAAATACTAACAGAAAGATATTTCTTAGGAACAAACTGATAATAGAACTAACTATCAGGAGCCCAGTACAACACCCTTCCCAGAAGCACAGGAAGTATGACTAATCTCTCAAAAAGATGAGAGTGAGAGAATGGGAGGCTAGTTCCAAACCATGCAAAGCAAACAAACCAGCAGAGAACATCAGTCATGAGCAAACAGGGCCCACGGAAATCACCATCATGTGCTATCATGCATGTCTGCCATTCTAGCCATCATAAATATTATTTCACAAACAAATACTTTTTGAAGATTTACCATGTGCTCAGCACTGCCATGAAAAGAGGAAACTTTGTACGATATCTATTATTACAAAATAACATTAATACAAATTAGAAAACAGAAAGTAAGAGACCCATTTAAAACACACAGCAACACAAAGTATAACTGCATATGCATACTCAAGCCAAACTGTATTGCTCAGAAATCAGGAGGGACAGAAAAGCTAGATTCTGAAAGCTAATATAGTCATGTAATTTATCATCGTCTTCGTCGTCATCGTCACTGCAATGCTGGGAATCAACCCCACGGCCTTACACTTGCAAGGTTCTACCACTGAGCTGCATCCCCACTCCTGGGTCTGAAGGCAGAGCATGCACAAGAAGGGAAAGGGAGGCCTGGTGGTGTGTGTCTGCAATCCCAGTACTGGGAGGCTGTGGCAGGGACTACAGGCCAACCCAGGCTACAGAACAAGGCCCTGCCGCAAAGTGAAGGGAAGGGATGCAACATAAGAACTAAGAACAAGGGCTGGAGTGATGGTTCAATTCCCAGCACCCACATGGTAGCTCACAACTGTCTTCCAGTTCCAGAGGACCCGAAACCCTCACACAGATATACATGCAGGCAAAATACTAACGCACATTAAAAAAAAAACAAACAAACAACAACTAAGAATGAGGAGGCAGGACTGAGTGAAGCAGTTGGCAGTAAAAGGATATGCCTCTATAGCATCAAAAAAAGATGGTTTTAAACAGATAAGAAAGGAGGGAAAGGCATGGTAGGCAGAGAGAGGTAACAGGACGAGAGACTCTAAAGACAAGAAACACTCCACAGACTCTCTAGGACGGTCAACAGACTCCCGGTCTCCACTCCAAGACCTCGCACTGCTCGTCACGTCTGGCTTCTGAAGACGTGAGATGTGGCTGGTGCAAAAAAGGCGTCAATGTCAAAGTACCTTGAGACGTAGAGGTCGCACAGGGTGGAGATGGCACTCTGCACGCATGAAGCCCTGAGCTCAGTCACCAGCATCGAAGAGAAACAGGGCCTTACCGTGAAGGCCACACTGGCCTAGACCTCATGATCCTGCTGCCCCAGCCTTCCAAGTGCTGGGATTACAGGTGTGCACTGCCAGGACCAAGAAAGATCGGATGTCAACGATCTTTCTGCAACTTCTAATTTTTTATTATATTTTATTTATGTATACATGTGTACACGCAGTGCATGTAGAGGTCAGGGAAGGACTTTTGTAAACTAGTTCTCTTCTCTACCCTGAGGGTCCCAGGGATTGAACTCAGGACATTAGGTTGGGTAGTGAATACCTTTACCTGCTGAGCCATCTCACTGGGTTAAATTTAAACAAAGTTAGTCCAGTGGTGGTGGCGCACACCTTTAATCCCAGCACTTGGGAGGCAGAGGCAGGCGGATCTCTGTGAGTGTGAGGCCAGCCTGGTCTATAGTTCCTGTGTATATAGTTCTCTGTGTAGCCTGGTCCTGAAAGAAAGAAAGAAAGAAAGAAAGAAAGAAAGAAAGAAAGAAAGAAGAAAGAAAGAAAGAAGAAAGAAAGAAAGAAAGAAAGAAAGAGAGAAAAAGAAAGAAAAACAAACAAAAAATTTAAACAAAGTTAAATAAATGGGAAGAAGTAAAGTATAAGCAATTCAGGATTGGGGGATGAAGTTCCGACTGCTGTGGATAGGGTGTCTGTGTCCCCCAAGTTCCCGGGTGGAATCCCGCCCGCATCAGAGGCCAGAGGGAACTGAGCTGTCCTTCTCCTACAGGGCTGGCAGCTTCTGAAGCGGAGTGAGCCCTCAGCAGGCACCCATCTGCTGCTTCATGGATGTTCCCTTCTCCCAGACTGAGTGATAAGTTTTCCTTGATCCCCAGATCGTCAGCGCTTTGTTATAGCAGCTTAAATGAACTAGCACGAAGGTGAAGCTAGACAACAGGCTGGACAGGAAGCAGGGTCCTTTTTTTAAATTTTATTTTATGTGCATTAGTGTTTTGCCTATATGTATGTCTGTGAATGTACCAGATCCCCTGGAACTGGAGTTACAGTTATGAGCTGCCATGTGGGTGCTGGGAATTGAACCCCGGTCCTCTGGAAGAGCAGCCAGTGCTCTTAACTGCTGAGCCATCTCTCCAGCCCCGGAAGCAGGACCTCTTACAAGAGAAGCCTGTGTATGCTGAATCACACATTCCTTCTGATATTTAACCAGGTATTTTAATAGAGGGTAAACTGTCAAAATTAGTTTGAGTGTTCTATCACAGGATTATTTTTATTAAAATACATATATTCTTTTTCCTTTTTCTTTTTCAAGACAGGGTTTCTCCGTGTAGCCCCAACTGTCCTGGAATTCACTCTGTCGACCAGACTGACCCAAAACTCACAGAGATCTGTCTGCCTCTGCCTCCCTGGGATTAACGGTGAGCACCATCACCCGGCTAAAATACATACATACATACATACATACATACATACATACATATATATTTTATACATTTTTTAAAGAAATAGTTCTCTTTGGTAGATTTATACTAACAGAAAAAAGATTTATATCTAATGACTTAACAAAACAGACATTTCCTATCTCTGAATAAATTTATGGTTCTTTTTAAATTTCTTTCAGGTACCTTGGTGCCTTTTAAAGTCATATTTCTGAAAACATAAACCCACAGCTTCATAAGAACCTACCTAGCATGTATAAAGCTCTGGGATAAATTTATAACACTGTTTAAAAAAAAAAAAATCAATCAAGCCGGGCGGTGGTGGCACACGCCTTTAATCCCAGCACTCGGGAGGCAGAGGCAGGCGGATCTCTGTGAGTTCGAGGCCAGCCTGGTCTACAGAGCAAGATCCAGGAAAGGCGCAAAGCTACACAGAGAAACCCTGTCTCGAAAAACCAAAAAAAAAAAAAAAAAAAAAAAAAAAAAAAAAATCAAAGCTGGCTTGATTGTGTGCTGTATTTAAATTTAGTTACTGTATTAAAAGAATAGCGCACACCTTTAACCCCAACACTTAGCAGGCAGAGGCAGGTGGATCTCCACGAGTTTGAGGCCAGCCTGGTCCATATAGCAAGTTCTAGGCTGGGTAGGGCTACATAGTGAGATCCTATGAAAAAAATATATACAACCTAAGATTTAGACAGGTAACTATTACATTTTCTTTATTCTTATATTGAGAATGCCATGAACTTATCAACCTTTCTAGGCAATACAACTTAATTTGAAGAATAACTAAATAGTACAACCATACTCATTTAGCAATAATATGTTTATAAAAACATAGTTCTCAGTGGTATTCTTCTCAGCATATTACTAGTATCTTAAATGCAGGCTTATGTTTTAGTATTTTCAGTAGCTAGTGACATTTCCCAAGAAGAATCAGACTCATGAAGGAACTGAGGACACCTTAGTCCTTGGATGAAATGAACTCCGGAAGATCCTGCCACATGGAAGAGTCTAGAATAAAGCCTGTGTCACCACAGCACGAGAAGTTGCGAGATGGCTGGACAGATGGCCTAACAGCTCTTAACAGCTCTTGCTGCCCTTGCAGAGGACCCGGATTTAGTTCCCAGCATCCACATGGTGGCTCATAACCACCTGTAACTCAGTTCTAGGAGATCCAACCCTCTCTTTTGGCTCTGAGGGCACAGGCTTGTGCATATTGTATACATGCATATGTGCAGGCAAAACTCATTCACATAAAATAAACAAATCTTCCAATTCAGCTTCTTTTTATTTATTTATTTTTATTTATTTATTTGTTTGGCTTTTTTGAGACAGGGTTTCCTTGTGTAGCTTTGGAGCCTGTCCTGGATCTTGCTCTGTAGCCCAGGCTGGCCTCGAACTCACAGAGATCCACCTGCCTCTGCCTCCCAAGTGCTGGAATTAAAGGTGTGCCTCACCGCTGCCTGGCTGAGCGTCTTTTTAAAAGGCTGCCTAGTACTCAGACTTAATTTTCTCCTAGAGCAGAGAGACGGCTCAGTGTCTGCAGACAAGCCTGACAACCAAGCTTGGTGGAAGGAGAGGACCAATTTCTGCAAGTTGTCCTCTGACCTCTGCACATAACAAAAGAAATAAAAACACAATTTAAAACTGTTTCCTATTTTAAAACAATATTAACACATTAATCCATGACACTGTTGGGAAGGATGAATAATCAAAGACACAAACTCAAATTCAGCGTTGTTATTTTTCCTTAAAAAGTGAATCCCTGAGCAGATCATATAATACAAAACAACTGCAAAAACTCAAAAATTCAAGAACTATAAGAAATCTGTCTTATCACACTATCTCTGAAAAGGATTGCCATACTACAAAGCACTCAGTGTGGTTTAGTCCTTTTTAATGCACCAGAACAGGAAAAGTGCCAAGTCCACATTTCCTTACAGATGGATGTTCCTCTTATAGCAACCACAGGGACAGCCTTCTTTGGCTGGCAAGGCATTTAGGCCATTTCCTCAACAGCACAGCTGCAGACCCTCCCCAGTGGAAGCTCCTGTTCTCTGTGGCACGTCAGCCACTCTGTCATTTGATGCATACTGTGGAAGACAGGCTCTGATATCCTCCTCTGTATCCCCAGGGCCCACCCCAGCGTCTGGCAGATAATAAGAACTTAATAATGCTTGTTGAATACGGTCAGCAAAAGTTGGAAGGAAACCTACTGTTTTCTCGGGAAGGTATCAATGGCTTCCTGGGAAGCAGAATTCACAATGACGCTAAATAAAACCACGTAAGGTCACCTAAATGCCAAGAATTTTCTTTCTTTTTTTTTTTTTTTAAATCCAGGTGCTGAATCAAACATCTATAACAGTCAGAAAGACTGAAAATCACTGTATTCTAAATATTTTCTTGGAAGTTGATCTACAGCACATTTTTATTTCCCATTTCAACTTGTACTAATTCTCATAACTTTGTGTGACCTGAATTTCATTTAAATTGTTCTTTTGGATAGCATACTATTTTCACATATTTAGATCATTTAGAAGAATTTTTTAGACTATACAATTCTAATCTAATTGCAAGGAAACAAACCCAGATTCTACTTAAAAGGGGTGGGGGAGAAGTATGTCCTTGTTCTTCAAAAAAGAGTAACACCACGGGAGACACAGAGAGGCCCTGGACATAGTGTAGAGAAGTGAGGTAAGTGACCCCAAGCAGGAGCCTGTGCTAGAAGGCAGATGGCACAAAGGTCATCCTTGGATTTCCTGGCAAAGCTGGTAACCAACAGCAAAGCTTTAGTGTTACACACTGACGTTTTCAAGCATAACACATCCGAGTATTTAGGGGTATGAGGGTGTAATATATTGGAATTATGCTCAAATGACTTGGAGGAAGTCTTACAGACGAACACGGACTTGCAGGTACATATGTACGCACTAGAGGAGCAAGTAAGTGGCATGTGTCCTCACAAGCCTAAGTCATGAGGCAAGCGGCACCAGCTCTGAACGGCAGGTCAGTCTAGGGAGCAGGGATACAGGGATTCTTGGAGTGCTTTTCAAACTTGAAAGTCTGAAATACTATTCAAGCAAAACACAAAAATAAGCAAGTAAAACTTGTTCCGTTTTTCTTAGTTCTACTTTACAGCTCTGTTAAGACTCGTATCGATTTTTGTTTCACTTACATACTTAATATACTTAAATACTCAGAGTTACTTTACATGGAACCGGTTCCTCTGTAGATGGGGTCACAGGACTGAAGCTGTTCTCTGGTCTCTACCTGCATGCACAGCCATACACATACCTAAACAGTCTTAGGCTAGAGGAGTTACAGGAAGTCTTTTTAGAGATGCATCCCTAGCTCTTTAAAAACACAAAAGCCATTTGTAGTCCAGGTGACACATGAACACAAATCTGATTCAGACAGGATCCCTTGCTTGAGGCTAACTAGCCCTTGGGCTCTTTTCTCAGCATCCCAATCCAAGGAACTAACCTAAGCATGCTCCTAAAGGCCAGTCGTTAGCACCAACTAGTCTCTAAGGTAGCAACCTTCCCAGTTTTCCTTTAGACTCTCCACGGAGAGGCCTGTCTATGCAAACGACTCTCAGGAGCCCTTGCATCCCGTGCTGCTCCTAGACGGACTCTAACAGACGCTTCTTTCACATCTCACATGGTGATTGGCATCTAGAGATTTAAATCATCTACCAGGCATTGCTGCTCTAAATGGCAGGGTTAGTATCCAGAAGGGCCACGGCCAGAGACAAAGTTCTAAGGCAAGGCTGCAAGCCTAAGGGACCTGCTGAGTATCCCTGTGAGGTTTAAAGGAGTCAACCCATCATCACCACAGTGCAGCAGAGGACAGCAGGACTGGTGTGTCTCAGGCAAGGTCCTAAGAGGCCTGGTAGCTTTGCCTTTGCCTTCCTGCTGCCACGTCTTAAACCCTGGAGGGGTTGCCAATCTGGCCCAGAGCTAGAACGTTTGCCTGGTGCATGAGGTCTTAGGTTCAATTCCAAGCACCATAAACACAACAGAAAACAAAACCCTCGCCCAACCCAGGAGAGCCTGAATAAAGAGAATTCGGGGGCGGGGTGGGGTGGGGTGGGGTAGGCAGAGTGAGGAGGAGCCTGCTGACATCCCTCCTACAACCTTAGACATGTCACTCTGATTCCAGGGGAGAGCTGACTGAGACATGCCATGGTGAGAGCAAGTTGCCAGTCTCCCACAGAGCTGTGACAAAGCATGGGGTGGTTTGCTGCACCACAGACGGTTACTGCAGTTAGCTAAAAGCCCATTCACACACAACCCCAAATTAAGAGCAAAGAATGAGGGAAGAAAACACTTCCTAATCCCAAAGTTTTTCTCCAAGGACCCACAATTGTGAAAACTAATTTTTTACAGCATAAAACCTAAAATAGCCATAGGACATGGCTGAGTAGCCATGGCCAGCAGCTTCATTTGTCTGGTATAACCAACAACTTAATAATCCCCAAGGAGGAACTGTTACTAGCTTGAAACAGAGACTAGCATAATGGAGTCCTAAAGTACAGGTGACCAGCCGGGTGGTGGTGGTGGTGCACGCCTTTGATCCCAGCACTCGGGAGGCGGAGCCAGGCGGATCTCTGTGAGTTCGAGGCCAGCCTGGGCAACAGAGTGAGGTCCAGGACAGGCTCCAAAGCTACACAGAGAAACCCTGTCTTGAAAAACAAACAAACAAAAGTACAGGTGACCAAATGACCTCATATCACGTGCTTTCTCTCAGTCCTTAAAATTGATTTTTCTTTTATGTGTATGAGTGTTTTGCCCACATGTATGTATATGTGCCTGGTGCCCATGAAGGTGAATAAAGGGTGTCGGGTCCTCTGGAACTGGAGTTATATGTGGTGTGGGCCACCATGTAGGTACTGGGAAAGGAAGCCTGATTGTCTGCAAGAGCAAGCAGTGATCCCAACTGCTGAGCCACCTCTCCAGTCCCCTTGTGATTTCCTAGAGAAACACACCAGCAGGTCCCCATCTTCAGGGCTTTCCCTTCAGTTCTGACATGCAGCGTGTTCTCTTCTCAAGTGGATATTCTCAAATCTGTATTTGCTGTCCATATGCCTGTCCTCTCACAGCACCCTGATGGGAGACCTTCCTTCTAGGACCCTCCAGGCAGTTCCACAGCAAGTCTACCGTTTTGCTTTTCTCTGCCTGCTTTCTCCTGTTAGATTATCAGACTAATTACGTCCAGGCATCCTTTCTCTGGGAGATTCCTACCGAATCGCGGAGGTGGGTGCTAAGCCTTTCATGATACTCTCAAACTGGGTTAGGAATCACTGCAAGTCACTTAGAAACGACGTGTATTACCACAACTATACTTCTCACCTTAACAGTCAGTACAACTGTTCAACATGAGAAGTGGGGAGGGACCATACAGGGAGAAAAACAAAGCACAGGATGGCTGGGCAGCGTCCACCTGTTCGACAATTTAACGATCCCTAAGGAAGGGATTATTAAAAAAGACTGCTCTCCGATTGTGTGTGTGTGTGTGTGTGTGTGTGTGTGTTGTGTGTGCGTGTTGGGTATTGGTGAGGAAAGCATTTGTAGGCAGTACAGATCCTAATGAGCTGGTAAGTCAGAGGAATGTTCTAGACCTGCTTGGCTTTGTATGACACACCCACTGTTGGACTAATAATGAACGAAGGCAAAGAGAGTACCATGGAGGACATGAAGAGGGCACTACATATAACTCAGTGGTCTGCAACTGGGGGCATTATGTCTTCAAAGAACACGTCGGTAGTGTGGTAACTGTAGAGGCCAGCTGCCCCTTGCACCTAGTGGGTGGAGGCAAAGGATGCTATTCAGCACACTACCACACACTACACAGGATGGGTCCTACCCACATTACTGGCCCCAATGTCAACAGAGCTGAAGCTAAAAACTGCTCTAATCTGTGATGGGATGTAGGTGGGATTAACAGTGGTGGGCTGGAGGACATGGCTATAGTTCAGAGGAGGAGCTTGCCTAGCAGAACAAGGCCCTGGGTTCAAGCTTCAGCAAAGGAAGAGAAGGAGGAAGAAGAGGAGGAGGAGGCAGTGTACATGTGTTTAAAGGGCAGAGCACATTTGCTGAGGAGATGTCATTTGAGCAACAGGGGAGACAGGAGTCAAAGTTGACGCGAGGTTTTTCACTTGAGCAATTAGAAGAATGAAGTCCATCGTAATGGAGAGGGCGGAGCACTGGGCAGGGAGCAGCTGCTCTGCTTGAGGGATGGGGGTTCACAGGACTGACACTGTTTCAGACACATTCCTTTTGAAATGCCAACTTAACATTAAGTGAGACTATCAGGGAGGTAGATAGACAAGCAAGTCCAAAGACTATCAGTGGAGGCATGAACTTGAGTCTCAACATCTATGTATTAATTAAACTTTTTTTATTTTTTGCTTTTCTTTTTTTTTTTTTTTTTTTTTTTTTTTTTTTTTTTTTGGTTTTTCGAGACAGGGTTTCTCTGTGTAGCTTTGCGCCTTTCCTGGAACTTGCTTTGGAGACCAGGCTGGCCTCGAACTCACAGAGATCCACCTGGCTCTGCCTCCCGAGTGCTGGGATTAAAGGCGTGCGCCACCACCGCCCGGCTATTTTTTGCTTTTCTAGACAGGGTTTCTGTGTAGCTCTGGCTGTCCTGGAACTCATTCTGTAGTCCAGGCTGGGCTCCAACTCACAAATCCAGCGGCTTCTGCCTCCCGAGCGCTGGGACAAAAGGTGTGCACCACCCTGCCTAGACCAAATATATATTGAAAGCTTTAGGATAGGCTAAGATGGAAGCTCAGAATCCAGCTCAGGCCTGAGGCACGCCAAAGACAGAGTAGGAAAGGGAGCACACAGGAGTGTCAATCATGCTAAGGCCGCTCAGAGGCCAGGGAAATGAGGACTGAGAAGCCACCACCAGACCTAGCAACAGGGAGACCAAAGCTGATGTGGAAAGGGCCGTCCTGCAAGGAGGCAGGGCTAAGAGCCTAACTGACGGATCCGAAACGTACCGCAGAAGGGAAACAGTGACCTTAGCCATGGTATAGTATCATGAGGCCTTGTCTTGTACAGCCACAAAGCAAGCTTGTTTTCTGTCTCCCAAATTTTTAATGTATCCAACCATACAGAAAAGACCAGCACGACTACCCTTCCATAAGCCCAGTGTTTAATGGTTATGTCGTATTTGCTGTACTTGTGTGTTCTTAGGTGCGTGTGTACACTACTGGAGGAACTTTCCCTAAGCAGCACACCTTGGACATCCTAAATCTAGTCCACTGTTACACAATCACCATTAGTACATCTATGAAAATTAAAAGGGTACTCTGTTATATTCTGCCACTGGGGGATTTAAGTTTTCCGAGTGTGTTCTGAAAGGGTGTAATCAAAGTTCTCACAGTGTATTTGCCCATTATGTTCCTTTCTTTGGTCTCTTTCTTACAGAATGGAATCTGACCAATTCTTTGTTACACACTTGAACTTATTCTACTCTGGAGGAGACTTTTTGAAAGCAGTGAACAGATTTACTGCTTTTGGCACAATATTCCCGCCCCCACTTTTGGTTTTTCAAGACACGGTTTCTCTGTGTAGTCCTGACTGCCTTAGATCTCGCTCTTTAGACCAGGCTGGACTTGAACTCACAGAGATCCACCTGCCTCTGCCTCCCAAGAGCTGAGATTAAAGGCGTGTGCCACCACCCAGCTATTGGCACAATATTCTAAAATTATAATTTCCCAAGTTTTCTGTATCAACTCACCCTTTTGTTTTCAGAAAAAACGTAACTTACTCTGTTTTCTTTTTATATTGTTTTTGGTGCTGGGCAGTGGTGGTGCATGCCTTTAATCCCAGCACTCGGGAGGCAGAGCCAGGTGGATCTCTGTGAGTTTGAGGCCAGCCTGGTCAACAGAGCGAGATCCAGGACAGGCACCAAAACAACACAGAGAAAAAACAAAACAAAATTGTTTTTGGTTTTTAAATACAACCACTATCGAGTAGCTCAGAAGACTACAGTGAGAAAATCCTAGAGCTTATATGCTCTGTATTCACAAATATGTGCTACTACCTCTCACTTACTATAAGAACTCCTAAGAGATGTCATCTTAAAGCCAATCAGCAGGAAACCAAGCATCATGTTATTGATTAATCACAACAAACCCATACTTAGAAAGTAAAATGAACTTCCCCAAATTTCTTTCCTGATTAGCAAACTAGTCCCTCCTGATACTTGAGGGTGAATGCCGCTGTCAGAACCGTCTCTGTGCCTGGAAATTACCATATCCACGTGGGCCGAGTCTGCGCTGCACGTTCTGTGCACGCCACTGTGCAGTGAGCAGACTGTGTTCAGATACAAACACCCACTACACCAAGTATCTGAGTTTCTATTCTGGCTCACTCGCAGTCCTGTCCTTCAGGCCAAGCCTTGGTCTAGTGATCCTCTTCCTCAGTCTGCAGAGTGCTGGGCGTACAGGCTGGCATTCGGCCTCTGAAAGCAATTAAAAATGCCAGCGGAATCAGCAATGCTTATGGTCACAAGGACATTATGCCACTGTCAGTTGCTCTTAGGCTACAAAAATGGAGGGCAAATGAATGTTTCAAGTTTTCTCTCACATTCTAATTACTTTTTTTTGCCTTATTACAAAACTTAAAATTACTTAGTGTGCTATATGGAAGTAAGTTATATTTCTATCTATTTTATAATCACTCACTTGGATTTCTTTAGTGGTCTGGCGTTTGCATTTTAATCAAACCACTGGCCCTTAGAGAGATTGCTTCCAATTCCTTTAGGTCTAACAATAATTTGAATAAGGTAAAGGACCTCCATCAGTCAGCTACACTCATCCACCTCATTCTCATCACTACTGAAAAACAAAACAACAAAATAAACCAGAACTCAGGACTCAAACTTTATAAGGAACTTCTTAGGGAGACCAGAATTATTAACTTGTACTAAAATAAATATTGTAGTTCTCCTCACCTTATAATAAGCCTGCCTACAGATCACCTGAATTTTCACACTTGTCTGGAGACCGTGCAAACTGAGTAGACCTTGCTTGTGCAGATGCTACAGATTTGGGCTCCAGCTAGACAGGAAGGGGGATGTCCTGTAGACAGTCACTGTCAACTTCTCAGCTAGACTGCTACATGTAATACACACAAAATGCAATCATTTCAGGAAACTGCCATTAATACTTTAATAACCTTATAGTGAGATAGTAAGCAGTACGGAATTACTTGCTCTGTCAAGTACAAAACATGCAATATAATTGTGGCTAGCAGCCCACAATGACTGCCTCCTGGTAGTCATCTCTTTAGAGGTCCTCCCACACTCTAGCAGGGGAGGGTGGCAGTCTACAGAATACAGCAGGGGATGATGTGCCACTTGTGAAGCGAGGTGACAAGAGGCTGTGGTTCTGCCTGTTTCTCAGATCTTTTGCTCTCTAGAGAATCAAGGTGCCATGTTGAGAGGACACAAGAGTAGCCTTCTGATGTCTAGGTCCACAGGAGACTGAATCAGAACCATCCAGCTAAACCATTTCCAGATGCCCAACTATCAGAAACTATGTAAATTAATCCATGTCTTTGTTTTAGGCTAATTGGGAGTAATTTGCTATATGGCATAGGATAATATTGTAATATGCTTCACTTAACCCAAGTTGTATAACTTAAAAAAATAAGTTAATTTTTATTTTATGGGTATGGGTGTTTTGTCTGCATGTACATCTGTGCATCATATGCATGCAGTGCCTGCAGAGGTCTAGAAAGGGGTGTCGGATCCCTTGGGACTGGAGTTACAGGTGGTTGTGAGCAGTCATGAGGGTGCTAGGAACTGAACCCAGGTCCTCTGCAAGATGGGCCACTGCCCTTAACTACAGAGTCATTTCTCCAGCCCCAACTTTCTAACTCTTAATGTAGATATTTTAAAAATCCTAACGCTCTGCTGTAATGCCTTAAAGAAACAAACCAAAACCATTACCAGGAACAGTGAGGCGGGAGGAATGACTTCTCATGCTGTATAGTATAGGATCACTATGACTGACCACAAATGAATATCCTAACAGCTGGCAGAAAGGATGCTCAGAAATACGTCGGAGGTAATGTCACGACTTGCCTTAGTCTGATCTCCCCGAGCGTTAGAACGGGACACTGTACTGTGTAGATACAAGCTTCGGAGGGCAGAAAGAGCCCTCATCCTGCACGTTAACATTCACGCTGGCCTGAACTTCTCACTAACCCCTTCCCAGGGCACAAGGGCGAACTAGATGACAGTAGGTTTGGGAGAGGGAGTTCAGACTGAGCTCTTCACTGTTTTTCTTGGATCTGGAAGACTAAGGGAGTCATTTGCTGAGGGCTGCTCCCTGGCACGCTGTAACTGTAGGGGACAAGGCACGGTCTTGGAGCCCTCTGGAGAATGACTGAAATCTGCCTGCTTCTGAAGTGTGGTGCCAATCAACTCACTGCTGCTGTAAACCTCAGCCACAGTTTCCAAACAACTTTTTTTCTGTGTGTGTGTGTGTGTGTGTGTGTGTACTTAGGTTTCAGACTTCATCTTATCTAACACAATTGATTCCAAATGTATGCAGAGGAAGAAAAAAAGGGGAAGTAGTCTTACCAGCCCCATGGAATTTAGAATATCTCCAAACTCAAAACACCTGAAGGGCTACACAATGAGACACAACAAACTGTAAGAACACACGTTTATTAACAGATAGGTGGGAAACCATGGCCATTAGCAAGCACTACACAATGTGAGGAGGAAAAAATACAGATGCTCAGACCCCATCCATACCCTGAGGTCAGGAGAGGACCATGCAGTTACAGTCTTAACAAGTCCCCAAATCTACAGCTGACCCAGTTATCTGAGGACCCATTCACTGTTCCTGGGAAGTGCATCCGCATGAGCAGGAGACTGAGCAGACCTAGCAGAGGACAGCTCATTGATGGAACTAGAGTAACCCTTAAGGGCCTGTAGGCTGTGGAGGACAGGCAGAGACTGCCATGTGCCCTGAGGCTTACTAACTGCTGGGCGCTATTTGACGTATTACCTTATTTAAGATCATTTTATTTCTTATAATGGGAAACGCAGAGACGTGAAATAACTTTCCTGGGGTCACAAAACTAGTTCAATGACAGAACTGGGACTAGTCGATATTTTCATTTTCTAGATGAAATTGAGCCTTGGAGAAGTTAAATATTTGATCTGGAGTAAGTGGCCAGGAGAAATGAGGGTTGTGAATCTGTAGCCTATGCATCCTTGGCCCCCTCTTATTCTAAGAGTGGAGGAGGTCTACAGTGTTTAGGAAAACAGAGGAAGTACTGCACACATAAGGAAAGTGGAGTGTACCACTGAAAAGCAGGCCGGGTTCTTTTTTTTTTCCCCCCCCTGAGACAGGGTTTCCCTGTGTAGTCCTGGATGTCCTGGAACTCACTCTGTAGACAGGGCTGGCCTCGAACTCAGAGATCCGCCTGCTTCGGCCTCCTGAGTGCTGGGATTAAAGGCGTGCGCCACCACCGCCCAGCCAGCAGGCCAGATTTAAAATTTAAGATTTTTTTTTTGCCACCTTTCTGCCAGAGTCCAGATTTTGACTTGTGATACAGTTCAGAGAACCACACAGTAATGATTACCAATGACTTAAAATTACTTTCTAAAAAAAAAGACAATTTCTTTTATTCCAGTTGTTTTAATTCATTTATTAAACAATTACAAGCCTCCAAATTACAGTAAGTTAGAATCCAGCCATAAGACTGAACTATGATTTTACTACTTGCTATTACCAACCCAGTCAAAACAGTAAGTTTTAATTTTATTTATTCATTTACTTTTATTTATTTATTTATTTATTTATTTATTTATTTATTTATTTATTTATTTATTTATTTATTTATTTATTATTATTATTTGGTAATTTCCTGTTTTAAACTTCCAGGCTAAACCAAATGACAGCATGAACTCTTGGAAAGTAAGACTATCTACTTCTAAGTAGCCCTAAATTCAGTCCAGTACTTCTGACTGATAAACTCATCTTGAAGTGACAACTATGTCCCAATTAGGAAAGAGTTTCTCTCTCTGAGTTTAATTGTTTTTAATGTGGAGAACTCTTGATTGCTAATCAGCATGCTGCGTGATTACTTTGAATAAGTACTTGTAGAATGCTGTTTTCTCACTGGAGTGTGCACACCTCATTTCTGAACCCCAGGCTGGTCTATCCACACTGAGCCTTCTCCGTCCTCCTTAATGGGAGCGATATGCTCAGTTTAGCTCCGGAGGGGAATAGTAGGCTGAACAAAAAGCCTGGATTGGAAATTAGAAGGTGCAGGCTTTAGTCTTGGGTCTGACAGCCTAATGCACAAACTTAGGTGAACGTTTCCTCCTGGGTTTAGTTTTCTGTCATAAGTGGAAGAGGTGGTTCAACAGCTAAGAGCATGGACTGCTCTGGCAGAGGACAACTGTTCAGTTTCTAGTACCCACATGAGCTGGCTTACAACCTCCTCTAACTCTAGCTCCCAAGAATCCAAAACTTTTCAAATCCTCAGACATATGCACTCTCAGCTCCCCCACCACAACACACATAATTAAAAAAATAGTAAGAGTAACTCTTTAAAAGTGGCAATATGAAGAAGCAAAGCTGTTAAAGAAAAATGAAGTTTAAATAGCATTTGATGAGCATGAGCTTGAAAGCTGGTCTGTCCACATGCCTCACTGCCAATACTGCTATGCTGCATGACTGTAATGTGTAAAGATATGTAACTCAGGTCATCAGGATTAGTGGCAAGGGCCTTCACTCACTGAGCCATCTTGCTGGCCCTACTCAATTGAAAACAGCTCTCTACTCCCTGACTGCGCACCCAATGCGACCTGTGACTTCAGTTCCTGCTGCAGCGGCTTCCCCACCAGATGTACGAACTTTGAACTGTGAGCCAAAATAAACCTTTTCTTCCTTGAGTTGCTATTATCAGGGTATTTTATCACAGCAACAAGAAAGGCAACCGAAACAGGATCTGAAGGAAACTAAATATCCCCAAACGGAAGAGGAATGACAACAGAAAACTACCTCTAGGCAAATGACCGTATATATACGGCAAACGGGCATATCATGCAACAATTACGTTAAAGCAGGGAGGCTAACTCATCCTCACAGTACTTACTTGCATATATGCATCTGCCCCTCAGCTTTTACTGACCCTGGGCAGGGAGCTGGGTGACTGACCCTGCAGCATGAAGACTTTCATTGTGTGAGGTCTGAGCTTTGTACTACTCAATTTCAACAGTAAACTTGGACCAGCAAGACAGCAGTGTGAGAAGAGATGGATGATGTCCTTAGTGGAAAACATTTTATTTTTTTTTTCCGAGACAGGGTTTCTCTGTGTAGCTTTGTACCTTTTCCTGGATCTTGCTCTGTAGACCAGGCTGGCCTCAAACTCACAAAGATCCCCCTGACTCTGCCTCCCGAGTGCTGGGATTAAAGGCGTGTGCCACCACTGCCCGGTGGAAAACATTTTAAAAAGGAGGTGGTAGTCCCAAGAGTAAGATTCTACAGGTAATGTTACAACTCTAAGGGAGTTTCCTCAAGCTATTTATCTGCTCCAAATTTCTCACTGTACAGATGTGTAAGCTCAGGGCACCAAAATTAAACAACTTGCATAAAGTACACAGCAAAGGAGACAGAATTAGACACCAGATACTCCAGCATCTACTCTGTGACTCCTTTTATCTGCTCATTTGGGGAAAAGAGAACCAGGTAAGTGTGGACACATCATGTCATGGTTTACCTAAAAGTTTTAAGAGTACAAAACAACACGTTGGGACAACTAACATTTGCCTCAATATATGGCTACACTGACAAGAGCTTTGCATATCCCAGAAATTGTACATGAGTAGCATGTTCTCGTTCAACTCACTTGAACTCACTGAGAACAAATAATGTCTCATATTAATTTCTTATTTTATTTTTTGGTTTTTCAAGACAGGGTTTCACTGTGTAGTCCTGAAACTCACTATATAGACCAGGCCGGCTTTGAACTCACAGACATCTGCCTGCCTTTGCCTCCCGAGTGCTGGGACTAAAGGCGTGCGCCACCAGCACTTGGCTCAAATTCATTTTTAAACAAATGTCTTGCTCAAGAAGAGTTGTCAAATATAAATACAGCTCATAATTCTTTAAATCTAAGAGCTGGGAATTTAAAAACGTTACAATGGGTCCTGGTAGTACAGGAGGACTATCTCAGCTACTCAGGAGACTGAGGCATGAGTACCACAAGTTCAAAGTCTCCCTGAACTAGAGTTCAAGGCTAACCAAGGCAACTTTGTGAAACTGTTGTAGTAGTAGTTGTATTCGTCTAGAAGTATAGCTAGGTGGTAAAGTATTGTAGTAGTAGTAGCAGTCTGAGAGTATGGATAGGTTGTAAAGTACTTGCCCAGCACCATTGTGAGGCCCTGGTTCACTTCCCAGTACTAGTAAAACAAGGAAAAAAAAGGTATAAAGTCCACAAACCATTATAGAAAACATCACATGCCAGTGGCCAAGAGCAGCACACAGCAATCAAACCTAATGTTGTAATTAATGTAATACAACACATAGGATAAAGCCTATACATTTCACTGGGCGGTGGTGGCGCATGCCTTTAATCCCAGCACTTGGGAGGCAGAGCCAGGCGGATCTCTGTGAGTTCGAGGCCAGCCTGGGCTACAGAGTGAGTTCTAGGAAAGGCGCAAAGCTACAGAGAAACCGTTTCGAAAAACCAAACCAAAAAACCCTACACATTTCATGGGTTTACATCTTTTTTAACTACCAAAGAACTTTTGGCTTTCCCAGCTTTTTGAAAATAAGATTTAGAAAAGGGATTACAGACTGTATCATTGGGTGCTACTAGAAAGTTCTGTTGCCCAGGAGCATGCTGGAGTGTGTGTCATGAGTGCACAAGCGAGGACAGAGGTCAATGCTAGGTCTCTTCTTCTCTGCCTCATTTTGTGAGACAGGGTCTCTAACTGAATCTGGGGCTCACAGATTCAGCTAGCTGAATGGCCAGTGAGGCCCTGGGATCCACGAGGCTGCCCCTTCCCAGCCTGGGCTAACAGGTCAACACACCTGGGTCAGGCTTTTTATGTAAGTGCTGGGGATCCAATTCAGGCCCTCATTAGTGTAAGGCAAGTAATTTACTGCTGGATTATTTCTCCAGCCCAGTAACTTTTTTAATGAGACCAGAATAAACAATCATAGCAGGTAAGATTTGGGGTTTGATTTTAAGACAAGGTCTCAAATCTGTTATGGACTCGTTTGTTAAATAGTCCAAGCGGGCTTCCAACCCAAGGTCTTCCGGCCTTCACCTTCTGAGTGCTGGGATTACAGAGGTATTCAACCAAACCCGGCACCGAGGTAGTATTTCTATTTCAGGATGGGACTGAAGGTTTGTTTTCAGTTAAGGTATACAACATAGAAGAGTACAAGAGCTCACAAAATGCTCTGCAGGGCATAAAAGCTTCCTTCATTGAATGTGAGTTTCTAAGTGGAAGTGGATAGACTTCCAGCTTTTAGCCTACTAGAGGTAACTACACACTCTTTGGGGCCAGTATATAAAAACCAGGCATTCTGAATACACTGGGAAGGATAAGCAGAAGCGCATTCATCTTCTCAGCTAGGGACTACTAGCCTCTGGCTTTTTTTCTCCACTTCCCACCTCCATTTTGTCATTGTTAATTCCCCCCCCCCAGGACAAAAAAAATTTTTTTAAAATAAAATTTTCATTAAAGACTGCAATAATCAAATTTTAATTTAATTATGATTATAACCATTTGGGGGGTGTTGCTTTACATCTCAGAAGGTGGGATACATTTTAACTGAGCCAATTAGATCGTTCGATTTATGAGCTGACATTCAGCAAGTGTTTGTAGAGGGAGAGTGCACTCTACTCTAAAAATGGAAATTACCCGTTGAACAAGAAATAACCCTATTACTCTTGGCTATTACTTCAGGAAGAGATACTTTCTCAAAATTTCATAATCCATACAAAAAGAAATCTAACTAGTTCGATCTTACAATAAATACACCGCTGCATTAATTATGTAGTGCAAATGCCAAAAAAAAAAGCAAACCCTAACCAGTTTATTTTTGTCTTGAGGGAGAAAAAAAAAAAACAAAAACCCTAACGCAGTCTCTGTTGGACCGCTCGGCGATTTGCATTCCTCAGCACCACAAACTGAAAAGTCTTTCATTGAATCATTTCTTCCGCCAGCGGACTTGTTCCCCCCCATAGCGCGCTACCACAATGACCAGCACTTCGGCCAGCACCGCGGCGGGACCGGCCCAGGACCGCAGCCCCCAGCGCCCGGCGCGACTCCTGTCGTCCCGGGCCTCGGAGACGACCGACCCGAAGGCCTCCCAGGCCTCGGCTGTCCTGAGAACGCGTCCAGTCACGACGTCGTCCTGAGCGCCACATGACCTGCCTACGGGAAGGCCGTTCTCACGACTCGGCACCTCGAGGGCCCCCCTCCTCCTCCTCCTCCTCCTCCTCCTCCTCCTCCCAAGTTCACGGAGGCAGGGCGGCTGGGAGGCGCAGGTCGGCGGCTCGGTGCCAGCCCGGGCCCCTGGGCTCGACTCTCGCCACTCCCCTTACCGTGAGCCGATCTGAGAGGAGAGAAAGGAAAAGCCCCGGGCCGCCAAGGAGGGGTGTGGGGGAGGGAGGGGCAGCTCCGTGTGTGGTGGGGGACCCTTTGTGAACACGTACGGCGGCGGCCCGGCCCAGGGCCCGCGGCCCCGGCTCGCGCCGGCCGCCATGATGGCGGTCCCCGGGGCCTGCGCGCCGGCGGCCGGCCCGCGACCACTCCTTCCCCAGCCGCGTAATCCCTCCGCTGAGCGCCGCGCACTCATTTTAATCACGCCCCGCCCCCTGGCCGCTGGCGTCTCACGCCCCGCCCCCTGGCCGCTGGCGTCTCCTCCGTCACTCGAGCGCTTTCCAGCAGCTTCCAGAACCGTCCCTCCCCCCGCTCCGCAACTATGGGCCCCGCCCCTCCTGGCGCCGCAGTTCCGACTGCGTCTGCGCCGGCCGGGAGGCCAAGCCACGCCTCTGCGGAGCCTGGCCGGAAGTGCTCTCGTTTTCCCCTTCCCCCCCCCTTGCCCGCCCTGCCCTCGTGCTTTCCAGCGGGGCGCTCCTCAGGAAGGTGTTGCGGGGGGGGCCTCTTTGGCGGCGGACTCCCAGGCGGAAGTTGCTTTCCTAGCGGAGACGGCGGTGGGGGAGGAGCGGTCCGCGGGGAACGTGGGTTGAACGTTACGGGTCGATGGTGTGGAGCTCAAGCTGGAACAGGAGTTCGGACCGATTCTGCACGAAGAAGGGGTGTGCTTCGGACCGGTAAGGGAGAGAGTGCGATTTCCTCGGGACATGGACATTGGGACGGCTGCAGTGCCCGGGGTGGGTCGTGGGCCCGATGAAAGGATGGGCTGGGAACAAGGGTCAGGTGGGAAGAATGGAGGTGCAGACTGGGATCCGGGCCATTTGGGCTGAGGGAGGTAAACGCTGAAGAGAAACCAGAGTTTGTGTCCGCCCCACGGAGAGCGTGGAGATGGGCAAGGTAACGGAACCCGCGCCGCGCCTCTTGGGCTTCCCTGGTTGGCGCTTGAACTAGCTCATCTCTCGTGGCCCTGTTCGTCTCAGATTCGGGGAGCTGGGCAGGGTACCAAGCAGAACTGGACTCGGAAAGCCGACCTCTTGCCTCGGATTTAAGTCTTTTGGCCTTGCCTTTGACAGCTCTTATGCCTAGCTGGGAGGTAAAGCTCCGACGGGTACAAGGCCCTTCGAGAACCTCTTATAAGTTTCCACATTACACGTGAAGTGAATTAAATTTATTAACCACGTCTCTCTCGTGATTGTCTGCTAACTGGATCCATTCTGGGCTGATAACTCCCATTAGGGTCTCTGGAATGTCAGTGGCTTACCAACATTGAAGGGGGCGGGATGTGAGGGGGAAAGTGTTGGGGATGAAGACTGGAAAACTTGATTGGTCTCCCCCTCGTAACAACCTTTAGGTCGTAGTGAGCTGTTTGGGTGGATTAAGCAGGTGATTTGAAGCCGAGCTGTCATTTTGACAGTGATAGGAATGGAAAGACAGACGGATTCCAAACATTTCCAAAGCACGCTCCACGGGTTTAGATGACGTTTACTGTGCATACACGAGGGAGATGATAGTAGAAGAGTCAAACTTTTCTAGTGTGTTTGGAAGCCCAGAAATGCCAAATTTTAGGCACCATTCGGGAGGAGCAGGTTACTTTTGAGAAAAGATAATGAAGGTAATTGTTATGGGACAAATTGAAACTTAAGACCCAACCCAAGATTTTGTATATAAGACAAGAGTGAAAGACCTGGAGAGCCTACTTCTGGTATTTTAAACATGAATAATCTTTGGGGGAGGGGAGTGTCCTAATACTGTTTGGTGTTTTTACCACTATCTTGGGTTGGTCTCTCTCTTTCCTTCCTTCTTTCCTTCCTTTAGACAAGGTCTCACTAAGTAGCCCTGCCTGGCCTGGGACTCACAGAGATCCACGCCTGGAATTAAAGGCTTAAAGGCGTGTACCACCATGCTGGGATATGCCTTGCCTTCCTATTGAAATAGTGGGTGATAGGATCAGGAGAGCAGATTTGAAGGATTCTCATTTTTACTTCCTATTGAGAAAGAACCATTCTGGACGTTTCCTAGATCCTCAGGTAGATGAAAAGGAGCCTGCAGGTTTCTCTCTGAGAGTGAATGCAGACGGACAGAAGGGCACTGTCTGTCTGCCTCTTCCTGAAGCAGCATCACATGGTAACTGTAACTTAGGTGTTAGCGTGGCCTCATTCACTTCTTAGAACAAACCTAGGTGCATAGCGTAGGCTTTTACACTCTGGGTCGTATAAGGTTGACTTTCTTAGTCCTGTAATTCTTTTTTTTGTGAATATGTTGTGAGTAGACCGAGCTAAAGGTTGTGGTTATTTCTTCAGCATCAGGAAATTGAGATTCACTAAGACTGACCCATCCTCCCTCCTTCCTTTCTCTTCCTTCCTTTCCTTCTCTTTTTTCCTTTCCTTCCTTTTCTTCCTCCTCTGTCCTCCCCTCCTCTTATTTCCCCTCCCTTTTCTTTTCTTTCATCAGGTTCTCTTGTAGCCCAGGCAGACTTTGAATTCATTTATAGCTGTGGCTGGCCTTAAATTTTACCCGCTTCCTCCTCCTGAGTGTTGTGATTACAGGTGTGGACACAGACTTTCATTTTGTGTGTGTGTGTTTTTTGTTTGTTTGAGACAGGGTTTCTCTGTGTAGCCCTCTGGCTGTCCTAGAACTTGCTCTGTAGACCAGGCTGGCCTCCTTGGGTTTTGGCAAGATTTATGCTTGAAGTTTCAACTCCTTGGCTAAATGATAACCTATCTCTGCTTGAAGGTCTTTTAGATCTGGTTTTGTTGTATTTTAAGTCTATACTTAAACCGTTTTTTAAGCATTTTTTTTCTTTCTTTTTTTTTTCTCAAGACAGGGTTTCTCTGTGTAGTTTTGGAGCCTGTCCTGGATCTCACTCTGTAGCCCAGGCTGGCCTTGAACTCACAGAGATCCACTGCCTCTGCCTCCCAAGTGCTGGGATTAAAGGCGTGCGCTACCACCGCCCATCTACTTTTTTTTTTTTTTCTTGTATTGAGCTGTGTCTAAGAATTTTCACTATCCTGAATCTTCCTAATGGGGTCGGAGCTGAACTATACTCAATGCATACTTATCACTTGTCATTTGTACTATAGAAGTACTTATCTTTACAAAGAGCAGAATGTTTTGTTGGTAACTTTTTAAATGTAGTATTCTGCTGGTTGTAGTTGCAGGCCTTTAATCCCAGCACTTGGGAGGCAGAAGCAAGCAGAGTTCAAGGTCAGCCTGGTCTACATCTATAGCAAGTGCCAGGCTAGCCAGGGCTATTTAGTGAGACCCTGTCTTCAAACAGGAAAGTATTCCCAGCTGGTGCAGAAGTAGTGGTTGACAGCTGTAGGAAGGTATAAACTGTGTGGGTGGTTTCTTCTTTTCTTTCTTTGATAGAACAGTGGACTGAAAGGTTCAGGTCTTTACAGTGCTGACCTGGTGGTTCACACTGCACAGAGGCTGAACAGCTTTGGCTCTCAAACCCATTGACTAGCTTGCTTTAACCGGTAGCTGCCTCTATGAAAAGTTTTAATATCCCATGAATTAGAAAAATGCATCCTGTGATCACTCTCTACCCTTTCCTCATCCATTTGTAAATAACTAATACATTTAGGCATTTTCAAGACCACAGAATGTTTATCCAAATCCAAAGTATATATCCAAGTATATATCCAAAGTATACTTGTAGCTCACAAATATACTTAATATCTCTGTCTTATAAAATAGCAAAGATCTCTTTTTAGAGTAAATAGGATTTTTATTTAATTGTTTGTTGACTTTTTTTTTTCCAGGATTCATTGAAAAATCCTTAGTGATATTGGCATATTCCAAGTGAAATAAATTAGCCAATGACTCGGATTGATGGCTTCTCTGAAGATTGGAAATGGTTTGCCACGGGTTGGACCAGGGACTGATATAGGGATATCTTCACTCCCCAAGCTGGGGTACTTGGGAAAAGTTAGTGAACTTATTTTTGGCCTAAGTGCAAAATTGGTTTTTTTCTCTTGTATTTGACATTCAAATTATAAACGAGACTTAAAATTTTAAATTTCATTTTATGAATGAAGTCCTAAGAAATTCTATCTTCCACGGAAATCTTACAGCAATGGCGAAAGATTATTATAATTTGTTTACCTCTCTGTTATTGATATGTGAAAGTAGAAATAATGCCTAGCTCTTACGGTTTTCTATTCTCTGAAAATATGGACAAAAGCATTTTCCTTGGCAGTTGATAGTACCTTTTTCTTGTGAATAAAACTGATACTGTTTTTAACTCAAAATTTAATATTTAAAACTATAAATGTGTCTTATTTGGATAATAACTGTTTAAGACTGTCCATGGTTTTTTTTGTTTGCTGTTTTTAATCTTGCCAGAATCCTTCTGGTGGGAATTTGTACATTTTTTTTTTTCTGGTTATCCTTCCATTTAACTCTTTTGTAACTTAATATAATTTAGGAATGTCTCTTTTAATTTGCTTTATTTCTCTTTTAGAATTATGATTCAGCTAAAGTTACATCGGATAGGCATTGCCCTGCTTGTAGAGCAAAAGGAAAGCTGAACACCTTAAAAACTTACCAAATTAACTTCCAAGAGTCTATCTCTCTGTGTGAGGATCTCCAGGTAAAGTATTAATGTTATATAGTTTATAGGTTTCAGCCTTCATTGTTCAAATTTTACTCATTTTGTATTTTTCAGAGTATAGACTTTAAATGCATAGATAACATTAGTTTTTAAATATTTCTGACAAACAATTTAAAATACTATTTTTCAGTTGAACTCCTAAGTTATTGTTACTTGCTGTTAACCTTGTGGGGGAGCCTTATTAAGTCTGTAGCATATAGTAGCTCCCCCCCCCCATCACCTACCCCCACCCCTACCCACAGGGTCTCACTGTGTAGCCCTGGCTGTCCTGGAACTCACTCTGTAGACCAGGCTGGCCTTGAACTCAGAGATCCACCTGCCTCTGCCTCCCAAGTGCTGGGATTAAAGGTGTGTGCCATCACACCTGGGCATATAGTACTTATTAATCTCCATTTTACCTGGAAGGATGTTTTGGTAATTGGTTATATCAAAAACAGTGTATATGCTCTGAGCCAACTTTTATGTACTTAAAAGCATTAAGGCAGACAGGCGTGGTGCATGCCCATCCCAGCATTTGGGAGGATGGAGTGGAATTGCCACAATTTTGAAGCTAGCCTGAGCCAATAGACCTTCTCTCATAAGAAGCAGCAGCTTGTCATTTAGAATGAAACAATGGTTCCCCTGGTACAACTCTTGTATGGGATGGATTATATTTCATAATTTGTATATTTAGTGCCCACAGTTTGCTAAGTAAAAGCAGCAGTAAGACCTCTCACAAACATAGACCCACAAACTATTTTAAACTACCCCCCCAATCCAAGATAACACTCTCAGATCCATTCTTGTTTTCTTTTTTCCTCCTCATATACAGAACGTCACACATTGTATTTCTTGCCAATATAAACCTGTCATCTTATCCCTAAAATGTTGTCAAATAAAAAATCAGGAGAGGTGGCTCAATGTTTAATGCTACTGCAGAGGACCCAGGTTCTGTCACCAGCACTCACATGGTGGCTCACAACCATCTATAATTCCAGTCTCTGGGTGCATCTACATATATGCAGGTAAAACACGTGTATACATAAAATAAATAAAATCTAGAAATAAAAACAGTTAACCAATGTTAATCCCATCAAATATTTAAGTTTAAGTATAAATCAAACTATATTAAGCCTTGGTCATTTGGCAACAAAGCCACATGCAGAGGACAAGGTCATCACTTTACATGCCTGCAGTCGGGTTCACTCAGGACAGCAGAGGCTTTGGCAGTGATGGTAGAGGACACTGAACACAGGGGAGCTCCCCAGTATTGGCCACCACACCACCTTTTCCATGGTGAGGCCCTTAATTGCGGGGGAGGGGGGGGGCCGCGCGCGGCTTTGCTTTGGTGTTGGCTTCTAGTTGGTGGTGCTTGGAATTGAGGGTCCCGAGCATGAGCAGTTCATGCATGTATAATTCTCAGAATAGTTATTCTGCAAAATAGATATCCTCTTTTTTAAACTAACAGAACAGATTGGTAGGTTCTGGGAAGAGGGCGTTGCACAGATCCGCAGGGTTGTGATTGTGGACGTCTAGTTCCCGCTCTGTCTATTCCAGATAAACTCATCATGCTCCTGGGTCTCACCTCCAGGCACTGACCTATAGAGTTTGCCTGGAATTCTGCAGTGTTGTCATTTGAGGTCTGATGACCAACCATAGTTAGGAAAATAGACTAAATGACATAGCTGGTAATCGATACTTTTGTGGGGTATTGCAGGAGGGGGATACTAACCGTAGAAGTACAAACTTCTTTATGCATTTATTCAGTTAAATGTGTCACTGTTTTGGGTCTACGCTTACAGTACTAGGTACTGTCTTAAAGAAGATAGGAAAGACAGTAAACAGCATGCATATGTGCCTGCGAAGTGATGAAAAGTACTCTGAGGTTTGTCACAGTGGTGTTCTCCTATAGTCCTCAGAGGCGGGAGGATGAACAGGAGGATCAAGGTTAGCCTGACACTCATGACCCTGTTTTCACAACAACAAAAAGTTAGGGAGAGAAATTAAGCAGTGGAAGTTGAATGTGAGGAAAGGAAGAGTTTATGTTTTTTTTAAAAAGATTTGTTTGTTTTATGTATATGAGTGTTTTGTCTTTATGTGTATCAGCATACCAGAAGAGGGCATTGGATCTCACAGGACTGCAGTTATAGACAGTTGTGAGCTGCCACATGGGTGCTGGGACTTGAACTCAGTACCTCTGGAAGAGTAGCCAGTGCTCTTAACTGCTGAGCCATCTCTCCAGCCTGAGTTTGTGATTTTTTTTTTTTTTTTTTTTTTTTTTGTTGGAGACAGGGTTTCTCTGTTTAGCCCTGGCTGTCCTGGATCTCGCTCTGTAGACCAGGCTGGCCTCGAACTCAGAGATCCACCTGCCTCTGCCTTCCTGAGTGCTGGGATTAAAGGCGTGTGCCACCACTGCTCAGGGAGTTTGTGATTTTTAAGTAATATAAAAACCCGTATGTGTGTGTGTCAGAATGTATGTGCTACATGCATACCTGTCTGCTGAAGCCAGAGAGGGCATCAGGTCCCTTGGAACTGGAGTTACGGGCAGTTCTGAGCTTCCGTGTAGGTGTTGGGACTCAAATCTAGGACTTCTGCAAGAGCAGACAATGCTCATAATCACTGAGCCATTGCCCTAGCCCCAAGGGCATTTGGAATTTTTAATAGAGTAGTGGGAGGAATGCTTTATTAAGAAAGTGAAATTTGGCTGGGTGGTGTGGCTGCGGTGGCACACGCCTTTAATCTCAGCACTTGGGAGGCAGAGGCAGGTGGCTCTCTGTTGAGTTCGAGGCTAGCCTGGTCTACTGTGAGTTCCAGGACAGCCACGGATACACAGAGACCCTGCCTCGAAAAACCAAAAAAAAAAAAAAAGGGAAAAGAAAGTGAAATTTGAGCAGGCCTAAGAGGAAGAGGATAGAGTCCTCTGGTCATGGGGAGAAGCAGGCCCAGCAAAGGCTCTGGGAGACCTGAAGCTGCCAGTCATGTTTGTCTTCTGCATTGAAAGCATTGGCGCTGTACTCGAGTGCAGGTAGAGTGAGAGCAGGTAAATCCGAAGAGTGGCGGGGGACAGAAGGAGGCAGTCTAATGATCCGAGGTAAGGATGGCTGAGGGAGGAGTCTGGAGGAATGGTGGAGGAGGGGCATAGTCCCTGTCTGTGTGAGCCTGAGCTCTGGATTGACAGTCTGGGTAATGGGTGGGGCTCTTGGCATCCATAATGAGCCCCTTTGACTTCCCAGTGGGTGACTTAGGGTCCTAAGACCAATGGCCAGACTGCTGGCACTTGAAGCTGGTCCACTGACCCTCAGGGGTGGGGGAGTGGGGAACTAATCATCAAATGCTGCAGAAACAGGAGTATTCCAGGAGTTTTCAGACTGGTGTGCCCAGATGGGACAGAGGTGCCACACCTCTCTCTTCCCTGCTCCTTGGCCTGCCCTATGTATTGCTTTATCTGTGTTCTCTAGAATATACCAGTGAATACATTTTCTTGACTTTGAGACATCTTGATGCTCAAAGGTCATGGGAAATGTAGTTGTATCCAGTTCATTGGGAGTACAGTGCCTGGAGTTGGCAGTTGGCTTCTCTGAGGGCTGTTTGCTCACTTGGTATCCGTTTCAGAAATGCTTGGTGTCCAGGTAGATAGCATGACAGTTAAGTAATGGGATGCATAGTTGGTGTCTCTCTGAACAGACTGCTTGTGTAGAGGTAAAACCCTGGAACATCTGCTTACAGAGTGTTGCAGGGTTATGAGAGCAGTGCAGAAAGCAAGCCAGTTTTTCCTCTGGCTAGTGGAAAGGCAAGTGCAGAATTCCAGGGAGAAAGAAAGGGTGGAGGTGGAGGTGACAGGCCACAGATGGATTCCATTTCTATAGTCCTTCTGCAGGCTGCCTTTACTTTATACAAGGGACTCAAGTCCCTTCTATAAAATGGTAGAGGATTGCATATGACCAATCTGCATCCTCCTGCATCACTTTAAACCGTTTCTAGACTATTCACAACACCTACTACAATGTAAATGGAATGCTGTGCTGTATTATTTAGGGATATGACAAGGAAGTCTGTACATGCTCATTACAGACACAGCCGTCAGAGGCCTAACCACATAGCTGTAGAGCCCATGGATACGGAGCCTGTGGCTGCAGAGGGCCCGCTGTTCTCTGAAGGTAAAACCAACAGAATTTGCTGGAGGTTTAGGAAACAGCATGGGAGTGAGAGCAGGAATGATTCCCAGGTGTTCCTTCTGATCAGTTGGATGAATTGAGTTGTTGTTGGTGAGCTAGGGAAGTTGTTGGGAAAAGCAAGATTTAGGGGAAGACTAAGATAAACTTAGACAGGTGGAGAAGCAGTTGGAGCTGAACATCAGACAGCTGATGGAGAATTTGGGATTGGAGGTCAAGATTTGGTGGTCATGAATACACCATGTGGCTAACTGAACTCTCCGTGTGAATGGTGAGTTAGACTAGGACTTGGGGTTGAGCCTTGAGCCAATGTGCAGAGGTTGGAGACATTACAAAGACTCCAGGATCGGAGACGGTTGGGTCAGAAGAAAGCCAAGGAGACAGGCATGGATTTGGAAGTGGAATGAAAAGGAGCTCGAGGAAGGTGAGGACCTCTGCCCAGTTGGGTAAAGCAGTGGTGATGAAAGTGAACGGGTTCGAGAACTGGCTGAGGAGGAAGAGGTTTGTTGTTCCTTTCTTTTCCTTTCTTGTTTTTAGTTGGGAAAATACCTAGACGTTGATATGCTGGTCCTATCAGTTAGGGAGGGGTAAGTGGCTCAGGCTACCCTGTGGAGCAGAGGGTGGGCACTGTTGCCCAAAGGAAGGGTTGGGTTGATCTAGGAGTTTGGACAGCACATTCAGAGCACTGGATACCAGACAAAGTGATCAGCCACCCTTGAACAATAGTCTTTAGTCAAGTCTTTGATGCGTTCCTTTTTTAAATGATAAGGAATTCTCTGGTACTCAAAGCTCTGTTCACAGTGGTTTGCTTGCTTGGTTTCTTTGTATTTTGAGGTAGGTTTGGTTTTAGTTTTTGAGGCAGGCCCTATAGTCCAAACTGATCTAGAATCTCCTATCTTCCCACTTTAGCTGCTGAAGTGCTAGGATTACAAGCATATGCCGTTCCTGACTCACTGCTGATTGTGAGTGTTGTCATTCTCAGGCTGAGCGGGGGTTTAGGGACCCTCGGGCATGAGGTTTAGGTCAGGCTGGTACTGACTTCACTGTACAGCTAACAGTGCAGAGCTTGTCTGTGCTGAAAAATTGAAGTGCTCACAGAGTTCTGTGTGCAGTGGGAAAGGAAATTTAGCTCATGCTACATACCTGTAGCCATGAGGTAAATTACCTGAGAACACCCCAGCTTCCTAGGTAATGGCTTGATTTAGTATCAGTATTCTTGGGGTTGACCAGGCAAGGCTTCTGATGCATATAATAGTGTCTGCTGAGCAGCCAAGTACTAGCCATAGTACTCGATGCTGCTGAGGAGATCGGTGCAGGCAGGCAATCAGGAGCCTTAGTTCTTCCTGTGATGAGACAGGACTTACTGGCTTCCCTGTGCTTCATGTACCTGATGTCCCCCCAAAGCTGGAAACAGCCAAGCACAGTCTGGAGGACTGACTGAGGGAGGTGTGGTTGTTCAGTTCACCGGAGGACACCAGTCTACCATAGTGGTGTTGAAGGCATTATTTATTTACTTATTTTTGCCCTTTCAAGACAGAGTTTCTCTGTGTAACAACCCTGGCTTTGTCAATCAGGCTGACCTCAAAGAGAACCTCTTGCCTCTGCCTCCCGAATGCTGAGATTAAAGGCATGTGCCACCACACCTGGCAAGAAGGCATGTTTCAAATGAGATATTTGCAAGCCCTTGAGCTTGTTTCAAATGCAGGATCCAGGGACTGGAGCAATGGCTCATGGGTTAAGAGCAAGTACTGCTCTTGCAGAGGACTTGAGTTCAATCTCAGTACCCACATTAGGCAGTTCACAGTTGCCTGTGACTTCCTCCTCCTAGGCATCCGACATCCTCTTTTGGCCTCTAGGCATCCACATACACCACATTCACTCAGACATAGACACACATCAGTAAGGATAATAAAAATAGATCTTAGAACATATAAGATGCTCCTGCATAATGGGCGTTAACAGCTTAGATGCAAGATTGTAAAACATCTGTAGCGAACTTCTGCCCTCCGGGGTTCTCCCATTGTGCTGTAAGCCTTTATTTAAGACCTCTTCCCTCCTTCAATAAACAGCATTCGGCATAATAAATAAATAAATAAATATATAAATAAATAATTTAAAAAAGGAAATGGAAAGGTTGGGATAAAAAAAAGAACATATAAGATGCATAGAAAGTACTTGGCAAAATTTTATGTAAAAAAGTGTTTTCCCAGTGGGGCATGGTGGCACATGCCTTTAATTCCAGCACTCTGGAGGCAGAGGCAGGTGGATCTCTGTGAGTTCAAGGCCAGCCTGTCTACAAAGTGAGTTCCAGGATAGCCAGGAATGTTACACAGAGAAACCCTGTATTGAAAAAAATAAACAAGCAAACTTTCTCAATTTTTAATGCTGTAAGTTTCTTCCCTCTCCCAAAGTAACACACATAGTCTTTCTTTACATTGATGAAAGCTTTTATTTACTTGACAGTATATATATATTATACACACACACACACACACACACACACACACACACACACACACACACACACACACATATATATAGAGAGAGAGAGAGAGAGAGAGAGAAAGGGAGAGGGAGGGAGGGAGAGAGTTTAATTAAAACCAAAATAGTGTTTTCTTTCAGCCTAGTCTACTGTAACTTAAAACCTTACCCCCTTTGGGACAGGATTTCTCTATGTAGTCCTGGCTGTTCTGGAACTCACTATATAGACCAGGCTGGCCTCCAACTCAGAGAGACCCACATTGCTCTTACTTCCTAAGTGTTGGGATTAAAGGCCTGCATTATCACTCTACCAGGCTTGCAGGATTTGATGATGCAAATGAACTAGGGGAGATATCTTTGGGGTGGGGCAAACTTTGATAGTTAACTATAGTTCTTTGAAATTTAGGTTGTGTGAAATACTCTCATGTCACATGAATGCTAAAATTGTGTGTGTGTGTTTCTTTCAAGACAGGGTTTCTCTGTGTAGCTTTGCGCTTTCAAGACAGGGTTTCTCTGTGTAGCTTTGCGCCTTTCCTGGATCTCGCTCTGTAGACCAGGCTGGCCTCAAACTCACAGAGATCCGCCTGCCTCTGCCTCCCGAGTGCTGGGATTAAAGGCATGCGCCACCACCGCCTGGCGAAATTGTGTGTTTTTTATGACACAGGAATCTAAGGTAAAACTTCAACTGATTTGGATTATTATTGAGGTTTGTTTTTTTTTTTTTAACAATTTTATTTTTTTCTTTCTAGTGCATTTATCCTTTGGGCTCTGAATCACTTACTAATTTAATTTCTCCTGATTCGGAAGATTGTCACACTCAAAATAAGCCTCAAAAAAGAAAGAGGTTGGAAACCAGCTGTAAGAATTCACCGCTTCCAGTCCATTCTAAAAAGACTAGAAGTCACCTTGTCACTGGTGAACAGATTGTGAATGGTAAATATAATGGAAAAGTGTGTGGTGATACCTCATCAAGCTTACCAGATAACGTTGGTCACCAGAGTCCTGTCAGGACAGTTGGTTCCTCGGAGCAGAATGAGACTTTGGAAGCTGGAAACATGGACGTGGCTCCTACAGAAGATCCTGCCACCGTTACTGTCTCTGGAATGCTCCCCCGAAGTGAAGGATCTGGGCTGAAAATGCCATCCAAGAGCAGATGTTTATCCTTTGGCCAGACTCTCTGTGTCCAGTGGAAAAACTCTCAGGCGCTCTGCTGGCTAGACTGTATCCTCTCGGCCCTGGTGCACCTGGCGGCGCTGAAGAACACTGTGCTGGAGATGTGCTCCAGGGAGGAGTGTGTGTTTGGGAGGCTCTTGGAAGCATACCACCGAGCAGATACGCTTCTGCACACCCATCACCTGCATGCTGTCACAGGTTCGTGCTTCTGTGTCCTTCTAAGTTGGAAGATGTCAGTGTTGTTTTGTCTCACCACTTGTGGAAAAGAAGCCATGAGCAGTCATTATTCTATGTAGAGACCTAGGCAGGGGACCTAAGAGATTGTGCTGGGTACAGCATGTGACTGCCTCCAAAGCTGCCACTGAAGAAAGTGGCGGTGTCTTTCTATGTCTTAGCTCCTTAGGGTGATAGTAGTCATCATAGAATCTACCAAAGAGATCGAAGTAGTAAATGAGAGTCACCTGTGATAATCCCCAACACTCTGCCCTTGACTACCAGGGATATGCAACTGACTTGAGCATCCTTGAATTTTGGTGTATATGTATGTATGTATGTATGTATGTATGTATGTATGTATGTACATACACATACATTTATTTATACAGATGTGTGTTTGATTCGTTTTGATTTTGAGACAATGTCTTTCTATGTTGCCAAAGCCTGGAAATTGCATTCCTCCTGCCTTAGCCTCTGGCATGCTGCAATTATAAGCATGCACCATTGCACCCTGTTTTAATTTCTATAAAATAGGATACTCATGAAACTTAACTTCGACCCAAAAGCATTACAACGTTCTCGGGCCCATGAGATGGCTCAGTGGGTAAAAGTGCTGGCCACCATGCTTGATGACCTGGTGTCCATCCCCACAACCCATACGGTGGAAGGAGAAGACAGACTCCTCACGAAAGCATCCATCCCACCCTCCGAGCACACATGAGTGAATGAATGAATGAATGAAATAATAGTAGAAACCCATCGGAACAGTCTTCCCTTGGTGTCTATGGAAGCTTAGCTCTAGGACTTCCTGCAATACCAGGGTCCTCTGTGAGAAATGGCATAATGTTTGTATAATGTGAGTGCATGTTGTCCCATATACTTTACATTTTAATGAACGTAGGGTTGACCTACTTAGGCCTGCTGCCCATGTTGAAATCATGTTCAACGTTATTTTACATTGTGATGCTGAGATCAGTCCCAGGACTTTGCACATGCTAAGGCAGAGCTCTACCCTAAGCCTATCCCATGCATTTTAAACCATCTCTAGATTATTTATTCCTAATGCAATGTAAAGCTATGCAAACACTGATTAGTATGTGTGCAGTACTGATCAGGAGGTCTGTTTGTTTAGTACAGATGATGTTTTTCTCCCAGGTACTTTCAGTCTGTGGTTGGTTGGAAATGGGATGTTGGGACCTGTTGGTATAGAGGCCAGTTGTGTGTTTACTCAGCTGTCAGTGGGCAGTGTCAATACTACTCCAGTATCAGATACTTCCCAATCCATGTATTCTCTGGGATGTTGTTAGTGCATGAAATGGTCTTCAGACTGGTGTTGCCTCTCTCAGAATTGGAAGAGCTTGATCTTTGTCTCGGTGTATGTATTGACATATATTTTTTCATTCCCTCCACCCTTCTGTGAAATTGGTTCTGTTGATTGTCATGTTCTTGTTTGGATGTGTTCTCCTTATGTCTTTGTTGCTATTTTATGTCAGATATATGTTGCTGATTCCTAGTTTACAGCTTGTATTTTACTTAGAAAATATTTTATGCCAGGTGGTGGTGGCGTATTATGCCTTTAATTCCAGCACTTGGGAGGCAGAGGCAGGTAAATCTTTGTGAGTTCAAGGCCAGCCTGGTCTACACAGTGAGATCCAGGACAGCCAGAGCTACACAGAGACACCCTGTCTCGGAAAAAAAAAAAAATTACATATTTGGTTGGGGTGTGTGTGTGTGTGTAGATCAAAGGACAGCTTGCAGGAGTCTGTTCTGTCCTTCCACCATGTGGGACCTTGGGATTAACTCAGGTCATCAAGTTAGATAGCAAGGGCCTAACTCTCTGAGCCATTGTATTGACCCTTTTTTTACTTTAAAGTCTTGATTTACAAGAAAGAATTTGTCTTTCTTTTAGAATCTAGCTTTTTAAGGACAATTTTCCTTTTATTCATTTAGGAAGTCCTTCACTGACTATGTTCTTTGAGAAGTCATAGTCTACTTTCTAACATTGAATTGTTTTATTTGTTTGTTTTTGTTTTTTGTTTTTGTTTTGTTTTGTTTTTCGAGACAGGGTTTCTCTGTGTAGCTTTGGAGCCTGTCCTGGATCTCACTCTGTAGACCAGGCTGGGCTCGAATTCACAGAGATCCGTCTGCCTCTGCCTCCCGAGTGCTGGGATTAAAGGTGTGCACCACCACTGCCTGGCTGAAATTCTTTTATACATTTTTATTGCGTGTGTGTGTGCGCGCGCGCGCACTCAGGCCAGAGATCAGCTGTCTGGAGTCAGTCTCTCCTGTCATCTGTGGGTCCTGGAATTGAGCTCAGGGTGTCAGCCTTGCAGTGAGTGCCGTCTCCTGCTAAGCCAGCTTGCTGACCCAGGCTACTGAAGTTCTTAATTATGGATGGCATGAGGTCAGAGTCCCTTTTCTCTTCCTTTTCAGACACTTTCTGGTGCCACTTTGTCAGGCACCAGCATGCATAACCCTGTACCTTTTGTGTCGCCGTGGTCACCTGGTCTCCCCTGGGCCCGCACTCAGATGATGGCTCTTGAAGTCTCCTGTCTGTCAAGGCAGGACTCCTCACCTTTTGGAAATGTTTTGAAGTCTCCTTGTGTGTTCTTATCTGGTTTTGCTTGCACATAGGTTGTTTGGGGTTTTGGTTTGTTTTGTTCTTTGACAGACTTGCCATTGTTGCAAGCTTTCTGTCCTCTTTGTTAATACACTACAAGGTGTAATGGGGGATTGCAAGGTCGTTTGTGTGGGTGCTGTGCATTGCTTCCCTGTGGGGTACCATTATGAGTTCACATGACCACAGCCACAGAGCCTTTGAAAACCGTGCAGATTAGTATCCTGGAAGGGTATTGAATGTGTGTGTTGAGGTTTCTGCTGAGTGGCTTTCCAAAAGAATGATAGAAATAGCTTCTCAGGGCTAGAGAGACACACAGCAGTTAAGAGCACTGGCTACTTCCACAGGGTTCAGTTCCCAGCACTCATGGTGGCTCTCATCTGCCTGTGATTCTAGTTCCGGGAATCTAACACCCTCTTCTGGTCTCCACAGTTACCTGCACACATGTGGTAGACACATACAATCAGGAACACACCTGTAGAGAAAAATCAAAAAGAATATGCTGCTCTTTTTATTATATGGAAAAATATATCTCAGATGCTTTAACCACCTTTGGGCCTAAATATTTAGAAGTTAGGATTTTGTAAAGTAAGACCTTTTTAAATTTGAGTTTGAGATTGAATTTTTTTCATGCATCAGTCATTTGTGAGTTTTATGGTTTTTCACAAGCATTCTCGCCTTTAGCTCACCCTTTTTTTTTTTTTGCTACGTGAACCTTGGTGCCAAGTAGGTGACAGTTCACTGATGATTTGAGAAGAGCAGAATTTGAAATTTTTACTTTTAGTTTATATTAACCATATACAGAATAATTTGTTTCCTATCTTGTTAGCTGTGTGGGCTGCATTGTTCTGTATTGTATAATCTCACGAGCCTTGCTTGATGCTCATTTTTTTGGGAATGTAGTTGTTTTCGAGTGTGATGAAGCTGTAGGAATGATTTCCAAAGTCACACTGGGATGTCAAGCACTCATCGTTCTAACGTGTGTATTACTACATCTGCTGTTGTTGAGAAAGGCTTTCCTTGAGATCTGGTCCAGGTAGCGAGGGCAGGTGGTGCTCTCCTGACGGCAGATGTCAACAGAATATATGGCATATGGGGGGGGGCATAATAAGAAATGTGTTTTGTTTTTTGTCTGTGCAAAATGTACTGATAAACTTTCATTCTTATTACTATTTCAGTTTCTTTTCTGGAAAAATACGTTAATGAGATGATAATGTTCTGACTTTTTTTGAAGGTGAAGATTGTAAAAAACTGACGTCAGAAATACTTGCGGAGATAGAGACCTGTCTGAATGAAGTTAGAGAAGAAATTTTTTTTAAACTTCAGCCTAAGCTTAGATGCACATTAGGTAAGTAATTGTGTAGCTTGACTGATCCACTGTAGAAATATGTACGGCATAAGGAAATGCATTATTTTAGTACTAGTATGGGACCTTTTCGGGGCGAGTCTGGTAGTGGTAGTTTACTTAGGAGTCTACCGCTGGTTCCATGGCTGTTGTCTACACCTGTTAAGTATGCAGGCTGGGGTTCAGCTCTTGAGTTGTCAGAAACAGGTGAACACTAGGGCCAGCACTCCTGGCTACTTCCTCCAGCAGCTAATCCAGACTCCTGTCAAGTCTGGTAAAGAGTTGGTATATAGTTGGCTCTTCTCAACTTTGAGACTAAATCTCCAGCTGCATCATGTAAGACTGAATTGTGGTACTGTTTTGGTCAGGGATATGTTAGTATATCATGTACATGTAACCGGGATTGTTAGGGTCTTGGTCTGGGTCCTGGGAGCTCCAACAGATCAGGCTCAGCTACCAGTGCTCAACAGGCCATTTTGACAGGAAACGGTGAAAAGCCAAGTAAGGAGGTTTGTTCAGTATGGCCCACATCAGAAGAGGAACAAGTAAAGCAGGCCAGTGACCTTCAGGTCCTGATGGGAATTTTTTAGGTTTTATTTGAGGACAGGATGTGCTCCTGCCCATCACTGATCCACCCTTGTGTGGGCTTGAGTTTCTCCTGCAGGGTGAACTCTCTTCATGGGAGACAAGCTCCTGTCTGTCAGACACCAGAGCCTCAGCCTTCTCCTCCTCCCAGCACACGATTCCTGAGGGAATTCCAACTCTCTGGGACCGTGTTTCAGTGTTGTGATAGCAGAAGGGGGGTACAAGTGTCTAGGGCATCTTCAATCTGCCGTCTAGGCTCTCTTTCTCACTAATGAAGGAGCACAGGGGTGGATGTCTGCCTTAATGGGAGCAGTAAGTAAGTAAGTAGAAGGCAGGAGCAAGTGAGTCTCTGTCCAGGTCTCTCCAAGATCTGTAATGTTAGGGAAGGAAAACTGTTGTTTTTATCTCGGTTTGGTTTGGTTGGATTCTTTGAGGTGGGGTCTTACTAATTGCCCAGGCTTTCTTTGAACTCATGAATCGCTTTCCTGGACCTCTGAAGTAGCTGGACTTACACGTGTGCACTACCACACACTGTTAGTTTTTTTGAGAGAAATTTTTTTATTACCCTTTCATATTTGTATTAACTCCTTGTGTTTGTGTATATATACACTTTTGTGTGCATGCTTGTGTACACACACCTATGTGACAGATTGACATAAAATACTTGTCCACGTTTTTAAATATGTAGTAGAAGCCCAGGTATAGTGTCATGTGGAGGCACTTGGGAGCAGAGGCAGGTGAGTTCGAGGCCAGGCTGGTCTACATAATGAGTTGAGAACAGCCAGAATGACGCAGTAAGATCCTACCTCAAAATGAAAATAAAATAAAATATATATCTAATTTATATATATTAGAACATATGTTAGATGTGAAGATTTAATGCTGTTGTTGTGAGTTGTAAATTGTTTACCTTCTTAGTTAATATTTAGTTACAGCATAGTTGAAATTTAGTCTGGTGACTTAATCACAAATATGTACTAAATATCCACAACTCATACAGTTGCCATTTCTAAGAGGGTGATTTTTCTTTTTCTTTATAAAAAATATATTATTTTTGACTTACATTTTTATATAAAAATAGTAATGGCTGGGTATGGTGGTACATGTCTTTAATCCCAGCATTTGGGAAGCAGAGGCAGGCAGATCTCTGTCTACAAAGCCAGCATGGTTTACATAGTGAATTCTAGGACAGCCAGGGCTACATACTGAGGCCGTGTCTCAAAAAAAAAAAAAGGTAATGGGATTATATCACACAGACGACTGTTAAAACAGCCTTTGCAATTGCAGATGTTTGCAGCACATGCTTGGGTAATGAAACCTGTTGTCTACCTTCTGGTCCTTCCATCACAACAGTTGCTGGCCAAGTTTTGGGCAACTGTAGTTCCAGGCTAGGGAAGAGCAGGACCCTGAGAGCAGGCTTGGTCTAAGGAGGAGGCAGGAGGCAGTCTGCAGTTTGTCTCCTGGACCTCGGAAGCCCTGAGGATGAGAAGGAAACCACTGGAGTGGGGCTGTAAGAATGGGATCCCCTGTTAAACAGCCTCCTTCATCTCAAAGCTGGCACTTAGGGTTCCGGTTTTGTTTAGGGACAGCAGAATCCCACCATCTCTAGTCTAAAGTGGCAGGAGTTTAATTATAGTTAAAATAAGTGGGGAGGTTCAAAATTGATCCTTTACCCTTGTATATCAAATCTGTTCCACTGTAGAGTTGGTGGATCTGAATAGAGGTGGTATTTGAATGGTTATGACCAATTCTGATGAGATTCTCTAATGTTTTCACTGACTTTCAGTATTTGTAGCAAACCATTTCCATGGTTTTTGTTTTAATGTACAGGATTATAGCTCTGAGAAGGAAGGCAGTGTGGGTGTCATATGTTCTTAGGCTTTCATGACATTTACAAAATAAGAGACCAGCATGGGAGCTGAGTTGATGCTGGCTGTGTTTGGAGGGTTGTTCCACCTTCCTCTAGATCTACCGTGATGGACGGACCGCCAGGCAGGGCTCACACCTAGGTGCTGGAAACTTGCAGGCGGCTGTTGACCATTTGCCTTCCCTGTACGGTTGACAGTTGCAACTTCTGATCTCTCCTTTTCTCTTTTCTCTTCTGCAGGTGAGATGGAAAGTCCTGTGTTTGCATTTCCTGCACTCTTAAAACTAGACCCCCATGTGGAGAAGCTCTTTACATACTCTTTTTCTTGGAATTTTGAATGTTCCAGTTGTGGACACCAGTATCAAAACAGGTCAGTTTAGGGTTTTTAATGGATTCTTTCTGCTGAAATGGTTCGTAACAGCGTAATTTAAATAACACATTTTGCACCTATAGTGTACTCTGTCTTGGGACTTCCACCCTTGATACACCCTCCACCCCCAGACAAGGTTATAGGATAGCCCAGGCAGGACTTGCCGTGTAGCCCAGGTTAGTCAAGACTTGAGACTTTCTGCCTTGGGATCCAGAATGGTAGAGTAGAAGCTGTGTCACCCTGGCTTGGACCCCAGCACATCTCTTTTTTTCTTTTTCTAGGATAGGGTCTTGCTGAGTAGCTCAGGCTGACCTCAGATTTGCCACTTTCTTGCCTCAGCCTTCTGAGTTCTGCAAACAGAGGCATGGATCACAGCTGGCTTCCACATCTTAACTCTGCCCACTAAAGCTAAAGGAACAGTTTGCAACACAAGACTATACTACAGTTGGCTTGCTACTGTAAATCAGCTAAAAAAAAGAAAACCCCCAAATCCACGGCTTGAAGAATGGCTCAAAGGCGTCTTCTTAATTTCCTTAGTGGGAGTTAGAAAGAGATGAGAGTAGCATCCTTTACACCCTGGAAAGCCCTTAGCTGGGCTTCTGCTCAGAAGTCCTTGGAACTGTGTTTTGTTTACCCTTCTGTTAAAGATGAGGCTTTTGTTTGCTGTAGGCCTCTGTCATGGAGCTGCTCTTAGTGGATGGTAGCATCCAGCAGAGGTTACCTCTGTTTTCTGGCTCAGGAGAGCAGTCAGAGAGGGTAGGTACTTGTCTGACATGCCCCCTCTTGAGCAGACCAGGGAAGCTGCTAGCTGGCTATTAAAAGATGACCTACCAGCCGGGCATGGTAGCACACGCCCTTAAACCCAGTACTCAGGAGGCAGAGGCAGGTAGATCTCTGTGAGCTTGAGGTCAGCCTGGTCTCCAGAGTGAGTTCCAGGACAGCCAGGGATACACAGAGAAACCCTTTCTTAACACCCCCACCCCACCCCCCAAAAAAAGACAACCTGCTTTGTGGGTCATTCTTCATAATATTACAGTAGAGGTCAGTCCTTCCCACTGTAGCTCACCTACGAGCAAGCTTCAAAAGTTAGAAGGTAAAATGTGAGGAAATTGTTACACAGCTAGCCATGATCTCAAAAGGATGCTCTGGACAGTAGGAAACAGTCAGAAGAGAGGTGAGTCTGGAAGAATGCTGCAGGAGTTCACTTTTTTTTCCCCTCAAGACAGGGTTTCTGTGTGTAGTTTTGGTGCCTGTCCTGGAACTCGCTCTGTAGACCAGGATGGCCTTGAACTCACAGAGATCCTCCTGACTCTGCCTCCTGAGTGCTGGGATTAAAGGTGTGCGCTACCGCCGCCCGGCTCAGAGTGTACTTTTTTTTTCTTTTCGAGACAGGGTTTCTCTGTGTAGCTTTGTGCCTTTCCTGGAACTTGCTCTGTAGCCCAGGGGCCACCACCGCCCGGCTCAGAGTGAGTGTACTTTTTTTTTTTTTTTTTTTTGGTTTTTCGAGACAGGGTTTCTCTTGTAGCTTTGCGCCTTTCCTGGGACTCGCTTGGTAGCCCAGGCTGGCCTCGAACTCACAGAGATCCGCCTGGCTCTGCCTCCCGAGTGCTGGGATTAAAGGCGTGCGCCACCACCGCCCGGCTTTTTTTTTTTTTTTTTTTTTTTTTTTTTGGAAGTGTACTTTTTAATCAGTTGCTCTCAACTGCTAAGAAAGGGTGAAAATTCACACTGTGACTTGAAATATTTGTGTAAGCAAGCGAGTGTTCCATTCCTGGGTTTCCACTGATTTGTACAAATGGTCTGGTTTTCTCATAGTAACTCAGTGAGGAACTCATCGGCAGTAGACTCAGGAGGCTTCTGGAGTTGTTTCTTCCCTCCATGTGCTCACTGTGCCAAACTCCCTAATCACTACCTCTGCTTTTAATAATGTAAACAGAGCGGATGACTGAAATCAGCTTAATTACAGCTTTTCTAAAATTCACAGGTAGCACTTTGACAGCTTTTCATTGAGTGTGTTCTGTGTGCCAGGAGCTCACCTAGCCCCTGGGAGTGATTTTTGTTGTGGCCAGTTCAGATGACTAGTTGCTTAGGAAAGTAGTTCTGAACTCACTGGAGAGGGCTGGTGGCTCAGCAGTCAGTGCAAGCTTTTGGCGGATGGTCAGTGGGCTTGAACAGCGTTTTCACAGAGCTCAGAGAAAGCTCCAGGGGAAGCCACCAGCCACTTTGGTTTGCATCTGGTTTTTATTTCTTTAAAAGTAATTGTTAGCTGGGAGTGGTGGCACATGCCTTTAATCCCAGCACTCAGGAGGTAGAGGCAGGCAAATCTCTCTTGTGAGTTTTGGGCCAGCCTGGTCTACAAAATGGATGCCAGGACTGTTACACAGAGAAACCCTGTCTTGAAAAACCACACACACAAAAACAGTGATTGTTTAAGTTTCTTTAGAGTGTTCTTTCATTCTAAAAATAAAAGCAATTACGGAGTCAAAGCTAAGATGCAGTGGCATTTAGTCATTGTACGTGAGGTCACAAACACTCACTTGTACTTGCTCTGACAGATGCCCTCCAGCCAGTCCTTTCATGTGGTGCCTCTAGTCTTTGTGCCAGTGTAAGGCTTTGATTTGACTCAGTAGTTATTTCCTGGAGAGGCTAGAAACGGGTCTGTAGAGGCTGGTGGTCTGGGTGCAGACCCAGTTTGTCTGCCTCTCGTCTGTACAGAGGCTGGAGCACTTGCCGCTTGAGAGTTGGTTGGCAGGGGAGTGCCACGTTCTGTGCCTAATGGTCCACAGACTAAGTGCTCAGAAATGTCACATTAACATTAATGGAGACAAAATCCTTAGTACTAAATAAGAACTAGGGGTCTTTACTTAATCATATCTTAAAGAATGATGCACAGTCTTGGCATACAGGTCTGGGCATACAGAACAACCTGTATGTTGCTTTGCATTTAAAAGGTTAGCTTTTCTGCAAACCAATCAGTTGTTAACTGCCAGTGCTTTCTTTGCTCAGGTACCATATGCCAATATTATTTGTTATTTGGAGGAGAAAAGCTTATGTTTCTTTGGCAGTATGATACTTGTTTTAATAAAATATTTTTCTTAAAGTTGATGCAACTAGGATTCATTATACACAGTTGAAGATCATCTTGACTGTTGCTGTCAGGTATTCAAGCTAAGTGAATCCAGTGCTTGAACAACCTGTGTAGAAGCAGAAGTGTTCTACAAGGATGTTTTTCTAATAGGAAGAAAGTTAGGTTGTACGGATTTGAAAATAGCACCCTCTTGTTGGCAGGGATGGCTAGTCAGTTTGCACTGCATACACAAGTGTGACATTTGACTGCCTTAGAGAAGGGATGCTGACCAAGAGCCTGATGCTTCTTCCTCTTGGGGTCCCTAGCGGTGTTTAGAGACACTGGCTACTGCAGCTGGGGACTGATCCAGGAACATGATAAGTAGAGACCAGGAGTGACCCTAAACCTCCAATGTGCACAGTGGGGCCTCACAGGTCTTTCTCTGGAGTGAAGTGTCAATGGCATTGGTGCTGGGAAACTACCGTTCACCCCTCTGTGCTTCTCCTAGCTGAAAACAAGTCAGTGTGGAGTCTGCAGTCTCCAGCGTAGCTAGAGAGGGCAGGCCATCACTGCACTAATACATGGTGGGAAATGAAGCACGAGCGAGCAGCTGAACATGCTCAATTAATACAAATGAATTTAGCAAATGGGTTCAAGTTGTACCTGTTTTTGTAGGTGTTTGAAGAGTCTGGTCACCTTTACAAATGTTGTTCCTGAGTGGCACCCACTCAATGCTGCCCATTTTGGTCCGTGTAACAGTTGCCACAGTAAATCACAAATAAGAAAAATGGTGTTGGAAAGGTGAGTTTAAATTTACTTACAATTTTATTTACTTACAATTTTTAGGATGTAATGAAGATGGGTTTACATTTTTTATGTATTGGGAAGGGAATAGTGACGACAACCTACCTTTTGAAGTTTGAGTGAACACATCCTTAGGAACCGCCAAATGCTTATCATTTTAAAGAACTCTGGTAGACAAGTTATACCAGGTGGAGCACCACAATTGGGTGCTGTGGGGTGGTTGGCCCCTCTCTTATAGTGTGTGTGTGTGTGTGTGTGTGTGTGTGTGTGTGTGTGTGTGTGTGCGCGCGCGCGCGCGCGCGCGCACACACTTTGACTGTATTAAATTTTTTCCTCTTCTGTGAAATGCCTAGTCATTAGAGTTCTGGATTTTCTTGAATTTCAAGAACTAAGATATACAGAGTCATGCTAGTGCCTTGTGTGTCTATGTATACATATATGCATATAGTTTATTTTATTTTATGTGCATTGGTGCTTTGCCTGCATGTATCTCTGTGTGAGGTTGTCAGATCCTCTGGAACTGGAGTTACAGACAGGTGTGAGCTGCCATGTGGGTGCTGAGAATTGAACCTGGGTCCTCTGCAAGAGCAGCCAGTGCTCTTAACCACTCAGCCATCTCTCCAGCCTACCTTGTGTGTCTTAATGTCTGTCTTCTCCCAGATATCAGGCGGCTGATTCTTCATCGTCTTAGAAGCTTTTCACTGAGGTTGAGCAAGTGTTTTCATTGTATTTGCAAGCTGTTGGCTTTGTTCTAAGTGATTGCTTCCTTTGGTGGGTAGAGGCTAGGGAGGTGTTAGACATCAGCTCTTGGCAGTGAACAACCCCATCCGCTGAGGGGTGAGTGTTCTGGAGCCTTCCAGCTCAGGTTGGCTGCAGTAAAGGGTGAGCTGTAATCTGATGTAAGAAGCAACCAGTGACATTAACCTCTGCTGCCTTCAGAGCTGCAGCAGTTCCTCAGAGTATTCCTAAAGGGTTATTCTCACTGCATTACTAGATTCTCCGTGAACGTAGTAGTGCTGCGGCCTGCACTGAAGCCGCCGTCTGCCTGCCTCCCTCCCCTCTAGGCTTCCCCTTCAGCCCTGCAGCTCAGGACGCTGCTGCTGTGCAGTCTGCACTCCCACCTCAGCTGGTGGTGGCTTAGTGTGCTCTTGGTTTTGTTTTAGACGGCCTTGCTGGCGGCCCAGGGTAGGCTCAGAGTTGCCACCCTCTGCCTCCCTTGGCAAGTGCTGGAGTTAGCATCCACTGGTTCTGCTGTCTGTCTGCAGTGCTGTGGGGCTGGGGCTCCTGGGTCTGACATGGCCCCGTCTTTGCTCAAGTGTTTTCACGTCCTTCATTGTGAGTAAGTGCTTACCCAGTCTAAACCAGAACTGTGTTTGCACTATTATTGGTGGACACGTGTCCTTCCCTCAAGATGGTGTGCACAGCCGTGGAAGGTTTTGCTGTTTCGTTTGCTTTGTTCACTGGATGGTTTCAGTGTCGTGCAAATGCTTCAAGTCTGTGGGTCCTCGCCACACTGGAAACTTTGCTGCTGACTTCCATCCTCCTCTCCAGTTTCCCTTCTGTGGCTCTTCTCTGGGCCTGCTACATAGGAGTGCTCTCCAGACTCCTTCCCATCCCCGGGCCGGAGCCTGACCCTACACTCACGCATCTGTTGCATGTTAATTGTGGACAGTGCCTCTGTGTGGCACTCCTGTCACTGTCTCCTCCATTCTGCTATGCTAGGTAATGTTTCTCTACCCTGTCTCTGTCCCCCCACCCCACCCCACCCCGAGACAGCATTTCTCTGTGTAGTCCTGGCTGTCCTGGATCTCACTCTGTAGACCAGACTGGCCTCACACTCACAGAGATTCACCTGCCTCTGCCTCCCAAGGGCTGGGATTAAAGCTGTGTGTGCCCGCCACCGCGCCTTGCTCCCTGTCTATCTTCGAACTACTTGCTGGCTTCAGGATTGTCTCTGTCTTTGTCCTTGTTGACGGTTAGCTTATTTTCTTCTTCCCTACTCCTGACACTCAGCAGCTTCTGAGGAGGCAGAGTGAGGAGGAGGAGCAGCTGCCTTGCCTGGAAGTCTGTTGTGTGACCTGGGGACCCTGGGGACCAGGGCAGTAAGGGCAGCAGCGGTACACGCTGGCTGTTGTGGGTTCCCTGGGCATCTTGGTGTTCGTCATCACATCTGACGACCGCATCTGCTTTCTCTCCGGCTGGGGGCTGAGGAGTTACTCCTCTGGATTATGTTGTTTGATCTGCTAAGTGACTGCATTGCAGCATACACTTTTTAATTGTATAAATATGTTGCTTTTATTTACATAAAAGATTCGTGCTCTGATCAGCAAATGTTTCCATTACATACAATCATGTTTGAGTTTAAAATGTGTTTTAAATTCCAGTGGACTAGTTAATAAGCCAGATTTATAATTTGGACATTTTCTATTTTCTTTGAAGGTAAATTAAATTTTAAATGACAAGATATTTGTATAAGACTGTTTTGCTCCAAAATTAGTACAACTTGCTAGTATTTAATAGAACTTAGAAACAAATTTAACGCAGATTTTAGGGATGATAGGACATTCATCAGCTGAATGTGATGGCGCACACCTTTTATCCCAGCACCCAGGAGGCAGAGGCAGGCAGGCAGGTCTCGTGAGTTCAAGTCTGGTTTGGTCTACAAGTGAGTTCCAGACCAGCCAGCATAGATAGGTCGGTAGGTAGGTTGGTCAGTCAGTCCATCCGTCATGACACCCTAAACAAATAAATTGATCATGAGACTGTAATTCAGCTATATATCATTCTAAAATCTCATGTCAGTCCTCCCAGGGCCTAGTCTCAGATCACCCACATGTGTAATACATAGCCCTCGGGAATCGGGCGGTAAAACATGCCTGCTGAGTCCAGCTCCGCCACTTCTCTCTAATTGAGTTGTTTAAGAGGTCTAGCCTGAGTCTGATGGTGTGAGCACTTCCTGCCTGACTTACTGAAATGAGTGAGTTGTTTAGGAGGTCTAGCCTGGGTCTGACGGTGTGAGCACTGACTGCCTGACTTACTGAGATGAGCCTGAGGCTCTTGGCACCATCTCAGGAGGTCATGGTCCAGGCTGCTGTTTGAGAAGATTGTTATAGTTCAACTTCAGCTGGGGCACCTTTATTATTCTGCTTGTTTGTGGTGCTCTCCTGATGTCTGTTTTTTATTGTGTGTCCAGATTGTAGTTGTGTAGTCTAGGCTGGCCTTGGAACTTAGTCCTCTTGGCCTCAGACTTGAGCGCTGAGATAGTAGGTGAGTGCCGTCACCTCAGGCCCTTGCTGGTTGTTGTTTCGGTTGTTGGAGACAGGGGATGGGGTCTCTTGGCTGGTGAGACAGGGTTTGCCTTGTGGCTTAGGCTGACCTGGTTTGTGTATGTAGCTGGCCTCAGACTCAAGCCCTGACCTCCCTCCAGAGCTCTGGCACTGCGGCACAGCCACCGTGGCCCGAGAGTCTACTTCTTAACTGAATCTCTAGTGCTGGGCAGGAAATGCCTTCAGGCTCCTGAACCAGCTCCAGACAGCAGTCGTGTCCCTTGTGGGCCACTTGGGTTTGCTGAAGATGGTTGTCTTCTGACCGTTTGAGTTCCAGCTGATTTGACTCGGATGTTTTCTTGGCGTCTGAAAGATGGGGGGTGATACAACCCAAAGTGAACTATGGCTTAAAAATAATGTTTACAGACCTTTGTTTTTGCCTGAAACTGACATTACTGTAGTACAGATATGGAATTGCTAAATTTGCATTGTCTAAGATTTGAGTTATTAGAGCAGTTCTGATGAAAATTGACTTTGTGATCCAGCTCTTAGTATAAGATGTGACTGTCCTGGTGGGGAGGGATTGGTAGTCCTGCTGTCTTTAGGTGGCCAGGGGAATGTATCCTGAGGTTCATCCTTCCAAGAGAGGTTCATCTCTGTGGCCCAGATGCCGATGACTCTTTGTCTTCTATTGACTCTAGTTCCAGGGTTGGTGGTCCATTCTGTTTCCCATGGTTACAGTAGAGCTAAACTAACTGGCGCTCCTCAGATTTGAGCATCTTCTGTGGCTGACATCCTGGGTGGGCTCGGGTAGGAGAAGCCTGGAAATGAAGCAGGCAGGGCTCAGTTCCTGAGGGCCTGGCTGGGACAGGCTGGGGTTTGGAGTTGTAGGGGTGCTAGAGCCTAGAGATCCAGAAGCAGCCAGGAGTGGAGGACACACATGGCGCCGTGGTAACTTGTGCTGTTTTTAAAACAAACGCTGCCTGATGAAATGTCTGGTGGTGGAGGCCGCCATGACCTTGGACATGGTAAAGCACAGGGGTTGGACTTGTCTTCTAGAGCTTCCCTGATGACGGAGAGAAGAGCTGGGTGGGGGTGTACTCAGTGCTGCAGCCCACTCAGCGCCTGTGAGGCCCAGTGGTAACAGGACACTCGGAGGGTTCGCCCGCCTGTGTGGCTGAAGTGGAAGGGCGTCCTGTCAAGATTGTGACGTTGTTCAGCGTGCCCCTCTCCTTTAGGCCCTGGAGAACTGAGATACATGGTCAGCCTCTTTGCAGGGGGGCTTGCATAGATAGCTACTTTAGAATTTGTGTAGCTTGGCCATTGTCTTTTCCCCCTCTTTCTGCGTAATGACATTTCTGTCCTGCGTGATTTCAAAGCAGCTTCTGGGGCCTCTGCTTGTGTTCAGCTGGAGTGTGAATGTGGATTCGTCTTGGCTCTTTGACTCACTCACAGGCTACTGCTTCAGAAGCCTTAGAATGTATAAAAAGCAAGCAGTCTGGCAGGTGCTCTCACATGTATTGGGTCATTTACCCTTGTTCTCATATATATATGTTTATAAATAAATAATTTTTCCTAAGATGTTCATGTGCAGACGTAGAGGTTTTCTAGTATAGAGGTTTTAGGTAAGTAGCCTCAGAAGGTACTTGGAGTGCTAAGTGTCATACGTGTGAGGCTCAAGGAACCAAATACAAGACTTTAATATTGAAAAATTTTATTAGTAATAGAGAGTCTGAATCTATGGCCTGCCTGTCCAGCTGTGAGAATCTCTGTTTTACTATGGATCACTGAAAGACACATCCTTCATATCCTAACATTTGATAGTATGTATACTTCACTGGCACATTTTATGGTCAGCGACATCTTGGAATTGGTAAATTAAGTCAGATTTTTAAAACCAGCACAAGCCAGGGACAGTGGTAGTTGCACACCTTTAGTCCCAGCACTTGGGAGGCAGAGGCAGGTGGATCTTGGTAAGTTCGAGACCAACTTGGTCTACAGAGAGAGTTCCAGGACAGCCAGGGCTGTTACACAGAGAGACCCTGTCTGGAATACCAAAACAATACAAACACCACCAGGACAAAGAATGTGGTGATATGGATGGTTTGTAGGACTTTCAGGTTTTTCAGTTTCGAGGACTTAATTACCTCTAACAGCATAATTGATAGGGAGTGATTTACATGCCATTCCTTGTCAGTTTGAGTAATCTTACAGTTTGGACATTGATTCAAGTTCATTTTTTGCTGAATAAATTCTGATAAGGAAGTAGATTTGACATCTGTTTAAATACTAGGATTAACTATTAGGGTATCCACCATTTCTTAACCCAAGAGCTTTGTTACATCTACTTATTTGAGGCCCGTCTGTAGGTTTGTTTCCAGTTTGACATGTTTATAATAGTGAATTGTACTTTTGACATTTTGAGAATCTTATAGTTTGTAATAAATCAACGAGTGTATTTTATTTTCTTCTTCCTCCACTTAAGTACAAATTAAGTTTTTCTTAAGTACAAATTTGAATTTAACGGATCTCTTTACTTCCTGAGAAGAGGGAGAAATTGGTCAACTCAGTGTCTGAATATCTTAGACCTGAGATTTTTCACTAACTGCTTTTTCTTCTTAACAGAAGTGATTGATTTAGGCACCTTAAACCAGAGAAATCCTGAAGGCGCTGGGCTTCTGCCATCTGAGCTCCGAAGCACGGGGCTCTGAGCTTTGAGCTGCTGGGACAGCCAGTTTTGTCTAAGGGCCTTGTCAGTCTCACTGCATAGGCCCAGCTGCTGCCGGCGCCATTCCAAAGGGCTTAGTGTCCCATGCTTCTTAGAGCCGCCTCTCCTGGCTGATTCCGGCACACATGTGGAGGTGCTGGAGCAGAGTTAGTGCAGCCGGCCTCGTGCTACTGGACGGTCCTGAATGGCAGACACATGGCATGAAATTGGTTTGACTTGTGCCTCTTTTCCACAGAGCATCGCCCATATTCATGCTGCACTTCGTGGAGGGCTTACCTCGGAAGGATCTGCAGCACTATGCATTTCGTTTTGAAGGTAGTCTTTATCAAGTCACATCTGTGATACAGTACCAAGCAAATAACCATTTTATAACGTGGATTTTAGATACTGATGGTAAGTGTTGGAAGGTTTTATGATACTGAGCGTGGGAAATAGAGCCTCGTGGGTTTTGTTTTGTTGTAAAGACAGACTTCCCCTGGACTTTTTTTTTTTTTTTCTGTATTCTTATCTTTGTCTTGAATTCCTCTTCCCCTTCCTCTTTTTTTTTTTTTTTTTTAATTTTAAATGTGGTGTTTTGGAGTATCCTTTGTAACTCTATGCCATGGATCTGTAGGATGTACCTATTTACTTGTATTTCTTCCTTCATTGGTTGTGCATTGGTAAGTGTGTGGCTGTGCCAACATGTATCCACATTGTAGCACCACACAGAGTAGTCCTCCACCTCCACCCTTCCTCAGTTCCACTGCCTTCCTCCTAGGAGTCAGGCTCTTTCTAAAACGGTAAATAGCTTCTATTATACACATGGCAGCCTTTTCCAGTGCAGTGGTTTTGCCTAGTAATGTGAATTTAGTGTTCTTCCAAGTCTTTTCAAAGCTTGACACGTGTTTCTCAAATGACATCCCATTGTATCTGAATGCTGAAGCCTAGGGACTTTCACCACCTAAGGAGAAGACGTCTTGGGGCTGGGGAAATGGTTCAATTGGCAGATTCCTTGCCGTGCTACAGGAGTACCTAAGTGTGAGTCCCAAAACCCACATAACAAAATGCTGGGCACAGTGGTGTGTAGCATGAATTGTTAGACGGTCTTGTTAATAAAATCAAACCTGAGCCAGGTATTGGGGTGAATGCTGGAAGATAGAGAATCAGAACAAGCCACAGCCACCTCACCTCACCAGTTCCTCAGCTGATCCTGTTTCCTCAGACTGGAAGCTTCTGAGTCCTCATTCAAATGGATCTCAGCTGAACTGTTGCTCAGAAGCCTGAAAGCTTAACCAGCCAAATGCTTCTAGTTCCTGGTCTTCACGCCTTATATACCTTTCTGCTTTCTGCCATCACTCCCTGGGATTAAAGGCTCGCTTCTTGGGATTAAAGGCGTGAGTCACCATGCCTGGCTGTTTCCAATGTGGCCTTGAACTCACAGAGATCCAGAGGGATTTCTACCTCTGGAATGCTAGGATTAAAGGTGTGAGTGCCACCATTTTCTAGCCTCTGTATCTAGTTTCTGTTCTGTTCTTTGACCCCAGATAAGTTTATTAGGGTGCACAATATTTTGGGGAACACAATACCACCACAGTGGTGCACACTTACAATCCCAGAGCTGGAGAGGCAGATCCCTGCAGCTTGCTGGCCAGCCAGCCTAGCTCCTTAGCAAGTGAGAGACCCTTTCTTCAAAGTGAAGGTGGACAATGCCTAAGGAATGCCACCTGAGGTCGTCTTCTGGTCTATACCCTCCTAAACACACACATACAAAGAAAACCATCTTGATTGTTTCCATGTTTAGGCAGATATGAGTAACTGCTTAAATACCTACAATTTAGATACAGACTTTGCAGTCAGCTTGTATAAATACCCAGGAGTTTGGTTACTAGATCAAATGGCAGTTTTGTTTTGTGAGAAACGATTGTGCTGTCTTTTAAAGGGGCTAAATTTGCCATCTCCCATTCACACAAGCAGTGAAAGGGAATTGCGGTTGTCCCCAGCATTGCTGGCACTTGGCAGTGGTGGAGACTTTGTCGTTCCAGTAACTGTCTGTCTCTATGCATGCATGCATGTGTCCCCCCACTGTATTAATTAGGCAGAACTGTGGGGTTCTTTGTGACATTTGCCTGTATACAGCGTGCTTTGACTGTTTCTCCCTACCTATAACCCACACTCGCCTCTCCAGCTCTTGCTGATCATGTCCACTTCACTGATAGTATTTTAATCTTGTTTTAATTTTTCTCTTTGAGGGATTTAAAGGAAAAAAAATTATTGAGCCTTAGGCCTCTATTTGTTTAGTTACAACTGTGATGACTTAGAAATTGGCCGGTACACAAGCATCTAAATTGTCTGAAGCTCAGCCGCAGAAAGGACTTTCTCCTCTCTTAACCTCCCTGTTTCCTCTTTCTCAAAATTAGTTCTTTTTATTTTTTGTTTTTTTTTCCCCCCCAGACAGGGTTTCTCTGTGTAACAGCTCTGGCTGTCCTGGAACTCACTCTGTAGGCCAGGCTGGCCTTCTACTCAGAGATCCAGCTGCCTCTGTGTCCCAGAGGCTGGAATTAAAGATGTGCGCCACCACACCTGGGTCTTGAAGATTAGTTCTTAATGGGCCCTTTAGCTTGAGGGGAAGTGTGTTTTCTGTGTGTGCTGTGTGAGGATGTCTCCAAGCATGCTGTCCCACTGTGAGAGTGCTGTGGGCTGGGGCGTCCCCACTGCTGCAGCTGCATGCTGTCCCACTGAGAGAGAGTGCTGTGGGCTGGGATGTCCCCACTGCTGCAGCTGCATGCTGTCCCACTGAGAGAGAGTGCTGTGGGCTGGGGCGTCCCCACTGCTGCAGCTGCATGCTGTCCCACTGAGAGAGAGTGCTGTGGGCTGGGGCATCCCCACTGCTGCAGCTGCATGCTGTCCCACTGAGAGAGAGTGCTGTGGGCTGGGACGTCCCCACTGCTGCAGCTGCATGCTGTCCCACTGTGAGAGAGTGCTGTGGGCTGGGGCGTCCCCACTGCTGCAGCTGCATGCTGTCCCACTGAGAGAGAGTGCTGTGGGCTGGGGCGTCCCCACTGCTGCAGCTGCATGCTGTCCCACTGTGAGAGAGTGCTGTGGGCTGGGACATCCCCACTGCTGCAGCTGCATGCTGTCCCACTGAGAGAGAGTGCTGTGGGCTGGGATGTCCCCACTGCTGCAGCTGCATGCTGTCCCACTGAGAGAGAGTGCTGTGGGCTGGGGCGTCCCCACTGCTGCAGCTGCATGCTGTCCCACTGTGAGAGAGTGCTGTGGGCTGGGACATCCCCACTGCTGCAGCTGCATGCTGTCCCACTGTGAGAGAGTGCTGCAGCTGCATGCTGTCCCACTGAGAGAGAGTGCTGTGGGCTGGGATGTTCCCCACTGCTGCAGCTGCATGCTGTCCCACTGAGAGAGAGTGCTGTGGGCTGGGATGTCCCCACTGCTGCAGCTGCATGCTGTCCCACTGAGAGAGAGTGCTGTGGGCTGGGGCGTCCCCACTGCTGCAGCTGCATGCTGTCCCACTGAGAGAGAGTGCTGTGGGCTGGGGCGTCCCCACTGCTGCAGCTGCATGCTGTCCCACTGAGAGAGAGTGCTGTGGGCTGGGATGTCCCCACTGCTGCAGCTGTGATGTCTAAATGCTGTCACCACGTGTTAGAGTGCACGTGATACTTGGCTCCACGCTTTCTCAGGTCACCGCATCTGTCTGTAGATGGAGTGAGCTGTGTGTTTGTTGGTCACAATTCCCTTGCTAATTATTGAAAAGCTATTGTTCATCCAGACTTGTAGTTGTTAGCTTTTCTCAAATTACCCTGTGGCATAACTAAAATGTAAATAAATATGAGTGACTCCACCTCCCTGTAACACCCCCACCCCCACCCCCTGCTATCTTTCTTCTGTTTTCTTTCCTTTCCAGCCATGGTTTCTGTTTGCTTAATTTTTTTATTGTAGCAAAGTGGACATAATATAAAATTCTCTATTTCAAGCCGGGCGGTGGTGGCACACACCTTTAATCCCAGCACTCGGGAGGCAGAGCCAGGCGGATCTCTGTGAGTTGAGGCCAGCCTGGGCTACCAAGTGAGTTCCAGGAAAGGCACAAAGCTACATAGAGAAACCCTGTCTCGAAAAAACCAAAAAAAAAACCAAAAAACAAAAAAATCTCCATTTCAGTATTTTGCACTTATAAGGCTCATTGGCGTTAACCTCATATACAGTCCTACAGATCCATCTCCAGCACCCATGTCTGCAGCTCGCTCATCACTAAAACAAGCTATACTCACTAGACACCAGTTCCCCATCTTACCTACCCTGGCTGTTGTAGCTCTGGTCTACCTTGTGTCTCTGGGTACCTCGTGCAGGTGGAACCAGAGGATTTGCCTTTTTGTGTCTGGCTTACTTTATTTAGCACATTTTCAGGGTTTACCCTGTCACAATGTGCCAGATTTCCTCCTTTCTAAAGCTGAGTAACGGCCCCATTCATCTGTCTGGGGGCACTGATGGGCAGGCTCTTAGAGCCCAATGTCGCTTCTCTGGGGTGTGCACTCAGGTGCACTCTCTGAATGGCTGGATTATTTCTGTGCATTTTATAATCCCTCCAGCAATACACAGGGTTCCAGTTTTCTCACAGCCCTGCCAGCATTCATTAGCTCCCCTTAAAGAAAATAGCTATCTTTCTAAGGTGTCTTTTTTCCTTCTCCTTTAAGGGATAGTTTAATAGTTGCTTCCTTACTGCTGTTCTGTGTTTTAGTCTCCTTCCTATGTCCTCTACCGTACCACACCTACCACATCCCTGAAATTGTGCAAGTGGAAAGGACTGCCAGTGCCCAAGCTGCCATATGATGACCCCTGAGCCCGTTCCCTGTAGTGCTGCAGTCAGTGTTGATCCTTAGACTTGCTGTGTACATGGAGCAGCTTACTCTTTTGTGATGTTGAGTGTATTAGGCAGTTCGGAAGTTCAAGTGATTCCAGTGTGATTTAGTGTGTGTTTAATAAAGAGTGTAAACTGTCCAGCAGACCTCCCTGAATTTCCGATTTCTGCACTGTGTAGCCTGTAACTTCTGTGGTCAAATGGAAAGTAGCACCTGACAGAGTAGAGCCGAGGAGAAGGCTGTGCTTCACAGCGCTCCTCCTGTGGGTGCGGAGTGATGGAGCTGCGGGGAAGGGAGAATGGTGTCGGGGAGGGTCTCACCTGTGACTTTGTGTTTTATTTATTTCCCAGGGAGTTGGCTGGAGTGTGATGACTTAAAGGGTCCGTGTGCTAAAAGACACGGGACATGTGAGGTGCCGGCCTCAGAGATACACATTGTTGTTTGGGAAAGAAAGCTCCAGGTGCCGACTGAACCAGCCGCCTGCCTTCCACACACAAAGCCGAGAGCGCAGCACGGGTCAGGTGAGGAGCAGCCAGCTTCACCAGCACTGTGTTCTGTGGGTGGGACTGCCGCCTCAGAACCCTCAGTCGCCCACCCCACACACATGCCAGTTGCTCCTCAGACTTTTCCAGAAGTCCAAGCTGTAGCTCCTGGCGATAGTGTACTTCCGGGAACAAAAGGCATGCTCGAAACTGCCTCTGTTTCTCAGAGTGACTCCAGAGATGGCCTGTTAGAAGACAAGCCTGTGGCGGAGAGTGCAGGACTGGGCAGAGCACTTCCATGGCCGCCACGAGACTCGCTGATGACTTCCCTACTGTCTAGCCCCGGTGAAGGAAAGCTAGTCAGCCTGCCAGTTGTGAGCACAGCCCCGCAGGCAGCAGGAGTCCCGCAGGCAGCAGGATCCCCGCAGGCAGCAGGAGACACTGTAGTTCCTAAACCCGTGACTGATGCCCCTGTTCCTATTCCTGCTCAGGAACTGAAGTCCATGGCAGCTGAGAAGGACACTCAGATACAGCTGCTGCCACTTACAGCTGAGAGGCTAAAACCCGCACAACCTGGTAAACCTCGGGCATCTGATCTGAGAAAGAGAGACATTGCAGCATCTTCTAATGTGGGAACAGCCAGGTCACCACAGAATCAGCCTCGGAAAGATAATCAGAAGAAAGCTTTCGTGGGAAGCTGGGTGAAAGGGCTGTTGAGCAGGGGTGGTGCGTTCATGCCGCCCTGTGTTTTGGCTCAGAATAGAGCAGTGACTGACCTGCAGCCCTCCGTTAAAGGAGCCAATAATTATGATGGCTTTAAGACGAAAAATATAAACCGGAAGGCTAAGAGGACGTCCAGGAGGGCGGCTAAGCACGTGGACGAGCCGTCTCCAGGCAGCAGCTCTCCACCCTCAGGTAGTACAGCTGCTGTGTCCCATGCTGGTGGGACGGCCTCGTCACCCCCGTTGAAGGGGCAGGAAAGCTCACGTGCAGCCCCCCTCACCCACAGTTCCCATGGCAGTGAAAGCGCCATCTCTCCAGCAAGCTGTGGAGGTACAGCTGAAGATCAGGTTCATAAGCTTCGGCTCAAACTTCTTAAAAAATTAAAGGCAAAAAAGAAGAAACTAGCTGCTCTCATGTCTTCCCCGAACCGTGGGACATCTGTAAGTGACCATTCAGAGCCAGTGTCCCAATGTGGGTCTCCAAACGACTGTGAGTCCATAGAAGATCTGTTAAATGAGTTGCAGAATCAAATTGACCTGGCAGACAGCAATTCTGGGTGTGCCACTGCTCCTGGTGGTGCCTCATGTAACGGCCAGAGTCAGGAGGAGATTTTAGCAGAATTGCTGTCGCCTACGGCCCTGTCAGAGCCCTCAGCAAGTGTGGAGCCCGACTGGAGGTCCTTGGAGATGGGGGACAGCACACTAGCACCTGATGAATTCAGTGCTGTTTCCCAGAACACCTACCTGAGACAGGACCACAACTACTGCAGCCCTGAGAAAAACCAGTGTGGAGCCGAGCTTCCTTCACTCCCAGACAGTGCCTGTATAAGAACCTTGAACTTGGGGAGCCCCATGAAGACTGATATTTTTGATGATTTTTTTCCTACTTCAGCATTGAATTCTTTAACAAATGACACATTAGATCTACCTCATTTTGATGAATATCTGTTTGAGAATTGCTGAGTTGTTGTTAACGTTTTAGTTTAACACTGACCACTACTGCAAGAGGACATGACTTATGGGTAGTGTTGGCTGACATGCACGCCCTTGTGTTCTAGCCTCGGGGAAGGTGTAAGCTCCTGGGCTCTCCCTTTGGTTCTTGTGAAGCGTGGGACCTGCTGCAAATTAAAACCCTTGTTTTTGTCAGTTTCGTTTTGTGAGTACAGAGTGGCAGATTGTACATTTGGCTGCATTAAATTTCCAGATTTTAAGATGGATGTTGGGGCCTGGAGAGACGACTCGGGTGGTAAAGCCCTTGCTCTGTAGGCATGACGGACTGGGTTCGGTTCCCAGCACTGTAAAAAGCCAGACCTGGCTTTGCACACCTGTTGTCACAGGTCTGAGAATCCCAGGAGCTGGCCAGCCAGTCCAGCCAGAGCGGTGAGCTCCAGCTGCAGTGAAGACTCCATCTCAAGGAATGAGGTGGGGTGGCCTGACATTGGCCTCTGGCCTCTAGACCACGCACCTGTATCCACACAAGCATGCACACACAGAAATAAAATGCCTTTTGAAAACATGGGTGTTTGGTTCAGGAAAACCCAAGTTCACACAGACAAGTTGTTGAATGCACGTGTGAGTGCCTTGACAGTGGCTTCCGATCACCCCAAGCCTGCTGCTTCTGCTGGGACCCTCAGTGCCACCCATCTTCTGTCCTCTCCTCACAGAGGGTGGCAGGAAGCCCCGTCATTAGAACTTGGAGCAACGTTAAGTGAGCAGTATGATGGGTTACAGGAAATAGTAGTCTATGGTGTGCTTAAGGTGTAGGTTGTCGTAAATACCGTCTTTCTTCCCAGTGCAGTTTCTGTGCCTCCTGGGGCACCCCCTAATCTTACTGCTTTGAAGAGTAGTAGTGCTTACAAGCTAAATTCTGTTCATGTGAGGTGTTAATTCATTCAAAACTCAGCCTTCCCATGAGTGAGGTACAGATCAGCGGAGCATGCCTGTTAAGTTAGACGGATCAAGTTAGAAGTATTGGACTAGTCAACCTCAGTTTCCAGATGAAGTTGGTTGTTCAAAAGCAGCTCTTGGTGGTGGTGGCACACACGTTTAATCCCACCACTCAGGAGGTAGAGACAGGTGGATCTCTGTGAGTTCAAAACCAGCCTGGTCTACAGAGTGAGTTCCAGAACAGCCAGGGCTCCACAGTGAAGAAACCCTGTCTCAAAAAACTCAAAAAACAAAGCATCCCTGGTGATCTGAGTAAAGCTTGAGTTTTTAGGGTGGCTGGCAGTCAGCATTTGGCCAAGGCACTGGGTTTAATCGTTTAACCCCATATGTACTTTTCTGCTTCTATAAATAATGCATGGTCTAAGGAAAGTGTTCTGTGGATTTTGTATTAGGGCAGGGTACACCTGTGGGTAACATTCATGTGTTTGTGGATCCCCAAAGTTGACTTGAGGGTATTTCTCTGTCACTCTCCACTTTTTAACGAGGCAGGGTCTGTCACGCAACTTGCTACTTCCTGGTTCTGACTGTTGTAGACTGTTGTAGCTAGCCAACCTGTGTGTGTGTGTGTGTGTGTGTGTGTATCAACACTTTACCTGTTGAACCTTCTCCCAGGGCTGGAAAAACTTGTTTTTTTGAAATAGCGTCTCATGTAGCCCAGGTTGGCCTTGAACTCATTGTATCCAAAACTGACCTGGAACTACTACCGTTCCTCTGATCCCTCTACATTCCGAGTTCGGGGTTTCAGACTGGAGCCATCACGCCTGGCTAAGTAACTTCTGAATAACTGCCCATTATTGAAAATGATGATGAGGGTAGCGTTGGGGAAGGTTGTGGGACTCGGGAGGTAGCACCTTGGTGGAGGAAGTGCATCTCTGCACTGAGCCCGGGCTTTTAGAGCCCGGCAGCATTTCCGGCCAACTCGGCTTCCTAACTGCGGGCAGCCTGACCACTGCCTCACTCCTCTGCTTCCAGGCTTGCCTGCCGTGTTGGCTGCATACCCTCCCACTAGGAGCCAAAATAAATCTATCCTTAAGTTGGCATTTGTAGGTGTGCACACAGTTAGCTGTAACTCCAGCTTCAAAGGATCCAGCATCCTCTTCTGGCCTCTGTGGGCACTGGACTCACTGGCACATACCCGTCGCCCTACCTGTAGGAAGCACGGATGCCCTTGTGCTCACAGATAAGCACTAGGGAAACCAGGAATGTTGGACATGCTCCTCAAAGGGAAATACGTATAACCTGTTTTCCAACCAGAAAGCTGCAGTAGTGGTGGGGTGCTGTCTGTGTGGCCAGGCCACCCCTGGCTCCCCCAGACCCTTAGCACAGCATTGTTTTATCTTGAGCCTGCATCCTTAATCTGTAGGTCCATCTCTGTGGAAGACGTCACTTGTGCTTGACAAGAGTTTGATGCAGGCATGTCTTAAGCTTTGTTGTGCACATGGGATTGAGTTCATTATCACTAGGAAACTTTTTTTTCCCCCAAATTGTGCTGCGCTTAAATATGCCTAAACTACCCAGTGTCAGATCATCACTGGCTACTCAGTCATGTGGGACCGAATTTCCTTCTGGCCTCCCCTGGATCAACACTCTGCTTGCAGAGACCACACACACACACACACACACACACACACCCCACTTAAAAAAAAAACCACCTAACTAAAGAGTGGAAGCTGGCGCAGTTCCAGTGTGTAGTGTCATTGAAGGAAGCCAGAAAGCAAGGGATGCAAATGAGTATCTGCCGATGTAAATCTCCACAGAAGTCCCTCTGAAAGGGTCACTGTTAAAGCCCTTTCCATCCAGTCACTCCGTACTGTAACAAGGCACACTGTTCAACCCCCAAGACAGCTCTTAGTGTCCCAAACCTTTTATTAACAGTTGTAGTTGAAAAAAAAAAAAAAAAAGATCAACTGGCTTTTTATTCTGTTCAGATTTTTGTGTTGCCCTAAAATCCTTCATCTTAGTTGTTTTCCAGACCTAAAGGAAGGACGGGGACACTAAGTCCCTGGGGAGGGAGGTGGCCTCCCCAGCACCTAGCTTACCCTGTCCTGAGAGTCTGCAAACCGCAGTGCTACTGATAACAAAACTGTTCTCCCAGATATCTCTGTGTCAAGGACGATACTGAACCAGGCCTGCTTTGGACTGGAGTGTTCACAGCCTTGGGTTCACTCCCGTTTGCTCTCCTCTCAGTCCTGAGTAATAATACACCCCAGAAAACGGCTTTACCATCCCATTTACAGAGGTGGCTCCTGAACAATCAGCAAAGTAGCTCATAAAAAAAAATTTAATCTTCGTCATGACATGTGGATATAAATACATCATCTGAGTGATGTAATAGCCACAGACTCATACATAGTCGTAAAGAGACTTTAGGGCAGCTCCCTGGAGCCCACCCCAAGTCTTAAGGGGCACGAGCTACCCTGTTGCCTTTCTGTCCAGAGCCGTAATCAACTTAACTGTGCCTCAGTGACTCATCGGACATTCCTTGGTGTGTAGTCAAGGATCCAGCGTTTCAGAGTGATACATCTCCGGTGAAGCTGTGGCCACGTGGAGGCATCGACACTTTCGGAGTTGACATGCCTGTGGCCTTTGTTAGAACTCTGAGTACAAATTCAATAACTAAAAGCCAAGACTCCACTCAAGCTTTGGAGGCTAAGAAGCATGTTTCAGAAGTCTGTGGATCCCGTGGACGTCAACACAAAATTCCATCACAATGTGTTTGGGGAAAGTCCTTAGCTTCCCATTTGGAAGTTTCTCAGGGCTCCCCAAACCCTCTGGTAGTCTCTCAGGAAGATTGACTTTAATAAATGAAGGTTTTCAGAGGAAAATGAGTTTAAAAGGGAGCAGGCCTGGGGAGTACAGCTGAGTTGGTAGAACGGTTGCCTGGCATGCACACAGCCCGGGTTCGGTCCTAGGTGGTGGCGGCCTGGGCAGCAGGAAGCACTCTCAGGAAGAACAAAGTGAGGCCTGGAGGAGGCCACACCCGTACTCTGAGTGTGTCTTAGTTTCTTCCCAACCGTCTCCTTCCTCCTGACCCTTGTGTTTAAACTGTCTTTAGAGAAAAAGACCCTGGAATTAGGTTTTGAGTTTTAGAAGAACTTCATAACCAAGCTTTGTGGTGCACCCCTGTAACCTCAGTGCTCAGGAAGTGGAGGCAGGAGGATCGAGATTATCAATTACCGAGTGAGTTCAAATTTTTCCTAAGCTTTTTTGGTTTGGTTTGGTTTCTGAGACAGGGTTTCTCTGTGTAACAGTCCTAGCTGTCCTGGAACTCATTCTGTAGATTAGGCTGGCCTCGAACTCACAGAGATCCGCCTGCCTCTGCCTCCCGAGTGCTGGGATTAAAGGCGTGCGCCACCAAGAGAACTCCATGATGGAAAATTAGACAAAACTAAAATGAACTCAACATGGACAATTGACAATTTTTCATATATTTAGGTTTCTCAGCGACTTGGGAAGATCACTGTAGTCCAGGGTATGAGAACAACCAGAGCAACACCTCCATACCAAGTCTAAGACAAATGAACATTCCCCACCCCCACTGCACTTGCCCCGATTCTGAATGTCTCCCACAGATGTCTGCATCCACCCGCGAATGCTGTAATGCAGGCCCTACCCTGGCCATTCACTCCTGTGTCAGCATCCAGGAAGACGCATCACATCCATTTTTTTAAAGTACTCTACCGAGCCCTGAACTGCCTCCCCCCCCCCCCCCCCCCCCCCGGGCATGCCATTGCCTCTCAGCCATTCCCTGACCTCTTGTTTCTTGGCATTATGGCCAAGCTAGCCACATGACCTGTTTTACCTTGTTCCCAATGCAGAGACCTCTGGCAGTTAGCCCTGACTTCACTCTGGGAAGTGCAGCCTCATGCTGGGGTCTCCAGGGCCTGCCCTACAGCCGAGGGAAGGACATTTGTCCCATGTGTGTACTTGTCTTCACCCTCCACCTGCTCACTTGCTTGGAGTTTTCCAGTCTTAAATGCTCCTCCTGTTTGATCTGGGAGACTTGTTTCACGTCCATCGGGAGGACACAGCTCCAGCCATGTTGACTGCCTACTTTACAGCCTGGAAATGGTCTTCTGTGGGCCTCATGCTCCCTACCCATCACTTGCAGTTTTGTCCTTCTCCATTACCCAGCTGTGAGAAAGCAGGATTCCTTCTGTACTGATCAGGTGCCGAGCGACAGGCCTGTGTTCCATGGACAGTGGGAATGAAGCTTTGATGTGTGCCCTCCGTGAGTTCATACTCCAGGGCTAGCCACAAGCAGCTTGCTAGTTTCAGGGTGGTCTTGCTGTTCACAGAAGGAGATGGCTGGGCTGGTAAACTGAGGTAAATGGGGTCAAGTTGAGAAGGGCACATCAGGAAAGGGGCTTGGGGGCTGGGAGGCAGCAGGACCCTGGAAGAAACCTGTAGACGGTGCGTGTAAGCTGGGAAAATTTCATGGAGGAACACAGGACAAAGCCCGGTGTTCAGCTCAAGCTTCATTGGGACGAAGTCCATGAGCCTTAAAAGGTCATCACAATAGAAGGCAGGCCCCACCCTACGGAGCTTGTAGCCTCTGGTAATTGTGTTCAGTTTCAAGATGGAAGCCCCGCTTTCTAAGCCCTTCCTAATTCTAGAAATAGCAGACATTATGCTAGGTAAGATTTACAGTATAAGCCAGGCAGTGGTGGCGCCCACCTTTGATCCTGCAGAGGCGGGCAGATCTCTGTGAGTTCGAGGCCAGCCTGGTCTACAGAGTTAGTTCCAGGACACCCAGGGCTGTTACACAGAGAAACTCTGTCTCAAAAACAAACAAACAAACAAACCAAAATCCAAACAAACAAAATGATTTATAGTGTAGACACATCATTTGACTCAACTCACTAACTCACTGTTACATCTACTATAAGGCACATACCAGTGGATGGTGTGGGGTCTTCATACCTTGTATTTTGGGGATTTCAGGAAGGCTTCAACCTAAGAACATCTTGGGAAATTTCCTGTTACTCTGCCTAGCAGCCCAACCTCCTTTAAGATTTCTTTTTTTTTTTTTTTTTTTGGACAGGGTTCCTCTGTGTAGCCTTGGCTGTTCTCGAACTCACAGAGCCCCACCTGTGTCTGCCTCCTGAGTTCTAGGATTAAAGGCATGTGCCATCATGGCCTTTAGGATTTTTTAAGTCAACAGTTATTTGGTGGAAGCATCTGCAAAGAGACACCTCAGGGTCTCAGGTAACTGTCCCTTCTAGCCCAGTGGTTTTCAACCTTCCTAATGCTTGTGATCCTTTAATACAGTTCCTCATGTTGTAACGACCCCCAACCAAAAAATTATTTCGTCGTCACTTCATAACGGTAATTCTGTTACTGTTATGAATTGCAATGTAAATAAATATCTGATCTACAACCCCTAAAGGGGCGCGACCCACGCATTGAGAGGAGAGCCATACTCTAGACTCTAGATCTCTTAATTCTGTGGTGAAGATGTAGGTCCCAGAGACAAGGCCCTTACTTCACTACCTCAGTCTTGGAAGAAAAGTTTGTTATTATAGGAGCTGACTTCTCGTTTTTATGAGAAGTCTTCAGTCAAAAACCACAAGACGTCCTCTGTGGTACTAAAGGTGAAAATGTGCTGTTCGGAACTGTTTATATTTTTTTGAGCTAAGGACTCTGTATGTATCCCCGGCTGTCCTGGAACTCGCTCTGTAGACCAGGCTGACCTCAAACCCACAGAGGTCCACCTGCCTCTGCCTCCCGAGTGCTGGGATTAAAGGGATGCGCCACCATGCCTGGCTCTCTCTTAGAACTTTTTACCAGGAACCCGTACAATTCCTGTTTTTGCCAGCAGTCTAAGGTTAAACATAATGTATTTTCCTAGATTCAAAGCCATTGTCCAAAAGTTGGATGCCCCTTAGCTACATTCGGCATGGCATGCTCTCCCAGACTCTGCATACAGTCATCTCCTGCTCCTCCGTTTGGAAGTAGCTGCGACTGTACAGAGCAAACTGCATTTGCTATTCGGTTTCACGGTGGGTTTTTTTTTTTCCTTTCCTCTGAGCCACACGGGTGGTGTTATACGTTCCCTATTCCTGGGTGGTCTGAGTTGCTGGTTTCCAGTGCAAACGCAGCTGTTCGTGAGCAGATGTGGACCAAGCTCCAGAAACACACTTGCATATATATCCTCTCCAAAAAGGGTGGAGACAGGACTGCCGCCGCGTGAGTGAGCCTTGGGCAGGCACGTAGTTGCTGTGTATCCCAGAACGGTGGAAGCATTTCTAAAAAACGTTTTGGGAAAGAAAAGAAGCGCTGCCGTCCCTGGGTGGGCTCGAACCACCAACCTTTCGGTTAACAGCCGAACGCGCTAACCGATTGCGCCACAGAGACCCAGCTGCTCGAGCGGCCGTGCGCTGTGTACACATTGCCGCGGCCGGCCTGGGCGTCGCCGCCCTGGACTCCCGGGAGGCGCCGGGGCCTGCAGAGCCCTGCGGGCTGAGGCTGCGCGAGGGCGGGGGAGGGGCGGAGCCTGGGCTCCGGGAGGGCGGGGCGGGGGCGGAGCCTCGGCCCGGGAGAGCCGGGCGGGGCGGGGCCTCGGCCCCGGGAGGGCGGGGCGGGGCGGGGCGGGCTCGCAGCCTCGGCCTGGGCCGGCTCCCCAGCCCCGCCCACCTTGGCGTGCTCTCACCCACTCTCACCGTGAGAGCAAACAAGAAGCACTTCCCCAGGCCTGTGAGCTCTGTGATCTGTGGGCCGGCCGTAGGTATTTTGCATTTTATCCGTTTAACAAACAAACAACAAGTAAGTTTTGGTCGTGGTGGTTGGTTTTAGTCACCTCCCGAGAACGATTTTACACCCGAGCCTCCTTTGAGCACGCGTGGCTTAGGGGGTCAGCAGAAGGAGATTTACGGCAATTAAAATGCTCCTTTAAATAGTCACTGGTGGCCGGGCCTTCCCCAGGCTTCTAAATTTAACCCACTGACACCAGGCGGCCTCGGGAGGGTTGGGGTAGGCAGCATGCGCCCACCCTGAGCAGGAGGAGGAGGAAGGAGCTGCCTGTAATAATTCTCCGGGTCTGTCAGACCTCTCCCTCCCCCAGCACCCCACAGACTCAGGGGACAACTCCCCAGGTCTTTAAGCTTCCACATCCTTCCTCCTCCTTCCTTCCTTCCTTCCTTCCTTCCTTCCTTCCTTCCTTCCTTCCTTCCTTCCTTCCTTCCTCCCTTCCTCCCTCCCTCCCTCCCTTCCTTCCTTCCTTCCTTCCTTCCTCCTCCTCCCTCATCCTCCCCCTCCTCCCCCTCCTCCTCCCCCTCTTTCTCCTCCTCCTCTGCTTGGCTCTTCCCATTTACCGCTCTCCTTTTCGTACCATTTGAACTGTATTTTACAGATTTATTTTAATTATGCATCTGGGTGATGGTATGTGTTATGTGAGTGCGGTGCCCTGAGATCCCCTAGGAGCCGGTCCACGTGGTGCTGGGAACTGAACCCCTGAACTCTGCGAGCCATCTCTGCAGCTCCATCTGAACCATTGTAATAGAGCATGCGGTTCAACTGGCATTAGGTACATTTATATGCAACAACACCCCCATCCCTCTTCTTTTCCCGGTAAGCCTCGTCCTGCCTTTATTACTTGAACTATTTTTAAGTGCTCACCTAGGTGGAGTTATCCAGTCTGGAAGGGCTGGTGTGATGTCCTCGTGACTTACCCCTACTGTAGCTCTAACCGCGACTTCCCGCCTGAAGTCGTCCACAGCACACTTGGTTGGTCGTTCCGCTCTCCATGGCTGCCTTCTAGGAGCGCGGCTCACCTGTTGGAGGCCCTGCTTTTGGTTTTTGGGGACACATCTAGAAGCGGAATCTTTGGGTCTACCTGGCTGTATATTCTCACCAAGAACTCACAAGCTTCCAATTTCTCCGCATTTTAAAAACTAGTAACTATCCTAATGGATGTGTTTTACGTTTCCCTACTGTTAGTACCGTGTCTTTTCTGGATCCTTCTTTTGAACTGTAGAATCTTTTATTTTCCTTCCGTGTGCTTCCACCCACTGAGAGCCAGCTCTGCTTCAGCGAGGAGGTGGCTGGGCTACTGGGGTTCAGCACCTGCTGTAAACAAGAGGAGAGCAGGGGCTGGGGAGATGGCTCAGTGGTTAGGAACACTGGCTGCTCCTCCAGAGGACTGGGGCTCAGTTCCCAGCTCCCACACAGCAGCTCACAGCCACCTGTAACTCCAGTTCTGGGGGATCTGGTGCCCTCTCCTGGCGCCTGTGAGCCCTGCACATACCCGGTGCACAGACACAGTAAAATAAAAACAGCCGGGAAAACAAAAGAGAAGGTCTTTGCCAGGCTGGGCCTGTGTGTGCCAAAGGGGAGATGTCTCAGTCTCCACCTAAAGAGCCAGGTTCTTGTGTGTTGGGTGATGTTTGGAGCCAAGTGTCTTTATTTTGGCCCTTCAGAAATACATGTGTGGGTGGAACTTGTGATGGATGGTTGTGTGTGAAAGAGAACCAATGGTCTTTACCTTGAAAATATTGAATAATTTTAAAAGTTACCTTAAAATTATACCAATTTAATGAAGAATTTGCCTGTCCCTTCCCCAACCCCACTTCCTTCTGTCCCTGGTCCAGGGTTGAGCTAGGAAAATGGGGAAAGCTAAGAAGTGAGCAAAAGGTAGAAGCCTTAGCTTCGATTGTACTTGGATTTCTAGTGGTTAAAAGGGAGGCTGTCTGCTGCTATTAAAAAGGGGGGCTGGGGAGAGCTCCTTCTATACGTGCTTGCCTGAGCAGACCTGAGGAGCTGGCTTTGATCCCCGGAACCCAGGGAATAAATAAACAAAAACAGATAACTAAGTATCCAGGTATGGTGGCATGTGCTTGCAGTCCTAGTATTTCTAATTTCGGCACTCAGGAAGTGGAGACAGGTGGATCTCTGGGGTTCCCTGGGCAGCCAGCCTCATCCATTCGTGAAGCCCCAGGCCAGTGAGAAAGCCTGCCTCCAAAAACAAAACAAAACAAAACAACAACAACAAACAAAACAAAACAGACAGACAAACAAAACCAATGTGTATGGCACTTGGGAACTTGCACCTGAAGTAGTCCTCTGGTCTCCACGTGTGTGTGTGTGTGTGTGTGTGTGTGTGTGTGTGTGTGTGTGTGTGTGTACCCACACCCACACACCCCCACTCCTGCATGTGCACCTGTACACACACACACACACACACACACACACACACACACACACAAGGCAATCAAAAGGTTATAGCACGAGTAGCGTTTCAGTGGAGAAAACAAAGGGTACAGAGTAGTAGAAGAAGGAGATAGAAGGCTCACTTTTAGTCACAGCCTGTGAGTCTGGCCATGTCCAGGCCATTGTCATGTCATACATGCACATACACCTCACGTGTTACTACCAGGGTAGGGGTCCCCATTGAGAGACATGACGTATGTGCTTGTTTGTATCTGCTTTCTAATATTATCATAAAAACATACGGTTTTGTGAACAGGAGACTATAACCATAAAAGTCTTAATTAAAAATGTTGAACACTGGCCGGGCAGTGGTGGCGCACGCCTTTAATCCCAGCACTCGGGAGGCAGAGGCAGGCGGATCTCTGTGAGTTCGAGGCCAGCCTGGTCTACAGAGCGAGATCCAGGAAAGGCGCAAAGCTACACAGAGAAACCCTGTCTCGAAAAACCAAAAAAAAAAAAAAAAAAAAGTTGAACACAAATCTCTCTGCCCTCCAAGCCCATGCCCTTCCAAATACCCAAGGCAGCCCTCCTTGGCTCTCACTGCCCAGACTTGGCACATGGGGTTGTTGTTGGGGAATTTCTCTCTTTTGGGGGGGGAGTGCGCCACCCAGCTCCTAAATAAATCACACACACAGGCTTATTCTTAATTATCAATACCCGGCCTTAGCTTGGCTTGTTTCTTGCCAGCTTTCCTTAACTTATCCTGTCTATCTTTTCCCTCTGGGCTGTTCCCATTCTCTTACTTCTGTGAACCTGTGGGAGAGTCAGACTTTGGCTAACCAGCAACAGAGAAAAAGAACAAGCTGTTGGAGTGGGCTGAGGTCTGCCGGCGTGAGGATGGTGTACGTATCACATTTCCCTCGTGGTGTAAGATAACAGATCAGTGGTCAGTTTGTCGTTGGCCTTATCTTGAACCTGGTGGGGAATGCGATAAGGGGACAAAGGACAGACACATTTTATAGATTTTTGACTGGGGAAGGGATAGCCACGTGTTGTAGATTAAGGACAGGAAAGCCCCTACCTCTCATTCCCATGATCTCTTTCAGCAGCGGCTTCCTCTCACCATGCTGTGTAAGCAGACTGCTTCTCCCAGAACCATCTTGGCATGGCATTTTATCATTTTTATTGATTTTTCTTAATTTAATACACCCATAATGTGTATCTTCCATTTGAAAAAAAAAAACAATTGCATTTCTTTAATTGCTTTGGGGGCAGCGTTTCTGCTGATTTACTCTCTCAATAAACACGTAGTCCTACGGTGAGCGCAGTTTACTTGTATAATCAACCAACGTTTTTTTTTTTTTTTTTTTTTTTTTTTTTTTAACAAAAGGAACCACCACAGGCTGGAGAGATGGCTGGAGTTCTGATTGCCGGTGACTTCAAACAAGGTCTTGGGATGAGGAACAGGCAGTTAGGGGACACTGTGGCCATTGTGCAGCCCCGGGTCATTAAGGCAGAACTGTCTGCTCTTTTTTATTTTAATTATTTGTTTACTTTTATTTTATGTGTATGGGTGTTCTGCCTGGTATGCATGGCTGTGTACCACATGCATGGTTGGTCCCCATGGAGGCCATGAGGCCATTAGGGGCCACCACGTGCATTCTGGGAACTGAACCCAGGTACTCTGCTCCTGACTGTGGAGCCAGCTCTTCAGAGCGTTTCTTGAGAAGGTCTGCTCTGGCTGGTGTGTTGCAGCTCCGTGGTAGCACAGCTCTTGCACAGCACAGGCGAGCCTGTCGATTCAATCCCAGCACCACAAACAACAGTAGCGGCCCATTTCTCAGGCACCGGCTCTACAGAAGCCTGGAGAACATGCTCCCCTGTAGACTCACTTGTTCTCTTCCTTATCAAATGCCGTTTGTAGACAAGCACACAGGAGCCTGCAGAGGTCCGGAGAGGGCACTGGATCCCTGGAACTGGAGTTACAGATGTGAGTAGCCATGGGGTTGCTGGGGACAGAACGTGGGTCCTCTGCAAGAGCAGCCAGTGTTTTTAACCACTGATCCATCCGTCTAGACCCCTGTGGTTTGATTTTTATTTTTTAAACTACAGGTGGGGTAGGGTTAGGGACTTTAAGATCTTTTTTTATTTTTTTCCGAGACAGGGTTTCTCCGTGTAGCTTTGGTGCCTGTCCTGGATCTCGCTTTGTAGACCAGGCTGGCCTCGAACTCAGAGATCCGCCTGGCTCTGCCTCCCGTGCTGGGACTAAAGGTGTGCGCCACCACCGCCCGGTCGGGTCTTTAAGATCTTGTTCCTTGTTTATCAAGATCCCTCGGGGCCACCTTGTAGTGTGATGGCTGCTACCTCTGTAGACAAACACTCTGGAGAAGGCAATGTTAGCATGGCAATCAAGGGTCATTAAGAAGAAAAGTTCTGGTCGAGAGGACAGACTCTCTGGCCTGAGTGGACAGGGTCACCTGGCTGAGGGACCGCCCCAGGAGGGCAGTTTCACCTTAAGCTGTGCTAAAGAGATGGGTGGGACAATTATTACTTTAATGGGATGCTGTACTTTTCCTTCCCAGAATCCCTAACACACACACACACACACACACAGGAGGTTCAGCTGGGTCTGCCCATCTTGAGTCAGATTGGTGTAACTTCGTCTTTTTTCTATGTCTCTTTGGGATGCCGGGCAGGATCTAAGTACGCTTTTTCTGGTTCTTTGTGCCCCTTCATTCTTTCTCCGAAGGCCCCACTCCACCTACTGAGACTCTCCTTTCTCTTTGTTAGTGATAAGTTTTTCGCACCCCAATAAGCCTCTCCACCAATGCAGCAATCCAAATCAAACCAAATCAGACCAAATTAGAAAAACTCTGGTTTAATGGGTAAAGCATTCTCGGGTGATTCTCCGCCCCCCGCCCCCCCCCACCCACCCAAGAGAGGAGATAGGGACAGGGACAAACACCAGAAAACCACATGTCTGTTTGGGGGGGGGGCGGGGAGGGGGAGAGGCAGTTTAAATACCCTGTGGGAGTGATCTTGAGCCTCTCTGGGGGAGGAGCTGTGTTTGGTTAGGGCTTTGAAGGGGCGGGTTTTGGGGAAAGAGATGGGGGAGGGGAGTTGAGGTGGATCTTCCATCAGAACATTCCAGACTCTTTGGGTATAGGATGCCAGGGTGCCAGGGGCTGAGGTGGAGCTCCCATTCAAGCAGTTAGATGATGCCAGTAGTACCTAATTCTCAGGGTGCTGGTGTTGGTTTTAATGCGGGAAGACTCTGCAGACAATATATGTAAAATACTTGCAATGGGGTCGACACATCATAAACACCTAGAAAATACTAGGAGCTTATTATTAATAATGAACTGATAAATATTTCTCAAGCAGGTGGTAAATACATGGGTGTTCTTTTGATTAGGTTTTCAAAAGCACATAGATCTTACACATACTTTTTATGTGTGTGATGCGTATTACAGTGTATGAAATTATTTTAAAAATAAATGAGCATGCACGAGGATATTTCAGGAATCCTTAACAGAGATAGAGCAAAATATCCCATCCCATTATTGAACCTCATGCCAAACAATAGGACTGTCTGTGACCTGAGTCGTGGTTCAAAACTCATGTGGTTCCTATAGGGCTAGTGTTGATGGCCTGGTGCTGGGGGTTAAACAGAGGGCCTGGTGTGTGATAGGAAAGTGCTCTACAGTTAAGCTGTGTCCGCAGTCCTGTCTGGCAGGGTTCCTGAGGCTGACCTGGAAGTTTCTGTAGCTCAGGTTGCTCTCAAAGTCATACTCTTCCTGCTCCTGCCCCCGGGTGCTAGGGTTACGGGAATATGCTGCCATGCCTGGCTTTTCCATTCTTCCTAGGGCCTCAGATTGTAGATTCAGTGGAGTCACGAGGGAAGGTTAACCCACCGGTGTGCCTGTGCTCTGTAGGATGGCTGCTCAGTTCAGGAGGAAGGTCAGCTGTGGGGCAATTTTAGAGGGGAACTGATTCCTCTTTGCATTACCTCCTATGCCAAGGACCTTCCCTAGCAAATGCTGAAGCATTGAACTTTCGATTTTCTTTATTGTCTTCTATTAATTTCCCTACACAGAAAGAGGGTTGTAGTGTGAATCCTAATTGGTCTTAATAATAAAAACCCAGGCCGGGCGGTGGTGGCGCACGCCTTTAATCCCAGCACTCGGGAGGCAGAGGCCGGCGGATCTCTGTGAGTTCGAGGCCAGCCTGGGCTACCAAGTGAGTTTCAGGAAAGGCGCAAAGCTACACAGAGAAACCCTGTCTCGAAAAACCAAAAAAAAAAAAAAAAAAAAAAAAAAAAAAAATAATAAAAACCCAGAGCCAGACATATGGGTAAATGCTGAAAGATCCAAGAGACAAAGGAGCAAGCCACAGCCACCTTTTACCTCACCAACTCCTCAGCCTGAAAGGGACTGAGCTCCTGTCTCCTCCTGCCTTATATTCCTCTCTCTGCCCAGCCATATCACTTCCTGTCTCCACCTCCCTAGTGCTGGGATTAAAGGCGTGTGTCTCCCAAGTACTGGGATCAAAGGCATGAGATCCCAAGTGCTGGGATTAAAGGCGTGAGCCTCCACCGCCTGGGTCTTTTAGACTGGATCAATCTCGTGTAGTCTAGGGTGGTTTTGGACTCCTGATCTTCCTTCTTCCTCCTCCCAACTGCTGGGATTAAAGGTGTGTAGCACCAATTCCTGGTCTCTTTGGTTAAATAGTGGCTAGCTCTGCACTCTGATCTCCAGGCAAGCTTTATTTGTTAGAGCACAAACAAAAATATCACCACAGAGGGTGATGTGGGCAAAGTTGTTTAATTTTGGTGGTCAGGAGATAGTGCCCAAATTTTGCTGGGCAAAATGAATGCACCTTATTGTATTTCTCTAGTGTCCATTATGGTGTCGTGTACTGGTGCAGCAGAGGTAAGGTCCTGACCAGAAGAAGCCGCCGTAGCATCATTGCTGGGGTCTGTGCCATTATGCTGACCCTCTCCAAGTGTGGGCTGCTGCCCAGCATCCACCTGTGAACCTGGTCATGTCCTTCATCCCTCTGCAAGTGTCTTGTTAATCTTTGAATCACCGGTGACTGACTAGACAACTGAATTTGGAAGAAAGGATGCCCTTGCACTTCTAGGATCAGGTCAGAGAAGACCGGTCCCTTCCTTCCTGTCTGCTGCAGGAAGCCAGCTGCCTAGTCACTTCCTTCCTGTCTGCTGCAGGAAGCCAGCTGCCTGGTCCCTTCCTTCCTGTCTGCTGCAGGAAGCCAGCTGCCTTGTCATGAGGATACAGAAGGTCTCGGGAGAAACTCACATGGCGGAGGAAGTCAAGTCTGCTGCAACTTGCTCTACATGTGAGCGAGCCGTATTAGCAGTGATTCTTCTAGAACAGATCAAGGTTAAGGATAGCTATGGCCACGGCCAATATTTTGACCAAACCCTACAGAGATCTGGAGCCAGAAAGCTCAGCTAAGATCTCCCGGGAGTTTTAAGCACAGGAATACTGAGATAATGTCTTGTTGTTTGTTTCTTTGTTTGTTTTCTTTTTTTTATATCTATTATTTATTTATTTTGGTTTTTTGAGACATGGTTTCTCTGTATGTAGCCCTGGCTGTCCTTGAACTCACAAAGATCCTCCTGCGTCTCCTCCTAAGTGCTGGAATTCATGGCCTGCGCCACCACTGCCCGGCTGCTTGTTGTTGTCTGTCTTTAATCTTCAGATTTGGTTATTTATTTGTATGTGCATGAGTGGTGGCCCGCATTTGTTTATGTATGTGCGCCACATGTGTGTCTGGTGCCCACAGAAGCAGAAGACGGTTGTGAGCCACCATATGGGTTCTCGGCAAGATCAATCGGTGCTCTTAACTGCTGAGCCGTTCCTCCAATTGGAGAGAGAATATTTATTGTTATAGTCAGTCACTCACTTGTGTGTGTGTGTGTGTGTGTGTGTGTGTGTGTGTGTGTGTGAATGTGCTGCACAGCAATGAATAACTAATACAGACGTGGAGGTGTTACACTCTGTTTTGTACACAGTGGGGCAATGGATTGTAAAAGACGCAAAGCCAAGGCTAGGGTGAATTCTGTGCGTGTCTGGGTTGTCAGGAGGGTTAGATGCAGGGGCATAGCTCAGGCGTTCCCTGTAATAGTGCGGGCAGAGACCATGGAAAGCCTGTTTAGTGAAAATGGAAGCCATGTGAGGTCGAGGGCAGAGGCAATCCAAAGGAACAGGAAGGGTGCCTGTTAGGTTTCACGTCCAAGAAAAGTAGTTTTAGCCGAGTTTTGTTGCCCTTGTGTTGATAAAATTCCAACTGTATATGTCCGTGGGCATGGGGAGTTAGTATGTTACAGGTCTAGAGCTAGGGTAACCTTGGGCTATTTAGCCATTTAAAAAGTCAATCTAATTACCTGCCTGTGTGTCTGACAACATTCTTGTCCCAGGGGTCAACACCTGACTTCTTCCTCTAACAGGAGGCCCCTCCCTAACCCTGGAACACATTATTCAGCTTAGAAGAAGGCAGATTTGAGATGATATCCATTTTTCCTCATCTCTTCCTCCACCTCCCTTTTCTAAAATAACTATTCCCATTTCATTTTCACATAAATAAAAAGGCTGCGTATGTAAGAACCCCAGACCTAATGCCGCTCAGGTTGTACCCGTCTACAGTCCTCCACCCTCAGAGTGGATTCTGATATTCCTACTGCCTCAGGGAGAGACACCTTACCAAGAGCCTGTCTATGAATGCCTTTTATTTTATTTTATTTTATTTTATTTTATTTTATATGCATTGGTGTTTTGCCTGCATGTGTGTCTGTGTGAGATGTCAGATCTTGGAGTTATAGATAGTCGTGAGCTGCCGTGTGGGTGCTGGGAACTGAACCAGGGTCCTCTAGAAGAGCAGCCGGTGCTCTCAACCGCTGTGCCATCTCTCCGGCTCTTGTCTATGAATTTTAAACAGACTACCTGGGGCATCAAAAGGCCACTGGCAGTGGCACACCACCATCCACACAATGGGCACACCTCAACTAGATGGGTCCACCTCTTTCCTTCCCCCACATCCTCTGAAATTCCTTCTCTGGAATTTCCTCTTCTCTCCCTGCCCCCCCCCCCCCCCCCCCCCCCCCGGGAATCAGGGACAGCCTGACCGCAGGCTAGGACTGTGAGACATCCTTCCTCTGATACCTGTAAGAAGATGGCCTCAGAGACGGCTCAGCACTTAAGAGTGATGGCACCGAGTTTCTCCCCCGGGACCCGTGTGGTCAGGTGACCGACAACCCCCTGTGCCTGAAGTTCTGGTGGATCTGACACCCTCTTTTATACTCTGTGAGCACCTGCTAAACCTGAGAATCTTGAGAGAAAAACCAGTTTCTCAATTTCGAGCCAAATTTGAAGCAAGCTTTAAATACTGGCCAGGATGATGGATTCTGGCCAGGTCCATTTGGGGTTCCCAGAAAATGACAATGAGTCACGTTTTGCAGAGGCTTAAAAAGGCAAAACCACAAGGCCACCATATTTCCCATCAGGTCCAATCAGGGGTAAGGATACATCCTGACATTATTTCCTGCTTATGTACCCTCCTGCCCACATCCAATCAAACACGTCCAGGGCAAATAACTGTTTAGGGGAGTGAAAATATGTGGCTTGTTATCTCACAAGAACCACAGCCCCCAGCATTCCAGGAAGTTATCTGTCCCTGGGCAGGTGGGGCTTACAGGTTGACTTTGGCGCTCTCTCTCTCTCTCTCTCTCTCTCTCTCTCACACACACACACTCACACACACACACACACACACACACGTGAACATACCCACATACATACACAGATAATTAAAAATAAATAATTCTTTTAAAAAAGAAAGAAAAGAAAAGAAAACCCTTATGGGCCAGAATTTTCCTCAGAACCCTGCCATGGTGTTATCTGTATGCCTATGATGTTAATAATTCTTTTAATAAACTTATTTTTTAAAGGTTTATTATTTTAAAATGTGTGTGTGTGTGTGTGAAGGTGCTCTCAGAGGCCAGAGGAGCTGGAGTTGTATGCAAAGCTGTAGTGGAGTGAGCTGCCTAATGTGGGTGGTGGGACTTGAACTCTGGTCCTCTTGAAGAGCAGCACATGCTCTTAATTGTTGAGCAATCTCTCCAGCCCCCAGTAAACTTCTTACCCGAAAGGACAATCTGCCCATTTATCCCCTTTGAATCCCACACTTGGGACCTTTCACTTTTCTGTCTCCAAACACACTACCTGAGAAAGAGTCATTTGTTTGTCTTGCTCGATGGTTCTGGAGCCTGGGACTTTGCAGCCATATCTGGTTGTTGAAGGTTAGGTGCTGCTTCAACTCATGGGGCGGGGGTGGGGGTGGGGGGGGGGGGTGGGGCGCTGGTGTCCACAGAAGAGGCAAAAGAGAGGAGACAGTCTCTCTTTCTCACAACTTGATGGGCCAGTAATTAGAGCACCTCCACGGGAGTGAGAAGTCACTCACTTCCATGACAACTACCCCAGACACACAAGAAAGACATTCATTCATTCATGAAGCCTCTTCCCCCATGACTCAACTCCCCAGCCCCCACCTAGGTCCCCGCTTCCCAGTGCTTGCCCACTGAGGGATCTCAGTCCAGCAGGCTGATTTGGGGGTCGGGGGATACTCAGACCACAGCTATGGGATATCAAGATCTCATTTACCCCAGACATTTTTACTAGGCATGAGTGCTAGCTTGGGAAGCAGAGGGTATGAGACAAGAAAGAGGAGGGGTCCCCTGCCTCCCACTGGTGAGAGGCCCCTGTTCTCAGAGTTCATGTAGGGCGGCCAGGGCACTGTGTTTGTTTACACTGGGCAGCTGGGAGCTCTTTCCCTGAAGGGCAGGCTCCACCTACCTCACAGCACGGTTTCCTCACTGCCAAGTGCTCTTTGGGTGTCAATCTCGGCCATCAATATTTTTAGCACACGGCCTTTTGGAGGAACAACATCCGCCCCCCAGAACCAGTGCTCCCGCTGACAGCTGGTGCTGCATGAAGGAGGGCACTTCAGGTGGGTCTGACAGACGGGAGTCTGTTCCGCTGCCAATCTGGTGAGGGAGATGGAGTCAGACTGCCAGTTTTTTAGAAAGCCTGTCTCTTGCCTCTCTCTCTTTGGCGGCGGAGGCCTAACGACTCGGTGTAAATCAGATGCTAACAGCAACCGCTCCGCACACAAATCCCAAGTGGGTGAAAGCCTCTCGTGAAATTGCCTTCCGTGACAGTTACAGACAGCCTGAGGGGAATACCTGTCCAGGTGACACAGGAAGAGAGAGGCGCCGTGGTGTAAACATCGCTTTTACAGATCTCAGAACAGGCCCCAAGCCAAACCCTGTGGGATTCACATCATGCTTTGCACATCATGCTTTGCTGCACCCGATGAGGTCACGGAAGGAAGACAGGGAAGGAGTGAAGAGCCTTCTAAATCAGGTTCTGCCGTGGCTGGGAAAACAGGTCGCGCCTCTTGGCTGAGGTCAATACAAGACTTTTTATATTGTGTTTTTCCTTTTAATGATAACCAAACATAAAGCGCATCCATCCTCTGCTCCGTGGACCATTCCATCTAACAGGAATACTAGCTTGCTAATGCAGGCCTGCTATAGTATGGGTCCGCCAGAGGCTTGACTGACAGCCTGAAGTTCCAATGGGAGGTGATGGAGACTCTAGGAGGTGGGGCTTAGCGAAGGAAGTTAGGTCGGTAGGGACAGGCCATTAGGATGCTGGGACCACTTCCTCCCTCCTTGCTCCCTGGCTGCTGTGACTCCATTTTACATGCCGCACTTGGCTGTACTTTAAGGATAAATATAGAGGTAGGTTGACCCTGTGTTTCCTTGCCATGTAGACAGCATTACCTAAACAGTACCAATCAGGAAAGCACAGGCTTATGATGTAACTTATTCCTATAAGTAAAATGTCCCGTGTCCAGTCGGGTGGGGATGAAGACAGTCCAAAGACAACTTGCTGTCCCTTACTTTGCCTCTCAGGCCATTGAAACAATGGACTCCCGAGAAGTTGGAATGCCCTCGGGCCTGATGCTGGGAGAACAGGAAGCCTAAAGCCTGGACCAGTCAGAGGGGACATGTTTCTCCTAAAGTTTACAGATGGTCAGACCACCCTCCAGGAGAGACAGTGATGGGCAGGACCACGCCTTGACCAGGACTGCTTAGATACGCATAGCCCGGCCCTCTACTTTAAACATCCTAAAGATGGACTTGAGGTCACTGGATCTCTCTGTGTCCGTCCCTCTTCTCAGTGTGGCCACATTGAATAGATCTCCCTTTTCTGCATTTTATTATTAATTTGGCTCTTTTAATTGGCTTATTAATTAAATCTGGCTTTTAGGGGTACAGGCTAAGAATGGTAACAGTGCTACCTATAAACTTAGCCAAATATATTTGGATCATATGACTATGTGGACATATTCAAATCATGTCATAAAACCTAGGTTGGAGACCTTGAACCTACCAGATGGTCATAGGATGCAATACCCTGGGTCTGGACCCCATAGAGAGGAGGGCATCTAATGCTGTGACAGTGATGACCATACTGGTGTGTTATTTGACCACACAGTGTGCCATCAAGGGACACACAGGTAGAGAATGCTCAGCTGTCTCTAGGGTTTTGAGTGAGCTCAGTCACCACTGCATTAGTCGAATGGCTTCCCACCCCATCCCATCCATCCATCCATCCATCCACTTACCCACCCACCCACCCACTTACCCATCCCATCCACCCACCAACCCATCCATCCATCCATCCATCCACCCATCCACCCCACCCATAGACATCCACGGGTCTCTTCTTCCTGAGTTCTGAGATTAAGGCAGTGTACCACTAGGCCAGACCTGGATTTGCTAATATCTTATCTGAGCATCTTATCTCCCTGTATCTGCCCAGATTAAGTGTATGTAACATTAGCATCCAGCTGTGTCTCTGCCTCCAGGGAGACCTCTTTACACTCCTTGGCCACTGCTGCTGTGGCCTCTTTACCCTTTTTGCAAGCACTCCATCTCTCTCTATATCTATATCTATATCTATATAGATAGATATACCTTCTGTGTGATGTGTAATGTGTGATCTGAGAGTTAATATTGAAGACTGATATAAAAGAACTCTGTTTGCCAACAGCTGGCTCTCAAGGGAAATGGGACTGTTCGGCTAATTGTAACTGATACACCTTGTGAACGGACTGTTATTCTGACATCGGGGAAAGACACAAGCACGTTTGCCTGTTTTTGCACAGCAGGCTGACAACAGGGTCAGCGTATTCTGCCGGGCCAATGTGTTCTGGAAGTTTCCACTGCAATCTCCTGCTTCATGATGGCAGACGGTCATCCCATCATTCCTGGAGAAAATGGCTTCGTCAGAAGAAAGGACATGGCAGGCAGGCGGTCCCAACAGGAATGCCGGGTCATCAATGGCCCCTTTGTGGTTTGCCGGGGATTAGAGTTCGGCACACACCCATCACTCGGAAACGATGCGGTCACGTGGAATTTGGGGGCGTTGAAGCTTTGCATGCCATTTTGCATCTTGCCACCTGGAGAGGAAGGCTGGTGAGCCCGCCAGCCAGGGAAGTGTCGGCTTGACCATGGGGCTGAGCTGCACGTGGGTAGTATTTCCTTTCTCCCACAGTTCTAGGTTGGGTCAGTCAAATCATCTTCCAAAGGTTGGGGAGTGGGGAAAAAGGTGGAGTCTCCACTGTTCACTTCTGTCGGAGAACGAGGGTTTCTCTCCTCTGGACTCTGAGAGTCCAGGCTAAGAGTGTAAGAATCGGATGTTCGCATCCAGCTGCTGCACAGACCACAGAACCTGCGGCAGCCTTCTCCGCCCGTAGGAACCAACTGGACATGACTGTGAACTGTTAGTTAGCAGACTCCCAGGTGCCAGGGAGTTTACATCAAAGAGAGTACTGGGGGCCACAAGCCCTGCCTCACCCCAGCCCCCCTGCCTCACCCCAGCCCCCCCGCCTCACCCCAGCCCCCCCGCCTCACCCCAGCCCCCCCGCCTCACCCCAGCCCCCCCGCCTCACCCCAGCCCCCCTTCCTCACCCCAGCGCCCCCCGCCTCACCCCAGCCCCCCCCCGCCTCACCCCAGCCCTCCCCGCCTCACCCCAGCCCCCTGCCCCACCCCAGCCCCCCCCTCACCCCAGCCCTCCTGCCTCACCACAGCCCCCCCCCGCCTCACCCCAGCCCTCCAGCCTCACCCCAGCCCCACCCCAGCCCCCTGCCTCACCACAGCCCCCCCCCGCCTCACCCCAGCCCTCCTGCCTCACCCCAGCCCCCTGCCCCCCCAGCCCCCCCCACCCCAGCCCTCCTGCCTCACCACAGCCCCCTGCCTCACCACAGCCCCCCCCCCCCCCCCGCCTCACCCCAGCCCTCCTGCCTCACCCCAGCCCTCCTGCCTCACCCCAGCCCCCTGCCTCACCCCAGCCCTCCTGCCTCACCCCAGCACCCCTGCCTCACCACAGCCCCCCCCCCCCCCCCCCCCCCCCCCGCCTCACCCCAGCCCCCCTGCCTCACCCCAGCTCTCCTGCCTCACACCAGCCCTCCTGCCTCACACCGGGTCTTCGCTTCCTGCCTGGGAATCAGCGAGCCTGGCTGTAGGCTTATGCTCACTGTCAGAGAAGTAGAAGAGATTCCCACTTCCTCCCTGTAGACCCTGACTTCCTCTCTTCAAAGCCCTTGCCACACTGTTGTCTGTCTGTGGGATTAATAACTCATTGCCGTCTTGTATTAGTTATTTTTCTGTTGCTGTGATAAAACACCATGACCAACACAATTTATAGAAGAGTTTATTTGGTGTATAGTTCCAGAGGGTTAGAGTCCATGACATCAGGGAGGGAGGCAGGCATGGCAGCGGGAGCTGGAACTCACATTTTAAACCACGAGCATCAAGATGTAGGTGAGGGGCCTGGAGAGATGGCTCAGTGGTTAAGGGAACTGGCTACTCTTCCAGAGGTTCCTGAGTTCAATTCCCAGCAACCACATGGTGGCTCACAGCTGTCTGTAAATCCAGTTCTAGGGGATCTGACACCTTCACACCAATGCACATAAATAAATGTAAATAAAAAAATTACAAAAAAAATGGAGGTAAGGATTCAAGACCTCAAAGTCCACCCCCAGTGACATGCTTCCTCCAGAAAGGCTGTACCTTCTACATGTCCCCAAACAGTGCCATCACCTTGGGGGAAATGTTCAGATGTCCGAGACTATATGGACATTTTCTTATTTAAACTACCACGGCCTCAGCAATCTATCTCTCTTGAACTTGCATCTGGGACCTTTCCCAGAGGTACTTCCTAACCAGAGCTGTGTATTCTTTCCTGTCTCCGAACATGGCAGGGTCATTGCTGCAGCGGAGCATGGGCCCAGTTTCTTTTATCTTCCCAAATGAAGCTTGTCCAGATTAGTGACACCACCACCACTAAAATAAAATAAAATAAAATAAAAAAGGGGAGACCATGCAGCATGATTTCGGCTCATACAACAATCACTGTGGGAAATGTTTTGTTTGTTTGTTTTGTTTTTCTTTGGAAGGTGGTTAGCTTGCCAAGGGCCCGTATCTCTGAGCCGTCCTCTTCCGGGTGGTTGTGAAGTTTGATCTCCCACCGCTGGGATCAGATCTAGTCACCACATGCATTAGGGAAAAGAGACAGAGGTGCTCTTGGCCATGTGAGGTTGACAGTCCAGTTTGGGCTCTGGTCTACCCTTCTTACAAAAAGAAGTCGCCCTGCCGAGTTGCTTTCATTCTGTTCATGTGTTCCTTCGCGGGGTTCCAAGCTTCTTATCTTCCCCATGGCACCACCGGTGTCACAGGCACAGCCGTTCACTGCCATCGCCAGGAGCATTTGCCTGGTGTCTTCCCAACGAATGGAGCAGGTACCAGGAATAGAGCCCCCGCAGCCCACCCGCCTGGGGGTCCACAAGGAATCTGGAAGACATCTTGGGATTTGTACTTGGTGGCCTGGCATGAGCATCCCCTGGAAGGCGGGAGTTTAGAGATGGGCCTTCAGGCTTCTGATCGCCGAGTCTCCAGACGGGCTGAGTGGGCAGTGGTATAAGGGGCTGGGGGAACGCCTCGTATGAATTCCAATACGGCTCTTTCCTCTTAGGCAAGTGGTATGATTGGTGTCGGCAATAACCAAGTAAAAGAGGAGGAGAAAGAAAGGCCAATTTATAAAACGTTATAATGAAAAGTCTGCAAGCTGCTTGTAACTCTTTTTTAAGTGCTAGTCTTCCCAATGGATTACTACATTAAAAGTAAGCCAGCCCCAGCCTTTCCACGAGTGATAAAGAACCACAAGAAGCTTGTAACTAATTGCAGCGTTAAAGAGTGACATGCAAAACTAACAAAATGTAAAGGTAGGTGAAGCATTTATCTAATTATTCTTTATCAATAAAAACTCAGGAGTCAGATAACGGTAAAATCCTGAATGATCAGAGGAGCAGTGGAGAAGTGATTTCTCCCTCCCTCCCTCCCTCCTTCCCTCCCTCCCTCCCTCCCTCCCTCCCTCCCTCCCTCCCTCCCTCTCTCTCTCTCTCTCTCTCTCTCTCTCTCTCTCTCTCTCTCTCTCTCTCTCACACACACACACACACACACACACATTCCTCATCCAAAAAGGGCTGTGACCCTCTTTCAGCCCCACCCTACTACTTCCTGTGTCTCTCTTTCTGTCTTCAGTCCTCCTAAACCTCTATGGTTAATTTTGGTCGGCTAGTAGCTAGCTCCACCTTCTGATTCAAAGCAAACTTTACTTATTGGCAGTCTCAGGAGCTTCGGAGTGCAATCAAAATATCACACAGTGGGTAAGGAGTGGCAATAGCTGTTTTTACTCATTCCTTCCTGGCCCAAAGCTGACCCAGCTCGGCGGCAGACGTACAATAATAAAGGCAGCCCGCGGTAACTCTCTGCCTTCCCGTCTTAGACATGCCCTGAGTTTGAGGCTACTCTGAGCCATTTTAGCTGACTACTAGACGAGCCTATATGCTATTAAAATTAAATATTTCCCCCTTCATTGACCTGAAAGGAAGGAGTGCTGTTTTGGTGCCCAAGGTCCACCTCACCCAGAGAAGAAGGCAAATGTTGTACTCTTTCACACGTGAAGGAACAAGGGTTCTTTCTCTTTCCTGGTTTTCCCACCCTGCCCTCCACAGAGTGTCTGTTAGCTGTTCTCTGTGAGGAGTGCAGGCTTCTCTTTCCCCTCTTTGCACACCCCTCCTCTCGGCAGCTGCTGGCACCTCGAGCAGCTTGGCCTGCTGCTCTTTAGATCACTGGCTCCAGTAAATTCTCCTCCAGTTCCCTCCTGAGTCCGTTTCCAAATTTCTTTTACCAGCCAGGCCGGGCACCTGCAGGGCAGACTCTGCCCCTGGGGACCATGCATTTGGGTAAAATGATGGACAAAGGGAAGGATCCACAGGAGGGTCCCATGTGGCTGCAGAAGCTGCTTTGAGATAAAACCCACTCCAGATTACTCCATAGAGTAAACGTGGGAAGGGCGGGGACAGAGGCAGCAAGGGGCCGGTAGTGGGAAGTGAAGCATCCGGTGTAAACCCCACCCCCACCCCCCAAGTCTAACTCAGATGTCATTTGGGGACCTTCTGTGTATCAAAAACAGGTATGTCTGGCTCACACACCCTATTTGAGGGCTGTGACTCTTTTTCTTTCTTTTTCTTTTTTTGAATAGGGTTTCTCTGAGTAGCCCTGGCTGTCCTGGAACTCATTCTGTAAACCAGACTGGCCTCGAACTCATAGAGATCCACCTGCCTCTGCCTCCAGAGTGCTGGAATTAAAGGCGTGCGCCACCACCCGGCTATGTCTGAGCTTCTGAAGCTTTCCCAAGTTGCCTGCAAGTGCCTGATGGTTTAACTCTCCTGGCCTTTCAGTCTCCCTTGGAATAAGCACCTGTGATCTCATTTCCACCCAGCAGGACTTGCTTTCCCACCCAACTGTACCCGAAGACTGAAGAAGGTGATTGACACAATCAATACAACTCCTTCTGAAGGACTGAGAGCCTAGTGGGATGAGAGGCATACTGGATTCCATGATGCTTTCGTTTCACTGCCCTTATCTTTATCTTTTAATTAACCAGGGCTTACCGTCAGCCACTTTCACAGAAACCCAACTCTCCAAGCTTTAGCAAATGGGGCATTTATGTTTAGAGATGTTGTTTGCATGATGTAAATTTCAAATGCACAGTTCAGTGAATTTTGACAAATGTAACGTGGCTGTATAAAACCACTCCAGGTACTGGAAAGATGGCTCAGTGGTTAAAGAACACTGGCTGCTCTTGCAGAGGACCCAGGTTCAGTTCCCAGCACCCACATGCTGGCTCACAACTGCCCTAACTCCAGTTCCAGGGGATCTGATGCCCTCTTGTGGCCTCTGTGGGCACTGCATGCACATAGTGCAGATGCGTACATTCAGGCACACAAACACAGAAAATATATATATATATAACATGAAAGTAGGAGTTGGACTTGTTGGGAAGAGGAAGGGTTCAGAGGGAGGGAAGGGAACAGGTGGTGGCTTTGATCAAAATAAATTACACGCATATATGAAACTGTCAAAGGATTAACAAAAGATATTAAAAACCCCTCAAACACACAAAAACACATGCCGTATTTGAGACACTCTTATACAAGAACATTATTCGTTGTCCAAAATTCAAATTCAATTGAGTCTATTTTACTGAACAACTCTATATTTACAACTTTAAAAGCAATTTCTTCCTCAGAATACTGATAACATTTGAAAAATTTGATTCTCTGAACAGTACCCATCAATAAATCAATGTCAAAGCCAGAGAAGACGTGTTGATGGATACAGGGTCCCACTGATGCCGGTGAGCACAGCACACGGTGCTGAGCCTGGCCCTCCATTGCTTAATGACAGAGTTAAGGGCGTGTAAGCTGAGTGGCACGGGAGTCTTGCCATGTCTTCCAGCCAGCGTTTGCTCAGTTTCCCGTTGGGGAATTATGTCATTTCTTGCTTGCAGCATGTGTCAGCGCGTGTACACTGCTGGCTGTTCCCGTTGGTCTTTCTTCAGCGGCATCCTGTCTCTGTTTCTGGAAGATTCTGTGATATGTGACAGTCACCAGGCTAGAGCGTGATGGGCTTCAATCAGAAACAATTTTCCACGTCCGTGGGAGGGATTGAAACACAGGCACCTTCCACTGGGAGGGGCGGGGGAGCGTAAGGAGTCGTTCTGAGCTGGGGTCACTTGTGTGGATTATCGTCTGAGGTTTTAGAGTTCATGCAGGTACACACAACACACCGGATGGGTTCGCACAGAGACTGGAGTCCAGTGTCGAGGCGTAGGCAGGGCTATGCTTTCCGAGGGCTCTGAAGGGAAATGCGCTCCGTGCTCCCTCAGCTTCTGGTGCGGCCAGCGGCCCTTATCATTCCTGAACTTGTAGACACACGCTCCTGCCTTGAGTCCGTCAATATGTGCCATTTCCCCCCCGGGCATCTATTTCAGCATCTTATGTTCACTGTTCATATTGGATGAAGGCCCTCCGTATGCTGGTATGATTTATTTGTTTTTTTTTTTAATGTATATGTGTTTTGTCTGTATATATGTCTGTGTCCCATGCACGTGCCTGGTGCCCACAGAGGTCAGAAGAGGCACTAGACCCCATAGAACTGGAGTTATGGATGGCTGTATGTCACCAGGTGGATGCTGGGAACCGAACCCAGGACCTCTGCAAGAGCAGCCCATGCTCTTATCTGCTAAGCTGTCTCGGGAGTTGCATCAGTCATCATCAGACCCTATATGATGAATTATATCAGCAGTGACCTTGATTATGAGTAAGGTTGTGTTCTGATGTTCTGTGTCTAAATTTTGGGAACACAACTGAACTGATAACAGCCCATGGGGCGGGTGTTAGGTTTGTAAGGAGCCAGGACCGAGATACCAGAATTATTTTGAAAGGTCTTTAAGTATTGTTATAAAGAGACATTGGTTTCTTGTCATGCTAGACTGAGGGCTTCTCTAGCTAATAACCAAGGATGCCCATTGTGACTCTCAACGGGAGAGTCTATCTGGCATAAAATATCCACCATCCCCATCAAGCTTGTGCCAAGCTCAGCTTCAGATGGAGAGAAACGGTCTTCCCAGAGAGATCCAGAGCTTTGGACAGAGGCATTTGGGACCTGTTTTTGGGACGTCTACCACCAGTCTCCCTCCAGCTCCCTCAGGCCCCAGAACTTCCTCTCATCCCACTTCTCCCGAGAATGTTGGGTACCAGGAAGCTACATATGCCTTTAAGCAGAGCCTGAGAGAATTTCTCAAGACTCAGGAAGGAGTCAGGAGGTGGTGGCGCACGCCTTTAATCCCAGCACTTGGAAGGCAGAGCCAGGCGGATCTCTGTGAGTTTGAGGCCAGCCTGGTCTACAGAGCAAGATCCAGGACAGGCTCCAAAGCTACAAGAGAAACCCTGTCTAGAAAAAAAACAAAAACAAAAACAAAAAACCCAAAAAAACAAAACAAAAAACCCCAAAAGATTCAGGAAGGGACATATTCTAAGGATGGGGTGCTAATGGTGGTGGAGGGGTTCATTTCCTAAAGAGAGAGAAGGGACTAGGATGGTAGGGCCCAGGGACTTGAAGGAGGGGACTGTGGTAGGAGACAGGCTGGGAGTGACACAGGCGTTGGGAAAGAGGAAGTGTGCACACAGGACACTGTCCTACAGACCTGACAGCAGGGCTTCCTCCTGCCCGTACACGGAAGTGAGGCAACCCTGGCCTCCCCCTCGGCACTGCCCTGATTCTGCAGGTAGATAGCTGTTACCCGGCCCCGGTAGTGGGGAGGGGAAGGCTTGTGAGACACAGTGTCCTCCGGAATGGGCAGGCGCTGTTGCTGTCACCTGGGCGAGAGGAGACGGTGGTGATGCAGCTCCCGCACAGACCATGCTGTGGGATCAGGGTTCCAGCATGGAGGGGCTCTGTAGGTCACCCACACCTCCCGCCCCAGAGCCCTGGAGAGGAAGCAGTGCCGTCCCACATGGACAACCCCCAACAACTATGTGGAGCTGGCTTCCCTGTGAACCACGGCATCGCATACCTCCGGGTCAACAGGAACGAAAACGGTCCATTTAACTGCAACGTGCCCTTGGTGCACACAGCTTGAGACTCCACCACCACCACCACCACCACTACCATCACCAGCATCACCTCAACCACCAGCATCACCACCACCATCACTACACCTTCACCTCCATCACCACCACCACCACCATCACCATCATCACCACCATCACAATCATCACCATCATCACTATCATCACCATCACCACATCTACCACCTTCACCATCAACATCACCACCACCTTCACCACCATCATCACCACATCCACCATCACCACCACCATCACTATCATCACCACCACCTTCACCACCACCATCACCATCATCACCACCCACCATCATAACTTGTTGCTGTGTTTTTTTCTCTTCCTCCTCCTTGTCTTCCTTTCCCTCCTCTTTCTGTTCCTCTCCATCCTCCTCCTCTTCTTTTGATTAATTCCTTGAGGATTCCATTCAATGCATTTCGATCATATTCACCCCTCTCCCACCTCTTTCCAGATCCACCCCCTTCCCTTCCCACTCAACTTTGTGCCCCTCCCCCAATGAGACCAATTCGTACTGCCCTAAAAGTTTTGGGTGTGTGGCCTTCCACTGGCGCATGATTGACTGTCCCAGGCTACCCTATGTGGATTTCCACTAGAGCTTGGTTGACTATCCCAGGCTACCCTGTGTGGATTTCCACTGGAGCTTGGTTGACTACCCCAGGGTACCCCGTGTGGCCTTCCACTGGAGCTTGGTTGACTATCCCAGGCTACCCTGTGTGGCCTTCCACTGGAGCTTGGTTGACTACCCCAGACTTTATCTTCTCCTTTGTTTGAGACAGAGTCTTGCTATAGTCCAGGCCTCCAACTCATGATTCTCCTGCCTTGGCCTCCAGCATGCTGGAATTATAAGCATGTGACACTATGCCCAACTGGAAACTTCTAATTGGTGAAATCTTTATACACTGAGGAGCCTTGAGGATGCATAAGCCCTCAGTGTTGGGGTGAGAGTATGTATGTGTGCATAGATGTTGCCTGTGGGTGTGTCTGTTTTGTGTGCAGGAATTATGTGTACTATGCATGTACATGGGTGCACATATTCCATTATGCCTCCTACATGACCCAGCCCTAAGGCCTCATACAGTGATTCTAAGGGGAGAGGCTCTGAGCAGCAGTTTCTGGCAGCTGAAACAGATCTGTTTCCAACTCTATCTACGTCTGAGCCAGGTTTCTGAATTATGGGGTCAGACCCCTAGTAAGCATCCGAAGATTCCTTTCTGTCTTGAATGAAGTGACTGATGTCACCAAAAGTTCCCCTGTGGTGAAAACTCCCAGCCCTGACTCTGCAGAGCACACAGGCCGGGGAAGCTGGAGAGGAAGTGATGAACGCAGGGAAAAGCCCTTTGGCAGGGTGTTCAGAACACTGGCAAGTTTAGAACATCTCTCTGTTTGTGGAGAGGGAGAAGCCAGGCAACTCCTTCTGCTCTCTCCTGAAAAAGACACACAGGCACGGAAGCGCATCCCTCTGTCTCCTCACAGCGGAGCTTCTCTAGTGCAAGGTTGAGTGGGTGGAGACCTGGGGGAGCACACGGAGGGCAGCGTCTCCTTGTGCTGGGCAGGCAGTCCACTTTTTGGCATCCTTCACTCTTCCTTCATCTCCCTACTTGCCTCTGGCCCCTGCTCAAGAGGTAACCATCTGACTGGAGTTACTGCCAGACTTCCGGGTACCCACCCGCCTAAGGAGCACTCAGGGGAGTGGGGGAAGTGTTGGTTTTCAGCTCCCTGATGGCTCTCACAATGCTTCAGATGGGAGAAGATTCCACACTCGGAAATGTTGACCAGTGGTCCTTGTCTTTGTTAAGACGACTACTTCCTCTGAGCTTGTCATCACGCCCTGGGTTTTTGGTGCAATGTCTCCCCGTAGCTTATCGTCCCTGGTTCACGTTGGGAGACTCGGGCTTACCAAGCTGCTCCTTTGACTTTGCGGCAACGTGTTTACCCACTCACTGACTTTTGTGCTCTCATCTGCATTTGGACTCGTGCCGTGGTCAAAAGGAATCATCCTTTGCTGAGGGGTGGGGCAATGCTTGCCAGACTCTCTTGTGATTGGCTCTGGTGTGTGGCTGTGTATGGAGGGCTTCTTGGGTTTCCGTGGTGCCCTTTCTCCGGGTTGATATGTGGCATGGGCTCAGTTGCTTGAGCCTAACCCGCTCTAAAGAATGACGGGTCTGGTGTTGAGAACCGTGCTTTTTAAAGTTGACTGTGTCTGTTCCCAAGTCACAGCAGCTGCGTCAGCCTCACTTTCTTTATCTGTAGAAAGATGGTGTCGGGCTGGAGAGATGGCTCAGCGGTTAAGAGCACAGACTGCTCTTCCAGAGGTCCTGAGTTCAATTCCCAGCAACCACATGGTGGCTCACAACCATCTGTAATGAGATCTGGTGCCCTCTTCTGGCCTGCAGGCAGAACATTGTATACATGGGTAGCCATTCCAGCTTTGGTCTGGAAGTTCCAACCCCCACTGAGACTTCGTTAGCTATCACGCCTACAAGGCGGGGCCAAGGGAGGGCCCTGAAGACCCGAGATCTGGATGCGCTGCGCACTCTTCCTGCTTGGACCCTGCACGCTAGTGGGAGACCGGGGAGAGTTCTCCAGAGAGCACCGCCGGATTGCGCTTCGACTTTCCCAGAACCCGCAACCTACCTATCCCTTCATTTGTAAGTTACGCCATTAAATAAATCTCCCTTTTAACCACGTGGAGTGGCCTTAATAATTTCACCAATATATACATAACAAATAAATCTTTGAAAAAAAAGAAAGAAAGAAAGATGGTGTCTTAGGGTTTCTATTGCTGTGAAGAGACACCATGACCATGGAAACTCTTATAAAAGAAAACATTTAATTGGGACTCACAGTTTCAGAGATTTAGTCCATTATCATCATGGCGGGGAGCATGGCAGCATGCAGGCAGACATGGAGCTGGAAAGGTAACCAAGTGTCCTACATCTTGACTTGCAGGCTACAGGAAGTGAAGTAAGACACTGGGCATGGCTTGAGCATATATGAGACCTCAAAGCCCGCCTCCACAGTGACACACTTCCTCCAACAAGGCCATACCTGCTCCAACAAAGTCACACTTCCAAATAGTGCCACTCCCTTTGGGGGCCATTTTCTTTCAAACCACCACGGAGGATGAGTAGCAGAATCTGTCTTACTGGGTTTTGTTCATATCAAGTGAGACACTGGATATAAAGTACTAGGTTTAGTACCCGGCATATTTACCATGCTCGGTCAATGCTAATTTTGTTATTATTTTAGTGGATGTTTAGGACTCTGAGAGCATAATTCTGTCACATTGCATGGTCAGAGTGAAGATGAAGATGGTGGGCATCTTCAGGGGCCTTGGGAGCCAAGAATATCTTCATTCGTTCTCGATCTTAAGCACGGATGACTGTAAGTACCACTCAGTGCGGGACCTACGAGTAGGCTGGAGAGTGTGGGATGTGGTCTAGCATGCTAGCTGTGGTTCTGAGCACGGTTCCATTAATGTTGAGCCCCTGCGGAGGCCATTGTATGAAGGTTAGGAAAGGTCCTTCCATCCTGATGTGTTCAGATGCCTAGAACCTTCTGAAATCCCTCCATCTAATTTCCTTCCAGAATCCTCTGGAGACCTTAGGGTCTTTTTCAAGGGTTTACATTCAAGAAAACATCCCTTTGAAACCCAGACTGATCACCCCTTGGCCACCAAGACCTTTGTTAGAATGGATATAACTTGCTCAGTGTATAGTACATGCATAAACTATTCCATGAATATTAGTGATGGCTGTCACTGCAATGATGTCCTTCTAGGATGTCAACTTTACTGCATGCTCTATGTGTGACCTCTGTTGGTCTCAGCATCCTCATCTATAAAGGAGGGCCAACAATAGCCTCACATGGGGTTGTTGCCAATATTAAAGCAACATGTGTAAGATTGACTGCATTTGGTTGCATTTCATGTATGCTCCCATATGCTTATATTTTAAGGTTTTTGTAGCCAACACTCTTCACTCACTATTTAAACATAAATACCTTAGTGTTTCAGTCCATGTACATTTTAATTGTAGTTTGTGTACGCATGTGTGTTATGTGCCTGTGAGTGCTGGGGCACATGGAGGCTAGAGGCATCTGATGTCGCTGGAGTTAGATGGTTGTGAACCACTTGATGTGGGTGCTGGAAACTGAGCTCAGATCCTCTGCAAGAGCAATATGTGCTCTTAACTGCAAAGCCATCTATCTCTCCACCCCCCCCCCATGCTTGCTTTTATTTCTCCTGGTTTCTTGCTTATCATCTGCTATAGGTATGGAACTCCAGTTTGCTACAGTCTTTTATACAATGATGAGGTTCTTCAGAGCAGTACCAAGAGCCAGATGCTGTTTATTGAATACTGTCTTTTCAATAGATTTTGAAAGCTCAGGGCTCAATTCCCAGCACCTAAATGCTGTTTCACGATCATCCATAAGTTTAGTTCTAGGGGGTCTGATGCTGCCTTCTGACCTTGCAGACATCAAGCATGAATATGGCACATACTCGCACACACACACACACACAGAGGCAAAATGCACACTACAAAATAAAATGAATAAATATAATTAGAGAGAGAAAGAAAAGCATACAAGCAAGCTGAGCGTTGTCTTTAGCTATGACATAGCTCATTGACATGTTCTAGATCAGTGGTTCTCAACCCTCACAACCCCTTTGGGGGTTGATAGACCCTTTCACGAGGGTCATATATCAGATATTTACATTACAATTCATAACAGTAACAAAATTACTGTTATGAAGTAGCAGTGAAAATACTTTTATGGTTGGGGGTCACCACAACACGAGGAACTGTATTAAAGGGTCACAGCATCAGGAAGGTTGAGAACCACTGCTCTAAAGCAAAGATGTGATGGGTAAGTTTGAGGCTAAGACTACTGCCAAGGATCCCTGCTGTAGATAGTGTCTTGGCACAAAGTCCTGGCTGGTATTCATGATGTAGGCCAGGCTGGCCTCAAACTTGCAACAATCCTCCTGCCTCTGCCTCCTGAGTGTTGGAGTTACAGACAGACACCACCACTCCTGGTGTTTGAAAATCCTTTTAGTGAATGTGCTTGCATTTGGAATTGTGCCTGACATGTCCTTTCAATCCTACAGTGTTATGCACTGCAGGGTACTGTAGTTCACTCATACCCCATCCTCCCCCTCACCTAGTATATCTCCAAGTAGTTCTTCACAAGCTTCAGATACAATAAAAACTATCATCCCTCAGGGTATGTGAGTGAGAATATTTTTTTTCTTTCTAACGCAGTGAACATATAAGGGTCTCATGAGATATACTTTAAATAGACTTAACCCAACATCTAGGAATAATCAACAAAATATAATCACAAGCATAAAAGAATGTGAATGTTTCACGTTAAAAACACGGAGACCTTATGTTTAATGCAGTGTTAAAAATCGACAATTAAGCATGTAGGAACTAGGAAGTTCAAATAAATGATTTCTCTGCTATGCATTTAGCCACATCCTGAATTAGTTATGAAATCCATTTAACACCACAAACAGTGATGTCTTCAGCTAGTTTATTCAGAAGGAAAACAGGAATAAGAAATGCTTGAATGTTATATGTGTTCTATTCATGTGGTCAGGCCTTTTTTTAAAAGATTAATCTGTATTTTGTGTGTCTGAGTGTTTTACATGCGTGTATGTATGTGCACCATGTTTGTGCAGTACCCAAGGAAGCCAGAAGAGGGCGTAATATCACCCGCAAGGAAAATTACAGAGTGTGAGCTGCCGTGTGAGTGCTAGGAATTAAACCTGGGTCCTTTGAAAGAACAGCCAGTGCTCTTAGCAGCTGAGCTGTCTCTGCAGCCCAATCCAGTTAATTTGTTGAGGAAAGAAACTGAGCTCTTGCCTAGCTGTTTGATTTAGGTGTTCTCTCCTCTTGAACATTGCATCAGTCTGTCAATGAAAGAAAGACCTAACCACAAACGCAGCAGCCTTTGTATTCTTTGGTCTCATCCAAAGACTACATCGTGGTTTAGTCTGTCCCCTGAAAGCATTGTTCTGAAAACATAATCACTTTGCTAACATCTGTCCTCACTCTTCTATGGACACATAGTAGTTGTAGCTTGGTCCCAAGATGAGCCAAGTACGTTGTGTCTCTGCTCCATAGCGGGGAGCTCTGCATGGCTCCAGCCACAGCCCGGGACTCACTGGCTCCTTGATTCCACCCCCTGTGTCCTTCTTTCTTTTTTTTTTTTTGGTTTTTCGAGACAGGGTTTCTCTGTGTAGCTTTGCGCCTGTCCTGGAACTCACTTGGTAGCCCAGGCTGGCCTCGAACTCACAGAGATCCGCCTGGCTCTGCCTCCCGAGTGCTGGGATTAAAGGCGTGCGCCACCACCGCCCGGCTCTTTCTTTTTTTCTGCTTGCCAGCAGCCCCTCCCTTCCTTCCCTTTTGGGAGGCCTAGGAGACAGGGGTTCTTTTGCTTTTTGAAATGAGGTCTCATTGTATAGGGCAGGCCAGTCTCCCGTTCACTGTGGTCCAGCTTGGCCTCAAACTTGCCATCCTCTTGCCTGAGCTTCCTGAGTGCTGGGATTACAGGTCTGAACACTACCCCCCCTCCAGCAGATATTCATTTTTAATATATATATTTAACCAGAGCCTACTGGCTCAAGTCTGTAAGCCTAGCAACTCAGTAAGCTGAGGCAGGAGGATCACAAGTTCAAGGTGAGCCAGGAGATAGGGTTTACCAGGCTGGCCTTGAACTCATGGAGATCCACTTGCCTCTGCTTTCCAGGTGCTGGGATTAAAGATATGCATCACCAAGGCCTGCAAGCACAGGTTTTTGTAATTTTATATATATCTCCAATTTTCATATATAATCCAAAGCTGACCATAGTGGCCTGCATGTTGGGATGGGAGTCCATCATCGATGACTGCCAAGGCTCCCGATGCCTGTCCAGTTACCTAACAGTTCTCCCTTATTTCCCACCCCTCACTAGGCTTTGCAGGTTCTGTTAGCAAACAATCTTCCAATCCACGAACTTCTCCTAATGCCTTGCCAAGACATAGTCTATAGAACTTGAGAAACTCACTCTCCCATTAACCATCCACCCGGTCTCCGTGCTGTGCCCTCCAATACACACTCCACACTGCAGTCAGAGTCATAGACGCAAAGCCAGCCATGAGACATCTCCGTCCTCAAGCTTTCTCTCTGCCCCCGAGGACATTTAGAAACCCCCGCTGTCCTTCTCCAGGTCCCTCCCACATCACAATTGCAGTTTGGTCTCCAGCTATGTGGAAATTGTTTTTCAGCTCCACGACAGTATCATGATGTTCTTTTATTGAGGACGTTTGAATATGTCATTTCCTCTTTTCTGACACCCTGCCCTCCCCCAACTCCCTGGTAGATTTTCCTTTATATCTTCTGTAGAAAAGACTGGGACAATTGCTTTCCCGTTACCCGGTCGCCATGCTCTGCAAACCTTACTTGGGCCGTATTGTGCCTGGTGAAGGGGCTGTAGGGTTCTAGTCTTCTCTATAGCTTGCAATAGCCATACAACATTCTGTCCATTATGACAGGAGTTCCAATAAGGAAGCCTATGGGTGGGCTTTCAGGGGAGCTCTTTGGAAGGGCAAGTTCCTCTTCTGTCTCTCTTATTCTCTGAAATGCAATGGAGGGCGAATGCTCCAGAAGCCATTGACGTTGGTAGGGTGAAGAGACCGTGGAAGTGCCTTTTATGGTGGAACGGCGGGAAGAGAGAGAGGCCCTGGGTCATCGACGACCTTGGAATGGCTGGACTGTTGGCATGGACGATGATGACTCAGCAGCAGCCTGAGGAGCTCCCTTAGTCTTTTGGGAACCTCCATTCAGATAAAAAAAAAAAAAACCCATCCTTGGATTCACCCCAGAAAAGAATTTCAGGATGAGCCAGTATGAAAGCAAAGTTAGATTTTGTTAAAAGTCATTTTAAATATAGATTTTTAAAGCATAAGTGTTAAGAGAAGGGGAGGGTGAGCGAAGAAAGTAAGCCATACCCAGACCGTGGGTACGGGCTTCTCTAACACACTTCATCGTCTTCACAGAAGCCACAGGCTCCGGTGAGTTTCGAAGCTTTTATTTCAGAGGGTTGCTGGGAATTTAATGAGACACCAAGGTGGTTCTTCAGGTGAACCCGACTGGACCACAATCGACAAGGTGAAACCAGACCACAGAAACACAGAAAGTAAGGAGAGAGCCATCGAAAACCACGCTCATAGTCTTGTGTGTGAGACACTCAGCAAGCATCCGGGCGAAGTGTCGACTCAAGATCATACACATTCAGGGCTTGAGCCTATGTTCTAGTCTGCTTTTCTGTTGCTAGGAGAAGAACCTTGGCCACACACACACACACACACACACACACACACACACACACACACCCCTAGCACCTCAAATGGAATAAGAGTTTATTCTGAGCCGGGCAGTGGTGGCGTACGCCTTTAATCCCAGCACTCGGGAGGCAGAGCCAGGCGGATCTCTGTGAGTTCGAGGCCAGCCTGGACTACCAAGTGAGTTCCAGGAAAGGTGCAAAGCTACACAGAGAAACCCTGTCTCGAAAAACCAAAAAAAAAAAAAAAAAAAAAAAGAGAGTTTATTCTGGAGCCAAATTTGAGTGACCATAGCCTGGGAACCTATACTTAGCTTTCGCCAAATATAACATTCGAATGTGGAAGCAGTTTCATGGAGTTCTTATAGGAAAAGAACAAAGGGAGGTATAAAGTTGTTTTTAAAATGCGTGGATGGAAACCTTAAGTGGACAGTTAGAGCAGACAGATGAACTCAGCTATCAGCCTCAGATGTAGCCAATAGTGTTCTTAGCCCCGGGTGGAGAAGAAGGTTTTGTTATGTTAATTTATTCCTAAGTGGTTTTTTTTTTTTAAATCTGTTTATCTTGAATTTTATTAAATCTGATACAGAGGAGGGCAAGAATTATCTTTTGGCCAAACATAAATTGTAATTAGCCTGTCAGATCAGCTGGTCCCACGCTCCCCTTAGTCACTAAAGTGTTTACCAGTCAATCAGATGGACCCATGCCTCTAATTCCAGTTTACAGAGGAAAGAGTTTATTTCTGCATAAGCTTCCGGGTGATAGTTCATCACTGAGGGAAGTCAGGACAGGAACTCAAGAAACCCAATTTTAGGTACACAATGTGCCATATTTTTTTTTTTTTTTTTTTTTTGGTTTTTCGAGACAGGGTTTCTCTGTGTAGCTTTGCGCCTTTCCTGGTACTCGCTTTGGAGACCAGGCTGGCCTCGAACTCACAGAGATCCACCTGACTCTGCCTCCCGAGTGCTGGGATTAAAGGCGTGCGCCACCACCGCCCGGCTCAATGTGCCATATTTTAACAAATGTGTGCACTCATGTAACCATCATAAAAACAAAGATGTTGATCTTTCCAAAAGATTCTCTGCTGCTGTACCTAGTGGCAACCCAATCCCCTGCTCCAGAGTCCCACCAACCCGGTCCCCTGCTCCAGAGTCCCACCAACCCAATCCTCTGCTCCAGAGTCCCACCAACCCGGTCCCCTACTCCAGAGTCCCACCACCCTGGTCCCCTGCTCCAGAGTCCTACCAACCCGGTCCCTGCTCCAGAGTCCCACCAACCTGGTCTCCTGCTCCAGAGTCCCACCACCCTGGTCCCCTGCTCCAGAGTCCCACTACCCTGGTCCCCTGCTCCAGAGTCCCACCAATCCGGTCCCCTACTCCAGAGTCCTACCAACCCAATCCTCTGCTCCAAAGTCCCACCACCCTGGTCCTGCTCCAGAGTCCCATAGACGTGCTGTCTGTCTTTATAGATCATTTTCCTCTTTAGAGCATCCAGCACGTGGAACCACGCTGCACTGTGTTCTGCGTCTGTTCTTTGGATCAGCATAATGGTTTTGTGGTTCGATTCATCTATGCTGGGAGAGTCGTTAGTTTGCTCTGTTTTATTACTGAACAATCCCATGATAAGAATACACCACAATTTGTTTACTTATTCATTTGTTCACAGATGTTTGAGTTGTTCCCAGTTTGAATTATTTTGTATAAAACCACTGTGAACATAGTATGGGTCTTTGTGTGGACAAAGGGTGGATCCGATTCACATAAAATTTCTTAGGCCTGCTGGTACTCTGAAAATTTCCAGGAATTCAGTAGTACTAGCCCATTGCAAAGTATTCCTCCTAAGGTAAAGAACAAGCTTTTACATCTAGTTCCTCTTACTACAGAGGAAAAGACATAATTCCTAGATTTGAAGAGCAGCATGTACTTTATTTGGCCATGGCATGGCAATCCAGTTATCAAGTAATCAAAAAAGCAGCCAGGATTTGACCCCAGAGCAATGAGGGCCCTACACACAAGGTCAGGCTGCCATGTACAAGGTCAGGTCACCACATGCAAGGCCAGGTCGCCACATGCAAGGCCACGTCACCACATGCAAGGCCAGGCTGCCATGTGCAAGTTGCTACACTACTTGGGCCTTGAAGACCAAATAGAAACGATGTTCTTGAAGTGTCAGGCAAAGACAGGGGTCTTGGGAAGACAACTGCGGAGAACATCAGCCTAGCCCCTGAGGACTTTAAATCAAAGCCATGCCACCCTCCGGCGATGACTGGAGGCCTTTGGAGAAAGTTGATCTGCTATTGACCATGGATAATAAGCATCCAGCATGTCACCATGGGCCACTGTGTCAGCTTCTGAACCCGAGTTTTCCGTTACAGATGTCACCTGACACAAGCGAGAAACTTGGGTCCGCACCGTCCACACAGCAACCTTTCTGATAATTTCATACACAAATGCTATGAAATGTGATGATGTCTCCCCACATCGCTCTCCTCCAACTCCCCCCATATACTCACCAACATGCCCCCTCACAACTTCATGTCCTTTGTGGTTTTTTTTGATAACCCACTAAATCCAGACGGTGCTGCCCATATGGGCATGAGTGGGTCCGTGCACTGGAGTATGGAAAGGCGAGTCATGGGACATCCTCAAGGAGGAATGAGTCTCCTCCTCAAGCAGCTATCACGGCCAATAGCTCCTCTGTACAGAGCTTGGAGACCATCTACTCCAGGAGTATGTCTCGATCTTGTGTAGGTCTTATGCAGGTAACTACAGCTGAGGTGTGAAATGATACTTGGGTTTGCTTGTTTTTAAACTCTATTGGCACGTGACATTCAGAACAAAACAAGCCTGGTCTCTTTGTTCGTCTTGTTTATCTTTCAGATCAGTATTGGTCTGAATATTGTTTTGAGCAGCTGAAGTGAAAGCAAATTATTTTGCAGCGATATCTAATTTGTACCTATAGACCAAGTCTGTGTCTTCCTGACTTCCCTAGGACTGGTCCTATCTCCTGTGCCCTGTCCCTCACCGTCACGTGATGGTTAATGCTTCTTTTAATGAGCGTGGGGGCAGCCTTGCAAGAGAAGTGAAGGAACCCCGAGGTGCGTATGGAGGACACATGAATGCTGTTCCCTGGCAGCCAGGCAGAGTGGTCCCATGTTACCATGGCAACGGAAGTGCATTGATGCTAAATGTCTGAGCAACCTCCACGTTTTTTAAATAGCAGCTGGTCAGTGTCACTGCCGTTCCTGGATTGGTCTCTCTCAAGTCACTGCTTGGCCCCAGCTGTCCTGCTCTCTGTTGACAAATGGTTGTCCTTCACAGTCACACCACTAATAGCACGCTAATTAATGAATATGCTAATTATCCTTCCTAACTCCGGGGACGTTTGTCTAAGTGACCTGTCACACACAGCGATGCAGCTAATGTTGAGTCCTGAGGGGCTGGGCATGAGACAGTGGCTCCATAACCTTGGAGTTGTGGGGTACTTCTGGTGAAATTGCCTGAACCCAAAGACAGGTGTCTTGGGGACACGTTATTTCCTGCAACAAATGTATGTTTTCCTTTTAAAAGAATCTCTCTTCAGAAGCAGAGAGGCATGGCCCAATTGTTAGCCCCTGGGAGGTCGGCTAAAGCAGAGCTGTAGAACGACCAGGATTTCCCAAGATCCCCAAATGATTGTGATTCCACAACAGAACTTAAGAGTGGTTGGACCTCCAGGCTCTGCAGCGTGATCTCTGTCTCTGTCTCTGTCTCTGTCGCTTGGTTTGTGTGTCCTCTTGACCATGTTTCTGGTAATGGTAGAGATACCTTTTTAAAGATTATTTTATTTTTAATTACGTGAATCAATCCCCGCCCCACCCCCGTGTGTGTGTGTGTGTGTGTGTGTGTGTGTATGTTTATGTGAATACAGGAGCTCAAGCATCAGATGCGGGAGGCTGGGAATCAAACTCAGGTCGTCTGCAAAAGCCATCTTTCCAGCCCCTGGTAGGGATAATTCGTCCCCTGGAGGGCTGCACGGAGGGACGGCTGTGGGAACTTTTGGCAGAGAGCCGGCCCGAACCACGTCTCAGGACACAGCTACCCAGTGCCTCCGGATGTAGGCGTTGGAGTTCCGACCGCGCAGGTGCTGCAGCGGTGTGGCATGCTGCAGGTCGCCCTGCCGGGAAACCCGACCAGCACTACCTCCCGCTGCAGCCCTGCCCTTTTGTTCCGTCTCGGCGGCAGCTCTCTATTGAGATAAATGGCATTTCCAGACGCTTCACCTCTGATAAGTGCTCCTCTGCTGCTGTTGCCAGAATCTTAATGTGTGCTCTGTGATTTAATGGCCATGTAGGCTGGCTATTAACACGCTCTTGGGTGGAGTGGACTTGCGTCTCCACCACAGGCTCTCCACGCTCATTTGGTGACTCTGGGGAGCCTAGAGGGGGGCGCCCCTGGACCACTTACCAAAGGTCTTCTCAGCCTGCTGTATTGCAAGTGCACTCTGCTCCCTGTGTAGGGGGTCTGGAAGGTTTAGGAAGCAAGCAGGGGCCTCCCCTTCCAGAGCTGGGAAGAGTCCCAGTGAGTACTATTCTCTATGTGGGCCCCCTGAGCACCCCTTTGAACACCGCGGAACGTAACCGCTAGAGCAAGAAAGAGATGCAGGTGAGCTTCAAGACAAGCGTGCGTTACAGAAACGTTGGGCGGTGGTGGCGCACGCCTTTAATCCCAGCACTCGGGAGGCAGAGCCAGGCGGATCTCTGTGAGTTCGAGGCCAGCCTGGGCTACCAAGTGAGTCCCAGGAAAGGCGCAAAGCTACACAGAGAAACCCTGTCTCGAAAAACCAAAAAAAAAAACAAAACAAAACTGAACGTTGGCGGGCTGGAGACACCGCTTAGCAGTCACCTAGGACGCAGGTTCGATGGGCAGAATCCGCATCTTGCGGCTCACAATTGCCTATAACTCCAGCTCCAAGGGGATGGATACATGGGTAAACACAAGAGAGAGAGAGAAAGAGAGAGAGAGAGAGAGAGAGAGAGAGAGAGAGAGAGAGAGAGAGAACATTAAAAGACCCCAAAAACCTGCAAGGAAGAACAGATGGTTCAATGGTTAAGAGCAATGGATGCTCTTGCAAGGACCTGGGTTCTATTCCCAACACCCATGTGGCAGCTCCCACCCGTCTTTAGTTCCAGGGGATCTATCTGATGCTCTCTTCTGTTCTGGGCACCAGGCATGCAGGCAGTCACAGACACACATGTGGTCAAAACACCCATACATATAATTAAAAAAAATTAATCATAGAAAATCTTGGAAATTTGGGGGCCGGGGAGTTCAGTGGGTAATGTTCTAGTCACATAAACACCAGAACCTGAGTTTGATTCTCCTAACAGAAAATGCCCTGTGTGTGATTACCGGCCAGCAGCTTACTCTAATTGCTGAGTTCTAGATCGGTGGGAGATCACGTTACAAAATAAAAAATAAGGCTTGTAGGGTGGGACTGGAGAGATGGCTCAGAGGTTAAGAACATGTAATGTTCTTCCAGAGGGCCCAGGTTCAATTCCATGTCAGGCAGTTTACAATTTCCCATGACTCCAGCTCCAGGGGACCCAACACTCTGGTCTCAGTGGGCACCCCAGGTACGTGGCATACACTTACACAGACGTACAGGTATACACATGATTAAAGATGAAATAAATTGTTCCCTCGAGCTTTGCCCTCCCAGAGCTCCTGAAAGGCAGATTGGAGGGGTAGAGCAGCCCTCAGTGGCCCGGAGGTGAGTGGGCCCAGGGGCCACTAGAGACAAGGTCCTGGCTGGGGGTGTGGGGGTGGGTGGGTAACCTTAAAAAACAAAACAAAACACTCACAGGTGGCCAGTGCCTGAGGAACGGCACCTGAGGTTCTCTTCTGGCTTCTACATGTACATTTCTGAGGGGTCCCTGCAGGGATCCAGGCAGGGAATCAGACCTGGGTCAGACTTTGGGGAGTCTAATACAGTACAATTTGGGTAAAGATTTCCAGGCAACAATCAGTCCAATTTCAGGTGCACCATAAAGCTTAAGGTGTGACTATATAGACACTCCTTTACAAAGTACATGTGACGGTGAGGGTGGGTTCTATAGCTAAAGGGCCTAGAATCTAGTGTGGCCTCTGACCGAGATAGCATAGAGTACATGTGACATCCCCCTAAGGATGGGTTCTGTTGACTGGGAACTAAAGATAACGGTCTAGGGAGGGAAAGTCCAGGACACACATTCTGGGGAATTTGGGTGAGGCCCAACTCTGTAGCAAAAGGTGGGTGAGGTCTGCAGCCACTGATAGTAGAAAGGTCTCCAGGTCATTAACAAAATCTATTCCCAGCCTTCTGGGCTGGCAAACAGGTATTTTATCTCCTCCATTGAGAAGAGGCGCCCGTGTGTTAACATTCCTGGCTCCCTAGTGCTCTGTGGGCGCAAGGACATTGGTGCTCCCCACAGATTTCCCTTTCCCCAGCCTCCCAATCTGGAAACTTTAGTTTTGGATTATAAATGGTGGGAAGTCCCAGCTCTAAGGTGGGTCTATCAACACTTCCTAGGGCCTTATTTTCCAGGGGATGCTCCCCTCCTCCAGGTTCTTTCCTCTTCCTGGCCTTTGTTTAACCTCCTGGGAATAGAAATCTTGACAACTTGAGATTGTCCTCAGAGCTTAGCTTAGCAGAGTCTACCCTTGCCAGATGACAGATCCCATAAGATGTTAAAAGCCCCAACTTGGGCTGGGTGTGGTGGCGCACACCTTTGATCCCTCCGCTAGAGAGGCAGAGGCAGGCGGATCTCCGTGAGTTTGAGGTCAGCCTGGTGCACATGAGTTCCAGGACAGCCAGAGCTGCATAGTGAGACCCTGTCTCCCCAGCCACCAAAAAACAAACAAACAAACCCAAGTGGTGGGCGAGAATGTCTCCACTGCGTGGAGACAGTTGTTCTACACAGAGAAAGTCCAACATGCAAGGGAGACGGGAGGGGCCGTGCTCCATTTTAGAATGTGATGTTTGAGTGTGTGTGTGTGTGTGTGTGTGTGTGTGTGTGTGTGTGTGTGTGTGTGGAGAGAGAGAGAGAGAGAGAGAGAGAGAGAGAGAGAGAGAGAGAGAGAGGAGAGCTCCCTCCCTAGCTCCAAGGTCCAGCCCCGTTTCTGTTCTTATAACTTTCTGTTTTTCAGCCCTTCAGAGTCTTTGGGCCAGAGTTCTCCCTTTCACACAAGCCAGTTTGAACTGTTTCTCTTCCGTGTGTCTGGAGATCCTTTAAGGGGGACTGATTTTCATACCTGCTTTGTCATCACTAAGATAGTCAATTTTTCTTTCCAGTTTTTGGAGACAGAGCCTCACTTTGTAGCCCAGGTTAAACTCAGATTCTAAGTCTTTCTGTCTCAGCCTCCCAAGTGCTAGGATTTCAGGCATGGGCCTCTGTGCCAGCTGGAAGAGCTAACTTTTTTTTTTTTTTTGGTTTTTTGAGACAGGGCTTCTCTGTGTAGCTTTGCGCCTTTCCTGGAACTCGCTTTGTAGACCAGGCTGGCCTCGAACTCACAGAGATTCACCTGCCTCTGCCTCCCAAGTGCTGGGATTAAAGACGTGCACCACCACCGCCCGGCAAGAGCTAGCTTTTTAAAAAAGACTTATTTATTTTTCTTTTATGTGTATGAGTGTTTGCCTGTATGTGTGCCTGTGCACCACTTGTGTGCAGTGCCTCTGGAGGCCAGGAGAGGGCACCAGATTCTCCGGAACTGGAGTTACAGATGGTTGTGCATGGGAGCTGAACCTGGATCCCTGCCTGGGAAGAGCGGCCAGTGCTCTTAATCACTGAGCGGCCTCTCCAGCCCATGGCTGACACCGTATCTTTATGGGTGCTCAGATTTGTCCTCTGAGATCTCACCCTGGTGCACACACAAATCTTGCTAGTGTTGAGTCCCTAACCAAGTGTGTCGCAACTCTGTGATTGCTAATGTGTGTATCGGGTCCCTGGGTTATGGAATGCCCAGTTAGCTGATAAAAACATTGTTTCTGGGTGAGTCTGTGAGGATGCTTCTAGACGAGTCCACTGAATCACTGGATCGGGTGAAGATCTTCCTTCAGTAATTTAGGTGAACAACATCCAGTCTATTGAGGCCCAAGAGGAACAGATAGAGAAAGAATGAATTCCCCCTCTCCTGAGCTGGGCCATCCATCTTCCACCCCTGGAGACGGAAGGACTGGTTCCCTGGCTTTGGGATTCAGTCACGGCCTTGTACCATTGGTGTCCCCGACTGTAGCACGCCATCTTCTTTCCTGGGTCTCCGGCTGGCACATGGCAGATCATGGGGTTCCTTGGCCTCTGTGTGAACGGATCCTCACATTTAATCTTAACTATATACCACTGAGTCCTGTGTATCCCAGCTCTGCACACCCCCTCTGTGAACATCTCAGAGTTCACTGAGGACACACGATCTGACCTGTGCCGCTGTAGGTGTAGGGCAATGGCCTCATCTCCACGCTGGCCAGCCACTCCCAGATGTGGCTCTCTGCTGCCGACAAAGACGGTGACCAGCGCCCTCGTTCAGTGTGAGGTTTTCACAAAAGAGCCTCCTGAATATTTGGGTCTGGGACAAAAATTGCAGGCAGTTTGCATTTTCTGTATAATTTCCGAAGGATTGCTATTTACACAGAAAGATGTCGTGTTGAGTGGTACCCACCAGCAGGTCTACCCATACAACGTAACTTATATGTGAGAACTGTAATATAAATACATATTTATATATAAATGATATAACATCCCCTCTTACTCCCTATAACTTCTCAAGTCCATTTGCCTCTTTCTGTAATTATTACTGTTATTTACCTACAGACATGTACATACAAGCAAATAAATACACTGCTGAGTTCATTTAATGTTGCTTGTATGTCTATGTATTAGGGCTGACCACTGGGTGTTGGATGACCAATTGGGGACTCATCCCTAGGGAAGACTTAACTCTCCCACACTCAGTGGTCATTAGTTGCTTGCATTCATCTGTGGGGTCTTGTGAGATTTCCCCAGACTTGTTGACCTGTCAACTGGTGTCATCGTTCAGTTCTTGTTTAGCTGACTGTATTGTCGTGATTTCAAGGGTACAGATTCCCTGTCATGGAAGATACAGTCTCCCCCATATACTTCCTGTCACAGTGGAAACTGCACTCTTCTCACTAAGCTGGAAATAAATTCAGGGAAGCCAGTCTAGTGTTTGACAGTCCTCTTCTGGGCATTCTCCTTGGGGGCTGTCTGGTAATCCTGTTTCTGACTCTTTCTTTTTAAATAGAGTTTTAAATTTTATTTATTTATTTATTTGTTTGTTTGTTTGTTTGTTTATTTATTTATTTATCTTTTAGGTATGAGTGCTCTGTCTGCCTGCATGCCAGAAGAGGGCGCCAGATCTCATTACAGATGGTTGTGAGCCACCATGTGGGTGCTGGGAATTGAACTCAGGACCTTTGGAAGAGTAGCCAGTGCGCTTAACCTCTGAGCCATCTCTCCAGCCCTGTTTCTGACTCTTGATGTATTCTTTGGTTTAGTTTTAATCTGTAATTGAATGTATAAATTCCTATTATTCATTTTCCTTTTTTTAATGTGTGTGTGTGTGTGTGTGTGTGTGTGTGTGTACTCACATGTACGTGCCTGTAGAGATCAGAGGTAAACCTTGGCTGTAGCTCCTCCAGTGCCATTACTTTATTTTTTGAGACACGGCCTTTCCCTGCCTGGAACTCACTGTTAAGCGAGTCCCGTGGATTCGCCTGTCTCTCTTCCCCTAGTGTGGGGTTATAAGTGTTCTGCCACACTTGACTTGTGTGGCACTGGGGATTGAATGCAGGTCCTCATGCTTGCATCGTTAATCCTTTACCAGTGAAGCTAGCTCCAAGCCCCATAGCTTTCTTTTATTGCAGGAAATGAGACACCAGCTGTCTCGTTATCATTCATGTACTCATTCATTCATTCACCATCCATCCGTTCATCCCAGCCTATGTGGCTGCTATGCTGCATCCTACAATGTGTCAAATGGCATTGCCCACTAGGAATTCAAAGAACAAAGGATATACTCAGTACACAGGTCTTTTTGGTGCTGTATTCACTTGATTTTATTTTTTAAAATCTCATTACCTTTTTTTTGTTGTTGTTGTTGTTTTTGTTTTGTTTTGTTTTTTTCCAAGACAGGGCTTCTCTGTGTAGCTTTGGAGCTTGTCCTGGAACTCTGTAGCCCAGGCTGGCCTCGAACTCACAGAGATCTGCCTGCCTCTGCCTCCCGAGTGCTGGGATTAAAGGTGTGTGTCACCGCCCCCTGGCCCCCTTTTTCTTTCTTTTTGACAATACAGGAAACGGTGGTGGCTCCTGGAGCCTCATGCTGGTCAGGGTCCGGAATTCCTGCTGAATGCTCTCAGGGAGGCTGCCCATGACAAGCAAATCAGAGAACGTGCCACACACTTGCTTTTCCCCCAGACTCTGCTATTCCTGGAAGGCAACACCGAACCATAGTCCGGCCACTTTGTGGAATAATAATTAGAAAAGAAAGAGTGAAAAAAAGGAGGCGGAGGAGCAAGGGGAGGAGGGAGAGCAAGAGGAGGGGGAGGAGCAAGGGGAGGAGGGAGAGCAAGAGGAGGAGGGGGAGCAAGAGGAGGAGGGGAGACAGAGGAGGGAGAAGAGGAGGGGGAGGAACAAAGGGAGGAGGGAGAGCAAGAGGAGGGGGAGGAGCAAGAGGAGGAGTAAGAAGAGGAGGGGGAGGAGCAGGAGGAGGGGAGACAGAGGAGGGGGAGGAGCAGTAGCTGTGAGTGACTGTGCTGGGACCTTTGGAAACTCTGATGGTGAAAGGTGGAGCCAGGCTGGCACTTCCCCTTTCTACACAGTGAGGCTGAGGCGCTGGGGCCACACTCGTTGTCTCTGGAGAGCCCGAAGCAAGGATGGATCAAGAGACTGTGGGCAATGTTGTGCTCTTGGTCATCGTCACCCTCATCAGCGTGGTCCAGAACGGTAAGGGGAGCCCTCCCCCAGGGAGAAGGGCGCTGTAAGTCAGGCACACACACAGCTCTGTGTGCCCATGGACTCCGCATCTCTACTTCTCCGGACTTGAGCGTGCAGGGGTGGGCGCCTCTCTATGTGAGTTTGGGTTTTCCTCCTCCTGGACCTTCTTTTGCTTGAGTGGTGATGACCGGTCATGTTTACGGAGGAAAGACAGCAACCTGACCCAAGTGTCTGCAGTTGGTGTCTGGATAAGGAAGGCTGGAAGGCAAGGGGCTGGAGAGAAAGCATGGGGTACGTGTTCATTCGGATGCTGGGCTGAATCGACTAATCTGCAGGGCAACCAAGATCACCTGTCATCTGTGGGGGGTGGGGTGGGGGTGGGGCATTGATTTGAGAGCTATAAACGGGAAAGCACTTTATCATTATTTTACTTCTGTACTTAAAAAAGTTCTTTTGGAGAAACATCCAAAAACATACTGTGTGTGTGTGTGTGTGTGTGTGTGTGTGTGTGTGTGTGTGTGTGTGTGTGTGACTGGGGATAGAACTCAGGGCCTTGTATATTCTAAGTAAGTAGGTAAGTTCTCTACTATTTATCCACACCCCAGATCTTTGGTGTACAGCTTTTCACACACACACACACACACACACACACACACACACACACACAAAAAAAAAAAAAAAATCTATGTATGTATGTTTGTATGTATGTATGTATCTATCTATCTATCTACCTATCTATCTACCCATCTATCCATCATCTGTCTTTCTGTCTTTCTATCTATCTCTCATCTATCATCTGTCTATCTGGGGAAACAGTCCTGTTTCTTAGCATTGCTATTAACCTCATTAAAAGTTAAAGAACTAACAGGACACAGATCTGTGAAGTCTGTGCTGCTTTGGGCCTTTTCAGGCTGATTTTTTTTGGGGGGGGGGTTAAGGATACCAGTGGCTTTGTGTTTTACAGTTTATTAAGAGAAAATGGGAGTGTCATCACCATGGGCAGCAGCCAAGGCTTCCTGGTAACTGCTCATGGTTATGTATTGTCACACTTGGGAATTTGGAGTACTGAGCCACCTTGGGATGCTGTAATATCTGTCCCCATCTTGAGTGTGGGGATGCTGGCACAGAGCAAGGCCCCACTCAGCACACCAGAAGCATGCTTTCTATATGCAGCAACAGCGTGGAGCGGTCGGACCCAGACATCTTCATGTTGTATCACACTTGATCAACTTGCCACTCAGAGAGGGAACAAGTAGCTTATTTAGGCCACTACTTCCTCAAACCGCTGCTGTCTCATGCAGGCTCTCTTGGCTCGGTAAATTGACAGGGAGGAGTAAGTGGCCGACCTGCACATACCCACGGAGACCTTGCTTGGCACTAGGCGGTGTCCAGGGGGCCTGATGATAGGACTGTAAGCAAGGCTGCCTTCCAGGAACAGTGACAGCAGAACTCCTCCAGTCTCATGAAGACAGCTGGGGGCGGGGGCAGGGACAGCGCTTGCTCAGCCCTAGGTAGGGGTCCCCTTTATCCCTGTCCTCCCTACCTGACACTCTTAGGAGCATCAGTGAGCCAGCAACTGTGTCCTCTCTCCTGCCAATGCCGCTGGAACTGGGCTCAACAGGAAGTTCAAGTTCACTTTCTCCACCATCCTCTCAGCTCGGAAATGAATCAGGGGAAGCCACGAAGGTGCGAGGCTCCTGGTTAGGAACCTGCGTGGTAAGCAAGCAAGCGAGCAGGCTGTACCATCACACCATCACAGCCTCCACACCACTGATACCCCCCCCTCCCCGTTCCCCGAGGAGCCAGAGCATCACGGTGCCGATGTTGGCACCGAGCCATTCCGCCCGTGCTCAGGGAAGGGAGAGGCCGCAGCCCTGTACAACGATGCCACACTGTGGCTTGGGATAAGCTCTGCTCTCCTGTGAGGGAGGAGCCTGAGCAACCAGGTGAGACCGAAAGTCATCTGCAAGGGCCTGCTGTAACTGCTGGAGATGCCTGTTGGGGACAAGAATTCTTTAAGTAACTTCAGACACAGTCCTGGTGCTGACCTGTAACTGTGAGCACAGGCCAACGCTAAGTCCTAAGTTCAGCCTCTCTTTGCAAGTCTAATGAACTCTGGGCTTTAGCTATAAACCCGTGTGAGAGAGCTAAAAAGATATGCAAAAAACCTACGCTTTTCATCCTCCATGCCAAAACACCATTTGGAAAACTTCCTGTTAGTCAAAAATGTTTTCCATGTTACTGAGTATTGAACACTATAAGGATGTGCGGTGGCTGGCTCCACTTCCTCAGTGACCCCGAGAGCCTGGTTTTCTGGGGATGGGCAGTGTCCAGCCTGCCTGGTGTGACTTCCCCCTGTGCCTTCAAACACTTTAGTCATCAAGACGTTTGAACTTGAGGCTCTCTTCCAGTTTGAGCCAGCAGAATGCTGATGGCGAGGCCAGGCCAAGCCGAGAAACCCAGTCGGGACTCATCAAAGCCCAGTTGCTTTTCCAGCACGGCTGTGGAGGAGCCTCTGCCCTCTCCCGCCAAGGGGCCAACAGCTCTGTCATCAGGCAGACCTGGAAAAAGCATGCTATTGTCTCTCACTTGCTGTCCTGGCCAGTTTTATGTCAATGCCACACAAGCGGGGGTCATCTGAGAGGAGGGAGCCTCCACTGAGAAGATGCCCCCATAAGATCGGGCTGTCGGCAAGCCTGTAAGGCATTTTCTTAATTAGTGATCAATGTGGGAGGGCTCAGCCCACTGTGGGTGGGGCCACCCCTGGGCTGGTGGTCCTGGGTTGTATAAGACAGCAGGCTGAGCAAGCCACGAAGAGCATGCTAGGAAGCATCGCCCCTCCATGGCCTCTGCATCAGTTCTTGTTTCCAGGCTCCTGCCCTGTTTGAGTTCGGGTCCTGACTCCTTTGATGATGAGCAGTGCTGTGGAAGTGTAAGCTGCATAAACCCCTTCCTCCCCAGGCTGCCTTTTGGTTACGGTGTTCCATCGCAGCGATAGAAACCCTGACTAGGACCCTTACTGTGGTTTCACTATTGACTTTCCAGTTTTATCAAGGTGTAAGAAGGCTGCCTACAGAACCTTTCACTTTTAGTAGGACACACAATGGATTCTGTGAAAGTATTGCAATACAAGCTTTGTGTTAGATACTGGAAGTATCCTGAGCACATTTAAGATGGTCCGGGCTGAGCTGTAACACGGAGCAGGTTAGGTGTATTAAATGTAGTTTTGACTTAAAATATTTCTTACCTAGGGTGGATTTATTGGGAAAGCAACTCCATCAAAGCAGAGGAGCATCTATTTGGAGAAAATGTTGCAGGAGCCCCGGGGAAGAGGGTGGGTGAAGGAGGGCTGTCCTGGACACGGGGACAGCGAACACAGGACTCCTTCTGGCAGGAGTGTGCTGTTCCCACAGCCCACGGAGTGCTGAGAAAAAGTGGGAGGAGTTAGCCCCCTCCTCTCCCCCTCCACCACAGAGCCACCTTCTCCCTTCCTGGGTTCTTCCTAACATGAAGACCACAGAGGAGTGGTTCTCAACCTGTGGGTCCCGACCTCCCCAGAGGGGGCCGCCTATCAGCTATCCTGCACATCCGACATTTACATTACTATTCATAACAGTAGCAAAAATACAGTTATGAAGTAGCAATGAAGAATTTTATGGGTGTGTGTGTGGGGGGTCACCACAGCAGGAGAAACTGCATTAAAGGGTCGCAGCGTCAGGGAGGTTGAGAACCACTGCCGTAGAACAGCTGCTGGTAACGCCGGCCGCAGTTCTATTAAAACAGTCTCATATAAAATACTTTTCTGTGGACCCGTGGCTGTTACTCTGCCGGCTCCTGTTCACGTGGTAGTGAACTGGAATCTCGGGATCTTTTTAATGTGACCCCAAGAAGCTTATTTGAGTCCTCTCGGTGCCCCCCTCCCCATTCCTCATCTGAGAAGTGGGTGAGAACCGCCTGGGGTGGATGTTGAGGGTGTTGTAAATGATGGTTCAGGAGTTGTCAGGATCCCCTTTGTGGTGAATTCCGAGGAACTGTTTGCGGCCACCTCGTTTGCTTGCTTGGTTCTGGTTTAATAGTCACAAGCCAGGAAAGGGGGCGCACTAGTGGTCTTGGCCTACGTGGCTTCTGGGATTTTCGGGAGGGTCCCAAGGGCTTAGGGAGAGTGGTGAGGAGCAAGGAAGGCATAGGAAGGAGTGGGCGGCATCCTCAGATCCCGGACTGAGGAAGGCTTGCTCCAGGCGGACGCGTGGGTGGGGAAGAGTTTGCAGGTGTCGTGAGGTGAGATGAAAGGGAGATCTTGAGAGGGAAAGGAGTGAGGGCAGTGGCGAGGAATCAGGCCTGAGGGGGTCGGGAGGCCTGGGCTGCACAGCAGAGAGATGGCTTCTTCTTGGGGGAAAAGGAAGGCTTTGCTTTCTGGGTGCGAAGGGGCTGACGAGGCGAACAGAGACACGTAGCCAAGTCCTGCTGTTGACTGAGGAGCTAGCCTTCGAGTTCCGTGATAGCAGTCTCAACTCTCTGCTCAGAGGCAAGAGAGGCCATCTTGAGTCCTGGAAAGGAGACACCTAATTTTCTGTTATGTTTTCTGTTAGTAGAGACATTCATAACAGACAGACTTATGTAATAATAAGAGTAAGTACAAGTATAATAGTTAAGTATCTATTATACTTACGTGATAGCGAGAGGCGAGGCCCAACTGAGCTGGAATTCAGCAGCCCTGGGCCTGAACCCTCCTGAGCAGTGATCCCCCTGTCTTCAGAGCAGAACAGCCCCCTCTACAGAGAGTTCATGAAGATTCAGTGAGGGGATGCTTACAATGTGGTGAGCTCTCTTCTATACGAGCTAGTCCTTTGGATGTGCTCAAAATGGGCATGTTCCTACAGAAGAGTGTTATTTTGTGTTTGTGTCAAAAAAAGCCATGAAAGGCTCTATTTGGTGCAGCTGGTAAGGCGCCCTTTTCATAATTTTTGGAAGAGACGAATGGGAAATGGGTAAAGAAGGAAATCCAATCACCCCCACCCCACCCCACCCCCCGCCCACTTTCCACTCCCTAGATAGGAGTACGGGAAGAAGACAGGAGAGGGAGAGGCAACCTTTACCCTGCACCACCTGCGGGCATGCCCTCTGGATCCTCTCTCCTTCATCACTGCAGCCATGGCCAGCTCTTGAGTTCTTCCCGCTCGGATCTGCCTTCTCTAAGCATCTGACGCACTTAAGACAAAGCAACCTTTGGTTCTGCAGTTGCTCTGTGTAAGCCCGTGGGCCGCTCCTTGTTCTCAGCACACAGCTCTCACCAGGACCCAGCAGTTTCTCTAAACCCAATGGACAGTTCTAGACACTCAGCTTCTTCGAGTCTTGGCTCAGGTGCTGCCTTCTTCTCGAGCTTAGGCCTCCCTCTGGGAATCCTACGCTGTACACATTTGTGGCCTTTTCCTAGCCCCCCCCTCTCTCTCTGCCCCCTTCTCTCCTCTCTCATCTTGTGTATCTCAGTATCTCAGGCTGGCCTCAAACTTACTGTATAACTGAAGATGACCTTGAACCCCTAAAGTTCCTGCTTTTACCTCCTGAGTGCTAGGATTAGAGGTGTCTGCTACCATGCTCAGTATTATGTGATGCCAGGGATCAACCTCAGGGCTTTGGCAAACCCTCTACTGACCAAAACTACAACTGTAGTCTCTGTTTCTGTCTCTCTGTCTCTGTCTCTGTCTGTCTCTCTCTCTCTGTCTCTCTGTCTGTCTCTGTCTCTCTGTCTGTCTCTTTCTCTCTCTGTCTGTCTCTCTCTCCCTCTCTCTCTCTCCCTCTCTCTCTCTCTCTCCCTCTCCATGCTGGAGTAGAACCCAGGGACTTTCAGGTGCTGGGCAAGTGCTCTTCCACTGGGCCACACCCCAGCTACCTCCATCTCCTTTGTCTCTAGCTTCATACACCACACATTTGTATTCTAGAGGTTTTATTTACTGGCTACCTGTCTCCCCTTTTGGCTCTTGTCAATAAAACACGAGCTCCTTGGGGCCAAGGATCTCAGTCTATTTTGTTTTCAGATTCAAGCTAAACATCTGGTTCATGGTAATAGACAACAGATAAATCTTTAAAATAAATAATCATTCACTGGAGATGGCTGAGCGGTTAAGAGCACTGGCTGCTATTATAGAAGACTCTAGTTCAATTCCCAGAACCCACACAGTGGCTCACAACCATCTGTAACACCAGGTTAGGGGAAATCTGATGCCCCCTTCTGGCCTCCATGGGCACTGCATGCATGTGGTACATAAACGTACATGCAAGGGAAGAACCCATATACATAAAAAATTAGAGTAATCTGTATAACTGGGAAATTACCCTTTATAAAATAATCATCCTTAGCCTCATTTGCAGTTCTGCTGGGTCCTGATCCCCAGCTCAGTCCATCTCCTGTCCTGAGCTGGACCTGTTGACCCACACACACAGTTCTTGTCCTGAGCTGGACCTGCTGAACCACACACACAGTTCTTGTCCTGAGCTGGACCTACTGAACCACACACACAGTTCTTGTCCTGAGCTGGACCTGCTGAACCCACACACAGTTCTTGTCCTGAGCTGGACCTGCTGAACCACACACACAGTTCTTGTCCTGAGCTGGACCTGCTGAACCACACACACAGTTCTTGTCCTGAGCTGGACCTGCTGAACCCACACACAGTTCTTGTCCTGAGCTGGACCTGCTGAACCACACACACAGTTCTTGTCCTGAGCTGGACCTGCTGAACCACACACACAGTTCTTGTCCTGAGCTGGACCTACTGAACCACACACACAGTTCTTGTCCTGAGCTGGACCTGCTGACCCCCACACACAGTTCTTGTCCTGAGCTGGACCTGCTGAACCCACACACAGTTCTTGTCCTGAGCTGGACCTGCTGACCCCCACACACAGTTCTTGTCCTGAGCTGGACCTGCTGAACCCACACACAGTTCTTGTCCTGAGCTAGACCTGCTGAACCACACACACAGTTCTTGTCCTGAGCTGGACCTGCTGAACCACACACACAGTTCTTGTCCTGAGCTGGACCTGCTGAACCACACACACAGTTCTTGTCCTGAGCTGGACCTGCTGAACCACACACACAGTTCTTGCCTCTAGCCTTTGCATAAGCTTCTCCACTCAAGCACAAGTGATTCCTGTTGCCTGATCCCTGATCCCTACAGCCATTGGCAAATTCCTGCCCAGTCTTCAGATTTTATCTTAGGTATCGTTTTCTCTAGATATCCTGTGACACGACCAATAACTGAAGCTAGTGGGCTTGACCCTTCTGAGCCATTCTGTGGAGTCTTGCTGCTTTTCTCACTTGTCAATGTTTTTCAACCATGAGTTTCTTAAGGCAAGGCTGTGTGTGCCTTGCTCGCGGCCTTGTCCCAACACCAAATGCATCGATGAAGGAACTGATGCTGAATACATTCTCGCTAAGTGACATTTGTGGTGGGGAGGACATGGAGGCCTGTTTGGACACCAAATCCAGGAAGTATGCTTGTGTTTTAGGAAGACAGTTAGGGAACAGCCTCCTGAATGTGCCCGATTACGAACCACGTCCAAATCTTTCCTTCTGGCAGCATTCTTCGCCCACAAGGTGGAGCATGAAAGCAAGACGCAGAATGGGAGAAGCTTCCAGAGGACCGGGACTCTTGCCTTTGAGCGGGTCTACACTGCCAAGTGAGTTCCAACTCTGATGCTGCTAATAGTGGGGACATGGGCATGAAGGGATGAGACTGTCCTCCAGGGCACATCTGCCTCTGCCAACCTTCAGAGTGTTCAGGAGGCAGGCTTCTGGGAAGGTTGGACTTCACTTGGAAGGCTTCTGGATGCCCTTCCTCATCTTGGAGATCACAAGCCTTAGAGGAAGGAAGTGAGGCAGGGGAGGGCGGAATGGGCTCTGTGATCCAGAAACACCCAGGGACCAGTTTCCTGTGGGCGTTGAAGCTCTTCATCGCAAGCCAGCTGTGATTCACAGCAGCTCTAAAAGCGCCTCCCGCATACCACCCTGGCCTTGTCCGGTGGCAGTCTGGAGGTGACATCAGTGAGTTTTATAACACAGGGTCCCCTTGAGTAACCAAAATGAGAACAGAAAGATGGAAGCTCTGAGTAATATATTCCCCTGCCCTCTTGCCTTGACTTTTGAATAGAAAAGCTGTTGGCAGACACCTGAACAGCCTTGGAAAGAGGTTTGTGGGGTTCTGTTTGGCTCACAACCCTGAGAAGACATTACTCAAACATGATCTTCCTTTATGCAGAATATATTTAAACAGGGGTCAGCCGGGCATGCTGGCGGCCAGAAGGGCAGGCTCCCTGCTTTGATGTAGGGCTACTTTGAGAGAGGGTGTCAGTTCCAACCCTAGGGGTGACTTTGGTTCTTCCAAGGGAAAGTCACGGCCATCCAACTGTAGGATCAAAGCCAGGGACTCTCTGGGAAGGTCAGGAGGCTCTGTAAGGGGCCCCTGCCAGACCTGTGTGAGCAGCTTGGTGGGGCTCCCACTCAGCTATCATTGGCTTCTTGTGAACTAAACTGTTTCCGGGGGTGAGGATAGGATGGACCTCAGGAATGACTACATCTTCTCTCTCGTAGATGCTATTCACTCTTTCTGTGAGGTATAGGGTGTGTGCAATTCCAGGGAGGGTCTTCTCCATTGATATTTCCCAGCCCTGGCTCCCTTTGCCCCTAAGCTTCTAAATTGGTGCATGCCTTGTCTGGAGCACTCACAGTTACTTTCGGAGTCCCCACAGAGCACTCCTAGATGCTCTATTTCCACCCCACCTGCCTGGTCCTCCACAGCAGACACTCCTGCCAGCTGAAGGAAATACTTTGCTGAAGTACCCACAGGGAGATTTCTTTGTTAGCATGTAGACCTTGGCTTTGTTAATCCTCAGAGTCAATGTAAGGCATTAAAAGATGTGGGTTAAAAGGCGTTACAGACCCATTTGAAGAAGAGCAGAGAGAATATATAGGTTGGCGCCAATGTTTCTGCACCATTTTCTGTGGAGATAACACAAAGGGGCCCTCAGAAATGTCATGTGCAAGAGATGTAAAGGTATATCTCTGATCAGGGGTGGAGACAAAATTGTTGAAAGAAAACCACAGTTTCTAGCAGTGGGGGTGAGCAGTGTCCTTCTGCCCTGATAATTACTTTCTCACAGTGACAGAGTTTTTACAGATGCCTCAATCCTCTCCAGTGAGAAGCTGCAGTGGACCGGCCCGCACATTCTTAGAAGTTAAGTTCCCACCATGCTGGCAATGCACAGGGAATGAAGCATCCTGGGCAATCTGGATTCTTTCTTTTTTTTGACACACGGTCTCACTGTGTAGCCAAGGCTAGCCTCAAACGTGTGGTCCTTCTGCCGGTGCCCTGCCCAGGATTGGGATTCCAGGCGTGTACCCCCGTGCTGGGTCTTAGCCGTCTCATCTCCACCGCTTTCCCCTGCTAGAGAAATAGCTTTGTTTTCTGCGAGCCCAGAGCCGCTGGCCTCCAAGTTGCACAAGTCCCCTGAAGCTGGTGGTTGAACCGCGTGACCGGGGAGAGTGGCTTAGAAACCCTGTGATTGTGTGGTGGTCCCCAAGATAAGAATATGTGCGAGGCGAGTATCGGGTGATGGCTGTGTGTGGGGACCCAACCATGAAGACACTACAGCCTGGTTTTCAAAGTCCCAGTCTTTACCACTCAGCCCTCCTGAGAGGTGGAGGCGAAGGAGCAGACAGGGAAGTTGTGTGGCGTGGTAGGAAGTTAAGACCCGGGGGAGAGAACTTTCTCTAAGATAGAAGTTGCTCAGACACTGTTGTGGTCTGTTACAGAGACCACTTCCTCCCTTGGCCAACAAGCATCCGTGCACGCATGTGCAGGTTGCATAAGGGACTGGAGATCAGAAGAGCAGGATCCTGGCAAGGGCTAGGTGTACCCTGGCTGTTTGGCTGGGCCAGGTGACCACCCGGAAGGTGCTGAGGGCGAATAGAAAGCCACACCAGCAGTCTCTGCTCCGCCCCACCCCACCCCAAAAGCACCAAGAAGAGGTAGAAGAAGAAAAGAGGAGGATGTCTTTAAAGAGTCACTTATTTTTATGTGTTGAGTGTCTGGCCTGCACGTATGTATGTGCTCCATGTGTGTGCAGTGACCATGGAGACCAGGAGAGGGCATCGGATCACTGGAACTGGAGTTACAAATGATTATAACTTCGTGTGGGTGCTGGTAGTCAAACCTAGGTCCTTTGCAAGAGTAGCCAGTGCTCTTAACCTCTGAGCCATCTCTCTATCCCAAGAGCATGCATTTAATCTTGCTATCTAAAATTTAGGATGTGAAGCCGTATCTGTTGCTAATACACAGAATGACATTAGTACACTATATATGTATATATATATACATGCATAAATACACACATATCTATACATACAGTATACTACACTATAAGCTATATACAATTAATACATAAATATATCTGTCATAAGCTGTAAGACCCAGATTTTTTTTTTTTCTTTTTGAGACAGGGTTTCTCTGTGTATCTCTGGCTGTCCTAGAACTCACTCTGTAGACCATGCTGGCCTCGAAGTCACAGAGATCCACCTGCCTCTGCCTCTCAACTGCTGGCATTAAAGGCATGTGCCACCACCATCCTGATAAGACCCAGATTTTTGTTGATGAGTGTAGGATCATGAATATTTCGAGATCTTGGCTACAAAGGAAATAACCTGAAAGACAATGATATTTACTGGTGGACATAGAAGCCCAAGGCACGTTATTTTAGCATGAGCTGTGACTGTTGGGATATAGATAGAGAGTCTGGGACAGTGGATGATCACATGACCCAGCCAGCCTCAGTAGAGTCCATCACGTGAGATCCCTCAACGCACGGCCACCAGGGCGGTGCCGAGCCAGAGCTTTCTGGATACAAGGAGCTGGACCTTGGCTCTTTCACGCGTGCAGGATGCAGACCAACGCGCTGGTCTTGGAGCATCAGCACAGCTAGTGAGTTTGAGTTCAAGTTTGACTTTGGGAGGAAGATCCTCGTTAGCTGACTGTGGGTTCTTCCTGGGGAGTGAGCGCAGGTAAGCAAAGCTGTGGCATGAGATGGCTGAACAGAGAGGTGTAATTTCCTGAAATGTGTTCTACGCTTCCACATCCATGAGTCATTAACAAATGATACAACAAAGAACAAAGTACTTCCTGGTGATGCCTGAGAAGCTCCAAAGGACAGTCTAGTTCACCAAGAGCGGGGTGGCGTAATTAACCACAGAGATTCCCTTTCTGCTCACTTTTTGTCAGAACACATTCGGAGAAATGTCACGATACTCCAGCATCTCTTGGTGTCCACTGTGGGCTCATTTTTTTTTTCAAGCAGTGTATAGTAATTTAAGCCACTGTATCTACAAGGAGGCTGACCGGTGTCGATAGTGTGATTAGCTCTTATTCATGGTACTTCCTTATTTCCACGTAATCCAAACAAACCAACAGAATTCTAAAGTGTTTCTCTATTGTATTTCCAGAGGTGGGAAAAAAAAAGGAAAGAAAAGATAGCCCAGGGCCTCTCCATAAAACAGTCAGATTGTGGGGCTTCAGCTTTACAGCATGGCGATTCATTGCAAGGCCAGCTGAGCAGGCTCTGCTCAGACCTGAATGAGAGTCAAGATGGGATTACCAGCTCCGTTTTGAGAAAGAAAAGATACAAAGCTCCTCAAAAGGAGAAGAAATGTGGTAGTACTGTGTGTGTGTGTGTGGGGGGGGGGGGGGTTCATTCAGCTGTACCGACTCCACACGGAGCGTGTTTCATTCGGAAGAGGGTGATTGGAGTATAGGCAAGAGCAGTGGGAAGCCTGCCTGGTCACTGGACAGCTCTCTCTGAGGTACAGACCCCCGGGTAGCGAGGGCCCCTCCCCTTTTCATCCCCGAGCCAGAGTTACTACTTCATGGGCTGTGGAGACGGCTCAGGCAGCAGGCAGCGAGTGCTCGCTCTGCCATCATGAGGACCGGAGTTCGAGCCTCAGCAGCCCTGTGAAGAAAAAAGAGAAGAGGAGGGAACTGGGTGGAGTGATGGAAGCTTGTAGCCCAGCGCCAGGGGGCAGAGACAATGGATCCCAGTGCCGGGGAGGGAGAGACAGTGGATCCCAGTGCCGGGGAGGGAGAGACAGTGGATCCCAGTGCCGGGGAGGGAGAGACAGTGGATCCCAGTGCCGGAGAGCCAGAGACAGTGGATCCCAGTGCCGGAGAGCCAGAGACAGTGGATCCCAGTGCCGGAGAGCCAGAGACAGTGGATCCCAGTGCCGGAGACCAGAGACAGTGGATCCCAGTGCCGGAGAGCCAGAGACAGTGGATCCCAGTGCCAGAGACCAGAGACAGTGGATCCCAGTGCCGGAGACCAGAGACAGTGGATCCCAGTGCCGGAGAGCCAGAGACAGTGGATCCCAGTGCTGGAGAGCCAGAGACAGTGGATCCCAGTGCCGGAGAGCCAGAGACAGTGGATCCCAGTGCCGGGGAGGGAGAGACAGGAAGATCCCAGGGCCTCATGGGCCAGCCTAATCCACAAGCTCCAGACTCAGTGACAGACCCAGGCCACCAACCTCTGTGCTCCACACACATGTGCACACATGCACACCAACATGCACACCCCCTCCCAAACGACCGCTTCAAAACAGACAAAATATGAGGATCGGGCTGAAGCAGAGAAAAATCCTTGTTACTCATCGTAAAGTCAGCTGACTGTATGCTGGTAACCAGGGGGAAGCGTTTCTCCCTGCCTTCCTTGAGCTGGGAGACGGATCGCCGTCTCTCAACCCGGAGGCTGTGGTGTTGCGACTCTACTGGTAAGTGGGCATGGGAACACTGCTGCCAGCCCAGGGCTGCTGCAGTTTAATGTGGACCCATCTGTTGAGTAAGTCAGGAACTGCAAACAGTGTGAGGGCCCTTTGGAATTCTGTATTCACCAGACCCGTGGAACTTGTGTGGGTGCAGATCACCACCCCATGAGACCAGTGGGTTCTGCCTTGTGTGCTGTGCCTAGTTTGAAGCTGTCTCCAGGAGAGGAGGCATGGGTCTGTCACCTCTGACATTCGCAAACTTCTTTAGTGAAAGGCTCCTTTGACTATAGAGGGACATAAAGGTCCTCATGGCTGGGAAAGGACAACCTGACATCTCTAGGCTCTCTATACCATATGGATCAAGGGTGATTGATTAATCCAGATGTATTATCCAGCTGTGCTGGTTAATTTTTTGTCAACTTGACACAAGCTAGAGTCCTCTGGGAAGAGGAACCCCAAATAAGAAAATGCCTCCATCATATTGACCTGTAGGCAAGTCTGTGGGGACATTTTTTTAATCCATGATGGATGTGGGAGAGCCCAGCCCACTGTGAGCTGTACCACCCATAGGCTGGTGGTCTTGGGTAGTATAAGAAAGCAGAGCCGGGTGGTGGTGGTGGTGGTGGTGGTGGTGGCGGCGGCGGCGGCGGCGGCGGCGGCGGCGCACGCCTTTAATCCCAGCACTAGGGAGGGAGAGCCAGGTGGATCTCTGTGAGTTTGAGGCCAGCCTGGTCTACAGAGTGAGATTCAGGACAGGTGCAAAGCTTACACAGAGAAACTCTGTCTCGAAAAACAAAAAAAAAAAAAAAAAAAAGAAAGAAAGCAGGCTGAGGGGGGCTAGAGTGATGCCTCAGTGGTTAAGAGCACTGACTGCTTTTCTGGAGGACCAGGGTTCAATTCCCAGCACCCACATGGCAGCTAGCAACTGTCTGTAACTCCGAGATCTGACACCCTCACACAGATATACATGCAGATATACATGTAGACAAAACAGCAATGCACACAAAATACAGATAAATTATTTAAAAAAAAAGAATGAAAGCAGGCTGAACAAGGGTAACAAGCCCATAAGCAGCTCTCCTCCATGGCCTCGGCTTCAGTTCTGGCCTCCAGGTTCTCTCCCTGACCTCCCTTCATGGACTATAAGCTGTAAGGTGAGAAAATAAAACCCTTTTATCCCGAGCTGATTTTGGTTATGATGTTATATCCCAGCCATAGAAAGCAAAAGCAAGCCAAGGTTTTCACTGCTATACCAAAACAGCTGTCACAGGCTGGTTTTGAAGTACCGAGGTTTGTTGGGATCGTGGTTCTGGAGGTTCAAGTAGAAGATCAGCTGGCCCCATAGGGTTGGGTTAACGGTGGGGGCAGCATAGCTTGGATCACAGTGGAAAGGTGTTAGGCTGAGGGGTCATAAACAAGCCAGAGAAAGAGGGGAGGAGGGGGAGAGGGAGAGTGGTCAGGGGGAGAGAGGAGAGAGTGTCCCCCAAACGCTTTCAGGGCATGTCTTCAGTGACGGCTCATAGGCCCGTCTCCCGGAGGTCTTTAGCACTGCGTTCTTGGGACCAGTGTGCAGTGTATGCCAATATGTAGTGCATGTAATATATGGGGGACTGCACCCGTACTCAAACGAGAACAGCAGACTCTGAGTGGCTCTGAGGCATGAGACCCTAGCCAGAAGCAGCCTGAACATCGAATTTTGGCTTTTTTTTTTTTTTTTTTTTTTTTTGGTTTTTCGAGACAGGGTTTCTCTGTGTAGCTTTGTGCCTTTTCCTGGAACTCACTTGGTAGTCCAGGCTGGCCTCGAACTCACAAAGATCCACCTGGCTCTGCCTCCCAAGTGCTGGGATTAAAGATGTGTGCCATCACCGCCCGGCCGAATTTTGGCTTTTACCTTCGTAGCTTAAACCCTGCCGACCCATTGCCCCAAACTGCACCATGCGTGGAACCACCTGGAAGGCTGGCTAAGGCACCGGTGGCTGAGCACCTTGCCCAGTTTCCAGTGCCACATGCCTGAGCTGGCATGTGCACTTGTGTATCTAATACGTCCTCAGTTGCCTCGTTTACATAGTGAAAGAGTTCCAGGGTTTGGAGACAAACAGGCTGGGTGTGAGGACTTCTGGGATGGGGCCCACATGAGAACCTCTGCATTACACCCCTGTCTTAGAACCTCAGAGGGCAGAGTTACTGCCGCGCTCTTCATTTTGTGGGTGAGGACATGGAACCCAGAGAAGCAGCTCATGCCGAAGCTGGTTAAAATCCCGCCAAGTCCCCTGACCGCGTCCCAGACAGCTGTTCTTTCCAGTCTCCTCTGGCTCCCTGAATACCTCTCCTACCTTTGTTCCAGGGTTTTTCCGTATTCATTGCAGGTTTTTGGTTGTTGTTTGTTTTTCGAGACAGGGTTTCTCTGTGTAGCAGCCCTGGCTGTCCTGGAACTCACTCTGTAGACCAGACTAGCCTTGAACTCACAGAGTGCTGGGATTAAAGGTGTGTGCCACCACCGCCCAGCTGCATGTATTTTTTAAATTCTAGTTTAGGGTCTACAAGCTGCACCCAAGAACACTTACTGTTTGCGTAGTGAAAAAGTTCCAGGGTTTGGAGACAAGGAGGCTGGGTGTGAATTCTGGCCTTCTTCAGCCCCCACTCCTGAGCTGGGAAACCCTGGAGAGTTAATCAGCTACTCTAGGCATTTGGTTTCTTCTCTGAATATGACTGTAGTTATGGTAGGCAGAATAATGCCCCCTAACACACCCTATTCCTATGAGGCTGTCATTTTATTATATGGAGAAATGCAAATTGGTTTTGGAAAAAAAAATCTTTCCTGGCTCATGTAAGTCAGGCTTATTTGTGTGTGTGTGTGTGTGTGTGTGTGTGTGTGTGTGTGTTCAGGTGCCCAAAGATGCCAGAAGAGGATGTTGCATCCCTCCCTTGGAGCTGGAGTTACAAGTAGTTGTGAGCCAATGGAGATAAATGCTGGGATCTAAAGTTGGGTCCCCTGGAAGAGCATCAAGAGCTCTTAGTAACCGTGCCTTCTCCCCAGACCCATAAATAGAGTCTTTTAAATGAGGAGACAGGCTTTACATTAAGAAAGGCTCATTGGTCGTCCTTGGCTTTGAGATTGGAAAGTGCCATGAGCCAAAGAATACTGGAGTATCCTCAGAGTCTGGAGAGTCAAGGCACTAGCCGCCCCCTCCCTTCTCCAACCCCCTTGAGCTTCAGAGGGAATGCAAATCTGCCCACACCTGAGCTACAGCTCAGGGAGATTCATTTCGGACTCTGCCCTCTGGAATCTGTGGCGTTTTAAGCCACTGAGGTGGTGGCCGAGTGTTACAATCGCTAAAGCAAACCCAGAGTCATCCAGTGCAGTCCCAGGAACGTGGGACGCTTACAAGGGAGAGGACAGATGGCAAACGCCAGCACAGTGCCCGGCGTGGAGTGGCAGCATTCCCGGGGAATGCCCTCTCGCATCGCCTTTTGTGAATGGACCTTGGTTTCTTTACCGCTGTGAGGATCCGTTTTTCCACTGGCCTGCTGCTTCCCACGGGACACAGTTTCCCTTGGCTGGGCATTTTCCCCTCTGCCACCCCTTGTCGTCTGCGTCGCTCACTTGTTACTCCAAGAAGTGCATGGGCACCACCCACCACAGGAGTTCTGCCAAAGAAACGGCCTCTGATGCGCTTCACCTGAGAGCAGAGTTAATGAATTCTGAGCGCGCTTCCTTGTTCCCACTATCTGTTGGATGTGCTGCTGGCTGCTCCCTCAGGGTAGGCGGAAGACAAGAGAGGGGCCTGTGACCCCTGCACAACGGTGATTATGAACTGGGGTCTTCAGGTAATTTTCAGGCCACACTGTAGTCACGTGTTTTCTGATTTCTTTCTGCCCTGTTTGCCCTACAGCCAGAACTGCGTCGATGCATACCCCACTTTCCTTGTGGTACTCTGGACTGCCGGACTACTTTGCAGCCAAGGTAACCGTGACGTCTCTTTGTGAGTCCTTTTTCTATAATGTGCAGCTCTCAGGGGTTCAAAGGGCAGGCATTTTGTGGAATAGCCTCGACTGGACCTACAGCTCTTATCCAGGTTGCCCTGGAGAGATGTGTTCCGGGCATGCTCAGTGCAGGCGCAGTGTGGCGTGGTCATGCATCATTAATGCTTGCTCCCTGGCGGCTGGTTGAGAGCGCTTCGTTGACAAGGGTGGTTTAAGGCTAAATGTGACTCAGAATCTGTAAGCAGTGTTAGCTCAGATACAAGGGCATTGTAAATGAGAGCGCCAGAGGGCTCTATTTGGGGACTGCCGCTGCTGGCTCTTGGGTTAATAAGCTCGCAGCACCCTGGCCCTTCCTCGGGCATGCATCTACGGAGCACGGGCTGGGCTCCAGCCGAACCTGGGTGATCAGCTGCACACAGTCTTGATTTCAACGATTCTGAAGGACAGCTGGATTCCCAGAGGTGCTCTGCAATTAAATGGAAACCAGAATCATATGCTGTTGGCTCTCTTTGGAGATGGAGCACCAGAAAGCCTTGGCCAAGACCTGCATTTGTCTGGTGGCGGCTCAGTGTGATTGGAGCCGCTTCAGTGGTCCAGCAGGGCCCATACAGAAAGGCCAGAAGCGATCATTTGACAAACCCCTGGATTATTATCATTTTCTACTGCTCTATAAAGTATGTCCAGTAGATGTTAATTTCCCTGCGACCCTTGAGGGCACTTGGGTTCAGGGAACAAAGTTCAGGGTTCGTCAACTGGTGAGCTCATGGGCAGGATTAGAGCCTGGCTGGCTCTTTCAGTTCCGAGTTCTGGAGTTTCTCTAAGCATTCTTTTACTGGATTAATTTATATTGTAAATACACTTTGAACATTAATTGTATGCCAACTTTGTCCTGAATGTAGGAAGGTTAATAATACACAAAAGGACAGTTACAAAGTAGGTAGATGGGAGCTGGAGGGGGGGATCAGTGATTAAGAGCATTTGCTGCTCATGTAGAAGACCAGAGTTCAGTTCCCAGCACCTACTCTAGGCAGCTCACAACTGCCTGTGACTCTGGCTCTAGGGGGCTCTGATGCCCTCTTCTGACCTCCAGGGGTACTACATACACATAACCCCCCATACATATACCTATACATATAATTAAAACAACAATAAAAAATTAATCCTTTTAAAAATAAGATAAGTAGATAGATGGACATGTTATTGCCAACAGTGAGACTTACTCCCACGAGCATTAGAAACCACTGAAGAGATGTCACATAGTCTCCTTTAGCGCCTTGAAGGCTCTCAGTAGCTCATCATTTATTTTCCATTTTCTACCCTGAGTGGGATTATAAAAATGTATCTGGCATTATTTGAAAAATCAAGTCAAAGAAAATCCATATGAAGAGTTGTGAGTCTTGTTGGGTCTGAATGATGCTAGATAAATCTGCTGTTGCCTCTCCAGCTAGGTGATTTACAAAGGGAGTCTGAGAATATTTCAGAGCCCTGGAAACATGCGTCTCTGTCAAAACAAACACCCACATCGCCAGGGCTCAAACGCACCAGTCAGCTACGGTTGATCATTGCCATCTTTTTATGAATGCAGAGATTATATAAGTTGTTTAGCTGAAAGGAACCCCAGAGACTATTCTGTTCCAGACCTCTCACTTCAGAGACTATCCCAAGATCCGGACGGACAAGTGGCTTATTTAATTTCATAATTTTAGAACCTAGGTTTGTACCTGCTTTGTGGTTCACATGGCTCGAGTTCCCCTTGAAAGGTCTCTGCTATTCCCTGCATAAGGCAGGAGATAGGAATCCTTTCCACACCTGTTGCCCATCAGTTTATGTCCAGTTGAATTCCAACTGAAGGAGAAATAGGCCAATGAAAGTCAGAACAGAGATGTCCAGACGGGGAAACTTTATGCAGAGCAAATCATTAATTGTGACATAATTAATTGTGGCAGTCTTGTGACTTTTAGGAATTAGGACAGACTTTGAAGTTTGGTTTTCTTCCCCCTCCTTTATTTCTAGATGGTTTAAAAATGGTTAATTTTATTTTAAATTCTGTGTCTGTGTGTCTGTGAATGGGTTTGTGCATGGGTTTGTGCACATGAATGTAGCTGCCCCTGGAGGCCAGCAGAGGGTGTCAGCTCCCCTAGAACTGGAGTTATAGAAGGATGGGAGCAGCTGGCTTGTGTGCTGGGAATCAAACCCTGGTCCTTTGGAAGTGCAGCAAGGCTCTTGGCTCATCTCTCCAGCCCCTCTCTCTATAGGTTCTCTCCTACTCCCATGAGACGGGGTTTCTCTTTGTAGCCTTAGCTGTCCTGGAACTCACTCTGTAGATCAGGCTGGCATCAAACACATAGAGACCTGCCTGCCTCTGCCTCCCAAGGGCTGGGATTAAAGGCGAGCGCCACCACTGCCTAGCTTCTTTCTGGATTCTTGACATGTATCCTAGGCTGACCTTGAACTCCCCTCAGTCTCCCAAGTGCTGGGATTACAGGTGTGAGCCACCATTCCCAGTGTGATTTTTTTTGGGGGGGCTTTTCTCAACCTATGTTTCCTTACTGTAAAATAAGACCATTATCCACTGACTCATGTTAAAGTCCTCATGGTGAGGAAGGGAAACGGTGTCCATGAAGCCCACAGCAGCTTCAACACAAAACACTTGAGCCTTGTATCTATTGAGAACTTTGCTGTTTCTGGCTCACACACCAAGTATTACTTTTTTTTTTTCCTCTTGAGAAAAGATTTATTTCAGCACACAATTCTAAGTTACACTCCTTTACAGTAGAGAGGTCACAGAGCTCGAGGGAGCTGGTCACGTAGCATCTGTACTCAGGAACAGAGAGCAGGGATGAAGGAATGCATGAATGCTCAGTGTGCTTCCTCCGCTTATATCCAATCTAGGGTACCCTGCCTAGGGAATGGTTCTGCCCAAAGTTAAGATGCATCCCCCCACATCAACTAATATCATCAAAATGACTTCCCACAGGCATGCCCAGAGGCTCACCCCCAAGACAATTCTAAATTCTGAGAGGGGACAATACCAACCACAAAGGAGAAAATATGTATTCTGGCAAGTCTATCAAAAAAGTGTTACTTTTGCGGGGCTGGAGAGATGATTCAGCGTTTAAAAGCACTTGCTGCTCTTGCAGAGGACCCAGGTTCAATTCCCAGCCCCCCGCATGGCAGCTCACAATCAGCTGTAACTCCAGTTCCATGGGCTCTCTCTCCCTTCCTCTGTGGGTACTGCATGCAGATGGTGCATATACATACATGAAGGCAAAATACTCATACACGTAAAATAAAAATGAATATTAAAAAAACTTTAAAAAATGATTCTTCTGTATGGTTCAAATTAACAATGGGAACTCCATAAATGTTACCAATGCTGCCGATGGCAGTGATACGGTTTTGAAATCAGAAAGACCTGGATGATACTTGCTGGACTTCAGTAAAACATTCATTTGATAAATATTATGGAAAGCCTACATGCTCCAGGCACTCCAGCAAGCACAGAGGTGATCCTGGAAAAGACAGTATCCTTATGGACTTTTGGTCTTTACTTAGATTTCTTCTTCTGCAAAACAGAGGCAGGAAAGCTCTCCCAACCAGTCGGTGGTTTTGGAGCCCAAGGTGCCTGGCTCCTGTGAGGTTCTCACTAATGGGACCTGCTTTGGTGTTTGAATAATGCTGGGGGATTTTCAAAGTGTTTTTACTCACATAGTCCTATTTACTCCTATGCTCGTTCTTAAAAGATAGAAAAGTTGTAACCAGTCTTTATCCTTACATAGTAGGAGAGCTGTGACCAGCCTCTGTCCACACACAGTAGGAGAGCTGTGACCAGCCTCTGTCCACACACAGTAGGAGAGCTGTGACCAGCCTCTGTCCACACACAGTAGGAGAGCTGTGACCAGCCTCTGTCCACACACAGTAGGAGAGCTGTGTTCAGCCTCTGTCCACACACAGTAGGAGAGCTGTGACCAGCCTCTGTCCACACACAGTAGGAGAGCTGTGACCAGCCTCTGTCCACACACAGTAGGAGAGCTGTGTTCAGCCTCTGTCCACACACAGGACCAGTTAAGCACCTGTTCTAGATCATCCTACTCATAGAGAACTGGTGTTTTCAGCTCCCAACCCTAAATTTAAGATTTTATGGGGGTGACTGGAGTTCTGTCTGCAGCTGTTTCCCCAGATGTTAGAATGCAAAGAAATCTTCCCTAGAGGCCAGAAACCCCAGGTGCACAGGGACCGGTCTCAGAAGTGGGGCTTTGGTTCTCGTGGTGACCCTTTCCCTGCCTTCCTTTTCAGTTGATGGCCTCACACAAGGCCCCCTGGCTGCCCGAGTCCAGCTTCCCATATCACATCAGATGATTCTTAAGCAGGTACTCTGTGTAGCATGCCACAGGGCTGGTCAAGGTAATCTATTATCCCAGTACTTGCCCTCCACCCAGCACTTCACTTTTATTTGAAGTGTATGTCTGCTGGTTGCTTTTTGTCAGCTTGACACAAACCTGGCTATGTCTGGGAAGAGGGAACTTCACTGAGAATATAAGATTGGTCTATAGACAAGTCTGTGGAGTAGTATCTCGGTTCACGATTGATGGAGGAGGGCCCATGCCACATGGGTGGTGCCACTACCCACCCAGGCAGGTGGTCCTGGGGTGTATAAGAAAGTAGACTGAGTAACCCATGAGGAACAAGCCAGTGAGTATTGGTCCTCCGTGGCCAAAGTGTCAGCTCCTACCTCCAGGTTCCTGCCTTGAGTTTCTGCCCCAGCTTCCTTCGATGATGGATCCTGATGTGGAGCTGGAAGCTGAAAGAAACCCTTTCTTCTCCAAGTTGCTTTTGGTTACAATGTTTTAGCACAGCAATAGAAACCCAAACGGAGACTGTGCAAGGCTCCGCTTTCAGAACCCGGGGTCTCTGATGGATTTTGTGATCAAACGCTAATTGCTTAACCACTGTTACTGTTGTGTGGACAACGTTTCGGGAGACTGAAACTGATCCGTGTGTTTTCATTTCTCTGCTTAGTTCCTGCTGCCTTCGCGGGACTGATGTATTTGCTTGTGAGGCAAAAGTACTTCGTGGGCTATCTGGGAGAGAGAACTCAGAGGTAGGTCTCAGGGTGCTGAAGAACTTGATTTGATGAATGCTTTCCCAGGAGGAGGGTGTTCCTGCCCAGGAACACTCTGACTGCCACTGAGAACTCAATAGGATCTCCTTGGATGAAGGGAGGACAGGCTAGGACCCCCCTCCCCGAACTTTAAGGGCTTTGAAAATAAAACTGGGGAGTTGCCTAGTTTTCCCATTAAATTTTTCCTTCGCATAGCCTTGGCTCACAGGGGTGTTTCAGCATGCTGGGCTGTACATTGCTTGCAACCGCATACCAGCTGTTCTCTGTGGTGGAATCTGGGGCAACAGTAGCTTTTCAGGTCTGCTTTCCCTGGCCTCTTGTGAATTAAACATCTCAGCGTTTGTCAAGAGAAATGAGACCTAAAGTTTGCACCTTTACCACAGCTTCTCTTGAGTAATAAATAGATCCGGGGACCCACAGGACCATTGAGAATACAAGATTTAGTAATACACAAGTCCGAGGCTACAGATGAGTTCATTGCACTGTCTACAGATGAGCCCCACCCAGCCCTCCTTCCTTGGACTATGACACTCCCAATCCTTGACTACCTGACTCCATCCCTGGAATTCACGCCATGGGGAGAATGGACTCCTACAAGTTGCCTTGACAGCATAGGTACTGTGGCGTGTGCACACACACCATCAGACAGTCAATGCTAAAGAATTTTAAGAGAGAGGGATCTAGTGACCTACATCTTCTGATAGCACCCCACTCCCCCAAAAGCCCATCCAGCTGTGAACTGATGAGGTTAGTACCCTCGTGACCCAATGATTTGTTCATAATGCCACCAACTGGAGACCCTTCAACACGTGGGCCTTTAGTGGCATTTTCTACCCAAGTAGTAAGAGCCAGCTGGTTGAGCATCTCAAGTTCCATTGTCTGTGAGCTGCATGGGGAGCTTGTTGGAATGCAGGGTCTGTGTCCTGGTTTCAGAAGGACTTGGGAGTTTCAGTTCCCCACAAGCTCCCAGTAGATGCTTTTAGTCCAAGGGGGACAGAGTAGGGAAGAGGTTGGCACCCAACTGCTGGGCAACTTTCAAACACTTGTTTGAGAGTCTCTGGGGTTCCTTTCGACTACATAAAGTTCTGGTATAGAACTGTGGACGCTGGCTTTGGCTCCCTCAGGTGACAGCTTGAAACTGCATGTGGCAGCGGGAGAACACCTGTCCTGCTGAGTGGGCTTTGCTTGGCCCTTAGTGCGGATTGTCCCATGCCCTGGACTGGTTCTTTACCAACAATCTTAACACACCATTTCACGGCCCTTTCCAGACAGGTCAGCTCCACTCAGATGGGCCCAGGCCCAGCAAGCCAGGGTCTTGCAGAGGGACAGAGAACGTGGGTAGCCTTGGCATGCCGCTGGACAGTCACTTCTCATGAGGAATTGACTCCTACCCCTGGCAGTTTAGAAAGGAGAGGCAAGGAGGGGGATAGGGTTAAGGGGGAGGGGAGGGGAGAGTGGGGGAGGGGAGAGTAAAATCTTCCTTTTCTCTCACTTCTCTGGAATGTAAGAGCAGATTCCATCACTGGGTGCTCATCTCCCATTAGTGCAAACCTCGGTTCTTCCCTGGCAACCTCAGGAGGGTAGGCTGAAGCGCCTTCACCGGCTTATTTAAACCTCCTCCCCAGCACAATCTCCATCACATCCAGCGTCTAGCATGAGCCTTATAGGCACTCTTGACAGGGACCTGCAAGACCTTGACACCCTGCAGAGGCGCTTAATGAGTCCATGGTGCTCCCAAGCCTCAGTCAGATCGTCTGACCACTGTCAGGACCTGCCAGGATCCTGTCATCAAGGAGCTGGAGTTAAGGACACTAAGAGAATGCAGGGAAGCCAGTGCCACTGAGCCCTAACGATGACAGGCCTTTGATGACAGGCTCAGAAAGCGGGCTCCTTCATCTGGCTCTGGAGCACGCTCCGTGGTGGATAGCAAAGGCACTTCTGCCATTGCCATGAGGGAAGAGGGTAAATGGAGCATTGTTGAGTAAATGAGTTAGACTTTGAACCCCGGGTGTCTACAAGCGGCAGCCTTTTGGGGGTGAAGTGGGTGTCATTTGTCTGTGTCTATCCCCACTTTCCCCTTCTTCTGCAGCACCCCTGGCTACATATTCGGCAAGCGGATCATCCTGTTTCTGTTCCTCATGTCCCTTGCCGGAGTACTCAACCATTACCTCATCTTCTTCTTCGGAAGCGACTTCGAGAACTACATAAGAACTGTAACCACAACCATCTCGCCTCTGCTTCTCATCCCCTGATTGCTGGATGCAGAGTGGGGCAATCACCTGATCAATAGAGAGGCATTATAACTCAGCCCTGTGACGGTCTCTGCTCCTCCTCAGCTGGAAATGCTGTAAATCCAGCGGCCCTTTGGGTCCCACAGCATCAGTTAACCTTGCTTTTCCAGGAAGAAAATAATTTTGTGTCAGCTCCACCCCTTGAGCGTGGCAGTGGCCCAGGATTTATCGTCTCACTCCATCCTACACTTCTCCTGGCTTATCTTGCTCTCTGAAGGTATCTTGTGACCAGACATGTGTTTTCCTAAAATAAAATAAAGACATAGACAAATTTTTGGCTGATGGTTCAGTGTGGGGGTGATATTTCTGTATTAACTACGAGTGTTCCTTCAGTCTACACAATGGTAATTAAAATTATAATATCCTATTATGGACAGTGAGGTCTTTAGGAGTCCTTTATTGACCAAGTATCTTCCCCCACCCCATATTTGGATTAGGTTGGCATCTTACATCACTACTGTCATGCCCAACATTTATTATGTGGTACAGTTTAGAATGTGCTGTAAGAATTGAAGATATCATCAGGCCCATCCTAAGCCAAATGTTGGCTGAACAAACGAATAAATGAATGGATGGATTCATGAGCTACTCGCTGGTCAGAGTCCTTGTAAAGGGGCAGCATTGATAGAATATATATATATATAAGCTTTATTGGATGGGCTTGCAGGATTCGGCGCAGGTGGCTGTCTCACATTAGAATCTGTAGTCATCTGTCTACAAGGCCGGATATCTCTGCAGTCCCAATCTGGTGCTGATGGCCTGGGGAGATACTGCTTTTCAGTCTACACTGGAATCCTGAAGAAGGTGATCCTACCACCAGCCAAGGGTTGCCGTGGCAATGGGGTAGATGAGTTCACCAGCAAGAGCGAGGGCAAGCAGGCAAAAGGCAAAAGCTTCCTTCTTCCCTGTCCTCGTATGTGGGCTGCCACCAGAAGGTGAGGCCCAGACTGAGGGTGGGTCTTCCAGCCTCAGATGATGCAGTCAAGAAGAGCCCTCACCGGGGTGCCCAGGGTCTTGGTTGATTCCAGATCCAGTCAAGTAGGTGACCAAGACTGGCTGTCACGAGTAGCATGCATAGATTTTCATACATATGTGTCATCATACTTTGTTTTTAATCCCATGCCCCATCCTCTGCCATTTCTTTGTCCTTCTCGCTGACTTCCTTCCTCCCAGAAAAGTCTCACTTCCGATCATGTCACATATATCCCATTGTCCCCTCCTTCCTTTAGATCTCTTCCTCCCTCCCACGATCTCTGTTTTCATGCCTTTCTCTCTCTCTCTCTCTCTCTCTCTCTCTCTCTCTCTCTCTCTCTCTCTCACACACACACACACACACACACACACACACACACACACACACGTTGTGGAATAACCTTTTTGTACACTGTGAAGATGGCTTAATTAAATGCTGGATGGTCAATAGTTAGGCAGAATTTTGGGGGCCGAGAGGATGCTGGGAAGAAGGCAGAGACGCTAGAAGATGCAGAGCAAACAGGATGGGCATTATGGAGATGAGATAATAAAGCCACAGGGCAGAAAGTAAATGAGTTGTAATGGGTTAATTCAAGTTATAAGACCGTATTAGAAACAAGCCTAAGCTATTGGCCAAACTTTCATAATTAATAATGTCTCTGTGTTGTTATTTGTGAGCTCACACACACACACACACACACACACACACACACACACACACACACACACACACCCCTATAACCTGTGCATCAGAGAAAACACATGCTATTTGTCTTTCTGAGTTGGCTTATTTTGCACCAGTTGAAGCCATGTTCCTGCAAATATGACAGCTTCATCTTTTAAACCTTAATACAATTCCATTGTGTATACAGACTGCATTTTCTCTATCCACTCATCTGTTGATGGACAGCTGGCTATGTGTCTTAGCTATCATGAACAGCACATCAGTAAACATGGATAAGCAGGTATTCTGTGGTACGGTGACTCAGGATCCTTTGGGAATGAACCCAGGAGTGGTGTTGCTGATCGTACGCTAGTTTTAAGGAAGCCTCCGTACTGGCTTCCACAGTGGGCTCTCGAGTTTATATACCCATCAGACAAAACAAGAGTTCCTCTTCCAAATCCTTGCAAGCATTTGTCCCGATTATTTCTTTTTCTCAGTGATAGACATTCTGCTGTGGGTGAGCAGGTATCTCAAAGCAGTTTTGTTTGTCTTTAAAGGTGTGGGTCACCACACCTACTTCAAAGCAGTTTTAATTTATATTTGCCCCAATGACCAAGGATATTGAACATAGCTTCAATTATTTACTGGCCATTTGGTCTCAGTCCTTTGAGAACAGTCTATTCTGCTTTCAAGCAGCCCATTTATTGATTGGTTTATTAGTGTTTAATTTTTGATTGCATTATAAACTCCAGATATTAATATCCTATTAGATATATATGTTAACAGAGATTTTTTTCTCCCATTCTATAGGCTGTGAACCTTTTATTGTTATGACTGTGAGTGCGAGTGAGTGAGTGGGCATGTGTATGGGTGTGTGTGTGTGTGTGTGTGTGTGTGTGTGTGTGTGTGTGTGTGCTATGGCGTGCCTGTGGAGTCAGTTCTATCTTTCTGTTTTTATGTAGGTTCTGAAGACTGGACTTTTTTCATTGCAAGAGGTCCCATTTGTCAATTCTTGCGATTATTTCCTGTACTATTAGAATTCTTTTCAGAACGTCCTTGTCTCTGTCTGAGCCTTAAAATGTTGTCCGTATTTTCCCATAGCACCGCGTGTCATTTTGAGTTTGTTTTTGATCTTAGTGGGTCGCAGTTTCATTGTTTCACATGTCTCCTGGCACCATTTGTTGAAGAGGCTCTTTCTCCTCATGCAAGTTTTACACCTCTGTTAAAGATGAAGGAGTTGTAGCTGTGTGCATTTATTTCTAGGTCCTCTGTTTTCTTCCATTGGTCTGTGTGTGTGTGTGAGCGCATGTACATGTGCGTGTGTGAGCGTGTACATGTGTGTGCGTGTGTGTGTTTTCGTCACTGTGGCTCTGTAATACAGTCTGGGTTCAAGTACCACGATGCTGCTAGCACTGCTCTTCCTGTTCGGAAGAGCAGCTTTGGCTGCTCAGGTCTTCTGTGTTTTCGTTTGCATTTTGGGATTTCCCCTCCCTTTTCTTTGACGAGTGCTGTTGAGATTTTGAGATGGGGACTACATTGGAGTTGTAAATTGCTTTTGGTGATGAAGCCACTTTCTCCGTGTTAATTCTGTGAATCTGTGATCACGGGAGATCTTTTTATCTTTAGCATTCTTCCCAATTTCTCCCTTCAGTGGTTTCAAGTTTTAATGATTTATTTACTTTTATTTTATGTGCATTGGTGTTTTACCTTCATGTATGATTGTGTGGGGGCGTCGGATCCCCTGGAACTGGAGTTACAGACAGTTGTGAGCTGTCATGTGGGTGCTGGGACTTGAACCCAGGACCTTTGGAAGAACAGTCAGTGCTCTTAACCGCTGAGCCATCTCTCCAGCCCCAGTTTAAAGTTTTAATAGTAGACTCCTTCAACCTCCTTGGTTAGTTTCATTCCTAAGTATTTTATGTAGTTTGTATTTTACTGATCTTAATTTTGATTTTTATTGCTTTTTTATTTTACTAATTCCTTTCTGCAAATTTGAGGGTTTTCTTTCTTTCTTTCTTTCTTTCTTTTTTTTCCCAAACAGGAAAGCAATTGACTTTTGTATGTTGACTCTGTGTCCAGTTACTTTGCTTAGAATGTTTATTGGAGCTAAACATTTTATGATGAAGACTTTAGGGTCTTTTAAGTGTAGCGTCATTTTATCTACAAACAGGGATAACTGACTTTATTCTTTTCCGCTGTCATCCCTTTCTTTCTTTCTCTTGTTTGAATGCCCTAGCTAGGCCCTCTAACATCGTGTCACACAAGGATGAAGGGAGTGGGCACACTTGCTACAGTGGTTTAAATGAGACCGGCCCCAGGCTTGTATATTGGCATGATTAGTCCACGTTGATGAACTGTTTGGAAGGAATAGGAGGTGTGTCCTTGCTGGAGGAGGTGTGTCCTTGCTGGAGGGGGTGTGTCCTTGCTGGAGGGCGTGTGTTCTTGATGGAGGAGGTGTGTCCTTGTTGGAGGGGGTGTGTCCTTGATGGAGGAGGTGTGTCCTTGTTGGAGGGGGTGTGTCCTTGCTGGAGGGGGTGTGTCCTTGATGGAGGAGGTGTGTCCTTGTTGGAGGGGGTGTGTCCTTGCTGGAGGGGGTGTGTCCTTGCTGGAGGAGGTGTGTCCTTGCTGGAGGGGGTGTGTCCTTGTTGGAGAGGTTGTTTTGTTGGGAGTGGCCTTTGAGGTTTTAAAAAGCCAGTGCCCGGCTCAGTGTCTCTACCTGCTGCCTGTGGCTCAGGATATAAAGCTCTCAGCTCTTTCTCCAGCACCACACCTGCCTGCATGCCACCATGCTCCCCACCCTGACTAAGAATGGACTCACCCTCTGAAACTGTAAGCAAGCCTCTAATTAAACGCTTTCTTTTAGAAGAGTTTCCTTGGCCATGGTGTCTCTTCATAGCAGTGGACTAATGATTAAGACACTTACATGAGTCCCAACTTTACAAGAAATACTTTCTTTTTTTTCTCCACTCACAATAACATTGGGCATAGCTTTGTCATATACAGTCTTTCTTATGTTGAGATATGTTTCTTCCATTCATAGTCTCGTCAAGATTTTCATCATGCAAAAGTGATGAATTTTACCAAGGGCTGCGTCTCTCGGGAAGATCATGTGATCTCTGTCCTTAAGTCCATTTGTCTGCTGCATTACATTTATTTATGTCGAACCATCCTTGCGCTCCTGGGAGGAAGCCAATTTGGCTATCATGTACGGTCTTCTAAATGTGTTCCTGAGCTCAGTTTGCAAGGGTTGACTGAGAATTTTTGTGTCTGTGCTGATCAACAGAATGGGTCCATGGTTTGCTTTTGTGTGTTGTTGCTATTGCGTCCTTACTTGGTTTGGGTATTAGAGTAGTACTGCCTTCATAGAATGTGTTTAGCGGTGTGTGTTCCCTTTCGTTTTTGTGGAACACTTGAGGAGTATTTGCAGGAGCTCTTGTTTAAGGGTAAGAAGAGAGAGAGAGAGAGAGAGAGAGAGAGAGAGAGAGAGAGAGAGAGAGAGAGAGAGAGAGAGAACCCACCACAAAACCTCAATGTTTGGGTGGGAGCTCCACCTCAACCCCTGGCACCCTGGCATCCTTATACCCAAAGAGGTCTGGAATGTTTGGAAGGAGTCTGGTGGAAGACCCACTTCGGCTCCCCTCCCCATCTCTTTCCCTGGACCTGCCCCTTCAGAGGCCGCCAAACACAGCTCCTCCCCCAGAGAGGACGACTCCCGCAGGGGATATATAAGCAGCATCCCTGAAAACAGACTCGTGGTTCTTCCAGTCTCCTGGTTCGTCTCCTCTCTGTGGGGCTGGGGAATCGCCCGGGGCGCTTCACCCATTAAACCTGGGCTTTTCCTGATTTGGTCTGATTCGGTTTGTTGTGACGGCGGAGAGGCCTTCAGGAGGCCTAAAACCTACCACTCAAGTCCCCTCTTTCCTTACTTCCATTTGGTTTGGCTCATCCTGCGTCTTCCACAGTCTTCACACTGTCGCCAGCTGGGGATCAAGTGTTCAGAGACTGAGCCTCTGGGACCCGCCACATCCAAACAATAACAGATGGTCTCAGAGATCGCAAGCACAACACCGGCTATATTCAGTTGTTTAAAAATGCAAATTTCAGTACCACTCCAGAGACAGGATTTGGTAGGTTGGGGACAGACCCCTGGCAAATCTCATTCCTGTGGGGAGTCTTGGGTTTTCTTAGTGTGGAAGCCTGCAGGATCCCCGGATCTCACGAGAGCTTCGCTTCGGCGCGGCACCATGACACGACAACCGCCCACTCAGTTCCTCTGAGCAGAGATGTGTAAGTGTAAAAATGCACACTGGATTTAGAGAGCAACGTGGGGAAAGTGGGTAATGCCACGTGATGTTTTCGTATCCATCATCTACTGAAATAGTTTTGTGGATATATTGTTTAAATATGAAGTAGATTGGTAGAGTTAATTTCATGAGTTTCTTGGTGTTCTTTAAGTTCTTTTAAAATTGTATTTTATTTTGAGTGCTTGCACGTATGTGTGTGTGCACTATATTTATGTAGTTCCCTAAGAGGTCAGAGAGGGCACCAGATCCCCCAGAACTGGCATTACAGATAGTTGTGAGTTGCCATGTGGGTGCTGGGAACCAAACCAGGTCATCTACAAGAGTAGCCAGTGCTCTAACCACTGAGCCATCTCTCTAGCTCTCCACTGTAGAACATTGATCTGTGAGTTCTGCCAGAGCTGGGCAAGGCCTTGAGGCTGAAATAAAGGCCTCCGTCTAACCACTGATCCTCAGGTGTTCTAGACAGTGGGATACAAAGCACCTATGAAAGTCACTGCTCACAGTGTGTGTATCCTCCTATCCAGATCAGGAAAAGGGTTCTTGGCAGCTTGTCGCCCTATGATTATCTGAGCACTGCATTAAAGTAGTTCCGATCACAGGTGATGCATTATCAAAATACTTTTTACAGGCACCCGAGATGCTGGGGTTGTCTGGATATGGAGGAAGACAGCTCGTGGATCTGTGGTATAAATGAAATCACTAAGAAGCAATGCCCTCGACTGCAGATTGGCTTAGGCGAGGTGGGAGGGTATTCTTACTGAAATATTTAGGGAGGGGCTTTCCTCTTCATTTCTGCAGAATTGCTCCCCAGATTAAAATTTTGCCTTGCCATACCAGCACTCCCAAATCCCACGCAATGTGTAGCCTCCTGTTTCCACGCTGAGTCCCTTAGATACCGTGCTAGCAGGTACCACACGGTGTCCAAAGGAAGCATGGGAATTAAAATAGATCGCAGCCCTGCAAGTGAGGACGCTTTCGCTGGCATGGAAAGAAATCAGGTTAGTGCTGTATGACTGGGGAGATGCCACACACATTTCCACTCATCCCACGTAGGGAGCCCACAAAGGACCAAAGTGTGGACCAACTTGGTGAACCGTGAGTTTTATTGGGGTCACTTAGAGGAATATGGGTGAGGGGTCACTTACAGGGGTAGAAATGACTCACAGACAGCTGCGTCACCCAAGCCCACCCCAGCATGGGCGACAGCTCACAAAGCTGGGGACTTGGAGCCCACCTCACAGCCTGCAGGCAGCTCAGTAGGTTGGAGAGCGTCCTTTTCAGGTGCCTCAGTGGGTGGAAACCTCTTCCAGGCAGCTGGTCTGGTCTCCGGTCTTTGCAGCTCTGCTTTTCTTGAGTATCTGCTTTGCCACTCTGTTGGACTGACAGGGATGCTCAGCTTTGATTGCTTACTCTCTCTGGTAGGGAGGGGCCTAGTGAATCTGGTCAGTTTCAGGGACTTCCTGAAGCTATTTTGAGTGGTTTACCTTCCTGCCTAAGGAGCTTCCCTGCTGGATGGAAGGCTTTGTTTGATCTTGAAGAAAACTGTTACACAATAGTTAGGCATCCCAAAACTCAGGTGGTTCACTGAAAGGAAAAAACTGTTTCTCGTTTAAATATTTTGGGATTGGGCGGTGGTGGCGCACGCCTTTAATCCCAGCACTTGGGAGGCAGAGTCAGGTGGATCTCTGTGAGTTCGAGGCCAGCCTGGGCTACCAAGTGAATTCCAGGAGAGGCGCAAAGCTACACAGAGAAACCCTGTCTCGAAAATAAATAAATAAGTAAATAAATATTTTGGGAGACAGAATTTGATGAAAATAGGCGGAAGCAGAAAACAATGGCTTACTATGGATAGACAGCCCACAGTTGAGGGGCTGTGGGTCCCTCATAGTAGGGAAGGGATGGCTGCTCGAGAGCCTAGATCCCCTTTGTGGTAGTGGGAGTGGCTTATTACATCTTAGCTCAGAATTTCTCAACCTTCCTGACGCTGCAAACCTTTACTACAGTTCCTCATGTGTGGTGAACCCCCAACCATAAAATTATTTTCATTGCTACTTCATCACTGTCATTTTACAACTGTTATGAAAAATAATGTAAATGTCGGATACGCAGGATATCTGGTATGCGATCCCTTGTGAAAGGGTCGTGACCCACAGGTTGAGAATCTTAGTCGATTAGGCAGCAGAGAACTCGGTCCAGAGCCAGAAGCAGGTATCACTTTCAAGTCCCTCCCCCAGGAACTCACTTCTGCTAAGCCACAGTCTCAAGGATGCTACAAACTCCCAAGGCAACGCCACCGAGTGGGGGAACCAATACAGCCAGCTCAGGAGGCCGCCGGGGACATTGCACAGGCAAACCACAGCAGCCCTGATAACAAATGTGAACAGACTGTGTGACAGAACTACAAGATCTGCGTGGCTCTTGTCTCGGAATGTGGGACTTAGGGAAAGTATCGCTCTGCACCAGGACGTCCCCTCTCTGTCATTTGGGAGACGTCGGAGGAAGGGTTGAGAAGCCTGCATTGTGAATGCAGCAGGGTATGGCGGAGCTACACAGTGAGAAAAACGTTCCGGAAGGAAGGAAGAATTTCCTGAAAGGGGGAAAGGATGACCCATGCGAGGCAGGAATTTAGGAGAAATGATTTGGCGGAATTGCAGCGGATAGCTTGGAAGACAAAACCTGCTCGCGGCTGGAAATAGGGATCCATCTGGAGGTAGTCGGCAGGTGACAATTTCAGTGGTGTAAGATGTGGGTGCGAGGGTTATCTGACGGCAGTACCTGTCACCCTGTTGGCTAAGGGAGTTCATTGGGCTGATCTGGCTGGCCGAGTGGGTGTCTCTTCCCTCACCCCTCAGTGGAAAATGACAATCTTCCCCTGGAGAGGACCGTTCTTGGCCTCAGGGTTAGTGAGTAAATCAGAGTGGCCCGTGGGGATTGTCTTGATAACAGATGTAGGAGGGCCCATCCACTGTGGGCGGCACCATTCCCTGGGTAGGCAGTCTTGGGCTGTGAGCTAAGAGAGTGAGCTAACACTGCAGGAGCTGGCAAGTGAGCCATCGAGCGGCGCTCCTCCACGGTCTCTGCTGATCTCCCTGCGCTGTGAGTTCTCTGGTTGGAGCTGACACTGTCCAGACTTCCTTCAGTGAGGAACTGTAACCTGTGAGCTGAAGGCAGTTGCTTTCTGTCAGGGTGTTTTTTTTTTTTTTTTCAGAGCAACGGAGTTAGTGTATTATGTTCATGCTAGGAGATCTTAAACTCGTAGTCAGAAGAATAATCAGTGACTTCAGATGCATAGATATACCTGTTCCTTAATCTTTAAAACAAACATACCACCCAGTCTTTATTCATTTACTGTAACAAAATACCTGGGTCTATGTGCTTTGCAAAAGAAATAAAAAACAAAAAGATTTATTTTGGTATACGGATCTGGAGGTGACTGCATTCTGGAAAGGGCCTCATGCTGTGCCACAGAGGCGGACGACATCAAATAAGAGAAGCATATGACATAAAAATGCTAACAGCGCTGGGTGGTGGTGGAGCATGCCTTTAATCCCAGCACTTGGGAGGCAGGGGCAGGTGGATCTCTCTGAGTTCGAGGCCAGCCTGGGCTACAGAGCGAGTTCCAGGAAAGGTACAAAGTTGCACAGTGAAACCCTGTCTTAGAAAAAAAAAAAAAAAGGAAACCAAACAAAAAAATGCTAACAGCTCAAGTTAAGATGCCAAACACACAGAATGGCTCCACTTAGAGTACCTTGCTTTTCCCATAGTGAGCTTGTTGTTGCAAGACCCAGCGCACTCTCTAGAGCCAGGCTTGAAGTGGTGTCCCCATGACCTAGGTCCCATGACCTCTCACTTCTGCTACATTAAAGACCAAGCTTCTGGCACATGAGCCTTTCAGGGGCAAGACATTTCCACGCTACAGCAGCCAGGCACTGTTACGACACAGGCTCATTACAGAGAAGGAAAGGAGCCCTTAGAAAGAGAGAGGATGCTCTGCCTCAGGTCACAGAGCTGGGAACTGCTAGGGCTCAGGACTGTGTGTGTATGTGAACATCTACACCATTCACAATGCTTCAGCCAGGCTTGGGGAGGCTCATGGTCAGCCAGGGTTGGGAAGGCTCATGGTCAGCCAGGGTTGGGGAGGCTCATGGTCAGCCAGGGTTGGGGAGGCTCATGGTCAGCCAGGGTTGGGGAGGCTCATGGTCAGCCAGGGTTGGGGAGGCTCATGGTCAGCCAGGGTTGGGGAGGCTCATGGTCAGCCAGGGTTGGGTTGGGGAGGCTCATGGTCAGCCAGGGTTGGGTTGGGGAGGCTCATGGTCAGCCAGGGTTGGGTTGGGGGATGCTCATGGTCAGCCAGGATTGGGTTGGGGAGGGTCATGGTTAGCTTCTTTAATTTTCATCAGACTCTTACGGGCTCCAAGAGTCTAAGTGGGCATCCTCAGAATGTTAGCTGCTTTGTGGGACGGCTGCCTATCATAATTCACCCTCCTAACTGGGGCCCAAAGTGGGATGGTTTCCTCTTCCGCAGACAGACATTTGCTTGGCCCTATTAATCTAAGACACATCGTCATTGGCCTAATTTATGAAAGACATGTCAGGTAAGGAAAATCACATTGGGGAGCCGGAGAGTTGGCTCAGCAGGTAAGAGCACTGGCTGCCCTTGTAGAGAACGTGGGTTTGGTCCCAGCACCCACGGGTGGCTCACTAACTGTCTGTCTACAACTCCATTTAAAAAACAAACATTTTGTCAAAGAAAGGAAGGAGAAAAGGAAGAAAGACATGAAAACAGTATACATCCAAAGTAAGTGTAACTCCAGTTCCTGGAGATCTGACGCCCTCTTCTGGCCTCTGCAGGCATGTGGTGCACAGACATACAAGCAGGCAAGGCACTTGTAACAGGAAAAAAAAAAAAACTTGTTAAAAATTGAAAAAGAAAAATCACATTCGTAAGAAATGAATTGATCATGTATAGTTTTCACTCATTTTTTTTTAAATGATTTTTCCAGTTCACAACTGAGTCAAAAGAGAACAGGATGGCTCCCTGCCCTGACAAAGAAAAGTGTGGTCCCTTTCTTGTCGGTTAAACAAACAAGATTTTAAGGAATTTCCCTATCAGCCTCCAGGACTTGGCAGTAATTTCCAACTCTACAGTCTTTTACTAACTGAAAAAGTAATCTAGCTCCATTTGGTGTGTGCCAGAGTAAAATGATAGCTTTGGCGTGGTGTCAACAGAAATGGTAATTGAAATGTTTTCTTAAAATACTTTGTCTTCTATCTCTGTGGTGTCCTGAGTTCTTATAGCATTCTGTGTGTGTGTGTGTGTGTGTGTGTGTGTGTGTGTGTGTGTGCAAGCACACAACTGCTTGTCTGTATGTGCACCATGGGCATGCAGGAGCACAGAGCATCTTCTATCTCTGTGGTGTCCTGAATTCTCATTGAATTGTGTGTGTGTGTGTGTGTGTGTGTGCGCGCGCGCGCGCGCGCACGCGCACGCCTTGGGCATGCAGGAGCACAGGGAGACCAGAAGGTGTCAAATCACCTGGAGCTGGAGTTCCAGATGGTTGTGAACCATGTGATATGATGCTGGGAACTGAACCCAGGTCCTTTGGAAGAACTGTCTCTCCAGCACCGATGACAGTCTGGATTTTTAATAGCAGTTTTAGAATCAGTGCATAAAAAGAAAGTGTGTGGTTTCCCTTCTTTTCAAGCCATTTGCATAGATCTTAGGCATTGCCAGGGATTTCTATAGAAAAGGTATATATATATATATATATATATATATATATATATATATATATATATATATATATGCTTCTTCCACAGCAACAAGTTGCAGCATATTGCACCCACACATACCCAGGAATTCACTTGAAGTCCTGCCCAGCGCATACTTTAGAAATTAGGTTAGAACAAGCTGCTGGTTGTACTTCGCTCATGGCCTTTTCGGGATTAGAGTGCCTTTGAGCACGGAGGCTGTGCTGGGGGGTAGGGGGGTCATGTGACGGTGTGGTTATGTTACCCAGAGGCTTATGAACTGCCTGCCTCACAGCTCGAGTGGACAGAATTGAGAAGCCTTTCAGGTTACTTTATCAGAACACAGGGAGAAATTCCTGTGGAAGTTGGTTTTCGCAAAGCCTCGACATTTCAAGCACAAAACCTGTTTTATCTGGTTACTTCTGGGGGCTAATGAATTCTGGGAAGTGATGGTAAGACATCACTTATCTCCATGTTCTCTCCCATTTCCCTTCCTGGAAGAAGTTTCCTCTTAAAACTGATCATCCAGGCAAAGCCTTCTCTAGGGACAGCAAGCTCCCGGCATGCCCTGGGGGCCAGTTCTCAGAGCCTGACACAGTCACATGATGATTCATTTGCATAATTTTGCTGAATCTTTGACCTCCTTGGAACACCCATAGTTCACCCATGCTCCTGCAGACCACATCTCTTCTAGACAGCAATAGGCACCTTGAACACAAACGACTCCCTATTCTCATGCCCCCGCTTTGTTAGCAGGGTCTCCATAGGCTGGTCGTGGTTTGCTCTCCTCTGACTTTCTTCCCCTTCACCCCCCCTTCTTCAGAATGGAGTCACAGGTGTGTGCTATCACCCCCTCCTCTTCCTCAGGCTGAGGTCACAGGTGTGTGCCATCACCCCCTCTTCGGCAGGCTGGAGTCACAGGTGTGTGCCATCACCCCCTTCCTCAGGCTGGAGTCACAGGTGTGTGCCATCACCCCCCTTCCTCAGGCTGGAGTCACAGGTGTGTGCCATCACCCCCTTCCTCAGGCTGGAGTCACAGGTGTGTGCCATCACCCCCTCCTCTTCCTCAAGCTGAGGTCACAGGTGTGTGCCATCACCTCCTCCTCTTCCTCAGGCTGAGGTCACAGGTGTGTGCCATCACATCTGACAGTTGTCTTGTTTTTGAAACACTGAGTGCATTTACACTGTACCAGGGCTGCTTAAACTTTTCCCACTCATAACCTCTTCTTGATGAAGAAATTTGTATGCGATCCTAAGCACACAGGTACACAATATAAACAGGTACACAAACCAAGCATTTATGGAGACCTCATACTGAAATTCATTTTGAAAGAATTCTTTGGTAGACATATAATTTTACAATTTGGTAAAGACATAGTAAATTTACATAGTGATGGGATGGGTGTGCTTGTTTTATTCTGACATCAAGAATTTAATCTGGGCTGAATATTTGGCGCAGTGGGGCGTAGAGCATCTTCAACATTTTGATTTTATAATTGGCAATGTTGAGAATGCCGTCTTGCACAAGCGTGTAGTTCAAAATGGCAGATGTGTGTTTAGGGCCATTTCAGACATTGTTGGAAATTCTGTCCTATACTCAAGCCAAGATTCATTTACAGAATTTATGAGACTCAAGCCAGCAACTCCAACAGCAATGTTTAAAACCAAACATTCTAACCATCCAAGGATATGCTAATTTTATATTTACATGCTGAGGTATGACAGAGATGACAGAGGAAAACATCTAAAGTCTTTGTTTTCTGTAGTTAAACCACCATGTGTCTATAAAACCAGAAAGTCTCATATGTATCACTAAGTATCAAAATTCATAATATGCAACAGTCTTGAATCTGAGCTGAGGTGTTTTGGGCAGGCCTGTTGATATGTTGTGTGATGGCATGATGATGGCATGGTGATGGCATGATGATGGCATAGTGATGGCATGATGATGATGGCATGATGAGCATGGTGATGGCATGGTGATGGCATGGTGATGGCATGGTGATGGCATGATGATGGCATGGTAATGGCATGGTGATGGCATGATGATGGCATGGTGATGGCATGGTGATGGCATGGTGATGGCATGATGATGGCATGGTGATGGCATGGTGATGGCATGGCGATGGCATGGTGATGGCATGATGATGATGGCATGATGATGGCATGATGATGGCATGTTGCAGAGTGCTCATGCTGTGTGCTCAGGACTGAGGCAGCAGTGAAGTTTTTAGATGCTGAAAAGGCATGGGCTGCTGGAAACACCCGCGGTTAATCACGTTTGATTTTGAATTAATTGTTGGTGTTCAGAAACATTTACTATTGCGAAAATGTTCACAGCTTCCATATTTAGATAGTCGCTGCGGGGTTGTGGCCACATTTGGAGAAGCTGGGCTGTAGAGTGTGTCCCGCAGGACTGCAGCGGGGTTTGAGGACGAGTGGCCCACGTGAGAAGCAGTGACTGACAGTGGCTCTGTCATGAGTGACATTTGGATCCAGCTGTCAGGCTCTACACATGGGAGGCAGCACATCCTCGCCAGGCTGGGGCTGGGTGACAGACCGGAACGTCCTCTGCCAGGAGCGTGGATCTATCAGCTTCGCCCTGTTTTTAGTTTTTGCTCTGTGGAGAGTCTCATGTTAACTCTCGACATGATTCATGTATGAGGGAAGAGTGAGGAAAAACTCCTTTAATTTTTTCCCTGTGACTCCTGGAACTATCAAGAAAACAAACCAAGATAGCGTGAGCCCAAAGGAGAGGAGAAGGGCATCTATCCAAAGGCACATCTGTGAGGCCAGATGCGTGGCACATGCCTGTAACCCCAGCACTAGGGAGACAGAAGCAAAAGAATCATGGGTAAAAGGCCAGCCTGAGCTACACAGTGAGCTCCAGGCCAGCCTGAGCTGTGAGAGCCTGTCTCAAAACAAAGTGAAGCCGAACAGGAGAAAAAACAAAAAGAAGAACAACTTGGCGTAGTCACCGTGGTATTGCTACGAAGAGACACTATGATCCGGGTGACTCTTCCAAAAGAAAGCATGCAACTGGGGGCTGGCTTACAGTTTCAGAGGGTTGGTCCATGAGCATCCTGGCAGGGAGCCTGGTGGCAAACAGACAAGCATGTTGCTGGAGCAGTAGCTGAAAGCTTTATAACTTGATCTATAGGCAGGAGGCAGAGAGAGGAGGGAGATAGAGATAGATAGATGGGTAGATAGATGGATAGGTAGATAGATAGATAGATAGATAGATAGATAGATAGATAGGTAGATAGGTAGATAGATAGATAGATAGATAGATAGATAGATAGATAGATAGATAGATGGGTAGATAGATAGATAGATAGATAGATAGATAGATAGATAGATAGATAGATGGGTAGATAGATAGATAGATAGATAGATAGATAGATAGATAGATAGATAGATGGGTAGATAGATGATGGGGAGAGCTGTAGAATATTATTTTAAGATGTGTTACTTTTGTTTATGTTACATTCCCATCTGTGCAGCCGTGTTACTGTGCCTGTCTAAAACACCTGACGGTCTAATAAAGCACTGAATGGCCAATGGCAAGGCAGGAGAAAGGACAGGCGGGGCTGGCAGGCAGCGAGAATATATAGAGGGAGAAATCTGGGAGGAGAGGAAGAAGGAGCGAGAGAAGGAGAAGAATTCCAGGGGCAGCCACCCAGCTACACAGCCAGCAAAGGAGTAAGAAATACAAAATAGAGAAAGGTAAAAGCTCAGAGGCAAAAGACAGACAGCTTAATTTTTTTTGTTGTTTTGTTTGTTTGTTTGTTTGTTTGTTTTTCAAGACAGGGTTTTCTCTGTGTAACAGAGTCCTGGCTGTCCTGGAACTTGCTTTGTAGACAAGGCTGGCCTCGAACTCACAGAGATCCTCCTGCCTCTGCCCCAGATAGCTTAATTTAAAGTTAAGAAAAGCTGTGAAGAAACAAGCCAAGCTAAAGCCAGGTATTTGCAATTAAGAATAAGCCTCTGCATGTGATTTCTTTGGGAGCTGGATGGCGGGCCCCTGAAAAGAGCAAAAACAACCAACAATGAGAAAGAGAGAGAGAGAGAGAGAGACCTCAAAGCCCATTCCTGAGTGACACGCCTCCTCCAACCAGGCCACACCTCCTAATCCTTTCCAAACATTCAACAGGGGACTAAGCATGCAGGTAGAGGAGCCTATGTATGGGGGCCATGCTCATTCAAAACACCACAGCCCCAAGACCAAACTAAACTGGCTCCTGTGCTGACAACAGGTTTTTCTGTCAGGCTTCTGTCAGGTTCTCCCCAGTGACAGGAACTCCCCATGACTCATGAACACGCATACTTCCTTCAAAGGAGGAAGCAGAAAGGCCTCCTGGGCTCCATTTTGTAAATCACACTGTGAATGAAATCTCGCGTTTCACAGCAAAATGATCGTCCCCAGCTTGGATGGAAGTCTGTTTTTGAACCAAGTGGACTGATAGCCAAAGGATGGTTCTCATGGCTGTAATGATGTGTGTAGTAAGCATTGCCATTTCCGGACTCCACAATGGTCTGCACTCAGAATACGTCCCATAATGCAGGAGAGATCCAAATGAAGTTTCTACAGGTCTTTTCCCTCCTGGTGGTTAAGAGACAGACCACACTGGATAATAGGAAATGAGTATCAACAGCAGTGGCCCTAAACAAAGACTTTAATTTCCTCTGTCATACCTCAGCATGTAAATATAAAATTAGCATATCCTTGGATTGTTAGAATGTTTGGTTTTAAAAATTGGTGTTGGAGTTGCTGGTTTGAGTCTCATAAATTCTGTAAATGAATCTTGGCTTGAGATTAGGACAGAATTTCCAACAATGTCTGAAATGGCCCTAAACACATGCTAGTGTCTATGTCTTAATCAAGCTGTATGATGTTGTTATTAGTGAATTTATTGCAATAAAGTGATTATATTTTTTAAAAAAAAGTGTCCCTGGCCAGGCAGTGGTGGCACATGCTTTTAATCCCAGCACTCAGGAGGCAGAGGAAAACAGATCTACAAGTTCGAGGCCAGCCTGGTCTATAGAGTGAGTTCTAGGACAGCCAGGGCTACAAAGAGAAAGCCCATCTCGAAAAACCAAAAGGAAAAAGAAGTGTCCTAGTATTGCACTGGTAGATACTCATATATTTGAAACTCAAATTTTTCTGTGCATTTTAGTTATTAAAGTGGCCGTCCTAGTTCCGGTCGGGATGAATGAGAAGCATTTCCAGCATGAAGAGCCACTAAGCCACAGATCTTCTATCTTCTGCTCCTTTCTGGTCTCCTAATTCCGATACATGACTGGACTTTCCAGCATATAAAAAGAGGATATCGTCATTGAGATGAGCTGCCTTCCAGCCTTGTCTACTTCATTAGCGTCTTAACTAGACTCTTGTGGCTATAACATCCCGTCCTTCCCTTGCTCTGCAGTAGAAGTGATTTTCTCTCTATCTATCCACTCACTTATTTGCCAACTAAGTCTTCCTCCCGTCTGGTCATAGATCAGTCCATCCATCAATCCATCCATCTGTCCATCTACCCATCCATCCATCCATCCATCCTCCCACCCATCTATCATTCCATTCATCCAACCTCCACCTACACATTCATTAATCTGTTTATCAAATCGTCAGTCCATCCACTCATCCATCCATCCATCCATCAATCCATCCATCCATCCATCCATCCATCCATCCATCCATCCATCCACAGACAAAGTATAATACTATGTAGTAAATCTGTAACCTCCCTGAGAGCGTGCCATGAGAAGATGATTCATATTCTATATTGAAGCCAACTTTTGGGTGTGTCTCCGGCCAGAGGAAGCAACCGCCATGATCAACACAGCATCTCTGATACCAGCGTCTTTGGATCTGTCTAACTTTACCGCATATCTTAGATGTTAACAGTTGCCTGGAAACTGACCCCAAACTCTGAAATGTGGTACAAGGCTGGACAGGCATCTCCTAAAGTACCAGTCCGGGAAGGCTAGGGAAGAGACGTGTGGGTCACCCCTTCCCATCGTGAACACACAGGGGATTCAGGCTGGTAGGGGCTCTGTCATCTTCACCAGGTTACTTCTGGGGGTCGTTGCCATTTCAGTCAGAAAAGATGAGAATGTGGTGGCATGCGAGGTGATTAAGATCAGGCCTGGCAGTGGCCTTCATGGCTTCCTCTCACCAGAAAGCTAGTAGCTAGCTATCTACTAGGGAAAATACATCATCCAAGTGGCTAGCCACCGGGCCACTCTAGTCATGAAGGAGGCAATCTGTGCGTTCCCAGTGAGAAAGCATGATGGTGGATTTGGGTAACTTACCAGTTTCCTCATTTCCTCCTTCCTCACTTGCTGGGTGAGATGCAGACTGTATCAGTTGCTTTTCTGTGATAAAACACCATGGCCCAAAGTAACTTAAGGAAGAAAGGTTTTATTTTAGCTTATGGTTCCAGAGTCCTCATGGCGGGGAAGGGATGGCATGGTGGCATGAAGAAGCTGGCTGATGGCATTTCCTCTGCACGGGAAGCAGAGCGTGTGGAGGAGGAAGAGGGGAAAGGCTATAAACTCTCAGTGCCTGTTCCCAGAGCTGTCCATCCTCCAGCAAGGCTGCACCTCCTTCCCAAACAGCGCCACCAGCTGGGGACTGAGTATCCAAATCCCTGAGCCTATAAGGGACCTTTGTCATTCAGACCACGACAGATGCGAACCCTTCCGTCATAGATGGATGTATAGCTCTAGCCTGGGAGTCCTATCAGGGTCACTATGTCTTTTTCCCAGGATGCTGTGCAGACCTTTAGAAAATGACTGCTTGCAGGGAACAGAAGCTTAGCTATTGAGGACCTGTTAGTACTAAAAATACCATCCTGGAAAGGTGCTCTGCTCCAGGGTTCAGTCACAGGCATTCTAGATCTTCAAGGCTGACCTAGCCTTGGCTACAGGTTTGTGGCTGCTCAGAGGCATTCTGCAGTTGCCATGGAAACCATCCACTCACAGAAGTGTTCTTCTCCCGGGTCCCCTGAACTCTGCCGCAGCTGCCGCGGCGGCTAGCATCTTCTCGGATGCTGCCATGGGAACCACTGAAATGCTAGCATCTCCCTCTAGCCCACCAGCCCACCCAGCAGGGAGAGCCTGGGGGCCACACAGTGGGGGCTGGGCTTCTAGAGCATGAGGTTACCCAGTTTCTGCTGCCTCTATGGAGTAGTTCGTTCAAGTTCAAAGTGGCCAGCTAGGACGTGGACTAGTGGTACACATCCCAGCTGGCTGGAAAAGAGTGAGACCTGCAAAGCAGGCCGAAGAGGAAAATGAAAGATGGTATCTGCGATGTGTCCCTCTGAGGAACCTGACAACTGTACTTGGAGACATCTGCCCCCTCCCGAGAGGTGCAGCCTCCAGGTAAAAGGAGCTTTCTCCCCCGGTGGGGCCAGGCCCACTCTCTACTGTGAATCCTTCCCTGGAAAGTCTGAATGTATTCATGAGGAGTCAGGACCCTCCTTGCTTCTCTGTCCATGGTGATGTGTCCTTTGGGCTGTGACCGTGGGAAGACTTTTCTTTAATGCTCATGAATTGCAATTCGTTGACTTTTTGGTCATGACAAGGTTGCCTAGAGTGAGCTCTGTGTGCAGAGTTCACAACACCTAGGATGACACTGAGAAAGGGAAGTGACAGGAAGGTCCCCAAGTTGCCCAACACACCTCAAACCCTCAGGACTAGTGCCTCTTTCTATGGTGCATGCACGGGGTGCTCTGTGTGTGTGTGTGTGTGTGTGTGTGTGTGTGTGTGTGTGTGTGTGTATAGACTGGCTTCAAAGTATATGTGCTCTCCTTGAACAGCTAAGCTTAGTGTTGGTAAAATTCCTCCCCTGGGGAGACAATGTCTACCCTTCCTCCTAAGGTCCCAATGACAAACCAAGGCAGATCCCACCGAAGTCCCCTCTGACTTTACTGGTCTTAGCTCCAGAGCACAGATGAGGAGTCAGCTCCAAGAGTGTGGATGCCCCCTTCCCAGAAGGCTGCACTGGCAAGTCTTCACTCAGTAGGGACGAGGGCTTTCCCACAGTCATAAAGGCGGAGCACCACCCTCCTCCTCCTCCTCTTCTCTAGTCTAACTACTCCTGCTTCTCAGGGCCACATGCAGTTAGGGTGGCGTTACACTGAACCGGTATGGAGGGGCTGGACAGACAGTCAACAGGCTCAGATGTGATGATTGAACCCCTGAAGGTGGCTGCTAGCCTCGGAGGCTCCTTCAGTACAACATGGTCATCTACCATATCAAACACAGGGAACTGAGTATGGGCCACACTTGGCCTCTGGAGACATGTGAAGAGGCAGCTCTCAACCAGGGCGGGCCTGGTCTACTGTCCTGTGGGGACCAGAAGAAACACTCTGCCTCTACTTTATTTTCCTACCACTTGACTCGCAGGGGCCCGAATGCCACCACTTGGGCCTCATGGGTCCCCCTTAACTGCTGCCCTCCACGTTGAGGACCGCAGACTAGTGACCGTAGCCCACTGGCTTCTAACAGCTGCTCTCCTTACGGCTGAAATGCTGTGAGCGCTGTGCCTCGTCAGAATTCCATCTCAGCAAGGGGTCGTCCTATATGCAAGCGCTTAGAAAATGTTGTGCATTCTTAAACCGAAGCCAAAACCATCATCGCAGTCTCCAAAAGACGGAACTTCTGCTAAGCAGAGGGAGTGGGGAAGAAGCTCAGGCGAGTCGGCCAGGGCGGCCAGGGCTCAACTCACTACCCAGCGATTTTATGCTATTACGGGCTTTAGCGTTTACCAAGTGCAAAGGGAGGCAAGCCGATCTGCATTCTACGGACGTGGACAGTGGGGTGATGAGAAAGGGGGTCATTGGGAGACGCCGAGAAGGGAGGTAGGCTGTGGTGTGGGCTGGGAAAGAGGCCCTAGGAAAAGCTTCATCTATAGACTCTCTATTCTGTTTTTTTTTTTTTTTTTTTCACCCAAGGCTCATGTATGAGGATCAGGCTGACTCTGGTGCATACCTGCGGAGCCCTAGGGTCAGATGAGGGGAGGGGCCAAACCTCCAGGCTGGAGCAGGCAGCCCTTCCGAACAGTGACTGCCCCGCCCCCTCCCTGGGGCCTGCCCGAGAGCCCTGCAAGGACTCTGGATCTCATTAGGCTGCAGCTGCCTATAGCCTGCTCTCGGCACGGGTCTGGTTTCTATCACTTGACTGTTGATTTGACCTGTAATCATCATCAGAGGGCACATTCCTGGCCCGTGGTTTAAGAGAAAAGCATACTTTCGCCTGCAGCCGAGGCGGCTTTCTGGTCAGAGCTGCGGAGCCTGGTTCTGAGGCTCTCCGGGCGCTCCTTCCCTCTGCATCTGGCTGTGCCTGTAGTTCTGATTTCAGAGACAGGCAGGCAGGATGCAGGAGGGCATGATCCCTCCCCCACCCCCAGTCGGGATCTGCCTAAGAGCTGAAAAGTGCAAACGCAGCCCCATGGCAGTGTTTGTGGTGGAGGCCCCCAGGGAGTCCTGGAAACACCCAATAAACTGCTGGCCTCCAGGCCTCCTGCCGTTTCAGTGCTGTGGAGAAGGTTCCTTGAACCACATTCCTGCTTACAATCCCACACCAAACATGGCTTTCCCACCCGCGGCCCTCTAGGAGTCAGTCTGGGCTGGAGAGATGAGGGTTAGTTCTTGGATACAAGCGTCATTTCTCAACGTATGTATCCACTCTCTGTACATCAGACAATGGGGACCTCTCAGGAGTGAGGGATCAGCTGTGCCTATCCGTGTCCCGCTCACCTCACAGAGAAAAGACAATGTCAAGGTTGTCCCGGTGTGGAAGGCTGGGCTCAGCAGGCACCTTGGTGGCAGCGCTGGGTAAACAGAATTCAGTGGCTGAGCATGGAGACCCACGGCTAGCTGTCGGGGCCAGTGCTGAGCAGGCCGGCTCCTGGCACTTAGGAATCTGGGCTCAGGGAGTCGGTGGTGCCAAAGGATTGAAATAGTTGCTCCAGTAGGGCAGGCTCTGCTGGTTCCCACAGTGGAAAGCACACACAAAGAAGATTGCCCATAACAAAACCCCGCTCTCAACAAATGGGATTACCCATGGCCAAGGTCGAGCCACTAGAGATGGCGTGGCAGTGACTGATGACCTACCTTTGACCCAGCGGGGGATGTATCAATGAACATCTGATGACCACTTGAATCTAACCTAATCTGATTTTACCCGTACCTTACTTTTTCCGAGTAGCAGGCTTCCTTAATCCGTTGACTGACAAGAATGTCAGGTCTCTAGATGCTTGTCTAATCAGCTCTTATTGTTGGGTCTGCCGACACAACGTTCACCTGATGGATGGTTTAATTTTTAACTGCAGACATCTGTGACTTCAGAGGACCCAACAGAGAGAGGAGGGGGTGAGAAATTACTCAAGGAGGGGAAAGTGGAGCTATTGGCTGTCAGGAATCAGAGGGAGCGCAAGGTGGGGGACCTGGAAACCAGGCAGGGACATTATGATGGCTTAGTCTTTATTGTCAACTTGACTCAATTTAGAATCCTCATGAAAGCCATACCTCTCAATATGGTGGTGGTACAAACTGATGTTATGACTGCTCCATGGTGTGGTTAAGGGGAATTGTTTTGTTGTAGACACGAGAGAGAGCAGCCAGAGGCATCTGGAAGAGTCCAGAGCAGAGAGAGAAGGTAGCAGACTGAACATGGTCGGCAGACTGGACCTGGCTCTGAAAGAAGAGGAAGCGGAGCAGAGAGGCGGGGCATAGAGGAGAGCAAGGGAGCAAGGTGGGGGACAAAGAGTGAGGGTGAACAAAAGCCTGAGAGCAAGCGATAGAGGAGGAGAAGAAGGAGAAAGACAAAGGCATGAACACAGCGGAACAGTAGGAATAGCAGGGTTATAAGGAGAATGAGCGGTTGTGCCCAGGGAAGCCCATGAGCTGGAGGGAGTTTGATGGCAGAGAAGATGAGGAGTGCTAGGATGCTGGCATGAACTCTGAAATGTGTAACAGGTCTTTGTGATGCTGAGGGACCTGGAGGCCAGCATGTGCTTTGGTGTGGTTGCCCCTGGCCTGTGTGACACATCATGGGTGTGTGTGTGTGTGTGTGTGTGTGTGTGTGTGTATACGTGTGGCAGACCAGAACTGCTCATATTATGGCCAAAGGCAGAAGAGGGAGAGAAAAGGGTCCCACTAGCTCCTTTAAATGCAACCCCTAATGACCTGGAAACCTGCCACTAGACCCCCCGCCCCTCAAAGTTTCTACCACCTCCTAATGTTACTAGTCCTGGAATCAATCCCCCTGCCCTCAAGCCTTTGGGAGATGCTTAAGAGGCCGCCATAGCCATGGTCATGTTTCCTGTTTCCTGGGCAAGTAGGTGTCTTAGTTAAGGTTTCTATTGATGCAACGAAACACCATGACCAAAAAGCAAGTCAGAGAGGAAAGGGCTTATTTGGCTTACACTTCCACATTGCTGTTCATCACCAAAGGAGTCAGGACAAGAACTCAAACAAGACAGGAACGTGGAGGCAGGAGCTGATGCAGAGGCCATGGAGGGGTGCTGCCTACTGGCTTGCTTCCCACTGTTTGCTCAGTCTGCTTTCTTATAGAACCCAGGACTACCAGCCCAGGGGTGCCCCTACCCACCTGGGCCCTCCCCCATCAATCACTGATGAAGAAAATGCCATACAGCCATATTGTTTGGAGGCATCTTCTCCACTGAGGTTCGCTCCTTTCGGAAGACGCTAGTTGGAGTGTCTAGCTGACAGAAGAGCAGCGAGCACAGGGGGTTACCGCAGCCTGGTTACTCTTGACCGTCAACCTGGCTGGATTCAGAGTCACTATGGAAACCCACCACTGGTGGTGTCTATAAGGGTGTTCCCAGGGGGGTCTGACCCATCCTCAATGTGGGTCTTCTTGCTGCATCATCCTGGGTCAGAAAGCAGAAAGCCAGAGAATAAGAGAGGTCCAAACGCACTTTATCAAGGCACGCACTCCTGTGGTGTCTGACTCACTCTCACACCAGCACTCATCTGTGGATGAGTGCTCCGCCCTTGTGACAATCACCTCTCCCAGGCTCTATCTCCGGCATTGTTGCTTTGAGGATCAGTGAACTTGTGGGACACCTGTAGACTATAACATTCTCAGGATGAAAGCTTGCCATGAGGTATCTGCCAGGTCCCATGTCACCATCCCTGGCATCTAGAGGAGTTCCTGGGCTCTCTCCATCCTGGCCCTACCCAGCCTCTACACCATGAAAGTTCTGTGAGTTCTTTTTTTTTTTGGTTTTTCGAGACAGGGTTTCTCTGTGTAGCTTTGTGCCTTTCCTGGAACTCACTCTGTAGCCAAAACTGGCCCCGAATTCACAGAGATCCGCCTGCCTCTGCCTCCCGAGTGCTGGGATTAAAGGCGTGCGCCAACCCCCCCCCCCCCCCCCCCGGCTTATGAATTCTATCCCAAACACATCCTATTTGTCCAGAAAGGTTCCTCCCAGGCCCCTCCTCTTCACATCCCTCTCCAAGGCCAGCTCTTACAGTATCTTGGTGGTAGAATTTCCCCATCGTTTATTATTAAACTTGCTTGAATAGTGACTTTGTGATTGCCTTAAGCTGCATGGATCTCCTGCCCTCATGTGGATGGCATGTTCCTCATGCCTTCCGGCAACTGTGCCAAGTGTGGAGTGACAGAAATGATGGGTGGAGAGGCTGGGGACTCTGGGCTAGCTACCATCCTCCTGCCCAGGTGACTTTCAGTGGCAACAGGGATCCATCTTGCATGCCTGCTACCTCTGCTGGCCGCGTGTCTCAGCGCCAGACTGGCCTGTCTAGAGGGACTTCTCACCTATCCTGCCCATAGGCCTCCTCTGCAGTCCCTTCCAATCCTAATGAACTGTTAGCCTGACTCCTTTCTGTTAGGAGCTCCTAATGTCAGGATGGCCAATTCCTCCTGGCCCCCAGCGATTTCCTCCAGTGAACAGTGTGTCTTAAGACACATTCAGTTGATTGAAGACTATGTATGGAGTGGGCCTGTTTACACTCTCTAAGACAAGATCTTTTTGGAAGGTAATTGTAGAATAACAAGTCTATAAGAAAAACAGTACTCACTGGTGGCCGAGTCTGTCCTGTGGGCTCCCTCCTCTAATCGTACCCCATGAGTGAAGGCTGCTGTCTTCTCTGTTCCCAGGGGCCAGCCTGTTAGCCACCACACTATGGAACATTCTGCTACCACCTCCATCTTCAAGAAGAGTGTATTAGGCCACCATCATGACTGCGATAAATGATCACAAATGGAATTCTTAAAATAGACAAACTCAGAAACAAAACAAACCAAAAAAACCAAAACCAAACCAAAACAAACCAAAACAAAAAACCAAAAAACCAAACCCAGACAAACTATGTCCCACTGTTCTGAGAAGTCTACATAGGTGTCAGTAGGGTGCATGCCTTCCAGGGTGCTAGGGGAGAGGCCTGGTCTTTTGAAGCTTCCTGCTGCCTTCTCTCTCTGGCTCCTGGGTACATCTCTTCCTTCATGGCGTATTTTAGGATTGACGGTGACTCTGGCTTCCCTCCTACAGGCCCTCTGTGCCTTCTGTAGGTCTACCAGATAACCCAGGAGACTCTCCCCACCTGAAGGTCTTTAACTGAGTCATATCTGCCAAGTCCTTTGATCATGTAAGGTCGCATGCTCACTGGTTCCTGGAATTGGTATATTGACATCTTGGGGTGGGGAGCTGTACCACTCTGAGCATGCTGATCTCATCAGTGGGTGGGGGGCTGTATCACCCTGAGCATGCTGATCTCATCAGTGGGTGGGGGGCTGTACCACCCTGAGCATGCTGATCTCATCAGTGGGTGGGGGGCTTTATTCTGTTTCTACAGTGAAGAAACCAAGAAGAGACAAAGTCTCCCACTGTCCAGAGCTCTTTGTAGCTGCTCAATTAACACTTCTGAGTTAAAGTGGTTCTTTAAAACTGAGATGACTTGTCCCAGCTGTTAGAACAATCTTCCTGGAGATTTGAGAACAGTTCTCTGAGGTCACTGATTATCAGTTCTCATGTCCCCTGATGGCGGGTTTTGTTTTTGTTTTTTGTTTTGTTTTGTTTTGTTTTCGAGACAGGGTCTCTCTGTGTAGCTTTGTGCCTTTCCTGGATCTCGCTCTGTAGACCAGGCTGGCCTTGAACTCACAGAGATCCGCCTGGCTCTGTCTCCCGAGTGCTGGGATTAAAGGCGTGTGCCACCAACGCCCGGCTCTGATGGTGATTTTCTGAAGAGCATCTGAACACTGGGCTGTCACTGGGTGGCTGGTTATCCTGTCCAAAAGCTCTGTGAGGCAGCATTTCCTACTATCTGGAGGAAACCACGTGAGAGAGGAGTTTTGATTGGAGAGAATGGAATTAAGGACGTTCCTGTCACAGAATATGCAGATGGCATGCAATAGTTTCATTCCCAGGCTACCTCTGAGTTCCTCAGCCATCCAGCTGGCATCTGCAGCATGTCCACTGTGTGCATCCTGGGGACATGCCTGAAAAGTGCAGCTGACCCTTCTGCTGGGCCTGAGGGTCACAGAAGCCCCAACATGTACACACACAATCACCTCGACTGTCAGGAGGTATGTCGAAAGGAGGGGCCTGAATGGGGAGGACTCTGAATGGCTTGTTTCACCTCTGATGGGAACTGCTACATGGAAACATGGTTGAGGAGCTTACAGGTGATCAGGATACCCCAGGGCACTGGGTAGAAGGGATGGCTGTGCGGAGCCCAAAGCTGGTCAAGTGCAGAGAGCAGAGGAAGATGGCCAGCTGGGCAAGATCGTGGGAAGGTGAAATTTTTCTCTCCTAAGAGGTCGCACAGCCCCTTGGTCCCACACGGCTCTATTTTCATCTGCCTCTGGGTTCCCAGTCTCTCTGTTGGTTTTAGAGACAGGATCTCATTATGTAGATCTGGCTGACCTAGAACTTCTGATGGAGCCTCAGCTGGCCTCAAACTTGTGATCCTCCTGCATCTGCCTCCCAAGTACTGGGATTATGGGCATACACTACCATGCCTGACCTGTCTTAATAAATAGAGAATTTGAAATAAGACAGGATGTATTTCCCACTGGGCGTCTGTAAAGCTCTGGGGTGTGACTGAACATCCTGCTCTGCTAGCTTCTCCAGGGGCTCATGCTACAGCCTCGCATCTTGAGCTCAGAATCTGAGCAATGCTGCTGACCGGGCTCTGGGGTTACAGGAGAGCGGTGTGGCTTCTGTTTGCCAGGAGGCAGATGCATTTCCCCGATTCTGGGTGCATCCCTTCGTTCCGACACCAAGTAACTGTAGAAGTGGAGCAAATCACTTAACCTCCCCGAGTCTCGCTTTCTGAGTGACAGTAATAGCCTCCTCTCTGCCCGTTGTCAGGATTAAAGGAGCCAGTGTATGTAAAGTTCCCAGGCCAGAGCCCAGAGCTTAGTTGCCAACTGCCATTGCTGGGAAATTCTGCCCAAGGGAAGCTTTGATTACAGGCCCGTTCTCTTTCTCTCCGTTCCAGGGTCTGCTTCCAAGACAATTAACAGACCAGAGAGTTCTGCTACCTACCAGCCACCAGTGGCCAACAGACTCCCCACGTTGGCAAAAACACTGTCTCTCGAAGCCGGGCCACTTGGGCAGGCGCCAGCATGTTGCCTCACAGCGCCCAGTGCGGTCCAATCGGTGACAGTCATGCCAGACGTTCGCTTAAATCTTTACCTTGCTCACAGCCACCCCAGTGCGGCAGGGTGAGGAAGGAAACCCGAGAAGCAGGGTGGCTTTGGCGCCCTCTGCTCCTAGTCCGGTAGAACACATGTCTTGATGGGACGCATCCTTGTGGACTGGCCAGCCTGTTGCTTTAAAAAAAACAAAGCACAGCAGTGTTGATCTCCACTCAGACTCAGGGATGGAATCAGAAGTGTCAGATTCCCCGGTCAAGACTGGGAAGTTTGACTAGTTCCCCACCTCCCCACCCCCCCTGTGAGTCTGGGTACATATCCATATTCCCCATAACAATAAAACAAAAGGAGTCCCCAGGAGGGGTCACACAGTTCAGTTCAAATAATCACTACCTGCAAGCTTTTGCTATGTCGTTAAGGTTGCACACACACACACACACACACACACACACACACACACACATGCACACGCACATGCACACACACACACACACACACACACACACACACACACACACACACACACACACGTCAGCACCCAGAGGGCCAGTAGCCACAGCCTGATGGCTGGCAGCTCCTGGGAAGAGACCACCTGGGGGTCCCTTGCAATTCCAGGGGCCAGGCTATCTATTCAAATAAGTTTTCTAGACCATTCTAAAAACCTGGGAACCCTGGGTGGCTGCATATCTGGGAGACAGCCAGGAGAAGGGTTTCATTTGGAACTCTTTCTAGGAGCTGAAGATAAGTCTCTGTTGTCACCATTAGACATCCGGGTCTTGCAGGCACCAGAGCTGCCTCAGATGAGCGTTGGTCTCTTTCAGAAACTCGTGTCTCCTGGGGCTTTGGAAACTGGAGATCTGGGGCTATTTGGCAACTGCTCTTTCTCTCCCAACACAGCTTTCCTGAATGTCCCATTGGGCCACAGCAGCATTTCTGAGAGTCCTTTTGGGGGGTCTCAGGGCATGTTCTAGAAAACTAGTCTACAGTGAAGTTGATGGGCATCTTATTGGACTCAAGGTCACACTGCTGTGGAGGGCAACCCAGGGCTGTTCCTGGGCTCTGTCTTGGGGAGCCATGTTTTCATCCTGAGCAGCACACTGTCTCCGGACCCCGGGGTCCAAGGGGGCTGTGGGTTGTGAAAGGATGGTCAGCAAGTGCCCAGCGCAGCTCTGTGGACCTGAAAAAGGTTAAGGGTCTCCGTGGAAGCCTGGATTCCAAGGGGCAATTGGAGTCAGGCTTCAGGGCTACAGGCCTAGCTCTAGGGGGCTGTGACCCAGGGCCTGACTTTCCTTCCGGCAGCATCTTGGCGTGAGTAGCTTCTAAGCTGGGACAATACAGGACAATAGGGGACACACACACACACACACACACACACACACACACACACACACATATATATATGTATGTATATGTATATGTGAGGATAGTGTTCTTGGGGCACTGTGAGTCTGTGAACAATTTCTAAATGCTCTGGAAAGGAAACTAATCCCAATAAACACACACACACAGTGGTGATTTAACAAATGCCTGTTTTACATCTTGACAGCTAGAGAGGAGAAAGGATGGGGCTCCCCACCCCCACCCCCACCGCCATTGGACTCCTTACTGCTCTTTTGATCTCCAGGGCTGAACCACTCTCCCACTGACTGATAGAAAGCTCCATTTAGAGCCTTTATGAAGAGGATTAATGACTTTGTAAATTTAGTGTTTGGTAAACATGGCAGAGGAAGCATTTCCCCAGGCCGGAAGCAGGCTGGCTGGAAGGGACTGTTGCCAGCCTGCCAAAGACAGAAGACACCGGGCAGCAGGCACTTGGCCGCTTGAATTGCTTTTCTGAGAGCTGGGTCCCAGGGTACTCGGTGCCCCAAGAAGGAAGTCAAATAGGAGAGTCAGAAACAGGAATGTCAGGAGCCAGGGAGAGGGAGGCCTTGCTGTGGGAAACAAGCAACATCCAGGTGTGGCATGCATGCCTGTAACCCCAGGTGTGGCATGCATGCCTGTAACCCCGGTACTTGGGAGGCTGAGGCAGGAGGATCGGGGAGCGTTTGAGGCCAGCATGGGCTGTGTGGGCTACAGTGTGAGACGCTGTCTCAAAACAGACAGAAACAGCAACAAACACAAACTAAAAACCAGGGAGAAGTTAAATGGTGAATGTGTGTTTAAAGGAAAACGGTGCCTGGGAAGCCCAGGTGGTGGACGGAGAGAAGGTTTTCTCACCTGAACTCCCGGGCCTGTGAGTCACTTGTCCTGTGAAGCTCTTTAGGCATCTCTGGTAATAAAAATGCTTAGAGATAAACAGCTATGAGACAGATAGATATTCAGAAGGAGGCAGGAAAGGGCTGGGTACAGTAGATTACTCCTGCGGGGCTGGGCGAGCGGAGGAGGAGAGAGAGGACTTGGTTATTATAAAATCGGCATTTTTCAGGTGTGTCCTTACGATGCCTTTATCCATTGGGTCTTTGTCCTTCAAACTGGGTGCGGTGCACATTTATGATCTCTCCTCGGGAGGATGAGGCAGGAGAATCTTGAGTTTAAGGCCCACCAGGGTCTTAAACTATAATCTAGCAAGATGCTTTCTCAACAGACAGACACAGGCAAACGAACATCTGTCATTTTTCAGAGGTCGGCCAGCATTGGCCTAGTCCCTTCTCCCTTGAGAAGACCACAGCTTCCATTCCACAAATCCTCATCTGTTTGTAGGCTGGTCACTCTTGCTTGGGGACATGGCTATGGAACAGCCACTGACTCAATGGCTCCGTTCATTCTCCCTGGTATTTTGGGTTGGTTCCACTAATTCATGTAGTCATTCTACAAATCTTTGAGATTCAGGAATTGAGATTTTTATCTTATTTTATGTGCATGACTGTTTTGCCTGCATGTATTTATAAGCATCATGTGCATGCCTGGTGCTCTCAGAGGTCAGAGGAGGGCGTCAGTTCCTCTGGAACTGGGGTTATGGATGATTGAACTACCATGGGAGTGCTGGGAATTGAACCTGGGTCCTCTGTAAAAGCAGCCAGTGCCCTTAACTGCTGAACCATCTCTCCAGTCCCAGAAATTGAGAGCTTTGAAAAGTGTCTTAGTATTTGAAACAACAGCTCACCTGTGCTGCTTGGGGGGATACGAGAGTGTGACTTTCCCTCGTTTGTTGACACACCTTTGAAAGCAATCTGCCCGATGAGGAAGACGGCGTTGCTCGCTTTTGACTGTGCGAGTCGGGGGTTCTGTTGCTGTGACCGAACACGGGAGGAAATCAACTCAGAGGAAGAATGTTGACTTCCATTTGACTCACGGTTTCCAGGGCTTTAGCTCATGGTTGGTCCAGTCACTTTGGGACCTGTGGTGAGGCAGAACACCGTGGTAGTGAGAGAGAGAGTCACAGAGGAGGCTGCTCACTGTAGACGGAAGGAGAGGAGAGAGGGTGGGAGGCGTCCGCGGCCTCAGTGTGCCCGTCTAGGATGCACCGCCAGTGACTTAGCCTCCTTCCACTGGACTCACTTTCCGGAGATCTCAGCGTCTCCCGACAGGTCCAAGGTTGGCAGCCATGCCTTTTACATAAGAGCGTTTGTGAGTCATTTCGGATCCAAACTGTCACCGGGCTACTTAAACCTCCCGATGCACCAAATTTAAATGTGCGAACCTCTTCCCCCAGCCAGCTACCGACGTCCTCGGAGGGAAATTAGAAGATAACGTCCTACCTCTTGAAAATCAGAAAATGAGGGCTTTGTGTGTCATCCGCAAAATCAAAACGTGTAGGAGACATTGCCGCTTGGAGCTGTCTAAATGAACGGCAACTCTTAGGAGAGGCATTGTAGGAAATGTCATCACTTGGGAAGTCTAGCAGAAATTTAGAAAATTTTCCTGGGAAGGTAACCTAAGGCCACAGGAAAAAAAGTCTCTGCTGCCTGTTTTATTTTGTGTATGTTCTGTTCTGTTCCAGAAAGGACCTGAGGTAGCTTATCAGGGGGACAGAGAACAGAAGTTTAATGGACACTGGAAAGGATGGAGTAGAGATAAAAAGGTCTGTGTGGACAGCATGGAGCTGGGAGGAGATCCACGTGCAGACTTAAACGCTTCCTTCCAGGGGGCTGCCAGCCCTGGGAGCTACCGGAGCAAGGGAAACAGAAGAGTGTGTGACATAAAAGCAGATCCATTGCTCAGGAGAGCGGTATTTTGGGAGCTCAGGAAAGAGAGGCCTTTCCCCGGCAGGCCTCCCCCCACCATCTGTGAACATAGGAAAGCCACCGTCCTAAGAGTATCCTGCATCTGCTGCGGCCTCCTGCAGCCCTGAGATGGGGGGCAGGGAGGCGGGGCAGCTCAGCTTGTTCCCGAACACTCTGTAGAAGGCACATTCTTCTGTTATTTTTATTTTATGTGCATGGATGTGTTGTCTGCATTTATGAACGTGCACTACCTACATGCAGTGTCCAAGGAGGCCAGAAGAAGGCATTAGATCCCCTGAGACTGGAGTTGCAGATGGTTGTGAGCCACCATGCTGGTGCTGGGACTCCAACTTGGGTCCTATGGGAGAGGTACAAACCTTTCAGAATTGATCTTAGGGACCACGAATGTAGAAGATCTGGCCAGGCGCTGGTTTTTTGGCCTCTGTGCACGTCGTGACGAGTGTGAGGTACCATGTGAGACCGGAAGTGAAACTACGTGAGAAGCTCGGCCTGCCATGCACTGGGCACCTGGGCACAGCCCCTGGCACCCCTTTTCTTCTCTGTCGGTGCCGGTGGGAGGGAGGCTCACACCCAGGTCCTTGTCCTTGTTAGATGATCACTACCACAGAGCATCACCCCAGCCCTTCACACTGTGCCTGCAAAACCCTCCAACCCTCAGCCTCCTGTGTCAGGGCTCCACTCTCCAGTCTCCGTAAACTTGAGACCCATCCCAAGGTCCACAGGATGGGACTGGGTGGGTGATTTACCCGTGCGCCGCAGCCCCCCTGTATTCAGGGCTTCTTACCCCAGTCAGAGGCTGCTGTGGAAGCGTTCTCATGCTAGAGGATAAACAAACCTGAAACTTTTGGTGGGAGCCTGGGGCTTTCCCTCCCTGGAGGCCACTGGGGAGCAGCCTGCTCCTTAAAGGGTAAGGCTCTGGCTCCATCCCACAGTGCTCCAGTGAAGTGCTCCTCGGTTGGCAGGGCGGGTGCGCCATCTAGTGGTTACTCCCAGAATAGCCACATGTTTCTTTCCCGGGGCTCTAATGACCTAGGGGCGTGTCCAGCACTCTGCCAAAGATTAAGAGGTGGGGGCATCTCTGGTTCCCTGTGTCCGACCTGGCTGAGCGGGAGGGTGGTGGTAAGGGTCTGCGTAAAGGGGGCGTCAACTTAGGCAAGGAACTCAGCTAATTGGGAGGTGACAAACTGCCACTCGGTGTCCTCAAGATCTCAGAGTTCCGTCTGTCCACGCTTTCGGCCCAGAAGCTTTGCGCTGCCCCTTCCTGTCTGGCTCCCCCACGCTGCCTTGCCTACAGCCCGCGTCTGCCCCGCAGGACCCTGTAATTATCTTTTCTCTACCAAGTAGAAGACCCGCCAAAGGGGGTAAGGGCACCTTTCCTGAGCTGGGGGTGAGAGCTCCAGCTTGGTTGAGACTGGGCCCCCGTAGGACTTAGCTCTCCCGGCCAGGGCAGATGGGGAGCATCCACCAGCAGAGGTGGACGGTCCCCGGCTGCCCAGGCCTTGATGTGGGCGCAGAAGTCAGTGAGGAGACGTTGATCTGGATGCGAACCTCCAGATGTGGCGTCTCAGACTGAGCCTCGGTGGTCAATCCAGGAGGGTCCCTTCTTAGGATCCCCCAAATATCCTCAGAGGAGCGTGAGGCCTCAGGGGTCAGAGTGTGTCCAGCAGCCAGAACGAGGACCTCTCTCCACCACTGAAATAATCTGAATTGGTTTATAAGGGTACCACAGAAAAGGGAAGCAAGATTAAAGACCTGCGACATTCTCCAACACTCATGTACGCAGAGTGATTTAATCCACTGGCAATTCCACACCCTAGGTCTTATGTTTATTTTCATTTTATACGCAAAGGAAATGATGCACAGAAATGTTTAGCAACCGGCCAAAGTCACACAGCAACAGAGAGGCAGAACTGGGCTTTGATCCCAGGCAGAACAGCAAGAAGACCTGTGTTCGCTCTCTGGTATTGGGGTGGCTCTATGCTTGGAAGCGGCCAAGAGCTTGGACACTGGGGTCCGAGAACCCGGGCTTCATCCCCGGGGCCTCTTCCTTCCAACTGCGAGATGTCAGGTGGGTTTCAGTCTCCTTAGTTGAGTGTGAAAGAGACCCACTCTACCTCACTAGGACACGGAGGGGTTCACACCAGCTGATGATGTCACAGGCACGCAGGAAAGCACTCACCCCCACACAGACTCTACGTGGCCTCTTCACAGGAACTTCTGCTGCCCGGTCCTGCGGCTCAATGGATGATGCATGTGACTAAATCAGAAGAGATTTCACTGGAAATTCCCCCAGGCCACTCAAGCCTCATCCGGCCTTGGGCAGGAGCCCTGCGTCCAGCTTGTGGCGCCCTGGAAACCCCGTGAAGAGTGTTTTGCTTGTCGTTTTCTTGCCAGCTCAGCCCAAACCCTTCTAGTGCGGCAGGCTGTCCCTGCTCTCTTTGCTGAGGGTGAGGGGTGGGGTTGCAGCTCGCAGCCTGCTGGGCCTGCCCAGTCCTGCCAGGGTCTGATTCTGTAAGCTCTTGATACCAGCCAGCAGAGGCGGTGGGCCTGGCAGGCTGAAGCTATCCCGTCAAAGAGCGCCAGGCCTCTGGAGAACCACCGTGGAGAGCAGGAAGCGGGCCCTTGAGGAGAGGCCTGTGTAGGGAGGATGCTCGGCAGCCTGGGTACCACTTACCATCGGGGATGCTCAGCGGAGTAACGATGAGGGAAGCCTGGCTTTGTAAAAGGATATGCTTCAAGTGGGCTGAAGTGTCAGATTAACACACATTTAATCGACACAAAACTTCCTCCCGCCACTCTTTACGTAAAGCAATATGTGCTTGTATTCAGAGACGCTGAAGGGAAGTCCCAGAAAAATATCTTTCCTCCAGGCAGCAGAGGAGGATCTCAGTTCTGAAGATAGGGAAGGGGCAAAGGACCGTGGGTGTGAGGGAGGCCTGGGGTGCGCGCACAGACGGTTGTTTGTCTTAGAACACGATCTAGAAAAATGAGAAATAAAAGGTGCTTTCACTTAGAGCACGAGGTCCAGCCAAGGCTCCCCGCCCGGCCTTTCGTGGAGGCGTTTCCTCCACAAACCTAAAGTTGTTCTTTCACGGTTCTGAAGCCCTTGGGTGTCTTGACTTCACAGAGGTGTTTTTCTGGCGTGCTCTGCTGCCTCTTTCCTGTGCTGGGGGTGGGGGTGGAGTTGACCAAGGGCCTTGCACATGCCGGGCCAGCGCTCCTCAGGGCTCCGTTCAGCTCAGGTCTGCTCCTGCTAACAAACTTGATGAGCTACAAGCCCCCGAGTTTACCTCACCTGGAGCCCCCCTGAACCACTGCTAAGGTCTAAGAATAGCCTGGCATTGATGGCTTCCCCCTCCTTGATGGTAGAATCAGGGCTTGTGTCACTAAAGATCTCAAACTCACAAGGCTAAATTGTCCCCAAGCAGAAATTCATAAATTACATTTTTTTCCCAGCAAGGGTTACTATAAATGCAGCAAGGAAGTAGATTTAAAAACAACAACAAAACAAAAAAAAAACCCTAAAGGTAATCCTTCCTTCCTTCCTTCCTTCCTTCCTTCCTTCCTTCCTTCCTTCCTTCGTATGTGTGTGTGTGTGTCTGTGTCCAGCGGTTTGTGTAGGTGTTTTCTTCACTCCCCTCCTAATTTTTTTTTTTTTTTTTTAGTTTTTCGAGACAGGGTTTCTCTGTGTAGCTTTGCGCCTTTCCTGGAACTCGCTTTGTAGACCAGGCTGGCCTCGAACTCACAGAGATCCGCCTGCCTCTGCCTCCCGAGTGCTGGGATTAAAGGCGTGTGCCACCACCACCCTCCTAATTTTTTATTTTTGTTTATTTTATTTTATAAGCGTGAGTGCTCTGCCTGCATGCATGTCTATGCACCGCATGCATGCAGTGCCTCTGAAGGTCAGAAGAGGTCGCAGGATCCCTTGGAGCTGGAGTTACAGGCGCTTGTGAGCTGCCCTGTGGGTGCTGGGAATCTAACCTGGGCCCTCTGTAAAAGCAACAAGTGCTCTTAACCCCCCGGGCGGTCTGTCCAGCCCCTCCACCTTACTTTCGAGGCAGGGTCACTCCCTGGACCTCGAACTCGCTGGTTTCACTCGCCTGGCTGGCCAGTGACTCTAGAGGCTCTCTAGTCTCCATTGCCTACAATTGCAGCTACAATTGCAGGCTCCTGCCGTCGCGTCTGGCTTCCTACATGGGTTCTGGGGGAGTGAGCTCAGCAAGCACTTTACCTACGGAGCCATCTCCCAGCCCCCACATTTTCTTCGTGTGTCAATGTTAAGTGTTTATTTTCTGCCAGCTCCTGTTGTGAGGTTCGACCGGATTAAAAAACCAAACCAAAAATGATATAGACAATGTTTCTGCTTTGGATTTCAGAACAAGTATGTTTTGATGAGCCCGTAGCTTTCAGAGGAAGGGGCTGGCTGGGGTAGGGAGACGCAGGAGCTGAGTTGTGACTGCCATGTGAGAAGCAGTCACATGAATTGTAGGTCAGTAAATGGGCTGGGTAGGGACACAGCAGGTGCAAAGGCCCTGAGGTAGGAAATCACTCAGTGAGCCCAGGGAGCGGAGGGGTGGCTGCATCTGGGGGAAGAATGAGGAAATGGTCTCAGAGAGGTTAGCAGGGACCAAGCCAGAGGGGGAGTGCTGGGGGAGGAGTGGGGTTCATGGGCGATGTCTGGGGACTCTGTGGCAGGTTTGTAAGGAAGGAAGAGAACTGATTGACTTGTGTTTTACAGGAGCCTTATTGTCAAGGACTTGGTGCAAAAATAATAAAGACAGGTAAGCACAAGGCAGGAGGAGGGTAAAGGGGAACAGCTGGGTACAAGTGGTCTGATGGGGGATGGGGGAGGGGGCTATTAGGGAAGGGGAGGGAGATAAACACAGAAGGAAGGGGGTGATTAAAATAACAGTAAGGACTGTTGTAAGGAATATTAATTTAAGATGTGTTACATTTGCTTATGCTGTGGAATATTTGTTTAATGATGCAAAGATGTGTTGCATTCTTTCATGTTGCATTTGTTGGATTCTGTGAAGCTGTGTTACTGTGCCTGTCTAAAACACCTGATGATCTAATAAAGAACTGAACGGCCAATAGCAAGGCAGGAGAAAGGGTAGGCGGGGCTGGCAGGCAGAGAGAATACATAGGAGGAGAAATCTAGGCGAGAGAGAGAGAGAGAGAGAGAGAGAGAGAGAGAGAGAGAGAGGAGTGAAGAGCAAGAAAAGGAGGAGAGGAGGACACTAGGGGCCAGCCACCCAGCCACCCAGCCACGCAGCCACGCAGCCACGCAGCCACCCAGCCACGCAGCCACGCAGCCACGCAGCCACCCAGCCATGCAGCCACACAGCCACGCAGCCACCCAGCCACGCAGCAACCCAGCCACGCAGCCACCCAGCCACCCAGTCACCCGGCCACCCAGCCACCCAGTCACCCAGCCACCCAGCCACCCAGCCATGCAGCCACCCAGCCACCCAGCCACCCAGCCATGCAGCCACCCAGCCACTCAGCCACCCAGCCACCCAGCCATGCAGCCACACAGCCACCCAGCCACCCAGCCACCCAGCCACCCAGCCACCCAGCCACCCAGCCATGCAGCCACCCAGCCACCCAGCCACGCAGCCACCCAGCCACCCAGCCACGCAGCCAGCCACGAAGCAAGAAGGAAAGAAAGATATACAGAATAAAGAAAGGTTAAAAAGCCCAGAGGCAAAATATAGTTAAAGAGAAACAGTATTAATTAAGTTAGAAAAGTTGACTAGAAACAAGCCAAGCTAAGGCCAGGCATTTATAAGTAAGAATAGGTCTCCATGTATTTATTTGGGAGCTGGGTGGCAGGCCCCTAAAGAGTAAAAAAACAAAACAAAATAATACAAAACAACAACTACAAAAGATGTCTGAAAAAGCCAGTCATGACTTCTTAATTTTTTTTTTTTTTTACTAGGCAGGACTGTCATCCGAGGAACTGTCTTGACTGACTCTGCAGCTGGAGAGAGTGAATTAATCATGTTTTTATTTTTGGATGCTTTTACATCATGGGTATTGAAGTCAGAAGTGTCACCTGATGAGAAGACCTTTGAGTCACCCCCTCGGTGGAGGACTGAGCAATCTAGAGCCTTGATGCTACCCTCTGGGTGAGTGAGAATTAAGCCTTCATTGGAGGGTTTTTTTTTTTCTTTCTCCCCCATTGTCCTAGCAGTTGATCCATTCTGACAGTGACAATTGCTGGCTCTAAGCAGACAGAAGCCTTTCGGGTAACTGATGTAATACATGGGTGTAATGACAGTATGTCCAGTGGTTTGAACCCTGGCCAGGTCAAGTCTGATGTGAGAACAGGGAGGGAGAAGTAAAGGCCGGAGTCTGGCCGTCTGAGATGCTATTGTCAGGAAGACACTCCTGACACACAGGGAGGAAGAGAGCTGAAGGACCTTGACCGTGCACGCACCACCAACCCCTGAGACCAGGCTCAGCGAACCCACAGAGGGAACTCAGAAGAGGGAAACTGAACTCCGGGCATGGTGGTACACTATTGGTGAAATTATTAAGGCCACTCCACGTAGTTAAAAGGGAGGTTCATTTTGTGGGGTAACTTACAAGTGAATGGCTAGGTAACAGGTCTGGAAAAGGTGTGGCACAGTCTGGCGGTGTTCTCTGAGAACTCTGCTCAGTCTACCTCCGGTGTCCAGTGTCCAGGAACCAAGAGAGACCGTGCATCCAGATCTTGGGTCTTCAGGGTCCTCTCTCGGCCCCGCCTTGTAGACGTGACAGTTGCCGAAGCCTCAATGGGGGTTGGAACATCCAGATCAAAGCTGGAATGGCTACCCATTACAGTACACACCTTTGATCTGGGCATGTGAGCCCCAGGAGGCTGAGGCAGGAGGAGCAAGAGTTTGATGGGGCTGGGCGGTGGTGGCGCACACCTTTAATCCCAGCACTCGGGAGGCAGAGCCAGGCGGATCTCTGTGAGTTCGAGGCCAGCCTGGGCTACCAAGTGAGTCCCAGGAAAGGCGCAAAGCTACACAGAGAAACCCTGTCTCAAAAAACCAAAAAAAAAAAAAAAAAAAAAAAAAGAGTTTGATGGGCAGTTGGGGTTACATACTGAGACCTTGGAGAGAGGGAGGGAGGGAAGGAGAGAGAGAGAGAACACATAGGAAGTAATACTTCACAGTGACCTCTGAGCCATTCATCCATCCATCCATCCACCCACCCATCCATCCATCCACCCACCCACCCATCCACTGAGCTCCTGCATTGTTCCAGATGCTGGCACACTAGAGAACCTTTGTGCAAAGCACAGCTCTGGGAACGCAGGAAACAACCAGCTGAGTGGCTTCAGGGTGGATCAGGGGTCACTTAACCAACGTTCTGCCACCGAGAGTGCCAGAGATAAATGGCTTACAAGAAGGAAGTGTCAGTTTTGGCTCCGTTGGCCCCTGCTGCTTTGACCTGTATGACAGGAACACCCCACAGAGCAAACACACTCATCTCATGGCAGCCAAGAAAAGAGAGCGATGGGGTGGGGTGGGGAGGAAGGGGCTGGAGACCCAGAATCTCTTCCAAGGTCATACCTCAGCTGATCTAACTGTCCCACAGGCCCTGCTTCCTGAAGGTTCCACTGCCTCTCTGTCGCGCTGTAGGCCAGCAATCAATCCTTTAACACATAGGCTTGTGGGGGTGTTTGAGAGCCAGGGACTATATGGCAAGGGGCCGTGAAGGAGTTGGCAAATGTATAATCAAGGGATTCTGCTTTGCCAGGGAGCAGGGCAAACAGTCCTCTCCTAGGACCCAGGGGAAGAAAAGGGGTGACCTAGAGCGGTGTGGAGTGGAGCTCAAGCTTGGGAGGCAGAGAAGGGAGCATTCAGCCTTCTAGGCAGAGGGGACAACTCGTACAAAGGCCCTGTGGTTGCTGTGCTGTTCATGCTTGAGTAACTGAATAGAGTGAGGGAAAAAGGAAGCCAGGAAAAGTGGGGTGACATGAGGCGGAGAGAAAGAGGCTGGGTCATTAACTGTCAACTTGTCTCAATGCAGAGTCACCTAGAAAGTCTCCGTAGAAATGCTGTAGATCAGGATGGCCTGTGGGCATGTCTGTGAGGGACTGCTTTGATGATGGTAATTGATGTGGGGATACCCAGGCCACTGTAGGTGGCACTGCCTGGGCAGAAGGTACTGGACTTTGTACGTGTACAACGAGCTAGGCACTAAGTGTGTGCTTACGCTCTGCTCTTGGCTGTGGGTGTGACTAGCTGCTTCAGGTTCCTACCTTGACTTCCCTTCAGTGACAAACTGCAGCCTAAATTTCTATCAGGGCATTTTATCATAGCAATAGGAATTGAGCTAGAACCCTGCTTCCTGCTCTGTTTTAAAGGACCCACCTCAGCCGGGCGGTAGTGGCGCACGCCTTTAATCCCAGCACTCGGAAGGCAGAGGCAGGTGGATTTCTGTTCGAGGCCAGCCTGGTCTACAGAATGAGTTCCAGGACAGGCACAAAAACTACACAGAGAAACCTTGTCATGAGAAAACAATAAATAAATAAATAAACAAACAAACAAACAAATAAAGGATCCATCTCCACCTTCCACACTGGGGAAGTTCTGTGGGTCGCTCTTTCTAGACTCCTCCCAGGTGGGTGGTGACTGCTTGAAGCTGACAAAGCCCACCTTCTCCAACACCCCCTGAGGACAGTGGACTCAGACACAGGACCAAGCTTCCTGATTCTGCAGGCAGCCAGCGTGTGCAGTGTGATTGAATGTTGATTTTATTGCTAGAATTTTCCATCCTTGGTTCCCACGGATCCAAGCCAGAAGCTTGCATCTGGGACCCTCGTCATCTTGTGATATTGGGAGTGGAGGGGAAGGAGCCTTGGTCCCGAGCAGGGAGCAGGCTCCGTGGAACCTGCCTCGTTCCCAGGGCCTGGTGACAGAGTGGTCCCAGTGGGCCCAGATCCTGACACACCAGCTGTGGCACTTGTGCCTTGTCCCCACTCGCATTGGTCCTAACTTTCAGATGTCACCTAAGCCACATCGCATATGGCAAGCCACCGCAGCCAGGCCACACCAGCCACACTAGGCAGGTCAGGGGTCACAATTCCCAGGCCTTTTTCTGAAGCCATATCATCACTTTCTTCCTGACAGATCAACTTCTGAGACTGAGAACTGGCAAAGGGATTCTTGGAGCTGGCTGGGTACCGTGGTCTATGACAGAGTTTCTCAACCTGTGGGTCATGACCCCCTTGACAAACCTCTATCTCCAAACATATTTACATTACAATCATAACTCCAAACACATTTACATTACAATCATAACAGTAGCAAAATTACAGTTATAAGGTGGCAACGAAAATAACTTCATGGTTGGGAGGTCACCACAGCATGAGGAACTGTAATAAAGGGTTGCATTATTGGGAAGGTTGAGAACCACTGACTTGGTGGGTCAGTACTTGGGTGAACCCGAGTTGCCCAGCATCTATCTCCAGAGGAAGAATTCTGAATGCAAGTAAGTCTTGGGTCAAAGGTGGAAGGCTTCACATCAGTCCTGTCAGTCTTGGAGGTGTGGCTGCTGGGGGCCATCCGTGATGTTTGCAGCTTTAATATACAGTACCACTGCTTGAATATGAGCAGGCTTGCAGATAATCAAAGCATGGCTCGAGGTAGGAATTTAATGTTAGGATCCCAGCCAGGGCTAGCAAGCCATATATGTGCTAATGTGGCAATTTCAACTTTGGACTTAAGGTCAAGATTGATTTAGTGAAAAATATTATCCTGCAATGGAATAGATGCCTTCTGAATTGGATTGTGGGGGATTCTGGAGGATGGGTGAGTGTAGGGTGTAGATGACCCAAAGGGCTGAAGTAAGAACAGCTTTAAGGCAGAGTGCAATGAGACATAGTATTTTTTTCCTTATACGTAGGGAAAAAAATCCTTTGTTGGTAGGCTGCATATATTTTGACAATTTTGAGAAGTAACACTGTTGTTTTTTTTTTTAACTTTTTATTATAGAAAATGTCAAATATTCCCTAACCTACCTGTAGTCCAACTTCCAACTTATTTATTTTTGACTTTATGATACTGTGAAAACAATACACACCAGCGGAAACCATGCTTGGAAATTGGAACTCAGATCTTTTCCCTGGCCATCTCTGTGCTATCTAGTCCTCGGGCAGCCCCCGTGGGTCCCAGTTCACCTACCGACCACAAGGAGACCATCAAGGCCCCGCAGCACAGACCTGGGCTGTGGGGTAGGTTAGACAAATTCAGCACATTGGCAACTTGACAATATGGCCAATTTAAGGTAGTTTTAGCAGGGCCATCATGAGTCAAGGAGCAGTTATACTAAATTAGAGATAGTGTTACTAAAGTTAGTCGACTTCCCCTGTAAGGAGCTGGAGAGTTAAGTTTAGGTTTCTCATGCCCCTGTCTCCGTGATTCAATTCCGCTGTCCCAGCAGAAAAATATCTACAGATAGGACCAACAGGAACAAACAGGGATCCGTTCTAGGGAGACGCTGCCACTGGAGTTCTATGTGATCTTTACATGCTAGCTAGGCAGTATTATTGTGATGGCTCTTCTTGGTTGTCAACTTGGCTACATCTGGGATTAACTAAATCCCAAGCAGCTACACCTGTGAGGGATTTTTTTTCTTAATTAAATCATTTGAAGTGGGAAGACCCACTTTTCATCCAAGTCTTCTGAGGCTGGAAAAGCCACCTTCAGTCTGGGCCACACCTTCTGGTGGCGGCCTATATAAAGGCCATGGAAGAAGGAAGCTTGCTCTTTGCCTGCTTGCTCTTGCCTTGCTAGCAAGTCCATTCCTTCATGGGCCTTAGAGCCAACTCCTTTGGGATGCAGCCTCATGGACTGAACAACTCCTGGATTCATGGACCTTCCTTTGGTAGACAGCCGTTGTTGGACTAGCTGGACCACAGCCTGTAAGTCACTCTAGTAAGTACCCTTTCTATATATGTATAAATTCATTCTATAAGTTCTGTTCTTCTAGAGAATCCTAACCAATACAATTATTATTATAAAATCATTTTAAGGGACTGGAGAGCTGGCTTAGCCGTTAGAAACACTTGGTGCTTGTGCAGAGGACCTGGGGTTGGTTCTTAGGACCCACACAAAGGCTCACAATCATCTATGACTACAGGTCCAGGGGATCTGATGCCCCCTTCTGGCCTGTGTAGGCAGTGCATATATGTGGTACAGATAGATACATGCAGCCAAATGTGCATACATGTAAAACAAATAAATCTGAAAACTTATTTAAGTCCCTGGTATGATTCTAGCTGGGCAGTTATGCTACCTAGAAGATACGCTGTATTCACTTGGGTTTTGATTTTAGAAGTCTTTTTTTTTTTTTTTTGGTTTTTTGAGACAGGGTTTCTCTGTGTAGCTTTGCGCCTTTCCTGGAACTCACTCTGTAGCCCAGGCTGGCCTCGAACTCACAGAGATCCATCTGCCCCTGCCTCCTGTGTGCTGGGATTAAAGGCGTGCACCACCGCTGCCGCCGCCGCCGCCTTGCCAGGTTGTTTTTCTTTCTTAATTTGTTTGAAAATAGTTAAACAAATGCAAAATGGCTGAATTAGTTACTTTTCTGTTGCTGTGACGAAACACCATGGCCTAAGGCCACTTGGGCGAGAGGGTTTATTTGGACTTGCCGTTCCAGAGGACAGGAGTCCATCATGGCGGGAGGCTTGGCAGCGTATAGCCGGATGGGGGCAGGAGCAGAAAGCTCAGAGCTCACACCTCCGCCGTGACCACAGCAGATAGCACCCTAGGAGTAGGGCGAGGCTATGACCTCTCAGAGCCCCAGCATACTTCCTCCATCAAAGCCACACCAGCTCCCCAAACAGCGCCACCCGAGGACCAAGTGTTCCAGGGTCTGAGCCTATTCCTCACTCAGCCCATGACCATGGTACAACACCATTTTGCATTTGCCTGGAAGTTGAGACCCTGAAGACTTGCTCCTTACGTTTGGTCCCCTTAAGGGTTTTTCCTAAAACATCATGTCATTTGTCTTGGCGACATAGTCCTCGGGTAAGAGTCATTCCCCATCTTCATAGGTCATGTCACAGCTCGAGTATGATTTGTCTCCACTAAAACTCATGTTGAACCTTTTCCTCAAAGCAGCAGCGTTAGAGGTGATGAGGCCTACGCTTTGAAGGTGAGTTCAGCTCTCTGTGGTCCTGTGTGAGTCGCTCCAGAGCTTCAGTTCAGAGGGAGGCTCTTCAGTGAGCAGACATTGACTATGACGTGTAGGGAGCAGAGACGGCCATGGGTGCTGGGTAGAGAGAGAGGACTGAAGAGGAGAAGAAGCCAGAGAGTTTCCTAGAACATGTGACCACTAAACTGAGCCCTGGGAGTAACATCTGGACCCCTGTAGAAGGTCACTGGGAAAGAAACTCCAGAGGAAAACTGGTCCAAGCATCTAGAGGCAAACTAGTTCACATGGGGCATGAAGACAATGAGGTTCTGGGGGCATTAGGCTCCACCGATTATAATCAAAACTGCAGAAAAACCTGCTTCTGAATAGCCTCTGTGGGATGTATCGTTTAGAGCTGTAAATCGCCATCACACTGAGTCCCTTCCACCAGAACACGCCGGACATTAGGCAAGACATGTCCACCCCTAAACTTTCCTTCTCCCAGTGGGTCTCGAATCCCTCTGGGTCAGCACTGTGAATGTTACTTTGCCAGTTAAAGGCAGCCTAGAAATCTGCAGAATCTGAAAATATCAGAAGGTGATTCGATTATAAAAACATTAGATTTGGGCCTTGTCTCCTGGAAGGCAGCAAGGAAGGAACAGCTCCTAAGTGCGTTGGGAGAACCTGAATTTGCATTTCTTGGCTATAACAAAATGTCAGCTGGTAAGTTAATGGGCTGATAATTACTGTTCTTCTCTGTCAACAGGTTCTTAGGGTGCTGGTAAATGGAAATCCAGATCTCTGCTCGGAGATCAAATATATCCTGGACTTGCCTGAAAGGGGTCAGAAAAATTAAGTGAGATAAATGGGCAGAGAGGTTCGAGCGAATGCCTTTGATTTGTGCAAGAGAGCCGTAAAAATAAAATCTCTGGGGCCATTTCATCTTACATCAGAAACCAAGCTTACCTCCCACTATATAGGGTCAGCATGGTGTCTCTCTCAAATGTTCAAGAAAGGGGGTGAAGGCCTGGGCACATGAAAGCATATTTGACTGAACCTGTCATAAATGGCTTTCAGAACACTGGAACCTGGTGTTATGGGTATGCCCAAACAAAGCCTTTTCCCTCACGTGTCCCATCTGTGGGACAGTAGTCCCAACTTGAGCTGTTACAGTGAGGACTGGCCTGCACAGAACAACCAGTGAGTTTGGGTATAACATGGTGAGCTCCACTGGAGCTCTATGACTTGTCAATCCCACATTCCAGAAGCCCAAGGCTTGTTTTTTTTTTTCCTCCTTGAGCTAGCTGGTCCATGTGGGTGACACCGACGACAATGATGAATTCCACATTTGAATCCGTAGCCCAGGCTCCCCTCTGCATGTCCCCCAAAGGCCTGCTCAACATCGCACTTGAATATCTCACTGATTTGCTTCTGGTGAAAGGCCCCCACCTTCAACAACTCAGCTCAAGCCCCAAATGTAACAGTCCCAACGCCACACCTTCTCTCTGCCATAAACCTCCTCACTCCCGGCACCTGTTTTTTCGTTTCTGATGTCATCTTTGTATCCATCCTCTTATTCCCGACAGCTCCCCGCATCCCAATCTCACACCCCACCCTCTCATGCTAAATTAGCTTCCTCAGTGTCCTCCCCGCCTTCCTCTGCATTTTGACCTGGAGCTCAGCCTGGCTTGTGATTGCACACGTGTGGATGCCATCATTCCATTCCCTTTTGTGGCTCACGAACTAGTCATGTGACCAGAGACTGCTGTGTGGGACACATGGCACAGTACGTACTGGAGGGTGAATGAATCACTCAGCTCACCTATAGAGAGAATCTTCAATGTTTGCACTGGTTCACCAGAATGATTTAAAACAGGAAGCTCTGGGGACCAAAAGGAGAGCATTTGACACCAGGAAGCATACTGAGGACACCTCCAAATGTTCCAAGACATACAGAGCAGGAAGACATGGTCCAGGATGGACATCATCAGTTTGGTGCGCAGCTCTGTGCCTTTTCCTGCGGGATCGTGACTGATGTAGCAGGTCCGTGAGTATAAGCAGCCATGGTGTTCCTGACTCACCTCAAACACCTGCCAGTTTTCACTGAAGTAAATCTTGACTCCTACAGCTGTCATCAAAACGTGCTCTGAACCAGCAATGACATCATGGCACTGCTGAGATGGAGTCCTCAAGACGGAACTTTCTAAAGCCTGTGTAGGTGACAATCCCCTCTGCTCTGTGTAGCTGGGATTCCATGGTGATCGCGGGGCTGGTTATTTGTTAAAATGATTTAGGCACAAATGTCAGAGGAGAATTTGGTGTCATCAAATTAAAAAACGTCCTCTAAGCTGAGACTGATGAATGTGCTGAGATCTGCTCCCAGCCATTCAGAACGAATCCTGAAAGAATAATAAACCAGGCCACCAGTGACATTTGCAGAGAGGAAGAACACCGTCTAAGCCATTAAGACCTCTGATGCCAGTTCTGCTGCAGAGGGGGAGAAGTAAACCAATTCTCACACTCCGTGGTCACCTCAGGGAACTCAGCCAGACCACAGACAGGTCAAAATACGACCGAACTTGTATTAAGCAAGAGTCAAGTCTGCAGTGAGGAGCAGATGTGGTATGTGTGTGTATACACATTGTATATGTATGTGTGCATGCACTTGCTTATATGTTTATATATATTATATACGTGTGTGCACATATGAACATATGTGTCTATCTGTATGCAGGTGCATTTGTGTGGATGCATATGTGTAGTGTTTGTATAAGTATGTGCGCATGTGTGTTAGCCAAGGAAGATTTTATGAGTAGCTTGGAATGTTTCAGTCCAAATATAACTTCCAGGGACAATAACAGAAATAGAACATCCACGCAAACAGAGGACCTCAAACCAATCCCCAACAGAGTGTGTAAATCAGCTGTGGAAAAGGAAAGGGCCTAGGACTCCCTAGGAAAATTTAAGGGGACAAAATCAGCTCACAATATCAAGAGCTGTGGCCTGGGGTTGGAGGGATGGCTCAGTGGTTACCAACACCGGCTACTCTTGCAGAGGACCTGGGTTCAGTTCCCAGCACCTACTTTGGGTGCCTCATAACTGCCTGTAACTCTAGCTCCAGGGGATCTGATGTCCTGTTCTTGCCTGTGAGGGCATCTGAATGCAGGGATGCACGCACACACGCACGCACGCACACACGAAAAGAAAAGCGTTCCCTACTATCAGGACAGGACTCAGGGACAGAGCCTGGCACACCCGGGTCACAGCTCTCCTCTCTGTCCTCTTACTGATGACTGGGATGGCATTCTTCTTCAGACAATGCATGTGACCAAAGAGCAGACTGATTTTTAAATACAGAATGTTTTACGTAGTGTTAGGCATTTTTTTTCTTTCTTTCTGGAATTGAAGTCACAAAGTGACCTACCCAGCTAAGGATGGAAAAAGAGCATGTTTGTCAAATTTAGCTCCAAGTCACTCCCAGCTTCATCTTTCTGCTGTGTGAAAGAAAGGCAAGTCTCCCCTTTCCTCCTCATCCATCAGGCATGCCTGTGCCATAAACTCAGATTTTAATTAATTCGGTACAATCCTGACTGTGTGATGCATTCAGGACTTCATAGGAGTGCAGCTTGTTAGATTGATTTCCTTCTGCTATGAATTCTCCGGATGTTCTCCACGCGTGTTTTCGAGATTACAGACCTACATTCTACCCACATCCTTCCTTTTCCACACCCAGGAATATGATGGAGATTTAAAGCAATGGGATGAACAGCATCCCCCAGCGACCCTGGTGAGCCCTGAAAACACACAAGTGCCCACACCCTCTCCATCCCACATTTGCTGAATCCTGGACTCTGGGGGCGGGGCCAGGGAAAGGGTCCCAGGAGATCCCGAAGACTTCCCGAAGACTTCCCGCTGCAGACAGAGTTGGAAGAAGCCCACAGCTCCTTTCCTTAGGCTAAGGTTTAAAGGAAATAGTCACAGGTTCATGTTTTGGAGGAGAGAAACTTCATTTTTTTAATGGCATCAATTACAATATTATCTCTAGGGCTAACTCAAATCCTCCTACCTCAGTAGGGTAGCTCTCATCCTTGGGAGCATTTCTGACCCAATGTGTGGCCAGCATCTACAGCCTTGGTTTTGCTGGAGTGGTCCTGGGTAGCTGACCTCCTCTAGGAATGCTCTACTCCCCCACTTTGCTCTACTCCTCCGACCCAGGGCATCCTCCCCGCCAACATCATCTCTTCTGTGACAACACTGGTGACATTAGCTGCCTCTCTTCCTGAGAATCCCCTGGGCTAGTCAGAGGCATATAATTTAACACTTAATTGTTTTCTAATTGCTTCCGATCTGTTCTGTTCCCTCACCCTATTATAAACAGCTCAAGGGTGGGGACCATGGCTCCCTCACAGTGTCTCTAATAAGGCTAGTTGCCTGCCTGGATCACCATTGTGGCCCCAGAGGCCCAGCCTGGCATGAAATCGGCTCGCCACGAATATTAGTCGAATTAATGAATTTGTTGACAGAGCAGGCATTGGAGTGTCTGATCAGAAAAGTCACATCCAGAAACAAATGAGCAGCTCCATTCTGTTCCATCTGACCAACATTTGATCAGATGAACTAAGATCCTACTTTGGGCTGGGCACTATTCTGGGAAATTGGGAAGGTTCTTTATTAACATAATAAATGTGAATTTCCAAAGGTGGTCAAATCAGATGTTTTTGAGAGTGGTCTGAGACACTGACAAGCAGTACAGAGGTCACTCTGGTAATAACCACAGCCAAGAGAGATTTAGGATAACAAACCTGGGCCTGCCTGTGATCGGGTTCTGTAATATCGTAACTTTAATCGTAGTAATTTGTGAGATAGAGCCAGGCAGAGGGCAGTTTTCTTCCCTTCCATGGCCCAGGGTCTTCCTCTCCACATTTTCAGAGTGATAAATCCTCTGCGGGTTGGAGAGATGGCTCAGAGGTTAAGAGCACTGACTGCTCTTCCAGAGGTCCTGAGTTCAATTCCCATCAACCACATGGTGGCTCACAACCATCTGTAATGAGATCTGGTGCTCTCTTCTGGCATGAGGTCGTACATGCAGATAGAGCACTCATATATACATAAAATAAATAACTCTTAAAAAAAACCCTCTACAAACTGGGTATTGCTGCTCACTTAAATCTTGGATAGGTAAGTGTACACAAATGCATGTGCTCATACATGCGTACACACACACACACACACGAACATGTGGGATGGGGTCTTACTATGCATCTCAGACTTGTCTTAAACTTGCAATCCTCCTGAGTGTTGGGATTACAGATGTGAGCTACCACCACGCCCAGATGTTTGGATGCTTTTCACATGGAAAACTTAGCTCTTCGGCGGTGAGAACCAGATGGGGCCGTGCCTTGTCTATTGGCTCTCAGTCTCCTTTGATGTCTTTTCTCTTCATGGGAGAATTCTAGAGCCAAGATTCTGACACCGCCCTCTAGGCACTTACTTGGTCTGCATGTATCCAGAACTTAGCCGTTTGGTCCCGAGAAATGCCAGTGTCCATTCTGCAGAAAGGAATCCTTCTGTACTCACAGCGGCTTTGGTTTTTAGAGTGTAGTAGGTCTGTCTGTCTGTCCTTCCAGGCATCTCACCGTCCCCCTTCTGTGCACACTCTGAGGGCAGCAGTACCACTCCTTTGTGAGAGCATGGTTTCAGGGGCTCCGGCCTGTGGTAATTCTCCTGTGAACCGACCGTGGGAGAAGCAGGCTGCAGAGACTTCTACTGCTAAGTAATTAGGGTTTGAGAGGTTCCGCGACCGTTAGTGTTGCTCTGGGAAGCGGGATTTTACAAAATCGTGGCAGGCACTTTCGTCTGAAACCTTGTATCTTTTCAGATATCAAAAAAGAGCAAAGGGGGGGCTGGAGAGATGGCTCAGAGGTTAAGAGCACAGACTGCTCTTCCAGAGGTCCTGAGTTCAGTTCCCAGCAACCACATGGTGGCTCATGACCATCCATAATGAGATCTGGCGCCCTCTTCTGGCCTGCAGGGATACATGCAGGCAGAACACCGTGTACATAATAAATAAATAAATCTTAAAAAAAAAAAAAAAAGAGCAAATAGGGCTGAGATGTGACGAAGAAACCAGAGAGATAAACAAATCCAAATACGCATAAGGAGGAAAGGCAGAGGGCATTGGAGGGTTTCTTAGTCAGGGTTACTTTTGCAGTGATGAAATACCAGGACCAAGTTGTTGGGGAGGAAAGGGTTTGTTTGGCTCACGCTTCCACATCACTGTTCACCATTGAAGGAAGTCAAGACTCAAACAGGGCAGGAACCTGGAGGCAGGAGCTGATGCAGAGGCCATGGAGGGGTGCTGCTTACTGGCTTGCTCCTCATGGCTTGCTCAGCCTGCTTTCTTATAGAACCCAGGACCACCAGCCCAGGGATGGCCCCACCACAATGGGCTGGGCCCTCCCCCATCAATCACCAGTTAAGAAAATGCCCTCCAGGCTTGCCTACAGCCTGATCTTACAAAGGCATTTTCTCAGTGGAGGCTCTCTCCTCTCAGAGGACTCTAACTCTGTCAAGCTGTTGGAGAACTATCTTCATATAGGACACGTAAGGGTGGACCTGAGCTACCAGCACAGCTGCTAGGAACACAGATGCTGTGGAATAACGCTTTTATACACAGGTTTAATAAAATGCTGATTGGCCAGTAGCCAGGCAGGAAGTATAGGCGGGATAAGCAGACAAGGAGAATTCTGGGAAGAGGAAGGCTGAGTCAGGAGACGCCAGCCCACCATCCAGGGAACAGCATGTAATGGCACACAGGTAAAGCCACAGAACATGTGGTGACATATAGATGAACAGAAATGGGCTGAGTTTAAGTGCAAGAGCTAGTCAGTGGTAAGCCTGAGCTAATGGCCGAGCAGTTTTAATTAATATAAGCCTCTATGTGTTTACTTGTGTCTGAGCGGCTACAGACCTGGCAGGACACAGGGAAACTCCAGCTTCACACAGGTCTTGGACCTGTCCCCTAGGGACTCTGTTTAATTAAAACCAGTGGGACTCCCGTGGTTTGAATAGGCAGTGCACCCCAGAAGTCTCTATGTTAACCACCTGAAACCAGCTGGTGACATTATTTAAAAGTGATCGGACTAGGTGTGGTGGTGCACGCCTGTAATCCCAGCACTCAAAGGCAGAGGCAGGCTGGTCTACATATCGAGTTCTGGGATAGTTGGGGCTCCATAGACTATTTGAAAAAAATTTATTTTGACAGGTGATTGTAACGAACCTCACCATTGGGTTAATCTGTGGGTGAGTTCACAGCTGAATGAGCTGTTAGGAGTGTGAACCAGCTGGAGGAAGCAGGCTGTCGGGGCCTGTATCGGAAGGGTGTATACCTCCCCACATTGGTGTTCTGTTTCCCGACTGCTACCAAGTGAGCCACTGTCCCCACTGGGCCCTTGCACACAGCCCCGGGCTGAGACCTCTGAAAGTGCGCCGCGCTCATTAGCCTTCCTGTTAACCAGTTCCCCGGGGGTATCTGTCACAGCGGCGAAAAGTGATTAACAAAGGGACCCAGGCCGATACCTGCTCAGATTCCGTGCAGAGCCGGGGCTGGGAGCCATCGGGCTCCGGTTTAAAATCCCTTTAATCTGTTGAAAGTCAGCTGTAAAGGGTAGTGTGGCGCAGAGGTGCGGGCAGACAATAATAGCATGGGGAGGGAAAGGGAGGTTTCACCCACAGGGGCTTCCGATGGGTCGTCAAGGTCCACGAGGGCGGGTCTTGCCACAATTCAAGCGTATGGGAGGGAGACGGGATGTGGCGGTGACGAAGCTGTGGAGACTACACGCGGTGTTAGCGATGAGTCTAGAGTTAGGCCACCTCCCCATCTGGAGTGAGGTGAGGGAGGACACACCCTCAGACTGTAACTACAGGCCGGCTCCCGTCTCTTTTATTCTTTTCCGGTCATGGGTGTTTGGCATTATTTTGATTTGCATGAAAATGGCATTTTTCGCCACTGGGTTTCTTTTCCAGTTTTGCGGGGAGAGCTGGCTCCCTGGGATGCCGGAGGAATCCAGCAGGGGCACCCATCCTTTTGACATTGCGACACAGTCCCTGCCGTCTGCAAATATGTCGGGTGGCATTCGCAGCTGTCCTGGGCCAGCTGCGGCGAGCCGGCAGATTGGGCACAGCTGTTAGTGGACGGCCTTGGTATTCAGTGCAGTGTGGTTGGGGACAGTTCCATATGTGGGAACAGGGGTAGTTTGGGACAGGACACACTTGGGTTTGAATCTCAGCCCTAGCTGGACCTCAGTTTCTTTCTCTGTGGGTTGTAACTTTTGGTTGTTTAGGGTTGGGCTGAGCATACCAAGTAGGACACACAGGCAGCAGAGGGCACAGGGCCCAGCTAGCACCCAGAGACTACCTGTAAGGGGTGCTTCAGCCCTTGAGGTTCCAGGCACAGGAGTCTTGAAAGGAGCGGTGGGATGGGAGGGGGCAGGGTGTCCACAGGGTGGCTAGGTGGCAGATGGCCCTGCCTCCCGTGGTGGTGGCAAGGTGTGAGTGATGCTTGGCAGGCAGTACCCCTCCAGGCCCTCCTTCGGTGTGCCACCGCCAACCCTTCTGAGGGCTCCGTGACACCATTGTCCAACTCCCAAAGCCACTGTGTCCTGGTCCCCACAGCACACAGAAGGCCCCTTTGTCTCTCGCCCGCCACCTGCCTGCTGCAGAGAGACGAGGTGTTGACGGCCATGCTGGCGCTTGGCCAGGGCACTTTCAGCTCTGCCATTAGTCATGCCTCTTCCAGAAACCGCCTCATCCAGGGGCAAGGGACTGGGTGGCCCTGGGAGGCCTACGCGGGTGTTTTCCATTTCCTCTCCATGTTGATTTTTAAACAGCTGTCTGCTTTTTGGTTCCAGGGACTCTCTGGGTCAGGCCTGGGCCAGCTAGTCTATGCTAGCCCAGCGGGACTAAACACCGAGCTGCTGCCTGTATGAGCTGCTGGCCAGAGGGTTCCCTGACAGGAAGGCAAGTCCCCTCACCAGACAGAATCCCTGGGCAGCTCTTGGGTTCCTTCCTGGAGGCCTGTGCCATCCGTGGGCCCTGGAGGACTTTGGAGTCCAGGCCACTCTCTACTGCTGGTTTTACAGATGTAGGAGGCTGTGTTGAGGGAGGCGGGGATTGCCTACGTAAAAGACGCATCAGCAGCCAGAGCACTTGTCCAGGTGTCCAGGACTAGCAGCCGCCAGCAGGCCCAGCACAGCAGGGCTCCAGGAAGGATCCAGGGATCTTTGCACTGGGAGGGTCTCCGTCCGACTGGGGCTCTTATGTTAAGGAAGTCCTGGTATTTTGGAGCTCTTCATATTGGGGGGAAACTGGTATTTAGGGTCCTTGTTGCTAAGTAGTCCCTAGAAAACGGGAACCTTTGTTATGAGGGCTGCCACTGAGGGTCCCTAACACTGGGGACTCCTGGCATTGAGCAGCCCCCAGCACTGGGGAAGCCCCTGGCCCCGGGGACCCCTGTCTAAAGCCAGGTGATTGGACCAGCTTCACAATGAGAGATGGCTGAGATGGCTCCAGAGCGTGTGTTGCTATGACCTCAGGCCTGTGGTGGGACGTGGCCAGGCGGCTTGCAATGAAGGAAAGTGACCGTTGTCTCTGACTGTGGACTTGAAAACCCTGTGCCTTGCTTTCCGGCATCTTCTCCCTTTGCCATGGTAACCCGCAACACTCAAGCGAGAGCCCGCCTCTTCCTGTGCCTCCTGCCCCCTCAGCCTGAGTCTTGGAGTCAAGATGAGAGGACCTGCTGGCTGGGCACTGTTTAGCAGGTGCTAGCCCTTCCCACCGCTGCACTGCCAGCCCCCCCCCCTGCACCCCCACCCCCACCCCTGTAGGCTGTGGGACTAAGGAGGAGAAAGACCTTTTCTTGTCCCGTTATGCATCTGCCAAAGGTTTTTCTTTGTGACGGTGCCCAGGGAAGTGTCTGAGGCAGGTCAGAGGACTGCTCTGGCTGCTTGGAAGCACGGCTCCCCCCACCCCACCTCTGCCTTGTCTAGCTATTTCTAGACGAAATATTATTTGTGCTATGAATCCTCCACAAACAGGGTAAATAGGCTTCGCCTGTAAAACCCCGGGACATCTGGTTTAATTTGATTCTCACATAAACAGTATGAACAATCTATAATTTTTTGGTATAAATATAATTGCTCACCATATCCATGGGTTTGGTTTGCTAGGAGCCAACCAGATACAGACAGGCAATGTCCTCTGGTTGCGTCTGCACTGAACATGTGCAGAATTTTTTATTTCTTGTCATCATTTCCCCAAACAGCACAACTGTTTACATACTTTACAAAGCACGGGGTATTACGGCTCATTTACGGAGAACTCCAAGTCTCCCAGCAGATGTACGTAGGTCACGTGCCAAGCTGCTGCACCCTTTTATACAAGGGGCTCCAGTGTCCACGGCTTTGGAATCCTCAGAGGGGTCCTGGGGCCAATTCCAACGGCATTGCATTCCGAACAGTGTTTGTGACATCCGCGCACTAGATAATTATGCAACGATTATCTGAAGTTCAAGTCTCACCACTGGCTTGTGTCCTCTCGCAGTCCTCTCTATCTACAAACCTCTCTTTCCTGTGGACTATTTTACAGTTTGACTCCATCACATTCTGGCTGTTATTGCCTAGTTATATCTGTCCTATTAGATTCAAGCTTCTTGAGACCACACCTATATCCCAGGTAGGTCGTGTGTGTGTGTGTGTGTGTGTGTGTGGGGGGGGGGGGGTTTGCTATCTCTCACTTCTCAGAAGACTGTCCGACACGCAGCTGGTATTTCCAGGGTCCCTGAACCTCTTTGGGAGGGCATGCTGCAAACTTTTTTTTTTTTATCTCAGGCTGTGTGAGGTCCAGCACTTTTATTTAGTTAGTTATTTAATTTTATGTGTATGGACATTTGCCTGCATATATTTCCGTGCATCACATGCATACAGTGCCCTGGGAGGGCAGAAGAGGATGTTGGGTCTCTTGGAACTGGAGTTGCAGATGGTTGTCAGCCTCCATGTGGGTGCTGGGAACTGAAGCTGGGTCCTCTGTGAGAGCAGCAAGTGCTTTTGATTGACAGCTGCTCTCCAGCCTCCATTTTCTGGGCTGGGAAGACAGCTTAATTAGTGAAATGCTTTCCTTGCAATCATGAGGTCCTGAGTTTGATCTCCAGAACCAATGTATAAAGTTGATCATGGTGGCAAATGCTTATAATCCCAGAGCTGGCAGGTGGAATAGGATGATCACTGGGACTTGCTAGCCAGACAGTCGAACCTAATCGGTGGGCTCCAGGCCAACAAGAAACTCTACCTCAAAAAGATGGACAGCATCCCTGAAGATGACACCCAAGGTTGTTCTCTGGTCACAACACACACACACACACACACACACACACACACACACACACACACACACCTTGACCCAACACCTGGATGCACTCCCACTGAACACACTACTGATACCATCTCTTCCGAGGATCCCTGGGAACAAAGCCATCAGCGATTATAATGGTAGATCTGGGCCGATGGGTCTGCTAGACATCATCTGGTTAGTGTCTTTGACTTGGGCACACACACACTTTCAGCCTCCAGAAAGCCATTGAGCTTCCTGCCAATCCCTGCTTCTTGTCCCAGAGAAGTGTCAGCATCCCCAGAGTGATGTTCCTGGTGCCCCTGCCAAGGTGTTTGGCTCACACTCTTGTGGACTGGTGTCGTCCCGTCCCCCCCCCCCCCCCCCCCCCCCCGGCAGGATGTGCATTTCGCCTCCATGCTGTCTCCGTTCTCCTTCCGTGGTGGGAGCCAGCTCCACTTCCCACTCATTTCTCCTGCCACACTATCCTCATGTTCCCGGGTTATCATGCGGAAGGCAGAAACAGACCTAGTTTCACAGGCTCATCTCCTCCCAGGAGTGGCTGCTATGTCCCCACAGGGGGAATTTCATACTGGAACATTCCTCAAATTCTTCAGTTCGCTTTTCGCCCTTTTCTCAACAAGCTCTATCCCAGAATAAGCAGGGACAGTTTTTACCGGAGCTAGAATGAGGGTACTCTTGGTGTTTTATGGGGTCTCGTATCCTCTTCCGGAGGGCTTTGAGTATGGCATCTACATTTAGACCCCTTAAAATGGGCCCCAGTGAATCCGACAACTCCCAGCATTCTTGGCACTCAGACCCCCGTGAATGTTCCACAGCTGCCAGCATCTGTACATTGTGTATGCACAAGCAGCCACAAAAATCGCAGGCCTTCTGAGAGGACACAGGGAAGGAGCCTGAGCTCTGATTTTTAACATATGGGCCCATCTTTTACATGGCTGTACAATTTTCACTGCTAAAATTCCTTCCCCGATGGAGACATAAGCAACATCTGCCCCTCCTTCTAAGGTCCCAAATGACAACTGGAGGTATCATTCCACTGGAGCTTACTTTGCGGGGAGCCAATGAGCTCATTAGGCCGAGCTAAAGTGCAGAGTGAGGGGTTATGAGCAGGAGCATGGGGGACCTTAACGCAGCCGTACTGGATGGTCTGAAGCCAGCATGGATGATGACTCTCCCATGGCCACATAGATAGAGCCCCTTCTCCCCTAGCATTCCCCCCACCTAAGCCCCCTCCCCTAGCCCTCCCCCACCTACATACTCCTCCTCCTCAAGCCCCCGAGGGCACATGCAATTAGGGCAGGCCGGCATACAACTGGTAGGTGGAGTGTGGTGACTGGGTGCGGGTGGGGGTCCCTTGACCTTCCCTGCCCCTCTGTCTTAGGCACTGTTCTGTCACTGTGAGGAGATACCAGGACCCAGGCAGCTCTTACAAAAGAAGTAGTTGAAGTGGGAATTTGCTTATAGCTTCAGAGGCTCAGTCCATTATCATCACAGCAGGGAACGTGGTGGCATGCATGGCAGTCATGGTGCTGGAGACATGGCTGAGAGCTTCTCCTGACCCAAAGGCAGAGAGAGAGGAGAGAGAGAGACTCTGAGATTGGCATGGGCTTTTGAAACCTCAAAGCCCACCCCCAGTGACACACTTCCTCCAGCAAGGCCACGCCTCCTAATCCTTCTAATCCTTCTCAAACAGTGCCACTCCCTGGTGACTAAGCATTCGAATATATGAGCCTATGGGGGCCATTCTTGTTCAAACCACCACACCCTCCTCCTGGGAAGGAATGTCCAGTCCACAAGCCCAATGTGATGATCTCCTGTAAGGGGCCACATCTGACCTGATGAAGCTGGTGGCAGTTTGACTTGAGGATAGTACCATACAAGTCCCGGTGACAAAGAGCATTGACACCGACATATCAGACAATTGGGGATTAATACAAAGCCACCTCTCAAAGCCCGATTCCAAGGACCCAAATGAGGCCTAGAGTGGCTTCCTGCTGTGGAGCCAGCATCCCTTTCACACAAATGCCCAGGGGCAGGGACTTTAGGGAGCGTTTCAACACATACATGGAAAAAGGGTGGGACGTAAGTCCCCTGGGCGGGGACAGGTACTGGTTTGGGTGCCCACTGCTCCTCAGCCTTTGTGTCAAGCCCATTATGTGTTACACACCCACCAATGAGATGATGATGGCGATGACACCATGCACTCTCCCTTGGGTCTCTGTCCCTCCTGTGACTTCCCTTTCCTCCCTAGGGACTGGGGACCATTCTGGAGGTTGTGATAAGACGTAAGTGACAGGAAGGTCTCAGGGATGCTGCCCCGCTGAGCACTTCCAACAGGGCTCGCTGCCACAGTTTCTCATTTGTTCGGAATCTCACTTCGCTCTTGGCACCCGCCCCTGTGTCTCAATCTCTGTAGAGGGTCAGTGAGTGCTTGGGGCAGATGTGGTGCCCCGGAGTCCACGCGTGGGGCAGATGCGATGCCCCGGAGTCCATGCGTGGGGCAGATGCGGTGCCCCGGAGTCCGTGCGTGGGGCAGATGCAGTGCCCCGGAGTCCATGCGTGGGGCAGATCTGGTGCCCCGGAGTCCGTGCGTGGGGCAGATGCAGTGCCCCGGAGTCCTTGCAGCAACTCTACCTTGGGTCTGTTATCAGACGTGTAAAGAATTTTACAGGAAACGGAGAGGAAAAGGGTCTGCCCTCCTCAGACGGTGGAACGCAAGCAACGCACAGGTAGCTGAAGAGCTACCACGTTTCCTGGCTGTTTCTATTCCCACCATGCCTCTTCTCTTTCTTTGATTTGGCTGAATACATAGCAGCTATGTTTTTCAGTGTTTGTTCATTCATTCATTCATTCATTCATTATTCATTCATTCATTCATTCATACATGTTTAAGTGCCTCTGGCACACGGGCTCTGTGCGCAGACTCACTAGAGGCTCCCTTGCACACATATCTGACCAAGTCCCTGCCCAGATGGATTCTGCAACTGCTGGATGAAACAGATAACTAAAAATACAAAGCAAACACATAATTACAAACTATGATAAACAGTAAGAGAGGAGGAGGAAGGTTTCCAGAGAACAGAAAGGAGACCAAATTTAGGGACCTGTCTGTGGTATGAAGAACAACAGTCTGAACTAAGCTGCATTTGTCCTAGGTAGGCGAGCCAACCCCCAAATCTCAGGGGCTCAGCATAATTAAGTTGTACTTTTTGTTCACATCACCGGGCTGAGGGGCTGGGCCGTTCTTCAGGGCAGCTGTCCTCCATATGTGTCCCCGTGTTCCAGGAGGCTTTGATGGTCCGGCACCTCCGTGTTAGCTTGACTTCCAGCACATCACTGGGAAGAGTTGGAACATGGAGCATTGGCTCTCAGCTGCCTCAGCTTGGGGGTGGCACGTGCTCCTTCCACTGACATTTCCCTGGCTGTAGCAAATCCCACGCCACACCCAGTTCCTAGGAGATCAGAACCTAGTGTGAGGGAGGACCAGAGATGTTGGTGAGTGCTGGCAACGTCTGCCACCTGAGCTAACCTGGGCTAAGCATGCGTCAAAGGTCAGGTCGGGGGGACTAGGAAATGTGGGGTGGCTAGGGTTGGCAACCAAAGACGGAGGAGTGAGAGTGAAGAGTCGGTCCCCGTATGTGCTAGGAATTCAAATCCAATCACAACTGACGGCTTTATTTAAAATTTGGCTTTGAGAGAGGGTCTCTCTATAGCTCAGGCTGGCCTTCAAGCCTTGATCTTCCCGCCTCAACCCTCCAAGTGCTGAGGTTATACCCAGCCTCCAACTGACTACTTTGCAGCAAGGGTGTTAGGGTAAGTGATGTACGATTTACAATGGTAGTTGGGCTTATTACATGGAGAGATGGAGAGGGGGGCGATTGAAACCGTTCAGACTGGCAAGGATACCAGCTGAAACGATCGAGGGCAGCAGAGGGGGAGAGCAGTGGAGGGTAGAGAGGTGGTAGAGTGGACGGGGTGGAGTGACAGACTGGGACAGAGGGCGGAGTCAAGGACAGCAGGGTCTCAGCATTGAGGAAACCAGTGGCTAGAGATGCTAAACGTGGAGGCAGGGGACTGGGGGAGGGACCGTGTGTGTGCGTGTGTGTGTGTGTGTGTGTGTGTGTGTGTGTGTGTGTGTAATTTGGATTCAGTTTGCTACAGTGTAGTGAGAGACGCCTCAAAACACCCCTCTGGGGGTGTCAGCACCAGGAGACAGGACTCCAGTCCCAATATTACCGTTGGATGGGCAAAGGCCACGCTATTACCCTAACGGAGGGCGGTCCTTCGGGGACCATGATGGCTCTCTGTCCTCTTTCTCATTTTCAAATGTAGTGTTTTCACAGGAAATCAGAGGCAGATAAGAGATGTCTGTCCCTGAAAGGACAGGTCCTTACTCACAGTTTCAGAAGGGGGCATGTCAGGCCATGGGGCAGCGCCCATGTCTGTCAGGAGGCAGGCGTGTGGGAGGAGCTGAGACTCACTGTTATGACTTCAATGGGAAAGAACAAGCAGGTCGAGGCAGGGGACTCTGGTTGGGCTAGTCTGAGTATTTTCAGCAGCCCTGGCATGCAGAAGTCACCACTAGTTTTCCAGTCTTAGGGAATGGGGAACGATGGCAGGTGAATCACGGTTTTTGGATGAGAGAGACCCACAGAGGAGGTTGGACATGGGCCTGAGATGGCCTGATCTGTGTTTTCAAAGCAGTTGGTTTTGTTTTCAAAACAGCTGGGTGAGTTGCTTTGTCTCTCTGGGACAGGGCTATACCTGGAGGGGCTATCCCAGCGTGGTTACCAAAGTCCAAAATGCCCAAGGTGGATAAAGTTTCACACCCCACACACACCCAGAGCAGATACCCATGTCAGTCTCACTGGTTATAAACAGAATACACAGGCCGATGGAAGAAGCCTTGGTTTGAGGTTGCCATTCTGAGAAGTGTTTTTTTTTTTTTCTAAGAGAGATGGCTTGCCTGGGAGATAGAGTTACCAGGTCAGATTTTCAGTTGTCTTTAAAGCGACATGGAGAGTGAAAAGCAGTGTTTTCACGCAATGGACCAACTGCAGGGGAGTTGGAGATGCCACTGGGGGATGGAGATGCCATAAGGTGGCACCTGAGTGCCCCTGCTCATGCTTACCTATGATGCCTGGCGGTACCTGAGCTGGCCACACAGACATACTCCGCTCTTGACCCTGGTTCTAAGGAGCCTGTGAATCTCTATCATGCTCCGGGACTTGGGGCAGAGCAACTGGCACAAATGAGTGAGAGTGCCATCTCTGTGGGCATCTGTGGATGCTGATGACTCACAGGTGCCGTGCAAGCTCAGCTCCACCATAGGTCATGATATAAGAACATGGATGTGCATTCAGATACAACTAGCAAGCGTTAGGACACACCCGTCAGTCCATGGAACAGGGGGATCTTGTTCCCCGGTGAGACCAGAGCTTGCTGTTCTACAGAGGAGTCCAGCTTCTATTTGTTATGCCCAGATTGTGGGGACCCTCAAAAGACCGCCACGGAGACTGAATCCAGTATGTAAAAGCGAAGAGCCTTTATTTCAAGCTCCAGAGCTTGGTCCCTCTGTCTGTCCGACGCAGTGGTGAGAGCAGAGAGCCCTGAGCTCAGGTCGGGCAGAGTTTTTATCATAGCAGTGGTTGGGTTGAGGGGATTTCCAGGGTCCAGGACCCTGATTGGCTGACAATTGTCTAGGGGTATCTGTAAAACAAAAAATAGGTGTGTGCTAGACTCAAGGTCATCTGGCCACCTTATCTAATGGTTGGAATGTTTGGGATGTCAGGTACTTCCTCACCCCTGGATGGATCCCTGGGTGGTATCAGCTGGAGGCTTTTCCTGGATCTGGGTGTTGCCTGCCAGTAAGCCTGTCACAGAAGCTGTGTCTGGGCCCCTAAGCCTGTCATGGCTGCTGTGTGGTCAAGCTGTTTTGGGGCCCTTTCACACTATTCAGCTTGCATTTTAGACTGTTGGGCATTCACATGTGATGTCATTCATCTAAAGAAAGAATCAAAACGTGGACAGAACATTCCACTTTTTAGCATTTTTTTTATGTTTCTGGCAATTAATGATGATTTGTTTGGAAAAGAAGAGGAAGAAGAAAAAGAGGAGGAGAAGGAGGAAGAAGAAGAAGAAGAAGAAGAAGAAGAAGAAGAAGAAGAAGAAGAAGAAGAAGAAGAAGAAGCAGAAGCAGCAGCAGAAGCATCATCATCCTGTGGCAAGAGTCAGTCTCTGGAAAGGGAGAATTTAAAGTTACTGACAGTGTATGGGCGACTTTCCTGGGTGGAGCCTGGCATTAGCACTCGTGGTTGTCTTCTTGGGGAATTCATTTTGAAGCCAGCTGGTCAGTCAGCCCTGTATCTGCCACACACACACACACACACACACACACACACACACACACACACACACACACACATGAATTCCTGTGGGCAGGTGTTGGAGGGAGCGGAAATAAGGCACGATGAAGAGTTCTGCCCTGCGGCCTTCTGCCTGGTCTCCCTTACCTAACCGCGGAACCGCCCTTCCTCAGCAGGGCCCGGCAGCAGCTGCTCTCTCTGTAGTGGGCAGATCAGCCCCACACATCTCCTCCTGTCTTCAGAGCCTGGCACCATCACACCTGTGTTCAATTTTAGCCTTAGCACCTGTACTTAGCCACGAGGCGCTCACACTTCTGAGAACTGAATGGTTTGGAGAAGACGAGCCCCGGGAGGGCGGATTTCTTCTCTCTCTCCAGAGACCCTCAGCTTCAGACCTGCCAGTGAGAAAGGGATGGAGCTGAGGAGGGGGTGGCGATAGCTGCCCTTACCGGTTGGGGGAAACTCTGGGTGCCTGCTAGGGGACACAGGCAGAGTTGGAAAATGAAAGGGGGCCAGTCCTGCGGTTCTTCACTTCTCATACCAGCCAGGGCCTCAGATCGTGTTCCCCTGCAGTGGGGTGGGGTGCAGAACTCCCCACCACACTGGCCTCATTGCTCAGGTAAATAGAATGGACATCACTGCAGGTTGCCTGGGCCCTACGTTAGTGCTCCACACACTTGTGAATGCCCTGGAGCGAGATCACGTGACGGTATAGCTCTGACTTGGTGGCTCTGAATGGAGCCTCACGTTTTGCATTTTTCTTAAGCTCTCAGGTGATGTTGATGCTGGAGGCCCAATACCCTAGCCCCGAACACCCAGCCTTCCCCTGTTCTTTACATTCCCTCTGCCAGGTCGCTCCCCTTTCTCCTTGCTAAGTCCCACCTACTTTTATCAGCTCTCTGTGCTTCAGCGCATCAGGTAAGCTCTACCTCAGGGTCTTTGCACATCCCGTTTCTCGTTCTGTCTCAGACATTCTTCTATATACTCAGGTGACCCACTCCTTTGAGGTATGGACCCCAGTGCCACCCTTTTAGTATGAGGTTCTGTTTTTAAAATTGTACTTCTGGTGCTGAGCAGCAGTGGCGCACGCCTTTAATCCCAGCACTCGGGAGGCAGAGGCAGGCGGATCTCTGTGAGTTCAAGGCCAGCCTGGTCTACAGAGTGAGATCCAGGACAGGCACCAAAACTACAGAGAAACCCTGTCTCGAAAAACAAAAACAACAAAAACATTGTACTTCTGACCCCCAGCAATACAGTCTCCATTTTCTTTTATTGTATCTATAGGACCTACACGATGTTATAACATCATAGTATGTCTTTTTTTGTAAGCCTTCCTTAGCTGGAAGGAAACTTCCAGAGGTCACATAATCTCATCTTTTTTCTCACTGCTCTGTCTTCAGCTTCTAGAAAAGTGGTTGAAAGTGCAGATGTTCAAGAAATAGTCAAGGGACTGTAGAGATGGCTCAGCGGTTAAAAGCACTTGTTCTTGCAGAGGACCCGAGTTCAAGTCCCAGGACACCCCATGGCACTGTAGCACACAGACACACGTATGAACAAAATACTCATATATATCAGATAAAAGAAATCTAAAAATAAAAAATAAAAAAAAACACAATGGAGAGGATATCTGTTTAAAAAAGAAATGGTCATCAAACTGTAGTTTAATTTGTTTTTGGGTAGTGCTAGGTCTTAAAAACAAGCAGACAGACAGACAGGCAGACAGACAAACAAGCAGACAGGATTGGAGAGCTGATTCAGAAGGCAAGCATTTTCCATGCAATGTGAGAACCTGAGTCTGGGTCCTCAGCACCCACGCAAGGTTGCATTCCTGCGATTCCACTGTGACAAGGGGAGCAGAGACCGCAGGAGCAAGAAAAATCCGGGGGTCGCCCAGCCTGTGCAGACACTGCTGGGCGAGGTGGAAGGCTGCGACCAACCTGGAGGATGTCCTCCACTCTCTGAACACACACCGTGGTACCTGTACACACACACACACACACACACACACACGCACACGCACACGCACACGCACACGCACACGCACACGCACACGCACACGCACACGCACTCGCACCCATGTACACACGCCTCAGGATTCCAAAAATACAATATCTGGAAAAATAACAAGCATTTTAAAAAGGAAATCCATTTGAGGAACACATGAAAAAGGACAGAACGGTTATTGGTAACTTCACACAGTAAAATAGGCAATCATAGCGTGTGTTCACAAGCTTAAGCATTCAGGTCCACAAGGACAGCTACACGAGCCACACAGTTGTGAACAGATAAACTGTGCTCACAAAGAGAGCTGTCAAAACACAAAATGCTTATGTGCATACTTCTGGGATTGACAGTTCCGTGTACCCAACATTACGTTTGATCATCTGCTATATTGTAAAAGACACCCCGAGTCTTCTGAGGTGAGGTGTCAAAACTGTGAAGGACAGTTGCAGATGCAGCCAACAGAGGAACAATATTTCTGAAAGTTCTGTCTTTCCCAAGTGTAGATACATAAAAGGGACATGTCTTTGTTTATTGAGACAGTCTTAACCTTTTCACATGTTAGCACAAAGGACGTACACAAATCCAGTGCCATGGTAAGGAACTTCAACGAGTCAAATTTACCAAGATGCATGAAATAAGAACTCTCTAAAAGTCTTCACACAATGTATGCCCCCAATATTAGAAGTAACGAAAAGGTGAAATGAACAGCATAGTGATTTCCAAGAAACTAGGATGTCTACATATATTTAACAACAGCAATAAAAATAAAACGAAAACGAAAATAAAAAACTCTAAGAAGAAAATTTGACGTGAGAGGAGTTGAAACACTGGAGTAGAGTGTGAGGAGGTGTATGTACCCCAGGAGCAGGCTGTGAGGAGGTGTACCCCAGGAGCAGGCTGTGAGGAGGTGTACCTCAGGAGCAGGCTGTGAGGAGGTGTACCTCAGGAGCAGAGCGTGAGGAGGTGTATGTACCCCAGGAGCAGGCTGTGAGGAGGTGTACTCCAGGAGCAGGCTGTGAGGAGGTGTATGTACCCCAGGAGCAGGCTGTGAGGAGGTGTACCTCAGGAGCAGGCTGTGAGGAGGTGTACCCCAGGAGCAGGCTGTGAGGAGGTGTACCTCAGGAGCAGAGCGTGAGGAGGTGTATGTATCCCAGGAGCAGGTTGTGAGGAGGTGTACCCCAGGAGCAGGCTGTGAGGAGGTGTATGTACCCCAGGAGCAGGCTGTGAGGAGGTGTACCCCAGGAGCAGGCTGTGAGGAGGTGTATGTACCCCAGGAGCAGGCTGTGAGGAGGTGTATGTACCCCAGGAGCAGGCTGTGAGGAGGTGTATGTACCCCAGGAGCAGGCTGTGAGGAGGTGTACCCCAGGAGCAGGCTGTGAGGAGGTGTATGTACCCCAGGAGCAGGCTGTGAGGAGGTGTACCCCAGGAGCAGGCTGTGAGGAGGTGTACCTCAGGAGCAGGCTGTGAGGAGGTGTATGTACCCCAGGAGCAGGCTGTGAGGAGGTGTACCCCAGGAGCAGGCTGTGAGCAGGTGTACCCCAGGAGCAGGCTGTGAGCAGGTGTACCCCAGGAGCAGGCTGTGAGCAGGTGTACCCCAGGAGCAGGCTGTGAGCAGGTGTACCCCAGGAGCAGGCTGTGAGCAGGTGTACCCCAGGAGCAGGCTGTGAGGAGGTGTACCTCAGGAGCAGGCTGTGAGGAGGTGTACCTCAGGAGCAGGCTGTGAGGAGGTGTACCTCAGGAGCAGGCTGTGAGGAGGTGTACCTCAGGAGCAGGCTGTGAGGAGGTGTACCTCAGGAGCAGGCTGTGAGGAGGTGTATGTACCCCAGGAGCAGGCTGTGAGGAGGTGTATGTACCCCAGGAATAGGTTGTGAGGAGGTGTACCCCAGGAGCAGGCTGTGAGCAGGTGTACCCCAGGAATAGGTTGTGAGGAGGTGTACCCCAGGAGCAGGCTGTGAGCAGGTGTACCCCAGGAATAGGTTGTGAGGAGGTGTACCCCAGGAGCAGGCTGTGAGCAGGTGTACCCCAGGAATAGGTTGTGAGGAGGTGTACCCCAGGAATAGGTTGCGAGGGCCTGAATCACAGAAGCAGACGCACCCCACAATAGTTACCATGTGTATTCATTTCACCTCACAGCAAGTAGCTGCTCTGATGCAACCGAACACCGACTCATCTCTTCACGAAAGGCTCCTACCCCTGTGGAGTCCTCTTGTAAAATATGAATTGGCGTTTCCAGGATTTCAATAGTTAGGGTTTTGGACTTGTAGAGATTTAGACTTTGGGGATTCAGATCTGTCAGGATTAAAATATTTGAGATTTTTTTTTTTAATCTGACATTTTTGTCTTTCTGAATCATGACCAGCCGCCACTAGACACTTCATTTTAGCTTCTTATCAGTCTGGGTGCACCGCCTTTTCAGCTGAAGGACAGGCCACGAGTTTATGCCACTCACTGTGTGTTGTCAGTAGGGCACTCAGTGCCCGACATGCGGTCTGTCTCCTGTGGCTGTGTGCAAGGCAGGCCCAGAGAACCTCTCCACTGGGCTATACGATCTGAGCTTGTCTCTATCCTGGATGTTTTTCCTGGCTGTGCACAACAGGTCTTAGCTGCCAGTCAATGAACTAGGCATCCCCTCGCCTCACCAGGGAAGCACTGTGTCTTGTAAGGCAGGGGCAGAGAGCATCATGGTGCTTCTGGGCGGGGTCTATGAAGGAGACGCGCTCACTCTATGCCCCTCGAGCACACTGTCACAATCAGCAAGCTGGTGACGGATTTGCAAGGACCTGTTATTTCATGAGTCGGGAGAGCAAAGCTTTAGAAAAAGGGCATAGACTTGAGAAACATCTGCAGGATGGGCAGGGACTGGCATTTAGAATAAGGCCATCTGGGACCCAAGGGTGCGGAGCCCACGAATGTTACAGGCTGTCACCTGGAGACAGGGAACACTCTCAGAGCTGAATGATCCGGCCTAATACATAGGATCACGAAGGATTTAAAAGAACCTCAGCTTGGGGGGGAGGGGGGAGTTGATGGTCTGTGTAAGTTTGGGACCCTCCTGATAATCCTTTCATGATTAAGGTAACTTCACCAGGGACCTCCCTGGGTCTTAAGTCAGGGTTGCCTCAAAGCTCCACTTCTGCAGCCTGGCCAAGTCCTTGGTGAGTCTCTGCACTGCCGTGGATGCTGCTCCCCCATTCCCTTTCGCTTCCTGTGGCTGCCACCTTCCTTTTGCTGGGACCCAGGAGAGACAGTCCTCATTGTCCTCTTGGCTGAGTTTGGAGTCTCACAGGAGACACATCGGTGGATGTCTCCCGGGCCCCGAGGTGACTTTTCAAACCGTTGGAATGATGTGAACCTGGTGCTGTTTCCATGGCTCTTTGTCCCAGAGGCGACACCCTCCCTTTCTCCACCTGGGATGTCTGCGTGTCCAGTGGAGTGTCCACGAAGGAGGCACAGTTAGTTCTTGCAACCAGTCCACATAGGATAATCACAATCAGCCGGCTGACCCAGTTACCCCTAACCGCCAACCCCCAATGGTGGGGGAGGGGGTTGCTTCCTCCTCTGAGGCTCCTTGGCAGGGTGGGTGTCCTGAGTCCTTGGTGTCCACTGTGACATAGCGGTTCACTGGCCCTGCCTGTGCCCATGTTTCTGTTCTGTCCCCTGTGGTCTTAGGGACAGGAGATCAAGAGTTGGGTTACCAGGATGAAATAGGAAATGTCCTTCAGGCTTCCAAGCAGAACAGGTGTAGTGCTGGCTGCCTTTTGTGATGTCACAAATTGTCCCTGAGTGCGGTGGCTTGGAACAGCATGCTTTGACTATCTCCCACAGGAATCTGAGGTGGCTTCCGAGGGCCTTGCCCTGGGTCCTTCCTCAGGCTAAGCTCAGCCAAGCTTGTTTGCTCAGGGCGAGGCTGGACCTGCCTGGCACAGCCTCCTCCGGGGTCAGAAGGTTCACCGGAGGGGGTCTGCTTCTGAGCTCTTGAGTGGGCTGTTGACAGGACTGGTGTCCTCAGAAGCTGTTGGCCCGAGGGCCTCAGACGCTCAGGCCTGGTGTCTGAAGACTGCCCTCCGTGCTGAGCCACAGGGCGCGAGGACACCATTTCTGGCCTTCATCGAAGTGAGCAGCGATAGAGCCCGTGAGAGTTGGCCAGACGGCTCTCTCCCCTTAGCAGCCCACACTGGAGAATCTGGGTGACATCTGAACACAGGGCTCTCGGGGGTCACCGCAAGCGCCACCCAACACAACCCGTAAGCCCGGTGTCCTGAGGAGGGGCCGAGCAGACGGCCACTGGTTTCTCTAAGTCCGGGCCTCTGTAGAGAAGTCACTGGGAGATAACGTTTACAGAGAGGCGTGCTGAGCCCTGGGCTTGGGTTCTCCACCCTCCGGGAAACGGAGTCTCATGAGAAATGGACAGCATGAAAAAGAAGTCGTCAAGATGTAGTCTAGGCTGCGGGTGAGATGGAAACAGAAGGGAAGGAATTGAGACATGGAGATGCAGGCTCACATTCCGCGTCCGTTCTCAAGAAGACTGATCCCTGAGGCGTTCCCCCACGGTGAGCCTATCAGTTCTCAGAGCCCAACAAGAGTCCTGCTGCCCCCTCCAACAAATTTCCCCTTGGGTAGCCATTGTATCCAGAGGGTGGACACCATGGAGGGGAGCAGCCACGTGGAGGGGAGACAGGGCAGTCGCTCCCCACACAGAGACACCTTCCTGGGTCTCTGTAGGCCGAGCCAGCAGCCCGATATGCCGCGGGGGAGCTCGCGTTCAGCGTTGCTCTCCCATCCTCTGGAGATAAATTCCCAGCCAGGAAGCCAGCCGAGAAAAAGCACAATGAAGCAAATAGAAGCAAAGACCAGTATAACAACCACAGGCAGAGAGCGAACACTTCCTCTGTGTGGTCTGCCTCCTGCTCTCCCCCGGCTCAGAACGCTGGCTGTTCTGTCATTCACCACGTCAGTGTGCACAAAATGTCTTACTACGTGAATTCAGGTCATAAAGATGGGCACTTTGATTTTCAGTGCTGGAGCCCAGGGTTTCACGCACACCGGGCAAGTGCTCTGCCAGCAAGCCACACCCCTGGGCCCGGGCAGGAGAGGGTTACTGAGCACCGCCAGCGCCTCAGCCCCAGAGGGCAGGGGCTGGTGCGAGAAAAGGAAGCCAACGGTCTTGTTTTCTAAGAGTCTGCAAGAGCAGACAGACGTCGCCACGTGGCCCCACCGCACGTGGAAACTGGAGTGGGGGAAGCGGTTTCTCCTTAGACAAGCTTTGGTCAGGTTCAGCTGGGTCCTCGAGGAGACTTCGGACTTCAGGTTTCAACCTTGGCCGTGGTCCTGTCCTTGCCTGGCCCGCGTCACTCACTGCTCGCATCTTTCCTGTTAAGTCAGCTTACGAAGAAACTCCCACACTTGACAGGGCAGTTGATCAAGTCTTTATTCCCTGCCACCGGTCTCTGATTACCGTGGGCCTGTCTTCAGCAAAATTCTTGTTCGGTGGTGCTGTAGTTTGGATCCTGAGTGCTCCCCATAGCCCGTGTGTTAGAGGCTTGGGCCCTAGGGTGGCATTACTCAGAGGTATCGGGATCTTCAAGAGGATGGGGTCTAGTGGGAAGAAGTCTTTAGGTCATGGGAAGTTGTCCTCAAGGGAGGTCGTGGGAGGCTGTGGGAGGCCGTGGGAGGCCGCGGGAGGCCGTGGGAGGCCGTGGGAGGCCGCGGGAGGCCGCTCTCTTCCTTTCCACCTGCTGGACGTGATGTAAGTGGTTTTACCCTGCTGTATGTTCCCACCATGTGTGTCCCCTCCTGGGTCCCCAAAGAGTCATACATCGAAACCTCTAAAACTTTGAGACAAAATATCCTTCCTGTTTATAAGTTGGCCATCTCAGGTAGTTTATGAGAGTAACAGAAAGTGACTAATAATCTGGTTAGCGAGAAGCTTCATGGCTCTTCTTAGTAATGTTCGATCCCGAGGCTCTTTTACTGTGATTATTGATCGGAAAACCCCACACTTGTGCTGGATAATCTTGATTGTCAACTTGACACACTTGAGAAGCGGGAACCTCAACTGAAGAATTGCCTCTATCGAGAGGGAGGGGGCCCAGCCCACTGTGGGCGGTGCCACCCCTAGGCAGGTGGGCCTGGCTGGCGTCACAACATCTATTGCAATAGTCTTGAACAAAGTCTTCCTCGCTACTTTAACAGGTGTCAGAGCTATTTTCACGGTAACTGCTATGAAAGGAAAACTGTTGATTTCCTGGAAGCAAATGGACAGACACTCTGACAGTGTCCAGAGGCCAAGAAAGGCCAGTGCGAGAGCTTGGTGGGTTTTGTCCCTGTTAACGCTCGTGTTGTGATTCAGTTGTCAGTGTGGCCACATTAGGAGGTGTGGCCAGTCACGACGGGATCCACCCTTGTGAAAGTGGACTGTGTAAAGTAGCCTCCTCTGTGCCTTCATCTCCCCCAAGATACCCACGTGACACTCCTGCCCATCATCTCATCACGTGATAGATGCCATCTTCTTTGTTGTGATGTAGCAGGAGGGCCCTCATCAGATGAGGCTGCCCCACTTTGAGCTGGAGCTGAACAACCCTCTTTCCTTTATAAATAACCTTATTTCGGGTGTTGTGTTATAGCAACAGAGAGAACCTAGGGTAGCTTCTTGAGAAAATGATGCTGGAGGTGAGCTCTAACTTATTAAGGCAAGACAGAAGTTACCCAAAGCTTAGAGAGAAAACAAAAGGATGGTGGCTGACTTTTCAGGGCCGTACACTAGGGCACCATCCAAGAAGTCCATGCAAGGACAACCCAATTCTCCACTGAGTCTGGCCTACTATTAACTGTCAACTAGGCACACAGCTCTGTGACATTAGATGTTAACTCACAGAATACTGCTAAATTACAAATTATGATTATTGCTATTTTATGTATTAGAGGGGCAAAAACGTCTGTTCAGTAGAAAAGATAACCTATTAGGCTGTTGAGAAGGCTCAGTGGTTAGAGCACTGGCTGTTCTTGCGGAGGACCTGGGTTCAGTTCCCAGCACCCACATGGCGGTTCACAACTATCTGTAACTCCAGTTCCAGGGGGATCTGATGCCCCCTTCTGGCCTCTACAGACACTGCATGTATGTGTGGTGCACATATATACATGCAGGCAAAACATTTATACACATAAAAAAGAAACAAACAAAAAACTAAGAATGAAAAGAAAACCTAAAAGGCTAACTTGTTTGCATCCAAATATTTCAAGATTCTTTCCTGAGAATGCCCGTAAGCGCCGATTCCACACAAGCTCTCTGAGCCTGTGTTTCTGTCTTCTGGCTCCAGCGTGGAGTTTTGTTTGTTTGGTTTTTTTTGTTGTTGTTGTTGTTTTGTTTTTAACTCTTAGCTCTTTGGGGTCACCCAGCTTCCAAATAAATACACGGAGGCTTATTCTTACTTACGAATGCCTGGCCTACCTTGGATTGTTTCCAGCCAGCTTTTCTAGCTTAAATTAATCTGTTTCTCTTCTTCTATGTTTTGTCCCTGGGCTTTTTACCTTTCTATATGTCTTTATTCTACACGTTTTTCTTCCCTTCTTACTCTGTGGCTGGCTGGGTGGCTGGGTGGCTGTGTGGCTGTGTGGCTGTGTGGCTGGGTGGCTGGGTGGCTGGGTGGCTGGGTGGCTGGGTGGCTGGGTGGCTGGGTGGCTGGCCCCTGGTGTCTTCCTCTCCTTCTCTTTTCCTCCTCTCTTCATTCTCTCTGCCTGGCAGTCCCGCCTATTTCTCTCTCTCCTGCCTTGCTATTGGCCATTCAGCTCTTTGTTAGACCAATCAAGTGTTTTAGGCAGGCGCAGGAACACAGCTTCACAGGGTTAAACAAAAGCAGCATAAAAGAATACAACCCATCTTTGCATCATTAAACAAATGTTCCACAGCGTAAACGAATGTAACACATCTTCAACTAATATTCCGCAACAGCAGCATCAGGCAGGGAGGCAGGTCCTTTACAGGCACTCAGAGAGTCACGTTTTCATCCTTTAACATCTACACTAAGACAGGTTGGGGGAGAACACCGAACAAGCCTTACCAGCACCTATCCACTACGCACACAGGATCTCGACTTTTGAGGGCTCTGAGGATACCCAGGAATGTGGTACTTGTGTTTGTAGAGCGGCTGAACACATGGGTGAAAAGTGAGAGCCACTTTTTTGGTGGCTTAGGAGAGCATCATTGACGGAGTCATACGGCCGCCGGCCCGGCAGCAGCTGGGGACCCAACAGCAGCAGCAGCAGCAGCAGGGGACCATTGCTGTGTGCCGTAGTTAATTTAGACTGCCATTTTGATTGGACTGAGAGTCGCCTGGGAGACCGGTAGAGTACACCCGTGGACAATCCATGAGGATGTGTCTTGAGACAATTGGACGGCAAAGGCTCTGACCAATGAACACGCTGATCCATTGATGGATTCAAAATTTGAATAGATGGTTGGAAGGTGTTGCAACTTCCTGCCTGGTTAGAGGAAGTGGGTCGCTGGAGGATGGTCTTAGGGCCTGCATCTTGCCTTGGTCCCTTTTGGTGACTTCCCTGTGCATCCCATCCACCATAACATTGAGCTGTTCTGCCATTGCCCACCCCCCCACCCCCGCCCCGCCATGACGGAGTAACACCTGTGAAACATGAATCCAATAAGCCTTCCTGTAAGTTACTTCCTCAAGTATTTTGGTCACCGAGGTGCCAGAGTAATCAATTGTGTGTCCATCATCAAACACACCTTGCGCATCTAAACTGAATCCTCCTGCCTCTGTCCCCTTTCTGTGCCTTGCTGGGTTTTGTTGGTGAGACATCCTTCTCTTAATCTCAACATTGTGAGTTGTTCTCTCTCCCCTTCCTTGACCAGTCAGCTCCGAGGCCCTGGCGGTGCCTCCCTCAGCTGGTCCCTGGGAACTCCCCTTTCTTCTCTGTCACCACAGCCAGGATCTCCCCCAGTCGCTGGGATCCATGAGGACCTGTCATAAGATCCCCATGAATCTCCCATTTCCAAGCACTTTCCTCTCCATCCTATTTCACAAACTATTACCAAGCTAATCTTCTGTATAAAAATGATGATTCCACCTGTCACCTATTTAGAGCCCTCGGACACATTTGCAACTGTGACGTGGACTCACTTCCTGGTTTCTATAATCTTGGTGTGAGAAAAGCCAAGCGCCGGCTCCTTTTGTTTTCTCGGAACGTTCAGAGAAATCTCTCCCCATGCAGTCCCCCACCCTACCAAGGAGGGCTTCTCAGCATAGCTTGCCGAGCCCTGAGACCCACTGGTAAATGGATTGGACCAGGAATAGACACTTGATTCATGGGCAGCTAGCGCAGGCGGTGCCCACGCAGAACAGCAAGTGCTGGCCGGTGGCCACTGAATCAATTTGAACCTCTCCTGGGAGTCTCATTCCTGAAGGGAGTAGCAGAGGAGAGTCAGCGAGGGGCTGAGGATGAGTCACCCAGTGCAGAGCACTGGAGTGACAGCCATAAGGATAACGATGGCGCTGTGAGACACGCTGTCCTGAATGATCTCATGGGGCACTGACCATGCCTTTTATTTTCTCTATTCTGATGTTTTGACATCTGTGTGTGTGTGTGTGGGGGGGGAGGTGGTGGTGGCGGGGGCTTGCTGACTCTGGAGGGAAAAGTCCTAGGATTAGTAATCAATTGCTTTCTCCACTCCCATCCTAGCATGTCTTTCGGAGGCAAATCAACCAAAGGTCCCACCCCAACCTTCTCCTTTGTTGAGCTCTTGTTCTCAAGGGTACCTGCCTTTCTCGATCACCTCTGGTCTAGGTGCCAAACTAGAAGCAGTCCCTAGATCCCAGAGTTACGAAGCACTCATTTTAGTCTATGCTGAACCTGCTGATTCCGCTGCCCTCTGCTGCTGACCAGGTTCAACCCTTGTGCTCACCCCTCACCCCCCAAGTCCCCCACGTCCGTCCTGTACCCCCTCATCCCCTATCTGCGGTTGCATAGTATGCTCCTTTTGCTTGGAACCTGCATGAACTGTCATGCCAATGGCAGCTACTTCCTGATCTGTTGGCTTCCTTATGCCTCATTTCTAAAACACTCAGATTCTACAGGACATGCCCATGTCTGTGGAGTCTGGCTGTGTGGTTGTCCCCACTCTTCAGGTGGCTTGTTTTTCTCCACTCTTTAGGTGGCTTGTTTTTCTCCTTCTGATCGGCTCTTCCAGCTGCCTCGCCCCTTTCTCCGTGAGCTCCCCAAGGCTGTGAGTGCGTACTGGCTGTCTTCATAAATAGCCTCACATTCTTGTCCCCAGTGCCTGACCAATGTGAGGCCACCTTTCAGACCAACTCCTGCCCTCCTCGTGGCTAGAACTACTCCCTTTCTTTGAGATCTCACATTTGGCTTTGCTGTGATGGCTTCTGTGACCTCATGTATCCTTCTCTCCATACCAGCATCACCATTCCCTGGTCTGTGTTCCAGAACTCTCTCTCCTCAAGACTTTCCGTAGTCTCAGTTCAGGGGACAGATGTTAGCTATTTTGCTCGATGAGAGGATGCATTGATATCTAAGCAATTGACATCTTCCTTCCCATCGAGCTGGGGTATAAAATCCCAGATAGACCAACAATTACTACCTATCCAGACAGAGGGGAAGCCTGGTCTTATCTCCATTCTGGACATCAGGAAGACCAGCCCCCAAACTTTCTTTAGTGGAGAGAGCCTCCTTCATTTCCTGATGGTTCACACTGGGGTAAAAATTTCAGTTTCTTCATTTTACGGTCAGGCCTGTAAGGGAAGGCCAAGTGCAGAGGAAGGAATAGGGGTGGGGTGGGGTGGGGTGGGGGGAGCCGGAGGGGGTGGCCCACCAGTGGGATTTGAGAACTGTCTCTTAAGTGGAGGCTGGTGTGTGTGTGTGTGGGGGGGGGGGGGCACTGGAGCAGAATGCCAGACAATCAAACATGTCCCTCACAGTTTGAGGCTGGCTCTGATCTGTTTGTAATAAAAACATTTGGCTTGTCTTCCACAGGAGCCTAGAGCCGACCATGACATAAACAGTGAAGGAATTGGGGCCACATTCCTGATAGTCCCCCTCGGGGACTTCTTGACAAGTGGGTGGAGCTGAGTAGTTCCTGGAATCATCTATCACCCCAGACATCACATTTAGAGTTTGAACTATGCAAATAATTCAGACGCTACAACACAAGCCCTAAATAGACCTTAAACCCACACACAACTTACTTGTGTCCAGATCCGTGGACTGTGTCCCTTTAAATGTCCTTTCCACTCCTGATTGTGCTGTAATCAGCAGACGGCCCTACCTTCCCCCCACTCCCCCCTCCTCCCTTAAAACAGACCCTTCTAATAGCTAACATCCTGCAGTGACCAAAGCCATTAGAAGGATTAGACCATTACTGTTCTGTCCAGCACACACATAATGCTCCAGGGACTGCCTTTCTTCCTCTTCGTTTGATGTTTTCTTGTGGATGAAATCAGGGCCCAATGGTGGGTTAAAAAAATCAAAAAATGAGGAGAGCAGAAGGTGAGAGTCATTCTTTCTAAGGACACCTCCCAAACAGCTTTCCTATTTGAGATTCCTTTGTTAAGGGGACAGCAGATGCCAGCCTTGTGGATAAAGCAGGCAGAGAACGCACGCGGACAGGTTACAGACCTCTGTTCCTCGTTACCATAATACTGAATGCTCATCCTTTCCCAGTCACGCCAGCGAATCCGTTCTCTGCCTGCTTGCCCGCTGTTGTTTGTGCTGGAAAGAACCCGGGACCAGCCCAGAGCCACGTTGCAGGGCTCGGGACTGCTCTGAAACACTGCCACCAAGTGGCGTGATGAGGTACGACAGTTACGCAGCCCCAGACTGCAGAAGTTCAGAAGGAAAGGATGGCAAAAAAAAAAAAAAAAATCAGGCACAAAGACAGTAGCCGGCTTGGAAATGGCTAAATAGTGCAGGCCATAGGGAAAAAGGGGCGGTGGGGGGCGGAGAGCTGGAGCGTGAAGAGAGGAATTAAAAGCAATGAATTGGTTAGATGTGTAGATGTGAGCAGTTTTCTCTGGGAGCCAGAGAAGCGGGCAAGACAGCTTCTAGTCAGCCTCCATTTGGATGGCTCAGTCTGGCTTGCGCCTGGATCCTTAAGGATCCTGGGGCTCTGTTGAGCTCGGGAAGTCACTGTGCCCCCATTTCCTTGCTTTGTGGGCTGAGTCAGACCGCTGAGTCTCCCTTCAGTTGAAACACTGTGAGAATTTGTTGTTGAGAAATGCAGTACAGATTGCATACAGTTGGCAGTCCTTAAATCATTTGTGTGGCTTCGAGTTGCTGTAAGGGGAGACTTGAACACATCCATCTTGCCTGTCTTCAGCATCCTGTGGCTCAAGACTCCTCGGAAAAGTGTAGAAGAGAGTCCTCCAGGATGTGGTAACTCAGAACCTGCTGGTCAGAGCCAGCTCCCAGAGATCTGGAAGCTTCTATACTTTAGCACATGGGGAGGTGTGGCAGTCGGGGTATTGAGAGGGAATGGCCTGGAAGTGAAGCTGGTCTCTGAACTCTAAGTGAAATCAGAACCTTAATGGGTTAGCAATTGAGCAGGCCACTCTTTTCTGTAAGATTCACATTTTCAAAGGAAATTTTCTGTTAGAAGGCTCCAGAGAAATCAGAAATGTAAGAATCTGGGCAAATAGGAAAATTCCCAGGTCCCACGGCCTTACCTGATGATTCTTACCCATTGTTACTCACGGGCACTTCTTGGGGAAAATCATATGTGACGGCTGTTTTAAACACTAGTCTGGAAGAAGATGTGGGATCAGGCTCTGTTTGAAGAAATCCAGGTTGCATTTCCTCCTTCATTTAGGGTTTGATGGCCCTGCTTATCTAAAGTGTTCACGTTGTGAACAGTGGCGGGGCTGGGGATTTAAATTGTGTCTTGATGGAATTTGAACCAAAACATGCTGCCCAGTGCCACTTTATAAGCCGAGCATCATCAAGCTAGCTGCAAATACCTCGAGGGGTCCTTGCTCGCTGTTCAACATAAATCAGTAAAATGACGGGCAATTGACTTTGAAGACAGCTCTCACATGGCTGAGTGGCTGGAGCTGTTGGAAGCAGATGAGGCCATTTTCCTGTAAACATGCTTGTGATTAGCAGCAGAGTAAACAGTGGATTGGGCTGTATCTTCCAGACTCTTGCCTACCCTGGATCTCTCATTAGGCGGAAATCAACACGGCCGTCAGTGCAGGGAAGTTGTCAATTGGAAGACCTAAGTTTGTGTTTCAACACCTGGTGAGTACTTCTGGCTCCCCCGTGAAGGAAAATGAGAAAGATACTTGGTTTGACTGTGTTTTCATGGAGAGATAAAACAGGAGTGTGGCCATCAGAACCTTCAGAGCAAAAGCTGGTCATCTGTGCTATGATGCCATTTTTACAACATTTGGCAGGGCTCAGAGTTCACCTTAATGGAAAGGGGCATGTTTGAGAGATTGACACCTGACAGTGTCCCATGATGTTACAACTTTTATACCTAAAGACACCAGGAGGGTCACATGGACGGTTATACTGATGCACAGAGCATGCGGGCGCTGTCAAGGAAGCCTGCAGATCTGCTCCAGGGTGGCCTCCCGAGCCACAGAGCCCTGGGTTGTTATATCAACGGATTGTTATCTTCACCACAAGTTGGGGTTTCCATGGAGAACATTAAGTGTGCTAAAACAAGTAAGTGTGCAGACTGTAAGTATCCAGCCTGTTTGTGACCTGGAATTTGAACTGAAACATGCCCAGTGCCACCTTCTAAGCTGGGAATCATCAAGCTAGCTACAAATACCTCAAGGGGTCGCTTCATTTGGATCCCTTCAAACTCATTCTGGCTACAGCAGGACTTTCAGCAAGCGAGAGAGAGAGAGAGAGAGAGAGAGAGAGAGAGAGAGAGAGAGAGAGAGAGAGGAGGGAGAGAGAGAGATTATAAGAGTGCATAGACTTCCTTAGTAGGCAAAGCCTTAATAAGGAAGTATAAAATCTCCCGACTCCCCAAACCTAGCTGTTTTCTTGTTTTATTTTATCCCAACTTGAAACCTCTCACGCTACAACTTCAACCATTTAAGAAAGTTCAATCAATAGGAAGGAATCAATGAAAATGGAATGGCTCATCGCCGCAGGGATGCCCAGAAGTCACATGGGAATGCCATACTCGACTGGCATTTGCCGGGAGGAATGGCCCGGTGGCTGTCTCAGGGTCCCATTCCTCAGAGGTAGTTGTGTTGTAGGAATGAGTTGGCAGTCATGGTCCAGGGCAGGTCCCATTTGCTTTAAACTGGTGTTCCCTTTTAAAAGTGGGTTGCCTCTACTCCCTGGGGTCCTGCCCTGGGGAAGGCTAACTTCAGGGAGATCAGTCCCATCCTGCCTGTTGAGCAGCGGGAATCTGTAACCACTTTCTTCCTGTGAGTCTTTGCACACCTTCCTGAACCATCTGAATCAGAGTGTCTCTGTTTCCAAGTTCGGGATTAAAATTGGGCTTTCTCTACAGTGTAGTGGCAAGGGTTGAATGGAGCCTTCTAGGTTCAGTGCTTGGCTCCAGACCAGCTGATGGGGTGGGCAGGAAGGCTGGGTCCGTGCTCATGGCCAGGACCTCCGGAAGAGTGCAGAACCAGCGTGGGTGACTCTGTGGATGACAGAGACTGAGGCCCACCTGGTGTCTGCCTTTCCGTTTGGGCACCTGGGACCAGCCCTGCCTCCCTGGAGCAACAGCGAATGAGTTAGGCACCACTGTTGGGGGGTGGGAGTGGGGGTGATCCAGGAGCCTGAGTGGGCGTGTCCCACGGGCATGAGAACACCCATGGGGATGTGTGGAGGGAACCTGCCTGTGTCAAAGGCATCTGGGACCAGGAGACGGCGGCATCAGACACGGTAATTCCTGCCTGCCTGCTGGGAGGCTCTCGCTGGTTATGTCCAAACATGCTTCCCTCTCTTCTTCCCCTTGGCTGCCTTTGAACTTTGAACCCAGAAATACCTGCCAAACGACAGCAAACACACACAGGGAATGACTGCTTTTGTGGGACCGGGTCCACGTGGCCCGCCTTGGTTCCTGGGTCCACGTGGCCCGCCTGATTCCTGGGTCCACGTACAGCTGCTCCCGACGCAAGGTGGCTCTCAGTCCCAATGAGGAAGTAGAGTAATGTGTGCAATATGCTGTTTTGGCAGAAAGCTATGAGTTTTCGCCTGGGATGTCTGTCACCGGAGCCCATCCAATTAACTCGCTTGTCGGGAAATCAGAATAAATATCTTCGAGGAAGCAGCCGAGCCTTCGCACAGCCTTTACTTCCTGTTTGTTTTCGAGGTCAGGCAAGTCTGCAGTTGCCTGGCCAGAGAAGGAGAGAACACAAGACTTAGTTCTGGCTTTGCCCTTGCGGGGAAGAAAGGGGGTCCCATGCATTTTGGACCAGGGGATTCTGGCAAGCTTCCTTTTTAGGAGGAAGTGTGGAGACACCCTGGCAGAGTCCTCCTAGCTGTGACTTGTGCTGGCAATGAGTCAGGAACAAGGCCTGGAGGAGTTGGTACCCTCCTTGACAGAGAATGTGCCAGGTTGGCAGTGCTGACTGGCACACTGAGTGGTGACATAGCCTCCAGGGTACCAACTATGCTGGGAACCTCGGCATCTGTGGAACTCCCTGTGAGAGATGGCATCCCTCTGTACTGTCTGGAATCTGCATGTGTGGGTTCTCAGGGCCAGCACCCATTTCAGCCCCGGGCAAGGGGCTTTGAGTACCGTTAATAGCACATGATGCTTGCAGAAGAATTCTGTGGGTAAAGCTATGGGCACTCCCTGGACCTGCATGCCTGTTTACTTTGCTCTTCGTCCTGTGGCTCTCAGAATTTGGATCCTTGTCACAGTGAGATGAAACCCAAAGCCCTTTTCACGGGCAGCCTGCCCTCTCCAGTTCTGAAGGATCCTAAGGCTTTATGCAGCATGAGGGACAGCAAGGAGAGTGTTTTCAGCTGTCCTTGAGCAGGGGCATCTTCTGCACACCTTTCACAGGCCCAGAGTGCTTCTCACACACCCTCCACAGAATCTCAAAGGCCCTGCCTCCCTTTTCCAGGACGCACCCCCCGGACCTTGCAGGGGTGTTTCTTCAACAGTGATGGGAGAGCCCCACCCAAGGCAAAGGCACAGTTGGACCTGGGCTCTCTGCAACAAAGCACCTCAAATAATGATGCCTGGGAGCAGAGACGGCCATGCCCGCTGTCTGTTGTTCCTCGCTCATGGCAGCAGGAGTCAAAGGCGCTTTCTTCAAGGACTGCACATTAAGTTTGTCTTTGTGCTTCTAGCTGCTTCCATTTCAAAGGCTCTGCCAGGGAATCTAGGGAGTCATTCCTGGACCCGGCAGGCGTCTCCATGGTGACAACTGAGCAGGCCTGAGGGGGAGAGGCACTCAGCACTTTCCCACAAGTTCCCTTTTCTGATTTTTTTCCCTCCTATTTTTTCCAATAGTTACTAAGGCTGAAAATTGAGCTTAAAAAGTAGGGTAAAATGGGAACTCCCTAAACTATTTTATAGAAAACCCATTGTATATAAATACATTGTCATTACCCACCTCAGTGGAGTATAATATAGCCTGAGAAGTACAATCTTTTTTTCTCTCTGTCCCTTACCACTGTCTGAAGAAGGGATGGAGTCTACTTTTCCTGTTTCCATCTGTGTACAGGCTCTGGTGAACTGCCACAGCCTGCTTGCAGATGTCTGCATCCTTTACCCCTACCACAGTGGATGGAAAACCTGTCCAATCAACCACTGCATCGGTGGCAGAGGTTGACCAGGAGTTGTAAAACATCTCACTGTTGCTTGCCAGACCCACCAGAACTGGTGTGTTCTTACAGTGCTCCTGATGTTCACGTGCATAGAACAGTCCACCTGCTGTATGCTGGGAGAGTCGTCGTTGGTTGATGTCACTGTGCAAACACTGGAGAGGGTACTTGCACAACACTGGAGTCTGTAGGCGGGTCTTTTCACACGGTCAGCTTTACACAATCAAGAGGCTCCTGTAGATAGTAACAACCTAAGGGCTGCCTCTGTTGTAACATGGCCCCTAGTTACAGTAAACTTTAAAGAAAAAAAAGTATTATTTATGAGTAGAAGGAGTATACTCTAAAATAACCATTACATTTAATAGAACGGTGACATGAAGGGTAATGGGATTCTTTTGAGGAACCAGGGTTCCCCAGAGAGCCACACATATGTAGAAGATTCTGCAGGCTGATTGACCAAGTAAAACTTATGTGATTGTGGAAAATGGGAATGTTGCAGATGGAAAGCCAAAATTATCTGGGGCTATTTGTTTCTCAGCTCTGTATCTACCTCAGTGTTCTTTTTTATTTATTTTATTTTTTTTTGGTTTTTCGAGACAGGGTTTCTCTGTGTAGCTTTGCGCCTTTCCTGGAACTCACTTGGTAGCCCAGGCTGGCCTCGAACTCACAGAGATCCGCCTGGCTCTGCCTCCCGAGTGCTGGGATTAAAGGCGTGCGCCACCACCGCCCGGCTCAGTGTTCTTTTGATACTGGTGGGTTTCAGGGTTCTGTGATTACCTCTGAACGGCTTCCGTGTGCTTGTGTCTCAGAAAGATGGAGACGTGTGGATGGTTGGTAGCAACTAATGGAGAGCATTCATTGGGGAAGAATACACTTCCATGGGAGGAGTAGGCCAGCACTGAGGGCAAGTCTGCAAGCTTAAGGGCAACCACTGTGCAAAGGGTGGGGGTTTTTACGTTGCACAGTGTGGCTTTTGGCTCATTTGCATGGCACAGGATTTCTCACAAATGCAGTTACCGGCTCTGCATACTCCATGCGTTTAAAATTAGCATTTTAAATCTCTACCCAGGGGGTGTGTGTTTTAGTTTTATAATGAGCTGCAGATCACCTTCACACAGTCTGGGATGCCCTCTGTGCTCCAGCCAGTTCTAGTTGTTTTGGGTGCAGTGTGTTGTGTTGGAAGAGGGAGGGTTCCAGCCCTCCTCTTGCCTGATGGATCTCTTTCCCGTGCCGACTGGGCAGCTTTTATGGCTCTCACTCTCTGACCTGTTCTCCCCCATTGTTTTGACTACCAGGTGAAGGCGTTGTAAGGCACTAACCTAGCAGACCACTAGCTTCCACAAACGCAGAAACTAGGAGCATCATCATTAGAACCTATAGCCGAGCTTTCCCAGTTTGCTGTGACCTGCTCACCAATGTGTTTGGTGGAATGCATTGATTTAGTCTTTTGTTCTGTGACTGCAGAGTCGATGTAGCCACCTCCATGGTGGAGTGTGTCATTGGGGGCAGCTTGAATCTGTGTTTCTGGGTCATGGTCACTCACACTGGGCTCCGAATAGACTATTACTCCCTTTGGAGTGAGAGCTGTTTTGCGTTGACACACCATGTTCAAGCATCACGTGGTGTACACAGTGGATGTGCTGAGCTTCATTCAGCTAGCAGTCGGTATAGGAGGTGTGTTCACACCAGCATCGGCAGAAACGTGAGTGGTGGGCTGTGTTACATGCCGTGACAACTTCTGAGTGAGAATTCTTCAGCTCCATTGTCCTTGACTGAAACACCTGGCTAATTAAAAAAAAAAAAAATATATATATATATATATATATATTTATTTATTTATTTATTTATTTTAGTTTTATGTATAAGAGTCTTTGCTGGCATATATGATTGTGTGCAAAATCCAGGAAATCCAGAAGAGGGCATTGGATCCCCTGGAACGGGAGTTACAGACAGTTGTGAGCCACAGGGTGGGTGCTGGAAATGGAACCTGGGACCTCAGCCAGTGCTCTTAATAGCTGAGCCATCTCTCCAGCCCCACCTGGCTAATATTTTATGCTACATAAATAGGGCACAAATATTACCATTACTATTTTGGCCACAAGGCTCTTAGCATGAATCTAAGGGATGTTTCAAATGGAACCAAATGTTAAAATTGTCACTAGTTTAATGTGAAATGATGGGCATGAGGATGTTTGTATGGTCTGTTGAGAAGATAAGTCTTGCATCTTTTATAATGGTGTATTGCTGCAATACACCCACATTAGTGGAAATTAGCTACCAGCAACATGAAAACTGGAATTCCTTTAGTCCTCTTATTCCTGCAGACTGAAGCAGGACATTTGGCCTGGAGCTCTACTTCCATCTTTTTCAGAGTTCCCAGGGGTGCCTCTCAGTGTTCTATTGTACAAGGCATGCCTATTTTCCATGGTGGCTATTGTAGGGTGTGTGTGTGTGTGTGTGTGTGTGTGTGTGTGTGTGTGTGTGTGTGTGCATGTGCGCATGTGCACGCGTGCGCACAACATGCCTTGCTTTGCTACGTTAGTTGTGAGAGGGCAGCCCCAAAGCAGGCTGCCTTGGCTTCCATTCCTACACCAAACTTTCAATTTTTCCTCACAATGATGTCTCCTTCTATCAGACTCAGCGTTACCCATCCTATGGGCTCTAGGAACCCCAGAAAGTATAGTCCATATCTTTGTACTTAGACGCTTCTCCTGCACAACGGAGGCTTTTCTAATGGGTCAAGCTCATGCAAGCTTACATCAGATCTTAGGACATGTTTTTCTGGGAGCCATAAAACCTTTGAAAGATTACTAACCCTTTCTCAGAAAACTGTGTACAATGGGGAGATTTCACAGAGAAACTATGGGGTTATGGCTTACCAGGAAGAATCTTGCCTTTGGAGAATTTTTCTCTCAAGAACTTTCTAGCTCCAGCTGTGGATTTTGGTCTAGCCCAACTCACAAGCTGCCAGACACACCCAGCCATAGACAAGTCCCTTGTGAGTGTGGCTCAGGCCAAGCAGACGCCCTTAGAACATGCACTGCTTATTTCCCATATTCCGGAATATGTACAAGCAGGAAAGGCAAGAGTGTCTACTTAAGCCATCCCCCAAGGTCTGCATACGAAGGCCTCATTCCAAATCCAGCTAGCCAGGATTCCTGCAGCTGTGAAGGGAGAATCCCAGACAGTGTCTCTTGAAAAGACTTATAGGAGTCCCGTGTGCTTTAAAAGTCACACGTACAGGCTGGATATGGTGATACACACTTGCAATCCCAGCACTCAGGAGGCTGAGGCAGGAGGATCATGGGTTTGGTGCTAGCCTGGGCCCCACACTAAGTCTCATCGCACAAAGCAGCAGACGAGATCACACATACCCTTATACATTTCTGATTGTTGCTTTCTTGGTCACAGTCTAAATTTTATCTAGCTTCCTCTGCCCTGCGCAACATCCTTCAGCTCCTAGGTACTGTTTGTATTCATCTCTGAAGGCAGCTGTAACTAATTAACCCAAATATGGTGACTTGAAATAACAAAAATTCATTCTCCCACAGTTCTGGAGGGCAGATATTTGCCAGGAGAGCCATGTTCCTCCTAAGAGCTCTCAAGGGGATATTTTCTAGTTTTGTCCAACTTCTGATAGTTCTGGAGGTTCCACACCAATGGCTACATAACTCCAGTCTCAGACTGCAACTTTACATAGTTCTTTTCTCTTCCTGTGTGCCCCTCCTGTGTGTACCATTGAATTTAGTTAGGGTCTACCCAGCTAATCCAGTTTAATCTTCTTTGTTTGCTTCCCCAGATTTGGAGTCACCCAGGAGACACACCTAGGGGGCGGGCATATTTGAGAATGTTTCCAGGGAGGCTGATCTGAGGGAAAACAAACCCTCAAATGTGGGTGGCATCATTCCATGGGCTGGGGTTAAGGGCTAGCCAGGAAGAGGAAATGGGGAAAGTGAGTTGGGCACCAGCATTCTCTCTCTGCTCCCTAACTGAGGGCATAATGTGGCTTGCTGCCTCCTGCTCCCACTGCTACAGCCGGAACTGTTCTCGCTGCCGTGATGGGTCACCCCTCAAACTGTACGCCAAAACAAACCCGTCATGGCTTACGTTGCTTCTTTGTCACAGTGATGAGAAAAGTAACTAACACACCAGGGTACCTCATCCAAAGCTGTATAACTTGTGTAGATCTAAAAAGCGCCTCCTTTCCAAGTGAAGCTAAGTTCACAAAGAATTTGGGTTCGGTGTATGGAATGTTTTTCCAAGGGCCACTGTTCAGCCCACCCTAGTGTTGTTTGTTCATAGCTCACAGGGGCTGGCACATGCTTATAGTTCATTTGTTCTGCTGGTTTGAACTTGAACTTGGACCCAGGGGCTCTATCTGCATCATTCTAGGGCTCCATGTCTTTGCACGCCATGATTATAAAAAATAGCAGCTAAACTGATTAAATAGTTTCTTAGCTCCCATTGGGTTCCTGTTGAAGTATTTTATACCATTGTTTCAATTCACCACATTTCAAGTATGCCAGAACTTCCTAGGCATGAGCAAATACGTTTTTTTTTTTTTCCAGCCTTTTTCTTCCTGTGAATTGGGTCTTCTTAGACCTAGAGGGTCTGAAAGTAAGTTAATTTGATTGAGATAACTTTTCATGTATGAATTTCCTTATACTTAGGATAAAAAGATACGCATTTGCCGGGCGGTGGTGGCGCACGCCTTTAATCCCAGCACTCGGGAGGCAGAGCCAGGCGGATCTCTGTGAGTTCGAGGCCAGCCTGGGCTACCAAGTGAGTTCCAGGAAAGGCGCAAAGCTATACAGAGAAACCCTGTCTCGAAAAACCTAAAAAAAAAAAAAAAAAAAAAAAAAAAAAAAAAAAAAAAGATACGCATTTATAGGCTATGTATGACTGTATAAATGAGTGTATATATGTTAATTTCCGACAGTGACTGTGGTGGTTTGAATGATAATGGCCCCCATAGGCTCATATATTTGCATGCTTAGTCCCCATTGATGAAGTCTCCACTGTTTGGGAAGGATTTGGAGGTGTGGCCATGGAGGAAGTGTGTCACTGGGGGTGGGCTTTGAGGTTTCAAAAAGCCCACACCAGGCCTAATTCTGCCTATCTCTATCTCTCTATCTGCTGCCTGTGGATCAGAATGTAAAACTCTCAGATACTGCTCCAGCACCATGCCTGCCTGTCTGCTTCCTGCCATGATGATAATGGACTAACCCTCGGAAACGGTAAGCCACCTCAATTATATGCTTCCTTGGTCTTGATGTCTCTTCACAGCAACATAACAGTGACTAAGACAGTGATTTCTAAGTGTTAGCAACGTACTTTTTATTTCTTTAAAAACACAATGGGGTGGGAGCTGGGGAGATGGCTCTGTGTCGAGAGTGCATGCTCTTTTGTAGAGAACTCCAGTTCAATTTCCAGCACCAACATGGCAGCTCACAACTGTCTGTAGCTCTAGTTCCAGGGGATCAGTTCCCTCTTCTGTTCTCCATAGGCCTCAGGCACACACACACATACACACACACACACACACACACACACACACACACACATACACACACACACACACACACACACACACACACAGAGTGTACATATATACTTTGCAGGCAAAACACCTATATTAAAAAATAAATCTTCAAAAATCATATCTAGGTGTGATGTTTCTAAAAAATGAAGGACAAAATTTAAGCTTTCCTATTAAATGTGCTAGGACAGTGGGTTTTCAACCTTCCTGATGCTACAACTCTTTAATACAGATCCTTATGTGGTGGGGATCCCCAACCATAAAATTACCTTCATTGCTACTTCATAACTGCAATTTTGCTACTTTTACAAATCATAATGTAATATCTGATATTCAGGATATCTAATATGTGACCCCTGTGAAGGGCCATGCAAACCCAGAGGGGTCGCAACCCAGTCGTTGAGAATGACTCACATGTTGAGAACCACGGTGCTAGGACATATTACTAGCCTTTCAACTGGAACGGTCTTATTTGACAGGGTTAAAAGCATCAGTGAGAACAAGCTTGACTCCATGGGCAGGAACTTTGAAAAACAGCCTGTCCCTGGTGTGTGTGACATGCACGGTATGTACCTTGACGTTGAACAGCTGGCTATCTGTGATTTATGAAATGTTTGGAGACTGGAATCCCAAAACAGGAAGCCTCTGAATTTTTTCTCCCTTAATCATAGTGACAATTATTTCAATTTGCTTCATCTCCACTGTTTTTATTCCAAATTCTTTTCAAAATCATGCTTCTTGGAGCAGAGCTTTATTAACAGTTTTTAATCATCATTTATCCATTTTCCAATGAGCAAGCCACAGAACAGCCAGAAAAGAGACAGAGAAAAAAGACAAATCCCCTGTCTTCAATGCTCAAAGCTTACCACATGTGACTGATCAAGAAACACTGGTCTGCCTGGCTATGCTTTAATGGAAGTGTGCGTTGTGGTCTTGAAGTTTAAGACGCATTAACATCAAGTCTTTCAACTTCATGCAGTAATAAAAGCCAGTAAGGAGGGCATCAATCGACTAAGACAGACTCTGCTATATGAAAAAGCCTGCCCTCTACCCAAGGGAGGCAGAGTCTATGTCCAAGCAGAAAGCATGGTCAGAGCTGCCTCCTTGGTGTCAAGTTCCCTCTTCTGCAGGGACTGTGGGGCCCCTGGACATCTGTTAGATCATGTTCAAATAGGCTAAGTGCATCTGTAGAGAACTAGACAACTGGTCAACCACAGAGCTGGACACTTTCATTGTTTCAGAGTACTTTGTGTTTTACTTTGAAATTCATTGTCAACTTTGTTTTTGACTTCTTGGGCTTAGTTGTTTGAAACTCGAAAGCAGTTGTACAACAGCAAAAGTTAGCCTTATCAGTAGGTTTGTGTCACTGCTTTAGGCTTCTTTCCTTGCTGTCCACTGACTGCAGGCAGATGAGGACTGTTGATTAGAAGAAATGCCCTGTGTGTCCTTAGGAAAGAAACTAACTGGATTTTTGTTGGTGTGGTTTGTATGGTTTTCATAAACCTAGGTCCCTGCCAAATGGGATGAGGCAGGAAGAACTGAGTCTAGACTTAGAATTCAGCTGTGATTGTGGTCATACACAGCTGCAGTCAAAAAGAGACTTTGCCTCTGTCACTTGGGCACTGTGATGTCAGCTTGAAAGCCACGATTTTTTTAAAAACTGTTTTATAGGGGGGCAGCCACATATAATGATGCATGTCAGAGGTCAGAGGATAACTTGCAGAATCACTTCTCTCCTTCCACCACGTGGGTTCTGGGGATCAAATTCAGGTCATCAGGCTTGGTGGCGAGCTGAGTCATCCTACCCCAAACCATGATCTCTGAAGGACCTTCACTCTGCTGACGTGTTTGGTCTTACCTTTCCACTTGCCGAATAGGAGGTGGCTCTCAAGAGTGGATAGTGTGCCGGGGTAGAGTTGCACCCCCTGGCATTGGTACACAGAATTCTTCTGCCCCTGGCACTACCAAGAGCTTTCCATGCTACATGTGTGCTGGAAATGCAGAGAATGCTGGAAAAGTCTCCCTGCTATTAGTCCTGATAACTTCAGGCAGTTTTATGCTGAGACTCATCCATTCATCATGTTGGCCCAACCCACTTCAATTTGAAGCTGTTTTGGGACCCAAGGACCCTTTCCCACCTCCAAGCTCTTTTTCTGCCTGGAGTGTACCTACTTCTTGTCCTTTCCATCTCCACCTTTAGTCACTTCAGTGACTTAACAGTTCCCCTCCTGTCACCTAAGCTCCTCCAGGGATGTAATTAGATCCTCCCTACGGCACTCATCTCTTTCTATCTCAATACATTTTTATGTGTAGAATCATATTCATTTACGAAGAGGAGGGATCAGATAGAAAGCTGGACTCCACAGTCCTCTTTTTATATACACACCTCCTGGTAGCTACTCTCCTGTATCTTATTTTTAATCTGATGTCTTGTGGGCTCTTCTGAATCAATTAGCAGTTATTGAGAAAATGCCCAACAGACATGCGCATAGGCCTATCCGAGAAGCCAGTTCCTCAGCTAAGGCTCCCTCTTCCCGAGTGTGTCATGTTGACAGCTGAAGCTAAGACACAGCCCTCGCACTTTAATATCTATGCACTCTACATGAGTTACCGTGTGAGCTGTTCTTATGTCAACTTGACACAAGCTAGAGTTACCTGAAGGGAGGGAACCTCAACTGAGAAAAATGCCTCCATGAGATCCAGCTGTAGAGCATTTTCTTGACTGATGGGGGAGGACACAGCCCATTGTGGGTGGTGCATCCCTGGACTGGTGGTCCTGGGTTCTATAAGAAAGTAGGCTGAGCGAGCCATGAGGAACAAGCCAGTAGGCAGCTCCCCTCCATGGCCTCTGCATCAGCTCCTGCCTCCAGGTTCCTGCCCTGTGTGAGTTCCTGTCCTGACTTCCTTCAATGGTGAACTACAGTGTGGACGTGTAAGGCAGGTAAACCCTTTCCTCCCCAACTTACACTTTGGTCATGATGTTTCATCGCAGCAGTAGAGACATTAAGACAGCTACCATCTCTGTGCCTGTAAACTGGAGACACTACTAGTGCCTGCTTCCTAGGTTGTTACCAGGACTGCGTCTTCCCAAAGCAGAGCCTGACGTCACTAAATACTCAGCATCTTGCCTGTTTCTCTTATCCAGTTCACCTTCTTGTTTCTTAAGGCATTAGTCACAGTTTTAAATGCATTACAGCCAAAAGAAAACCAAGGCTATCTACACAGGGAACGTCCAGCTGCTCCTCAGATATTCCAGATGACAGTCATTAGAGAGTTGCAGCTTTGGTTCCTCTGGACACTTGATGGCACCAACGAAAGCTCCTCCCAAACAGGAGCTGGCTAGAGTGTCCCGTCCTCTCAACTTGAGTCAAAAGTTCTGGGTCTCTGCAAGTCTGTGTCCTCAGAATGGGACGGTGGAAATACCTGCCTCAGGAGCTGATAGGAAGAGGAAATGGGATCATCCACACAAGCTGCCAAGCACTCCAAATGCTCACTAGTTCTCTACCTTGTTCACAGCATCTGTCCTGGTACTTAATTGGGTTGTTAAAAGAAGTGTGTTGGTTGTCCTGGAAACCATGCAGCTAGAGAGGGGAGTTCCACCCTACCAAGAATGCAAGTCCATGTCCTTCTACCTCAAACCTGGTTAAGAGAAGCATTTTTTCTGTATGGGAACAACCAGGGCAGGACACCAGTGTCAGCAGTTGAGAGAGCAGTCAGCTCCCATGCTGAGGCATGGCTGACCACTGGTAACCGAAGCTGAGGCAGAGGAAAGCTGGAAGGATGGCTGGAAAGAGCCAGGAGGTCGCATGAGTCACCAGGGATATGGTGTGAACTCTCTGAGACCTTCTTGGGAGAAACAGATGCTGAAGATTTTTCTGGATGAGATCAGAGGCAGTAGGATTTTAGGACCACGGTTATTGGTTTTTATACCCTGGTCCCCTGGAGTGGCTTGCCAGACTGTAGCTGCCCGAGGAACCGGGGCTTTCACACAGTGAGGTTACTGATTGTGAATCTGCATTTAACTCCTGTATCTGCACTGTTCCCAGAGTCCACGAGGCAGTGATTTCCACCCACTGATCTGGACATTCCCTGCTTATATGTAATATGTGGCCATCCTTGTTATTGTGTGTGTCTTGTGTTCAGTGGTGCTCATGGAATGGCAGCCGGTGGGTCTCAGAGAACTCTGTGGCTCCCTGGCCTCAGTTTATTTTGTGAAAACCAACTTGGATCTTAACTCTCCCCTTTATTTCCACTTGGACTCTGGGTACTAAAGTAGAAATAATGTGCTGTGACCTTTAAGCAGGGCGCCAGCTGCCTCTCCACCCTTTCCTCTGTGATTTAGAACCACACAGCCAGTTCGGTAATACTTTCTGGAATTCTAAACTCCTTCCCAGCAAGCAATGACTAACGCTGAGGCATCGCCCCAAAGGTTACTGGGCAGAGCAAATGCTCCTTGGAAGCATATCCTCCAACACCCACGTCTGGCCCCATGGCAGATTTAGTTTTTTTTTTTTTGGTTTGTTTGTTTTAAAGTTCCAGTTTTGCCCTGAATTTTCAGTTCTACCCCAATCAGGGATGAAATAAAGATTTCAGAAATGCTGGGCTCTGTTCCATCCAGGCCCTGTGATGCTGAGGAGGGCATGGCTGTGGGTTGGGCTTGGCACAAACTCACTCTTGGCAGAAGCTGTCCATCATCACCATGGTTTTGCGCAGGCAGATTCAAGGGCAGCCTCGGGGGCCACAGTGGGGACAAGGAGGTGGTAAGAGAGCTTTCCCTAGGATTTTCTGAACTTTAGAAAGAAAATTAATTTTTAAAAAATGTTTTACGTATATGGGTGTTTTGTCTGCATCTATGCCTGTTCAAGGACACCAGAAAAGGGTGCTGGGTTCCCTGGGACTGGAGCTACAGATGGTTGTGAGCCACCACGTGGGTGCTGGGAATTAAACCCAGGCCCTCTGGAAGAGCAGAGTGCTTTGAACTGCTGAGCCATCTCTCCAGCCCCCAATACCCCTTCATTCTTTTAAGCCTTTCCTCTGTGCGCCTACCACCTTACCCAGAATGCTGAGCGGGAACTCAGACTTTGATGCTCCCACAGCTCCTGGGTTGATGGATTAGAGGAGACTGGTTGGGACTGGATTCCCCAGCCAGAACCAAAGAAACTCAAAGTTCCGTCAATCCTTTTCCCGTGTCTCGTGACCATCCCACCTTCCTACCCAGGAGCAGCCTATTCTGTCATGGTCAAGCCCAGGGTGCCTCAGTTTCTCCTCCAAAAATGAAGAAACTTTTGACTTTTGTCCAACCCCAGCTCTGTAATGAAAACTGGACAGGGTGGGGTATAGGGACAGGGAGGTTGGGAACTGGGTGTTTGAACAAGTTTAGGGTGCAGCTGTGGGGTGGACTGGAAATACACAGAAGACGATGCTTTCTTTGCGTACACTGTAGATTACGTCTGTGGATCCCCTCTGGCTCTTAGGAAAATTATAGCTGACATTATTTTACTCACAAGGTTGTGTTTGAGTGCTCTTTGATGGAATGGGCTATGCATAGGTCACACCTGTGTCTGGATTTTGGGCTTGTTCATCTCAACAGGGCAAGCCTAGGAAAATGTGGGCGTTAGACTGAACCATGGAGGGAGATGCAGGGAGAGAGTGGGGTGTATCCAAAAGGCGGTGGTGAAAGTGGGGATGGGGTGTGGGCGGCCTTGGTTTGTACTTCAGTTACGTTTGCTGTTGACTTTACGCCTTTCCTGGATCTGGAGTCGCGGTTGCCTGGCCGGCCCCGGGTGGGTCAGTGATTTTACTGCACCCTGTGGTTGTCCCCACCGTTTGTTCTTGAAAGTGGGGCGGGCAGCACAGGAACTCCCCAAGTTTAATGTCCATTTATAATTGTTTTTTGTTGCTGGAACCTTCCTTTTGGATAAAAAGATGTTGCTTTATTACTGAACAGTCCCGCCCCACAGGGGTGAACACATCCTTCTCTCTGTTCGTTTATCTTGAGAGGGGAAGGTCATTTGCACAGGCAGCCAAACAGCAAGAAAAGTAAATCTTCTTATTCCTGCCTCTTTCTCCCTACAGATGGGTCTGAAATTCTTGCTCAGAGACATATGAAGTGGCTATGCTGAGAGGAAATTATATCCGGCTTTCTGTTTCTGCTCAGCGCTTTCCCCTGGGTAAGCGGACCCTTTGAAGTAGCCCTTTCCTTACCTCAGATTCTGACATGAGCAACTGATCATCTTTCAGTCTACCCAAGATAAGGAGCCGGTCTCAAAACTGTGTAACTCTCTTAAGTAAACAAGAGCCAACCCCCCGGGGCACTTCTCCAAGGAGGGAGAGAATTTCCCACATGTGTTACACATTTTATTCTTCCCTAAACGCTTTGCTCTGCATCATTGTGTTTAAATTGGATAATGTCTACATGAAAGGGATGTGTCAATTGTATCAGTAACAAAAAAGGTAAGATTTTGTAACAATTATGGATTTGATTTTTCTATACAGACATCTGAGGCAAGAGAATTTTAACTGCCTTCAATTGCCCACTGAAGGGAAATGGAGCTCTGACTGGGGTCTGTTTTCTAATCCGGTTTGTGTTTTCTATTCTGTAACAGACGCCACCCACCTGGGGATGTCAAAAGAGAAAATCCAGGGTGCTGGACAGATGGCTCCGTGGCGAAGACCACTGGCTGCTCTTGCAGACAACCAAGGTTTCCTTCCCGGCACTCATGTGGGTGCTCAAAACCATCTGTGATTCCAGCTCCAGGGCATCTGGCGCCCTCTTCTGGCCTCCATAGATACTGCAAATACAGGATGCACATACATACACTTAGGCAAACACTTGTAAACATAAAATAAAAATAAGGAAACCCAAGGCAGGTGTCAGAGGAAGAATACACATGAGAACACAACAGTCCACCCTGGAAGGTCCTGACTGGTGTCCCTTGTGGCTCTAGACTGGTCACCAAAAATGCTCCAGGCTGCTGACCAAAGGGCAGGTTACATTTATAACCAGAGAGAAGGCAATAAGGTGAAGAAATTGGACGAGGTGGAGATGATCTGTCTTATTTGAACTGTTTGGCTGGCTGTTGGTGAAAGGCCAAGGCTCTGTGATTTATTACAAGGTGGGTTCCACATCACCTTAGGCTGCAGTTCAGTATTTATGCAGAAACTTTTGACCAAACTTAAAAATACAATCCTGTACTGGCTGGTTTTATGTCAACTAGACATAGGCTAGAGTCATCAGAGGGGAGGGAGCCTCCACTGAGAAAATACCTCCAAAAGATCAGTCTGTAGGCAAGCCTGTTGAGCATTTTCTTAATTAGTGATTCATGAGGGACAGCCCAGCCCATTGTGGTGGTGCCATCCCTGGGGTGGTGGTCCTGGATTGTATAAGAAAGCAGGCTGAGCAGCCATGAGGAGCAAGCCAGTAAGCAGCACCCCTCTATGGCCTCTGCATCAGCTCCTGCCTCCAGGTTCCTGCCCTGCTTGAGTTCCTGTCCTGACTTACTTCCGTGAAGAACAGCTATATGGAAATGTAAGCCAAACAAACCATTTCCTCCCCAAGTTGCTTTTGGTCATGGTGTTTCATTGCAGCAATTGAAACTCTAACTAAGACACACTCCCAGACAGCTTTAATCCAAACGGGTACAACGGGTATATCCACTGTAGAGACAAGAACCACCTTGGGTCCCTCACAGCCTTCCCAGAGGCGGTCCTGAAGTGAGGCCCTTAGGACCCTCTCTTGATCTGCTTGCCTCTCCCTCATCCTGCTGTCTCCCCTCAAAGCTGCTCACCTTTTTCTCTTGCTTAATTGCTGTTTATCAAGATTTTGGAAGATGTAGCCCAGGCTAGGGCAAGAGCCTTACGCTATCCCATATATATGCATTTTCTTTAAAAAAAAAAAAAAAAAAAAAACATCTGGAATTAGCTCATAATCCATTTCCACTTTGGGGGGAGACCTTAGTCAGTCTTTCTGGTGGGCTGTTGCATTCAGCTCCAAGTGTGTCCCGACGTGGCTTAGAGCAGCCCCCCTGCAGCAGCAGCTGGAGTCACTTCCCTCCCACAGAAGCAGAGGCAGCAGGATGCAGCAAGCCTGCATTCAAAAGAAATCCTTCTGAGGTGATGGAGTGAGCAAGGAGTGATTGGACAGTCAGCTCTCAGAACCAGAAGAGGTCAGGGTGACTTGGGCTGATATGTGGTTGAATAGCATTTGCGGACAGAAAAGGGGAGGTATTTGTATAGAATTTGGCCAGCACAGAGACTAGCTGGCCACTCAGCTTCTGCGATTGCCTGGCACTCAGAGGTTGGTTGCAAATTCCTGAGTGAGGTTTTAAGTTGGTGTGCCAAGTTTGGTTGCGGTTCACATGCAGGACTGTGCCGAGGCTTTGAAAATCCTATTCAGTTTAACTCAACACCATCAAGACCACGGAACCCTGCATGTTGACTGATACTCTGCTTTTTGGACTATTACTGTGTGTACATAAGAATAAATAGTGTGTGACTCTTATGCTTTCTATGAGGTACTTAGATCCACCACAGAAAAACAGAGGTTACCAGGGGCTGGCACAAAAATGGGAGTGGTGTGTGTGTGTGTGTGTGTGTGTGTGTGTGTATGTGTGTGTGTGTGTTATATATGTGTGTCAGGATGTTTGCACCTGTGTGCAAGGCCAGAGGAGGCTGTCGAGTGTCCTTCTCTATTTTCGTTCTTTGAGATAAGGATGTGTCCCTGAAGCTGGAGTTGGGCAGTGGCCCTCCAGCCCTAGCAATCCTCTGCCTTTGCGCCCACAGTGCTGGCGGTCTGTGTTCTCTGTCATATGTGGCTTTTCATGAGGATGCTGAAGATTTGAATTCAGGTCCTCATGTTTGTGCAGCAAGAACTCTTGCTCACCAAGTCATCTCTTCAGCCCCCTGGAAGCAGAGAAATGCAGCTTGGAAAGAAGAAAATGTTACAGAGATACACAGTGGTGACTGTTACCACAACACGAATATATCTCATAGCACTGAGCTATACACTTAAGAGTGTGTAGTTAAAAATTTTATTACAAGTATTCTAAGACAATTAAACAAACTTGAGTGTGCAGTGATTTCTAGGGGACAGATAGGCCTGGAGGAGAGCTTAGAAGACCCCAGACCATTCCCAGGGAGGACACCCTCTGGGTGAGGCTCCATTGACGTAGAGGCCAACTTGTCCTGTGCAAGAGACCTACTCCTCACCTCTGCAGTATGTGAGCACTCCTCAGTGGACACATGGCATCAGGAAGATGAAGTACACATGTCTGACTTCTTCCAAAGGACCATCCATCAGGTAGAACATCCCTTCTGAGCCACTCGATGGCATTGAAAACAAACCATACCCATCAGGGACTGCAAGGGTAACTCCTCAAGTCATACCATCCTTCCAGAGTGTAAGCAGAGATGCCCCAGGACCACAGTTGACTGCTGCTAGGATTTGAATAGTATCCCTTAACGGTACATGTGGTAAAGGCTTAGTCTAACAAGGTGGTACTGGTGGGAGGTAGTGCCTAATGGGATTTCCTTGGGTCATTGGGTATGTGCCCTTAAAGAGAACTGTGGGACACCAACCTCTTCCTTGGTTCCTTTGGCTTCTTAACCTTCAGATAAACAGTTGCATCCCCCTGCACTGCCCATTCTTACTACCCAGTCCTCTCATCAGAGACCCAAAGCACCATGTCTGCGGATTTTGGACACAAGCCTCCAAAACCGTGATGGAAGACTGACCAATATCCCAGAGGCTACAGGACAGAAGCTTGTCCTCGTCACTTCTTTACTAGCAGTTCTAGGACCGTTTTCAGAGGCACCAAAATTAGTTTCACGCTCTTCCTCTCACACAGCCCTATACCTCACAAGGACGTTCCAGTCGGTGAAAGGCTGCGCAGATGGTGTGAGTCTAATAAAATATAATGGAGCCAAAAGTCCCCAGTGCTCAGGGATGTTGTAACTGTGATAACATCAGGATGCAGCGCAGTTCCGATGTGCTGCGTTGGTGCTGGCGCCAACAAGCCTGCCCTGTGGTCCCCTGTACAGAAACAGTACATATGTGTGTGTGGCATGCAATGCCTGACAACGATAGTAGATGACTGTGAACTGGGTTATGTATTTGTCATGCTGTGTCTTTATTGCTATTTGAACATGCACTGCTTGAAGACAGACCCGCAACGCCGGCAGCCGCCTCACGCGTCTGATTATCTCATCTCCAGCTGCATCCTCTTCTCTTGTACTTGACTCAAAATCATGTTGTTCCATTTGTCGTAGTCCCAGGAGCAACTCTCCACACCCCATGCAGCATGGACGCACAGCCATCAGGGTGTGTTAAATGTATGCTGTGATGTGGGAAAGTGCTTGTTAGGTCTTGTGAGCCTGTCACAAACTAGAGCCACCTGGGAAGCGCGAACCTCAGCTGAGGAATTGCCTCCATTAGGTGGGTCTATGGGTGTGTCTGTGGGACAGTTTCTTGATTAATGAGGGTGCAGCCCACTGTGGGAGGTGCCACCTCTAGGCACGTGGTCCTGGGGTCTTAGTTTGGGTTTCTGTTGTTGTGAAGAGACATCTTGACCATGACAACTCTTATAAAGGAAAACATTTAATTGGCAATGGTTTACAGTTTCAGAGGTTTAGTCCATTATCATCATGGTGGGACATACAGAAGGACGCAGGCAGACATGGTGCTGGAGAAGGAGCTGAGAGTTCTACATCTTGATCAGCAGGCAACAGGAAATGGACTGTGTGCTGGGAGTAGCTTGAGCATATGAGACCTCAAAGCCCACCCCCACAGTGGCACACTTCCTCCAACAAGGCCACACCTACTCCAACAAAGCCACACCTCCTCACAGTGCCACTCCCTATGGGGACCATTTTCTTTCAAACCCCCACATCTGGCTTATATAAGAAAGTAGGCTGAACAAACCATGAAGAGCAAGCCAGGGAACAGTGTTCCTTCATGGTCTCTACTTCAATTCCTGCTTCTGGGTTCCTGCCTTGAGTCCCTGCCTTGGTGTCCCTTGATGATGGACTGTAATCTGTAAGCTGAAATAAACTCTGTGCTTGACAAATTGCTTTTGGTCAGTGTTTTATCACAAGTCTCAAACAGCAAACTAGAGCAGTGACCAGTGCTGAATTACCTGCTGATACAGCCTTCAGAATGTATCCCTGTCACTAAGTGACACATGAGCACATACTTTCTTTGTTAGGCCCAGCTAAAAGTTTTGCCAATTTCTTTGCTTATTAATTACTGCCTTTGGCCAGGCAGTGGTGGTTTATTCCTTTAATCCCAACACTCGGGAGGCAGAGTCAGGCAGATCTCTGTGAGTTCGAGGCCAGCCTGGTCTACAGAGTGAGTTCCAGGACAGGCACCAAAACTACAGAGAGAAACCCTGTCTTGAAACGCCCCCCCCCCCCCAAAAAAAAGACTGCCTTTGGCTTTTGATAGTTCCCTCTAATACATTTTCTTCTTATTGGACCATGTCTTCTAGCTGATGGGCTGGGGGCTTTTTCATCTCATAAATGTTCAAAAATATCTGAGATTTCCCCACATATTTGAATAATAATTGGATCAGGTGGAAAATTCTAGAACAGTTACTTCTCCACAGCATGCTAGAAGGAACTGTGCTATTCCTACCAGATCTCTCCAAAGGTGGCTTCTGGTGTCTTGACTCTTATCCATACTGTGTACTTTCAGAAAATGGTTTTATTTTATAAAGTAAGTGTGTTTGTGTGCGCATGTTCGTGCATGCATGGGTACACGTGTGTGTGTGTGTGTGTGTGTGTGTGTGTGTGTGTGTGTGTGTGTGCAGATGCCCGTGGAAGTTGGAAGAGGGAGTTGGATTCCTTGCAGCTGGAGTTCCAGGTGGTTGTGGCTACTGAAATAGGAGCTTGGACCTCAGGTCCTACACAAGAGCTGTAATTGCTATTAACCTGCGGGCCATCTCTCCAGTCCCCTATTACTTACTTTTTTGTTTCTGTGTTCCATTCTTTACCTCTTGGGCTGTTTCTGGGACATCTACCACTCATGTTCTCATATCAGTTGGGTTTTGTGCCAACTGTTGAGTTTTCTGTGATAAAGACACACATTAACACTCATGTGCAGACTGCTGAGGGAGAGCAGGTGGATGTGGCTGCCTTTCTGTGATCTACCCAGGCAGAGCACCCACGGCTCCTTTCTTCTCCCAGAAAGTACCCTGTCTGCTGTTCGAAGCCCTTGTGCGCCACCATTGCACCCACTGGATGGGTCAGACACCGGGGCTGCCTCTGTTTGATCAGACAGCAGGCCCCTTCCACTCAACTGAAGCTGTCTGTTCCCTTCCGTCTCATCCTTTCTGTCTTTTTGGGGTGTTCGGTTTTTAGTTCCCTCCTAACATTTTGAGAACCATCACACACATTTTCTATCATGTCTGGAAACTTGGGGTTTTGTGTTTTTGCTGTCACTTTGAAAAAAAAAAAAGGGAGGGTTTGAATGAAATCCTGGGAGTTGACGATGTAAAGGAGATTAAGCCATGGCCTGTGCTTGAAGAATGGCCACCACAGAGGCAAGCATTCCTGTCCTTCAGGGGCTGGGAGGAGCTACAGAGAGCACAGTGACTCTGTGGGCTGTGGTGTCGCTCACTGGGGTCAGTCTCGGGACTCGATGTCAACAGCACAAAACAGTACCACCAGCTCAATAGGCTTCCACAGGGGCAGGTCACCTTTTCTTTTCCTTCATTTAGAAACTTGGGGCACTTTGAGGACCTGCCTTGAAATTCATATTTTTATTCTAAGAGTTGATTTGCAGAGATCTAAATAACCAGAAGGCTACAGACCAGAGTTCACGTTTTTTTTGTACTCTGAGCTCCTTTAAAACGACTTGTAGCTTGGTGGCTGAGCAAGCCGAAACCCAATATGCCCTTTGTAACAGCTAGCCGCTGCTCTCCAATAGCAGGAAGTTGGGGTCACTGTTTTACTGTAGCGACATTTATCTTTTATATGCAGTTAGGGGTGAAGGTTAAGCTCAGTGCACCTGGCTACTATCTGCAGAGTATATTCGTTTTTTTTGGGGGGAGGTCTTGCAGGGGCACATAAATGGCTAGATGAGGGGGATATTACTTTGTGCCCAGATATCAGGACCAACTGGCCAGCGCTGTCATGAGTCCTAAGCATTGTATCACTGAGTCTCCGCTGGAGGTCTGGGAAATAGCTATCTTCCTGGAAGTATGGAGGGCACACTCCCTCCTCCCAGATCAGGATGCCAATCTAGTCCTGAAGCCACCCAGGGGGAGATGACTGGGGTCAGGTAGCTCACTTCTCCAGTAGTTCTAGCACCAGAGAGCGCAGATGTGTCCAGATGGCTCAGTGGCCTTCACACCGGGCATGCTGCTGCTTTTTCTCACAGTTAGACGTCTTGGTCAGTTAGTAAAGCTGGCTTTTTAAGCTATAATTTGCAAATAATTTTTATTCAGTGTGTCATTTGGCTCTAACATTTTCTTTGTCATTTATGACAAGCACCCAGCCCTATAGGATCGGAAGGTGTGTGTTGTGCCCATTGTTTGGATTGCCCCGACTTGACAAAGGCATTCCAACTGTTTTTACTTTCAGGCCATTATTAAAAAATGATCATTTTAGCCAGGCGGTGGTGGCACACGCCTTTAATCTCGGCACTTGGGAGGCAGAGGCAGGCAGATCTCTGTGAGTTCGAGGCCAGCCTGGTCTACAGAGCGAGATCCAGGACAGGCTCCAAAGCTACACAGAGAAACCTTGTCTCAAAAAACCAGAAAAAAGTGATCTTTTTTTTTTTTCATTCTCATGATGTTTTTATTAACAAGATTATCAACACAGACAAAAAAAACTGAACATTTTTGTGTAGGTTATTGCATATACAGATCCATGTTTGCTCAGGGTATGAGGGAGGGTCCTGAGGTTGGGACCACAACCTGGTTAGGGAGAAGGGGTCCGGTAGGGTCTTCAGGACTTCCCAGTACTGAACCCCCATTTCTGCTCACAGGGCTGTGGAATTTGTAAGTATCAGAAGCCTGCAGAGGCTTCTGGATCAGAGTTATCTGTTGTCTCTCAGGACTCTTTGGTCCCTGATGACACTGTTGCCATGGTGAAGCCACAGCTCCAGAAGAACACGATGCCCAGTACCTGTGCTGAACTCACTCCCTTCCACAGTGGCAAAAAGCCAAGCGTATTACAAACAAATTCTGTTGTTGATGTTTTGACCGCAGCAGCCTCCCTGGAGTCTTTCATCTAGCTGGCATGAAGATGACAGATTCTAATGAAAAAAAAAAAAAAGCTGAGCAGGATTTTAGGATTTTATCCTAAAAACACAAACAGGGAGACCTAAGAGACCCCACAGGAGCCCTGCAAAGAGTTCCAAGAGCAGGAGATTCTGGTAGCTACCACAAAGTCCTGCAGAGGAGAAAGCGGGCCTGCTGCATGCCGTGCACTGTCCCACCTGGCAGACCAGAGCCTCTGTAGACTCTGCAGACAGCGCTAGATGCAACCATGACTGATGAGGCCACATTGTGCCCTGACTATGAAGAAGGACCAAATGGGGCTGCACACCAACAGGGTAATGTCAGCCTTGAGCTTCCCCGAGATCTGACACCCCTGTGAAAATGCCATCAAGCTTTGCGAGAAGCATTGGTAAAGTCTCCCAGAGATCCATCAGGAACGTTGTCATCCAAGAGGGCAATGGCACTTGCTGAGGTAATGTGGACTATGACTGGGGACATCCAGTTCCACCAAGCCTTCCTGTGCAAGCCAGTTATCCTCAGCTTATCTTGCGGCATTCCTGCATTTACTTGAACAAAAGCTCTGTCATCTTGACTGGGGGCTTTGACATATGGACAGCCTCAGAGAATGTGAAGGGAGAGCCCCCAAATGAAAGTCCTAAGGAGGAGCGTGGTGACACCAGTGTGTTGTGGACCCTCAAAAGGAGCTTGATGCCCATCCTGTAGAATACCCGAAGAAGACACAGACTGGGACATACAGGCCAGGCCTGGTACAGAGTTTGGAATGGACAAATACACTAACTCAACAGTCCAGAAATAGGGTGTAGAGAAAAGCCAGCAGTCAGTTCAGTGACTCTGTTGACCAAGAGAAAGCTCAGGTTCTGAGGATGCATTTGGATTACCCTTCCAGGTTACAGTCCATCACTGAAAGTACGAATGTGAAGCAGAAACCACAGAGGAACACCGTTTGCTGGCTCACAGGAAGGCTTATGCTTAGCTACCTTTCCTACACAGCCCAGGCCCACCTGCCTAGGGGTGGTGACACCCACAGAGGGCTGGACTCTCCTACATCAATTAACAATCAATAAAATGCCCCCACAGTCATACCCATGGACCAATCTGATCTAGGCAATCCCCCAGGTGACCTTTGGCCTTCAGTCAAAGCTAACTAGGACACCAACTCATCTAGCTTCTGGGCCAACTATGTAAACATTTCCTAATTTAAAGGTTCCTCATTTGACCGATATTCTTCTGTTAGATGTGTCAAAAATGAAAACTAAACACGCAGTAACATCATATACATATTTTATGGGTGATACATTGGCATCAACAGCTTACAAATCATTTTATTTTACCTCATTTTCAGAATGGCTCCACAGGGAGAGCCATAGAAGCTGTTATTCCTCTCATTTTAACTGGAAGAAAACATGGGTGGTGTTGATCTAGGGTAAAAGCGTGGGTAGGCAGGAGCAAGCTGTATCGAGTCACGCAGAGCTGGGAGGATGTGCCTGTCTGTGGGATAGACAAATGTTTATTGAATGAACGAATCAAAAAGCAGAACAATGACAGAAAAGAAGGGATGTGTTTTTAGTTATTGCTATGGTTTGTCTGTGGTTTGTCTCCTCTAAAACCCCGCTTTCTAGAGTTTTAAGCCCCACTGTGAGATATTAACGTTGGGAGGATGTGGGACCTTTAAGAGATGACAGGTCCTGCCCCCATGAGTGGATGACTCAGTTCATAGATGTTATGGTTTGAACACCGAGTGCCATCTGCCCCAACAGCTCGTGTGTGGAAGGCTCAGTCCTCAGGTGTGACACTACAGAGAGGGGATGGGATTACGGGGGGACTAGCTGATAAGTTCATCTGGCAAGCGGGGTCTAGTTAGAGAGAGCGGGTCACAGAGGTGCCTTTGAAGGGCGTATCTCGTCACCCCTTCCTGGTCTTGGCCGCCTGTCTGCCATAAGATGAGCTACATTGCTTCACGCATGCTCCCTGACATGTTCTTCTGTCCCACTGTGTGTGGACCCAGAAGTGCAGAAGCTAAGTGACTATACACGAAAACCTCTAAAACCATGGACCAAAATTAATTTTTCCTTCTTTAAATGGTTTCTTTCCAGTATTTGCCGCCATAATGGGAAGCCCGGGAGTTTATGGGGGCATCCTGAGGGCACTGCTATAAAAGCCATGTGGTACCCCATGTCACCCTAAGACCCTGTCGACAAGAAGGCTACTGTCAGATAAGGCCCTCACTCTTGTACTAGGACCAGGAGCTAAAAGAAACCTCTTTTCTTTAGTGCTTACCCATCCTGTGGCCGGGTGTCGCTACAACAGGAAATAGACTATGACAAGTATTCATTCATTTTTCCCCCCAGCAAATATTTACCAAATGTCTGCTGTGGGCTAGGCATGAGTCCAAGTGCCGAAAACCCACTGCCCTTTAGGCCAGGATGTGGACTGTAAAAGAGGAGAACTGTCAATATCTTCAATGTCCTTGTACTTCTTTTAAAATTAAAGGATTATTTATATTTAAAAATCTTGTTGTGACTTGCTAGGGAGGATCCCTGGGTTCCAAAATTCCTTTTCTGTCTCGTGTGTCTACAGTTTCTGCCTGGCTCACCTTCAGGGTGGAGAGCCTACGCTTGCTTTGTGTTGTGTGTGCTCAGCACAGACTGCGTATTGAAGTCAGAGTCTCTAGCAGTGTGTTAAGATGGCCAGCCTTTTCTATCTCCGGGAACCATTAAGAGCGGCATTTTACTCTCTCGGTATCTGTTAAAGCATATCAAAAGTTCATACTTCTCAGATGAAGGCAATATGCCAATTTGATGTCCGACTGTTGAGTCAGGAAAAGTGGCAGAGAGACGTCAGGTGAGAAGAACTGGAGACCAAGCAGCCAGGGCGGAGTCCGAAGAGCTTCCCTTGACATGGGGTACACAAGCGAGCAAAGACCCGGCCAAGAAACTTGCCCTCTATCCAACAGGGACTTGGAAAGTTAGACTCACGGGCCGATGGTGGAAATGATTTTAAGATTTAAAAACAAGCCAACAAAACCACTGATGTTTTCTTTCCTTTAGCTCTGACCTGCGTCGAAGCAGAGAGGGGCGTACGTTGGGTATGTTTGGCAGCGCCATCCATCCCTGAGAATGGAAAAAGCAAGAACTTTAGAGTGAGACCAAACAGAGTTTTAACCCTGACTGCTGACCATTCAGGCAAGTTACGTCATCTCCTCATTGGAAAGCTGATCCTATTGACCCAAATAGGGCCAAGCTCATAGGAAGTGGAAAGTATTATTTATTTTCTTCTTTTTACGTAAGTAGGACAAACTTGGGCTCATTAAAAAGGCGCTGTCACACTTATTTCCTGCTGTAGCTAAAATATATTAAAACGTGTCTTCTGGAGCATCAGCAGTACAGAGAGAAAGAGGAAGATGAGAAACACACGGTGCATTCTAGAGAATCAAAAAATCCTACTGTGACCACAGGTGCATGGGAGGATGGAGCCCGCCTCTCTGTCTCTCATTGAGACTTACCAGCTTTCGACTGAGAAACAGGGGAGGCTTAGCTCACATCCTTGGACACTGTTTCCTAATGGCTCAGGCTTCTGCTGATGTCCCTCAGGCCCTTGGACAAACTTTGAACGAGATGATGACTGTGAATTATTCAGCAAGTTCTTGGCCAATGTTCAGACATTTTTAAAAACAATTTCTTAACTCTTCACTCAAAAGCTTGCGATGCTTGCCCTTGGGTGATTTCTGTCATCCTGGAGCATGAGCCTTGTCACTCATCAGTGGACTGAGCCATCGACGTTCAGGAGCAAAGCAGAGGCAGGATGGTGGGAGTCGGTCAGCTCTCAGTAACCCCCACCCCCACCCCAGCAAAGCCTCAAGTGTCTAAGCAGGGCCATGAACATCTAGGCGGAGCCTAGCACTTGGGATCTTTATCTTTCTGTCTTTTTCCTTTTATTTACTTTTTTAAAAAAAGATTATTATTTTTCATTTTATTGTTTGTTTGTCTGTAACTATGTATGTGTACTACATGGATGCAGAGGCCAGCAGAGGGCACTGGATTCCTCTGGAACTGGATCACACACAGGTGGCTGTGAGCTGCCATGTTGGTGCTTAGAAGCAGACCCAGAGCTTACAGAGGTAAGATGAGTAAGTGTTCTTTGGTGCTGGGCTTCGCCGGCCCCATCTGCACTTTTTTGATTAAAGAAACTAACAGGATATAAGTTCACAGATATTGTGCAACAGAAGCAGAGTTGTTGTGTTAAAATAGCAAATTGGGCAATCGACTTCCAGAGAATCAAAACAATCTAGAAAATGTAAGACTTCCCGCTGAAATATCTAATTATTAGTAACTGTTTTTAACGTTACAAGCATTTTTTTTTTTACTTTGCAATACAATTCAGTTCTACATATCAGCCACGGATTCCCTTGTTCTCCCTCCTCCCGCCCCCCTCACCTTCCCCCCAGCCCACCCCCCATTCCCACTTGTTTTGTTTTTAATGGTATAAAAACAGTCCGTTTTCTGGTAGACCGACAGTATAAAGTGTCCCTGAAAGTGTGTTTGTCCTGTATGATCCCAGCTGTTCCCTGTATTTCATTTAATGAGCTTATCAGCACCACAGAGTGAGGGAGGCTTCCTGCTGGACATTCTCACTTCCTCTCAAACCCTCAGGAGAAACACCCTGATCTTACCCCTCGAGCCTCACTCTTCACACCCCAAAGCCAGATTTGCTCACAATTGTGTACATTACCATAGCAGACGCTTTTCAAGACCTGTCTACCCACAGTACTTTTTTTAAACAGAGGACATTTATTTTAAAGATTTATTTATTTTATGTGTGTTTGCCTGAGTGTGTGTATGTGCTGCATGTGTGCATTGCACACAGAGGCCAGTAGAGGGCGCCAACTGCTGGATCTGGAGTTACTGATGGTTGTGAGCCACCATGTGGATGCTGATAATTGAACCTAGGCTCTGCAAGAGCAGCCAGTGCTCTGACTGCTGAGCGGTCTCTCCAGCTCCCAGAGAACATTGTAAATTTTCATATTTTAGATAAGATCATGGAAGGGCAAAGAGACTGACAGATTTTGTTTTATATATCCATTACCAACTTAGATCATGCTCAGCTTACAGAGTCACTGAGTCTAGAGAATAAAGACAGATTAGATTTAAGGGGGGAAAATAATTGAAATAAATTTCATTTTAAAGTATAACCATGAAATTGTAAATGGGCTGGAAGAAGAAGAAAGTTTATTATTATAACTTGGTGGATGGAGAAGGACCTTGTGGTTGACATTGCCAGGGCAGTGGTCATGATGAAAAATATCTCCAGAGCCTCCTACGTAAGACGGTGAGCTAGAAATGGCATCTGTGTGACCCAGGGAAGGAGAATATCAGAATAAGGAAGAATAGACTGTGTCCCAGAGACGGAAAGAGAGGAATAGCTTTGGAAATCCACAAAATAAGTAACAGTCTGCTTGAAAATAACAGACAGCATACGGATAAACAGGAAGCTCAATCCAGCTCCACTTGCACAGATCCCCGGTGGGTGAAGGAAAGGAGAATTCACATCCAGGAGTAGTTTGTTTCCTCCTCTCCGAGAGGCACTGTGGAACGGGCCTCTAAGCAATTGGCCGCTCAATGAGAATATCTTCAAAGAAGCCGGAAGAGATAGCTAAGCCAACAGATGTGTGACGTACAACGTAGAGGCCTCAGTGGTTTCAGTGGGGAACGGTCCCCCAGGCTTGGCCAGTGGCACTCTTGCTCCTCAGCTGGTGGTGCTGTTTGGAGAGGTTTAGAAGGTGTGACCTTTCTGGGGTAAGTAGAGAATTGTGACATCACAAGTCCTAGGCCCAAGAGGCACAGCAGACCACTCAGGACCGTGCCTAGAAGGACAGCGTGTGTCCAGCAGGCAGGGGTGAAGGTTGAGGCCAGTGCTTTTACTGGGGTTTCTTGAGGGAGGTAAGACAAGGCAAGATGAATAACTTAGGATTGGTGGCTTCAGCGTGCTGTTTGGATGGGAAATGTCCCCCAGGGGTTCACGTATTTGAAAGCTTGGTCCTCAGATAGTGGCACTGTTAGGGAAGGTTGTGGTACCTTTGGGAGGTGGAGCTCATTGGAGGAAGTGGGTCCCTGGGGACCAGCTGTAAGGCTTGCTCGCCCTGGCTCACTATAGGTTCACTCTTGATTCCTGCCTGCTGATGCGAAGTGACCAGCTGGCCTCCCTCCTGGCCCGCCACCTGATGCTATCCATCCCCGCTAGGACTGATCCCCTTGAACTGTAAGCCAGAACCCATCCTCCTTTCACGGCCCAGGACTAGGCTTCTAACACGTAAAAGCAGCATCACCGAGGTGCACGTCCTCCAGCGGGCACTTCAGGGAAGGGGTCACCGTTCCTCTGCTCTGCACAGCCCAGGCAAGGAGACCACCTTGGATGGTCCAAAGCAGCAGCCAGTCCTATCCCGTGTAAGTGTGCTGTAGATCTAACCATATCCCAGTGCCACACTTGGTTCTCACGGGCCAAGCCAATCTTCCCAGGAGCCATTGCACGTCCTCTGGCCTGCTTGCCGAATCTCACAGCTGCAGCAGTTTCCTGACCCACGCTGGCCTCAGTGCCCCAGAGCACGGAGTGTCCCACCAGCGAAGAAGAAGATGTAATTCAAGAGGCAAGGAGTAAACCTTCCCGGGATCATCCCACTGGCCTGGTAGGCATGCGTGTGGACCCCAGGGCAGTGTTTATTTGGGCCGACAGAAGCAGTGAGCTCAGTGACCACCACGGCCAGAGCCCAGTGAGGTAAGCACGGAGGGGGGCAAGGAGAATTTTCCATTCTGGTTCAGTCATGACTAAAGCTGCCAGGAGTCAGTACAGTAACTATGAATGTGAACTTCTTTGCATAAAACATCTTTGCAAATCTGGGCTTTCACTGCTCCATATGTTCCTGCTTTGGCTCTCACATGGATTTGACAGTTTTAACCACAGGAAAAAAAAAATGATCTGAAGCATGCTCAGTGTGTTTTGTTCATTTATTTAACAAACATTCAATAGTACTTATTTATGCCAGGCACTGTTTTTAGAATGTTATGCATAACCATGACACAGCGCTGTTTATCATTTATTTATTCATTCATTCAGTGGAAATAAATTGGATATCTTTATGAAGCCACAATGTGCCTGGAATAAAAAGGCATAGGATGGAGCTGTTCTTTTCCCAGTGAGAGATGTAGAGACACACATGAATGGTAGCATTTCTAGAACACGGTGAGACACAGGCATGCACCACAGAGGTCATATATCCCCTAGGAGAAGGAGGGGTCATCGAACTTAACCTCCAGCATAGGGTGTCTGTTGTATTGAAATGAGAGCAGAGACCTGTGAAGTGAGATACGAGCCACACATCAGGAACACCATGGTGGGAATGGCAGCCCTCACGTCTAAGGAGCTGCAAGCCACAGTTTACAGTTCTTAAGCCAGTGACACGCACGTGAGAATCAGGAGTCTGGTTGGGTTTCGATGTCACGAAGCATCAGAGATTGGACAGCTTAAGAAGCACACATTTAAAAGCTGGAGAGATGGATTGGAGAGGAAGAGCATACACTGCTCTTGCAGGGGACCAGAACTGAGGTCCCAGCACCCATATCTGGCTCACAACCACCTGTAACTCCAGTTGCAGGGGAATTAACACCCTCTTCTGGTCTCTGTCAGCCCTGCATTTGCGTGTACAAATCCACACTCATTCTCCCCACCACATACACTTAGTTAAAAGTAATAATTAAGGGCCGAAAAGATGGCTCAGTCGTTAAGAGCACTGACTGCTCTTGCAGAGGACCCAGGCTCAGTTCCCAGCACCCACATGGTGGCTCACAACTGTCTGTAACTCTAGTTCCAAGGGATCTGATGCCCTCTTCTGACTTCCAAGGGATTTGGCATGCATGTGGTACATATACATACAGGCAGGTGAAATACAAACATAAAATACATCTTAAAATAGATACAAAATAAATCTTTAAAAACCTAAATAAAACCTTTAAGACTCAACAAATTTAATTTCTTGCATGTGTGAGGCTAGAAGGCAAGAACAAGCGACAAGTTCTGTTTCTGGCATCTTCCTGGCTGGGAATGCCTTTACTGGGTCCAACTATGGTATTTCTTCTTCTTGGCTGCCCCCAACTCCCTGAGTCTCTTAAGGACACCAATTGTCACAGTTTCTTGCCTGTTGCTGTGATAAAAATACTCTGCCAAAAGCAACTTACGGGAGAAAAGGTTTGGTTAGTTCAGAGTTTTGGGTTCAAGTCCATCAACAGCTGCTTCAAGCTCCTGCTCTTCTGGCTTCTCTGCCCCGATGGACTGTAACTGGGAAGCCACCTCCAGGGAAAACCTGAAGAGAAAGGGGCTGAGAAGGAAGCAAGAAAATGCCTGAAATTTGTAGGTGTCAGATTCAGTAGGTGGAGGCAGCCAATGGCCCAGAGGACAGGGGTGGGAAGGCAGTGGAGGAGGGCCAGAGTGGGGGGGTGGTCAAAGGGCACGGTTTTGGATGCCTTCAGCATTCTGACGAGAGGTATGGACATGCCTCATAGGATGCTAGGAGGAGGAGAATGAGCATATTCAGCAGGAGGACAAAGATTCCCTGGGGTTACCAGTGGAAAGCCATGTGGAGAGGCTGGACTGTCTGAGAACCTGGCAAGAAGTCTGGGCTGTCCCTAGATATACGGGATCATCAGCTTTAGGGAGCCACTAGAGCCAAAGGGCTGAGCAGCAGCATCCACGGGAGAAAGGGCTGCCAGGGACAGAGCCCTGAGACTCAGGAAAAACGAAGGGTCTGAGATGAGAGAAAACAAGGAGGAGATGGGAGGCGGCATTGTCTTGTGATGACTTCCGGCTGCAGCGTGTGGCCTGTCAGCCATTGAACTCACGGAAATTCCCTGATGTGGGCACCACACACACACACACACACACACACACACACACACACACACACACTTGTGTGATGTTTGCTGTGGGCCAGCACTGCTTAGAGTGCTTTGCCTCCAAACCCCACAGTTTACATGTGAAGCAACTGGAACACACAGGGTTGATGTGGGTGTGCTCAGCGTCCAGGGAGCTAACGTGGACCTTGAACCTATGTAATGAGGCACCAAAGCTGGAACCCTTGGCTGTATTCCTGCTCTGCCTCTCCCTAGTCTCAAATTGCACCAGATTTTAGAGGTGAGAACATCCAAAGTCCAAAGGGTTTAAGAAACTTATTCCAGTTGACACAGTTAACAGGTTTCCCAAGCCAGACATTAAATTCTAACAAAGCCCATGGACTGACTGCCCCACAACTTCTTCAGGAGCTAGGGGAGGAGGGAATGGTGAGGATGAGGGTGGTCTGGAGGGATCAGAGCAGGAAATGTCTTCTAGCTTTGACAATACGGAGGTCACGGACACTTTATTAGGTCAGTTACAATGGTGCCGTGGGATGAGATGGCAGAGAGGGAATTTAGATGACTCTTTTTGAGTTTGACCTTGAGAAAAATAGTGTAAGGGAGGTGAGATGAAAGAATAAAGGCCATTTTATGTAGGAGAGAGGAAGACCACAGATATTTGTATTCTCTCTCTCTCTGTCTCTCTCTCTCTCTCTGTCTCTCTCTCTCTCTCTCTCTCTCTCTCTCTCTCTCTCTCTCTCTCTCTCTCTCTCTCGTGTGTGTGTGTTCCTGTGGATATGTACACGCGTACATGAGGGTTGGGAGCACAAGTGTGCACCTGTGTGCGTATGTGGAGGTCCAAGGTCAGTGCTGGGTGACTTTCTCGATCACACTCCACCTCATTTTTTTTTTTTTTTTTGGTTTTTCGAGACAGGGTTTCTCTGTGTCATTTTGGTGCCTGTCCTGGAATTCACTCTGTAGACTAGGCTGGCCTCGAACTCACAGAGATCCACCTGGCTCTGCCTCCCGAGTGCTGGGATTAAAGGCGTGCGCCACCACCGCCCGGCCCTCTCATTTTTATGAGACAGAGTCTCTCCTCAAACTCAGAGCTCATCAATTCAGCCAGGTTGGCTAGCCAATGAGTTCCACGTGTCTACTTGTCTTCCCCCCAATTCTAGTGTTAGTGTCACAGACACGTACCCCTGTGCCGGGCCCAGCTTCTATGTGGGTGTTGGGGATCTGAACTCAGATCCTCAATCTTGTGTGGCAGGCACTTTGCTAAGCATCTCATTAGCCCCAAGTCCTTGTGTTCTGGCAGCTAGTTCTAGGAGTGACAATAATGGTGGTGGTAACTGGTCTGTGAGAGCTTGGTGGATCTGAGTTAAGGCTCAGTATCACTCAAGGTTGTCTCGAGGAACAGAACTGATAGAATGGATCTCTACTACACAGGGGACGTATTAGATTGGCCTATACAATATGGTTGGAGTAGTGCAAAAATGGCTGACCCCTCTCCCCCAGTTGTTGCCTTAAAGCAGTGAGCCTCAGCAGCCCCAATCTGGTGCCAGAGACCTAGAGGATCCCTGGTGAGCTGTTGGCCTTCAGTCTGTGTTGGAAACCTGAAGAGCATGGTTCTTTATGGAAGGAATCAGCAGCAGCAGCAGCCCAGAGTAGATGCATTGACCAGCAAGAGTGAAAGCTAAGTGAGGAAAAGAGGCAAAGCCTTCTTTCTTCCACGTCCTTTCATCTGGGTGGCTATCAGAAGCACTGCCCATGTTTGGGGTGGGTTTTCCCATATTGATTAAGATGATCAAACAATCCCTAACAGACACACACCCACAGGCCAGCCTGATGTAGACAATCCATCAAGACTCGCTCTAGGTGATTGGACATTGTGTGAAGTTGACCATCACAGTTGCTGAACAGGACCATTTAAAGCTCTGAAGCTGAAAGGCTTCCCCTGTGCTTTGATGATGTAACTATCACCCCAGTAGGGGCATATGAGGATGGCAAGATCTTCAGACGGTCTCCTCTTAAGTACAAGCCTAACCGTGTGCATGCATGTGCGTGCACACACACATGTCCACTCTTCTATAAGCAGGGTTTTCAATGTAACACCAATGCTGTATTGTGAACCTAGTTGTAAACAATTCAAATGCATACGTATAGTTATGGGGTTTGCTTCCCCAGTATCAACGACTCAAACCATTAGAATTCACTGCTGATGAGAGAAAGAAAAAAAAGGTAGCGTTCCTTTGGAAAACAGTGACATCCTGTCATAGTTAATTTTTGTCAACTTGACATAAACCCAGACATACCTGGAAAGAGGGTACTATTAGTGTAGTATTAATGCAACTCCACATAGTTAAAAGGGAGGTTTATTTTGTGGGGTAACTTACAAGTGAAGAGATAGGTTACAGGGTCTGGGAAAGATGTAGCGCAGTCCAGCGGTGTTCTCTGGAGAACTCTGCTCGGTCTACCTCTAGCGTCCAGGATCCAGGAACCAAGAGGGCTGGTACATCTGGATCTTAGGTCTTAAGGGCTCCTGTCTCAGCCCCACCTTGTAGGCATGATGGTTACCGAAGCCTCAATGGGGGTTAGAACTTCCAGATCAAAGCTGGAATGGCTACCCACTACAGGGTACCTCAGCTGAGAAATTGCCTCCATCAGATTGGCTTGTGGGTACATCTCTGAGGGCATTTTCTTGATTCTTAATTGGTGTAGGAGGACCCAGCCCACCATGGGCAGCGCTATTTCCTAGGCAGGTGGGCCTGGGCTGTATAAGAAAGTCTGGGGGAAGGCCAGTAAGCAGTGTTTCTCCATGGTCTCTGCTTCAGTTCCTGCCTTAGGCTTTGTCTTCCCTTGATAATGGACTGGACTGTAATTTGTAAGCCAAAGAAGCCCTTTCCCCCCCATATTGGTTTTGGTCAGTGTTTTATCATGGCAACAGAAAACAGACTTGAACGTACATGTATCCAGAGCCTCGCATAGCCTCCTGTCACTTACCCCAATAATTCCGTTTCTGAAAGGTAGCGTGCCGAAAAGGATCAAAGTGTAAAGATGTGTTATTGTTTGTAGTAAGGGAAAAACAAAGTGATTTTAGTGTTTCAGGAAAGAAAAGTCCAGACAAACAAGAGTCCACTCCCTTGATGGAAAATGGCATAGTGGTTCGAAACACAGTTTGCAAAGTCAAAGCCATTTGAAACGCAGCATGCATTTACTGTTAAACAAGGAAAAGTTCCCAGCACCCACATGGCACCTGTAACTCCAGTTCCAGGGGATCTGACTGATGTGTTCTTCTGGACTCTGCATGTATGTAGTCATGTAGTGAGCATACATATATGCAAGCAAACATTCATACGCAAAAACAAAAATAACAAAATCTTCAAAAAATAAAGAATAAATAAAATATAGCGAAACAGTTTTTGTTGGATTCAACTAAACCCAGGCACCAGGGAGGTACTCAGAGACAAACTGAATAGGTTCTGGATTCGACTTCAAGTCCTCCCTTCCGGACTCAGCGCTGCCTGGACTCAGCGCTGCCTGGGGTCTCCTGCACGCTCCTGCAGGTTTATCTAGAGAAGACCTTCACTCGGTCGGTGGAACTCGCTTAGTTACACTATGGAAAACTTGCTTGCTCCTCTGTTAGACTACAAGTTGGATGGTGGCAGGGGTTGTGGTTATTTGCCTATCTTCATTTAATTAAATTTAAAGGGATAATGGTCCTTTCATCCTCGAGAAACTTGTAAGCACGTAGCGAGAGCACCCAAGTATCTATAAACTATAAACTGATGATCAGATTCTGGTATTGGGGAGCTCAGCCCACAGGGGAGGCCTGCTGGGGTCTTCTGACTTGGATCCAAGCACATAGCTATCAAGGGTCCCCGGGAGGCTCAGGAATAAGAGGGTCGAGAAATGGGGTGCACAGGGGACGCAGAAAGGCCTTGTGGGAAAGTGGCCGGCTGCTCGGGGAAGGATGCTGGGTGGGTGGGAACCCGCTCCAGGAAGAGCTGAGAGAACAAGCCAAATCATCTAGGTGGAGGTGGAGGAAGCTGGAGACTTCTGACTGGGCATGGGATGGGGGATGTAGATGCCGATGGAGCTCCCAGCCTGAGCTCCGAAAGCCCCTGGGCCCCAGGTGGAGAGTTGGTCGGTAACCCTGTGTAGTCCTCTGGGAGCAGTGGTACCTGAGGGATGGATGGGCACTGCATCAGGCCTGGGCATCTGTCGTGCTGCACCGGGCAGTGCGCACCAGGCAGGGAGGGCCCCACGCGGGGGCTGAGTGTCTGACCCCAGTGGGATGACTAAGTTCGTCTTGGCTGTGAGCAGGCGAGGTGGGAGTGCGCCAAGTTATGAAACGCTGATTGCTCCGCTGGAGTGGAGCATCTGGGGTCCTGCCTGGGGGCCGGAGGGGCGTGCCCGGTGCCTGATAAAAGGGGCTGCCCAGCGCGGGGACCGCTTTCTCCGTGCCTTGCCTGCAGCACTCCTCCAGGGTGAGCAGCCTTCAGGGTGACAGGAGGGCTCCCGAGCTAGTCCGCGGACAGACAGGCTTAATCCTCCCCCACTTGGCGACCTTCGCGGTAGGAAGGGGACCGAGCCACAGCCTGGTTATGGCCGCCGCGGCGTGCGAACCTGTGGCTAGACCCAGCCTGACCTCCATATCGTCCGGGGAGCTCCGCAGCCTGTGGACGTGCGACTGCGAGCTGGCCCTGCTGCCCCTGTCGCAGCTGCTCCGCCTACAACCTGGGGCCTTCCAGCTGCGTGGTGAGCAGCTCGTGGTGCCCGGGCCAGGGGAACCCGCAGATGCGCGAGGGGGCTTCAACGTCTTCGGGGACGGCCTAGTGAGCTTCGACGGGCAGCTCTACCGCCTCAGCAGCTACATCAAGAGGTGGGTGGCCACGTTGTGCGCCCTAACCTGTAGCTCTGCCCCTGCAAATCTTCTACCTGGCTGCGGTCCCCTTTCTAGGAGACCTGGCCATCCTACCTGCCATCCATCCGCTTGAACCCCCCCTCCCCCGCTTTTTTTTTTTTTTTTTTTTTTTTTTTTTTTTTTTTAGCAGCTAAGAAGGGCGTCTTGCTGACAGTGTAGGGAGGACGGGGGTGGGAGCACACTCAGCCCCACTCAACACGCCAGCTGGTGGCTGCTTTTTCCATTATGCCATTAACTGGGTCACATGAGCTCAGTGCGCAGGCACACCCTTCGGGGGAGGACTAGAATGCAGATCCCCAACCTAGCTTTAGTCCTGAGCACTAATAACTATTCAGCAGAAGCATGCAGAAAGGTCATTTTCTTGGGGGTAGTTGCTCTCTTGATGTTTCTTAAACCAATCAGTCATAGTGGAGAAGAAAGCAAAGCAACCAGAAGCCCAATCCAGAGCCGTTGTCGGCTTGACAGCTAGGGCAGAAATAAATGCAAAGTGTGTCTTCCTGGTTTGCTGAAGAGTGGACTGCGAGACCCCAGCCTTCATCCAATGCTTCTCCGAACTGCGGTGGCCAAAGGGACTCAAACACTGCTTGGTAGACTTGAAGGAGTCAAGGATGCCGAAGCAGGCTTTGATCTCAGTGGCATAAGGGAGGGCTGTCCATGCTGGATCCCACTTGGCTGGGTCACCCTGGAGGAAGACCCTTATACATGTTTAGTAGGGTGCTGAGTGTCCCAGAAGTGGGTCAGGAGTCTGAGCAATGCAACAGGCCAGATGTGAAGATATAATGCATTTGCCACCAGGAAGGGTTGATGTGTACTCTGTGGAAAGGGTGGAGGAGCCCAAGGGCCAAGCAAAGGAGAGACATTGACAGTCCATTCTTCCCACTGCACATAGGACCCTCAGGAATGCATGGGTTTTGAATGCTTGAGAAAACATCCCCTACCAAGAATTTCTCTTTGGTAGGTAAATAAAAATACCAATTTGTAAGAGGAAGTGGGAAGAGCTAAGTTAGAAAGCAGGTTTAGACTGGGGAGATGGCTCAGTGGCTAAAGTGAGGGGACTTGAGTTCGAATTCGCACCATCCATGTGAAAATGTCCGTGTGCCTGGAACGCCAGCGCTAGGGGCATGAAGACAGGACTGAGGCTTGCTGGCCTCCACCCTGTCCCTAAACTGACAAGCTCCAGAATCAGTAAGAGAACCCATTCAAAACTGATAAGGTGGACATGTATGCATTGGTGCACTTGCATACTCTCATACACACACACACACACACACACACACACACACACACACACACATGCATATACGCATGCACAAAAAACCAATTACAATATTCCCAATGAACTGAAGCCAAGGTAAGGTGTTTGACAGAATCAGCTCCCCCAATCTTAGTATAGGATACTGGAAGTTTTAGAATAGACTTGAGGCTTGTCATTAATGTTTTTCTTTGAACAGCTTTATAAAAGTAAATAAAAACTAGTTGTGGTTCCTGGGCAAGTGAAAGTGTAGTCACAATGATTGGGTGACACAGAGCAGGGTGCAAGTGCAATTTTATACACACTGGCTTCTCCTCACATGTACAATTGTGTGAAGGATTTCACACCCTGGAGATACGAGGGCTCCACCGAGAAAGACTTAAACAGTGGGGTTAGCAAAGTGTCTTCTTGTAGGGGGCATGCCATGGTAGGATCTTGTCTAACTGTGTGGGCAGCCTGAGGAGGGCTGGGAGGGAACCGAGTCTGATGGAGGACTGGGCTCTGTGCAGCAGCCGGGAGGTGGAAACATTCTGAACTTAGCCTAATCAAGAGTCTCCTGCTCTGATGGACAAGATGGATCCAGTTGGCGCTGACTCTGGAGATAGCATTACGTGTGGCACAGGTCTGACCTGGCTGTTTCCAGAGTCTTGGAATTTGATGAAAAGAAATGATTGCAAAGTAGCAAGGAAGCTTTATTTTTCTACGAGAATTTTTTAAACTATTTTTAAATTATGTGTAGGTGTATTGGAATGCGTGTGTGTATGTGAGTACAGATGCCAGTGAAGACCAGAGGCATCAGATCCCCTGGAGCTGGAGTCACAGAGGCTTGTGATGAGCCATCTCCCCAGCCCCAGGGAAACTTTCTTCAAAGCAAAGCAATCATACAAATTAGTCACGAATATGCTGCTAAGAGTGGCAGTGGACCACTTGAATGAAGGTATCCGAGCCCCATGTTACCCAAGGCTTCTTTATATGGTGGGAAGGAAGGAGGAGCTGACTTCTTTTCCTTTTTAAAAATCATTTTTTTTTTTTTTTTTTGGTTTTTCGAGACAGGGTTTCTCTGTGCAGCTTTGCGCCTTTCCTGGGACTCACTTGGTAGCCCAGGCTGGCCTCGAACTCACAGAGATCCGCCTGGCTCTGCCTCCCGAGTGCTGGGATTAAAGGCGTGCGCCACCACCGCCCGGCCTAAAAATCATTTTTATTGTATGAACGTCTTGCCTGCTTGTATGTATGTTTGTCATGTGTGTGTGTGTGGGGTCCCCGTGGAGACCAGAAGAGAACAGAGGAGCTGCTTTCTCAGGGACGTAGTTTGGGTGGCTCTCTGTGTTGATTGACAGGTTGGATTATGCAAGCTGTTGCTCACTGCACACACCCCTTTCCATGTTGCATCTGATTTTCATCATCCGCACTGTTGATGATGCATAAGCATGAGGTAGTAACTCGAAGATTCTCCCTCATAGGTCATCAGAGGGCACAGTTGACCTTATTGTGAATGTGCCCAAAACTAGCTCAAGCCAGATTGCCCCCCCCAACTGGTCTGACTAGTGTATAATTAACTAGAATTTAAGTTTGATGGTTGTTAAATGGGGGAGAAAGTTATTCCCCTGTTCCCAGTGGAGGGCTGCAGCTCGATGCAAGTGGGTATTCTAGATTGCTAACAGGTTGCTAGGTGCATTGTTGTATGTGTGTGGGGTGTGTGTGTGTGTGTGTGTGTGTAGTTTGCAAGTAAGGGTCCCAAGTGGCTGAGTGCAGTATTCGAAGAGCGTGTGTGCACAGCCTAGCCCAAACCAAGTGGATTCAGGACAGAGGGCACCAATTTTGACTGTCCCTGACATGGCGCTCCAGTTGGATTTCCTCAAAGCTGGGCAACTGGTGTAGGCAAGTGGCCAAGTGGCCTGGTTTCACCGTGTCTGGCATCTGCAGAATCTACGTGTCCACAGAACAAACTTCACATTTGTCATAGCAAGTGGAGGCCTAGAGGTGATGGGCTCCAGCAAAATTTTTTTTTCAGCCACTACATTCCTGCCTTAGGTGTGGATGGCTTCTAACCAAGAAGAGCTGCCAAGGTGGTTAAGGACTGGGAAAGGCAGGGGCAGGTTCTTAAGCACTTTGGACCCCTGGGCCTTTGAGAACTGGGCAGAGACCTTCCCAGAAATGTAGATGCAGTCCCAGTGTCCCTGGCTGACTCAGATGCTCCAAGATGTGTGGGTAAGGATCCTGCTCTACTAATTAACTAGGTTTTTATCCCCCATGATGAGCATTCTGGGTGCAGAATAATTCCACAGTGTAATCAAGAGGCAGGGCCTCAAAGGTGTGTTCTCTTCCTTTCCTGGGGCCCTTTCCCAGAACCCCTCAAAAATGCTAAGAGCCATTGCCCTTGACAGCCAAACGAGCCCCTCACCGAGGGCATCTGTCCTTCCCCAGGTTCCCTTTTCTGATACCTAAACACTTTTCTAATTGGAACACTGGAGGAGCTCAAGCCTTTCCTGGGTGTTTAGTGTTGGCTATAAAGATCATCCAAAAACTGGCTTTAAAAATATCTGTCTTAATTTGTGGAGTTAATGAGCAAATCTTTACCAGCATCATCATTTTTCTTTTAAGTTCAAGATTTCTATCCATGTCATATCTAAAGCCTGCTCAAGATACTACGCTCATGTAATGGTTACCAAGTGACTTGAAAGGCTAACCCACATTGACCAGCACACACACACACACACACACACACACACACACACACACACACACACACACACTCTCGTCTTCCCCCTAGGATGCAGCCTCTTACTGACATGCATTGGCAAGTCTGGCAAACGTGACCTCGCATTCTGACTGTGCCCTGTTCCCCTGGCATGAAAGAGGCTGCTGGGTAATCTAAACAGATAAAAGAAGTGTGCCTGCTAATGTTGGTTGACTTGAGTCTCCAGAAGGGTGCGAAGTGTTTCACAGTTGTCGGCTTGTGGAATCTTACTAAGTGGGGGCTATTGTTGTTGCTTGCTTTTTATGACGGGGAAAATAAGGAATGAACCTGTGGAAGACGCTGGAATCAGCTGAACCATGGTTTCTAAGTAGCGCTGTCAGACTATTGCCTGTGTTTTCAGGAAACTGCCACAGACAAGAAGCGGTTCTGCCTTCCAGTGGCCAGTGGCAGCTTCTCGCACTTCCAGGGGCCCCCAAATAAATAACTGGGTTTCCATCAGCTGTTCACATCGACTATAAATTGGCCTTGTAAAGGAACGAAGGGCAGAGGTTTTTAAGGAAGAAAATATTGAATCTGCCTGGCCCTATCTACAGCTGAGCAGTTGGGAGATAAGCAACCCTGTCAGGGTGCCCGCCCTGTGGGGTAAAATGCTTGGAATCATGGGTAGAGATGAGTAGGTGTGTGCTGTCCAAGCCTCACCTCCATCCCACAGGGAGGAGTGACAGCCGTCTGCCAGCCCTGTGTGGGGCCACAGTTCCCTGTGTCAGCTTTCGGGTCTCTACTCGGCCAGCTTGGGCCCTGTCCTGCGACCCCCTCCTCTCCCTCCTGTCTCAGATGTAGAAACTGACATGTGCAGCACCCTTCTCCAGGACACACGACACTGGTGAAATGATGCCCGTCTGCACACTGAACTGTGAGCAGGGTGAGATCCAGCCTAGAGGAGGTGTATGTGAGTCTGAGTGGCAAGTTCTGCCCCGCATCTGTGGAGGGACCCCGGGACATTTTCTTACTTTTTTAAAAATAAGCTTCCTTGGCTGTTAGATGAGAATAATGACCACCTTATAAAATAAAAATTAAGTGTTAAAATAAAATGGGGATGGAGAGATGGCTTAGTGAAGACAGGCATTTCATTCCCAGCACCCTTGGCAGATGGCTCACAATGGTCTAGGGTATCTGGTGCCCCCTTCTGGCCTCTGTGGGCACTGCACTCACACGCCCAAACCCATCCACAGAAACATGTATACACATAATTAAAAATAAAACCTATTAAAAATAATCATCTCAGTTATTAGAATTAGAATTGATGAAGTCCTGAAGAAATAAATACTGGCACATACTGGACCCTTGTCAGCTGTTAGTTTTTGTGTTATTACTAAGCCTCACATGGGGGCCCCAGAAGCCTCCTTGGAACTGGATTTGATCTGGTCACCCTCTCATGGGAAGCTCGCCTATTTGGCTGATGATGAAAATGAGTTTCAGAAAAGTTAAACAGCCTCAGAGATCTCAGCCCAGGCACTCTGAGGCTTCAGCCACACTGAATCCTTTCCTGGCTTGTTCCCCGGAGCCTCGCTCTGGTTTTAAGCCACACCATCTGCTTCCTAGTCCCAGCACACCTGGTCATTGTTGGATGTCTGCCTGCCTGCTGACACCCAGCCACCCACCCCAGCCTCCCCCTCCAGCCACAGCAGCCCTCTTGCTCGCTGCCTGTGTATGTATGTTTGGCTTGACAGAGCAGTCTCTGACCTGTACCTACCTTGGCTTTCCCCTGAGGTCTCTGTGTGAGAATGATGGGCCAACTTTGAAGTCTAGGTGGTGCGGCGCCCTTTTCCATTGGTGTTTCTCAAACGGTTGGCCACTTAACATGCAGGTTTCCTGGGGTTCTTGATAAAACACAGATTCTGGTTGGATGAAACTGGGCAGAGGCTTGAGTTCTGCATTTGGATGAGGTCTCAGCCATGCTGATGCTATTGGTCCAGGGACCACACCCTGAGCAAGAAGGACTCTGCCTCTGCCATTGCACACTGACTCTCAGATGCACCACGTGGCTCCTGGTGGCAGAGATATTTTCTTTCTCATCTTGGTGTTCACAGGCCCACCTCACAGTGGGTCACAGAGAGCTATGGCTCAGGGCCCCAGTGAGGCTTGTTTCTGGAGTGGAGTTCACACATCACTGAGCTTGGACATGAATTGCATCTTAGTTTGGAACATGGCTCTCTCTGACATCGTCCTGCTCTCTGGCCTTTGCCCTGAGGTCAGTCTTAGAAAGTGGTAGTCTAAAAGTAATTTGGGGACCGTGTAAAATGAAGAAATGATAGTTAAAAGGACCTGTTATCTTAAAGTTGTTTACATTTTACCATCCCCTATGATAACTTTAGCAAATATAATATTCAGTGCACAGAGGTGACATTTGCATTACTAATTCAGAAGTGTTCGTGATTAAACATGGAATAACTAGTCCCTAATGCCATCTAGTAAGACATCTTGAATTAAAAGCAATAACTAAATGCCAGACAGATACTGAAACACCTATGGAACTGAACGATGAGACCCTCTGATCTTGTTTTTTTTGTAATGATTTTTATATTTTAATAAACACCCACATTTACTTATTTCACTGGAATTTTGACACGTTAGACAAAGAGACTGTAACTGGGAACTGGGAATGGAAGAATTAATGAGGTAGAGTAACATCCTTTCACTTAAGTTACTTGTGGTTAACGCGGGTCAAAAACACTAAAACTGAAAGCTCCAAAAAATTAATAAGTGGTGCATTTTAAATTGTGTACCGTTGTGAATTGCATGATGCAATCTTTTGTTCCATTCCTCCCCACCCCAGCGTGCGGCTTATCCCTTTGTCCTGAGTCTGCAGGCTGTGCTTGCGACCCAGCTGCCATCATTTAGACTTCCAGCTTTTTCGCTCCACTGTCTAGGTATTACAGATTGCAGCCCTGTGTCCAGATGTGGTGCCATCCAATGGTTCCAACACCTTCTGCATGGATAAGAAGGGATCTCTGTGGTTCTTCTTTGTGGCCAGGTTAGATATAGGGAATGTATCTCTTTCCTATAAATTATGTTCTCAAAATTCTCCGATGTGCAGTGTTTGCCCACACCTGGGATGAATGGCACTTTAAGTGGCCTCTGGATCACCAAAGGCAGGTCAAGTCTGCTGGCCCTGTTTTTACTGTTCAGTTGTTTCATTCAGCTCACACTATACAGAATGTGATCATGTGTAGTTTAGACATAGACTCTGTATGTGACTTCCTAGATTCTCTTCTCTGCATCCAACCATGGCTCTCTGAGCCCTACGGCGCTGCAGAAGGCCTTCCACAGAATTCTAAGGCGCCCCCTTGTTCTTCCAGCTAAGGATCGTTTCTGACTTGATGTTTTTAATCTTTTTCTTGTGCTGTGGGTTTGTTGGAAGACAATTTGGTGATAGCAGAATTCAGCGATGTCTCCGATCAGACGTCAGTTGACGTTATAGGAAGAAGGACGGGCCAAACTGCTCCTTTGGGGCTCCATTGTACAAGAGCACCAGCTGCTTCCTTCCTCCAGAGCGCAGCCAGCAGATTGCAGACAGAGGCAAAGGAATTGCCTTGGGAAAGGTGGTGAGAGTGTTATCTGGGTGGGTGGGTCACAGGCGCCACACACACACACACACACACACACACACACACACACACACACACGCACACGCACACGCACACACACGTGCATGCACATACACACACACAGAGCGAAACAGAAAGCAGGAAACAGTTCAGAGGCTAGTGAGCTAAGGCTCTCGGTTTAATCACTCTCCGACTCCAGTCTGATAATTCAATATTTCTGGGAAATCAAGCCAGGAGACAAGCCAGCAAAAGCTATCCTTCTCTGCCTCCAGGTGGGCACCCTCCCCTGCACTTCTGACCCATGCCTGCATCCTGTCTGTGGGAGTTGTAAGCATGGGAGGGACTCAGGGCTAGTGAGTGGCCGTGCCCCTTGTAGCAGCGAGCTGCTTCCCAAGGCTGTGGTGTTCCGGTCAAGCCCTGAAGGACCGACTGCCTTTCAGACAAGAAACACCTGGAGCTGTCTGAGCACAGCTGGACGGCTGAGTCTGTCCAGTGTAGCAACAGGCAGCCCCCGCTGTTGGCTCAGCTGGCCCATTCACTCCAGGCAGATGCTTCATCTGGATCAATTCAGAACCAACCCAAGCTTAAGAAGGACCATGGCTGAGGCATCATTCACCTGCTGGCTGCCATTCCGCCTGCCTGCACCCACACAGACTCTGAGCTTGGGACAGCTAGGAAAGGAACCATCCCCTCTGTCCTAGTTACTGCTGTGCTGTGAAGAGACTCCATGACCAAGGCAACCCTCGTAAAAGAAAGTATTTAACTGAGGCTTGCTTACAGTTTCAGAGGGTTAGTCCATCATGGCAGGAAGCAGATAGGCATGGCATCGGAGCAGTAGCTGAGAGCTTTACATCCTGATGTGAGGGAGAGAGGAGAGACCAGGCCTGACGTGGGCTTTTGAAACCTGTCCCCAGTGACACACCTCTTCCAACAAGACCACACAATTCCTAGTTCTCAGACATTCAAGTGTATGATTCTAAGGGGGCCGTTCTCATTCAGACTACCACACCCCCAAAATAAGCCAATTTGCATTTGGATGTTTTTGTTACCTACATAGAGCCATAGAAAGGCTGTTTGGAAAAACTGGAGGGTAGTGAGGGAAAGCTAACTCACAGGATGAGTCAGGACTCCGGGAGACCTTTCTAGAGGAGAATAACAAAATTTAATGAGGATATGGGCAGAAATCCATTAACAGTTTGATTTTTGTAATTACATGAGCCGACAATGGAGGAAATGTGAATTAGTAATAGTTTGTAAGAAAAATGATTAATGGTATGATCCACGCAGGAAGGTGTGCTAATCTTGGGATTAGAGGGGTGTGGGGGGTGGGGCAGGAGATAGAAAATTCCAGACCTATTAGGCAGGATGAATCCACTGGAGAAGACTCAGTGACTTCTACTTCTTCAGTTTTATTCTTTTGTTTTGTGTTGTGTTTATGGTTAAGGGGAAGGTTTTTATTGTAGATATGAGAGAGAGAATAGCCAGAGGCATCTAGAAGGGTCCAGAGCAGGGAGAGAAAGTAGTAGATGAAAGACAGCTGGCAGAGTGAACCTGGCCATAAGAGAAGAAGGAGTAGAACAGAGAAGAGAGAGGGGGACACACACACACACACACACACACACACACACACACACACACACGAGAGAGAGAGAGAGAGAGAGAGAGAGAGAGAGAGAGAGAGAGAGAGAGAGAGAGAGGGAGGGAGGGAGGGAGGGAGGGAGGGAGGGAGGGAGAGAGAGAGAGAGAGAGAGAGAGAGAGAGGGAGAGAGAGAGAGGAAGACAGGGGGGAGGGGGTTGGTTCATTATTCAGTGGAACTTAGGACTCCAACAGCTTCAGATGACCTCTTTGCCCACATGATGTATGACATTTGGTCTCCTCTGGCTTCTCTGAAAGCAACACATTGATGCCAAACCACTCCAATGACCACAGAACCCTCAGCCACTCAGCAATGACCCGAAGGTGATTTCCTTATGTGTATAAAATGTGGTGACCTCTATTAGACACATTTTAGGAAACATCCCTCAAAGGCCACAGCTGAGGTAGGTGCATGTCGAGTCAGTACATCCTGCTCCTCACATGGGAGTGGATGTTACATCTGCAGTTATTTCTGCTTTTTCCATAGATATGTGGAACTGACCACCTACTCTGATTATAAAGACTACAGGGAAACGATATTGAGCAAGCCCATGCTGTTCTTTATTAATGTGCAAACCAAGAAGGACATCTCAAAAGGTACGTAGATCAGTAATCTTCATTTGGTTCTGCCTTGCTAGGTGGTGGGCTAAGGTAGGAAAGAGGCCGGAAGAAGGGAGGGTAGATGTCAGCTATGCCGAGGACAGCAGCAAGCAAACTGCTCTGTGCAGCCATTTGGAAAACTGCACACACTGACTCAGTGAACTTCTGATGATGGAAACCCGTCTTTGACTATCACTTCCTGTTCAGGCAGGAAGTGACCTGACACGAAACCTTCAGAGGTCTTTCTAGACAGGAAATGATCTGACATTCTGGGCCTTCTAGAGTTGTAGGAATGGTTGAAGTGGTGAAACTCTCATGTATCACATATTGTGTCTGAGGCATGCTTTATCATCACTAGCTGACCCAACAACCTAGGGGACCTGTCATCCAAATGGGGCTGTTTTTGAACATAAAAGTAGGTATAGTTGATAACTCTTATTTTGAAAAGATTTAAAATTCTTATTTTTCAGTTTATTTTATGTAGATGGGTGTTTGGTCTTCACACATATTTATGAATCACTTGCATTCCTGATATACCCTTAGAGGCCAGAGAGGGCATTAGATGTCCTGGAAATGGAGTTACAGATGGTTGTGAGGCCCCATGTGGGTAATAAAATGTAGGTCCTCTGAAAAAACAACCAATGTTCTTAACCTCTGAGCCATCTCTCCAGCCCTTAAATTTTATTTTAAATTATGTGTATGTCCAGTGTGGTATATGCCCATGAGTACAGTATCTTCGGGGACCAGGCAAGGGCATTGGAGTCCCCGGAACTGGAGTTACAGATGGTTGTCACTCACTTGATGTGTGTGCTGGAAACTGAATCCAGGTTCTGTGCAAGAGCAGTTCATGCTTTTAGCTCCCGACTCATCTCTCTGTCCCCACAGTTAATAATTTTTCTAGGCTAGAGGTATAAAGTTCTACTGTGGTAGGATGCAGAGTAATCCTCCTTTTTTTGTTTTGAAGGTAGTTGTAGGTGCTTAAAGTTTTGTGTTCCTAGGTGTTAGAGTTGCATGTTTAAACACTTCTCTTTATGGTTTTCAGGTTAAGTGGTAACAACCCTGTAACTCAAATTCCAATATGAACGTTTCTCCATTTTTCCTCTCTCCTTCTGCTCAGTGATAATGCTGGAGAGTCACCAGCATAACACTCTGTGATAAGAGGAAAGTTCTAGAACTTGAGTCTAAATAGCATTCTTTATTTACTTGTTTTTGTTTTTCGAGACAGAGCTTCTCTGTGTAGCTCTGGCTGTCCTGGAACTTACTCTGTAGACCAGGCTGGCCTTGAACTCAGAGATCCACCTACCTCTGCTTCCCAAGTGCTGGGATTAAAGGCGTGCACCACCTGGCCTATATAGTATTCCTAAAGAGAGTTCAGGGTAATAACTAGTGATGGGCTCATTTCAGACAGACCCCCTCAAGCCTCCTCTCTCAGTTAGTTATTGGAGCACTCTCCGTTCTTCATTCTCAACTCAAAGTCAGAATGTTCTGCTTGCAGGAGAGGCCAGAGCACAGCCAGCGGCGACCAGCCACATCCTAGTACCACGTGTGCTCTGGCTTGGTGATGTGCAGGAAGCTGGCCAGGTTTCCAGGATTGTAACTGACAGATATACAAGTACAGCCCCCTGACTTGTTCCCCTGGGGGGATCTACAGAAAGAATGAGAACTCTTAGTTTAGCATTTTAATCGAAGTTCTAAGAATGGCGCAAGAAGGAATCTGTAAGAGATTCATGGATAGGGCATAACTGTATGATAACGTCTACGGGAGGAGGTATGGGACCCCAACAGCTAGCCAACTGTGAGAAAAGCTAGCATGCAAAAAAGTTATATAATATAAAAAACAAAAGATGGCTTATCTTACACAATGATGACTGTAACTAAGGGAACATGTCAGCCCTGCTGCTATTCTAGACTACATTTTATGCAAATTAGGAGTTACCATGTCCTCAAGACCAGCACTGCCGTCTTCTAGAAGTCTGTCATAGTAAACATGCAGATTGACAGATCTGTAAATGTGTAGTGTGCAACCTGCCCTGCTGTGGGATAGGCTCAACCTGGGTGTTTAATGAGCCTTTCAAAGGTCTTGGTTGATTTACATGAAATTCAATTCCAGGCTCCAACTAGCCTGCTTGCTTTATTTTATCTCTCATCTCAAGTAGCCTATAAGGTGGTTTCTATCTAAAATTCCTTTTAAAAATTCAGAAGAAGGGAAAACATGGGCAGAAAAACTGAAAATGAGTAAGAGTGGTATAAAATGCATTCAGGGCTGGAGAGATGGCTCAGCAGTTAGGAGCACTGGCTGCTCTTCCAGAGGACCCAGGTTCAATTCCCAGCACCCAGGTGGAGTTATGGCCAGCTATAACTCCAGTTCTAGGCATGTGACAGCCTCTATTGGCACCAGGCATGCAAGTGGCACATAAATATACATGCAGGCAAAACACCACACACAAAATTAGAATAAATAAATCTTCAAAAAATGCATTCCTTAAAAATGTAAACCCACGCCTTCGGCCCGCAGCGTTTGCCTCTGAGATGTCTCAAAGGCAACAGAATATTCTCAAAATCACATAGTAGCTGGTCCGTGCATTTAAACAGGGACTGGCGTGCCTGTCTTGCCTCGCTTGATAAAGTAATTTGGGCTTGGTTCCGGGGTCTGGAAAAGAGATTAGCAGTTAATAAGATTCCAATTTTTAAAAAATGAGGAAACGGGGAAGACTCCCTTTGTTTCTCCTGTGTGTGTTGGGGAAGACTCGGGGCAGACGCCACCTCCAGTGCCTTGGGGATTGGAACTGCAGCCTGGAGCAACAGAGAGGGCATAAGCAGGAGTTTTCAACCTTCAGAATGCTGCAACCCTTCAATACAATTCTGTATGGTGTGGTGACCCCCAATCATAAAACTACAGTTGCTACTTCATAACTATAATTTTGCTACTGTTATGAATCATGATGTAACTATTTGATATGCAGAATATCTGATACGTGACCCCTGAGGGGTTGTGACCCACAGGTTGAGAACTACTGGCTTACAGGTTTAGGGAGTCTAAAAACCATCCTGGATACCACAATGTAGAGGCAGGAACCTATTGGAGCAAGCTCTCCTCTGAGTTCTGTGTGCATACCTTCAAGTGCACACACAAACACAATCAATAAACGAATGTAAAAAAAAAAATTGCAGTAAGAACCTTTTCCACACTGGAGACACGCTGTGGAGGGGAAGTTCTTACGCATGGAGCTTTTGACTTCCAAGGTGATTCCCAGACTTGCTTTCACAGTAACCCAGAGCACCTTTCAAAGGGACAAAGTTTTGGGGAACATTGTTAGAAATCTCGCAGGACGTCTGAGGAAGCAGGCAGGAAAGAAAGTAGCTGTATGAAATCTTCCAAAGCGGCTCCGGGCATGCCTTTGCGGATCAGAAGAAGTGCGTTCCTGTCGCATAGACACTTTTTCTGACTGCTGCTTGCTTGACTTCTAGAAAGGACCTATGCGTTTCTTGTGAACACAAGGCACCCCAAGATAAGAAGACAGATAGAGCAGGGAATGGACATGGTCATTTCCTCGGTGATTGGAGAAAGCTACAGACTTCAGGTGAGCTGGGCTTTCAGCAGGAGGGCTACCTCCTTGCAAAGGGACTGCTTCCCTCCTGATGGACCGCCCTCTCGGTGAGCAAGGCTGCAGACATTCGGGTTGCGGTTGATTCTGTAACGTCCACGATGGCTTCGCGCTCCGTGCCATTGAATTCTTTTCTCTCTTTCAGTTTGATTTCCAGGAAGTGGTGAAGGATTTTTTCCCTCCAGGAACTAAAGTGCTCAATGGAGAGAATTTGAGCTTCGCCTATGAGTTCAAGGCAGACGCCCTGTTTGATTTCCTTTACTGGTTTGGACTCAGCAATTCCACCGTAAAAGTGCACGGAAAGGTTCTGAACTTGACAAGCATGAACCCAGAAAAGAAAGAAACAATTAAGTTATTTCTGGAAAAAATGAGCGAACCTCTAATCCGAAGGAGCAGTTTCTCTGACCGGAAATTTAGTGTCACATCTAGAGGTACGTGGCACACTCTCAGGGTGTGGGAACGGTGGCTAGCTCAAAAGGGGGAGAGTAGGGGTGTGAGCCAAGTGGCCACTCACTGAAATGTCTCTAGACCGAAGAGAACAATGATACCGTGGCACATGCCTCTAGTTCCAGCACGCGGGAGGTAGAGGCAGGTGGGTCTCTGAGTTTAATGCCAGTGGGTCTATATAGCAAGTTCCAGATCAGCAGAGGCTACATAGTGAGTCCAAAAACAACGAATACCTGCAACTTGGGGAGGAAGGAATGAGGTGTTTGTTAGCCTAAAAGAGAAAAGGGGGCACAATGGTGTGTATTCCAGTTGATTGTGAGGGTGAGGCAGGGGGAGGACTTGAGTCTAGGAGTTTGAGGCTAGCCTAGGCAACATGGGCGGAGGGGAGGGGAAATCCTGTTTCAGACAAAAAGAAAAGAACAAAAAAAAGAAAAAGGAAGAAAGATATTGTGCATTTTCTGACATATCAATTATATGATGCAGCAAATGCCGAATGCTAATTTAAATGAAAAATTATTAATTCAAGTATGTATGCTCACTTCAGCACACAGGGTTAAACTATCTTGGGAGAGTGCTCCCTCCCCTTGTCATCTGTGTGTGCTCCGGAAAACAGAGCCGTCAGCCAGCTCGCACGTCTCAGTGGCTGTGGTCTCTGTCTTCACGGTGTGTTCGGAACGGTTCTCAGACACTACAAGAATAACTCCTGGGAAGGTTTCATTTAACAACCTAACATGACATATGGCGGGCTTTGGTTTTGAAAGGCACGTGCATGGCTCAGGCAGATGGCTTCTTCCTCTGTGAGCTGCTCTCTGAGGGATAGCGAGTCTGGGCCCCAGAGCACTTCCAGAATCAGGGCTCTGGTGGCCGGTTGCTGCAACCTCCGGCCCAGGGCCCGCAGTGCTCCGCCACACAGATGTCAGCGGGCTAGATTAACTGTATTTAATGGCAGTTCTTTCTTCCTTTGTGTGCAGCAAGAGTCCTTACTCAGAGGCTTTTTATCCTGGAAATTGTGGGTCTCTCTCCCTCTTTCCTCTCTCCCCCTCCCTCCTGCTCTCGGCCTCCTCCATCAATGCCCCCTCCCCTCTTGCTCTTGTTTTTCTTTCTCTCCATCTCTGTTTCTCCATCTCTGTCTCTGTCTCACTCCCCACACTGCCCTCACCCCCACCTTGCATTGTCTTAGCTTTATCTCTCTCCCTTACATCACAATCCAAAGCTTTGGGGGTGGTCTCCCCTTGCCCTGGCTGTGCGTATTCGCCTGGTCCTCCGTCTCACCCACCGCGTCCCCAGCATCCTGGACGGCATTCCTGACTCACCCTCTGTCCTGTTACCAGCTTAGGGTTTCCCCTAGGGCCCATGTGGTATGAAAGTGTCACCCTTCCTAGAAAGGCCGTCCCCCCCCCCCCCCCAGCCAGGTCTAGGGCCTCCTCAGCTCCTGAGCCCTGGAGAGGATGGCCCCTGGGAGTTGGCACTTCTATGGCACACCTGCTGTGCCGGCACGTTGCCGAGCCTGGCACCGGGCCCTCCGACTGACTGGCCGCCCACCGAGGCTGCCAATCTGTTCTGTCCACACCAGAGGCTGCCCTCTAGCTGGGAATGTAACCCAGTCCTAGAGCGCTTGCCCGGCATGAGGGAAGGAAGCCCTGCAAGGTGAATAAACCAACCAACAGCCAGAACCTGACCCCTGACCTCTGACCTCTGTCTAAGCATCTGTTTCCCCGCGACTGCTGTTCACCTCGGATCTCCAGCCCACAGGAAAGCAAGCAGCGGTCATAGCAATGTGTCAATCAATGTTTTTTTTTTTTTTTTCCTTTGTGATGGAGTCTCACTATGTAGCCCTGGCTAGCGTGAAACTTGCTGTGTAGACCAGGCTGGCCATGAACTCACAGAGATCCACCAGCCTCTGCCTCCTGAGTGCTGGGATTAAAGGCACATGCCATCACACCCAGCCAACAGAAATAGCACTGATAAGCAAAAATCAGCACATTTCTATTTAAGGTTTTGAGTGACCCTGTGGAAGCCAGGATTCTCTATTAATTGCTGAAATGGGTGTTTTGGATGAGCTTTAAAGGTACTTTTTCTTTCTGTGGTGATGTGATAATGAACGCCTTATTTACTGTGTTTTTAGGTTCAATAGACGATGTTTTTAACTGCAACCTGTCACCCAGATCATCGGTCACAGAGCCGCTTTTGGCAGAATTATCATTCCCGAGTGTTCTGGAATCTGAAGAGACATCCAGCCACTTTATCTGATTGGTCTGAACGCTCTGGCTGTCGTCCTTTGACTGGAGGCCTGTGGCAGACAGCAGGTTGAAGGGGTGAGAGGAGGGAGGAGGCGGGCACTCCCATCCCTTTGCCAAGCCCTGGTCCTCCAAGGTTCTCTAGAGGGCCCTTTTTTTCCATGTCCCTGGGCCTGGTGCCCTGGCTGGTCCAGGGCAGCTGCCTTCCGTCAGGGTTTTGATTATGGGATGGAAGGGCTTTGTCCCTATGGTACAGGGTACCATTGACATTGAACACTTCTCTGAAGAACCTGAGAAATTCTCAGGAATTCCTGAACGTTGCTTAACACCCTGGCACTCTGGAGACTTCTCTGGCAACTTCTGTGGCAGGCATCTGACTGGGATGTTAACCCTGGTGCTCCGTGGATTACGGAATGGTCCTCTGCTTGGGACACACCTTTAGGCTCACTGACCCAGCAAGCCTGGGGTTAAGCGCTTCTCTGCAAATGTGTTAGGCAAAGCCTGTACCGTATTTCACTGGGAAACAAGTATGGTTTTTATCCCACCCATGGGAAACCTTGAGGACATTCAAGCTACTGGCTGCTGAAGGGTCTGCAGGATGCCAGGATGAACCTGCCTGGGATGCAAAGCCGCCACGTGGTGCGACCATCAACCAGCGACATGACCTGTCCTTCGCCCTGCAGGCACACCATACAAGTGGGCATTGGAAGGGCACTTTTAGCAGTCTTTAACACGAGAAGAAAAGCCCAAGGAAAGCAGGCCACTGCCGAAGGACATCAGACATCAGCATATGTTCCACCTCACGGCTCCAACAGGATTCACTGAAAGGAAAAAAGTATCCAGTCTACATGTAAATGCTTATTCGAGTAGCCAGGGGTGGTGCACACCTGTAATCCCAGCACTTGGAAGCTGGAGGCAGTGGATCAGGACTTCGAGATCATCCCAGCTACATAGGGAGTTTGAGGCCAACCTGGGCTCTTAATGCAGACGATTCTGTCTCATAAAAACAAAGTTCTGCATTTGTGGATTCCTGCAAATAGTCATAAGAAGGCAGATTTATGGGCCTTGTGTATCATTTTTTCTATCCTTTAATAACATATTCCCATGCTACATATTTTGATAATACTACTGATGGGCTGACATTTGTATCTGAAGTGTTATCTAGTGCATATGCACAATTAAAACTTCTTAGCACTCAACCTGTAATTGATTAAATCTGTGGCCAAAAAGGTATGGATGGCACCTGGAGGTCCATTGAATCCGGTGGGTTTTCTTTGTAGTGCGCTAAATTATGTCAGCACAAGCATGGCTTTCAAAGCCACTTCCTCAACAAGACACTTAAGAGCAAGGAGTATTTGGAGAAAGAAAATGAAGTTTGTATGGAGAAAAGAGGAGCTAAGTGCTCTTTCATCACAGGAGGATAAACCCATTATTAAATTCAGTAAAAAGAAAAATAGTAAAGAATTCAAACCAGCTCTCCGCCAGTGGAAATAAACCAGTAGTGCATAGCAAGAGTTAAACTCTTCCCCAAGGAAATAAAATCTCCATTCATAAGACTGACAATTTTCTTTTGAAACTGAATTAAGAAAATAGCCTGTGGCACCCCGAGGAATGGACTGGAGATCTGGGGTGTTAATTTCATCATTAAGATTTCTTAGTTGATGCTGAAGTCACTCACTCAGTTATCACCCCCCAGAGTTTTACTAGCTGCCTGTCCAAAAGAGCACAATGACAGTGTATTTTATTGGCAAATACTTCAAAGAAGTAAGATTGGCAAATCTATAACTTGGTGATAGCTCTTCCTGCCTGAAGGAGGCTGCAAGCTGGGCACATGTGGCCTGATGTGGGCAACCTGTTCCCACCAAGGCTCATGCTGATCCTCAGGGTCATCTCTTCTTGAATTTTTATCAGCATGTGTTGATTACACATAACAATGCATTTTGTCATAATTTTATATATGTCCATAATACGTTTTGATCACGCTCACACACCTCTACCCTGCTCTTCTGTTCATTTCCTCCCCAGCTCCCGATCTTTCATGGCTATTTTCTGGAAATTTCTATCTGAGGACAGTGATTATTCTAGGGCTCCTTAGCTGCCACAGCCTCAGGAAGGTTCAAAGCCTGTGACAGTCCCTCAATTCCACGTCACCCTGTCGGTCCTTCGGGCACCGGCCAGGCCAAAGGTAGGCCTGACTTTCCCAAGGAGGGAGTTGCTCTGCTACGTTCGAAACCCGACCCAGAAGCAGGTCGTCTATGAACGGTTTAGTACCAGGTTCCACACCGGCCAGAGGGCAGCCCCCTTTCCGGCCGCACCCCGTTTCCCGGGACAAATGGCTCTCCGCACCGGACCGGGTCCCGCCAGTCAATTCCACATGTCAGCTTGGCTGAACCAAGGAGCCTAGATTTGGCCAAGCATCATTCTGGATGTTTCTGTGAAAGATGAAGTTAACATTAAATTGATGACTTTGAGTAAGGCAGAAAGTCCTCTCTAATGTGGGTGGATCTCAGTCAGTTGGGGTTTAAATACAAAAGACTCCTCCCCAGCAAGAGGGACTCCGCAAGTGATGACGAGGTCCTGTGGACTACAGTGCAGGCTCTTTGCTGAGTCTCCTCCACCTACTGGTTCATCCTAGATGGTGCATCCAAAACCCTGTGCAATTCCTTTAAACAAACCTGCAGAGCTGGGTGTGGGGTAATCCTAGCGCTCAGGAGGCGGATCAAGAGCTCATAGCTACAGAGCAAGTTCAAGGCTAGCCTGGGATGTGTGAGGTCTTGTCTCAAAACAAGAAAATACCCAAGGAGAGAGAGGAAGAGACAAAAAAGAGAAAGGAGAGAGACAGAGACAGAGAGACAGAGAGAGAGAATGAGTGAAACAGAGGGAGAGCATGGGATAATGATAGAGACAGAGAGATGGGGGGACTGTGTTAATTATTGATCCAGGGGGGACTTAGGGCTCTGATAGCTTCAGATGAACTCTTTGAGAGAGAGAGAGAGAGAGAGAGAGAGAGAGAGAGAGAGAGAGAGAGAGAGAGAGAGAGAGAATGAGTTTCTTGCTCACCAGTTTCTAGAATCTTAACACAGGATGAACCCACAAATTAGGATAATGTCTTAGGAGTTCACTGACTAGCTAGAAGGAACACAATGTATTTTTTACACATTCCTTGATGCAGACAACACACACTGCATAGTAACAGTGTCAAAGAAGCAAGGCAGAGAAGCTCACTCAGTCTCTGATGGTTACTATCAATTGTCAGCCTCATAGGGTCTAGAATCACCTAGGAGACACTTCTCAGCTTGCTTGGGAAGGTTTATCTAGATTTATCTAGTTTATCATTAAGATAGGAGCCCCCACACCCTGTGGTTTGGGACCCTGGACTGCACAGAAGGAGAAAGTTAGCTGAGCACAGACATTCATCGCTCTCAGCTTCCAACTTCAAATGCACATATACCCAGCAGCTCACAGTCTCATGACTTTCCTGCCACGATGCGATGCACAGACAGCCAAAATAAACCCCTACTTCCTTCAATTGCATTTGTCAGAGGTTCCGTCACAGCAGCAGGAAAAGTAACTCAGACAGTATCTTTGTTCTTAGAGTGGTGGGGAAGGACTGTGGACTTGTTTTGACCGGCTCTGGCCTCTCCTGGGCTGATGGAGCAGCCACCGGAGGGACCTTCTTCACCCTTCACGGCTTTGCTCCTTAAATTATCCATCAACTCTTTCCTTCTCTCCTTCTTTTCAGGAAGTGAACTCATAATCTGTTCTGTATTTCTAGAGCATTGGTCCTCAAACTTCTAGTGTGGGTACTTTGTGTGTGTGTGTGAACTTGGCACAAGCTATGGCCATTCCAGAGGAGGAAACCTCATCTGAGGAAGTTTCTCCATCAGATTGGCCTGTGGGGCATTTTACTTATTAATGATTGATGTGGAAGGGTGAGGTAAACTAAACCCTGTCCTCTCCAAGTTGCTTTGGGTTATAGTGTTTGTCACAGCAGCAGAAAACAAAGCAGGACACTGAGACTCTCAGACGGAGGGGCTTCTCTCCAGCACAGCCCCTCCTCTTCCCGGGCCCCTCTGCCCTCCTGAAGCTCCCAGCTCACGACTTGCTCCTTACTCTTGACCTATAAACTTGACCACTTCTCTCTCCTTTTAAGTAATAGCATTATCTGACTATCATTGGCCTGCTATGCTGAAACACAGAACACTTTCAAATCTTTCAATCATGCTATTGGTTAGCAATACATTTACACACTATGTAAGGTTTTTTTTTCTGTTATGTATCAAGAAGTCTTGCGGGCCACAAGAATATATTATAGAGATTCAGCTGTATATTAAAGCTATACCTAGAAATTTCAAGGTATTTTTCTAGAGGAAGCCATTTATCATGGAATATTTGGTGTTATCCAGTTTTTAATATTTCAGTTGTCTTCTGCTATGAAATTCTTGTGGGCCCGTCTACTACTAGACCATATTGGCAAACAGTGTAAGCTTCTCAGATGCTGATCCTCTCTCTAGGTAGCTAACTCCCCCGAAGAGCCTAGGAGACAAGCAGGCTGTAGATACATAGCTTTGCTTCTTGTACAAATGTACAAAAAGCTCAGACCATCCCTTGCCTTCAGGCCTAGTGGCTTTCCAGAGCTATTGACTGAGAACAAAGGAGGTTTTCACATATCCAGGTGGAGTGAAGAGTGAGGCAGAATTCCTGGCAGCAGAGAGTCACGTGGTGAGGAGAGGAAGAACAAGGCAGCTTTTCTGTAGATGGTGGACAGAGCCACATACCAGAGAGAAGAGAGGAAGGCAGAGATTCTGTAGATGGTAGGGCAGATGTCTTGTAGAGTTTTCTCAGAGCCAGGAGTAAGGAGCAAGGAAAGAAAGATGGAGGATGAAGGAACCGAGGACGAAGATGAGGTCAAAAGCACAGGAGCTTACTAAAACTATGAGGACAGGAAAAATAGGCACGGAGAGGAGCTGAGTGTAAGGACAGAGCTGAAGCTGTGTAGATAGAATTTTGTCATAGAGGAATAAAGTAAATGGATAAAGAGCTTGGTGTACTTAGATTCATTTCCTGAAAATAATTCTCGCCATTTGTAGTTTCTCTTCTGGGCCCCTGGGAAGAATATTATTAAGGCTGGTCCTATAATAATATTCAAGAAAGAAGTCCTGATTTCCATTGATAGCCAGCTTGTGGCAATCACAGGTTTTTTTTATTCTGATCTTAATTTCTAACATTAGCTCAGATTATACATAACACTTCACACAGTATATGTAGGTTATAGAATATTTGTGTGTGTGTAAACACATATATGTAGGCATATAGAATGGTACAAATGAGGCCACAGACTTCAAGGATACCTTGCTGGAAGTAGAGGCAGAGCCAAAACAAATATAGAGTAAGTCACTGCAGACGATTAGATACTAGTGAACCCAGCCAGAGGTGTGTGGAGGTGAGCAGAGTAGAACCACAGGTTAGGGAGTCCAGCTGAACCTCAAGGTCACTGGATGGACAGAGAGATGGACTGATGACCATGATTCCAGTGGCCCGGTGAGGACAGGAGTTTGCTGTTCATGATGCCCTTGATGTACGCACTGGGTGGTGAGATGACAGGTTAGTGTCCTTGTCATCCAACAGTAGCCATCCTCCTTTATATGTGGCTCAGGTGAGAGCATTTTACCCTTCTTGGCCTGGTCTGTTTGATGAGCTCTGTGGCCTGGTTTTTCCGATATGGTTTTAATAGGTCCATGTCCCCACTCTACTTGGTAAGCTGCACGTTTAGGTGTAAGCTGTTCATCAGTGCCTCCGAGGGGATGCTGCCTAGGTCCTGGGGTTCACAGCCAGAATGAGGGGCACACTCATTCTGCTGCAGGATTTTCACCTTCAGTGACGGTAAACGCTGCTTGTAAAATGGGCAAAGCCCAGCCCGAATGCTTCATACAGTAAGAAGTAATTTGGAGCCAGGAGCAGCCTGATGCCCCTGGAACCTTCTCCCTCCCTCCCCGTCAGAGATTCATAACCCGACAGCTGTGATTGCTGTCCGCTGTACCGCCGTTGTCTTTACCACTTCACATGTGTGTGCTGAGACAGATTTATGGCAGCAGTGTTCACTGGAAACAACCTATGGACGTTTTTAAAGAATTCATCTTCTTTATTGATTCTTTGAGAGCTTCACACCATGCACCCCAATTCCGCTTACCTCCTGGTACCCCCATCCCCTCCCTTCACCCTTGCAGCGTGCCCCCCAACAAAAGGAAATTTTAAAAAATCAAATATTGGTGAAACTATTAAGGCCACTCCACGTAGTTAAAAGGAAAGTTTATTTTGTGGGGTAACTTACAAGTGAAGGGATAGGCTACAGGGTCTGGGAAAGGTGTAGCACAGTCCGGTGGTGTTCTCTGGAGAACTCTGCTCGGTCTAGCTCCAGCGTCCAGGGTCCAGGAACCAAGAGAGCCTGCGCATCCAGATCTCGGGTCTTCAGGGTCCTCTCTCAGCCCCGCCTTGTAGGCATGACCATTACTGAAGCCTCAATGGGGGTTGGAACTTCCAGGTCAAAGCTGGAATGGCTACCCACTACAATCAAAACAAAACAAAACAAAGCAAGCAAATAAACAAACAAAACCAAGAACAAAATAAACAAAAAAAAAAAAGAAAGAAAGAAAGAAAGAAAGAAAGAAAGAAAGAAAAAAAAGAAAAGAGAGAAAGAAAGAAAAACCCTCTTTGCTCCTCTTTCTCACCTCTCCAACACCTCTTCCTTGGTCCTGGTGGCATTAGGATCCTTGGAGTGTCATATAGTATACTCTTTTGTCCTGTTAGCTGACTAGCTGATTCATTCATTGCAGTGAATCCCTGGTCTGGTTCAAGGCCTCTGGTCTCTGGTACACCATCATCACTGGAACTCCTCTGGGATATCCTGTGGCCGCCCAGAGTCATGGAGGTCCTGTGGGTATTGTTCCTCAGGGCCAGGCCCTTCACAAGCTCCAGCAGGTCCTAGGTGGGGTAGATGTTAGGGTGGGCCAACCCAAGGCTTGGCTGTGGGCCGGGGTGGTAGCTGAGCTGGTCAGTCCTGGCCACTGGAGCCCCCCGCCTCAGGTGAGGGGATGGAATCAGCTTCCCTATGCCCCTGCCCTCAGGGTCAGTTCACTGTTGCCTGTGGTGAGGGGTGGGACCATCTCTCCCAAGTGCCAACTCTCCCTTGAGGGTTGGGGCCAGCTCAGTAGTGTCCAGTGAGAGGCAAGGCCAGCTTTCCCTGGGCCAGAGAAAGGATGGGGCCGGCTCAACATGGTCATCTGATTTCATCTCGCCTGGTTCCTATATGCCCCTGAGGTGACGTGGGCCACAGACATCAACACAGACCCCAGCTGCAGCTGGACGGTGGACCCAGATATGGACCCCAGCCCTGGCCCAGGCATCACCATGGCACTGGGTAGTAGTATGTGCCACTCAGATCTGTATAGCTCCAGCTGCAGTATGGCCTTTGGGCACCTACATGGTCCAAGGTGGCTGATCAGACCCCAGGCAACCACACAGTTTTTGACAACCGATAAGTTTTTAACCCACTGAATCCAAATATCAGTTGTTTAGGATCTATACAAAACTACCTAGGCATATTAATGACCCAGATGTTTTGCTTTCTGAGGGGCAGTTCTGAGTTCTCCTTCTGGAAAAAAGGTCAGGGTTTAAAGTTCGATTAGGTGACGTCACTCCACTGTGCAAGCCATTCAGTGAGACCCTGCCACACTCCGGTGACCTGTAGCTGCTCTGCTGGGCTGCCAGGGCTCCGCCTCAGCCCTGTTGCTGCAGCTTTGTGCCTGTACCCTCCCCCACTGCTCTTCACAGCAGAGCACCAAGAAATTCTTCAGCGTCTCCAGCCTCCATTTTTCTTCCAGGTGTTGCCCCCCACACCTGGCTGGCTTCACGCATCCTTGGGGCGTGGGCATCTATTCTTTGAGAATGCTGTCTCCAAGCCCCTGTCATATCTAGGGTGCTGCTTTCAATGTCATTACACAGTTTATATTCAATACACAAGCAATGTTTGCGGAGAGGAGAAATAAGAAAGGAAAATGCACAATAAAAGAAACCAAATAGACACCGGCTTAATCATTTATAGGCTGGCCTCAGGCAAACGAAGTTCAAAGTCGGGAACAGGGCCATGCCACTCACAATAAAGTAGACCCAGACCAAAATATATGTGTTGAGTAGAGACCAGAAAGTGTACTAAGAATGGAGACAGAGAGTAGAAATGAGGAAGAGAAATACCCTGTGTCGGCTACCACTGATAAACTGTTGTCAGGGTTATAGTCTCTGTAAGCCCGATGTTTACAGAAAGGGAACTGGAGCTCACAGAAGGATCTGTTTACCTCGAGGGCCCCGGAGGGAAAGCGACAAAGAGGGCTTCTAGATCTGCATTCAGTGCATACCCCACAATTTAGCTTGCCTGAGATGAGACAAATCTAAGATATTAATAAGAACTCGCTTTAAAAATTCTATATGCTCATTGCTCTGCTTTAAAAATATATTTATCTTAAATTATGCTATGCTAATTAGCCCTACCATTTCCAGACAGCTAATCTGTTATTGGGTGTCACTTCCTTGATTTAGATGCCACTACTAAACCCTAATTTAGACTCATTCCTTTTTAAATAACGTTGACAGAAGTCTGTGCCTCCTAAAGTCTTCTGCTGCTCATTGCATGCAAATATGTTGTGTGCATGAGGCTTCACCACCAGAAAATTCTGGATTAGCTCTTTATTTTAAAGAGGATGCTTTGTGGCTCTTGCAGAGGACCCAGAGCCCATTTCCCAGCACCCACATCCGGACCCCCCACCCCCAAACCTACATCTGGTCGGTCATAGGTACCTGTAATTCCAGTTCCAAGGGATCTAATACCCCTTTTGGCCTCCTCAGATACCTGCCCACATGTGATGAGCGCGCGCGCGCGCACACACACACACACACACACACACATGCATTTAAAAATGATAAAAATAAATCATAGAAATGTTGCTTGCAGATATGTTTGTGATCTCTGATACCTAATTAATGTCCCTTGATAAACTTCTTTGTGAGGCCTTATTTTCCTCTAAGATCTTATGTTAGAATAATGCCTTTTAGGGTAAATAAGAGTTTTAAATTATTGTTTTTGTTTCCTTTTTAAAACAACAGGATCTCATTATCCAGCCCTGACTGAGCTAGAACTCACTCTGTAGACCAGGTTCATCTCAAATTCTCAGAGCTCCACCTGCCTCTGCCTCCTGAGTGCTGGGATGAAAGGCCAGACTGTCAATCATCTTCCAGAAATCTCCATTGTGTGTTTTCTGTCCCTGCTTCCCAAGAGTGAGCGGTAGCTGTCTTCTTTTCTGGAGCCGTTCAGTAGTTACTAGGCACCTACTAGGTTGCCAAAAACCAGGCAGTCGCCAAGAATATGAGCACAAAATACCTTCTGCACCCAGTGACTAACACACAGCTTCTTGTGTTGTGAGGGGTCCCGTGAGGGAACGAGGGAGCTGCAAACAACATGGAAAGTTTCCTGCGTGTGCAACGCTAAATGTTTTTTTTTTTTTTTTTTTTTTTTTTTTTTTTTTTTTTTTTTGGTTTTTCGAGACAGGGTTTCTCTGTGTAGCTTTGCGCCTTTCCTGGAACTCACTTGGTAGTCCAGGCTGGCCTCGAACTCACAGAGATCCGCCTGGCTTTGCCTCCCGAGTGCTGGGATTAAAGGCGTGTGCCACCACCGCCCGGGGCAACGCTAAATGTTAATTCAAAATCAAACATGTCACCTCAGCACCCTGGATGCTCAGTGTGTTTATTATATAGAGTTGAGCGGAGAGGTGGGCTATTGTGTACAGCTGAGCAAGGAGACCAGGTTAGTACATGGAGATAAACAGAGAGTCAGGGGTTATGGTATCCAACTAGATCATGGAGACTGGTATAGATCGTACTATCTGGAAAGAAAGCTACAATGGACATTTTCTGCACACACTCTCCACATCTACACATCCACACTGAGAAAGGTTTTGCTATTTTCCTCTGAGCCTCAATCAGGAATGCTCCATTTTAAAAACAGTGCCATTTGATTTGTTGACTTGAGTTTCATAAAAATCTGTTAAATGAGTTTTGGCTTGGGGTTGGGTTCTTGAAATGGTTCTAAGCACACTTCTGCACTTTGTACTCTAGGTATTTATGCAAAATGATCTTCCAGTATTGGTGATTAGAAAAACCAGAGCACTGTTCGACTCTAAAAAGCACCAAAGATGATCTTTGTCGTGCAGCAACTAATACTCAACCGAGATTTAAATCTTTATGTAAGATAAACAAGCATACCCATCTCATTAATATGAAAGTTTGCTTTCTTCTTTCATAGATGGTAAAGTTGTATGCACAGCAATGAATTATTTTCAAATAAACTCCCTCGTGGTTATCAATAAACATTTGACCTGTCTATCTGTTTTATATGCCTTATATACCTGGCTTGCATAAATGTCTCTGGCACAAAGTGGTCACAAATGGGAGAAAATTAAAAAGCCAGACTCTAGCATGCATACATGGGTGGGTAAGGTGGGTGGGTGGGTAAGGTGGGTGGGTGGGCCAGCATACAGTAAAAAATTGGCCCTGCCTGCGCCCTATGGTTGGTACCAGGAATGCAGTTTGGATGTTTTCATATTTTTTTTTTTTTTTTTGGTTTTTCGAGACAGGGTTTCTCTGTGTAGCTTTGCACCTTTCCTGGATCTTGCTCTGTAGACCAGGCTGGCCTCGAACTCACAGAGATCCACCTGGCTCTGCCTCCCGAGTGCTGGGATTAAAGGCGTGTGCCACCACTGCCCGGCGTTTTCATATTTTTTAAAGATAGAGTTTTCTGTAAGCCTGACTGCCTTTGGACACACTATGTGTTACAGGATGATTTTGGTCCTGCTGCCTCTACCTCCCAAATGCTGGGGTTACAGGCCTGTGCCACCATGCCTGGACACACCTTTGGACTTGGATCTACTCCCCACTCCCCCCAAAAAAACTCAAGGTGAAATAAGTTTTTCTTTATAATTAGTCCGTGCCCAGTGTTTCCTGGCCCAGGCCGATCTAGGCTGACCTAAGACCGACCTGTTGGGGAACCCCTGAGTGTCATTCCCCTTAGACCAGATCCTGTGTCCCGAAAATTTACATGCTCACCTTGCTTGAACTGGAAATTATAAATGGACACAAATGTGTGGTTGGAAGTCTGGCAGTCCGCTTTGGGGTTTGTAATACTTGGAGTATTTAATATTTTGAGACAAGGCATCTCTTTGCAGGTCTGACCTCCTTCTTGCCTTTGCCTCCTGAGATTTGGGATCACACGCGTGCACCAGTACACCAGGCTTGATACAATTCTCCTTCAGTTTGCTCCTGTTTGCCAATACACGAAACAATGGCGTGGGAAGTATTGCTAGAGAAGCCAGTGGAAGCCAGGGACCTGAGGGACGCACCCTCTGGGCCCTTGGGGCGGAGACTCCGTGGAAGAGAAGGCTTACAGCTGTCTCCATGGCGACGCATCACAAAGGCACAGCTCAGAGGGTGGGGACGGAGCGGAGCATTTCTGCCTTGTCAAGGCGGGAGACGGCCTCTGGGGAGAAGATGGCCCAGTGTAGGGACAAGGCTCCGTGCCCCACTCAATGTGACCCCAAGCTCCAGTCAAGTAAGACTGCCTAGGCTGCGGGTCTGGGGGCGGGGCGTGCTGTGTGTGCGGTGGGCGTGTCCAAAGTAGGTACTTTCTGCCCAAGGGCGTCCGTCTAAATTTAGGGGTGTTGCCTCTCCCTTAGAGGAGGGTCTAACCCAGGGAGGCACAAGTGAGTCAGAATGACCAGGAGCCCATGACCTCGCCCTTCATACCCCCCCACCCCGGCCGTGCTCCCTCTCTAAAACTCTGGGTGCTCCCTTTAAACACTTCAGGAATAACCCTGAGGGGACACGATAAAGTCACCGCTAGTGTCTTTCCAAGGATAACAGACAGGGTCAAAGACGGGTGAACAGATCTGGGGAAGCTTGGGAGGGAGAGAAGGAGCGGAGCTGGTTCTTTAGTCGCGTTCTGGCAAACAGCAAATAGAGTGGGCGGGGCCGGGTAGGGGGTGGGTGGGGGAGGAGGGGGAGAGGGGCGGAGCCCGCGGGCCGGGGTGCTCCCTCTGCAGACCCGGCTGCGAGCTAGCTGGGCCTGTTTCAAAGGCTCTCTGCCAGGTGACAGATGGAGAGCTTTGGTGGTGCTTGCTTGCCCAGGCAGCAGCGGGCCTGACCAGCTCAGCGTTTTGCATTCGCGGAAAGACACCCTCCCTGGTTGTTAGCGGCGACACTGGTAGCGTGATTACTGACTGCACCGTCAGCGCCTGCATCCCTTCGGAGCACTAACGGCCGGCTGCAGCCGTCTAGCCTAGCTGGTTACAGGGCTGTGCGGGGTCTTCAGAATTAAGCTTCTAAGGGAACAATGAAGCGTGTGTTCACATTCCAATCGGGTTCTCTGTAAACTGAGAATGGAAAGTGGGGGAAAAAAATCAGTTCAAAAACTTCCCATCTCCCCCTCTAAGCACTCTGTCAGGGTTTCCCCAGTAGTGGTCCTCCTCGTCCGGAATAGGTGAGGTTACCTGAGTGATCATACTCCACCGGACTTCCGGTGTTGCACAAACTGCCAGGAACTCTACTCTCTGTACTCAGCTCCAGCTGTTGGCCAGGCGTTTTCACGGGTGTCCCAGAAAGGCCTCTACCTCAGCATGTGCAAAATCACGTTCCTGTTCTCCTTGGAACCTTCCAGACACTGAGAGTGTAGGGACAAGGGTCCAGGCTGTTAGGAAAAGGCAGCTTCCTTGATATCTTAATTTGATTACAGAGCTCTTCCATTCAGCCTCCACTTCCTTCTCCTGAGTCAACGTGCCTCTGTCCTTCAGTCTGTCACAGCCGCTCACCAACCCCATCTTCCGTGGTCAACAAAGTCACCCTCCTAGAGGAGTGATGCATCACTATTCATCTTTGGTCCCCTAACCGGGGACAGTTGATGGCTGCTGTTGAGTCTCTCCTGTGACTGAGTGAGCACTTCCGGGGTTCTGCACTCTTTTCTCATGGTTGCTACGCAAGGCCACAGACTGGTGGCTTAAAGAAACATCCATTTATGAGCGCACTGGCCGGACACAGATTCTAAGTGTAGGCAGGGCCTTGCTTCTGGAATCTCCAGGCCAGGAACCAGCCTTCCCGCCTTCAGTTCCTGCTGGCTGTCAGCAGCTGTTTTTGTTTATTTTTGAGAAGAATCTAACCAGTCCAGCCTGATTTCGAATGCATGATCCTCCTCCTCTTGCCTCTGAAGTGCTAGGAGTGCTGGCGCACACTCATACGAATGCTCTCACCACCCCTGGTTCTGTGAGCATTCGTAACCATGGATGTGTCACTCAGTCTCTGCTTCTGAGGCCCCACCGTCTGTCTCAGGGATACTTGTCTTGGCATTTCAGGTCCCTGAGGACAATCAGGATGATTTCCCCATTTCTGGATCTGTGATTGCATGCTTAAGGATACCCTTGTCTGAAGATGGTCAATTTCCAAGTTCCAGGATTTCAGACACAGGCATACCTTTTGGGACCTCATCCAGCACTTGATAAGTTCTTATTAATTAGTGCATTTGGTCATCACAACAGTGAGGTGAGACTTGTCTGATGCAGGGCTGAAGATGGCTCAGCGGTTGAGAGCACCGGCTGCTCTTGCAGAGGACCTGGGTTCGGTTCTCAGCACCACACACAGCAGCTCACAACCACCTACAGCTCTAGTTCCAGGGGAATCAACAGCCTCTTCTGGCCTCTGTGGGCTCCTTCAGGCACCTGGTGCACACACACACACACACACACACACACACACACACACACACACACACACCAAAAGAGTCAGCCATTAAAAATATTAGATGTTGTTAGTACCTGTGTAGTTGGGCTTTTTTTGGACCACCAGCTCCCAAATAATGACACAGAAACTTCTTATTATGAAAGCTTGGCCTTAGCTTAGACTTGTTCCCAACTAGCTTTTAAAACTTAAATTAACCTGTTTATATTAATCTACACTCTGTATGTTAATCTAGGTTCTGCCCCATGGCTCATTACTTCTCTTCCATACTGCACTTTCAACTTGCTCTGAATCTCTCTGGTGAATCTTGAGTGCCTCAGATTCTTCCCAGAGTTCCTCTCTCTGCCTGGAAGTCCCGCCTATTGCCTCCTGCCTAGCTATTGGCTGTTCAGCTCTTTATTAAACCAATCAGAAGATGCTTTGGCAGAGACACATCTTCACAGTGTACAAAAAGATTATCCCACAACACACCTGCCTCTTCTGTCAGGTTGCTGTGAAAACAAAATAATTTACATAAAAAACCTAGTATGGTTTAGTACAAATACACATTAGTCATTATTTAAAATATCTCTCTCTCTTTTTTTAGACAAGCTCTCACTGTGTAGCCTTGGCTAGCCGGGATCTCTCTATATAGATTAGTATGGTTTCAAACTCAGTAGAGATAAGGCTGCCTCTGTCTCCCGAGGGCTTGGAGGCAAGGCCTATGCCAACATACACTGACTAACATGATTAACACAACCATGAGCAACTTGGACACGTCACCATGGCTCTCAGGGTAAGGTTTTATGAGGCAGGCAGTCAAAGGAGGGTTCCGCAGGCAGACTGGACTGTTTCTTCTCAGCTTCACTCACAGTGGGCCGTTGGCGGGGCTTCAGACTCTAGCTCCTTATTCATGCTATGCTTTACTTCACATCTGTTTTATAGCTAGAGTTTTCCTGCCTGGCCCACAGTCAGGACAAATCTCTCTCACCTGCCAGTCCCACAGCCGCTCAGACCCAACCAAGTAAACACAGAGACTTATATTGGTTACAAACTGTGTGGCCGTGGCAGGCTTCTTGCTAGCTGTTCTTACAGCTTAAATTAATCCATTTCCATTAATCTATACCTTGCCACATGGCTCATGGCTTACCGGCATCTTCACATGCTGTTTGTCATCGTGGCAGCTGGCAGTGTCTCTCTGACTCAGCCTTCCACTTCCCAGCTTTATTCTCCTCCTTGTCCTGCCTATACTTCCTGCCTAGCCAATGGCCAATCAGTGTTTTATTTATTGACTAATCAGCAACACATTTGCCATACAGAACATCCCACAGCACTTTCCCCCCTTTTTTTTTCCAAAAAGGAAGGTTTTAACCTTAACAAAGTAAAATTACATATAATTTGGGAATTTGGGCGTAGCTTCTCTTACTACTTCCTGCTGGAGGGGGGCGATGTATCTTATGGGGACACAAAGAAAATTTTAGGATCATGGAGTAGTCCATGAGGCTGTATCATCTGAGCCAGTTGCCTTGAAACCATTCTGAATGTTGGATCATCTGGGCCATGGTGTCATCGGAGACCTTTCAGGGGGTCTTGGCTGGTCAAACCTGATGTGTCGTAATCTTGAACAAATCCATAGCCTCTGGCTTTCTGTGGAAACAAAAGAGACTCTTTTCCAAAGCAACATATCCTTATATCCAAATTTTGAAGTCAAGGTATCTTTAAAATATACATATTGGTTTAACTCAGCTTCCTTTACAATCAAATATCTCTCTGCAGTTAAGAATCCCAAAGACAATACAATCCAGATTCTCTGTGTAATATTCATCTTTACGTGGCTTATTTTTTATATTATCTTTACTGTCTCTTTAAAGACTTTATTTTTTAAAACTATGTATTTGTTTATATAACTGTATATATCACTTTTTTTGTCTCTTTCAAGCCCACGTATCTTTTACACACATTGTAAACTATTACATCTGAATCTGTCTTATTGTGAATCTGTTGCTTTAAACTGCAGCAACTGTGGCTGCTGGCTCCGCCCACCTCAGCTTCTCAACATGGCAGTGGTCCTTTACCACCAGCTCTGGGAGCTATCGTGGGTCTATGCTTTTAGCCAAGCAGCGTGTAGCCCAGAAACCTCTTTTTTTTTGTTTTGTATCTGCAAAGGCTAAATCCACCACGCAGTTTAATGTGCCACTTGCAGAGGCCTCATTCCCGCCAAACTGCAGGTCAAGCGCGTGCACACCAGAAACCCACAAGGAGCTCAAACCAGCAGCTGCAGCTCATTTGAGAGAGACAATTAGGAACTGTTTTTAGCTCTGTTTTAGAATCTTTTTTCTCAATTTTTAGGTGGAAACTCTTGCCACCACGTTGGGCACCATTTGTAGCTAGAGTTTTCCTGCCTGGCCCACAGTCGGGACAAATCTCTCTCACCTGCCAGTCCCACAGCCGCTCAAACCCGACCAAGTAAACACAGAGACTTATATTGGTTACAAACTGTGTGGCCGTGGCAGGCTTCTTGCTAACTGTTCCTACAGCTTAAATTAATCCATTTCCATTAATCTATACCTTGCCACATGGCTCATGGCTTACCGGCATCTTCACATGCTATTTGTCATCATGGCAGCTGGCAGTGTCTCCCTGACTCAGCCTTCCACTTCCCAGCTTTATTCTCCTCCTTGTCCCGCCTACACTTCCTGCCTAGCCAATGGCCAATCAGTGTTTTATTTATTGACTAATCAGCAACACATTTGCCATACAGAACATCCCACAGCACTGTTTCCCTGTCAGACCCCTATCAAACTAAACCACAGCTCAGATTCCCCCCCCGCCCCATTTGATAAAATCCCTCTGGGATCTGACCTTACTCCTTCCCCACACCTGAGCAAAAGAATGGCATCCTTTTGAGGATGAACACAGGAGTCGGCCCACTGCTGAATCTGTGCTCCTGGGACTCATGGCATCTCCATGGGCCTGATTTCCCAAGCCGGGACAGGGCTCTGTGTCTCAATGCTGAGCATGGTGCTGGCCCATGGCAGGGAATCGGAAGAACCAGAGCTAGAAAAGAAAGAACAGACCAGGACAACAGAACCACAGGAGACATGGGTTTGGGGCCACAGAGAAAGCCTTGGGGATACCACCAACTGCTGAGAATGCAGAAGAAACCAGTGACATACAAGGACTTCACCAGAAACAGTTTGAGGATGTTGTCGTTGTGGATCATAAATCCTCAAGTAAAGTAGAGAATTAACTCTGATAACACCATGTTCAGGAACTTTGTCAATGGAGGTCAAATCATACATGTATAAAACTGACAAAAAGAATTACAGTAAGAAGATCATTCAACATAAAATAGATATGCTGGAAATCAGGTGGGCATCCCAGGGCATTGGGATTGGAGAACAGACAGAAACTGTGCTCTGTGTTTAGGTGGCATTTCCAGGAGACCTTCTTGCCCCTGTTCCCTGGAGGCAGCCAGGCATAATGCTCCTGTTCCTATAGGCTCTTAGAGCCAGGCACTCAGCAATCCACGCTGCCAGCAGCCAGTCCTCAACTGGCCTCAGCAGAGCACAGACCCCTGAACGGGAGCATGTGTCTGTGTCATTGACTGGAAGGCACCACCTGGAGCTGTTTCACCGGGGTTCTCAAGGCATATCTGGGTCTGATGAAAGCAATCTTGCCTCTACATGAATGGAGACACACACACACACACACACACACACACACACACACACACACACACACACACACTCATGCATGCACGCACCCATGAGAAATTCCGATCCGTATTCTTTTTTTTTTGTTTTGTTTTGTTTTTTTTTTTTGTTTTTCGAGACAGGGTTTCTCTGTGTAGCTTTGCGCCTTTCCTGGAACTCACTTGGTAGTCCAGGCTGGCCTCGAACTCACAGAGATCCGCCTGGCTCTGCCTCCAGAGTGCTGGGATTAAAGGCGTGCGCCACCACCGCCCGGCCCGATCCGTATTCTTAATGAAGTATAAAAAGCAGCAATGAACACATCTGGAGGTAATATACTCTGAAATCATTTTTGGTACTGGACCTATCTACAAGTCGTTGTGAACTGCAAGAAAGGGGCTAGGTTACCACTGGGCAGGCAGGGCATGCAGTGTGGATATGATAGACAATGCATTGGTACACAGTCCAAGCTGGAGGGAGCTGGATGACAAGAGAGTTTTTTATCATGGAACTCAAAACGGCATGTGATTTTAAACTTACGAGTTAATTTCTAGAATTTTCCCTTTGATGATTTTGGGTTGTGGCTGACTAAAATATCCTTCATTAAAATTGCAGATAAGGGAGACTGCTGTACTTCTAACAATGTTTGTGCCACTCTGTTGACATAGGGAGCTGGCCTGTTGATGTTGGGAGCTGGTCTGATGACACAGGGAGGTGGTCTGTTGACATAGGGAACTGTTGTGATGATGTAAGGAGATGATATGTTGATTAGGGAGCTGGTCTGTTGATGTTGGAGCTGGTCTGATGATGTAAGGAGCTGGTCTGATGATGTAGGAGTTGGTCTGTTGATGTAGGAGCTGGTCTGTTGATGTAGGAGCTGGTCTGATGATATAGGAGCTGGTCTGATGATGTAGGAGCTGGTCTGATGATGTAGGAGCTGGTCTGATGATGTAGGAGCTGGTCTGTTGATGTAGGAGCTGGTCTGATGATGTAGGAGCTGGTCTGATGATGTAGGAACTGGTCTGTTGATGTAGGAACTGGTCTGTTGATGTAGGAGCTGGTCTGTTGATGTAGGAGCTGGTCTGATGATGTAGGAGCTGGTCTGTTGATGTAGGAGCTGGTCTGATGATGTAGGAGCTGGTCTGATGATGTAGGAGCTGGTCTGATGATGTAGGAGCTGGTCTGTTGATGTAGGAGCTGGTCTGATGATGTAGGAGCTGGTCTGATGATGTAGGAACTGGTCTGTTGATGTAGGAACTGGCCTGTTGATGTAGGAGCTGGTCTGTTGATGTAGGAGCTGGTCTGTTGATGTAGGAGCTGGTCTGATGATATAGGAGCTGGTCTGATGATGTAGGAGCTGGTCTGATGATGTGGGAGCTGGTCTGATGATGTAAGGAGCTTGTCTGTTGATGTAGGAGCTGGTCTGATGATGTAGGAACTGGTCTGTTGATGTAGGAGCTGGTCTGTTGATGTAGGAGCTGGTCTGTTGATGTAGGAGCTGGTCTGATGATGTAGGAGCTGGTGTGTTGATGTGGGAGCTGGTCTGATGATGTAGGAGCTGGTCTGATGATGTAGGAACTGGTCTGTTGATATAAGAGCTGGTCTGATGATGTAGGAGCTGGTCTGTTGATATAAGAGCTGGTCTGATGATGTAGGAGCTGGTCTGTTGATGTAGGAGCTGATCTGTTGATGTAGGAGCTGGTCTGATGATGTAGGAGCTGGTCTGATGATGTAGGAGCTGGTCTGTTCATGTAGGAGCTGGTCTGATGATGTAGGAGCTGGTCTGTTGATATAAGAGCTGGTCTGATGATGTAGGAGCTGGTCTGTTGATATAAGAGCTGGTCTGATGATGTGGGAGCTGGTCTGTTGATATAAGAGCTGGTCTGATGATATGGTCTGTTGATGGGGGAGCTGGTCTGTTGATGTGGGAGCTGGTCTGATGATGTAGGAGCTGGTCTGTTGATGTAGGAGCTGGTCTGATGATGTAAGGAGCTGGTCTGTTGATGTGGGAGCTGGTCTGATGATGTAAGGAGCTGGTCTGATGATGTAAGTCTGTTTATGGAGGGAGCTGAGCAGATACACTCAGCTACTGCTGGTGCCCATTGGCAGATCTCAGCATCCTTCTGCAGTCACTTGGCACTGTTTCCTCTGTCATCTGAAGGCACTTTCTTTACTTTTCAGGACACTCCATGCCGATTTTCTCCTGTACTAGCTGCCTGTTCCTTACAGGTCTTTTCACTGGGTGCTCTTCTTGGTCTTCAAGCTCAGGATTTAGCCTTGTAAATTTACTTCCTGGTTGATCTTACCTACACTCATAGTTTTTAGTAACATCTATGCTACAAAATTTTACAGTTATTGAAAAGGGTGAGTTACTATGCTCCAGGTAAGTCACTATAAGGCTCTGTTAGTAACTGATATAAGAAAAAAATTTTTTCCTATATGAATTCACTTTTGTAAATCAAAACAATGACAGCCAAACCTTACTGTCTTAGTTTCTTTACTATTGCTGTGACAAAACACCATGACCAAGGCAACTTACAAAAGATCGCCATTCCAGGGGGTGAGTCCATGATCATCATGACAGGGAGCATGGCAGCAGGCAGGCAGGCACAGTACCGGGAGCAGTGGCTGAGAGCTCACATCTGATCCACAGCATGAGGGGGGTGGGTAAGAGGAGAGAGAGGAGAGAAGGACACTGGGCCTGGCATGGGCTTTTAAAACCTCAAAGTCCACCCGCAGTTGACATACCTCTTCCAACAAGGCCATACCTCCTAATCCTCAAACACCACCAATTGGTCACTAAGCATTCAAAGATATGAGTCTATGGGGGCATTCTGATTTAGACCATAACACCCATTATGTTTATGTTTACATGCATGTATATATAAGTCAGCATATGATCCCCTGTCCATCTGCACATGTCAGGGCAAGCCTGTGGGACCCAAGGAGTTACCTTCAAGCCAGGTCCTAGGGGCTTTATTGCAGAAAGAATTCCAATGAGCAAGTGTCTGAAGAAGAGTTGGTGTTTATTGAAGACACTTTTAGCATGGACCTTAAGCATCAGGGTTAAGAGAGAGACACTCAGAGAAAAAAATGAGACATATCCAAGTTTGGGTATAGGCTTCTGCAGGGAGCGCCCAACTTCACTGTCTTTATAGTGAGCTCACACATATGATCCCATGGCTTTCCAAGTCACAGCGTTTCAAGGGTATAATTTACAACCAAGTTCAGTGATTAAGCAAAGCTTGAAATTTAATTAAAATTTAAAATTAAGTAAAGATGTATAAGCAAGCTCACTTATTTCTTGCATCAAGAATTTCTGGTGTAGTTGAAATTGTAAAATAGTTTTTTATGTTGTTTAAAGAGGTTTTGTGTGTGTGGATTTAGGGATGAGTGAGGAGTTCATATATGGTAAACTTCTGGCCCTAAGCATTTGTTGCCTTTAACATCCTTGTTGGTGGTGTCTTTGGGAAAACATGACTGATCTCTGCAGGCAGGAGTCCCTGTTCCCTCTTAATTTTCTTTTCACTCCGCCTCATATAGATGTGGAACAAAATAGGTAGGACTGGCAGCGTGGGCTGGCAGGGAGGAAGACCGTGGAGGAGGGTGACAGTGACCATGAGATAAAGAGGCAGGGAGAGATGTCCGTTGTGCCAATGTGTGCCTGGATTTTCCTAACATAATGCAAGCTGGTCACTAAAACATAATAGGGGCCACCGGAAGGTAGAACTCAAATCAACTTTCTTCACACTTTTGAACAAAAGCCTTAGAGTTGTTTAAGATAGCATGCATGTGGGGCTGGAGAGCCGGCTCAGCGGTTAAGAGCACTGACAGCTCTTTTGGAGGACCCAAGTTCAATTCCACATCAGGCAGCTTGGAATCACCTGGCACCCTCTTCTGGCATCTTCAGTCACTAGCTCATGTGACATACATTCACATACACATCAAAAAAAAAAAAAAACAAGAACAAAAACAAAAACAAAAAAAACAGTATATGAATGCTCAGAAAAAGCAACAGGTGCGTTTTAATGTCAGCATAAACCCAATAGTGAAGTCTACCTTCCCATCCTTACTGAGACCATAAACGGACCCTTATGGTTCATTGGACTCTAAGATGAAATTACTGTACAGATTTTTCTCTTACAATCTTATTTTAATTATGAAAGCAGCATCTGGTCAGGAGATTCCGCTTTGCCGCATTTCAAGTCACCCTAGTGTCCTTTTTAGCAGGTGACACCAACTGGGATTCCTATGCTACCACAATGAAGACAGCATTCACACCTAAAACAGGAGTGGTGCCCAGTTTAATACGGTAGGTGTCTGCTCACGTCACATCGCCAGACCTGTTGCAGTCTGACTTTGTCTTTTATTGGTCAGGATCCAAAACAAGTCGGCACAGCAACTGGCGACACTAGCAGAACAGGGTCTACCGTCTACGCCGCCATCTCTGGGTATCCCGAGAATCCACCCTTCAAAATTCAGCCAGACTTTCTATAAGGAAATCAGAAAAATCCCCACTTGTTCTTCCCAATGTCACTGAACACTGCGGGTTGCCGTAGACCTGCGTTGATAGACATGATAAATGAATGGCTTGAGTCCCTCCTGTAGACTAGAGCGGGCAGGCAATGCGGTGGCTGTTGAGTGGATGGAGAGCGCGTGGAAGGATATTTTTCAGCACCGTCACCCATGCTGTCCTGGAAGCTCACAGAGCTGTCCTCTGGACTTCCACTCTTCCAGTTACTGCGGCCTTAGCTTGCAGCATCTCCTCTAGACTCATGTGAGCTGAGGGCTGTGGGACTTTTTGACCACTTCTGAGCTCAGTGGTGGGGTAGTGTGTACCAGTTACTTTTCTGTTGCTGTGATAAGAAGTGAGAGTTTGTGTTAGGCTTATAGTTCCAGAATGTTTCGGTGGTGTGGCAGCAGGCCGCTGAAGCAGGAAGCTCAGAGATCATGTCTTCAACCAAAAGGCAGAGAAGAGCAGTCCGGAAGTCGCCCAAGCTATGAGCCCACCTACCCACAACAATGTACTTCCTCCAGCAAGCATGTACCACCTAAGGGGTCTACAACTTCCCCAGACGGTACCCCTGGGAGTCAAATACCCAAGCTTATGGAGGACGTTTCTCATTCAGACCACCACAGGGAATGAGCAGAGAGGAGGGCAGTCCTGTCTTCGATTGCATGACTGACGGATCTGAGATCAGAAGTTATCCCTGAGCCTTAGGTGCAAGAGTTGTGTTGAAGGTGTATCTGCTGGGGCGGGGCACCACATCATTACTTACTCTTTGCATTTTGATAGGTTACACTTTTCCGTAATGGCCTCTGTCTGTTGCAAATGTTTCTTTGATGAGAAGTGAGACATACACTTGTGTATGAAGATTTGGAGTTAGGAACCACAGAGAGAGAGAGAGAGAGAGCAGGCAATGTTCGTCTTGAGGTCAGAGTTACCTCACCCACTATGAGCTTTTCTAGTTCCATCCATTTACCTACAAAGTTTATGATTTTGTTTTTCTTTACAGCTGAATTTCCATAGTGTATATGCACAACATTTTCATTCTCCATTCTCCAATTTAGGTTGTGAAAGCAATTTATTGATCACCCTATTACACTTCTTTGTAACTGAGTATATTAATTGAAAATAAGTTTTAAACATTATCTATGACCTAAAGAATCGAGCTATTACAGTTATTTTAAGCACATAATTGCTCAAAGCAATATATATATATATATATGGAGTTAATAATAAATATATTATTTATGAAAATTTATATATTATATATGAAGTCAATAATTAATACATTAGAAGTATTTTAGAGGAACTACATGTTAATTAGACACATGAGCTTATGCCTCCAGCCTTCTGTGTTGTTTCTAGGGTGACAGGGCACCTGGCATCAACCTCCTTCTGCTTCTGCTGTTTTCCAGTGTGCAGACGTTAATGCCCAGGAAAGCCGTCCATCTCTAAATGAGCAGATTGTAAGAGAGAGAGATCCAGGGCCAGGGTGTCATTTAATGCCAGGAGTCACAAGGAGACTGTTGATGAGTGATCCATTGATGGCTTGGTGGGGAACCCATTCCATTGTACTGAGAGCAAACGACATGGCCTGCCATCCATCCACTGAGTCAGTCCCTGCTGTCGCAGTCTGAGAAGTAAATAGTTCCCCCAAATGGAACAGCGACTGAATCGTGCCTACTGTTCTTCTACTCTGATGTGACTTTTAAAATGTTATCTAACTCAAGGCAGACTTGCAAAACAGAAACAGGAATTTTGACATGATTTTTGGTAGATTTAAAACATTTTAAATTTATTTTGATTTTATGTGTATGGACATTTTGCATGCATTTATGTCTGTGCCCCATGTGCATGCCTGATGCTTGAGGAGGCCAGAAGAGGGCCTTGGAACTCCTGGAACTGGAGTTACAGATGGTTGTGAGTGTCATGCAGGTGCTGGGAACTGAACCCAGGTCCTCTGCAAGAGCAGCCAGTACTCTAACCACCGAGCAATCTATCTAGCCCCTGGTAAAAAAATTTTAAAGAGAGGCTTTCAACTATTACAGACTTTAAATACATTTTTGTCTAAATCTTGGAACCAAAATTTTAGCTTGTATGGTTTATACCATTTTTGTGTACTTGGTAAAATCAGTTTTTAGTGCCAAAGATGCAAAACTATATTATTTCCTGTCAAGATGAAATCTATCTGCATTTATTATTCACATAAATGTTAACATATATTTTAAGATATTTTAAGGGATATTAAGAAGAATATTGAAAAATAAATGATGCAATACATTTTTTAGGGAAAATTATTAAAAGCAGATGAGGGAAGTGTAAAACAGTGTAAGTCTGACATGATTAGCAATAGCCAAGTAACGAAAAGAAAGGAACCTGTAAGTTTTCTGTACGCTGAGGAGTATTAGGGGAAGCAACATGGGCTGCCTGTGGTGTCACATGCCTTTAGTCTCTCAGTTCCAGGCCAGCCTGGTCTACATTGTGAGTTCCAGGCCAGCCTGGTCTACATTGTGAGTTCCAGGCCAGCCAGGGCTACATAAGGGGACCCTGTCTCAAAACAAACAAGTAGGTGATGTTCCCTAGTTAAGTGTTGCTATAAAGAACACCGTGCTAAACTTCTGAGAATACATAACAGCTACATTTCAAAGCCAGAGCTAGCCCTGCAAAGTGGCTCATGCCTGGGATCCCAGCACTCAGGAGGCTGAGAAAGATGGCTGGTGTGAGGCAAGGCTGTCTGTCTGTCTGTCTGAGGTCTCTCTCTCTCTCTCTCTCTCTCTCTCTCTCTCTCTCTCTCTCTCTCTCTCTCTTTCTCTCTGTATCAGGAACAACTTCATTGATTTATAACACAAAAAGATTGACTAAACTGCAGTAAATACTGCAAACTGTGATTAGATTAAAAAATAGAGCCGGGCGGTGGTGGCCCACGCCTTTAATCCCAGCACTCGGGAGGCAGAGCCAGGTGGATCTCTGTGAGTTCGAGGCCAGCCTGGGCTACCAAGTGAGTTCCAGGAAAAGGCACAAAGCTACACAGAGAAACCCTGTCTCGAAAAACCAAAAAAAAAAAAAAAAAAAAAAAAAAAAAGGATTAAAATACCTTGCCGAGTGATGAACACAGAATCCGAAAATCATCAAATAGCACATGATTCTTAGGAACCAGTTTTACGCAGTAATCTTGAAAAGTGTGACGGCCCAGAAAAGTCTAGTTATATTTAAAGCGAGCAGCAGCAGCTTGTACAGCTTCCTGAGCTCAGACTCGTCCTCCTCCCCAGCTAACGACGTTGCCCAGGGATTTTTTTCTTTTTAAGCTGAAAAACAAAAATGCTTATCTTTAAATACGTGAGGGGGAGAGCCATCTAAAGAACCCTGCGTGCTCTGCCATCTTCTTAGAAGCCTCTCCCTGAAGACTGTTATAGCTGGTAGGAGACAGGGATCCAGATGTTATTCAGCCGGGCTGCCTTTGGCGTGGAAATCTGCAGCATCCGGCTCAGCCTGTGGTACCCAGGCCCCAGCACCAACCTTTACTCTATAGAAACACCTGCCACAGAAGATGAGCCCTGGACAAGCGTGGAACCTGAGTGACAAGCAGATGTCCTTAAAAGCTCTCTGACCAGGGTTCCCCCAGTGAATGCTTTTCTCTCCCTTCCGCACATTTCTCGTAATTCCATAATTAAAGATTTCAGTTCATTCTTATTTTGTATACTGGCAAAAAAAAATACTTAATGGACGGTGGTATAAAATGTCTAGGAGCACACAGTATCTGGTGGTAATATCCAGTGATAATATCATGTGGGGGTGATACCCAGGGATGGTGCCATTTGGTGGTAATATCTGGTGATAATATTTGGTGACCTCTTTTTCAGCTGTGAGTTACAGTACTGGCAGCATGCATTTCACTGGAGACTTGCACACTGAAGAAGAGTACCCGGGGCTGGAGAGATGACCCAATGGTTATAGCACTGGCTGCTGTTCCAGGGGACCTGAGTTCAGGTCTCAGCACCTACATGGTGGCTCACAACCATCCATAACCCCGGTTCTAGGGGATCAATGCCCTCTAATGGTCCTCCTCAGGACCAGTATGTGCACATGCAGGCAGGCAAAACACCCAGACACGTAAAGCAAATTAACAGATGTTTAAAAGATAACAATATCACAATTCATACGTCTTTCCCTTTAACCTACAAGAATATTTCTCTAGAAAAAAAAACAACTTTTGTACAGGAGAATATACTATGGAACTCTTAAAAAACACTAAGATACATTTTAGACTGTTATTCTTCATTTCACTCTCTCTCTCTCTCTCTCTCAATTTACAAAATTGATTCTCTTAAGGGAATTTGAAAATTAAATAATATCTGACAAGTCTTAAGCCAGCAAATCTTTAAAAAAAATTGTAAAATACATAAAATAATTTGACACACATGTCATTGGGGAATGTGGTACTTAGTCTCTTTGACGGTTAATGTTGTCATCTTGATAAATCCTAGCATCACCTGGGAAACAGGTCTGGGGGAGTTCCTGGAAGGGGATTAGACTGGTTGCATGGATGGAGGTGGGAAGGCTCACCCACTGTGGGTGGCACCATCCCCTGGCTGGGACCCTGGACTGTGACCGTGGAGGAAGGAAGCTGAGCATCCATGACCCTGATTTCTGACTGTTGGTTGCTATGTGGCTGGCTGCTTCGAGACCCTGCCGCCTTGACCGCCCTGCCGTGGTGGACTGTGCTCTTGAACTGTGGGGCAGAAGAGACCCTTTCTCCCTTGGGTTTTTGTCAGGGTCTTTTGTCACTGTAACAGGAAGGACACCAAGGCAGCCCCTCCTCTAATCTCTACTTCTTGTTTCTGTAGTCCAAAGAGCATCAGAAGACTAGGATATACCTACTCACTTAGTGATCCTATTCTGAATCAGACACATTACAATGAAGAATATTCCTGGAAAACGTATGCTAAAGAAAAGATGATAAAAAGCGGAACTTCGAGAGGAATAAGGACCCATAAAGCTCATCTCGGTCAAGTAAGGCACTAGCTACTCATCTGTTGGATTTAATGCTGTCTTGAGCCTGTAAAAGCATTCCAAAGACTGTCTGTCTGTCTGTCTGTCTGTCTGTCTGCAGTGGCAAGAGTCATGCTCCCTTTGGACTGCCTTTACAGTCTCGTGTTCCCCCATATTTTTAGAGATCTGAAAAACTAAAGTGATACTCTGTAATATAAAATTAGCCGTGACCATGGGAACAGTTCAGCGGTGTTTAGTTCATTCATGTCATTGTGTGCCTACCAGCTCTACCTTGTAAAGCATTTTCTTCATCCCAGAAGGAAACCCCATGTCCGTTAAACAATCACCCTGGCAACCACCAATATGCGCTAAAAAAAAATTGTTGCATGTGTATATGTGTTTTGCCTTCCTGTATGGGTGCCACATGTTTGCCTGGTACCTGCAGAGGTCAGAAGAGGACACCACACGCCCTGGAAAATGGAGTTACAGATGGTTGTGAGCCTCCGGGTGTGGGTTGGGAATTAAACCCAAGTCCCTTGCAAGAGCAGCAAGTGCTTTTAACCACTAAGCTGTTTCTCCAGCTCCTCCCCATCCACTTTTGAGCTCTATGGATTACCTCTTCTGGATATTTTATATGAAAGGTCTTGTAGTGTGATTTTTGTGTCTGGTTTCTTCTATTTTGTAACACTTTCTGGGGTTTCTCATGTGATAGCAGCTTCAGTACTTTCCACAGTTGAATAATACTGCATGTGTACGCCACAGTTTTTTCATCCATTTATCCAGTGATCCGTCTTGGGTTGGTCCTACCTTTTGGTTATTGTGCGTAATGCTGCTACGAACAGGTGTGCAGCAGAGTGCTTGTGGTTAGGATCATGTTTTGGACACTCAATCCTTCCTGCCCTCTATCACTGCTGCTTCTCTTTAGAATTCCCTCTTTTGCCCCAAAGGAGCCTCTCTTCCATTTCCCCATGGCTCAGCCCAAAGAGCTATCGCGCCGCTTCCCCGGTGGATGGAGGTCATTGACCTCCTGCTGTGTTTTCCTGGCACAGTCTGGTCTTCTCCCATCACGAAAGCCTCTGTTGTAAAGGGTTTTATCACCCAGACTGCCACCTGGGTCGGAGCCACCTGGAGTTATCCGGCAGATGACGAAGCGGAAGAATGGATGATGCTGATGATTAAGCCGGAAGAGATGAAGAAAGACAGCATTCATATTTCTGACTTGTATGTGTGATGCTGATGCTGCAGAATGGGCTGGAAGGACTCTGTGTGGTGGCTGAAGGACAGGAGGAGACAGGAAAATACACTGGATGGAGGTCTGTCCATCAGGTGGATGAGTTGGAGATGTAGACCTGAGAATCAGAAGGACGTACACCATGACACATTTCATTTGCCTGTTCTTGACTTCCATTGGCTCAGCCATTAAGAGGCCTTGACACTCTTGCAGAGGGCCCAGACTCAGTTCCCAGAACCCACATGACAGCTCACAGCCATTCATAATTCCAGTTCCAGGAGACCTGACGCTCTCTGCTGACCTCTGAAGCACCAGATGTGTATGTATACACACACAGGCAAACACTCATACACAGAAAATAAAAATAAGTAAATATTTTTTTCCAAGCAGAGTTTGTATAGTCCTGGTTGTCCTAGAACTTGCTTTGTAGACCAGGATAGCCTTGAACTCAGAGATCTGCCTACCTCTGGTTTCTGAGTGCTGGGATTAAAGATGTGTGTTATCCTACCTAGCCTAAAAAAAATCAAAAATTAAAAGCAATGCAAAATAATTTGTTATATTTATTGAAAACGTATATACATACACATACATAAAATTTTCCTTTATCTAAAGTACTACTAAAGACTTTGAATTTTTTTATGTGTATAAGTATTTTGCCTATATGTACATCTGTGCACTATGGTACATCTGGAGGCCATGGAGCCCAGAAGGCATTAGATCCCTGCGAACTGGAGTTACAGGTGTCTGTGAGCTGCCATGTGGGTGTTGGGATTGGACCCTGCTGGGCACACCTCAAAGTTCTCCCACCATAGCCATTCTCTACCACATCAGCTGTGAGTGTGGGGCAGTGCTTGGGGCCTGGTGTGCTGGACCACGGAGCTCTCTGGCTGGTGGTACCACTTTCTGAGGGAGCTGGGAAACATGGTGACTTCTGCGTCACTGTTAGGAAGCACAGGCAGGGACAGCCTGAGGAAAGGAGGGACCTGATCTGGCTTAGCCTGTCATGGTTCAGCCCATGTTTTCCTGGCTGCATTTGAGAAAACATCATGACAGCGGGAGGGTAGGGCCTCCAGCCCATGGGATGGTGCTGCCACGTTCAGGTTCAGTCTTATCCCCTCAGGCAATGCTCTCTGGAAATGCCCTCCTGGACACAGAGGAAGCATCTCTCGGACGGTATAAAATCCAATCAAACAGACAATGAGGTTAACTGTAACAGACAATCACGAGATGAAGATGGGGGAGAGATGGAGGCGATTTCAGTGTGTATCGTCACTGGCTCTCTTAAATCCGTCACCACAGCGCTGCGGCTCTGGAAGGGAGGAAGCCTTTTCTCTATGACTCTCAAAGAGACACCAGACACTACCTCCGCTCCTTACAAACGTGTCACCAGGACCAGAATTAACATGCGTGTAGTCTATACAAGAGTTCTGCTCTCGACCTGCGAAGTTGACAGTCCTCTTCTGTTGTCGGGGTCAAAGGTCAAAACAAGCACACAAAGGGTGTCTGTGATGGTTGACTCTCCATCCTTAACCTGACTGGCTTTAGAATGGCGTCAGAGACATCCCACCCTGCGTGTCTGGGCGTTTGCTGAGAGATTTAACTGGGGAGAGAGGCACTCAGATGTGAGTGTTGTCAGTCCCTGGTCCTATACTGAATAAAAAGGGGCGGGGCGGGAGGAAGCTAGCTGAGCTCAGTTCATCTACCTCTAATTCCCAACTAAGGATGCTGTATGACCAGCCACCTCCCAATCTTGTTGCCTTGCGTTTCCCATCACAGTGAGTTATAACCTTCAAACCGTGACCTAAAGAAACCCGTCCTTAAGCTGCTTTCATGAGGTATTTGCCACAGCAAGAAAAGTAGCCAAGTCAGCACCTGTGTGATGGCCCGTGACGGCCAGGCCCCCTTGCCACGCTCTCTGTACAGGCAGCTGCGGTGTGGTCGCTGGTCATAAAGGCTTCCAAAGAATATGGACACACAAACACTCGTGTGTTCCGGACTCCATGAAGTGAGCCTTCGTGGACTCTTACTAAAACCGTGCTTGCATTGACAGGAATTCTTCCAGTGGACACTCCCTAAAGGGAAACCAGCCCACCCCCTCCCTTGGATAGAGGCTCCATCCATGGAAAAAGTCCGGGAGGCGATAGCAAATCAGTTTGTTTCCCATACCAAGAGGGACTTCGTGGATGTGGCTCAAGGTAAGCAGATGTCCCTCCTTTCCCTGGGCACGTGCCTGGGCAGTGGTACAGCACTGGTGAGTGGCATGGAGGGAGTCTTTCTCTCACAGGAACTCCCAAGCTAGTGCGGGACAAGAAATTTTACCAACAAAACCAGTCAGTTACAGAAAGGTACGCCTTGTAAGAAGTGTAGGTGGCTGGAGCAGGGCTCAGTGGTAGCATTTTTGATCCTTAGCACTGCAAAGCGAACAAGCGAATAAATAAATGTCCGTTGCTATGGCCATCTATCCCGATGGAGTCTAAAGACCTGAAAAGACTCCCATTAGCCAGGAGTCATAGTGAATGCCTGTAACCACATCTTTGGAAGCCAAGGCAAGAGGACTCGGAATTCAAGGTTAGCTTGACATGTGTAACAAGGCCCCGTCTCAAAACACAAAGCAGGGAGCAAAGGAAAGAGAAGGGATGAGAAAGAGGAGAGAAGAAGGAAGAGGGGATGGGAAAAGAAAAAGAAAAAGACACCCCTTCCCAGTCCCAGTGGGTGATGGGAACTAGACGTGTAGAGCCATGCCTGGAGATGCCTTCGTAGCGGGCAGCTGGTTTAAATGAGCGAGTGAGTGATGGTGTTTTCACAAGGATGCTTGTAGAACTAGAGGGCTGAGCACATGACTGCTGGGATTCCCAGAGTGAGGCTTCCCAGAATGGGGGTCAAGGTGGGGGGGGAGTGGGGATGTGGTGGTAGAGATGGGGAGCGGTGTTGAGGTCTTCCTGGCTGGTGTGCAGACTTTTGGTCGCCTCCCCTCTTTTCTCAGTCCATTATTCCACTCATTTTTCTCCCGAATCCTAAGTCCACAGCTTCTGTGACTCAGCTTTGCAGAGAATAAACTGTGAGTTAAGAGTTGTCTCGAGACTGGGTGAGTATTTGAGTCGTTACGTCAATCCGCCTCTGTGTGATGTTTTTATCTACGAGTTCATTACAATAAAGTGATTTTTTATATTATCTTCCTTTTCTTAAAAGGGGGAATGTCTGTGTTTTCTACTGTAGCAGAATACTGCTGTCTGGGCATTGTTGAATATGAATATCTGCACAGCTTTTGGGTTGAAGCCTTGGTCCCCAACAGGTGGCACTATTTTGAGAGATAATTGAAACTTAGGAGGTAGGGGCTTCTCTGGAGGAAGTAGGGTTGATGGGGATGGAACTTTGAAGGGCAGATCTTGTCCAGATCCTTCTCCATCTCTCTCTCTTTCCTGGCTGCTGTGGGGTGAGAATCTTGGCTCCACCATGTCCTGTCCACCATGATGCTCTGGCTTACCAAGGTCCAGCCATAATGGAGCCAGCTTGACCATAAACTGAAATCTCTGAAAATGTGATCCCAAATAAATATTTCTCCTGCAAATTGTTGTTCACAGTCCTGATGACTGACTAGCACAATGAGTACTTTATAAACCAGAGTTTGGCTCATGGTGCTGGAGGCTAGTAGGTCCCAGATACAGGGACTCCATCTGCTGAGGGCCTCGATGTCCTTAGAGGCTGGGGATGTTGGATCCCCTGAAGCTGAGTCATCGGACATGATGCTAGGGACCAACTTGGGTTTTCTGTAGGAACAGTAAGAACTCTTCACAGCTGAGCCATCTTCCTGGCTCCTCTTATCATGGGTTCTTTTCTGTTGTTCTTTATTTTAATCTTTCATATTTGGTCTAAGATCCCTCTCCAGAGGCCCTTGTTCACTCATGGCCAGTGGAGGACTTGGTAGCTAGAAGGAGCTTGGGAAATACTTGCTGAATGATAGAATGTATGAAAAACACTATTTTGGAGCTACACAGATAAAAGATTAAAGGACAATGCTATCTGTAGGCAGACATCATGGCTCCAGAAAAGCATTCAGAGCTCTGTATTCTTTACGAAAAGCATGTGTTTCTAGTCTGCTCAGTGTAAGCCAATCACCCTTGCTCCATGTGCAGGCAAACTCACGTCCAGTCTCCCTCCTGTGTTTCCCACCCTGTCAGATCCTAGCCTTCCCCAGGGCGCTGCCTTGGTTCTGGGTGCCGATGTCTCTCTTTGGATGGCCTCTTATCCAGCTCTCTTTCTTGGTATGTCCAAGTGGGTTTCCTGATGTGCAAGTCCACGTCAGCTCTGGCTTAAAACCCTTTGGGGACTCCTGCTGCCCTCAAGAGAAAAGCTAAACGACTCGGTCGATGTGATTTGTGTCATCTGGTCCTTGCCACTCTCCATCATCCTCCCCATTGGTCCCCACACTCATGGAGATGGTACTCAGCTGCCCGTCACACAGAGTCACCAGGCCCCCAATGCTGCCCGCTGTCTACACACACTACTTCACTCCTCTGCAACGCTTCATTTTTGATCTGCCATCTAAGTTAGGCTTTGGCTTCATTTCTGTCCCAGAAGCCTCTCTGATTCTAAACTTTGGATCTCTCTCTCTCTCTCTCTCTCTCTCTCTCTCTCTCTCTCTCTCTCTCTCTCATGTATATGTGTGTTTCTGTTATATTAACCTTTACAGAATTCGCCACACAATGCTATTGTGTGTTCATTTCCTTAATACTTTAAGCTTCTGAAGCAGAGAGACTGTGTTGTGGTTTTGAGTGAATTAAAGCGAATGAAGAGAGGAAGCACTAAAAAGTGGCTGTCTTCACATTCAGACTTAGAGAAGTTGGCTTTGATGAATTATAACAGCGAGTGAAGACAGCAGAAACAGTTCCCCTTGTTATACTCCATGTGCTCGTGTGCTAATGGTTCTGAATGGTCTTCTATATTTATTTTTAGATTGTGCCGTTCTGCGGAGCCTTAGTAAGTTTTGATTTTGAGACAAGATCTCACAACGTAACCCTGGCTAGCTAGCCTATAACTCACTGTGTAGACCAGGCTGGTCTCACACCTGGCCAACCAACATTTTTTCATCATGGTTCCACTGGGGCTCGAACCTAAGACCGTCAGCATGTAAAACAGATGTGATCACCATTACACTATGGAACTCAAAGAATGGAATGCTCCGGGAATTCGTGTTGATCTTAATGGAAGCCAGTATCTCGGGTGGAGGGTGGGGGTTAGTGTGACTGACTGGTAGTTGTGTCTCAGTTAACAATGGAAAAGAAATCTGGAGGCTGCCAGCCTCACTTTAAAGGGAATGAGAGCTTCCGGCTTGGTGAGGTTGCTTTGAAGACACAGCCTCCCATCTGAGATAGGCCTGAGGGAGCCAAGGAGCATGACCCCGGCCAACACATACACATGACCGAGGAAGAGTGAATCCACACTGTGGAGGAATTTAGCGGAAATGTTTTGAAGAAATAATAATGCTATTGCCCACTAACGACAATGGTGCCCCTCAACCCTCTGTCAGTAAGGGACAAACTTTTAACTTTTTCCCAACAGTGGGATGATATCCCCCACTCCACCTAGGGCTGCCAATTTCAACAAATAAAAGCAAGAGGCTGTCCAGTTAAATTGGAATTGTGGTCTATTGCAAATAATGAATACGTCTACATAGTCACACAAAAATTGAAAGTATTCACTGTTTATTCAGATTTAATTGAGAGTCCTGTTTCACACAGCAGCTCTGGCCATACTCCAAATGCCTCCCTCTGGTTTGCCTAGGAAGACCTCAGCAGGGTCGTTGCTGGTGCCTGTGCCCACCAGCATGCTTCTAAGGGCTCTCCTCACGGCCATGAATATCTAGCCATTCAAAAACTACTTCTGGCCAGTCAAGCCTAAACTCCCACGTTCAAGAGTGGAAATGGTTCCTTGGTTGAAGCACTCATAGAGCATACCAACTATACCTCTAAACTCAGCAAGAGTCCGTTTCCACAGAGCGTTGGAAGCTACTGGCCAAAGCAAGATTCAGCGACAAGCCACTCAGAAACAGTCCAGAAGGGGTAATCACTGTCTTCCCGTCTCACCCTAGCTAAGAAGACCATGAAAAAGTTTCCCACGTCCCTGGACTGGAAAGCGTTCCTTCCCCGACCTCTGGACACCGAATTCCGGCACCATTACCAAATTCCAGCTAAGATTCCTGAATTGCAGGATTTTAGTTTCAAATACGGATGCTACTCAGGCCTGCCTGTTGCTTCCCAGGGTCTGGGTAAGTAAGCCTTTAGGGATTCCAAATGCACAGCGAGCCACCAGGCCTCTCTGCCTGACACACAGAAGCCCACACCGTGGCGCTGACTTTTGGAAAGGAGTTTTGTTCTTAACTGACAAGGAGGAGCATGGGTCTGTCTCTAATATTACCCACTAGCAAAGGGACCGAAGTGCAGGGCGGGAGGGAAGTAGGAGCTGGAACTTCTTTTTTAATGTGTATGGGTGTTCTACCTGCAAGCGTGTCTGTGTAGCACATGTATGCCTGGAGGGACCAGAAGAGGGCGTGGGATCCCCTGGCACTGGAGTTACAGCTGGTTATGAGGCACCATGTGAGTGCTGGAAATTGAACCTGGGTCCTCTGCAAGAGCTGCCAGTGCTCTAATCACTGCGCCATCTCTCGAGCCCCTGTACCTGGGATTTTTGATCTGCTCTGGCATTCAGTGTGCAGAATCAGTTGTGAATTGCACATACATTGTGATTGGACGATTTCCACTTATTCTGGCCACTCTGCCTGGTTGAGGTCTCTGGCCACTCACTGTTCCTCCATCTTCAGGTTCCCACCTTTGGGTTCCACCAAGGCCTGAGACCTGAAGAAGTTGGCAGAGCAGCGGGTTTTGTTTTTTTACAAACAGCAGTTGTTGCTGTGGCTTGACCTCACCTTGCTCCAAGACTGATTGGTGCAGAAGGCCCTGGCAGCCAGTGATTGGTGCAGAAGGAAGGCCCTGGCAGCCAGTGATTGGTGCAGAAGGCCCTGGCAGCCAGTGATTGGTGCAGAAGGCCCTGACAGCCAGTGATTGGTGCAGAAGGCCCTGGCAGCTGGTTTTGATAGCGGCCATGCAGAATGTCTGAGCTGCTGTAGTTCCCCAGCTCAGGGGGAGGGACCTGGGAATCTCAGGAGACTGCCAGCTTAGGCCTTAAATTGATGGCACCCTGCCAGGGTGGAGCCGTGGTTGGAGTCAGGAGCCTGCCCTACAATGACGGGATTAGAATCACTTGAGACTTGTCAACCACTCAGCCATTTCTGACGGCGCCCCATAAGCGTTCTCAGATTCAGTTCTCATGCTGACCTAGCGAGCCTTCGTGATCCCGATTCCTATCCCTTTTGATAGGAGTGTTTTTACGAGTTCCATCACCGGGCAACCTACTTGTTAAGAAAATGACTCGGCAGGTTAGGGAGCTGGCTCAGCGGGTTAAAGGTGCTTGTAGTCAAGCCTGATGGCCCATGTTCAGTAAGTACCCCAGCCCCACGTGACGGAAGGACGACACTGACTTGTGGGTCATGGGAGGAGCGACCCACCTTCGCTGAGGGCTGACGCCGTCCCTGCTTATACACCCCGGGCAATGCTCCACACTCCAAGCTGTACCCTCGTTATCTGATATCCCAACTGCCTGAAACTTCTCACCACTGGGAGATTCCTTCCTAAGCTTGTGGCCGCTAATTTTGTTTCTTCCCAAGGAGGTTAATGAGTAGAAATTCTCTACCCTCTGGAAGTCACAGGGTAGAAGAATTCTGAGAACCATAGGGCAGAGGAATCTCAGTGTTCTTTCTCAGCTAAAGCACTTTTCAGACCCTGGCATTCTCCTCGGGAGGGGGGCGGTATTGAGATTTCTTGTCCAGTCTGTTCCTCACATTTGGTCCCTTAAAAGGGGGGTGCCTGGGACTGGGGACAGTATTTAAGGTGTTTGTGTTTTTACAAAAGTTGAGCCACTTGTAAAAAAAAATCACTTTTTAAAACATCATATCTTCATTATTGAAAATTATAACTCCACAAATCTCAGAATCCAAATTAGTCTAATCATAATTCATATCCAATATGAGTAGCTGGAGTTGCCTGCCCTCTGACTTCTTCTAGTCTGAATGGACAGCACATGTTTGCTGTACAGGCCACCATTCTTCTAAAATGCTCACCCTAAGGCTTCCTACGTCACTGGAAATGGGTCTCTTCACATGCTCCTCTGAGGATGCCCGGAGATGTCCTGAGAGAAAACAAAACTTTTACAAAGTCCGTTTATCAGGAAGCCAGCGGCAAACATTACCCACGATGTTAAGAGCAGAACTCACAAAGAGCTGACTCTCTCACAATGGTGCTCACACTCAGCCTTCGGGCCGTGTCTCCCACACCTCCCACTTCCAGCCTCACCAGCCACAGCAGCTTGGCACAGCCCCTAAGTCATCGGTAGGGTGTCTACGTAGCATCCCGGTAAGGATGCTGAGGACGGTCCGGGCTGGGCTTGGGTGGGAGGGGTGTGTTCGAACAAGGCCGGGCATTCTGCTCATCGACAGCCTGTGCGTCTTGTCTGCCCCTGTGTGCCCGCAGTGCCCTCTGTACTGCACAGCTACATCCGGAACCAGGAGCGTACAAAGCAGCAGACCACGTATGAGAACGACTACGGGAAAAACTGCCTGGACTTCTTGATGATCTTAGACTCATTCAGCCCCTCCCAAATCAGCAGGTACCTGGAGAGTGTTTCCAACAAAGGTAAGGGGCCTCAAGTCACCACTTCATATGTCCATCAGTGTAGTGAACGCCTTTCTTAATATGCTGTTCTTATTCCTAATAAGCTGTTCCCGTTTTAACCATTGGTGTTGAATATAATAACCAAACCAAACAAACAAACAAAATCCCCCCAAAGGACGAACAAACAAAAAGACAAAGACCACTGTCTTAGCTAGGGTTTCTATTGCTGTGAAGAGACACCATGACCACAGCAACTCTTATAAAAGAAAACATTTAATTGGGGCTGGCTTACCGTTCAGAGGTTTAGTCCATTATCATCATGGCAGGAAGCATGGCAGCCTGCAGGCAGATGTGGTGCTGGAGAAGGAGCTGAGAGTTCTACATCTTGATCCACAGGCAGTGGGAAGGGACAGTGAGCTATACTGGGCCTGGCTTGAGCATCTGAAACCTCAGAGTCTTCCCTCAGTGACACGCTTCCTCCAACGAGGCCACATCTACTGCAGCAAGGCCACACCTCCTAATAGTGCCACTCCCTATGGGCCCATGAAGGCCGTTTTCTTTCAAACCACCACACTACTTAAAAAAAAAAAATCCCAAAGTGCCATGCAAACCTTGATCATTGGAAACTTACTTTCCTAAGAGGCACACCAGAGACCCTTGTTCACATAGCTCTGTCTTATGCGTCTGGTCTCACTGCACGGGTGGTTGAGCTGTGTGTGCTGGGGTGACTGACCTCCCTCCAGTTGGCTTTTGTACTGTCTCACAGTTTTGCTGTGTTTTGTTTACGCTTTATTTCCTGTTTAGTTGTACTTTTTTAGTGGCAGGCTGTTTACACACAGGAATCCTATTTCACACCCCCGAAGATCAAGTGCCATCTCAGGACAGGGTGGAGTTGTTCCATGTAACAAGCTTATCAGACCAGCTCTAGGATGTCCGGTAACCTGAGAAAGTATAAAATGTCACCAAGGGAACAAGGGAGCCTGAGGACAGGAAGCAGTCCTTCCTTGTGTGTGTGTGTGTGAGCTCACAACCACGGAAGGTGAATTCCTATGCCACAGATGTGCTGTGTCCACTAGAAAACACACTAATTTCAAGGAGGAAGTAAAAGAAACACAGGAAGAGGGTGTAATATTTTCAGGTTCCTAAGACACCTCTTACACCCGACTTTGTGCACGAGGCAGTGTGGGGTGTGGGGCCACCAACCACTTCCTTTTCTGTGACCACGCTTATGCAGCAGACGGCTCCCAGTTGCTCGCTCTTCAGTGGTACCCTTCCACCTCACCCCACTCTGCGCCCCCTCCATCCCTAATCACCGCTCCTCACCCCTCCCTTGCCAAAGAGTTAACTCTAAAACTGACTCTCCCCTCCGGCCGCCCCCGAGATCTCCTGCTCCACACCGGACTTCAGCCCTCCTGTGTGCGCATGCACGGAAGCGGAAGGAGAACACGGACCTTGGAAGTACCCCCTTTTCTTTCCATTGTGCTCTTCCTCTCCTGAATCAGAAGCTCACTCTTTGGCTGGGCTGGCGACCAGCAAGCTCCTTGGGAGTCATTAATCTTGGTGTTCCAGTGCTGGGATTATCGCCACTCGAAACCCTGAGTGGCTTTCTTTATGTGGACAATAGGAATTCAAACTCGGGTCCTTTATGCTTGCAAAGTAAGTGGTTTTACCCACTCAGCCGTTGCTCTAGCCTTTCAAATGCTTTTAAGGATGGAACACACACACACACACACACACACACACACACACACACACACACACACACACACACTCCAAGAAGAGGAAACAAGTGCCCGGATGTTGGACGTCGGGGGAAACAGGCTAACCAGCTGCTTTGCCTCCCATGGAAGCAGAAGCGTGTTTTCTCCTGGGAGTCTCATTCCTCTCAACAGATGCCTCAAGGCCAGGCTGTCTCTTCAGGAGGAACTGAGAGCCTTCTGGAAGCCTGCTGCGCAAGTCCCTGAAGACACAGGGGAGTCCAGCAGCAAAGCCAAGCTGCCTGCCTGCCTGCTCTCTTCACCATGTTGGTGTAAATTGTGTAAAGCTACTCTCTGCATTTGCAAAGCGCTCACTTTACCTCTAAGAGTCACATCCCTTGGGTCCACAGAGGGAGGAATTCTGCTTCCTCCCGAAGGTGCTGACATCTGCCCAGGGATCCGGGACCAGATGCAGCCATCACAGGGGCCAGACATCTGGTTTCCCACTCTGTGTGTGTGTGCAGTCTGAGGCTTGACCTTGCTGCCTAGGAGTGAGCTGGAGGGCCGAGGTGGGAGGCTCTGTTCTCCCTAGGGAAGATGAACTTTCCAGGCAGTGAGATTTGTCCATCCAGTCAGCATTCCCTCTCCTAGGCCTCCCAGTAAACCAACCAGGTACCTCTGGGATAAGTTAGGCTTTTGTTTCTTTGGTTCTTCAAGGCAGCATTGGGGGCAGATGCCGGAAAGCACACGGGTGGCCCGGAGCTTTAGCTGTCTCACGATGCCCCCGGCTGCTGGAGAAGCCACCTTATCCCAACTCCAATACCCTCACCCATCGGTGCAGCTGTTAGGGGGCGCTGGCAAGTGGGAGGTTCCCTTAAAGCTTTTATGCAGCAAACCTCTCCTCATCTTCTAGTGTCAGGGATGATGGGAATGCCCGGCACATCCCAGCAGCATTTTCACAGCGGGCTCAGCTGGATTTCAGAATGAAGAGACCTGAGATGTCTTAGGCTCACTTATTATCGGCTCAGCTTAAGTCATGTGATTGGATTATCTTGTGTGAGCAGTCAGCTTTTGTGGACTAGGAGACCCGAGCAGTGGTATTTTTATTGGAAAGAGAAAGATAGGGAGGGGAAGGGGGAAGGAGGGAGGGAGGGGGACAGAGAGAGGCAGAGAGCGAGAGCGCGAGAGAGCGCCACAGCGAGAGACACTAGTCTTCCCCCTAAGTAACACCCCAGGTTGGGGTGGGAGGCATGGCAGACTGAGGAAGGGTAGAGGAAACCGCAGAGCTGGAGAAGGAAGAGAGACAGGGAAAGCAGGCCGCTGTGTCCAGGAACCCTCTGCCACCACTGTTTGGTACAAACGTCTCTCCTGTGAAATCTGAAATCCTGTGAGCACCCACGGGACCACTGGTGAAAAATTCCACACCTTACTTCACACTAAGTGTCACAGTTACAGCGCAGGCATGTGAAAAATGTTGCACACTATTATCCCAGGCTTGTGTCTGCAAGCCATACAGGAGACAGAAGCAAATTTTGTGTTTAGACTGGGATCCAGTCTCCCAGAGACCTCACCACGTATATGCCCATATTCCCAAATCCAAGAAAAATCTGAAACATTTTGAGTTCTGAGCATTTTGGAATAGTGATGCTTAAACCCATATTGAGCTTGTTTCTAACTCAAGAAGCTTGGACTGTGTTCTTCAGTGGACAATCTATGTTCAGAATTCTTTTATCCTGAGTTGGATTCCAACAACTTGGAAGCTGACAGTTCCTGCATTTGTCATCCGCTGGGAAAAGCCCTGTCTTCTGCCCACTCTCCTCCCACGCGAGTGATAAAATTATCTGAAATCTGGTTTTCGCTATATCTTTAAGATATGACTGCTTCCCTATTTTTTACACCAATATAAAATTTGTAAGGTGTTTCTCTCAAGCCTGCAATTCAGAATTCAGAATGCATGGGTTGGGGCTGGAAGGGTGGCTCAGTGGTTGAGAGCATTGGCTGCTCTTCGAGGATCCGGGTTAAATTCCCAGCATCCATCTGGCAGCCCACAACCATCTCTAACTCCAGTTCCAGGGAATCTTCCACCCTGTTCTGACCTCTAGGGGTACTGCATGCACATGGTACACAGACATACATACAGGCAGAACACTCTTAAACATAAATAATTTTGAAAAGAATGCATGTATTCAAACCCATCCTATTAGGGAACTCACTGTGCAGTGGGGAAAGACAGAGGCCTAAGTATAATGACACATACCACCATGAAAGAAATAGTTGATTCTAGGAAAAGCCTGTGCGGGGTGCTGTTAGCCCTAGGTCCACAGCAGGTGAGAGGCAAGTTCTCAGGTCAGCATGGTCCTCACATCAAGGAGTGACAGGGCCGCTCCAGCAGAGAGAATTGGAACAACAGAACCAGAATATTTGTATGAAGGGGATTTATTGGATTGCTGTACAGGGTAGGGGCTGGGTGGTCCAACAACAGCCACCTGGAGATAAAGAGAACAAGACAGCTGCCCGATCCAGGAAGTGCCCAATCAGCACTCCCAGTCGGGAACCACATTAGGTCCAGACACTCTCTGGAGAGTCTTGGAGTCTATGCCGGAAGGACAAGTCCGCACAGGATGGCTGCAGCAAGACAGACACACCAGCTCAGGAAGAGGCGTTGACCAGCACCTGCTGGCTGCTTCCTCTCCAGACTTCTTCTTATCCAAGTCGTCCTTTGGAAGATACCACCCTCACCGAGGGCAGCCTCCCCTACTCCCCCACCCATGGGTCGATCTCTGGAAGCACCCCAACAAATCCACAGGCACGGCTGAATTCAGTCAAGTTGTCGATCGTCATCAACCACCACAAACGTAACCAACACAGCTGTCGAGCACAGCGGGCCTTCTGAGCAACTTGGCTGACACTGAGTTTGATGGACACCGGGTCATCTTGTTTTGGCTAATGTGTGCCCAGTTTGATTCACTCTCGACGCACGTCTTCATTATGAGAAGGGCATTTTGTTGCTTCTATACTTAAGTATAAACTTCAAAACTACAGACAAGCTGAAGGAGGAACAGACTGGGTGACAGCAATTAGTGACATGGAACATACAGAATTCCCACATGCAGGGGAATGACAAATTGAGGAATCACTCTGGGAAGAGCTCTGATGGCATCTTACAAATTTAAACATACGCCTATATCTTGACTTAGAAATTCTACTTCTGGATATTGGCCTGTGAGAAAAGAAGGTGTGCAGCCACCAAAGGACTTGTACAAAAATATTTATAACAATTTCATTCTTAATATTCCAGAACTGGAAACAGTCCCCATCTCCATCAACAGGAAAAAATGGAAGAAGTTTGATATTTTAACAACTTGGCAATAAAAGGGAGCACATTCCTGATGGAGAACACAAAATGTACAAACTCAAAAGATGCTGAACCACAACATCAAAATCCAAACATTAAAGACGAGCTCTTGTATGATTCCATTTATGTGAAGGTCCACAGCGGGCAACTCTCATCCACGGTGAAAGAAACGGGAGCAGAGGCTGTCTTGGGGTCAACAGTGTTGCCTGGGAAGCATGGAGAAGGGCTTCCTGGGTGGTGGAAGTCAACTCTAAGTGGGTGCGGCTCATCGGTGTACACAAGTCAACGGACGAACATTGCATGGAAGGTCAGCGGATTTTGTTCCATGAGAGGCGCCCCTGAGTTGAAAAGGACTGAGATCAAGGAAGAGATAAGATGGAGCAGGAATAGCTCACAAATAAATGCAAATGTAACTATCGAGGACACAAACTCCGTGTACACACTGTGGAAACAGGCTAGCCTTGGCATCACACAAAGAGGCACAAACACAAAGTGGCCCAGCGAGGCAATTTGTTTTTGTAAAATATGTAGGCTGTGACCCAAACTGAGCTAGCAAGCACCCAAGGCCAGTGTGGCCTCTGTCTTTCATCGCTAATGCAGGGGGGACTTGGTGGTTCCTCTCTGGCTGTGTCTACTTTTGATTGGAAAGTGGCATAAGGAAATGGAGAAGGAGCGAGGCACTCCCAGCTGTCAAGTTCTGGGAATGTGGCGGGGCTTTCCCGTGAACAAAGTTTTACCGGGTAGAGGAGTTAAAACTTTTGAATTCCTCTGCATGAATAGTTTACCAGGTGGGAGAAATTTATGGTATATTGGTCCTTGGTGGGCTAGCTATGTTTGATGTTATTTTTTCTCACAACACACACACACACACACACACACACACACACACACACACACACACACAGCCTTGATCTATGGGTCTCAGCTGGCATTGTGACACCGAGCAAGAGGATGACTGACCATGGCGGATGACAGTTCTGGGCACGAAGAGTTTCACAGTTCCACCCTATGTGAATGCTGTTAAGACTGGGGAATCGCAGGTGTTCAGAACCAGACAGGACTCTACTTCACAGTCCAGGAGTTAAAGGGCTTCCCAAAGGTGGGCAGGTAGGACTCAAGGCCAGCAAAGGCCACCAATGTTGGGTAGAGAGAAAACAGCCCTGAATTCTACACAGCGTTCAGGGCAGATCCCCATTTTCCTCACCACTGTTTATTACTGTGCACCCTAGAAAGGCAGATAAGGCTGCTAATTAATGAACGTCACACATTAATTTAATATGTGATATCACACACAGTGGGCTCAGCCCTCCAAACAGTGCAGGGTGAGTGTGGTGATCTGCATTCAGAGATGAGGGACAAGACGTGGCTTAGATAATACTTGCTGGCGCAGAACTGAGCTGTGGGCCTGTGTCCTTCGCAAGCCCATGCCCTTTCCCGTGAGCACGCTGATTCACTCTGAACGGGTAGGGCACCATGCCTCTCTACACCGTACATAGTACCCTCAAATCATACTTTCATATCAAACTTGGGAATAACGTCCTCCTTCCAGAGATTTGCTTCCTCGGAGGATTTTGCTGTTTGGTGTTTGTGTAGGAAACCTCTGCTTTTCTTTATTGGCAGACAGGCAAATTCTGGATCGCTTCATCCGATCTCACTGTGACGCCAATCAGGGGGCAAACAGGAAAGGACAACAAAGTTGCTCGAAGAGACCCTGAGGCCAGCGACGTGCCCAGCTCCACCCAGTCGTTTCCTAATCGTCAAGGAAAACGAGGTGAACTTGCTCGAGTACACTGCGGCAGTGTGACTGTGTATGTTCTGCTGTGTTCTGTTTTTAAATGAAACCAATTAAAGTTACACACTGCCCTGAGGACATAGCTTTAGCTGTGTCCCATGGGTTTTGATGTCACGTGTTTTCTTCTTTTTATTTATTATTTTTTTTATAGCTTTTGGTTTCAATTTTGAGTTCCTCTGCAGAGAAGTTCCAACTTCCCAACAATGAAAATATTTTAAAGAGCCTGGCGGTGGTGGCGCACGCCTTTAATCCCAGCACTCGGGAGGCAGAGGCAGATGGATCTTTGTGAGTTCGAGGCCAGCCTGGTCTACAGAGCGAGATCCAGGAAAGGCGCAAAGCTACACAGAGAAACTCTGTCTCAAAAAAAAAAAAAAAATTTAAAGATGTTTCCATTGTTGATTTTTGTTTTGAATGCTGTAAAAAAAAAAAAAAAACCAACATCCACTTTGGGGAATTCTTCAAAGCTTTGGTGTGTGTTGTTAACCCAACATGTGATTATACCTTACAAGAATATATGAGAAAAACTCATTTATGTACTTCTGAAATCCTTAACTGTATTCTTCAACTGTCAAGTTCTGAAAAAATATTAAAAACATCAGACAAGCCAGGCAGTGGTGGCACACGCCTTTAATCCCAGCACTCGGGAGGCAGAGGCAGGAGGATCTCTGTGAGTTCGAGGCCAGCCTGATCTACAGGGTGAGATCCAGGACAGGCACCAAAGCTACACATGGAAACCCTGTCTCAACCCCCCCCCCAAAAAAAATCAGACAATAAACATAGTCTCGTCAATCTTTCCCTACATTTTGGGGATTTCTTTCATTAAAAGAAAAAGGTTTTATTTTATGTGTATGGGTGTTTTGCCTGCAGGTATACAGGTGGACAATGTCCACACACCAGCAGTGTCCTGGAAAGCCAGGAGAGGGCATCTGATGCCCTGGAACTGGAGTTACAGCCCTGTGGGTGCTGGGATCTGAATCCCGGTCCTCTACAAGAACAGCCCGTGCTCTTAACCGCTGAGCCGTCTCACCAGCCCACCCCGCTCTATTTTTGACCGTGGGATTATGCGAAGCGCCTCTGCTGACTAACTTTCCCGTTACATTGTCCTTTTTAAAAGCTTGGTTCGTGTTTTCGGATCGAATTGCATTTGAATTGCTGTTAACATCGCGTTCATCTGTTTCTTTTTCCTTTGCATTTATTCAGCGCGTTCTCCTGCCACACACTCTCTCCTGTCTTAACTTCCAGTCCGTTTTTCCCCCTTTGTAAATTTTATGTGTGCGGGTGTTTCGTCTGCACATGTGAATGTGACCATGTGAGTGTTTGGCAGCCTCGCAGATCAGAAAAGGGCACTGGATCTCCTGGAACTGGAGTTAGAGATGGTTGTGAGCCACCATGAGGCTGCTGGGACCTGGGTCCTCTGCAGTGCTCTAACCACTGAGCTCTCTCCAGCCCTCAGTCTGATTTTGTAGCTTGCTTTCAGGGACTGTCTAGAAAGACTTCTTTGCTTAGGTTTTGCCTTTTAATGTGGCGACTGTGTCTTTTGATGCTAGAATTTACTTCGCCCCACAGTGATAGTGACGCTTTATTCGCTCGATTTTAGGTCTTCTATATCAGTATTGCTGTCTGCCATTCTTGCTCTTCCAATTTTCTAATTTTCTCTCCCTTTTATGCATGCAACTTTTCATTTTCATCCTTTATCACACATTATTATTACTACATTTAAATTTCTCCACCCAAACATATATGTAAACTACATAACCCCTATATTCTCAATGACCCTTGTTTACTGAGAAAAATTTTTCTCATTTTGTTTTCTGCCTCTGACTCCATTCCCTGCACACACAGCAGGAACTCACCGTTCCCGTTTAGATGCCGAGGTAGTTCAGAATTTGTTTTATTAGAGATTCTTTCTCTGTTTAAAATTGAAGTCATGGGCGTTTGATACAGTCAATCACTTACCAATGTGGTCCATTATACATAGCTATCACTGCTTCCCACACCCTCTTATTTCTACATACCACGAGCTGCATGTTCTGATTTACACTCTTTGGAGGGAAAAACCTCTGGGGGCAGTACTCCAAATCTTACTTGTTCAAGCACAACCTAGAACTCACTCTGTAGACCAGGCTGGCCTTGAACTCACAGAGATCCATCTGCCTCTGTCCCTGGAGTGCTGGGTTAAAGGTGTGTGCCAACCATGCCCAGTTTATATTTTAATTTTAATGTTTCCCTTTTCCCTCTGTATGTTTCTTTAGGTTAACCCATGTTATTATTATTTTTTATTACATCATCCTCACCTTCATATCGACTTGTTTATGTTGCTTATCTAGTTATTGGTTGCCCCTGTTTCTCCAGGATACATCTTGAATTAATCAGATTTTGTACCAAACAACATTTCTCCAAAAGTTTTTCAAGGTCCTTTACCTGTATGCACCTGATTCCCCCATGCTTAGCCTTTTGCTAATGTTATGTTCATTTTATTTTTACATGGGGTATAAATAAATGTTTCTGTGAATTTTAGACAGATAATTTAAGCTAAGTTAGGTATTTACGTATTTACAGTACTTAACATTTAACATCCTTCTAGCCCTCTTCCTTCTGTGTGTAGATCTGAGCTTGTGTGTCACCGAGTTCCTCTTCCGGAAGAACGTGTACCTACTAGTTTCATACCTTTTCTTCCTGGTCGACCCTTCCTGTGGCGCTATTAACCTAGTCAGAAGATGGCGTGAGTTTAAGGCTAGTTGTTGGGGTTCCCATCACCACAGGCTTCAAGTTCTCCTCACTTTGTGTTTCCCCAAAAACGCCATTGCTCCTTTGTTCATGAAAGGAGTTTTTCCAGCCGCAGAGTTCTTTTCCAACAGGTTTTATTCTTTCAGCCACTGATGCTCTGCTGCTGGTGTCTTTTCCAAAACAGAATGTTCTGGAATCCTCGGTTCCTCCATGTGTCTGTTTTCTCTTATTGCCCTTCCAGATTTCCATCTTTTGTTTTCAGCATTTTGAATCTGCTGTGAAGTGTTTCCTCTCTCTGGTCGGCGTTGGTACGCATCCTGCCTGTTGTTCTCTGAGCTTCCTAGAACAATCATGGATGTCTGTCATTAACTTTGGAAAGTCCTCAGCCTGTGTCTTCAAACAAGTCCTCCACCCTGTTCCATTTGTTCCATTTGATGCTGTTACACAGTTCTGGAGTGTTCCCCCCCCCCCCGATTGATTTTTGCTCTTTATACTCCAGTTCAGTGGACTTCTATTGAAGCATCCATTGAGTATCTACTGTGGACACTGGTTCTTTCTTATCTGAATCAAGTCTACTGTTCGGGCTTCAAAGGAGTTCTTCATCTCTGTTGCCGTATTTGTATGATGAACATCTCTGTGCCTGTCTTTCTGTGGATCCCAGCTCTACTGAAATGCATTTGATGTTACACGTTGTCCGTGTTTTCATTGGAGATGTCAGCATTTTAATCAGAATTCATTAAAAAGTTAACGTCTGGGCCTGAAGAGATGGCTCAGTGTTTAATAGCACTGGCTGCTCTTGAAAAGAACCAGGATTCAGTTCCCAGCACCCACAGGGCAGATCACAACCATCTGTAACTCCAGCTCCAGGAGTCCAACTCCCTCTTCTGGCCTCCTTAGGTACTGCACTCATGTGGTGCATATACACATGCAAGCAAGACACTCATACATGTAAAATAGAATGAAATCTAAAACACTAAAAGTAAAATTTGAAAAACTGTGCCATGGCTGCTTTGTGTCTCAGTGTGCTGTTCTTGTTTCCGGTCACATCCACAGCCTGCTTCTTTCACACAGGGAAATGCTACATAACAAGAATAGCACCCCCAAACCACATGGTTTTCATACCTAAAACCCCATACCACAAGATACGTGCAGACCCAAACCTTCATATAAACCCTCAAAATAGATGCCTGGTAGCCCAGTTGTCTGAGTCCCCATTGCTCGGGTGCTCAGAAAGAGGGACCAGTGCAGGTTCGTGTGCAGCCTCCTGACACTAAACCAGAGGACGCCCCTCAAGCCCCCACCCACGTCATTCCTTATGTCTTGGGAAGGAGCTTTACTGTCGTGCCAATGGCCTTCTGGTCTTGTGAAACTTCAGTGGGAAGCTGAACTCCAGGCATCCTGTCATCCCTTTCAAGGGAAAACCCAGAGACAGGAAAGGGCTTTGCTTCCCCCAAACTGCCTTTTCTGTAGGGTTGCAGGCCACAGCCAGCTGCTTTCCTTCACAGTCACCTTCCTGTCTAACTCAGTGACCAAGGGCTGATGGCATTTATCCGTAGGTGGTTAGATTCAACACTGGGACAGTTTATCTTAAGTGTTGTGGAATATTACTTTAAGATGTGTTACATTTGTTTATGCTGTGGAACATTAGTTTAATGATGCAAAGATGGGTTGCATTCTTTTACGTTGCATTTGTTTAACTCTGTAAAGCTGTGTTGCTTTGCTAAAACACCCGATGGTCTAATAAAGAGCTGAACAGCCAGGAGCGAGGCAGGAAAAAGGATGGGTTAGGCTGGCAGGCAGAGAGGATAAACAGAAGGAGAAATCTGGGAGGAGAAGAGAGAAGATGAAGGAACAAGAGAGGAAGGAGGAGGACCTCAGAGGCCAACCACCCAGCCACCCAGCCGCCCAGCCGCCCAGCCGCCCAGCCGCCCAGCCGCCCAGCCGCCCAGCCAGCCAGCCGCCCAGCCGCCCAGCCGCCCAGCCGCCCAGCCGCCCAGCCGCCCAGCCGCCCAGCCGCCCAGCCAGCCAGCCGCCCAGCCGCCCAGCCGCCCAGCCGCCCAGCCGCCCAGCCGCCCAGCCGCCCAGCCAGCCAGCCACACAGCCGCCCAGCCAGCCAGCCGCCCAGCCGCCCAGCCGCCCAGCCGCCCAGCCACCCAGCCACCCAGCCAGACACAGAGTAAGAAGGAAGGGAAAGATATACAGGAATAGAGAAAGATAAAAGCCCCGAAGTCAAAGATAGATGGGGTAATTTAAGTTAAGAAAAGCTGGCTAGAAACAAGCCAAGCTAAGGCCGGGCATTTATAATTAAGAACGAGCCTCCATGTGTGATTTGTTTGGGAACTGGGTGGTGGGCCCCCCAAAAGAGCAAAAACAACCAACAACACTTAAGGATCCATGAAGTTGCTTCTCTTTTCCTGGGAAAATCCTTCTTGCCTTCCCTTTGGCTCAGCAAACAAGAAAAATTCCGAGTCTTGAGTAAGGGGAGTATCCGGGGAGGCTTTATTCTCTCCAGCACATGCTATTAGGCTGCGGCAAAGCGCAGTTAAGGAGCCCTGATTCCCGTCTCTCTTGGACTCTGTTGGTCACTAAAGAAACACTTTTCCAGTGACCGCCACTTCTCATCCCTGACATCAAGGTGATACGGGAAGCCAGGCTGGTCTGCCAAAGGCCTGCTGGTGGAATCCTTCGAGGAAAAGGAACGCTAGCCTCTGTCTCCTCAGGAAAGAGTGTCAGATGACTGAATGTGCGCAGACTGTCCTTTCAGCACTGTAACGGCCAGTCACGTGTGGCACTGCCTGTCCGGATCTGCCAACACTGGGCTGCAAAGAGCAGCCAGAGCCTGACTCCCGAGGTCACAGGCAACTAGCAGAACCCCCCTCCAGTGTGCACAGTCTCCATGGGCAGAAGAAAAAAATGCTGCTGATTTTACATGCAGCTGACTTTTGTAGTGTAGGATGGTAGAGATTGGGGTAGTTTTTGTGTCTAAGAGTGGGCATGTCAGTATGGGTGAGTATCAGAAGTTCCGCTGAGTGAGTGAATGTTTGCCGTTGCTATGTGTCTTGGGCTGTTGACTGCTATAACCAACCGCACTGTACACTGAGCCTTGTAAACAGCCTGGGAGATATACCAAGGTGAGGCACTAGCTGGTTCAGATTGGGTGAGAGCTTGGCTTCTAACTCACTCGGGACACCTTGCTGTGTGGCTGAAAGGTTCCCTCTTCCCTCGGGCCTATTTCATAAAGACACGAAAGCCATTTGTAACCACTTCCCAAAGGCCCCACCTCCTAACACCTGCACCTGGGGCAAGGATTTCAGCAAAGGAAGGAGAGCACACACGTTCAGATGGGAATACTCCCTCAGTGCACAAAGGAAGGAGAGCACACACGTTCAGATGGGAGCACTCCCTCAGTGCACAAAGGAAGGAGAGCACACACGTTCAGATGGGAGCACTCCCTCAGTGCACAAAGGAAGGAGAGCACACACGTTCAGATGGGAGCACTCCCTCAGTGCACTTGCCTAGCAGCAGGCGTTCTTTGGGGGAGTGATTGGCTTTCAGAGGGTTTTTTCTTTTTCTCCTTTTTTTTAAAAAAATGCAAAATTAATTTTTAATTACTTGCATCTTTTAGATTGTAATATAATTAATTATATCATTTCCCACTTCATTCTCCATCCTCCTCCCTTCCCAAATACCCCTCCCTCCTTGATCTTTTTCAAATTCTTTTTTTTATCATTTAGAACAATTTTTAAAATTTAGATATATTTTGATTGTATTCCCCTCCCCAAAGTCTTCCAGATCCTCTTCTCCTCCCTATCCACCCAAGTTTTAGTTCTTTCTCCTAAAACAACCCAAAAACCCAATACAACAAAACCTAGAAAACAAAATACAGTAACACCCAACAAGAAAAAAACCCCACCAAACTGCAATCAAATAATGACAGTTATTAGTAACTAGAACAAATGTCAGTTCTGTTGTTAACCTTTACCCCAGTGTCTAGGTTTACATTCACTCATTCATTTCTTTAATTTAACAAAATAACATATAATAAGATAAAACTAAAACTATCATGTCAAAATTGGACCTGACAAAACAACAGAAGGAAAAGAGCACCCGAGATGGCACCAGAGTCAGAGGCCCCCTCACTCAGGAATCCCATAAAGCCACTGAATGGGAAAGCCATAATACAAGCGCAGAGGACCTGGTGCAGACCCGTGAGGGCCCCATGCATGGCGCTTCAGTCTCTGTGAGTCCATATGAGCTTTGCTCATGTTGACTTAGAAGACCTCGTTCTCCTGGTCACCCACCCCTTCTGGCTCTTACACCTTTCTGCCTCCTCTACCTTAGGGTTCCCTGAACTCTGAGGGGAAGGATCTGATGGAGACATGGAGATGTTCCATTTAAAAATGAGTGTGCCAAGGTCCCTCACTCTCTGCGTAATGTCTGTGGATCTCTCTACATCAGTTCCCATCTGCTGCAGGAGGAAGCTTCTCTGATGATGGTTGAATAAGGCGCTGATCTATGAGTATAGCAGAATATGTGTGGCTACCTTGGTATTCACAAGTGGTATTATCTCTTTTGATAGCATGCATAGTACCTTCTTGTAACAAAGACACTGGACTGTGGGGGTGAAGGCTCTGTGTAGGCACCAGTTCAACATCTCCAAGTTCAGTGAGTTGTGCAGGTGTTGTCTTCAGCAATGAGGCCTTGCTGTCAGCTTGTGAAGAGCAACCTATAGTCTTAACGGCCTTGGTTGTTTGGGGATTCCCCTGGGTGTGGTGGTATTGTGCTCCCCAAAATATTGTGCACCCTAATAAACTTATCTGGGGTCAGAGACAGAACAGCTACTAGATACAAAGGCTAGAAAATGGTGACACACACACATTTAATCCTAGCATTCCAGAGGTAGAAATCCCTCTGGATCTCTGTGAGTTCAAGGCCACATTGGAAACAGCCAGGCATGGTGACTCAAGCCTTTAATCCCAAGAAGTGAGCCTTTAATCCCAGGGAGTGATGGCAGAAGGCAGAAAGGTTTATAAGGCGTGAGGACCAGAAACTAGAAGCTTTTGGCTGGTTAAGCATTCAGGCTTGTGAGCGGCAGTTCAGCTGAGAGCCATTGGGATGAGGACACAGAAGCTTCCAGTCTGAGGAACAGGATCAGCTGAGAAACTGGCCAGGTGAGGTTAGCTGTGTCTTGTTCTGTCTCTTTGATCTTCCAGTGTTCACCCCAATACTTGGCTCCGGGTTTGTTTTTATTAATAAGACTCTTTAAGATTCGTGCTACGCTGGGCGGTGGTGGCGCACGCCTTTAATCCCAGCACTCGGGAGGCAGAGCCAGGCGGATCTCTGTGAGTTCGAGGCCAGCCTGGGCTACCAAGTGAGTTCCAGGAAAGGCACAAAGCTACACAGAGAAACCCTGTCTCGAAAAACCAAAGGAAAAAAAAAAAGATTCGTGCTACACCTGGGATCCCTTTGGACAACGACTCAATTAGATGTAACCCTAGCTCAGTACTGGAGATTTCATTTGGTGACAAGAGATGGCCAGGGGGCTCTGTCTCCCCATTATTGGGCAATTTCATTTAGAGTGCCTCCATCTATGTATACATTTTAGGAGGGTTCTGCTGTATCAGGTTTCCATACTACCCCTCAAATGCCTTTGATTTTAGCTGTCTCTCCCCATATTCCCTCCCATTACCCCCTGTCCCCTCCCTCTTCCCTTGGTCAACTCTCCTACTCCAGACTCCACTGCATCATCTATCCATACATATCTATTCTAAGCCGGGCGGTGGTGGCGCACGCCTTTAATCCCAGCACTCAGGAGGCAGAGGCAGGTGGATCTCTGTGAGTTCAAGGCCAGCCTGGTCTACAGAGTGAGTTCCAGGAAAGGCACAAAGCTACACAGAGAAACCCTGTCTCAAAAAACTAAAAATAAAAAACAAAAAAACCCCATAAATATCTATTCTATTTCTCTGTCCTAATCAGATCTACCTGTTGTTCCCTCCAGTCCCTTACTTTTTGCCTGTCTTCTGTGGTTCTGTGGATTGTAGCTTTGTTGTCATTGACTTAAGAGCTAATAACCACATATAGGCAAATACAGATTGTATTTGTCTTTCTGGGTCTGGGATACCTCACCCAGGATGACTCTTTTCCCAGTTCCATCCATTTGCCTGCAAATTTCATGATGTCTTTTTTTTTAAATAGCTGAATAATGCTCCGTTGTGTAAATGTACACTTTCTTTATCCATTCTCCTGTTGAGAAACATCTAGGTTGTTTCCAATTTTTGACTGCTATGGATAGAGCAGCAGTGAACGTGGTTGAGGAAGTATCTCTGTGGTAGGATGAAGCATCCTTTGCAGTTCAGAGTCTAGTCCATCATTGTCATGGTGGGAAGCATGGCGGCACACAGGCAGATGTGGTGCTGGAGAAGGAGCTGAGAGTTCTGCATCTGGATCAGCAGGCAGAGAGAGAGACACTGGGCCTGGCTTGAACAACTGAAACCTCAAAGCCCACCCCCAGTGACACACTTCCTCCAACAAAGCCACACCCACTCTTACGAGGCCACACCTCCTAATAATGCCACTCCCTATGAGCCTATGGGGGCCATTTTTATTCCAACCACCACAGATCCCAATATTCTGAGGTGTAAAAAGAACTCAGTTTTGGGGTAAAGCCCACAGCCATTCTTTCACTGGGTTTTTTTCTACAGTCTGCAGTTTCTCTTCTAGGCCAGCAAACAAGCATCTTCCTTTTACCCCCAGACATCTGCCATGTCTCCTCAGCTCTGCTTGCCCCAGGGAGGGAATTAAACTTCTGAGAGACTCAAAATGACAGCTGTGAACTTGACACTTGTCCCTGTTTTCTGAAAGCGTGGAAGTGACATTCTTCCCAGCTCTCTAGATATCCAAGCAGGAACCGTGATGGGGTGATAGAGGACTTCGAGCCTTTTATTTTACATTTTCAGCAAACTTTGGAATTGAAACGGCCCCTGGTGTCCCTCTGAGATCTCTCTAGGCTCCTGAAGCCAGGCTGCAGGTGAACCTGTTGCTGCCTGTGCCTCCCTGGATTGGCTTTGTTTGTGTTTATTGTTTCCTTAGTTGATGGGAAGAACCTGTAATTTGATAATGAATTGTGAAGAGATTTTTATTCTTTTTCAGTTTTTATTTAATTTTCATTACAGATACACAAATGTGCAAGTCCATAAAATGAGTAACATTTCTCTGGAAATGTATGGAACCCACACAAGGAAGCTTCCTGAAAACTCACTCAGGTTCACGAAGCTGGCCTTGAGGAAACTCGAGGCCACTGCCATCTTCTTTTTTTTATTAAGAAAATTTTTTCATTCATTTTTCACATCAATCAAAGATCCCCCTCTTCCCTCCTCCCACCCCCCAGCCTCCCCCTCCTAACCCACCCCCTACTCCCCTCCACAAGAAGACAAGGCCTCCCATGGGGAGGCACATTCAGTAGAGGCAAGCCCAAGCCCTTCCCCCTGCCTCAAGGCTGCATGAGGTGTCCCATCATAGGTAGTAGGCTCCAAAAAACCCCCTCATGCACCAGGGATGGATTCTGATCCTACCAACAGAGGGCCCCCCAAGCAGATCAAGCTACACAGTTGTCTCCATGCAGAGGGCCTAGTCCAGTCCCATACAGGCTCCACAGCCATTGATCCAACTGTCATGAGTTCCCTCTAGTTTGGTTTGGACGTCTCTGCATGTTTCCCCATCATGATCCTGATGCACTTGCTCGTAGAATCCCTCTTCTCTCTCTTTGACTGGACTTCTGGAGCTCTGCCTGGTGTTTGGCTGTGGATCTCTGCATCTGCTTCCATCAGTCATTGGAGAAAGGCTCTGTGATGACAGTTAGGGTATTCACCGATCTGATCTCTGGGGTAAGCCAGTTCAGTTCAGGCACCCTCTCCGCTATTTCTAGTAGTACAAGCTGGGGTCATCCTTGGGGACTCCTGGCAACTTCCCTAGCACTGAGTTTCTCTCTACCCCCATGATACCTTCCTCCGTCATGGTGTCTCTCTCACTGCTTTCCCACTCCGTCCCTGTTCCAGCTCAACCATCCCATTTCCTTATGTTCTTATCCCCCACCCCCTACCCTCCATTGCCCACCCCTCATCCCCAGTTTACTCAGGAGATCTCATCTATTTCCCCTTCCCAGGGCAATCCATGAGTCTCTCCTGGGGTCTGCCTTGTTAGCTAGTTTCTCTGGAGTTGTGGGTTGTAGCCTGGCTATCATTTGCTCTACATGTAGTATCCACTTATGAGTGAGTACATACCATGTTTGTCCTTCTGGGTTTGGGTTACCTCACTCAGGATGATATTTTCTAGTTCCATCCATTTGCCTGCAAATTTCATGATGTCATTGTTTTTCTCTGCTGAGTAATACTCCATTGTGTAAATGTACCACATTTTCTTAATCCATTCTTCAGTTGAGGGGCATCTAGGATGTTTCCAGGGTCTGGCTATTACGAATAATGCTGCTATGAACATAGCTGAGCATGTGTCCCCGTGGTATGATTGAACATTCCTTGGGTATATGCCCAGGAGTGGCCACTGCTATCTTAGGCAGGAAGAGCAGAGGTCAGACAAGCCAGGGCTTCCTAAATTGACCTCAACATTTCACCACATTTCCAACAATAGTCATTGCATGGGTGTTGCATGGGTGTGCACACAATTTGAAGAGAAAAAGTTGAAAACTGGTTTGGAAAGAATACATATCCACAAAGGTCAGCGGCTCCCTCAGAAATACTAAAAGGTATTAAAAGTCATTTAAAACTATGTTACAGGTGCAAGGAGAGACGAGGCCAATGAAACAAAAAAATAGTCTAGAAAAAGACAAATTATATAATTTAATATAATATAAAGTATATATAGGTGAGAACTTGATATTTAATAAAGGTACCAATAAAAAGCTGCATAGAAGCTGGCTTATTGAATAAACAATCCCAAAAGCTAACCTTTGCAGGGAAAAGATGTACTTATATATCACTCGTCAATAAAAACAAAAGCCAGGTGGGTGAATCATAGTATATAATAAATAGACTTATTATTTATATTGACATAATATCAATTTTCCACCAACATGTTTTTATTAATTATTTGGGAATTTCATACAACGCACCTCATCACACTCACTTCCTATTCCTCCCAGGTCCATCCTCCCCTCCAAAAAAAAAAAAAGAAAAGAAAAGGAAAAACCCACCAAGCCCAATTTGCGCTGCTCATATACTCACTGGAGCATGGTCAAACTCCCAGTGGCCAGCGCCTTACAGGAAACTGAGTCCACCCGGCCGGAAGCCATCAACTGTGAAGAGCTCAGCATCTTTATCACTGTTTTAAGGACTGTCTTCAACAGCTTCGGGTCTGGACTGTTTCTCTTTGGGGGATGCGGGGGTGGAGAGTGGGAGGTAGAGTGGGGCGCGGGGAAGGTTGGCACAGAAGCCTTCAATGTCTCTCGTTCTCAGTGATGAGTCTGCACTCATCCACACCACTGCCGAAGAAGCTTCCTTGCCCACCGCAGCTGGTCGCCGCACGGCTCATGGACAGGAACGTGGTTTCTGGTGGCAGCAGGGACCACAGACACCAACATGGCCTCCAGCAGCATCACAGACCACGGGGAAGTTCGAGGAGACTCAGTCCAGAAAATGAACCATTCTGTATCTTGGGTATCTTGTTGTTGCTCAGAGTCGGAGTGATCTGTAGTACATCCCTGTCGGTGACTATTGGGGTCCAGCCCCTAATAGTCTCATTTCCAGGGTCCGGGGAAGAATCTATCAACCAGCTGAGAATCTATTCTTTAAAGTCGGCAAATCAATCTACACACGCAGAGTTCTTTGGTCCATTTGCTTTAATTCCATCCTCACGTCCCTTGCTTTACAGTTATATATCCCCCCCAAATCACAATCCTCCCCTCCACCCAGGACACTCAGCCTGAACTTCCTCAGGCAGTGATTGTCCGCTATCAGGATCAAATGGAGGGGTGATAAGAATCACAAAGAGGGGCACTAGTTGTTAATTACCATTTGTGACCCAAAGGGGAAGTGACTAATGAATTAACTAAAGGCTAAATACGGGTAATATCTAAGAAGAGGGATCTTATGTGCACAACTATAATCTTAAATGTGTTTGGTAAAAGATGTTAAAAATCTATAAGTTGCTAGGTCAATGGGAGAGAATAAAAGTGTCTTCTTTTTTCCTGTGGCTCCTATCTGTCCAAGCTGTCTGCCGTTTTTCTGCAGGGTGGGGGAAAGTGTGCTCAGTCGCTAGGCAACCTGTGTACAGCTGGATGCCTCTGGTGATAGTTAAAGGAAGATCTGGAACTGGAGGTAAGATTTGGGAAAGGAGGAAGTTAAGCTTAATTGGCACATCCGCCAGGCTTTCTCAAACAGGTAGCCTGGATTAAGTCTGTTCTTAGAGAGTACAGAGGTATCTCTGATAAGGTACTTTCCTCCATCCGGTGATGGACCTGGCCAGATGCTACCAATAAGGATAATTACAGGGAGGCTTGAACTGGGAGTTCTGGCTGAGCATACGTGTTAGCACAGAAGGTTATCCAAATATTCCTAGAAGTGGTTAGGTAAGGAGTTAGAGGTCTATAAAGTTAGTAAGGCTGTAAGAAAGGAGGGGTCTGAGCTGAATTGTGTAAAGCTATTAATGTCTACCTGACCTAGGCGGTGTCTCCTTGTGGAATTTACCTTAAGTCAGGAGACTTGTATGTGGGCTGTTATCACTGTTAGTCCTCGGAAATTGGGCGACCACCTGGGCGGTGTCTCCTTTAGTCCTTGAAAATGGCTAGGGGAGATATCTGATTCCAGAGAAAGCCTTTCCTGAGGCTGTTCTTCCAAATGCCTGGAATGTGTATGTCTAGAGAGTGATCAGTCCACACTGTTAGTCCTTCTTAGGGAAAAGTCAATTGGGAAAACTATGAAGGCACACATGATTTTCATAACAGAATACAGCTGATATATAACAAGCCAAGTAACACCAAAAACTTCTTGGGATTTGGCTTCCTCTGGAGGAATTCCCTGATCCCTCCAGGTAGTGACTTTGCCATAACCAGCTGAGTTCTTATGATATATTCCTGCTGCCCGCAGCACATCCCCCTGCCCTCGGGGTCGCCTCCCTGCTGGTACGACCATCATGAGCATTGTGTTTGCAGCCTTGGGGCAGCCGCAGTCCCACCTCTCCTCACCCCAGCAGGAGTGGCAACAGCAGCAGGGGCTCCCTGCCTTGGGTGGCGCCTGCTGGTCCAGTGGCAGCACCATGCTATTCCCTGAGGACCAGTTCCACTCAGCAGCCACAAGCTCCTTTGTGGGAAGCAGCCCCTCGCCCATACCTGTTGTCGCCAGAGTCCCTAGTTCCGTTCCTCTCTGCCCTCGCCGCTCCATTCCGTCACCTTTTTTGTTTAAATGTCATTTTTTTTTTTAAGAAAATAAAAATATTTAACTTCTCCAAGAATTTCTTCTAAGGAAGTCTTTTCTAACTAAGTCCGTAAAATTCACAACTTAAAGAGACTGCTTTCTAAAACTAAAAATCTTCACTATGGCCTGAAAATAAATTTGAAACAATGTTTAGTCTCCAAAAAAAAAAAAAAAGAAAAGAAAAGAAAAAAGAAAAAAAGAAAGGAAAATCTCTGCCACATAAATGTTTAGGAGACAATGAACTATTTGTATCACCTATAACAAAGCCCGATGGACCATTTTTAAATACTTCTTTGTTGGAGAATATTATTTTAAGATGTGTTACTTTTGTTTATGTTACATTTGTTTAACTCTGTGAAGTGTGTTACTGTGCCTGTCCAAAACAGCTGATGGTCTAATAAAGAACTGAACGGCCAATAGCAAGGCAGGAGAAAGGATCGGGGGGGGGGGGGGGGGGCTGCCAGGCAGAGAGAATATATAGAGGGAGAAATCTGGGAGAAAAAAGTGGACAGAAAAGGAGGAGGACGCAAGGGGCCTCCTGGACGTTCATAATTAAGAAGTCTCCATGTGCGATTTTTTTGGAAGCTGGGTGGCAGGCCCCCCAAAAGAGAAAAGAGTAATAAAAAAACAATACTTCTTCTAAACCAATAAAAATTTAACAATTGCCATCGCCTCCATGGAAACATAGGCAAAAACTTGTCATATTGACAGAGAGGAACCAAACACTACTGGGGAGGGAACCTCATGACGGCTGGAGTATGTCTCCTAGGGTTATAACCAAGTACCATGAGCTAAATGGCTTGAAACAAAATGAAAAATGTAGTCTTGTAGTACTGCATACTAAAAGTAAAAATCAAGGTGTTTTTAGTTAGGGTTTCTATTGCTGTGAAGAGACACCATGACTATGGCAACTCTTTTTCTTTTTCTTTCTTTCTTTTTTTTTTTTTTTTGGTTTTTCGAGACAGGGTTTCTCTGTGTAGCTTTGGAGATTATCCTGGAACTTACTCTGTAGACCAGGCTGGCCTTGAACTTACAGAGATCCACCTGCCTCTGCCTCCCGAGTGCTGGGATTAAAGGTGTGCACTACCACTGCCCGGCCCAACCATGGCAACTCTTATAAAGGAAAACATATATTTGGGGCTGGTTTACAATTCAGAGGTTTAATCCATGCTCTTCATGGTGGTGTGCAGACAGACATGGTGCTGGAGAAGGAGCTGAGAGTTCTACATCTTGATCCACAGGCAGCAGAAGCAGCTGTGTGTCACATAGATATAGCTTGAGCATATAAGGCCTCAAAGCCCGCCCCTACAATGACACACTTCCTCTAACAAGGCCACACCTACTCCAACAAGGCCACACCTACTCCAACAAGGCCACACTTCCTAATAGTGCCTCTCCCTATGGGCCAAGCATTCAAACCCATGTATCTATGGGGGCCATTCCTATCCAAATCACCACACTGGGGATGTCCTTCCAGAGCTTGTCAGGCAGGATCCCTGCTTCTGGCTTCTGATGATCTAGGATTCATCACTCCAATCTCTACCCCCTGTTTGTCTGTGCCTCCCCAGGGCCATTGTTCTTTGTCTCAGTCTGTATCATTTTCTTCCACACTGGACTTTTTTTTTTTTTTTTTTTTTTTTTTGGTTTTTCGAGACAGGGTTTCTCTGTGTAGCTTTGCGCCTCTCCTGGAACTCACTTGGTAGCTCAGGCTGGCCTCGAACTCACAGAGATCCTCCTGGCTCTGCCTCCCGCGTGCTGGGATTAAAGGCGTGCTGTTGTTAGAGTTTTCCTGCCTGGCCCACAGTCAGGACAAATCTCTGACACCCGCCAGTCCCAAGCCGCACAAACCCGACCAAGTAAACACAGAGACTTATATTGGTTACAAACTGTATGGCCGTGGCAGGCTTCTTGCTAACTGTTCTTACAGCTTAAATTAATCCATTTCTATTAATCTATACCTTGCCACGTGACTTGTGGCTTACCGGTACTTTACATCTTCCTTGTCTTGATGGCGGCTGGCAGTGTCTCCTCACTCAGCCTTCCACTTCCCAGCTCTTTTCTCCTCCTTGTCCCGCCTATACTTCCTGCCTGGCCACGGGCCAATCAGTGATTTATTCATTGACCAATCAGCAACACATTTGACATACAGACCATCCCACAGCACTTCCCCTTTTCTTTTCTTAAAAAGGAAGGTTTTAACCTTTACACATCTCCAAAGTCAGCTTGGTATATTTGGGAATTAGGGCGTAGCTTTTCTTACTACTTCCTGCTGGAGGGGGGCGCTGTATCTTCTGGGGAAACAAAGAAAATTTTAGGATCATGGAGTAGTCCGTGAGGCTGTATCATCTGAGCCAGTTGCCTTGAAACGGTTCTGGATGTTGGATCATCTGGGCCATGGTGTCATCGGAGACCTTTCAGGTGGTCTTGGCTGGTCAAACCTGATGTGTCTTAATCTGGAACAAATCCATAGCCTCTTGCTTTCTGTGGAAACAAAAGAGACTCTTTTTCAAAGCAACATATCCTTACATCCAAATTTTGAAGTCAAATTATCTTTAAAATATACATACTGGTTTAACTCAGCTTCCTTTACAATCAAATATCTCTCTGTAGTTAAGAATCCCAAAGACAACACAATCCAGACTCTCTGTGTAATAGTCATCTCTACATGGCTTATTTTTTATATTAATTTTATTGTCTCTTTAAAGACTTTATTTTTTAAAACCATGTATTTGTTTCTATACTGTATATATCACCTTTTTTTTTTGTCTCTTTTAAGCCTACGTATATTTTACACACATTTTAAACTATTACATCTGAATCTGTCTTATTGTGAATCTGTTGCTTTAAGCTGCAGCAGCTGTGGCTGCTGGCTCCGCCCACCTCAGCTTCCCAACATGGCGGCGGTATGCTTACCGCCAGCTCTGGGAGCTATCGTGGGTCTATGTTTTTATCCAAGCAGCGTGTAGCCCAGAAACCTCTTTTTTTGTTTTGTACTAGCAAAGGCTAAATCCACAATGCAGCTTAATGTGCCACTTGCAGAGGCCTCATTCCCGCCATATGGCGGCAGGTCGAGCGCGCACGCCAGGAACCCGCCAGTAGCTCAAACCGGCAGCTGCCGCTCATTTGAGAGAGACAATTAGGAACTGTTTTTAGCTCCGTTTTAGAATCTTTTTTCTCAGTTTTTAGGTGGAAACTCTTGCCCCACGTTGGGCGCCATTTGTTGTTAGAGTTTTCCTGCCTGGCCCACAGTCAGGACAAATCTCTGACACCCGCCAGTCCCAAGCCGCACAAACCCGACCAAGTAAACACAGAGACTTATATTGGTTACAAACTGTATGGCCGTGGCAGGCTTCTTGCTAACTGTTCTTACAGCTTAAATTAATCCATTTCTATTAATCTATACCTTGCCACGTGGCTTGTGGCTTACCGGTACTTTACATCTTCCTTGTCTTGATGGCGGCTGGCAGTGTCTCCTCACTCAGCCTTCCACTTCCCAGCTCTTTTCTCCTCCTTGTCCCGCCTATACTTCCTGCCTGGCCACGGGCCAATCAGTGATTTATTCATTGACCAATCAGCAACACATTTGACATACAGACCATCCCACAGCAGCGTGCGCCACCACCGCCCGGCTCCACACTGGACTTTTAAGGACTGACCTTTTAAGAAGCCACTGGCAGTATGTTCCAGATGCTGCTTTTATTCATTTTCCTAATGAGTTCCTCATACAGACAGAAATTTTACTTTTAAAGTTTGTCATTTGCGTTCATCAAATCACCAGATAAGATGAAAGAAAGTGCCAAAAGGCTTTCTGTTCATCAAGCAAGGACCATTAGTGTGCTGGTTTAAATAAGAATGGTTCCCATAAGCTAAGATATTTGAGGACTTGGTCCCCAGTTAGTGGCACTGTTTGGGGGAGTTGTAGGAGATACAACCTTGCTGGAGGAAGAATGTCACTTGGGAATAGTCTTTGAGAGCTAAATTCTGGCTGTTTCCAGTCCCCCCGCCCTCTGTCCTCTGTGCTTTGTGTGTGTGTGTGTGGCTGTCAGCATCCTGTTCCAGCTGCTGTGCCTGCCCACTGCCTCTGCTCAGCCTCTGGAACCGTAAGTCAGAATAAATTCTCCCTTCTGTAAGTTGCCATGGTTGTGGCATTTTAGTCACAGCGACAGAAAAGTAACTGATATAGTCAGTAAACTCAGAACGGAAAGTCGTGCACACCTTTTGTTGACGTTGATATTGGAACAGTCCTGCTATCTTGCTAAGTGAACAAGTAGGCTAGAAAATGTCATTAATACAGAATGCTGGTTGATGGCTTCCAATGGGTACCAGTTACTATGGGGGAAGGGGAAGCAGAGTCACCACCACTGTTAACTAACTCGTCAAACGTTGCTTGTAAATGGGATCTCACCACTTCCTAACCTACTTCCTTTTTGCTTGGCAGTCTGACAGTCTGTTCAAGATAACACTTCTATAAACCCACCCTAAGGAACTCTTTAAATAAATGGGAGAGACATAAAACTAGTTTATTGGTATTGCTAATCGAAGCGCTATTCTAGAACACACACACACACACACACACACACACACACACACACACACACACGTCAGTAAAGTCCATGGTCCTCCTTCTACCTGGAACGAAATGGACTTTGGACAGGAGAAGATTCCTCTGAGGCACAGGGGAAACCCAGCTCTTGTGACAAAGTCAGGCTGAACCTATACAGAAGTTCACCACAGCAAACTTGACCTTAACATCAGAGATCTATCCTGGATAAGGATGCATGTCTAGCACTTAAGATTAAAACATCCGGAGTAAAGAGCGGGAGAGGGGGCAGAAGGACTGTAAGAGTCTGAGGGCCAGGACAGCTGCAGCTACGGTGTCTTCCAGACGTGACAGGAAGCCATACCCATGAAATCTCAACAACACGGTTACCTACACAAGACCTGCATAATGACAACACCAGTTGACAGCCAGTGTGGACGGAGTGGGGGAATTTCACAATGCCCCACCGCTATGTGAAGAGCCACAGGCATTCAGTGACTGCTGAGGAAGAATCTGTGTCCTCCAGAGATTGGATAGGTTATCCAACCCAAATGGTCAGCCCCTAAACACATGTCCATATCACCAACACTAAATAGACGTGTGTGTGTGTGTGTGTGTGTGTGTGTGTGTGTGTGTGTAACAATAAGAGATCATGACTTTGAAAGGGAGTGGACATAGGGAGAGGTGGAAGTAATATAAATACAGTACTCATGCATGAAACTCTCAAAAATATGAAAAAATCAAATAAAGTTTAGCGCATCCCTACTCTTTCTGTAGAAGTTATGGAAGGCCATTAGTGGCAGAGCTATGGAACAGTTCAAAGGAGCCCACATTTAGGACAGAGCTCAGCCAGCCCATCCCCAAACAGAACCGATCCTACCATGGGGACTACTGAAGCTGAAGGTAGCCACACCCCCTCCGGGCTTCTTCCTCTGTTGGGAAAATCTCAGCACTTCGGTGGCGGGATTACTATAAGGGTTTCATAGATGAAGTCTTTGGAAACTGTTGGCAAACTGGAAAACATCACTTGCTCACTCACCCGCTCGCTCACTCGCTCGCTCGCTTGCTCATTTATTCAACTATACCATACATGCATAATTCTAGGTTCTGGGGACTCATTATGAAAAGAGATAAATTCACGTTCATAGTGCTTATGTTATGAAGGGAGAAACTTGATGACTAAATAAGAACTGTATGTTATATCCAAGTAAGATACAGAAAACCACACATATGTCTGAGATATACTCAGAATGTGCCATTAGCCATGCATTGCAGTAAGGAACCCTGGAGGAGGAAAAAAACCCAGTGGGCTAAAGGGACAACTGTTCCCTCGGAAGGTGTGGGGATGGGCTGAAACGGATGTGTAGCTTGACTCTTAAAAGTTCTTATTAATAAAATCAAACCCGAGGCCAGTTATTGGGGTGAAATGCTGGAAGATCAGAGAGACAGAACAAGCCACGGCTAACCTCACCTGGCCAACTTCTCAGCTGGTCTTGTTTCCTCAGACTGGAAGCTTCTGTGTCCTCATCCCAATGGCTCTCAGCTGAACTGGTGCTCGAAAGCCGGAATGCTTAACCAGCCAAATGCTTCTAGTTTCTGGTCCTCACACCTTATATACCTTTCTGCTTTCTACCACCACTCCCTAGGATTAAAGGCTTGCTTTCTGGGATTAAAGGCGTGATGAGTCACCATGCCTGTCTGTATCCTTGAACACATGGATTTCTGACTCTGGAATGCTAGGATTAAAGGTGTATGCTACCACTGCCTATCCTTTATGTTTAATATTGTGGCTGCTCTGTCTCTGACCCCAGATAAGTTTATGAGCATGCACAATATTTGGGGGAACACAATACCACACGGATGAGTTTGTACTGGTGGCTGTCACTGAGGAGGGGAGAATCTTGCTGTCTGGGAAAGAGACTCCTGGCAGAGGGACAGTGCCTAGTTCTGCATGCCCCACTGGGAGCGAAGAGAGAAGGGGAGGGGGAGAGACCAGACAGGAGGGAGGTGCCTCCGAGGACATAGTAACGTCTTTGGATTTTTCTTCCAATGAGATGAGAGGTATGTCAGGGTTTTCGAGGATTGGCATCACCTGCTATCTGACTCAAACGATCATGTCTTCTCTGTCTGGAAGGGAAGTAGGCATGTGACAGGGAGAGACATTGGAGGCTGTGCCAAACTGCACATCAGAGGAGAAGGGTTGCCAGCAGTGGGTGTTGAGAGGACTGGGGTCGTGGATGGGTGTACAGCAGAGGTAAAGCCAACAGGACTTCATGGAGGACTCGGTGTATATTAGTGCGAGGAAGAGGGGTTCCGGTGATTGCAGAGTCTCTACCCAAAGACCCCTCAAGAATGAAGTTTGCTATGTGAGATGGGGAAAGTGGGGGAAAGAGGGGTTGGTAACCAGGGTTCAGTCTTGGGTGGCAGGATGGTACCTTGTGTTATGTCACACTGAGCGTACTTTGGACAAGGTGACAGAGTGTATTTATTTCCAGAGCTGTTCACATTTCTCCCTTCCCACAGTGTCACATGTTGTCAGGTACTGACACCTGTGAAGGGATTACGGGGAGGGGGAGGAGGAACCTACAGCCCGTAGGTACTTGAGTTACACATCCTGGCACAGACAGTGGGCACCGGAGCCTCCGTCCTGTCTAGACTTCATCAACATGGGCTGCTCCCAATGAGAAAGCACACAACTTTCTTCATGAAGCATCCCTCTGGTCATCTAAAACTGTCCCAAAGGGCTGAGTGGACACGATTCCAATCTGTGAAGGGGTCCCCGTGAATTCCTGCCACCTGCTGCCATGAGCTGGAGGCAAAGATCATGCTCTGCTCTGGGAAGATTAGAAACATCTCAGGATAACAGGTAAGGAAAAGTATATTTTGTTTTTGTTGAAAAAATTCTAGAATTCTCTTAGCTTGGGGTATAGGCGTGGGTCTGTTTACTGTAAAAACAGGCCATGTAAGGAAGGTAACTGTTTATGTTGTCAAGGAAGATGGAGAGACATCTGTCCCATTCACTGTGACCAGCTCCCCCTGAGCCTGGCAAGAAGAACATGCGCAGTAACGCTTACAGCTCTGTGTGTTTAACTGACTGTTGCTATGGAATCTTTCCTCAGAATCAGACCCTCTGCCTTGATAACTTAATTGCACACACACACACACACACACACACACACACACACACACACACACACACTTGAACTGGAGTCAATCCTGAAAACAAGAGAGCTTTTGATTAATGCAAAATTAAAGCTCTTTCAGGAGCATTAATTGGATGAAGAGAAGACCATCCAAAGAAGTGTAGGGCTGTCCTGAACGTCTACAGATGCAACAGCCATGGCCTCAGAAGCTGCTTGCTCAGGGCGCTAACTGTCATCACAGATGTTTTCATGAGCACTTTCTATGTCAGATTCTAATCTTCTGACCATGAGGATTCGTGAGTGTGTGTATGTGTGTGTGTGTGTGTGTGTGTGTGTGTGTGTGTGTGTGTGTCTCGTGCCCTACCATGCATCTTTTCCACATTTACAGGAAAATAAATTCTAGAATATTTGCAAGGCAGTCTTCCAGCCCACCCTCCTCATTTGCCAAATGTTGATGAAATGCTTCTTAAAAAGTGTTTAAGCACCTGAGAGTGCACACCCGTAATTCTAACACTCCAGAGGCAGAGGCAAGGGGCTCTTGAGTCTGAGACCAGTTTGACCTATATAAGATCCTGCTTTCAAAATAAAATAAAATCCATGTCTTCTGAGGTGATATGTTCTCATGGTGGAAGAAAAATGTTTGTTCTGACTGTTGCAACCATAATATTAAGTTAGTGATAAGACCACCAACAATGTTTCTGAAGCAGCGAGCAATTTCTATTTTCCCAAATAAGTTAAATTAACCATTGAATTATGGCCTAAACATCACCTAATCTGTGGAGGCACAGTCACCAGCTCCTGACTATGTCACTATGCCTAAACATTTAGAGAAGTACTTATTTCCCAACATCAACCTGGGTGATGGTGCTTTCCCGGCCGTGAGATGGAAGCTGGAGCATCTCGACCTAAATTCAGTGAAGAGATAGTTTTTCCTTTTTGTCTCAGACACAGCAATCTTACCCAAAAGCCACTCTGTGGGCGTCCATTCAAATACGATTGGCCAAAGTTGAGTCACATGGTCATGTCTAAAATGAGACACTCTGAGAAGTGGAAAGAAGAAGGATAGAAAAAGCACAAGGGTAAGATGTGACATCCTGTAGAAATGTTCATTCTGAGATGGATAGAAGGCAGTGTTTACCATACCTTCTGAGGAGGATAAAACCATCCATTCTCCCCAATGCAAACATATCCCTCCTCATCTGTGGGTGGACTTCCCTAAGCACAGAAGTGGGATAAGGATCTTGCAAGTTTCTTTGAGGGTCACTGGCCTTCACAGTGCTCCCAGCAGTGATACCATGTCTCAGGGCACAGTACACAGTGAACACTCAATGCGAGTTGAAATTCTAACAATGCATGAAAGGATTCATTTAGTTCACAGCAGTGTAAGGCTCAACAAAGATCACCCCTTGGCCTCATCACCTCATGGTCTAGAAGATACCAGGACTGTGCATAGGGTCAAGCCAATCCTTACACCTCAAACCAGGAGCAGAAAGCAAGGGCCAGACTTGCTCCTTTCCACAGAGCTCTCTGAAGAACCCAAGAGGTCACCTCATGCCTATGATGACCAAAGGTTCCACAGCACTTCCCATCACCACTACCCTACAGATGGGACCTTTGGTCTCAGTGGGCCTTAGGGGACAAACCACATTCAAACTGCATCACTGATGACCCTGATATAAGCAGTTGGAGGGCAGTTTTAGTCAGCTACATCTTCTTAAGAAGCATCTACAAAACCTTGACTGCATTCAGCAATGGGAATGCATCCATTCGGCAATGGGCGTGTATCCGTTCAGCAATGGGCATCTTGACTGGAGTAACTAACTGGTCTAGACTAGGGAACTCTCCAAGCTGAGGTCTGGGGGCTGGATTTGGTGGGGATGGTGGCTGTCTACCATGTGTTCATTTGCATTCCCATTAAAGGTGCAGAGGTTTCCTTTGCAGACTCCTCTCACAGGGATGACAGCGGCATAGCAGGGCAATTCTTGAAGCCTTTTAAAGCCTCGACTCAGAACTGGCTCTCTGCCACCTTGTCAAATTAGTCAAAGCAAGCTACAAAACCAAGGCCATGGTCAAGGGCAATGCAAGACGTCTTTCATGGGAGGATGCACAGAGTTACCGGCAAGGGACATGGACAGAGAGAAGGTGGGGAACTCGAGCAATGATACCTCAACCTGCCCGGGGATATACAGTGTGTTAAAGACAACAGAAGAGAACCCCCCCCCCCCCCCCGGCAAGTGTGAAGCCAGGGTGCCCAGGGCAGACCTAGCGTGCTCTCTTTCCACAGCTGTGTCTCACTGCAGTTCAAACCACACCCTGCAGTCTGTTTAGAAGAGGTTGCCCCAATGCTGGCTCCAACCCACTCCGGTCCATTTGTTATTTATTCCGTGATGCCGGACGGCTCTCCAGGCGGCTGCTCTGGATGTTGATTCCTCTAGTGTGGTTGTTATGGGAAACATTTCATCTCACATCTGCTGATACAATTTGCTGTCTCTCAACTAAAAAAGGCGAGGTGGAGAAAAAGGAAATTCATGTTCTGCTGGCTGTAAAGGATAACGATTAATTTATTCCAAGCTATATACAAATCAGACTATCGTCTTTCAGACAGAATCAATAATACAATTTTAAGCCCACACACACATTTACAAATGCTAGCACTCCAGTGCAGCTGGGTTGCCATGGGCAACCAGGGCATGCCAGCTCATGATCTGAAGCAGGCTGCTGTCTCCCAGCCTTGCGAGCACATTTGGCAGACAGAGTTCTAGGGAGCCCAGGGCGCCCGGGTTGGCTCTGATCTGGCTGCCGCACAAACGCACCCCTGTGATGCTTTGGATTAGCTCTTGTCTGAATTGCTTCGCGCTCTTTAAGCCCCTCGCGCGCCGGCTTTCTTTGATATACTTTCTGTGTCTCCGCAGGCTGGGCATGCGCAGAGGGTAGAAGAAGGAGCTGTCCGGGGTCAGCAGGCGATGAGAACAGGTAGAGAACGAATGGATGGCACAGGCGCTCGGTGTAGCCTGAGATAGAGCTCAGCTCCGTAGGCTGGTTTCTAACTGGAAGGCAGGGCCAGTGAAGACCGTGGTATGGCCAACCACCTCTGCAAAGCCTCTCCACAGAGTAACTGATCTGTCTTTTGACGCTTAAGACAAGGAGAAATGGGATTACAAACTCCTTTTGCCTTGCTGGGCTGCCAAAGAGAAAACTTTCTCTCTAGCATATGTTTATCAAAAGATCTAAGCCAGGCGGTGGTGGCACATGCCTTTAATCCCAGCACTCGGGAGGCAGAGCCAGGTGGATCTCTGTGAGTTCGAGGCCAACCTGGTCTACAGAGCGAGTTTCAGGAAAGGCGCAAAGCTACACAGAGAAACCCTGTCTCGAAAAACAAAAACAAAAACAAAACAAAACCAAAAAAAGATTTAACAAGGAAGATCTTTGCACTGTAGTGTTGTATCAGGGGACTGGCGGACGCCACTCTAAGGACAGATACCTAGAGAGCTCCGTGTTTCAGAAGAGAAGTCTACAAACCCACACTGGCTCTGTTTCCTTAAGATGCAAACTCTCTCTGGGTGAACCAGCCATCCTAGGCACCACTGGGGATTCCGTGACACTGTGGCAAAATGAACTGTAATTAGGATTATTGTTTAAGCATCCCGTCACTTATATCTAATTACTATGTACTACAATAAAAATTATCATGAAATATGTGTCAGATTCACTTTGTTGTTGACTTTATTTAATTACAATCCTTCACTTTCACAGATTTTGCCTGAATGCATCCTGGCTTCCTTGCTATTTTCTGTTCAGAAGGGAAACTACTTATGAGGACCTGGGTATTAGGATCAACCCTCCCTCCCGCCCTCCCTCCTTCCTCCCCACAGTGAGAAGGGCTCAGCTTATGCTTCCCCTTCTTGGTCATGTAAGGTGGAGACCCTGCCCTCACACCCCTAAAAGTCTTTTCTGAATTTGAGAGTCCTATCTAAAGCCATGGCTGTCCATGCTGCTCAGCATGTTGCACATGCCAGGTAGGGTGAATCTAAGTCCTTCGGCGTCCCCTAAAGGAACTATGTCTGTCTGGTGTCCGTGCAGCATCCTGAAACCAGCAGCCATCCTGGGGGAGCCTGTGATGTTTCGAGCTCAGACATCTCCCACAAGGCCTCAGCCTTCAGGGGAGCCTGGACTGCAGAGCGTCCAACCCCCAGCCTGGCTGCTGCGGGCCTGCCTCACTCACGAAAGGATGCGGAGCCATTCAGTCAGCATCCAGGAGCCCACACTGAGGAAGACAACTCCACACCATGCAGACCTGACCCAGAGCCTGAGAACCGAAAAGGTAAGAAAGCAATCAGCAGATTGCATGCTCATCCCTAGGGCGATCTCTAGCAGAGCTTGGGACTGGATCCCCTAGGTATATCAGGAGAATCAGCAGATTGCATGCTCATCCCCAGGGCCATCTCTAGCAGAGCTTGGGACTGGATCCGCTAGGTATATCAGGAGTTTACCGACTGCCAGCAACACAGTAAAAACCTAGGGCCATAATCAGATCCCTCTGCATCTACTTGGAGGCCACCCCTTTGCTGCTGGAACACCCCCAGGGCCGTGCTGGCCTCTAATGCTTTCTTCTCTTCCCTTCAGATGCCCACTGTCTTAGGGTTTCTATTGCTGTGAAGAGACACATGACCACAGCAACTTTTATAAAGGAAAACATTTAATTGGGGCTGGCTTACAGTTTCAGAGGTTTAGTCCATTATCATCATGGCTGGACATACTGGTGTGCAGGAAGATGTGGTACTGGAGAAGGAGCTGAGAGCTCTACATCTGGATCCATGGGCAGCAGAAGCAACTGTGTGTCCCTCTGGGTGTGGCTTGAGCATATGAGACCTCAAAGCCTGCCCCCACAGTGACACACTTCCTCCAAGGCCACACCTCCTAATAGTGCCACTCCCTATGGGCCAAGCATTCAAACACATGAGTCTATAGAGGCCATACCAATTCAAACCACCACACCCACCACAGCTTTCCAAGGCCCAGCTCCATTTTTTTTCTTTCTTAGCTCCTAGGATAAATTACAGCCATGCTGATACTCTATGGGTCTAAACAAATCCCAGTGACCCCAGTCCCCAACATTTATGGAGAGGATATGTGAGCTTAGCCCTGGAGAAAACCACACTTAACAGACTCTAGCCCAGAACTTGGCCTGGCTAGCACAGCTTTGCCTCAAAGGTAGTTGTAGGTGACAGCATGCTGAGATTTTAATAAATAAATGGGGGGTTTAGTTTAATGGTACAGCACTTGACTATCAAACACATGGTCTTGGGTTTGGTTCTGAGCAAAGACAGAAGGAATGAAAGAGAGGTAGGGATCTTTTTGTTAGTGTACATGTCTGTCCTGTTTGGTTCTTTTGTTAACTTGACATAAGCTAGACCATCTGGAAAGAAGGAACCTCCACTGAGAAAATGCCTCCATTAGATTGGCAAGCCTGTGGAACATTTTCTTAATTTATGATTGATGTGGGAGCGCCCAGCCCACTGTGGGTGGTACCACCCTTAGGCAGGTGGTCCTGGGTTAGATAAGAAATCAGGCTGAGTAAGCCATGGAGAGCAAGGCAGCAAGCAGTGTTCCTCTGTGGCTTTTGCTTCGGTTTCTGCCCCTAGGTTCCTGTCTTGAGTTCCTGCCCTGACTCCCCTCAAAGAATGTAACTGGGACATGTGAGCCAAAGAAACCCTCTGCTCCCTGAGTTGCTTTGGGTAATGGTGCTTATCACAGCAGCAGACCTTAAACTAAGACTGACCACTGGGGTGATAACAAGCGTGTCACATTCAGGATTTAATGATTACTCTTGTTCAGAATGGTTCCAAGGAAGATAGCATTTTACATACTATCTTCAACCAAGACCATTTAAAGAAGAATATCTGGGAGGCAACTCAGAAATAGCGAGATCTGTGCAGATGGTGGACTCTTCAGCTGGTTTTTACAAGGCAGGAAGCCATGTGTCCGAAAACCATGTCCATGCTCCCAAAGAGGAGAAAATGACCAAGAGACCTAGAAAAGGCTTCATAGGGAGGGTAGCATTGGAGATGGGCCTTGAGGGATGTCTAGGAGTTTCCACTGACCGTGTGGAGCAGAGGAAACAGGACAAGTAACTAAAGCCCACAGCAGCTGAGGAGCAGAAATGGGTCCTGTGTTGAAGGTGAGACTGGAGAGGGAAGGCGGTAGGCACTGGGTTAACTTTTCCTGCTGTGGGCATAAGGGACAGTATAACTAGAGGGGCTTCCTTGTGGGCAGGGTCATCAAACTGTGGGTAAGATCAGTGGGTCAGGAAATTGATGGGCTGGGTTATGGCGGCCATCAAAAATAATTCCACATGGTAGGTAACATCCGAGTGTCTTCCAGCATAAGCATAGGCAGTGCATCATGGGACTCTGGCTCTCTACGTGAGTGCCGAGTCAGGGTGTGAAATGGACACGGTGAAAACACCTGGGATCCATTGCCTCATGCTGAGACTCCCAGCCACAGTGGGTCTCCTGGGAATCTGTGGTCGTCTCTCCAGTTGGCTCATACAGCTGCCATTCATGGTCCCCCTCTCTCCAAACAGCTTTACTGTGGTGTGATTTGTGTACAATACACTGCACATGTCTGGCATACACATTTGAACATAAGCTGAGGCCTGTGAAACTGTCCCCACAGTCAGGGTAACTGACATCCATTAGCCCTAAAAGTCCCCCGTGACCCTTCTGTGTATGGGTTAGGAACATTTACTTACAAGGGTCTCACTTCATTTGTTTATTTGTTGGTTTGTTTTTAAGAAAAGGCTTCATGTAGCTCTGGCTGTCCCCAAATTCCCTATGTAACCCAGGATAACCTTGAATGTCTGATTCTTCTGTCTCCCATCTTTTGTGCCGAGATTACAGGCATGTGCTACCACACCCAGTTTATGAGATGCTGGAGATCAAACCCAGGGCCCCATACATGATAGGGGGCATTCTACCAACCAAGCTGTCTCCAGCTAGAGGCCCTCCAATTTGGTAAATTTTTAGGTGCACAGTCCAGTATGGTTCTGGCCACTATGCCATGCTACACAGCAGATCGCTAGAACCAACTCATCTTTGGGATGGTGGTTTCATGGGGGGACGGGAGGGGGGTCCTTTAAAAAGCTAAGATGAGAAATGCCACAAGAGCCAGTGATTCTACCCCTGGGTTCACCTGAAAAGAATTAGAGGAGGTTTCTAAAGAGAAAGATGAATCCCTGTGAATACAGAACCATTCAGGCATAACTGAGGGATGGAATGCCATTTGGCTGTGGACTGTACTTCCCTGAGACATTTTGCTTATAGCCACAATGAGTTTTATTTTTTTTTTTAGCCATGTCAGAAATATGATAGGATCAGAAATTCCCAGTGTGGGGGTGTGGGAGCCAGCACATAGTCGAGAGTGTCGGGGCTGTGGGATGATATCATTGCAAGAGAGACAGCCTAAAAATGGCACGGATTTAAATCCACTGTGGGAAAACAAGCCCGCAGGAGCTATTTCAATTTTATGTTAGAACAGACAAGAGCCGGAGTTGTTCATAGGGCAGAATGTTGGCTTTGGATGTAGGAAATGAAAATATCGTCAGACTCATGTCTCCACTGACAGATGGCAGCAAAGAGCCCAGGATGAAAGTGGGCTGGAGGACCCGGCCCGGGTTTATAACTAGGACCTACCCACGTGTGAACCGGCCCCGGCTTATGACTAGAAACATCGGATTCCGTTCATCTCTGAGGAGCCCACACTTGTTCCCACCGCCCTAGGCCAGCTTCTTCATATTGCACTTCACCCTTCCCCACATCTGGCTCCCAAGGAATTTCTAGAGGGTTCTCTCTCAGGCCTTTGAAGACACTGTCATTGTTCAGCAAGGCTGAGTAGCTAAACAGCCGGAAGTGTGGTCGGCAACTGGACTATCTGTCACAGCTGGTGGGAGAGCTGTCAGGGCGGCGACCATCCCTGGCTGAGGCACACACAGCGACCATCCCTGGCTGAGGCACACACAGCGACCATCCCTGGCTGAGGCACGCACAACATGGCATTCTACTGTCCCAGGCAGCTTGTGATGCTGTAACAAAACACCTGACGCTGTGCAGTATACAAAGAGGGTTGTGTGGCTCGTGATTCCTATGACACCAGAGCCCTCGCTGTGTCCGGAGAGGACCAAGCTGGTTGCCTTCTACCACGACAGGGCAGAAGCGCAGGCAGCGTGCAGAAGAGCTGATTCCTCTCGCTCTAGAACTAACCAAATCACGTGAGCACCCCTCCACCTCCTTATTTTCCACTAGGCCCCGCCTCTTAAAGGTCCCACAGCCTAACATTGCCACACTGGGATCCTCCGGTAAAAGGATCCTATCCAGGCCATGGTGTCCTCTTCTGCAGTCTGTTAGTTTGGTTGGTGACGTGATTGGTGACCCGTGGGGCTAGATTTTCAAAGGTGGAAGGAATCAGATTGAATTTCCTTCCTTTGGTGATAAAATAAAAGTCAGAAGCATGAGATCTCTTCAATTCACTCAGGTGGTTTTTGAGCCACTATGTGCAGTAGACTCCATCCTCCGGCCTCATTTAAACAGTCTTGCAGACTCTGGTCATTCTTGTTTCTGGGGACAGGTCTGTCATGGTGTGGGCAGCCAGCCAGCCACTATCGTGGCCAGCACTACTGAAGATTCGTCCATTAGTTACAGCTAGGGATAATGACTCCTAAAATGTTCCCCGAAGGAGACAATCATGGTTGTACCTCTGAAGTCTTAAAAGGGGAAGGTCAGATCCTGGAGGTGGGGGAGGGGTCCGGAGGCAAACCCAGGAAGCTGGTAGCTGTAAGCTTTTCTCACATATTTGTTAAGTGCCCGCGATGCCCATTGTTTACAGCTGAGAGTTCCATGGTAACTGAGTCCCACCTGCTAACACAGCACAGTCTTCCTATAGAGCATCCTGTGACTTCCAAACTGCAGGTCCTGGCCACTCCGGGATTAGGACATCAGTTCAGTAGATAATGAGCCCAACTTAGGGAAAGGAAAAACAGAATTGAATGAGAGCAAAGTCGCACAGTGCCTTATAGATAGTTAAGATAAATGCACTTCACAAATGTTATGTATGTAATGCTGTGTGTATGTGTCTGTACACACATACGTACCTCCGGGGGGAGTGATATTCCAGGTCTATGATGCAGCCAAGTATTGGCATGCATTAAGAGATGGTGTATCAGCTATCTGTTGCCTGGTAATGCTGTCTAACAACCACAGACTCTCAAGGGCACCAGAAGCTCTGGCTTCTCCCATGCCTGCGTCCATCAGAGAGCTCTGTGCCCAGTGCGTGGCTGGCTCACATGTTCGGGAAACAGCAAAGCTACACGGGCTGACCTCAGATGAGTGTGGCAGGGTGACTGGGGCGATTTGGCCTGCTGCATGTGTGTCTCTTCCTCTGGCAGACCCCTCTTGGGAGTGTTTTGCAGTGGTGACGTGAACTGGAGGCCAGATATGCTAGCAATTGCCACGATCACGGAATACGCTTAGCGTGTGACGCACGAGAATCTCAGCAATGGATCAGAGAGTAGCAGAGGGGGGCCTGAGCCTGTGTGAATTATTTTAGCCTTGAAGTCCCTTTCCTCATCTTCTGACACCTGGTAAAAAGAAAAAAGATGATTTGGGCTTAAGTTTTTTGAATTGTTTGTTTGTTTCTGTGTGGCCCAGGCTGGTCTTGAACACCCAACCCTCCAATTTCAACCTTCCTAAAGCAAGGCAGTCTTTTTTTATTTTTAATTTTTTAAAAAATTTTTATTTTATGTGTATGAATGCTTCGTAAGCATGCATGTGTGTGTACCATGCATGTGCCTTCTGGATCTCCTAGAACTGGAGTTAAAAATGTTTGTGAGCTGTGATGTGGGTTCTGGGAATCAAACTCAGGTCCTCTGTAAAAGCAGCAAGTGCTCTTAACCACTGAGCCACCTCTCTGGCCCTCAAGACACTCTTTTTTTTTTTTTTTTTAAAAAAAAAGATCTCGGGGTGGGGAAAAAAAAATAAAATAAAAAATAAAAAAAGACCTCATATCCTTGTGATTCTGAGAGGCCTTGACACAATCTCCCAGACCAGACGTTACCTTTTTCCCTCACTCATATGATGATTTCTTTTCTTTTTTTTTTTTTTTTTTTTTTGGTTTTTCGAGACAGGGTTTCTCTGTGTAGCTTTGCGCCTTTTCCTGGGACTCACTTGGTAGCCCAGGCTGGCCTCGAACTCACAGAGATCCGCCTGGCTCTGCCTCCCGAGTGCTGGGATTAAAGGCGTGCGCCACCACCGCCCGGCTTCTTTTTTTTTTTTTAAAGAAAAAAGTGTTTTCACAATTGTACTAGCTTTCCATTGCTGTGACAAAGTACCCAAGGTAAGCATCTTAAAAGGAAGAAAGGTTTATTTTGGCTCACATGGTCAGAAGTTTCAGTCCATGGTAAATGGACCCTGCCTGTTGCTTTGAGTCTGTGGCATCCCAGTCCACTGTAGAGAGGGCATCTGGCAGAGGAGTCCCAGTCACCTCAGGGTGGCTGAGAGGCAAAGGAAGACCAGATGCTCAACATTCCTTTCAAGACAATTCTCCTAATGTCTTAACTTCCTCCCACCTGACGCCACCCCTTAAATGCCCCACCACCTCCCAAGAATGCCATAGGCTTGGGACTAAGACTAATACCTGGGCCTTTGAGATATGCTTCAGATCCAGTTTATAGAAATAATCATAATTCCATGAAGCTAATTCCCTTCAGGACCTGTCTCCCTGCCCTTCTGGAATCATCTTTCTCTCTAAGACTCTCAGGACTGCTAGGTCATGTCATTTTCTGAAATTGTAGGGACAGCCACTCATGATATAGGCTGGCCTGACTGTCTTTCTTCTTTCTATCCGTCCATCCATCCATCCATCCGTCCATCCATCCATCCATCCATCCATCCATCCATCCCCCTCCTCTCTTTCCTATAATGCTTAATTTTCAAAAGGGACTCTATCCTGAGACAGAGGCAGGAAGCGGGAAGGCCCAGTAGGAAGAAATAGATTTTCAAAGGGATACTTTATTCGATTAATTAGTCAATTCCCCTGTCTAGAAGAGAAATTATCTCTAAACCACACTGGCGGAGGAGACTCTTACTGCAAGAAGCAAAATGATGCTGGGCTGTTAACAATAGAAGAGCTCATTTGCAATGTAAATGAGCAACCAGCAGGCAAATGAACCCTTCTGGGAAAACCACTCTATTCATCAGCCCGCTTGCCTTGGGGAGACTGCCACGTGTGGACAAGCAGAATCGCGGCTCCTCCAACTCCCTCTAATAGGGCCTGCAAGGGGAGGATCCAGGTAAATTTTCCACGAAATTGCATTTGAATGGAGCAAATGCAATGCTTGGCAGTGGCTGGTGTCTTTAAAAGTCCAATCCGTGACTGCAGACTGACTTGTTTATGATTATCACTGTATAGCCACGATAGTTTGGATGTAAAACAGTCAGCCATTCCCCTCTGTGTTTTATTTGTAGGAAAACACGTCATTCAAGTATCTTAGTGATGGAATGTGACTCGATGGCGATGGCAGTTAGGAAGTTTTAAGCCCTGCCAAGCACAGGAGCACCCAGAAGGGACATATGTTTTCTCTGACTCGTGTTCCAAATATGCCTTAAAAACGTGCAATTACAGGAAAGCCTGATTTATATTTTCAAGGAACAGCACAATAATGGCGCTGTTTTGTTGCAGTGTTTTTCTAAAAACGTATGTTTATTGCTGCTCCCCTGCCCCCCCCCCCCCCCAAGAACTTGGCTAACAATCCCTCGGGTTTCCACTTTCCTTGGTCCCAGATGAAAATTTGATGAGGTCTCCGAGAGCTAAAGATGGCTTCCTTAAGGGCAACGGGGACTCAGATAACAGGGTCTGACAAGAACTGATAAGCCTTCTCTAGCTGCACTCTGTCCCTTCCTTTCACGGAAGGTGGAGAAGCAGGCAGGAAGGTTTGTGTGCCACGCATAGTCAGGAGGTAAAGGTACAGAAACACCAGCAGGGTACGAGGCACACCCTGCCCGGCACCAAAAAAGGCTGCCAGTGTATCCTGCTTGGATACTGGAGGTGGCTGGGAGAAGGCTGTGTTCTCAGGGTCTGGCTCTGGGGAGTAGCTGGGGAGGGTCACGTCATACTCATAAATGAAAATTACCGTGGAGGCCTTTATCAATTATACAACCACACTGGCTTGCGCATCCTTTGTTACCGTTATGAATGAAGGCCTTCACTCCGCTCTCTCAGCAGTATTTCCAGTACATTCACAGAGCAAATAGAAGTCTGTGTCTTTCCGGATTGGGGAGCCCTCAGTATCGGGCAATATTTTGTTGCTATTGTTAATTGGTTTATTCCAGAATGGAGGTCCAGGAATGTGAAAGACCAATTCTCTACCTATTTTATGACAAAGTAAAATTTCAGGAACATTAAGACAGAGAAAAACTTTCTCCGGGCAGTAGAAAGATGGAGGCCCATGTTAACACGTGGGCACTCTGGGCTTTTCCTTCTAAAACAGGGTCTGTTTGTGTTGCTGAGTGTGGCTTTGAACTCTTGGGCTCAAATGATCCTCCTGCCTTAGTCAGTTGAAAAGCTGGGATTATAGGTATGCACCAACATGCCCAGCCATTTCAAAATATATGTTATCTATCTGTCTATCTATCTATCTATCTATCTATCTATCTATCTATCTATCTATCTATCTATCTATCTATCATCTATTTATCTATCGTCTATTTATCTATCTATCATCTATGTATCTATTTATCATTTATCTATTATCTATTTATCTATCTATCTATCTATCATCTATCTATTTATCTATCGTCTACTTATCTATCTATCATCTATGTATCTATTTATCATCTATCTATTATCTATTTATCTATCATCTATTTTCTATCATCTATTTATCTATCATCTATCTATCATCTATGGATCTATTTATCTATCATCTATTTATCTATCTATATTATCTATGTATCATCTATCTATCTATCATCTATCTATTTACCTATCATCTATTTATCTCTATCCATCTATCTATCTATCTATCTATCTATCTATCTATCTATCTATCTATCTATCTATCTAATCGCTTTGTACAAACCTGTAGTTACCTGGTCCTCCCGAGGCTTTCCTGTGAAAGCTCAGCTGACATACTTTCTCATTTGTATGGTCCACGAGCCTGGGAAAGTTGCATCATCTGTTGTGGATCCCGAGCAAAGTCTGATTGATGAAAACACTGAATTTGCTCCCTAGAAATGCCAGTTTCTCCGTCTCTGTCTATCATAGGTCACTCTGCAATTGAACTCATCCCTACTCACTGCCTTTCACTCTAAGTCAGAAGTTTGGGGACTTGTACGGATAAAAAGACAAAATTTTGATATAGCAGATAAGAGACTGGGAGTGAGAAATGTACGCTGGTGATCTGTGTACTGAGCTGAGGGGGGTGGACTAAGAGAGAACCTGCCTCTTTCCCGCCAAAACGTTCAGCCCAGGAAAAGATGGAGAGACTCGTTCCCCAGAACATCCCCGGCAGCCCTGAAGCTGGAAGGCACAGGGGTCCTGGGCCGGGGTCTGGTCACTGAACAGGGTCTTTAGAATCAAGGCAAAGTAGTCTCCCTCTCCCTTTTCTCCTTCCGGTCCAGCTTCCGGTCTCTTCCCTTCTTTTATTTCCTCCAAGTTGGTACCTACCCTCATCCTCTCTCACGTCCTCTTTCTCTACCATCCCAGCCCAGCCCAGCCCACCTGATGTCAGAATCTGGGGATGGGCGCTGAACAGGACCAGCAGAGGCTCCGAACACAGAAATTCCAACAACTGGGTTGCTCAGCTCTGTCATGGGCTTTGTTTGTTTGTTTGTTTTTCGAGACAGGGTTTCTCTGTGTAGCTTTGGAGCCTTTCCTGGAACTTGCTTTGTAGACCAGGCTGGCCTCAAACTCACAGAGATCCTCCTGGCTCTGCCTCCCAAGTGTTGGGATTAAAGGCGTGCACCACCACCTCCTGTCACGGGCTTTATGGGAAAATAAATTACCAGTGACGAGAAATTCCATTTAATGGGTATTATTCTTTGCGTTATTGGCCGTAATTTGTTGTCTTTTGTTTTGATGAGGTTGAGCATCAAGTGACCCTGGATGAGCTCCAACACGTACACACACTCTTTCAGGTAGGTACAAGCCAGATAAACTTTCAAACACCTATCTGGGTGATTTGATTCTTTTCTTGGTACTTGATATTTCACTACAAAGTACAGACTTTTAAAATTTCTAAAAAAATAACCACGAAGAATAACTTTTTGGTTGTCACTTCTTAACGGAATTAAAAACACATTGCTTTTCTTTTCACCATTTAATTTGTTTTTATTTTAATTGTTTAATTTTTGACTGATTCAAAAAAGTGCACAAAACAAAAATCCCATGAGAAATCAGCAGTCTTAGGTGAGTCTAATTAGACATTCAACTCTTTGGACTTTCACTCCTAGACTTAACAAAACACAATGTCTGTAAGTTCTCAGCCAAGTGTTTATCTTTCTTTTTATTTTACTTGTAGGAACATGGAAAGAAAGGAAGACATCTGCTGGATATGGAAACGTTCAAATGCGTAATAAAGCAGAGTATGAGGTCGCATGGCCACGTAAGTGGGTTTTATAAACATCGGATCAAGGAGAGCGCAGTTAGTGGTGTAACCACACACGCCAACTATATCCCGGCATCTCTGTAAATGATGCTCCTCTCTACTAAAACCTGGCTGATTTACTGGACAGCTACCTTGGGGAGGGTTTTAAACTACTGCGTAGACTACAGCAATGAGACATGTAGGGCCTTTTCTTAGGAGGAGAACAAGACTCTTATTAGGTTATTGCTTAATTATATATATGCTTTTATTCCAAAGACAACCACTTAATTTCTCTTAGGTCTTCCTCCACCCCCCTGACAGCTGGAGTCCAATAGTTTACTCATTAGCTGCCATCTTGGCTAGCTCAGAATACTAACATTTTTCTTATTTTATTTTTTTTTAATTTTCTTTTGTATTCTTTGACAATCATACACACATAGAATGTATATAATGCATTTTGGTCGTTTTTCGCACCTGCCTTACCCCTCCTCTATGCCTACTAAACCCTTCCTGTTCCCGGCAGCTCCCTCCTGCTTTCACGGCTTTGTTGTTTGGTTTGGTTTTTTGGGTTTTCGGTTTGGTGGCCCCCTGAATTTAATTAGGATTGCTTCCATGAGCATGGGTGGGGTGATTCTCTGAAGCCTGGGCAACTCACTAGAGTATAAAGTCTTAGTGAGCAAGACTTTAGGGGCCCGGGGGAATCTTCAGTTGGTAAAGTGCTTGCTGCAGAAGCATAGGGTCTGAGTTCAGCTCCCTGCCATACAAGTAATGAGCTGGTGTAGTGGCACTCATCTGTAGCTCCAGCGCTGGAGGTGACGGAGTGTGTGTGTGTGTGTGTGTGTGTGTGTGTGTGTGTGTGTGCAGGATGGGGGGAGACCGGGGGCAGGAGCAGGGATGCCGGGAGCCTGATGGCCAGCCAGTCTCGCTGGATTTGTGAACTTCAGGCTCTGTGAGAGACAGTCTTGAAAAATAAGGTGGACAGCCATAGAGGAAGATGCCTGGTGTCAACCCTCTGTACGCATGTGCAGACGTGTGCTTGCACACCTGAACATGTACTCGCACACACGCTACGCACCTAAGATTTTACTCACGACGACAGTTATACACGAAAAAGGACACGCTGGTGAGGTACTGTCCGTCAAGGTTTCATAACAGTCTCTGGTTACAGACGAAAATTCAACACGAAGCTCTAAGATCCGGGGCTGGAGGCACTAAGGGCTGTTTCACCCAAGTCTGTTTCTAAGCCAGGGACTTCAGGGGAGTGACTCAGCCGCTGTAAGCCTCTCTTTCTGTGGTGAAGTGGGAGGGAGATGCCTCCTGAACAGGGGCTGCTCTGCCACTCTGGGGTCTGATGGAATAAAACACACAGAGACCCTGAGGCCATGTGAGTAGACAGTCAGAAATCAATAACTCTTTGTAAATAAGTGGCAAAGGGCTTCATGGCTCCTTCATAATGTTCCGGGCCACATTTCACTCGGCATAAATGGCTGTAGACAGTGCAATATCTGTCTTGAATTCTCCCTGTGTACGACAACCATATTCCCAAGTTTCCTCCTTCCCTCCCTCCCTCCTTCCCTCCTTCTCTCTCTCTCTCTCTCTCTCTCTCTCTCTCTCTCTCTCTCTCTCTCTCTCTCTCTCTCTCTCTCTCTCTCTCTCATTTTGTGTGTGTGTGTGTGCAGTGACCAAGGCAGTCAGAAGATGGTATTGGATCCCCTGGAGCTGGAGTTATAGGTGGTTGTGAGCCACCCGACGTGGCTGCTTGGACCTGAACTTGGGTCCTTTAGAAGAGCAGCAAGCACCCTCAACCACTGAGCCAGCCTCTAGCCCACATCTTGGAGCTTCAAGCTGAGTGTTCTTGTATGATGAGAGACCATTATGAAATCTTGACAGAGTCCAAACAGCTTGTCCTTTATCATTTGTAACTCATGTCATGAGGAAAATCTTTCGTGTGTGGTCCATGTGTTGGTTCCGTTCTAACTGCAATGACAGAAAGCCGTCACCCAGCCAGGCCCCTGTGAGACACAGGCTTTTACTCCTCCATCTGTCAGCTCTGATGCCCTGACCTCTCCCAGGGTTTGCCACACCCTCGGTGCTCACTGTGGGGTTTCTCAGTGAGTTGACTAATATGAAGGGGGGAGCTCAATGCCCCTCAGTGGCCCACGAGATCGGGCCTACTCATTCAGTAACATGTGTACCCCAACCCTGGGCTGATCCCAGCTTCCTCAGGCTGGGTCACTCCTGGTACAGCTACAGGGTAGCAGGGTGAATCTTGCTAGCCCACATCCTTACAACATGACTCACAATGCTGCACAGCTATGTTTCTGCCTCATCCAGAGCCCGGGAGGGACCCTTGAACACACTCAAGATCTCCCAGGCTCCACTGTGATCTGGACAGGCAGGCTGTATGCAGTCTGTGGTGGCTATCACCATGAGCTTTCTGTTTTCTGTCCCATCTCTGCTTTCAAGCTCTTATGAGACCATCCCTCGGGGTGAAAGGGATTATTTAGACACATTCCAAAAACCTCATTAAACCTGTGTTCATGGTGTTGTCTGCCATATCAGCACATCTTTTTCTAATAATCTAGAGAAGTCTATAAACCTATTTTTTTCCTCCCCAGAGTACTGGACAAATAGAGCAACTCTTCATGAAAATAGACCATGAGGCAGTCGGGAGAATCCAGTGGGTAAGTTACACTGTGTAAATCCAACGTAAAGTTGGTCAGGAAGGCACATGACACATCCTTTGGAGGCTGGCTTAGTCCCTTTGGCCAGTCAAAGCTGAGCCCAAGAGAAGTGCTTGCTTGCAACTTTCAAATTCTTCTATGAGGGAGCTAACCTGGGAATCTCAGTAGCTCAGGCAGGCTGCACACAGGCTACCCTAAAACCAAGAGTTGGAGACACGCCCACCACTTCACCTAACTGCCAAAGAGAGAACAGGAAGCAAGAAGTCCCTTGGGTGCAATGGCCGCTGGTGGCCGATGCTGTGAGCACCTGCAAAGGGTTTAGAGCCAGGACTGTCACAGAATAAGTCCTCCACAAATACCACCCCCGTCATCAATATTACTCAGTTTCCAATGTGTGATGATGAAGAGGTAAGACATCTGCTTTTACCATTCTTGCCATCCTGCCCATCAATGCCCTTCCATTGTCTGGGGATGAATTAAGTTTAAAAATGACAAATTGAGCAGGAAGCCATCTCTATTCAGACCTTTGGCCAATTCACCAACCGAATCAGATGTAAGTGCTTTGGATTGTCATCTGGTTTGAAAGGGAGCATTCGAGGTTCTGGGTGCACAAAAAGGAAGCGTCCAGCAAAGTGGGGGCTTGGGAGAAATTGATAGGAAATAAAAATTCCTATTGTCCAAAGCTATCTATCTCCACGTCTCAGGTTCAAGGGCCACCTTCCTTTTCTTGAGCCGCGAAGTATCTTTCTGTGGGCATACTGCTAAGATCCTAAGGGAGGTACGTGGACTGTCTAGTTGGGCAGATAGGGGGCAAGTCCCTGGCCAGCCATTTCTTAGGTATTCGTTCTTAAGCAAACCACTGGACTTTTCCATGCTTGAGCCTTTCAACTTGTAAAAAGGGACAAACTATATTCCTATTGAGAATGGAGGTGAAGGCCCATGTTGTGTGGGTCACGCATGGCACGTGGCTAGAAACAACCACCGCCATTGCTGAGATGCCCACCTCGCCCCCAAACCACCCTTCGAGGAGGAGGGAAAGTATAGGAAGACAGATAACAGACCTCCAGGACCAGCTGAAGGCACCCCACAGTTACCGCTCCCCAAATTGGCAGTGTGCGCTAACAATTATATCAATGTCCAAGAAAAGAGTTCTATCCAGTCCCTGACAGGAAAGAGAATTTCTGAAAGCCCCCAAAGACAGCACGGCTTAACCGCTTGTCCTTTGCTCTCCAGGATGGCTTCTGCACATACCTACAGCTAGAGTACTCGGAGCAAGCCAAGGCCGCGGCTCGGCGGGCAGAGGCTGCCCTCCTCCTGCCTGCCACACAGAAGAGGCTGTCCTACGGGAGGCCCGTGCTGCGCATCCTCTCTATGCCTGATGACACCTTAATCACCATCCGAGAAGATGGAGCCATTTATTTCTGGTCCCCGCAGCTGAAGTTGAAAAGAAAAAAGCCAATTTTTGTATGTGATTTTTCATTTGATAAGGATGCTGAGTGCTACGATTTGATTTTATTTGCTATTTTAAACTGCTCCTTAAGTGGCGTGATTACACAAATTGTGCCCTTGAATAGATATTCGTGGCAGATTTTTTTGAGTCTCTGGGATGCAAATAAAACACGAGAGTACGAGATAATGCTCCGTTTTGCTTCTAACACCAGATGAAATGATGAATTACACATGCTTCTGTCATGTAATTTATCACGTGCCTTTCTCGATGACAAATGGAACTGAGTCCCGCCCCCTTTCGTGGTTATGCCCGCCTGTGGCGAGGCAGTTCTGCTAGGCTTTCCTCTGAATCGCTGATCAGAACCTCGGAAGCCCACGTGCATTTGGGAAGTGTAATTAGAAGAGAGAATGCCCGGCCCATTTCTGCCCACCGCCCTTCTCATTCAACAAATATTTGAGCTCCTGTGATAAAACCGGCGTGTTGGGATGGAAAGCCCTGTCTCTGCCCCTCGGCAGCTTAGAACTGGAAGTTACAGTTAAGCCTCTCAGGTTGCTGAATAGCCCCTTCCAGGGGAGGGCACTGGATCAGTTCTTCAAAGGTAACATATTCCTCCCCTTGAAGGAGAAAAGCAATAAAGAAAACTACAGGGGCTGGAGAAATGGCCATTTAAGAGCACTGGATGCTCTTTTGGAGGACCTGAGTTCAATTCCCAGCACCCACCTGGAATCTCGCAACCATCTGTAACTCCAGACCAGGGAGAACTGACGCCCTCTTCTGGCCTCTGAGAGCACCAGGCACACATGTAGAGGCCATACATATGTGTAGGCAAGCAGTCATGTACATAAAACAAAAGTAAAATCTTTTCAATAAAAAAATAAATTTATATTAAATAAATGCAATTTCTTTTAAAAAGGCACGTGCATCCGCTTACTTTCACCTTCTATCCTGTAGGGCAAGTCCCCCAGTCAGAAGTCCCAGTGGGTGACAGACATTGCCAGCATGCCACAGTATAACAAACTAATCGTCGGGACTGGGTAAGTATGGGAAGTTGCAACTCAGAGCGAGTGGTTTGATGAGATGCATATCCACGCCTGAGATCACGCAAACGTATGCATGTGCAGTGTGGGGCTAAAGTGAGCGTCTCCAAAGTCTTAGAACCCTCATGTCTGCGCAGAGATGCACTTTGTGTGGCTTCTTGCAGTGATCACATTCGCTCAGAGGATGCCCTCTTGTAGGAAATACTTCTGGAACCAAGAAAGGGCCACACGAGGAGACGATCCGTCTGAGTACTTCTTAAGTACACTTTATTTGGATTAAATGGTGTATTTGTTTTCTTATCCGTCTAAATTGAGTCTTGACTGCACTGGATGAAGTCAAAGGGTAAAGTCCACAGTGCCAACAAGGGAGCCCTTGCTGCTGTCACTGCTGAGGCTGCAGAGCGAGGTCCTGAAGGTCCCCCCCCACCCCCACCCCCGCCGCCCCCGCAGGAGTGTGAACTAAGATCACAGAGGAGTGTGGAAGCTGAAGGCAGCTAAGCTCCGGGCTGTGCCTACCATACAAGCCCCTCATGCTGCAAAGCCCTCTCCATCACTCTCTTCCACATGTCACTGGGGCTCTAGGCCTTAGCTACTCTAAGCACTTTCATGACCTAATAGCTAACCCAACCCCAGCCTATCCCAGTTATTTTATTAGATACAATTGCTCATGCTGTTTAAATGCTTCCTATATTTATTAGTTCATCATCACAAAATATATTTATTAAAATATCAATATAATTAATATAATCAATTTAGTATTATGCTAACTACTAAACAACAAATTTAAGTTGATAAATTCAGCTTGCTTTGATTTTTTAATTTTTTTTTTTTTTTTTTTTTTTTTTTTTTGGTTTTTCGAGACAGGGTTTCTCTGTGTAGCTTTGCGCCTTTCCTGGAACTCACTTGGTAGCCCAGGCTGGCCTCGAACTCACAGAGATCCGCCTGGCTCTGCCTCCCGAGTGCTGGGATTAAAGGCGTGCGCCACCACCGCCCGGCGATTTTTTAATTTTTTACTATATTTATTTTTTATCATCTTTTTTTAAAAATTTTATTTATTTATTTATGTATGTATTTGTGTGTGTGTGTGTGTGTGTGTGTGTGTGTGTGTGTGTGTGTGTGTGTGTATCTGTCTCTGTGTACGGGTTTATGCATGTGAGTGCAATACCCAGGGAGGCCAGAAGGGTGCATCAGAGCCACTGGAACTGGAGTTACAGGTAGCTGTGAACCATTTGATGTGGGTGCTGGGAACTGAGCTCAGGACCCGTGGAGAGCATCAAGCTGAGCCATCTTGCCAGCCCCTATTTCCCTTTTTTAAATCATAACATTTGCACACCTTTATTGGATACAATATACTAATCTGATATATGGATACTGTGTGTAATGAGCAAATCGTGGTAATATTTACTTCAATTAATCATCAGTCAAGTGTTAATCATTTTTATGTGTTGGAGATTTCTAGTCACTGAGAAAATGAAAGTTATTATAGTTTATTTTAAATAATAGTTACACCCCCCCCTGCAGTGCTAGAGAAAATAAGAATTACTCCTCTTTGTGTCCAGTGTTCCTAATTTAAATTCTCTCCACCCTCCCCCACACCCCCTTTTCCACTGCCCTTCCCAGTCTCCAGCGGCCCCGACCCAGCTCAGTTCCGTGAGGTCCACGTGTGTCAGCTCCACCAGCGAGAACACACGATGTCTGTCTTTTCTCTCTGTGGCACATTTCACTTGGCATGGTGGCCTCCCCCCACCGTTTGAGTTTTGAGAAAGACCTTATTGTGCATGGTGTCACCACGGCTCAGAGGCTGATGTGGTAGCTCATTAAACACTCTGAACTGGCCGGTGGAAAGAGGAGACAGCAGACTTCACCAGGGGCCAGGGAACCACATTGGAACTGCACCGTTAGAAAGGAAAGGAAGAAAGTGAGATTTAGCACAAGGAGGCTCAGGCCTAGGGCCTGGAATAGCGAGTGGTGTGAACTCTCAGTTGTTTTTGTTACCCTCACAAAATTGCTCTCCTCTCAGCTTCCCAAGGTAGGTCAAATGCGGGAGGGTCGGTCACGGTACTAGTTGTAACGATCTAGGGAAGGGGGCATAGAGGGAAGATCAGGTTAACGTTTTAGTTAGTGAAGAGCCCTTCACCCCTCCTCTTCAAGTCTGATGCCCTGACATCCTTCTCAACAGTCCCCAGGCTTTGGACCCACTATTCTCTCATGTATCATCTCATGGTGTCTCAGCAGCTCATCCCTAATATAGACATTGTTAGGACCATAGTTCTCAGAGAAGGGAACTCAGAGGTGAGCTCCAGAGCCTGGGTGGCAGAAAACTGTAGCAGCTAGGCCCTGATGGAGAAGGGCCAGCTGTGTGGCCAGGCTTAGCACCCAGCTGAAAAGAAGTCTCCAGACAGAGCTTCAGGAAGCCTTGGGATTCAGGCCCCATAGGGCAGGGTTTTCGCTGGTTGGGGGGCTTTCTCTTTATGGGATCCGTGGGATTTAAAAGACTTCGCCAGAGATGGAGTGAGGAGCTCCCAGTCACCACCAACTATGCTTGCCTTGAACAGGAGCCGGGAACTACAGCTGTATGAGCTCTCAAACTTGGAGCCTTACTGTCAGATTGGTGGCCTGGAAGCTGTCCCCCTGAAACTGGACTGCTGGTAAGAAGGGCCACTCCAGGGAGGCTGCCTGTGGGTGGTTCACCACCAGGCATGAGGAACTGCTCCTTGGGTGGCTACTCCATCAGCACACCCTAGGGCTCCACACAGCCTGCTGCCACATGCCGTACAACCCGGTTCTGCTTGGCTGAGGAACCATCCTTTACCAAGCAAAGAGATGACCACCAAAGAAGTGAAACTGAGCTGGGGCGTGGCGATGCACACTTTTAATGCCAGCACTCGGGAGGCAGAGGCAGGCGGGTCTCTGTGAGTTCGAGGCCAGCCTGGTCTACAGAACGAGATCCAGGACAGCCAGGGCTACCCAGAGAAACCCTGTCTCAAAAAGAGCTGAAGCTGGTTTCTGAGTCATGCACTTATCCATGGTATTTTAGATGTGGCTAGATTAATTTTCTTGAAACTCGACTCTGACCACAGTAGTCCGCTTTTCCTGTCTGCCAACTCCTGTCCAGCCATGCTGACTGTGTTGGGAGGGCCTTCGTCAGGTTCCTGTTGCAGTAACGGAATGCCTAAGAATGGGCAAGAGGTTTATTTGAACTTGAGGCTCTGGGGTCCAGGAAGCATCCCAGTGTGGTACCCGCATCCTCTCTGCTTCTGAAGAGGGCTTCCGGCTTCCTGCTTCTGACTTCTGCTGCTCTAACTCACAGCGGGAAGGGAAGTGTATGGGTGTGGGAGAGAAAACCCAAGGATTAGACCTGTTCTGGAACAAAAGTGTCTCTCACGGCAACTCAGCCAGTCTTGACCCACATGACCCACACACCCACCAGCCCCCACCCCACAACACTGCTACAGTGAGGACTAAGCCCCCGCATGAGTTTTGGTGGGGAATATAAATACTCAAGCTAGTGCAGATGGCATCCCAGCCTCCTCTGACTCCCCAACCTCCCATTCCACTTTCAAGTCCTGGGCACAATAACCTAGTGAGCAGGACTCCCCCAACGCATGCCACACAGAGTCACCTCCCAGTGTTCCCCCGCACAGCTTCTTCCTCCAACCATGCTACCCACAGGGTTTGTTGAGCACTCACTGTGGGCCCACGTCGTTGAATATGGGAGGGGGCGGGGCACATTCATAAATAAGAGCCGGCTCCCACGAGGCCATAAAGGCTCCGAGCAGGTGGCTCCCACTGAAATGCTGCCATTCTCCACAGCTCATGTAATATCTCTGTGAACACTCCCCTGAGGCACCTTCAGACCTAAAGCACCCGAGGAGCTCCCCTGGCTCTTGACTGCGCTGTTCCTGCACCCAGCCGCTGGTGACTCATGGGTGACAGTAGCACCTTGGGCTTTGCTGCTACTCTCTGGCTCCTACACACCAATCGGCAGGTACTAGGAGTGAGAAACCTTGGGCACACAGTACCTATCCTCCACCCGACAGAAGCACCCCTTCCTCTCCACCTGCAGTCTACCGTCAGGCCAGAGGGGGGCGCTTCAAACACTCCCAGCATGCGTGCCCAGGCTCCCAGCCTACAGGAGTTTCCTTGGTGATGGTTGGCATTAATGGCTTTAAACAAACAAACAAACAAACAAACAAACCATGTTCACTTACAGTTTCCCAAAATGACATGGAATGCTAACATTGCTTTGAGGCGGGGCCATATAGGAAACTCACGGGGATGTAGTTTATCCTGCTGAGCCGGCCACTCCTAGGTGGCTTTTCTACTTCAGGTACTTCCAGGGCTCCGGGGAAGCTGGGTTGGGTGGTGAAGACACGCAGAGGCTCTGAATCACACCCTCAGCCCCCTTACCTCTGGAGAGTTGGACAGGTGACATCTTTATCTGCAACCACCACAGAGCAGATCAAAGCCTTCCTGGATATAAAGCCCCTGACACAGCACTCAGCAGCATGCACTTCCCACAGGGGAGCACTCTCCTCTTCCAACTCACATGCTCTGAGGAAAGAAACAGGGGTAGACAGTCCTCGCCCTCAGAGCTGCTCAGACCCTCCTGGTCCATTCTCTCCCCGAGTCACAGAATCCCCGAGTTGAGCACAAGCTTCTGGCCTGCAGCTGTATGTCCTGCCTTGGCCTGGTCAGCAACCACAGTCCAGAAGCTCATCTGGGATGGAGCCAGACCCAGGCAAGCCAGTCTATGATCCCGCATCCTGTGGGAAGGGTTGTCCAAGAGTCTCAAAGAGAAGTTCAGGGTGCTTCTCTGCTGCTCTGAAGGGGACCCCGCTTTTCTCTTTCTGTTGTTCAGTTTCCTGGCATACCCCACAGAAACCAATTTGGAACAGCAGTTTATAATCTCACAGACTGAGCAGGCACCAGGAGGGCTTCAGCTTGCGTCCTTGGACTCTGAAACACCCCTCCCCCCTTATGGCTGGCTGGTTCTTCCTTTCTAGCAGAGCAGGAAAAGCAAGCCCTTGGACTTCATCTCCCTTTCATCTCGCCACCCTCTCGCACCCAGACCTATTCACTTAGCACAACCCAACGTGGTATTTATCATAATATCCTGGGAGAGTGAGTTCTGGGAAGTACAATGGTAGCTCCTTACGGGGGCTGGCTGCTTGAGGGAACATTAATCAGGGTGTCTGAGTATTTTCCTGGGAGCACATTGTAAGCTAATTACCGCTTTCGGGGCCCACTCTATCATTACCTATAATGCACGATTTCAAATGTAATACCGTTTCTGTTTGGTTGTGTTCACTCCGGTGTAGACACACTCTGAGGTGTACCTCAGCCAGAAGACATCTATACACAAAAATAAAGCAGAAGGGGGTGAGAGAATTCTTTTTTCTAAGATGGAGTCTGGATTGGCAAGCATGCCAGGCAAGCCCTCGACCCCTGAGCCAGATCCCCAACAGAAACGTTGCTAATGAGACAAATGCTTATCTCATAGAGGCTGCAGAGGGCAGACGACATTCAAGAGCTACTTTTGACAGGATGAATAAACATATTTAGCAACAATTTTTATTTTTCCAGCCTGACCTACTATCTGCTCACCTAGAGAAAGATGCTGACCTCTTGTATGCTAAAGAAGAGGCAGTAAATAAAAAATCCTTTTCAAACCAGGGATCATACCGGGTGGTGGTGATGCACACCTTTAATCCCAGCACTCGAGAGGCAGAGGCAGATGGATGTCTGTGAGTTCGAGGCCAGCCTGGTCTACAGAGTGAGTTCCAGGAAAGGCTCAAAGCTACACAGAGAAACGCTGTCTCGAAAAAACAAAAAACAAAACAAAACCAAAAAAACTAGGGATCATGATGTTAAACTATGCCCAGGATTTTTCGAACAAGACATAAAATACGGTTTCAGAACCTCTTGTTACAGTGGTATAGCAGAGAGAACGGAGGTGGACCTCAGGCCCTAAAGGGCTTCCAGTTCCATTCTGCATGAAAGAGGAACCTGAACCTTGGAGCTCACTTTCTAAGAAATGGGCTCTAACGTATGGATTGTTGAAAAATTCCGATTTGCATGTGTTTGCACTCTTGTGGACGAGGTGGACACACACCCCTTACAGGTGGGAATCAAAGACCCAGACAGGGGGCTTACCCCTTCAGATCCACATCCATCCATCTTACAACTGGGGATCAAGGGCTTGGGGTGGGGGTCCTCACCTTTTCGGGTTACTGGAGAGATGAGGCTCACCACAAAGCCTTCCTAAAGAAACACCTTTGAGTTGGAGGACCAGGAAGGGAGGTGACAGGTGTATTTATTTCGGTCTACAGAACACGAGGAATGCAGGGTAGGGGGGCGAACTTGGATTCTTTGGAGAAGACAATAGATTGGCGTAAGGACCTATTGGAAGGAGAGAAACAGAGGCCAGTCAACATGGTCAGGTTTGGTAATGTAGGGCCACCTCTGTCCTGCTAGGAATTTTGTCCTGGATCCTAAGAACGTGTCTGTTTTAAATGTATTATTTATAGATGTATAGAACATGTGTTTTGCTTGCATGTATGTGCATGCCTAGTGTGACCAGGAGGCCAGAAGAGGGCGCCAGGCCCTCTAGAACTGGAGATGGTTGAGAGTCACCATACGGACTCTGGGGATTGAACCCAGGACCTCTGGAAGAGCAGCCAGTGCTCGGAACAGCTGAGCCATCTCTCCAGCCCCAGCATGTATGTTTTAAGTAGATGATAAAGGAAATGAACTCTGGTGACAGACTGAGGAGGGTGTTAGTGAGGGGTCAGAGAGATCAGTGGGGAGAATATTTGCAGCTGTCTTGGGTCCCTCACTTGTAAAATGAGGAGTTTGTTTCGTGGGCAGCCCATCAGCTTCTTAACTATTGAATGGCTCGTAGCATGCACTCCATACCCAGCAGCCCTTTCCCTTGTGATTCTCCAGCTGGGTGGGGCTGAAGCTGGCCAATAGAGGCTGCAACAAGGGTGTAGGCGGCCGGAGAGGAGGGAGGGAAGGTGGAGCTTCCCAGGAGGCCAGCACCGTGACCTGCGGTCTGCCTTCTCCACTCCACGCCTCCTTAAAAAAAAATCTCCCTTCCCCTCATCTTCCACGAACTTTTCATTCCCCACTAGATCCAGCCATCTGCTAATAAAAGTGCTATTGTTTCCACATATCAGAAAAAGAAGCAAAAGAAAAAAAATGTCCTCTCTCTATTTCAATTGTTCTGCTAGTTAATACCCCACCTCGGTCTGTTTTCTGTTGTTAGGGTACCCGAGGCTGGGTAATTTATGAAGAATAGAGTCTCACTCGACATCTGGGAAGGCCCTCTTCCTGCATCACAATGTGGGGGAGAGCATCACACAGCACAGTGCGAGCATGGCGGCTCTTCCTGTTCTGTAAAGCCAGGACCGCCATCACAGGCCTCCACCCTCATTACCTCATGCAATCCTAATTAGCTCCCAAAGGCTGGACCTCCAAACACCATTAACATATCAATTGGGGGGTTAAATTTCCAGCCCATGAATTCAGAAAGGGGACAACACATTCAAACCAAACCATGCAACTTACAGCAGAACTCCTTAAAAGAAACCAAATGGGGCCAGACAGAATGGTGGTGCGTGCTGGTAATTGGAGCGCTGGGGAAGCAGAGGCTGAGGGCTGAGGTTTTAAAGCTCGTCTGGGCTATATATTGAGTTCTGAGCTAGGCAGGGCTACTCAAGGAAGCCAGGTCTCAACATAAGTAAGTAGGTAAATAGATGATAATAAATTAGATAGATAGATAGATACAGACAGATAGACGATTGATTGATTGATAGATGATAGACAGACAGATGAAAGACAGATAGATGATAGACAGATGATAGACATATAGATGATATATAGACAGACAGATAGATAGAAAAAAAAGATTAGCTATAGTTAGTCTCTCCAATCCATTGTAACCAGGTGTGTCCCGTCCTGTCCCCCCCCGTCCCCCCCCCGTCATCCGTACTCCTCCACTCACCCCCACCTCCCCCACCCCAACTTGCCTGCACCAAGCGGCTCTTCCCTGGGTACCAACAGGCCTTACACTGAGCATCCTTCATCAGTTCTTAAGCCCACCTGACTTGACACACCAGTCATTGTGGTAGTTTGAGTGAAATGGGACCCATAATCTCATATTTGAATACTTGGACCCAGTTGGTGGAATTGTTTGGGAAGGTAGCCTTGTTGGAGGAGGTATATGACTGGGCGTGGGCTTTGAGGTTTCAAAAGACTGGTACCATTTCCTGTGTGCCTCTCTGCCTCAGTGTGTGAACTCTCAGCTTCTGCTCCGGCCAACCTGTCTGTGGCTTGCTGTCATACTTCCCTGTCGTGATGGACTCTTGGTTATGGTTTCTATTGCTGTGAAGAGACACCGTGACCATGGCAACTCTTTCTTCTTTTTAATGTATTTTATGTTTATTGGTGTTTTGTCTGTGTGAGGGTGTCAGAAACCCTAGAACTGGGGTTACAGACAGGTCACGTGAGTGCTGGGAATTGAACCCAGGTCCCCCGGAAGAGCAGCCTGTGCTCTTAACCACTGAGCCGTCTCTCCAGATTGACCATGGTTCAATCCCTTATCATCATGGTGGGACATGGTGTGCAGACAGATGTGGTGCTGGAGAGGCAATTGAGTTCTACATCTTGCAGGCAACAGGAAGTGAATTGAGACAGTGGGCTGTATCTTGAGCAAATAGGAGCCCTCAAGACCCGCCTCTACAGTGACACACTTCCTCTAACAAGACCACACCTACTCCAACAAGGCCACACCTCCTAATAGTGCCACTCCTTTTGGGGGCCATTTCCTTTCAAACCACCACAGACTCTAACCCTCTGGAACCATAAGGGAAGCGAATTCTTCCTTCTGTAAGAATCTTAGTCCTGGTGTTTTACCACAGCAACAGAAAAGTAACGAAGACAGAGTCAATCAGGCCCTTGATAGACCTCTTCACCTCCCTCTCCACACACTCCACTCCCCATTTCCTTTCCGTCTTGCCAGCACCCTTTTATCAGCCCCCTTTGCTGACTCCTCCCCTTCTCCCAGACCTCACACCCTCGGAGCATGCTCCGTTCCTATTGCTGGGCCTCTGTTTGCACTCCTCCCCTTGGCCTTCTCCTCTCGTCTTGTTTTAAATACTACCACAACGCTCATGATCCCCCAGGCTGTGTCTCTAACACAGACCATTCTTCCAAATTTCTGCCTCATGCATTCAAATACCCTTTCACCCCGCAACTTCCCGCACCTCGAAATGGCAGAGGTACCTGAACATTATGGCAGTGACAGTGAGCGTTCCTCACTGTTTACACTCTGCCCCTCCCGGCTTCTCCCAAGGCTCAGGTTCCACCCTCTGGGTCACTCACCTCTCACTGCACCTGTGGACAGTGTCCAGTCAGCATCCTGTTCAGTGTCCTCTCTCCCGACCCACATGCTGGCCGTCCGCCTCTGACCACCAACATCCTACCAGCCCCCAAATCCGACTCAGATGCCATCTTTTCCCCCCAAGCCTTTGCTAATCCTCTGAACTAGAATTCATTTCTTCTCTGAGACCCAGGGTATTTTATTTTTATCTCTAGCCACTCATCGAAGACCACAGTGGGACCACTGCTCTGGACACTGGGGATCTTTGTGTCCGTCCAGTAGTGGCAATTTGAGTCGGAGGAGATTGAAAATGAAGTATAAACACCAGGGGCTGGGAGGATGGCTCGGCATGTTAAGTGCTTGTTGTACAAGCATGAGGAGCTGAATCCAGATCCAAGCACCCACAAAAAAAGCTGTATGTGGTGGTCATGTGCCTGTAATCTCAGAGTTGGGAATGCAGAGGCAGGAGGATCCCTGGGATCACTGCAGATCAGTGAGCTGCAGGTTCCACTGGAGACCTAGTCTCAGAAAACTGGGTCAAGAGAAACTGAAAAAGACACTCCGCATCGACCTCTGTTCTCCACATGTGCACACACACACACACACACACACACACACACACACACACACACACCCCTTATTTGTGCAGTGTGTGATGGATGGTTTCACCTCCATTTCATCATTCGGTTTTGACCTTGAATTTCCTGGAGTTGCTTCTTTTCTTTTTCCCCTTTGACTTCGTCTTGTCTGTCCCCTCATTTCTGTTAACAGTGCCCTCTCGTGAGTCCCCATCTGAGACCCCATCCTTTCTTACCCACGCTGGTTGATAGATCGACTTCTAGCCTCTCTTTCTAACCGAGCCCCGGCTCTGGGTGGGTCTGATTAGCTGTGCCCAACAGCCTTCAACAGATCCAGGGGGCTTTGACTCTCCTGCAGGGAGCCTTTGTGGCCGCTGCGGCTGGGCTCAGCATGTGGGCTGCACTCTCAACTAGCAACTCTGAAATGCATATGTGATCAGCATGTCTAATGGCTTCTGGTTTTCATCCAAATGGAATTTAAGACGTTGGCTGGTCCTCTCAAGATGCGACAATCCCAATGATTCTCCAAAATGAGCCACAGCACCTAAGTGACCTGACCCTGGCTGCCCTTCAAGGCTGTGGTACCATTAATTTTGTTCCTAACAAGCACACATCAAGCCAAAGATGACCTCCCGTCTTTTCTTAGTTGGGTTACGTGTGCGATTGTTATTTCTGGGAGTCTAGAAAAGATCTAACAGCAGCAACTAGAGACCCTTCAGTGTGAGCTGTAATCAGAGGGCGCTCTCCCTTTTTCGTATGCTCTCTCAAAGGGCCAACAGCCCCTTGTAGAAGGTTTTCAATCCATCTCAGTCTCTCCTTCACCTTTGTAACTAAAGTCAATGATTCTCTCCATCCTGAAGAGGAAAACCAGAAGATTCATTCTGCAGTTCATCCTTCCCCACCCCATGGGGGTGGAGGGGCTGGGGCTGAGGGGGGCAGGGAGACAAACAAGAAAGGTCCTTTGAATAAAAAGCAGTTCCAGTGTGGAGGTGGTGAGGTCATCGGGATTTCAAATCCTGAGATATGTCAGAAATTGTCCCCCTTGCCGTTCCCTGCGACTCCAAAAAAGTTCAAAGAAACAGAAACTGGAGTCTGTCCAAATCTGGCTAGGCATTTGCGACGTCCCAGCCCCCTGCTCTTCCCAGTGGCTCGCATTGGGCCTGCCCTGTCCTGATCGCTCTACGGGCACTCAGGGTGTTTGACGGGCTGAAACGCTCTTGCCCATCACTGCGTTTAAAGCTAATTAAGTAAACTCGCTTTGTCAGCCTGAACCCTCAAAGGAGATGGTTTCCTTTGCTTCCTACATGGATGGTGAAGCGTGGAGACTAGTGGCTACAGGTGAGAAACCCCTGCAGAGGGACCTCCCAGGCCTAAATTTGGCCCCCTCCAATCTTCAAAGGAAACCCGGCCTGGTTACTGTCTGTGAGGCCGCTGTTGCTGCAGGGCCAATGAAATTCACGGCAGTCCCCATTCCTGGGATCTGGTTTCTTGCCAGAGCTTTGGAGCAGTGTGAATAATTTCTGGGCTCTTTTACCAAGATGGGCTCATTGCTGGGGTGTGAGAGCAAACTGTCATTGAGATCCGTCTGTCTGTCTTAAAGCACTCGGTCATTTCAATTCTTTGAAGTAGAATTAGAGACTCTTTGGGGGGTGAGCAGAAATCTCCACTTCAGGCTATTCTTTCCAGTTCTGTTTTTTTCAAGAATCTTCTGAGAAAAACACATCGACATCTGGGAGCAAAAACGCACTTCAGCCAGGCGGTGGTGGCGCACGCCTTTAATCCCAGCACTCGGGAGGCAGAGCCAGGCGGATCTCTGTGAGTTCGAGGCCAGCCTGGGCTACCAAGTGAGTCCCAGGAAAGGCGCAAAAGCTACACAGAGAAACCCTGTCTCGAAAAACCAAAAAAAAAAAAAAAAAAAAAACGCACTTCATGTTGTGCCTTGTTTACATGCCCCAGGGGTACTGTGGCAAGTATGGATTTCGGTCTGTAGGATGTACCCTAGTCCCCAAAACTTAATTTCATCCCTATTTTGAGTTCCTGTCAATGAGAATAGTATCAGCCACTTCAAGGTTTCCTCAGCGATGTCTTACTTCTAGGGCCCATGGTATAGGACAGCATCTGCGTCCAATGAGTTGTATTAGCCAGCTTTCTGTCACCATACCACAATACTTGGGATAATCAACTTATAAAAAGCAAATTGTTATTTTGGTTCACAGTTTTAGAGGTGTTCGTACTGGCCCTGCTGTTACGGGCCCGTGGTGACATAGTACATTGTAGTGTATAGCTGAACAAAGCCAAGAGAAGAAGACACTACAGGTCTTGAGACCCCTTCCGGGTCAAATCCTCAGTGGCATAAAGACTTCCTGGAAGGCCCACCTCGGAAGGTCCCATCACCACCTTATAGTGCCACCTTGGGAAGGGAGCATGCTCTCAGCACACGGGCCTTGCGTCATCTCAACCCAAGGCTCTGTATGCAGTGGCCCACGCCAGTCTCCACCTATGAGTGATATTAGCCTTCTGTCACCCTGGGATCACAGTTCCAGAGGCTTCAGCCCCTGGCCAGCTGGGTCCGTTGCTTTGGACCCGAGGTAAGGCTAAATATCACGGTGGCAGGCAGACGTGCAGGAGGAAGCCGCCAGGTCTAACTGTGACCTTCAGAAGCACACCCCCAGGGACTTACTCTAGTCAGACCCTCCTCCCCAAACAGCACCAGCTACCGGGAGATCCGTCAAAGGGGAGCCTGTGAGGGTCCATTCAAAATGTGATTTTACACCCCAGCCCCTCCGGTCACTCCTCTGTGGGTGCTCACTGCCATCCTCCCGCAGTACACTCAGAACCTTCTGTCTCCTCTTCTCTTGTAATTCTGCTTTGCCTAATTTTCCTCCAGCTTTGAGGGCTCGTTTACTCTGGGGAAGATCTTCCTTTATGCCCCCCTCCCCCACCATGCCATCGAATGCTGGTGCCCCCTGGCCCATGTGTTAGGATTCTGTGCGTGCACAGCTGGGGGGGGGGTGTCTTGTCTGGCGCCTTACATCATCAGCAGGCAACCACGCCTTAAAAAGCCAACACGGACCCCTGTAGCTAGAGTTTTCCTGCCTGCCCCACAGTCAGGACAAATCTCTCTCACCTGCCAGTCCCAGAGCTGCTCAGACCCGACCAAGTAAACACAGAGACTTATATTGGTTACAAACTGTATGGCCGTGGCAGGCTTCTTGCTAACTGTTCTTACAGCTTAAATTAATCCATTTCCATTAATCTATACCTTGCCACATGGCTCGTGGCTTACTGGCATCTTCACATGCTGTTTCTCATCGTGGCGGCTGGCAGTGTCTCTCTGACTCAGCCTTCCACTTCCCAGCTTTATTCTCCTCCTTGTCCCGCCTACACTTCCTGCCTAGCCAATGGCCAATCAGTGATTTATTTATTGACCAATCAGCAACACATTTGCCATACAGAACATCCCACAGCAGACCCCCACGCTCTCCTCTCTCTCTGTGCTTCTCTTCCTGTGCTTCCTCTCTCTGTCTCTGCTCTGTTCCCTCCCCCAGGCCTGGCTTCTCCCTCCTGTCCCCTCTTCTCTCTAATAAAGCCCATTCTAACTCTGGTAGCCATGGCCCATGCACCGACCAACCAGCGCTGTTCACCATGTTTACTCGCTTTACTGCGGGGCACCCACTCCTTGTGTTCTCCCAACACCCCATACTCCCGGGCACCCCAGAGTACCTTTGTGTTCCTTTAGGAAGAACCTCCCCCTTGGCACTCACTCCTCACTCAGCACGCCCTGCTTAGAGAGGCCTTCTCCCACCCCTAGACCCAGAAGGCTTTGCGACTCTCACCTGCTTCATTTACCTCCGTGGTACTTCCCATCATGTGACTTGTGTGTATTAGGCTCCACTTTTTATCATCTGTTCCCCTCCCCCATTGGAGCCCAAGTGTCGTGATAGGAAAGTCCTAATCCATTATGCCCCAAGGGTCTAGAATCCATAGTAGACGGATTTGGAAGAGTTCCCAGAATATGCCAGGCCCTGTGCTAAATGCCACACTCATTTAATTGGAAGCAAGACGCCATGGTTAATTTGATTGGCAGCTTGATTGGATCGATAAAGACTTGGTCAATTAGTAAAGCTCACCTCTGCGTGTGTGTATGGGAGTTTCCAGAGACCATGAGATCATAAGGACTCTCACCTAATGGATAATTTGATTCCGTGACTGACTCATAGGTGGGAAGTGGTGAAGGGGAGGTGAGGGCCTCGCTGGAGAAGAAAGAAGTAGAGCTGTGTCATTGGGACTCCGTCTTGCCCGGGCCCCTTTCTACTCTGCTTCCTGACCATGTGGTTGACAGTTGTTCTTACCAGTAGCCCAAATGTACCAGGCGCGGGCTGAGCCCAGGTACCTGAGCCCACAGAGACCAGGGTCAAGGGCAACTGCTGGAAAGAAGAGGGCCGAACCTGTCCATGGGCTTTGTCAGCATGGGGACCGCCGCTGACTTGGGGGGGGGGGCAGCTGCTGTGGGGGCCGTCAAGAGACATGGGAAGGGATGACGGAAACAATGTCACAGCGCCTCTTGTCCCCAGTGGGAGAAATCGAGTGTGCTAGAGGGAAGAACCGAGTCAAAACTGGAAAGTGGGCAATGTAGAAGAGGAAGAGATGCTGAGCTGAAACCTTGGATGAGAAGGGGAGGGACCCAAGGCGTGCATCAGAGCTTGCTTCTTGGGGACCCTGGCTGGTTTGTCTGGGGGAACCCAAGGGAAGGCTGAGCTGGCATGGTCGGTCCAGAACAACTGTGTGCGCTTGTGTGGTAGCATATGATGGAGGGTCCCTTCGGGGCTGCTTTCCCATGCCCTGGAAAGTTTCTGTGCTGGTTATTTTTTGTCGCTTGGGAAGAAGGAACCTCAGCTGAAGGATTGACTCCATCCGACTAGTCTGTGGGCGTTTTCTTGATTGATGGTTGAGGTGTGAGGGACCAGCCTACTGTGGGGGGTACCATCCCTAGGCAGGTGGGCCTGTGTTGTGTAAGGGAGCAGGCTAAGCACACCAGAGGGAACAAGCCAGTAAGCAGGTTCCTCCAGGACCTCAGTTCTGCCTCCAGGCTGCTGCCTTGGGCTCTGCCTTGGGCTTCTCTTGATAATGGCTGTGCCCTGTAAGACCTAACAAACCACCCCCTCCTCAGGTCAGTGTCTCATCAGAGCGACAGAGAGGCAAACTGGGACAGCTCCTGTCCGAGCATGGGTACCGGGGATGAGGTAATGGAGATTTGCAGAGGAAGGGAGAAGGGAAATGTCTTTGAGAATGAAAGATGAGGACCAAGGGCCTGGAGCACTCAGAACCCATTAGTGGTTTGTGGCCATGAATTCATGTCAAACCACTCAGTCCTGTGGTCTGTCCCCAGCCACATTTGCATATGGACAAAGGCAAATCAAGCCAGGCTTAACCTAGAGAGCAGCTTCCCTAAGCCTGGGGCTAAGCATAGCAAACAGGGAAGGGAGCCAGGGAGCTGAGGGTGTAGGAGGAAGCGGCCCTGCTTGGCTGTGGGGCAAGCCAGGTTGTTGGGGGGGGGGATACCACACAAGGTACAGGGACCAGAAAGTGTGTTAGCGTGTCACATCCAGCCTCAGAGCTGGGTGATGTGAGGGGAGTGTCCCAGCTACCACCAATGACAAAGTCAAGGCAATGACGGTGGCTGAGTTATGGTTAAAGGCGAGCAAGGCTTTGTGGAGGCAAACGGTTAAGGAAACAAAAGACCAATAGACTAGAAGAATTGTTTAAAATTGATACTAAAACCAGCTGGGCGGTGGTGGCGCACGCCTTTAATTCCAGCACTCGGGAGGCAGAGCCAGGCTGATCTCAGTGAGTTCAAGGCCAGCCTGGTCTACAGAGCGAGATCCAGGACAGCCACCAAAACAACAGCGAAAACCTGTCTCGAAAAAACAAAACAAAACAAAAAATTGATACTAAAATCAAGAAATACAGGCAGGTGTTTTCAGCTTCATTCTGTTGCTGTGACAAATTCCAGGACCAAAATTACCCAGAGGAAAGAAAGGGTTTATTTCAGCTTAGAGGTCACAGTCCATCGCCGAGGGGAGCCGGCACTCAGCAGGAACTTGAAGCAGAAACCGTGGAGGACCACTGCTTGCTGGCTTGCTTGCAGACCCTTGCTTAGCCAGCATTTTTGTCCAGCCCAGGATCACTGCTCCCTACAGTGGGCTGAGCCCTCCCGAATAGATTAACAGCCCAGGCCCTCCACAGACATGCCCTCAGGCTGTTCTGCTCTGGGCATCTTCAGTGAGACCTCCTTCCCTGGTGACTCTAGGCCATGTCAAGTTGACAGCTAAAGTTAACCAGGACAGCAGGGTACAAGGGGCTAAATTCTGTTTAAAGTCTTCAGTAGAAATACGAGCTATAGAGAAAAACAGTTTTCAGGTACAAAAAGCCCTCTTGGCTTTCCTCCTCCTCCTCCTCCTCTTCCTCCTCTTCTTCCTCCTTCTCTCCCTCCCCCTTTCCTCTCCTCCTCTTCTTCTTCTTCCAGATCTTTTTATTTTATTTTACGCATATGATGAGTACGTTTGCCTGCCTGTGTATATGTGCACTATGTGTATGCCTGGTCAGAAGTCAGAAGAGGGTGCCAGGTTCCTTGGGACTGGAGTCATGGATGGCTGTGAACCATCATGTGGGTGCTGGGAACTGAACCTGGGTCCTTAGCTACTGGGTCATCTCTCCAGCCCTTGAGGAGAACCTTCTTAACAGATGCAAATTATATTTTGCCTTTGCTGCTGGCTCAATTATTCAAACACTCTTAGCTAATATTGTTGCTGTCCCACATGACCAAATATGCTTTGCTAGAAGCTTGGCCTAATCTCTGCCAGTGAGCATGACAGAATCTCAACACTCCACAATCTTTCTCACTTCCTCTCTGCCTGAAGGAGTGGATTGGCACATTCCATGTGCCTGGAAATAACCTTAACAATGATCTCTCTAAAGACATAAAAGAAAGCTTGTATGTACAGGAAGCATCCATGGTCCTCAACAGAAAATTCAACATTGTCAAAATGCTCAAACACCAGAGCTCAATTCAACATCCAATCAGAACCTCTGTGAGGTCGTCTTGGTTTTGGAGCTAAACCTGTTTATTCTGAAGTTTATTCGGAAGAGCACATATGTGGGGATGCTAAGAAAATGTTGAAACAGAATAAATGAGGAAGGACCCAATTAGAGCTACTCACCCCTACCATTAAGTTAAAGCTGGTAAGAGCTACAGTACGATGTACCTACAGAGGAGAGCGAGCAGGCCAGAGATCGACCCTGTGAACAAAATCCAGATCCCGAATTAGTGGGAGAGCTGTATAACCACTGTTTGTTGTCATTGTTAGCTTCAGTGGTCAACTTAACACAAACCTGGGGAGGGGAACCTCTCTGGAGGAACTGCCATCATCCGTCATCCAAATACCCTGTGGGCCTGTCTATGGGGCATTTTCTTGATTGCTAATTTCTTTCACCCGGCTCACTGTGGGCGGTGCCATCCCTGGGCCGGTGGTTCTGAGTTGTATAACAGGCTGAGCTAGCTTCGAGGAGCAAGCCAATAAGCAGCATTTCTCCATGACCTCTGCATCAGCTCCTGCCTCCAAGTTCCCGGATGGTGAACTATGACCTGGAAGCTGAAATAAACCCAAATTGGTTTTGGTCAGTGTTTTATCACAGCAACAAAGAGGCAAACTAGAATACTTATTATCTAGGGAAGATATTGGGCCCCTGTGTTAGGTATGAAAATAAAGTACAGGTATAGGTGACCTGGAAGCAGAAAGGCAAAGGAAGGAGGGTGAAAGGTCAAAGGAAGGGGTGGGGTGAGGGAGAAGGGGGAGGAAACTCAAACAAAAACAATTGTTTTGGAAAAAATTCCGTAACAAAAACCTAGTATTTGCATGCTAATAAGAAACAAATAAAAAGTCCAAGTAAAGCAAAGATAGAAAAATTTTTAAGCCTTATGCTAGAAGAAAATATAGGGGTTTTTTTTTTGCTGTTTTTTTGTTTTTTGTTTTTGTTCTTGTTGTTATTGTTGTTTTGAGACAGGGTTTCTCTGTGTAGCTCTGGCTGGCCTGGAACTCACTCTGTAGACCAGGCTGGCCTCAAACTCACAGAAAACCACCTGCCTGCCTCTGCCTTCCTGGGATTAAAGGTGTGTACCACCACCCAGCACTTTATTTATTTTGTTTTTGAAACAGGGTTTCTCTGTGTGTGTTCTTGGCTGGCCTGACACTTGCTCTGTAGACCAGGCTGGCCTGGAACTCACAGAGATCCCCCTGCCTCTTCTCCTGATTGCTGGGACTGAAGGCTTGTGGCACCATGGTTGGTGAGGAGAAATTCTTCATATTGGTGGGGCGCGAGAAAAAAAATGTTTGCAAAAACAGGAGCATAAGGCAAATGTGAGAAACACAGTTCACAATGACAGAACTTCAGGCCATTTTATTTTGCTCGGTAAAAGGGAAAGGTATCCAAGCAAAATGTAGTTATGTGTGGTTTTGTTTATTAATCACACTGCTGTCCAAAAGAGGGACCAGACATATTTACAGTGATGAACATGGAAGACCGTGTGCAATAGGATTCTAACACACACGTTCATGAACAGAGACAGAAGTGAAAGATACACACGAAGATAAAAATCAATAAATGAAATATAGCCCTTAATACCCTCGACAAGCTTAGGAAACAAACACCATCTTTCTCCTTGAGCTGCCCAGATTTCCAGAAACACAGAACCAGCATTCAGTGTAAGGTTTGTGCAGTATCTACAGGAAGATTGTAATTAAAGTATTCCAAAGACAGGCAGTTCTCTGATGCTGACCCAAGAAAGAAATGCATTCATTTACTCCTTTCTGTCTGGAGCTGAAGAAAGCTGATATTCACTGATGCGTTATCCGTGACCATTTAGTGGAGCCACAGCATGACCACCAAGCCTTGCACCGGTCACAGGGATGACTCCTGGATGCAGCTGGTGCTTTCGCATCCTTGGATCCAGCCACTTCAAGCATCATGGGAGTTCTATACAGGGTCCTGGGGCTTGTCACGACACTCAGTGCCTTCCCACAAGGTTCCCACTCTCTTCTCTTCTCTAAGTTTCTGCCCCATCTGTCACATCTGCCCCCCACCCCCCGCCAGCCCCACCCTAATCAAGTCCTTCTCCATTAGGAGAACTCTAGTTGCCCTAACAAGTATGGCATCCAAAGCCAGACAGCCACTCAAATGGGAGTTTCCCCTTCCCTTCTCACTCTCCTTCTGATGGGACAGATGGATGGTGGCCATGTCGGGGGAGTCCTTAAGCCTCCTTCCAGGCCACTAAGATGGTTCATAACCAACTCTCAGAAAGACCCTTGGCCTAGGCGTCTTCCTGTCAGTCTCTCAGCCCCTTCAATGTGATGGTTGTTTGTTTGTTTGTTTGTTTTTATTTTAATCATGAATCTGCACAGCAGAAATAGATGATTAAAGAGAGGTAGAAAACACTTCTCACCCAGGCAAACAAGTGTGTTCCCAAGACTGTGACACACCGGGCTTGATGTGAAGGCCTTGGGCAGCTCCTGTTCTCCATGCCCTGTCTGAGGTGATGTTTTGTGTTTATGTCTTTGCTTTAGCTCAGTGGAGCATGACAAGTACCTGATCCTCTATGGCGATGACCAGGTAGGTGTGGGGGTGCAACTGAATCAAGAACCAGAAAGGTGTTTGCTGTACTTTCCAGGGGTGAGGTGGGGTACTCCCATGGGGGCATCTGTGTCCTGAGGCTGAGACAGACTGAGAAGGAAAATTGAAAAGGAAATAACAAGAGCATTCAGAGAACATGCAAGGGGTGCTCGCTAACGTGTGTGGTGCTCCTTAACATGTGAGTGGTGCTCGCTAATGTGCATGGTCCTCCTTCACTTGTGTGTGTTGTGGTGCTCTCTAGTGTGCGTGGTGCTCACTAACATACAAATCGGGTACACTAAGACACCCACTGTGCTCACTAGCAAGTCTGATGCTTTCAGTTTTATCTATTCACATCACTACACCCCACAAAGACAGAGGTTACCATGGCTACTTACAAGAATGAGTAAATTGGCTGGCACATGTCTTTGATCCCAGCACTTGGGAGGCAGAGGCAGGTGGATCTCTGTGAGTTTGAGGCCAGCCTGGTCTACAGAGTGAGTTCCAGGACAGCCAGAGCTACACAGAGAAACTCTGTCTTGAAAAACCAAAAAAAAAAAAAAAAAAAAAAAGAACGCCAGACCCGAGGGACAGTGGAGCTGCACAGCTTGTCCAGGGTTCTGTGCTCCTGAGCTGGGTGACCAGTCTACGCCCTCGGCTCTGGGCCTTAATGGCCACCAAGTGAGTAAACAACCCAAAATGTCCCTGGAAACACGTGTGAAGACATGGGCTAGGAATGGAATGTGAAACCCCTGGAGTCATGCTAGGGAAAGGGGGGTCTTCACCCAGCCAAGATGGAGAAATCCTTCACCTGCCTTTTGCTTCACAGTTAGAAAGGAGGCTTAACGCGGGTTCCCCCAGCAGAGGAGACTGAGTGATGCAGACATAAGCTGTGACTGGGTGGCAGGATATTCTACACCCTTTCTAATTTAGACAGGACAAGAGGGAATGGAGCACGTGTAGACTTGCATCTGGCCTCCCTTCCCAGTCTCACCCGGGCGCTGTCTCTCTATGCTTCTTGAAATGTTTTCATGCATGCAGAGGTTTTTCATAGGACTGAGCACAGAAGGGGGCATCTAATCCTACAGCGATCTACAACCCAAGGCCCAGGTGCAGGAAGAGGGGACGAGCAACGCGTTGCCCCAGTCCGAGGGATGCCGTTCACACAGACTAGTGCAGGAAGGGTGTCTTGAATTTGTGCTACACAGCCTCCAGGCTGGAATTCCGCAAATGGAAGCCGGCAGGGACTTCGTGGCCGAGGGAAGCCTCTCGATGTCCGCGGTGTCCAGCGTGCCTCTTCTTGGATGCTTCCCTGGGTATGGTCTGGCCTGGTTACTGCTTTCCTGCACAAGCCGAAGACGGCAGCCAGGACAGGTCCGTGCAGCGCCGGCTGCTCATTAGAATGCAAGTTCATTGCTGGAAATGCAAATGACCCATTTCACCTTATCCTTCTGACAGACGCGCTGGGAGCGATGACTGGTTGCTCCCTACCTGTCACCACTGCGGCTCTGATCATTGTGTGAAGCGCCTGCCACACTCAGGTGCACAGACAGTAGCCGGCACGAACGCCCTCCTGCTTGAGACACAATCATCCACTGCCCCCTACTGGACTCCCTGTGAATGACATGACAGGCACCCAGGGGGTGCCGGATCTAAGCAAACGGGGCTTGCGTTTTATTTTAAGAATGGCTTGCGGCTTCCGTTGATTTCATCTCTGCCGCTCATGTCTGTGCTTCTTAATTAACAGCTCTGAGACGGAATAAAAATGTCAGTCACGGGTGACTTTGCGGAGCCGTATTTGAATGTTAAAAAGTCATGACATTTTCAAACCGTATTTAAGACCTCATTTGATGATCCTTTCAAAAAAAAATTTTTTTTTCCCTCAGTCTGGGAAAAGGTTTAAAATGAATGTAGTGTTAAACATCTCAGGTTGGCATTTTGCTAAGCTTCGGGGTTGTGTGAAAGAGAAACCAGATCATTTGTAGGACAGAGGCACTAACCGCCCGCTTTGCCATCCGATCTGCCTCCTAATCCTGCTCTGGCAGATCTCAGAGGCTTCACAGTCTGCACAGATCTTCATTGTCCTGTATGCGCGGCACCAGGGGCCCGGTCACACCTAGCATAAGGGAAGCCACATTTGTGACAGGGGACCTTGTTTATCACTCCGCTTGTGAAGGTTGCTCCTTGAGTGACCGTCCTTGAGCTAAGCCTCATCTTTTAAGCCTTAAAAGATGACTTCCGGCGGGGCGGCGGTGGCGCACGCCTGTGATCCCAGCACTCGGGAGGCAGAGGCAGGTGGATCTCTGTGAGTTCGAGGCCAGCCTGGTCTACAGAGCGAGATCCAGGACAGGCTCCAAAGCTACAGAGAGAATCCCTGTCTCGAAAAACAAAAACAAAAACAAAAACAAACAAAAAGATGACTTCTAGCAATGCTCAGCTGCGTCACAAGAGGTTTATTAAGGGATCTACTTCCTTTTTAAAGGCTTAATTTGCTATTTTAAGTTATGTGTGTCTGTGCATGAGTGTGGACACATGAGTGCAGGTATCCACAGAGGCCAGAAGAGGGTGTCAGATACCCCGGAGTTGGAGTTACAGGTGGTTGTGAACTGCTCAGTGTGGGTGCTGGGAACTGAAGTTGGATCCTCTGGAAGAGGCAATATGAACTCTTAATTACTAAGCCATCTGAAATCTGTTTGTTTTTATTAATCTTGAGTGTGTGTGTGTGTGTGTGTGTGTGTGTGTGTGTGTGTGTGTGTACGTGCACGTGCGTACAGATATGAGAAGGTCAGAGGACAATTTGAGGAAGTCAGTTCTCTCTCTCCACCATATGAGGCCCAGGGATGAAAATTCAGGCTATCAGGCCCATGGCGAGTTCCTTTGCATGACAAGCCAGTTCGCCAGCCCCAAACCAATACATAACTTAATTTTTTTATATGTATTTTATTTGTGTGGTGTTTTGCTTGATGTGTATCTGTGCACACATGCATGCAGTGCCCATGGAGACCAGAAGAGGGCGTCAGATCCCCTGAGACTGGAGTTGCAGACAGCTGAATACTGCCACGTGGGTCCTGAGACCTGAATCTGGGTCCTCTGGAAGAGTAGCCAGTGCTCTAGCTCATCAATACACAATTTTTAGAGTTTCTACATCATTTTCTTCTTGCTAGGACTTAAAAAAAAAAATGGAACCGTGTCAGAGTTCAATGTTTTTATTGTTCTTTCTTCACCGTGACCCTGTAGACTGCACTACCTCCTTTCTGGTAGCCTGGACTGTTGCATCCGGACCTCCGTGGAGGAAGGCTGGGCCAGCCACACCCTAAGGCAGTGCTATGCACAAGTCAGTTTCCACCTGTGCTTCAGGGAGGATGCTGTGAGAACACTGTCCCTCAGACAATGTTAGGGGATTTGTGACCTTGTTGAGGAACCTGGCCACATGGTATCTGTAGAGACTGTGCATGGTCTGGGTGATATGGCCACAGACCATGGTATCTGGGGGAGACAGTCAGAGCAGCGTGCTAGCCCCATCCCCAACAGCTCTGTCCAGTGTGTTTGTTGACACCAGGCTGACTGTGGGTCAGTTAGCCCTCACAATAGGAAACTTCTAAGAGGAGTTACCCTCAGTGAGAAAGCACTCATGTATACACAGAAAATAGAACTCAATCAACAAAATTTTCCACCTGGTGTAGATCCGAAACCACAGTCCACAAGGTGCTCTGGGGTTCTTCCTCAGCAAACCGTAGTTTTCCCCAGCACGCCACAGAAGGAAGCCTCCCCCGATGACTCATCGTGTTAAACTTTCCCTCTTGAGTCAGAAATGAACTAACGCTGAGGCTCAGTGGGGAGGGGAAAGCTGCTGTCTGGACAGTGGGTTCTGTCATGGGGTGGGGCTGGACTGTTTAACAACTAAACAGAAAACCCAGGGGCTGCTGAAGAACTCCATCAATCCAAATCAAACTTGCCTGGGGGGTACAGTCTGGCACAGTGAAACCAGTTGGTAAAGTTGCTTTTTTATTTTTTTAATCCCCATGGCTGCCCATTATATTACAGCGGGGCCAATGACCCTTCGCAATCTCCAGGTAAGCCGGTTTCAATCAGTCAGTGTGAGACCCTAAGGTCCCAGGACTGGATGATCCTCATCGTCTCCAGCGAAGTCCTCAGGGCCCAGATAAAATTTAGTGGGAGGAAGGCTCAGCAGAGAGAGACCGTGCTTGAAAATTAAGATTTTCTTTAAATCTTGTATTGAACCTACATTAAAATTAAGATGGATTTTTCCATCTATCTTGGGTATTTCCAAACTGACCTAGAGGGTCTGGGGAAGTACCTCAGGGTGAGAATGCTTACCTAACATGTACAAGGTCCTGGGTTCAGTCCCCAGAACTTGGGCGGGGGGGAAGGGGATGAAGCCCGTGTAAATGATTTTTAAATCGTTTTTATTTCTTCATATCTAAAATGATGGCCTAGGGACCCAGTGGTGTTTCTGCTTTTTTAGCCTCTGCCACAGCTGCATCTTAGGATCCCAGAGACTGGTATGTGCAGTGACATGCAGGCACACAGAGAAACCCTCTTCCGAGCTGGCTGGCTGCCATCCGGCTAAGCAGCCGTCCTTGTGGCAGCCCAAGCGCCATGCCAGGGTACCCACTCCGGCCGCCTCATTGGCCACACCAGGAGGGTTTGACCGAAAGGCTTCAAAGCTGCGGCAGCCACTGCAGTGGCTGGAACCTGGCCTTTCATGTTTCAATCCAGACAAACACATGACTGGAGAAAGGATTCATCCAAGCCTGTGTCACATCGGCCATCTGGAAAATCGCCAGCCGCTCATTTAGCAAATCACTTTGTTTAAAGGCGGCTTCTGTGTCGCAGCATTTATGCTACCAGGATGGATCGCATAATTCCTCCGCCTTGGTTTATCTGCGTTGCTGCTCTCGGTCTGCCTAGCAACTTAAAGGGCCGTTAATGCGTGACAAGGCACTTGACCCGCATGATTTCCAAGCCAAGGGAGAACATTCGTCTTGTGCTGGGTTGTCCTCTCCTCCAAAGCAAGGGCACGTCGCCCGCGCTCTCCGCCTTAATGAAGCCTGCCTTTATTAAGAATCCCATTAAGCTCCACAGGGCCCAGCCATCCAGCACTGTAAATATTACCCCATAGAAATGCACCCAGGGACCTGCCGAGGGGGGCTGGCTCCATGGTGAGCACTCAGCTCACAGGGAACGGGGAAGGCTGTTGGTTGACAGGCTGGTGCCTCTTTGTTTGGGAAGATGGGTTAGAATCATTAGCAGGTAATGTCACAAGGCCCCTGGGGTGGCTTGAAGAAGGGTTGGAAGCAATCTGACTTCAGAATAGCAATGAGTTCTCAAGAGTCTGATCCAGATTTCCTTTTTCCAAAAGAGGAAAGAGGAGAAAGGAAGCGATGGAGGCTGAGCCAGCTTCTTATCAGAACGTTGCCCGTCATTTTGTCCTGATATGGATTATCATCTGTCATTTACCAGGACAAATGACCTCAGTGACTTTGCTTCCGTAAATTGCTCATCTGAGGTCATGGTATTAGTAAGTCTGGAAGCCAGGAGCACAAATCCGTGAGTGTGTCGAAGACATATTACAGGCTCAGCACTTAACTAGGCTCATGGGGGCGGGGGGGGGGGGGGGGGCGGGTAAAAAGTAGCGCAATAAATATGCCTTGCAATCAAAGCCTTTCAGAAGACAAACAAATACAAATGTGTGTATTTAGTGACTAGTACGGACACAGACTTTGGTGTCAAGTGCTGCTGCGGTTGGGATTGAGATCTCTGTCTGAGATTTAGTCTCCTCATCTCGAAAGGAAACGGACATTTACTGACCTCTTTGAATTAGTTTTAGAAGCACTGAGTTAGTGCTTATATATAATAAGAGCTCAGCCATCCTACCAATGGCAGGTAGGGGGTAGTGATTTTCAGTGTTAATTAGAGAAAATAGTCTTTGGACTGGGGCAAGGGAGGAGACCTTCATGACCCAACTCCATACTACAAGAAGTACCAACTCCGGGCAGGGAGAGGATAGCCAATGAGCAGCGCTCCGTAAACAAGACATGGAGAGACGGTGGGCAGGGAAAGAAGTGGGCACCCAGGTGGACTGGAGGGAAGCTCTAACTCCGAGCACAGAAGAGGAAGTGATGAATGAATGAGGGGCCCCAGTGATGGAGGCTTGAAGGCCGAGGTCTTTAAAGGCTCTCAAGTTAATCTAGCAGGCAACAGGCTGCCATCTTGGTTTCTTGCAGGAGAGCAGCAGAGTGGGAGCTGTCTGTGGGTTGGTGTGGGTGGACGGGGTAGGTCACTGGAGAATATCGAGGCTGGAAGATGGGGTCCAAGGCCAGACATTGTCCCAGGTCAGATGGATGAGGGGTTCAGTGGAGAGAGCCAGGGGATGAATGGGAGGGAACGGGAGGAAATAAAGCTGGAATTCCCTCCCAAAGCACACAGACCTGACTTCCACATGCACACCAGGCAGGCAGGAGAAGGGAAAGGAGAGAGAATCCAGCCTTCTGAGACAACAAAGCTGGTTGCTTCCCCAGCCATTCTAGCTTAGCTTGCTCCAAGCATAGGCCCCAGTGTTATAAATCAAGTCCTGAAAGCACTCGGAGAAAGCTGCAAAAACCCGCGGCCCCGGCTGTATCATAAGACAGGAGCTAAGAGAAGGGAGGCAGAAGCCAAGGGCCAGGAGGTGCTGAGGTGAGAACTGGCATTCAAATGTATGAGAGGCAGAGCTGTCTTGAGAAGAATGGTGGGGAAGGGCAGGGAGGGAAGCCGGCACAGTCAGAACACAACACAGCTTTGGTGGTGATTAGGAGAGGTCTGGGGAAGGGAGGGGAGGAAGTGAAGATTTCTTAAAAGGGAGTGAGTTCCTCCATGTCAGTGTAACGGCATGAAAAGGAGGTGACAGACCCGCACTAACACTGATGAAATTCCCAGTAATAGATTGCTCACTGGAGTAATCTTACCTAAGACATCATTGGCATGGATGGACTTGTAGTGTACCTCATACTTAGGGTTTAAAAAGCCAGGCACACCAGGATTCCACGCACCAAGGGTAGATGCCTTATCAAGAAAATGAAACTAGCCACTGTGAAGACAACATGCTCTGAACCCCACCCAGTTTCTGGCTTGTTGGGTTCATTTGTTTGAACTCAAAGACCCCAAAAATGGCCCGCTCTACAAATTACAACTTTCATTGCCCCGTGAACATCATTCAACCTCACTTTGCCTGTCTTAAAAAAACAAAAAACCAAGAATCATAAAATTGTTAGCCAATATAACATCATTATCATCATCATCGGTTCTTTGAGACAATGTCTCACTACGCAGTCCAGTTTAAACTTGAACTCGTCATCCTCCTGCCTCAGCTGCCTGAGTTCTGAGATCACACCTGTGTATTACCACCGTATTTGTAAAACCTATAGGATTATTGTGAGAATTTAATGCACTAAAGTACGCAATGCCATCTCTGGATGAGTCTTCCTGTCCCGTGGGTGGTGGAAAATGCTAGGGGGTCCGCACTGGCAGTATACAGAATCTATTAGCCGCCTCATGGCGGTGGCAAGGGGTTTTGTTGTTGTTGTTTTCTTCTTTTAAATTAAAATAAAGTTGCACCATCATTCTATGCACCATCCTACTATGCCAGTGTGTTCCACGGCATCAAATGCAACCCCAAACACAGCTCACTGTGATCCTTGTGCTGGCATCATCAAGGTCCTCTGTGTGCCACAGGGCAGTCCCTGGTGACTCTGCAGCCTGACACTTGGACAAGTGCCGTCTGGCTGAGCTCACATCCCACTCAAGGTTATGGAAGCCCCCGTGTCTCTGCATGAGACATTCCACCTGCCTGGGGAGAGGGAGGGCCGTCTGAAAGTCCCCCACCCAGTTCACATGGAGAAAGCCGTCTGCTGTTTCTGCTGAGGGAATGAACGCTTTTAGCACCCGGGGAACAAGTGGGACGTGTTGAGTTTCCACTCATTTTCCTTTTCTCTTCTTTTTCAATTGATTGCAGGGATGTGTGAACATTCTGGTTTTGGCATCTGTAGGTGAACTATTAAGGTAAATATTGAAGTTTAAATGCATTTACAGAAGAAGTGGAGCCATATGTTTTTAAAGCAAAAAAAATGTTTTTCATAATATTTCATGTATGTATTGCAATAGGGTAAAAGATTCAACCAAATGTTCTCACGATGGCCGAGGGGCTTGGGGATATGGCGCAGTCTGTAGAGTACTTATTGTCCAAACGTGAGGACCTGAGTGCAGATGCCCAGCACCCACATATAAGCTGGGTGCAGCACACCAGTAACCCCAGCGGTGGGGTTGGAGTGGAGATAGGCGAATCCCTGAGTAGGCTGGGTGGCCATTCTAAATCAGCGAGCCCCGGGTTCAGTGAGAAAGCCTGTTTCTAAACAAAGTGGGGAGCAGATGGAGATACCTAATGTCAACCTCTGACTCCACATGCATTGTATATATGGACCTGCATGTGTGCATGCATACACACTCATACATACACACACACACACACACACACACACACACACACACACACACACAGAGAGAGAGAGAGAGAGAGAGAGAGAGAGAGAGAGAGAGAGAGAGAGAGAGAGCTTGGGGATTTGCTTTTTCTTCTCCTTTCTAATTTTCTTACACTCAGGTCCCACTCCACATTCCTACTCCATGATGCATTCATTTCTCAGCTTTGACCTCCTACCCCTGTCATGACTGCAATACCAGTATGTACCTCCAAAGCCGAATCTATTCATTCATTCAAGAGACAGGTCTCTACATAACAAAGCAAATGATAGTAAAATCAGTAATATAAAAGATCAAGATGGGTATTTCAGGTAAGCATAAAGTATCCAGAGGATCAGATCATTAGCTGTATGACTCGTGGTGGTTTGAATAAGGATGGCTCCCATAGGCTCACATATTTGAACGCCTGGTCATCAGAGAATGGTGCTGCTTGATAGGGATTAGGAGGTGTGGCCTTGTTGGAGGAGGTGTGGCCTTGTTGGAGGAGGTGTGGCCTTGTTGGAGGAGATGTGGCCTTGTTGGAGGAGGTGTGGCCTTTTTGAAGGAGGTGTGTCACTGGGGTGGCCTTTGAGGATTCAAATGCTCAAGCCGGGTCCAGTCTCTCTCTTTCTCTTCCTGCTGCCTGAGAATCCGGATGTGGGACTCCCCGCTCCTTCTTCAGCACCACAACTGCCTGTGTGCCACCATGCTTCCTGCCGTGATGATCATGGACTAAATCTCTGAAACTGTAAGCTAGTCCCAATTAAATATTTTCCTTTATAAGAGTTGCCGTGGTCACGGTGTCTTCCCAACAACAAAACGTGACTAAGACACTATGTAACAGACATCCACCAAGTTCAGTGGGTTTTCACAACAGGCATTTATTTACTGCTATTCAAGTAATAGTTCGTGCAATTATTCAAGTAATAGATGTATTTGGTGGGCAGCCTCCGTGTGGTGATTCAGGCACCCACCTTCTCCTACACCCAAACAACAAAGTGAGGTAAACATAAGGAGGGGATCATACAGAAGAGTGTTCTAAGTCCCCTGAACATGCCGCATGCCACACCTGCCTAACGTATCGGTTACTTTTCAGCCGCTGTGAAAAAACACCATGACCTCTAGCAACTTTCACAAGAAAGAATTCATTTCAGCTTACAGTTCTGGGGGTGGGGTGAGGTCTGTAATGGTGTGGGGGGGGGGGAGGTGGACATTACAGCCGGCTGAGAGATCACACCTTAAACTGCAAACAGGAGACAGAGAGAGCAATCTTGAAGTAGGGTGGAGCTATGAACTCTCAAAGCCCACTTCCAGCAACGAGCTTCCTCCAGCAAGGCTGCACCACCTCCTGGGACAGCGCCACCAACTGGAGACCAAGAGTTCAGCTACCCAAGCCCATGGGCGGGAGGGGGGCGCATTTCTTGTTGAAACTACCACAGGCTGTATTCCAGAGGCCAGTCACAGGGCCACCTCTCCTGCAACTTCCTGCCACCCCACCATTCTGAATTCTTCTCTCCGACGATCCTGGGATCCAATCCCGTCTCTGCCAGAAAGTGTCCCGACCACAGCGCAGAGCCCCGGATCTCGGTACCCGTGGCACGAGTCACACCCAGCACCTTTCTCACAGTCAGATGTACTGTGGGAAGGAGAGCACCTGTCCTTAGCCGGGCTCTCAATTCCCAGTGGCAAAAGGAGGGATAGCATGAGTCAGCTTTCTATCACCATGACAACATACCCAAGATAGACACCTTTAAAGAGAAAAAGGCTTCTTTTTGCTCAGTTTGGGAGATGTCAGCCCTTGATCACTCTGCCCTGTTGTTTTTAGCCCTTAAGGACACTGTACCTCACGGTTGAAGCACATGATGGAAGAGGCCATCTTATGGTGGCCTACAAGCAAAGGAGACAGGAAGAGGAGGGGCCAGGATCCCAACATCCCTTTGAAAGCACCCCCAATGACCTAACTTCGTCCCCCTAGGCCTTACCTCTTCAAGGTTCCATCACCCCCTACTAGTTGGACATAGTTGTCAACATATTAAGCCTTTGGTGGACACTCTACATTCAACCTATTTTAGTGAGAAGATATGGCACACCAGCCCAAAGGTATGGTCCCTGGCAGGGACTCCCCTGCCTCCAAGTCCTGGGTGATGACGTAGAAAACATTACCGCCCACACAGAGCCAGTTGAGGTTGGACGAGGGTGATTTGGGTGCATCCAGGAGGAAAGATCAGCTCAACTACTGGGGTGATATGGCGTTCTGAGGTCAGGACTTGGGTAGCAAAGCCTGTCTCAGAGAGGGACAAATTGACTGTGAGGACTGTGTGGCCACCAAGGGTGCTTCTTGGAAACTGGAGATGAAGTCAGTCACTGAAGTGATTCGGTCAGGAATCAACTTGGCTCCAAAGTCAGCTAAATGTCCTTTTCAAACAAAAAGAAAAGATCGCTAAAAATCACTACGTGGCCACAATTCAAACTCTCTTTTAGCCATATGGTAGCTGATCTAAGGAGAACACCCTTCCCCAGTATTCTGGGCTCCAGGGCAATCTATACCAACGTGTGTGAGCACTCAAGTCCTCCAGTTAAAATGGCACGTAGTGTTTGATAGAGCCTACATATGCCCTCCTCTGTGCTTTGAACTGTCCGGTGACGTGCGATACCTGACAGTGTAAGTGATGTGTAGATCGTTGACTGTTATACTGTGGTTTTTAGGGAGCAGTGACAAGAAAGGAGTCTGTATATATTCAGTATGGATGCAGTTTGGTTTGTTCTGAGCATGTTTGATGCTTGGCTGGCTTAACTAGAGGGCGTGGACCATGCAGAAAGGCAAGCTGAGTGCGCAGCTGGCCAGCTCAGACCTTAATAACTTCATTCTAATGCTTTTAAAGCTGGGGCCTCTGGCTGACTTCTGGAATGTTGCTCATGCTGCCTGGGAACCAGCGCAGAAGACCTGGCATGCTCGATTGTTGGGAGGGGGAGCAGGGATGGCCCACAGTGATGGGCAGCTCTGTGAGCCCATCCCATGTGGGAGCCTGGGTAAGAGGGTGAGCTTCCTCAGCTCAGCTTCTGCAGATGGGCAGGCAGGGAGGGCCCTTGACACACTACCTCTTCAGTCTCTCCCAGAATAACTCTGGAGGTGAGGAATATGTACCCTTGTGGGCTGAGGCATCAGAGGTGTGTTAGCAGGTGACCTAGGGATGTGTGTGACCACTGCACGACCACTAGTGCACAAGGTTACACACACACACACACACACACACACACACACACACACACAAGATCAATACTATCAAGCTCTCAGCCGAAGGCTGTTTCATTTCACCAGAGATGTCTGGTGATACTTGCTGGTAGCTTGGAGCTCCAGAGAGAGAGAGAGAGCGAGAGAGCGAGAGAGCGAGAGAGAGCGAGAGAGAGCGAGAGAGAGAGAGAGAGAGAGAGAGAGAGAGAGAGAGAGAGAGAGAGAACAGCTTGGGCCAAGAGAGCTATGGTGCAGATTCCCCCCACACACACACAGAGTCATGGAGAGAACTACAGAGCCTCCAGGGACCCAATACCGTGAGCTCACACAGTACAAATGCCCACAGTCATCCCCAAAGATCCCATGTATCCCACAGAAACCCTCAAGATTCCCCATGGACTGTAGCTAGAGTTTTCCTGCCTGGCCCACAGTCAGGGCAAATCTCTCTCACCTGCCAGTCCCACAGCCGTCAGACCCGACCAAGTAAACACAGAGACTTGTATTGGTTTCAAACTGTATGGCCATGGCAGGCTTCTTGCTAACTGTTCTTTCAGCTTAAATTAATCCATTTTTATAAATCTATACCTTGCCACATGGCTCGTGGCTTACCGGCATCTTCACATGCTGTTTCTCATCTTGGCGGCTGGCAGTGTCTCTCTGACTCAGCCTTCCACTTCCCAGCTTTATTCTCCTCCTTGTCCCGCCTACACTTCCTGCCTAGCCAATGGCCAATCAGTGTTTTAATTATTGACTAATCAGCAACACATTTGACATACAAAACATCCCACAGCAATGGACATTCACACCAGAGACTTTAACATATACCCCAATCCCCACCCCCTCAAAAAAAAATCTGAGACTACATCTCCAGTGCCATGGGGGACATCTCTAACACACATTCTCCACAGGTCCCCTTTTTCACAGGCTCAGATGCAGCTTCTAACCACCCTCCCCCGCAACTCCACAAGCATGGACCACAGAGCAGACACTCTCTCTCAAAAACATCCCATAAGGACTCCTGGCCCTCACACAACACACGCCATAACTACACTGCACCCCTTAAAAAAAAAACCTCAAAGTGCCTGAAACACAAGCGTACACCCGTGCACACACACACAGTCACTTGCACGGATTCTCCATATGAGAGGAGAGGGAGGTGGAGAATTTCCTGTAGTATAGTCTCCCACACACACTCGGGCGCAGCCAGGATGCAGTTATCACAGTAGTCTCTTATTCGTGGCAGTGGCCCCACCCCAAGCAGAACTTGCAGAAACCACTGGGGACTTCGTAGAAACACTCCCTTCAAACCCAGGCGAACACAGATGGACACTCCCCGGCTTGACACGCTCAAATGCAGACACAGACAACAGACTCCCTTCTACAGTGGACATCTCAGACAGCCATCCAGCTGGGATCTAGAAAACCAACGCAATCCTTTTTATCATGAACAATAGAGGTTATGGTACAATACTCCAGCACGTAGAGGAATGGCACAGAAAAGCACCCAGGTGACCTTAGGAGACAATGTCCCACTACTCTGGCTGACTCGTGTAGAAGCAGGCAGATAGGCATCTCTTTTGTCAGGATTTTGGAGAAAAAGGAGCGGAGAAACTTCGAGAAAGCTGTTTCAGGAAATAGTCCATTCTGGACCCTATGAGGTAGGGGGTGCCCAGCCTGCCCTCTGAGACAGCTGGCCATCTGCTGACTAGTGGGGCTGGGGTCTCTGTATATCTTTGCAGCCCGCTAGCCCTATGATCCAAAAATTGCAGGGAAAAAAAAAATCAGAGGCAATGCCTCAAAAAGAAATCTTCAAGATGTTCTTCGAAAATAGGTCCTCTCAAACAGAGCTTAGGATGGTGGGTGGCATAGGGAGGAGGGGACAGACGTAAGAGATCAAAAAGAAAAGCAAATGGACCAATAAAAGGGTTGGAACACAACAAATAGCCCTGGACAGCTGGGAACCATCTGGGAGCCATGAGAATGGGGAGGGTTCTGGCTGGTGGGCACGGCTTATCGTGAAAAAGGAGTTTACAGCCTTCAGGAGCTGGAGAGAAGCCAGATTCACAGGGCTGCTTACAAACCTAGGGTTTCCCCCAGGTTTAGTTTGCCATGTATCTGTTCCCATCTGTGGTGAGCCAACCAAGGACAGCCTGGTTTTAGGGGACATCAGAAGGCTTCTGCGGATGTACCAGGATAGAACACACGCTCTCCAGACGTCAGTGAGAAAATAGAACATGAATAAAAATACTTGGCATTTGCCTTCGGTGGAGTCTTCTATGAGTTATACGTCACCTCGGCCAGCATACCTGACAGAAATGACATAGGGAAGCTTGTCTTTTGACCACTCCTGTTTCAGAGGGTTCAGCCCATGGTGGATCATCTCCTGGGCAGAGCACCATGGTGGCAACATGTGGTGAGAGATATCCTCATTTCCTGGCAGACAGTGATCGGTGTGACAGGAAGGAGCCAGGGGTAATATGTCCCCAGGAATCTTCCCCGAGGTGATATACTTCCTCCAGGCATGTCCCACATCCAAAATTTCCACAGTCTTCACAGGAGCGGCGCCAGCCATGATCAAAACGTTCAGAACACAAGCCTGTGGGAGGCATTTCTTATTTCAATCATGACAGGGTTTTTTGTTGTTGTTGTTTTTTAATGCTTTATATGAGAAGAGTCATCCTTGTTTGCTAATCACTCATGTCCAGATACCAGCCACCAAGTTCTATTTCAACTCTGGTAATAGCTCTAACCTAAGGCTGCCTTCTCCCAGTGACCACCGTCCTCATTCACCTGTCCCCATTATCACTGACGCAAACTTCTACCTGGCCTCGGCCTCTCGTGCCCTCATTTCTGATTCCTTATTTCATTTGGGTGGTTTTGGGGGGAAATACATCCAATCTTATGTTGACTCATCAAACACTGACTGAGCCTCTACTACGGGCCAGTCTTTGCCTTTAGTGTTTACAGTGGACAAAACAAGATCTTGCCCCTTGTGGAGTTACAATCTAGCAGGAGCAAAATAAAACGACTATAACAAGTTATATGATATTTTTGAAGCTGATAAATGTGAAAAATTAAGAGTCAAAATGTCCAGCACCCATATGTATGTGCATGGGTGCACACGCCTAAGTGTGCAGAGCGCTTGGTGAGGCAGCTGGGATAGGCTCCATTGAGAGATTCATAGACTCAAAGGAGGGGAGGGATGGGAGGGAGGAAAGGGAAGGGAGAGAGGGGTGAAGAGAGGGTGCCACATGGGTGCCTGGGGAGAGTGTAGTGGCTGAGAGAAGTGCCAGAGATGGGCCCTCGGGTGGGACGTATCTGGAAAGACTGAGGAAGGGCAGCCAGGCTACAGTGACTATATCAGGATAGGTGGTGACCTGCAAGTGCGGGGAATGTGAGATCAGGGCACTAAGGGAGGCCAAGGTGGATGGAGGCCTTGTCATAGGTCCGTCATCCTGTACAACGTGTTGTGACCTGTGTTGACAGATCTCTGTCATGGTGATGTTCTGGTTAAAATCTTTCATGAGTGTTTCATATAACCCACAATACATGACAGGATGGATGGACATCCTGTTTAATTTCCCCTGTGCATTTCTTGATGATGCCTGCATACCCCAGTGACCCCCATGATCTGAAGCAGCTGGACTTCTAACAAGCATCCTCTTCTGTCATGTCCCTTTGTGTCTGCCCTGGTGGCTTCCTCTGCTTGGTTGTAGTCCCTCTCAGGGCCTCCATGAAGCATCTTTTCTTAGGGAGGCCTTCCTCTCCTCTCCACATCATACATCCTCAACGTAGTTTGGATCTACTTCACTGACTGGCGTTACAGCCCTACACCAGACTGTCTTGTTCATAATCTCTCTGTCACTAGACTAGAACTCCTACAGCATAGAAGTTTTATTTATGAATCCTGGTAGGCTTTGGATGGATGGATGAATGGATGGATGGGTGGATGGACAGACAGATGAAGAATGGATAGAGGTGGATAGAGGTAGATGGAGGGAGGCAGGGAAGATGGTGGTGGGTGGATTGATGTTAGCTCTCTCATCTGATCTTGAATTCAAGGCATTCTATTTTTAGTTTATAATTAGTTAAGCACTTTTAAGTGTTCAGATCTAACAGCATAACACTTATTCTCTGTAAATGGATGTTTCCTGTCTTGGCCACCTGCTCTCAAATAATCACTCAGAGGCTTATATTAATTATAAATGCTCAGCCAATAGCTCAGGATTGTTACTAGCTAACTCATATATTTAAATTAATCCATATTTCTATTCATGCTTTGCCACGTGGCAGTACCTTTATTAGCATGGCACATTCATCTCCTGCTCCCTCTGCATCTGGCTCTGCGTCCTCCTCTGCCCTTCTCCTTCCCATCATCCTTAGTTTGGTCACTCCAACTATAGTTCCTGCCTGGCTACTGGCCAATCAGCATTTCATTAACCAATTCCAGTGACAAATCTTTACAGTATACAAGAGGATTATTCCACAGCATTCCCCACTTTTTGTCTAATTAAAAAGGAAAGTTTTAACTTTAACATAGTAAGATTGTATACAACAAATACAGTTATCAAGGAAGAATTACAGTTGCAATATCCAGTCCATTTGTATTTGGCAAAATTAGAGAAAATATTCTATTACCTTTCTTATCTTTGTGAATCCAAAGTTTTATACCTAATTTATCTTTTATCAAACCTAAGAAAATTATAACTATCCAGTCTTCAACTCCATCAAAGACCCCAGAAGGATGAAATGTTACCTAATGACAGGGACATCAGGCTGCCTGGACAGTCACCCAAAGTTTCTCTGTAATATTGGGGCATCCAACCCTGTCCTACAGGCCTATCATATCTGACAGACTTTCCTGTGAAGCAGGGAATTCTGAAGGACTCTCTTACTGTCTTGGCAAAGTTTAGCAGTCACCTTTCTTGTGTCCTGTTGGTACAGTTTGGACAATATATCCTCAGCAATTGATGGCTAGCTTTTGCCATAAAGAAAGCTTACTCCAAGCCGGGCGGTGGTGGCGCACGCCTTTAATCCCAGCACTCGGGAGGCAGAGCCAGGCGGATCTCTGTGAGTTCGAGGCCAGCCTGGTCTCCAAAGCGAGTTCCAGGAAAGGCGCAAAGCTACACAGAGAAACCCTGTCTTGAAAAACCAAAAAAAAAAAAAAAAAAAGAAAGCTTACTCCATAAGGAGTTTCTTCAATTCCATCATTTTCTCCGAAGTAAATTGGTGCTGCCAGGAGTAGATATGTCTCATTAATAACTAAGTTATTAAATATATTAAATGCCATATTCTGTAGGTCTTTGAAGTGTTTGAAGACCTTCTATCTATCCAAATATATCTGTGTATGACTTTGAAAACATACCTAGCATGACTATAAGTTTGACTATTATAGATAACTATTAATCTGTATTTTAATTATATATTACATTTTTAAATTAGCTTCATAAACACAATACCCTAAACAAGAGTAGAAATATATATATGGTATAACAAAATTAACTTTAAATTTGTATCAAAATACCAAAATATCTATTAACATAAAATATTTAAGATTAATAGTTGTTTTTTTAATTAAAGTAGATTCAATAATCTACCATTTTCCCCCATTATTCCTATATCATATCCCTCTTTCTTCTTTTAGAAAGAGATTGGCTATGATGAATAACAATTTGTAACCAACCCCCCTTAAATTAAAACAAACATTTATAACCAATATTTTGGGAATGTGGGTGTAGTTTTCTAGACTACTTCCTGTTGATTGGTGGGCACTGGTAATCTTTGAGGGACCCTGAGAAAATCAGGATAATTTTTAAATCTTGGCTGGAGTATTCTGTGAGGCTAGATCATCTCAGTTAGTAGCCTGGAAGCTGCTTTAGATCTTGGATCATCCGGGCTGTTTTTACTAGTGTCTGGTCCCCTTGATCTGAAAAATACATAAACTTTTAAAGGTAACATATATATCTGTATTAATATAAACTTTGTATAGTATACATTTCAGCCAAAGATAGTTTTTTGTTTTATGTTTGAGTAGATAAAATATGCATCATGTGTCTTATAGTTACTTAGGTTTATTTTCCCATGTCTGTAGTCAGGGGGTCTTCCTCTACCAAACCTGATCACCTTTAACTTTCCTATGGAAATAAAAGCAAAACCTCTTCCCCAAAGCAACTTTCGACTTAAATTTTGGAGTCAAGATATTTTTAAATTATATTGATTGGTTTAACTTAGTAGCTTTTACAATCAAATGTCTCTTAGCAGTTATCATTTGCCTATTAACAATAAAAAAAAAATCCAAAGACAACACAATAAAATATAGAATCTAGACTCTTTGTGTATTTCCCATCTTTATGTGGCTTATTATAATTTTTATTACTCTATTCCTTTTTAAAGGACCTTTTCTACCCCTTTTCTTTTCTCTCCCAAACCTACATATGTGTTTTAGCACACTGTAAACTGTTTAGAGGGTTTTTTTCCCCATATGAATCTGTCTTTACTGCATATCTCTACCTTTTTCGGACCACATGAGCCTTTAAACTGCTAAGCGTCATGGCTAGGACCAAAGCTTTGGTGGCTGGCTCCACCCCCACTCCTTTGTTCCCTGAGTGCCTAGGTTCCTGCTGGAGATAACTGGCTGAAGCCTTGTTTACCACCCCAACTCTGGGAAGTTTCTGAGTCCACACTGCCACCGATTAGCATGTCACCTGCTGTTCATAAACCCATTTAAGTATTTGGCCCCTTAAAAGAGCTACTTGGTTTTTGTCAGGAAGCTGCCTCCTAAAGGAGCCATGCCTCTGCTTGCAGCTAGTGAACAGAGCCTACCCAAGAAAAAGTGGTCACCAAGAAGCTGCGTTTTACTCCATTTTTGTGTGTTTAGAAACATTTTTAAAGCCTTTTCAGGCTTTATGAGGAAATTCTTGCTGAATGTTTGGGCACCATATGTACTTGGGCATTTCCTGTCCTGACCACCTGCTCCCAAATAATCTCTTAGAGACTTAAATTAATTATAAATGCTCAGCCAATAGCTCAGGCTTGTTACTAGCTAACTCATACATTTAAATTAATCCATATTTCTATTTATGCTCTGCCACATGGTGGTAGCTTTATTAGCATGGTATGTTCATCTTCTGCTCCCTCTGTGTCTGGCTGGAGACTCCTGACTCCACCCTTCTCCTCCCCATCATCCTTAGTTTGGTTACCCCGCCTATACTTCCTGCCTGGCTACTGGCCAGTCAGCGTTTTGTTATACCAATTCAAGTGACAACTCTTTACAGTACAAGAGGATTATTCCACAGCACTTCTCTGCCACTGGGAACTGGCTGGAGTCTGTATGGGAAGCTGTAAGCATGTGGACTCATCAGTTGCCCACAGTAGCTGTTTGGTTTTATCAAGTTAAAAGGAAAGGATTTGGGTAAGCAGAGTCTTACTTGCCCATTGACCAAATATAACTTCAGAAACACTTTCATTTTTGACACACTTTTAAATTAGCCATTTGCACTCTTGACTTCAATTTTGTTGAACTCTCCTGTCCCTTTTAACCTCTGTCACATGCATCATGCAGCTAAAGGTGGCTGACTTATACCTGGCACCATACTGGGGAGATTCTCTCTGGATATAAATACTTTTGCCTTGCATGAATGCCTCTAATTAATTTTTTTTTCTAATGCTGTCATGGTGAGTTTGAGTTTTGGAGCATCTTTTTCCTTATCTTGAGAGAAGTTGTAATATGCTGGCTCTGCGTGTTGCAATCAGAACAGATTATTTGAAAATACTTTATTAATTCTTTGAGAATGTTGTTTGATGGTACTCTCCATATGTCTGACGGAGGTTTTATGCAACGCTATCATTTCACCTGTGTTTAATTACAATTTGTCTTGTGAGGTCAAGTATGAGATTTGCCACTTGCAGCCTTTTGGATTTGGGGGACTTTTCTCCTTCTTTAAGTTTAGACTAAAGCTGTTCAATCTGTGGTAATTTTTTTATCTTATTAGGAATACCATAAAAAATGTTTCCCTTGGACATTTTAATATACATGGGTGTATAGTCCTTTAACTAACTTCTTAGTTTGACTACTTTTCAAGAATTGAGTTTCCATGTTTCAGCACACTGAAAAGTTATCTTTTGATAATTCCCAAGACGTTTAATCAAATGTACTTCAGAATAGGAGACCAAGCCCTGGAATCAGGACTGCTCCTCCAAACCTGTGCTTTTCATCTTGGACCTGCGGCCAGGGCATCACTTGGGAGTATAGGAACTGCAGGGTCTCAGGGACCTGGCATCTCCATTCTGAGTATGATTATTGGAATATTATATTTGAACCACAGTTCTGAGTTTTACTGAACCATGGAGACTATCATCAATGTGCAATTGTGAACAAGTAGTCAATCCATCCACAACCACCAGAATCCAGGTTGCCCAAGCTGGAGTTCTGATGTTGCTATGTACTCACTTTGTAAGTCCCTTACCTTTTGTGCCTCTGTTTCCCCCTCTTTCAGAGAGGGTAATAACAATTCTCTAGTAGGGATTTTTTTTTTTTTTTTTTTTTGTTTTTTTGTTTTTCGAGACAGGGTTTCTCTGTGTAGCTTTGCGCCTTTCCTGGGACTCACTTGGTAGCCCAGGCTGGCCTCGAACTCACAGAGATCCGCCTGGCTCTGCCTCCCGAGTGCTGGGATTAAAGGCGGGATTTTTTTTAAATTCCTTATTCCCTATAGAAACTCAGAAGGTTCTAAAAGGAACACCTTTGCCCTCAAGTTGTACAAACATCTCATTTTAAAAAAGGGGGGCTGGAGAGATGGCTCAGGGGTTAAGAGCACTGGCTGCTCTTCCAGAGGTCCTGAGTTCAATTCCCAGCAACCACATGGTGGCTCACAACCATCCATAATGACATCTGGCCCACAGGGATACATGCAGGCAGAACACGGTATATGAAATAAATAAATCTAATTTTTTAAAAAAAAAAAAGAATAAGCAGTCATATTATTTGTGGCAGTTACATGCTTGGCTTTTTTTTTTTTTTTCTCGCCGAACTCCAGAAAAGGGAGAGCTCAAGAGTGTGGTGCATTCAGAGAGAGCCCCACTGGCAGTACTGGGGCCTGAGAGAACGGATAAGGATGAGAGGAGGGCACGAGGAGCCTCTGACTGAAAGATCTCGGGAGGCAAGGCTCCCGGCCGAGGACAGGGTGCGAGAGGGCAGGCTGCTCCTATCTTTGAGATTCTTCTATTCTTCTCCTTAGAACCTGGAAGAAGATGCCGAAAGTTGGGGACATGCCGAGCATCGCCATTCACAGTGCGGCGGCCTCTCCAAACACAGAGTACGCCCGCTGGAAGGTGCACGGAGATTGTGTCACTCAGGTAAAAATGAGCAGAGGAAGCGGACTAGAGCTTGCCGGCTGTCCTCTCGGTGTTCAGGCATACCACCTGAGCCGTCAGGTGAGCTGGCTGTACGCTGCTCGGTCAGCCACCGCTGCTCCAAATGAAAACCAACAAATGTCACATAAAATTCACCGTCTGCCGGGAGAATGATAACCAGCTGGCTTGGGGAAATGAGCCTCCTGGTGGGACTGGTCCTTGCCCAGTGTCCTCAGGTCTGAAGATTTTAGACATCTTCCCCTTGCTCTTTAGGGCTGAATAAAAGCAACTCAATTCACACCACCAGAACGGCTTAGGATAACAGTGGGGCTATGCGTGTGGGATTGAGTCCCCCAGCTTTTCTCTGGCCCCAAGGACCTAAGCCCTCACGTCTCAGGTATTCAGGCACATAGGAAAGCAAGCGCTGCCTCTTATACTAAGAAAGTCCAGGGGTGGGTGGGGACATCAGGGACCTAGACACAAGGTGTGCAACCTTACACCGCGGCTCTTCTCTCTGAACACATCAGGCTTAAGCCAGACAGAGTCTAACTGAGAAGCTCCTGCAGGAAACAAACGCTAAGAAACTTTACTGAGAGCTGGGAAGATGGCCCAGCCGGTAAAAGGGCCCTGCTGCCAAACTTGGGGACCTGGGTTCAATGCCTGGGACAGGCAAAGTAGGAGGAGGGAACTGACTCTCATAAGCTGTCCTCTGACCGTCACGCGTGTGCCATGCTGTGCGCGCGCGCGTACACATACACGTGTGTATATATACACTCAAAATCAATAAATAAATGCAATAAAAGTTTTGAAGCAATAGTATTGAGTATAAGGGAAAAAATCAGGAAAACAACAAACTTACTTTGTAAATAAAAGGGAAAATTAAAGGGAAAGGAATGTTGGATCAAGATCGTTTTTCTACAACATAAAGACCAACAGAATTCAAACACGACTTTATCGCTGCCTCAGGGACCAGCTTCTAAGGCAGCACTCAGAGCTCGAAGGGAAAATCCACAGCATTGGCGCTTACTGGACTTTTCTATCTGAGAGGGTTAGGAAAAAGACCCTCACACATTCTCTTGATCATTTCCCTCATCTGCCTCTTCTGATGGACTGACTGGACTGGATCCCGCAGTCTCCTTACAGCTGTACAGAAGCGTATTTATCAATTGTTACATAGGGCATTTCCTCATACCCGTCTCTAACCTTAATTTGCATATCTTACTGAAGGGGAGCATCCCACGCCTCCAGTCCTTCATTATGTATTGTGTGCGGTACACAATAATACAAGAGCTCCAGGTGTGCCAGAGGTGACTTGTAACTAAGGTGACGGGATGGCCACAAGGCCCCCTCAGTGAAACAATCATTGTTCTCCACGGGGATTCTTCAGAGTCAAAGTACTTCTAAGAAGTGTCCATTTATTAGTTTCTATCCCACACAGTGATTTTACTAAATTCCAGCAGAGTACAGGCAATGTGCTTTTCATCTCCCTCACATGATTAAAAATAAAGTCATCCCAATACATAGACATTTATGTCTAAGTAATTTATTATAGATCAGCAGAGGATAAGCAGACAGAAAGCGTCTTTTCATAGACAGCTCCCTTGCTGACAGGGTGTATATCAAGCCACAAAGAAAGACTCAACCATTCTACTGTCTATCTAGAAAGTTAATCTTACAAGGAATCCTAGAGGAATCACAAACCTAAACTTTTGTACATAAAAGACAATCAGTCGGCTGTACTTTAGATCTTTAGGGTGTATACCCATCTATCTCTACCTACTTATATCAAGGGGTTGAGGACAGGAATGGGTACAAGAAGTTAATCATCACGTTTGATCAACAACCATCCTTAAAAGTTGGACTGCTTTGTGTTTTTAACCTCAGTTGTGTGTCCTTATGGACATTAGGTTGTTCTCTGTGGGTTTGTTTTTTTTTATCTTAAAGTTATTGTCAAAACGTCTGATCTAACCTGAAGCTATTACAAGGCTTGTTTCAGCCAATCGATACACACTGAAATCTGTAACTGTATCTTTTTAGCATTAAGAGAGTTAGGGCCAGCCTGGCTTCCAGAGAATTCAGTTGTTCTGCTAATCATTGACCTGAGCTGTGAATGAAAGCAGCTCCTTGGGTGGAACTGGAGCCCTTAGCTGTGAAACAATCCTTGTATATACTTTTTATTCATCAAATCTTTGTATAAGCTAACATTATTATCAATTAGATGGTACAGCTTTGGGAGGAAGTCATCTTCATAATGATTTGTAGGTAAAACTACCCAGCAGGAACGGAAGTTTCCATGAGGTAAACACATTACCTTATACAGGCTGTGAGGAATTTCCCCACACCCAATTCAACCATGCCAGAGAGAGAGAGAGAGAAAGAGAGAGAGAGAGAGAGAGAGAGAGAGAGAGAGAGAGAGAGAGAGAGAGAGAGAGAGAGAGAGAAATCCTGCAAAGACATTGCAGGGTCTGTGGTCTCCAGGGGAGCGGGGGCTTGCCTAACTGAGACATATCCATCAGGGGGTTTCCTCCTGGTGGGCCAGCACCCTGACCCTCAATTGCTACCTGTTGCTCCTCTGACATGACCTCTGGCATAAATTAAGAAACAAAATACCAGTCTTGCAACAGATGGAACCTTTCTGTCACCCCACAAGATCCCTTCAGATGGCCCCCACTCCAGGCCGTTGCTACTATATTTTTACCATTTAAGTTGTCACTGCTAGCCCATTTTATGTTAAAAAGAAAAAGCAACAATCTTGCCTGGTTTCTTCGGTTAGTATAAATGGAACCAGACTTCTCGTAAAGTGTGACAATTTGGCTTCCTTGCTACCAGAGATCTACTGTGTGGCAACATTAATCCCAAAGATTCGAGGAGAAAGACCGCTGACTCAAATCGTCATGGCCAAATTAATTAAAGCAGGCATTTTTATTCTCGTACACGGCCTGTCTCTCCCTAAGGGTTCAAGAGATCAGCATTGGATGTGAGAAAGACAAGGTTTTATAGCTCCAGGGTAGGGGGTTCCACATGGGGGATTTGGTGGGCAAAATGGGCGGGGTTACAGGAGCAGAACATAAACGTAACAAGTTGGTCATAACGACCTCCTGAAACAAAGACATGTCTGCAAGGTAGTCATAGCAAGGTTGCCATAGCAACAGGTTGTCATAACAACCTTCTGAAACAGAGGTAGGGTTTCAAGGTGGTTAGAACAGCTTTTTGAAACAAAGGCATGTTTGCATTTCCTGGGACAGCCAGTACAGAACCATGTGTAGTTAAGGTCACAGGTGGGGCACAGCCCAATCCTTGGGAAACAGAGGTTTAATCAGAAACAGAGATTTAACCACACACTGAGCCTAGTTTGTCTTTACTATAAGATGACTTTTAAGCCTAAGATGGAGGAGGAAGGCTGGTTCTTCAACAACCCATGCTGATTGTCCCTCTTCAGCCCTTGGAGGTCCTGAAGGTCAACAGAACAATCCTCAGATAGGGATTCAGGGCAGTAGACAGGTGACCTGCAGAGGGCTGGGTCGGGGAGGCAGAGTCCACACCGAAATGAGGCATTAAAGCCAAGCCCTGGAGTTGATGCTTGCTGCCGAGGACCTGGACCAGGAGGATCTAGACAGTAAGAGTTCTCTGGGTCCTGCTGTCCTGCTGTTCTCCTGGGGGGGCAGGGGTGTTGCAGATCGTGTTTCTGAGGAGACTGACTGCGATGAGCAGGTGGAGGCAGCCCTTGCCATACTCTGTTTTGTAGGTGGTCCTGTGGCCACGCTGACCTGCCACCCAGGATTCCCACCTCCATGCTCTCTTTGCATTGAGAACTTACTTTCTTCTTTCTGTCCCTTTGGGTCTCTGGCCTCTGGGATCTTTCTTGCAGCCACTTCTGAGCTTAGTTAGCATCCTGCCTACAAAGAGCAAATTCTAAGAAAGCCCATTGATCTTGGAGATCACAACGCCTCCTCCAACAGAACGGCAGCTTGATGCAATGTACAGCTTAGGGGAAGAAAACGGCCCGAGATAAGAACTCAGACTCGGTCAAATACAGTTCCTTTCATCTAAGACTGGCTCTCTCCCTCCATCAGGGTATCTGCCCTAAACCCCTGAATGTCCAGTCCCCACACACCTGTTCAAGGTCCAGCTCAGTTTTCAAAAATAGGAACTGTAAACGAGCCGAAAAGAACCTGGCTCCCCGGTGTGACGCCCAGGTCTCTTCCGACCCAGAGACGGTTTCCAGGGAGGGTAATCGTTTCCTCTGCAGGCTGTGTACAGCTTTCAGCTTTTCTCAGAATGAGCTAAACTCGACAGTAGAAGCTGCTGCCGGCTCTGCCAGCCGGAGGATGCCCGGGGAGTATTTGCGTTGGCATTAGCTTCCAACCCTGTGAAGGGAGGACAGAACTGAATATTCTACCAACATGTACTGCCCACAAAAATGAGTATTTTAAAAGCCTTTCCTATTCCTGGAAATGTGGATCCTTTCTCCCTCCTGAGATCTTTTGGGGGGAAATGCTGTAAAAACATTGTTATTTGACCTTGTGGGTGATCTCTCTAATAATTACTTTTTTCTCACTTTTTTTTTCTTTCCAGCTGAACTACTACGACTGTATGAAAGCTGTCTTTTCCAGCTCCAATCACGAGCCCACAGCTTTAGTAATAGGTATGGTGTCTATTCCTGCTCTTAGACGGGGTCTCCCACCTTTAGGACTTCTGCACTGTGACAGACATTCTATACCCTGAGGGAAAATGTTAATCCCGCCGATCAAGAATAAGACCACAGTTTAAAGCCAAATTTGAAGTAAGCTTTAATTAAAAACTGGCCAGGTGGATGGGCTCTGGCCAGGTCCATCTCTGGTTCCCCAGAAAAACGGCCCTGAATCAAATTTTGCAAGAGTTTAAGGAGGAAAACCCATAATTCACTGCATTTCCCCTCAGGTCCAATCAGGGGCAAGCATACATTCTGACATACCTCCAGCCTACATCCAATCAGGGGCAAGTATACATCCTGAACTATTTCCTGCCTCCATACCTCCCGCCCACATGTGATCAAGTACATCCAGGGCAAATGGGTCAAACAAACTTGTTTAGGGGAGCAAAAACATGTGGCTTGTCATCTCTCATATATATATAAACACTAGCCTCCAACATTTCAGGATCTATCCGTTCTTGGGCAAGGGGCTTGCACATCAGAGGCATTTTTGTTTCATGGATCTCTAAGGCACAGTAATTAAAACTAAAAATGTAACTCTAGCTCTCACAGAACTCCTGGGGGTGCTGCTCAAATGTGAACCTCCTCTGTTGTCTAGTTCATAGATAGGTTCCTAAGCTATCTGCTGGAGAGGTGGAACGGGAGAATTGGATCAATATACATCGGATTAAAATAGGAGCAAAATCTATTTATAGCAATGCCAGGCTGTCTACCATCTGAGCACTTCACATAGCCTACATGACTTTACATGTGTGGAGATGTAGATATGAAACATTGAGTAACAGAGTGTTTGCATGAAGTGAGCGGCGGGAACTTTCAAGAATTCAAAAACCAGGGCTGGAGAGATAGCTCAGCAGTTGAGAGGGAGTTTGGTTTCCAACACCTACATGGCAGCTCACAGCTGTCTGCAACTCCTATTCCAGGGGCTTTGAGTCCACTCTTGGCCTCTGCATGCATTGCACACACATGGCGCACTTGCATGCCGGCGAAATACCCATACACATGAAATTGTAATGTAGGGTGCAGTGAAACAATTGAACGCAGCCAATGTTTGGATCGTGGGTCGGAAGAAAGGTCCCCTGAGGATCACACTGCCCAGGCTATCTTAGGAGGTGGGGGGTAGGCAGAGAGAAGCAAATGGTGGCCAAGCAAGCAGACTTTCCATGACAACTGTCCTTGAGCTGAGGAAGGCTGAGCTAGATGCCCTTGCTTGAGGCGGCTGACCTTTAAAGGCAGTCATACTCTGAAACCTGCCTTGTGGGGTTCCTGAGGAATGCTGAATTTAGGCTTCTGTTTACGCAATATCAAGCCTCTGCTTATCCAGTCAGAGATCTTCTATTTAGGATACTGTCACCAGCACTGCCATTTTGGAGAACGCACTTCGGTCATAACAAAAATAAATAAATAAATGAAGTAAATCAATATTTTTAAAGGAAAGTTAATTTTTAAAAGATACATGAAGAGCCAGCACTTGGACACACATAGTTTCTGAAAGATGAATGTCGGCCAAGTGAGTTCTGTTGTGGAATATTAGTTGAAGATGTGTTACATCCATTTACGCTGTGGAACATTTGTTTAATGGTGCAAAGATGGGTTGCATTCTTTTATGTTGCATTTGTTTAACTGTGTGAAGCTGTGTTACTGTGCCTGTCTAAAGCATCTGATTGGTCTAATAAAGAGCTGAACGGCCAATAGCTGGGCAGGAGAGAGAATAAAAGGAAGAGAGAGAAGAGGAGTGACGGGTATTTTGAATCCCCCATATTAGGTTTCTCTGCTGACGCCATAAGCCAGATCAAGCTGAATTAAAAGTAAAGGGCCAGGTTTAATGTGAGCAAAGCCTTCCTGGGTGGTCACAAGGGAAGGAAGGAGGAGGAAAATCACAGGGCAGGTCTGTGGACTGGAGACGTGGTCTTGAGCAGCTTCATGGGAGCAGCCGCCACTTGGCAGGCTTTCTGAAAGCCGCAGGGTTTGAAGAAGTGGGGGAGGGGGAGAGGTGCTGAGGCAGAGCTTCCAATGGAACATCTCAACCTTCTTGGATATATGGGCACGGGTTCAAGTCTGGCTACTTCCTGTTGGCATGGGACGACGTGGGGAGGGGGGAGCCGGGAGTCAGTGGGCTTATGCTCAGTGGGAGGTGTGGGTGAAGAAGCATGCAGCTAACTGCCATCCTGGAGGCCTCAGGGATCTGTTTCTTGAGGAAGAGGAGAAGGCAAGTTGCTAGGAGAAAAAGCAGGTTGTTAGCACCGGCCCTATGAATGGGACTAGCCATGGGAAGAGTGGAGATTACCAGTAAGAACTGAATGGAGAGGTGCCCTGGTTGTGCTGACAAAGATGAATGGGCCAGGCAGAGGAGCAGACAGGCCCTTCATTGAGACAATTTTGAAAATCGGAGGGTGGAGGGTCCCAGTTGCTGGACAGACCATCTTTCTGGATAGGTGCCTTCTTGAGCCCGGAGAGATGGTACCAGCACTGATGTCCCAAGAGCTTGGGGGGATGTGTTCCAGGAGTCTGTGAGCCATCATATCGGCTGTTTCCCTGGAGGTGGGGAGTGCCCCCATCCATCCTGTAAAGGTGTCAATAAGAGTTAAGAGATCATGGAGCTTTTTCAAGATCATGGGCATGTGGGTGAAGTCAACCTGCCAGTCCTCACCTGGTTGGTGTCCTCAGAGCCGGTGGAGGGGCTGGAATATCTGGAGGGCCCCTGTGGGTTGGCCTTGGCACACATCTGGCAGGAAGAGTGGACCTCTAAAATGTGGGCTCGAAGATGGGTGGGGTAAAAGAGGAGCTCTAGAGACTGATATTAGTTTCCACCAGGCCAGATTTCTTGATAGAGTAGCAGAACTCTTTCCCCAGGAACCTGCAGGCGCCTGTAAAACAGCTGGAACAGATCTACACCTCGGTGTCATAGCAAAGGCTATGGCTTTGGGTTAGAAGGCATGATCATTTTTCCTAGCAGTTGTTTGATGGACCGTGTCTTGAACACCTGCCCTCTCCTGACCCTGCAGCTTGCCCTAGCAGGAACACTTCCTTAAATGTCAAGGAAGCCCCAAATACCTGAGGTGCATCCCCTTCCTTAGTATCCATAACCATCATGTGGTAGGCATCCACTGCTTGAATCAATTTGTAAGTGAGTCCCTGTTCCACTTTTTTTTTTCTACATTGAAGGAAATAAGATTCGAAGTGAGTTAAGCAAAAAGGAGAGTTGGGAGGGTGGCTCGTGTAGATCTCCTAAGCACAGTACTTTGAAGCATAGCTTTAGCCATCACACTGCCGTGCACTCAAGCCGTGCCCCAAAATAAGCCTCTTCCCTCCCTTACGTTGTTGTCTTGGTTACTTGTGTCACAGCGACAAAAACACTAAGTGACAGGAGAAGTTCAGAAGAACCGGATCGACCAAACCTGTTCAGACTGCAGGCACTCACACACCGGCGTGCGCTTCCCAGAAGTGGGGAACTGTTCAGACTGCAGGCGCTTGCACACTAGCGTGCGTGCACTTCCCATAAACTGCAGGAGCTCACACACTGGCGTGCACTTCCCATAAACTGCAGGAGCTCGCACACTGGTGTGCACTTCCCGGAAGTGGGGAGCTGTTCAGACTGCAGGCGCTTGCACACTGGCGTGCACTTCCCAGAAGTGGGGAGCTATTCAGACTGCAGGAGCTCACACACTGGCGTGCACTTCCCATAAACTGCGGGAGCTCGCACACTGGCGTGCACTTCCCAGAAGTGGGGACTGGGAGAAAGTGGGGAACATGACTACTGTACAAACTCGCACGGCTAACCGGACGGAAGGCCAAACGCTCTCTGTCTCTGTCCTTTGCTTCTCTGTTCCTGTGATCAAGGACTGACCAAAAGCAACTTGGGGAGGAAAGCGCTTGTTTCAGTTTACAGGTTACTGTCCATCATGGAGGGACGCCAGGGCAGGAGCTCAAGGCAGGAACCTGGAGGTGGAAGGTGCTCCCTTAAAAGGCGTTAGGTCTCAAAAAAAACCTGGGACAAGTCTCACTCAGCACCTGCGGCTCCTCTCAACACTTCTCACCCTGCCCCTACCCTAACCCTCTCCCTCCTAAAGGCTGGCCTCTGGTTTTCTTCCCTCAGCCTTTCTTGTATAACCCAGCCATTTTGGCCACGTGCTTTCCTGGTTCTCTTGGTGTCTTGGCTCCTGCTTCCTCTCTTGGGCTCCCCTCTCTCCTTTTCTCTTCCTTCTCTCTCTCCTTCCTTCTCTCTCCTCTGATGGCCCAGTTCGGTCTGGACCCTTCCAGATGCCTCTGGCTGTGTTCTCTCCCTCATACCTACAATAAACCCTTCTCAACCATACTTTGGCGCGGTCGCGTCCTTGTTCTTCGTCTGTTTTGTCCCTGGCACCATCCTTTTCTCCCTTTGCTTCCTCACCACCAGGAGGAGAACCTCTTGGCTCCTCCATACGTTCACCACCATGTGGCTTCCACACAGCCCAGAAGCCATGCAGCCAACTGAAAGCCCTGAAACTAAGCCAAGATTAATCTTCCTCCCCTGCAGTGGTTTGTCCCAGGAAAGGGAAGCTGACTAGTGTGGAGGCCCCACCCTAGAGCTATGGAATGGATCTGCAACTAAATCAAGCCATGACTTGCATGCATGTCAAAATATGGGAAGCATTCATTTTTGGCCATGGTAGTCTACTGACTCTTTAATAGCTTACCCCTTGATGACAACCTCAGTTCACATTTACTTCATTTTGCTTCATAATTATTTTGTAAAGCTCTTGACACCATATTGGAAAATCCCTTCCCATTATTCGATGACACTGGGATCAAGTTTGATTTTTCATGTTGATACTGATCATGATTACTTTCAAGGTTTAAAAAAGTTTTCCACTTGTCCATGGTCCCGAGCTTCTGATGGGGTGCTCTGGGTGACTTTGTAAAATCAGGTTACCTGTGTTTTACTCTCAGAGATTTTGGCTTAGTTGGTCAGATGAAGAAGTTCTCAGAATGCCTTCTTCCTCTCCCCTCTCCCTTCTTACTCCACCTGAAACCTCACCCCTGACTTTAAGGGCCTAGTGTGAACTCATCACGCAACCCATTTGTAATGCGTGGAATACTTAAAACTGTAGCAGCAATTCAGATCAGCCACTCACATGATGTCAGCCCAGTTAGACCTGAGCAGTTCTGATGCCCATTTCCCCCACTTTTATCCTCGAAAAGCTACTTCCACTTGCCAAGGCACATCATGGAAAATCAGTATGACTTGGAGCGGGGTCTCAGCCTCCTGTGAACACTCTCTTGCTGCTTTCTTGATTGAAAGCATCCAGCTCCCTGATTCATAGCCGGAGGGCTCTCATCCTCTCAAGGAAGTTTCTCCTTTGTAGAATTCTGATCCACTGACATTTAAATCCTCAGAGTGTTAGAAAGAAATGTGCAGTGGCTGAATTTCTTGGGAACTTTCATTGTTTTGTTTTGTTTTGTTTTTTTCTTAGAACTAGAAAAGCTTGTTTTCTAGAATGCTAGTGGGTCTGAATTCTAAGAAGCCAAGACTTTGGAGACTGCAGCAGCTCAGAATGCAGTGTTTGTTTGGGAAGATCAAAAGCAATTGTTCCAGAATGAGGATCAGTGAGTCCTGGCCACGACTCTGCTACTAATGCAACTGTGATGGTGGGCCTCGGTTTTCTATAGTTAAATAGATGATGTGGTTTAGAGTTCATTTGAATGCGTCTCCCAAAGGTTCATGTGCTGGAGATGTGGTCACCAAAGTGGTAGCATTAAAGGATTGTAGATGCTTTGAAGTTGGGCCTAATGGAAGGTGGTGAGGTCATTAGAGACATCATATTTGGAAGGGATTAATGTAGTTTGTCTGAGACCTTGGATAATTCCAGAATAGGCTGTGTGTGTGTGTGTGTGTGTGTGTGTGTGTGTGTGTGTGTGTGTGTGTGTGTTTGAGAGAGAGAGAGAGAGAGATTATCTTCTCCTCCTCTAGCTCTGTATTTGCTATCCTCTCTCTCTCTCTCTCTCTCTCTCTCTCTCTCTCTCTCTCTCTCTTTCTCTCTCTCTCTTTCTCTCTCTCTCTCCCTATCTCTATCTCTCTCTCTGTCTCTTTCTGTCACACACACACACTTTTACCACCATGGCATCCCTCATATTGTAGTCTACCTGCCTTGGCTAGATTTCTATTGTCGTAATGAAACACCATGGACAAAAGCAACTTGGGGACAGAAAGGTTTATTTCACCTCACAGCTTGCAGTCCATCACAAAAAAACTCAAACAGGAACCTAGGCAACAACTGACACAGAACCATGGAGAAGCCTTGCTTACTGGCTCACTCTTCAGGCTCATGATCGGTGAAGGGTTTGAAAGAAAATGGCCCCCAAAAGGGAGTGGCACTATTAGGAGGTGTGGCTTTGTTGGAGGAAGTGTGTCACTGTGGGGGCAGGCTTTGAGGTCTCTTTTGCTCAGGCTTCCCTCAGTGTGACTTTCCGTTCACTTCCCGTTTCCTGCAAGATGTAGCACTCTCAGCTCCAGCACCACATCTACCTACACGCTGACATGCTCCCTATCATGATGATAATGGACTGAACCTCTGAAACTGTAAGGCAGCCACTTCAGCAAAATGTTTTGTTTATAAGAGTTGCTGGAGTCATGGTTTCTCTTCACAGCAATAAAAAATCCAAACTAAGACGTTAGGCTACCTTTCTTATAGAACCCAGGATCACCTGCCCAAGGATGACACAGTGCGCTGGGCCCTCCCACATCGATTATTAATCAAGAAAACGTCTCACAAGCCTTTAGCTTACAGGCCAATCCGATGGAGGTGTTTTTTCTCAGTTGAGGTTTCCTCTTCCCACATGATTCTAGCTTATGTCAAGTTGAAAACAAAACAAAACAAAAAAACAAAAAAAAACTAACCAGGACAGCACCCAAAGAAGCCCTTACTAGAGGCTTAATTGATGGGCTACCTGATCCTAGACGTTAAACCTCCAAAACTGTGATGAAAATAACCTCTTTTGGTCCAGCTAGGCATGGGGCTAAAGCACCAGTAATCCCAGCATTCAAGATGCAGAGGCAAAAGGATCACAAGTTCAAGATCGGCTGGGCCTAAGGAGTAAGACCCTGCCAATAGACACATACCTCTTTTCTTTCTGAGCATTGGGTTTCAGGCTTTTGTCATAGGAACGTAACTCAGACTAATGCAGTACATTAGACAAGCTCCCTAAGGAGCTCACCAGCTCAGAGCCCAAGTGCTCGCTCTGCTGTAAGTATCCTGACCTCCCCTGCCTTCTTCCATCACAGACAGGGAGGTCATAGAAATCATTCACAACTCTAAACTGCAGTGACTTTCATCAACTAAATATCTCTGGAGAGCTAGATGCCTCCAGGAGGGAAGGATTAGCCCAGATCAACATCATTCTAGGGGCTTTTGTTGGTGGTTATAGTGTGATGGGCACGGCAGTAGATGAAGGTACTGACTCTTAGGCCCACAGGGAGTGGCACTATTAGGAGGCGTGGCTTTGTTGGAGCGGGTGTGGCTTTGTTTGAGTAGGTAGGGCCTTGTTGGAGGAAATGTGTCACTGTGGGTGTGGGCTTTGAGGTCTCACATACGCTCAAGCCATAACCAGCAATTCAGTTCACTTCCTGTTGCCTTTTGATCGAGGTATAGAATTCTCAGCTCCTTCTCCAGCACCACGTCTGCCTGCATGCCACCATGTCCCACCATGATGACAATGGACTAAACCTCTGAACTGTAAGCCACCCCCAGTTAAATGTTTTCCTTTGTAAGAGTTACTGTGGTCATGGCGTCTCCTCACAGCAATAGGAACCCTAATTAAGACACCTGCCATTTCTTCTTATTTTCTCTAAGAACCCCTTCAATGTCGTCTTGATCCTCACCATCACATCAAAGGGTCGCCAACGACCTTCATATTTCTAATTCTATGAACTAGTAACTATTTCATTTTCCCTGTCTGCATCTGGGAGACCTGACCATTTTGTCTCCCTCCCTGTCCATCTCACCCTTGCTACTCTTTCTCGGCCTCCCTTGTTTCTTCCTTCACACCTCCTTGACGAAATGTTGGAGGCTCCAGAGTTCAGTCTCTTTTCATTTCCTGCCCATTTCTGCACCTTCCCTTGATGATCCCCTCAGCACCAGGAGCTCACTGTCTACATGTGAACTCACACCTCCAGCTCATCCCCTCTGGTATTTGTAACTCCCCTGGCTTGACAATGGCCATAGCGATCCAGATAGATGATGTGCATCATTATTAAGTCCAAAGCTGAGTCGGATCTTCTACCTGACCCCTGTTCCACCATCTGCCCCACCTCAGTTAGGGCTAAGTCCATCTTTCAAGATGCTCGTGTCAAAAAACAAATAGTCACCCCTGAGTCTTCTCTCCTGCAGACCACATCTGACCTGTTGACTCTGCACACCTGAGGCACCAGGAATGTGGTCACCTTCTACCAGGGTCGTCTCCGCTTCCACAGGGAATACTGTCTTTGCTTCTCTGAATCGCTTCAAGAACCTCCTAGTCTCCCTGCTTCCATCTGAACCCCAGCACCACACAACTCCACTCACCACATGCCAGCCAGAGAGAGCTGGTAAAAACATGGTCACATTCCCTGAGGTCCCTTGATTTACTCTTTTTCTCTTCATTTCTTTGATGAAACACCATGACCAAAAGTAACTTGTGGAGGAAAGGGTTTGTTTGGCTTATGTGTCGTGACTACTGTCCATCACTGGCAGAAGTCAGGACAGGAGCTCAAGCAGGGCAGGAACCTGGAGGCAGGAGCTGAAGCAGAGACCATGAAGGGGTGCTGCTTGCTGACTTGAACCACCAGCCCAGGGATGGCACCACCTACAATGGGCTGGGCCCTCCCCCATCAGTCTTCAATAAGAAAATGACTAAAGGCCAATCTTCCAGGGGCATTTTCACAATTGAGTTTTCCCCTTTCCAAATGGCTATAGCTTGTGTCAAGCTGGCCAAAACTAACCAGTGTAACTGGTGAACCCCCATTCCACTTAGAATGAAAGCCAAAGCTGTCAGGGCTCTGTGTGACTGGCCCCCAACCCTTACCCCTCTGGTGACATCTGTTTCCATTCTCACACTCCCTCTTCCAGTTACACTGATCCTCTGGACAGTGTTTGGGGCTGTGCTTTCTTCTTCTTCTGAGACCCCACAAACTCTCACCTAGCTCACTCCACGTTTCTCAAGCCTCGGCTCATCCGTCACTTCTCACTGACACCTCCTCTGCCACCTTGTCAAAGATGGGAACTGCCTCTCCTACTCCCAGCCTTCCTTGCTGTCTGAGTCGGGGTTTCTTTTGCTGTGAAGAGACATCATGGCCACGGCAACTCTTATAAAGGGAAACACTTAACTGAGGTAGCGGCTTACGGTTTCAGGTGGAGTCCATTGTCACATGGCAGGAAGCATGGCAGCTGGGAGTGTGGTGCTGGCCACATCGTGACCAGAAGGCAACAGGAAGTGCACTCAGACTCTGAGCATAGGAAAGCCCGCCCCTACAGTGACACACTTCCTCCAACAAGGCCACGCCTACTTCAACAAAGCCACACCTCCTAATAATACCACTCCCTATGAGCTTGTGGGGACCAACTACATTCAAACTACCACACTTGCCTTGGTCTTCTCTTGTTTGAATCCACAGATCTAGCCCCTTTCTGATATGTTGTATGCGTTCTTTATAGTCTAGCTCCCCTTGGTGCCATGATGTCTCAGCTGTTTTGTTCATTGTTAGCACCCAAGGGCTCGGGATGGTCCCTAGCATCTAACAGGTGCTCTGCAAAGATTTGTCAAGTGAGTGCATCTGTGAAGGCAGAATTCCAAACCATATCTATCTCTCATTCAGTGCTCTGAAGTGTCACACGCCAGGACAGCCTGAGGATGGAGGCAACAATCCTGTCAAATGTTTTCTCATATGTCATTGTCCTTACAGTACCCTACCTCCCCAAACTGCAGCCTATTCATGTAGTTCCCAGTGTCCGCTGATCACTACAGTGTGTGTGTGTGTGTGTGTGTGTGTGTGTGTGTGTGTGTACCAGCCTTTGCTCCTCCGAAGCAGCCAGGCAGTCACAGCCTCATCAGAGAGGAAATTCTTCCATTCCTAAGACTCCCTGTTGCCCCTTTAGGCAAAGAGACTTTTGGCAGAGCCTGAAGGCCCTTCCTTTATGTACTCGGGGGCTTTAAAGCTTGTCTTATGGTCAGCCTCGTATTCCCAGTAGACATACCTCATGAAAAGAGAACACCGCAACAGCAGAAGGCAACTGCCTGCGGAGGACCTCAGTTCACTCTCAAGCTGTTAGAAGCGCCTTCCATATTGCTGTTTATTTCAGGCAGGAATGCCTAGCCTTCTTTTTGCCATTAATGAATATGCAAAGAGAAGCGTATCTTGGTTAAGGCCACGGGGAAAACAGGGCTGGATGCTTAAGAGTGTCTTCTCTCCTACAAACAGGAACAGGTTCTGTTTTGTGACCCCCAAATCTGTAGGCTACCTGCCGTGGGCAGGATAAGTAAAAGAAGCCTCAAAATACAGCTTGAGTCAGAGGAGGCCAGGGCTGAACCTGGAGTACATTCCACCTGGCTGCTGACCCCATGGGGTACTGTGAGCCTGGGGGCTGCGATGGCCGCATCTGGGTCAACCTGATGCTAAGATCCCGGTGGAGAATCAGTCTCACTTCCTCCAGCATCCTCATCCCTGAAGACTTGCCTGCTAGTTAATGCGCTGGGGATATGAACCAGCACTGAAGCTGCTCTCGGTTTCCATGGCGACCACTTAAACTTTTCATCATCCTTCCTTCAGACCTTGGAGAAGAGCTATGCTCTCCGGTTCCCATGACAACCACTTAAATGTGTATGCTTGTCTGGCTCTATTGGAAGAGAGTCGCTAGAGTTCATGCAAATGAACTTGGATTATTCTCTTTTTACTTGGAAAATAAAATAAAATTAAAATAAAGTGACACACCTGCTCAGAAGTTTCAGAACTCCATTCAGAACAGGGAGGGCGAACGGCGTACCAAGCTGCCGTTTGAGGCAGGTGCACCTTGTCTCTTCCACACTTACAGCGGTTACCCAGATCCTCTGGCTAGTTCTGGGGTCTATTGGGGTGGGGTCGGGGCCCCGGTAGCCAGCTTCTCTACCCAGTGCAGGCTTTCACCATTGCGGAGAGACGAACAGGATTCCCATCTCAGTGCTCTGCCACCAAAGGAGGCCCCAGACTTGGCTGGCAGCTGTGAAGAAAAGGGAGATCATTCCGAGTGATGCTCAGGACTGATCTCACTTCGCTAGCGGGACTCGAAGAATGGACGGCTGGCATTCTCAACTTCGAGGCCGTGGGCCGGGCAAAAATGAAAGAGCTCCGGAGAAACGAGGGGGGAAATGGGGATGCCCTCTTTGCAGGTTTAGACACATCTCGGAACTCCACTGCAGAGGTGTTTCCCCAAACCAGAGGTGCCAAGAGGCAGAATACAGAATAGTGGCAACACTGAAAACCACAGGTTTCCTCTAGAGACTTCCCATTTCTCCAGAGGACTCAGAAAGTCTGTGGCAGAGTTGTACCTGAACATGGTCTGCGGAGAGGTGTGGCACATGCCCTTGAAGATGGAGCCCGAATTAGACTTCGTGGAGTGTTCCAGAATGGCACATTCTTCTTCCTGCTTCTTAGGAAGGAGTTGACCTTGTAACTTGTAGTGACAGAAACAACCCTAACTAACCCAAATGGAGTCACAAGCAATGACTGGGGAGTGGCGAGCTGAACATTCTTCTTCAATCTCCTTTCTCCAAAGTTCTTCTAAACCACTTAGAACATGGTGGAGGTGAGTGTCCAGGGGAAACCAGGTGACAGGGATCAGGAAGACCCTGCTGAGTGCATTGAGGACCCCCTTTATTCATCCTCAGTTCAGACCCAGGTTGGAAACCCACAGGTGAACACTGAGGCCGCCATTTGGATCCTACTGAAGAGATTCATAAATCAACCAATCATTCTGCCCAACGTATCTGTCCAAATCAGTGTAGGGAACAATTGCCTGGCTGCTTGATGGAACCGATGGGTTCTCAGCACACTTCAGTGTAGTTCCAGACAGTCCCAGGCTCAGTACTTACTTCTGCGATTTTCTTTGCAAATTTTAAATTGGTTTTTATGTATATGGGTGTTTTGTCTACCTACGGTATGTGCACCATGTTCATGCCATGTCCCGTGGAGGCCAGAGAGGGCATCAGATTCCCGGAAGTGGAGTTACAGATGATGGTGAGCCACTGTCTCAGTTAGGGTTCCTATTGCTGCGAAGAGACACCGTGACCATGGCAACTCTTATAAAGGAAACATTTAATTGAGGTGGTAGCTTACAGTTCCAGAGGATCAGTCCATTATCATCATGGCGGGGAGGCATGGCAGTGTGCAGGTAGACATGGTGCTGGAGAAGGAGCATGCTACATGTTGATCTGTAGGTAACAGAAAGGAGACTGAGTGTCACACTGAGGGAAACTTGAGCAAAAGATAGCTCAAAGCCCACCGCCACAGTAACACACTTACTCCAGCAAAGCCACACCTACTTCAACAAGGCCACACCTCCTAATAGTGCTACTCCTTTTAGGGGGGCATTTTATTTCAAACCCCCACATTCTACCCCTGGCCCTCAAAGACTTGTAACCATATCATAATGCAAAAATGCATTCAGTCCAGTGTCAAAAGTCCCCATAGTCTATCACAGTCTCAAACTTATTTAAAAGTCTAAAGTTCAAAGTCTCTTCTAAGATTCATACAATCTCTTAACTGTAATCCCCTGTAAAATCAAAACGCAGATCGCATACTTCCAACATATAATGGCACAGGATATACATTACTGTTCCAAAATGTAGGGAAGGGAGCACAGTGAGGAAATACTGGACCAAAGTTAAGACCGAAAACCAGGTGGGTGGACTTCAAATTCTGCATCTCCTCATCTGTTGTCAAAGTGCTCTTCAGATCTCTAGCTCCTTTCAGCTTTGTTGATGGCAACACACTTGTTCCTCTTGGGCTGGTTCCACTCCCTGTTAGCAGCTCTCCTGGGCAGGTAGCCCATGGCTCTGGCATCTCCAACATCTCGGGGTCTCCAAGGCAATGTGCATGCTGGGAATCAAACTCTGATCCTCTGGAAGAGCAGCCAGTGCTCTTGGGTGCTGAGCCGTCTCTCCAGGACAACTCGATGTTTTCTGGATGGCCACTGCTCTGTGCTTTCTAGACAAGGTTTCTTTCTGTAAGATGGGCATGGATGGGCTTGCACCACTGAGCTGCTGAAACATGCAAACAAAAGCGTGTTAATTCTGTTAAAATGCAGGCATGGCGGGGCCGGGCCACAGGCGATGAAAGCCGTAAAGGCAAATAGCCTTCGTGGTACCTCTGCCCTCCCAGGTGTTTCATGTCCCTTTTCAGAAAAGTGAGAAGAGTCTTTTCTTATGTCGCTTTTCTTTTCTGGCTGCCTGGAATTTAACCCTGGGGAATGAAAGAAAATGCCTACGTCATTACCGAGAACAAGCCTGGGACCTTAATAAAAACAGCACACTGTCAGGGAATTGAGTGATCTCAGTAAGAGACTGTGTCTTGTTTTCCTGCGAATATTTTTAGGGTTCACGACGGGAGCAACAAATGTCAAGGAAAAGCTGAAAGAAACAAGGAATGCTGGGAAGACTGGCAGGATGGGGAGAAGCCCAGCATCCCTCGCTCTGCCCCGAAGGCGAGCAGCATGTGATCGCACCGTGTTCCGCATCCATAAGGGAGTCAAGACGTTCTCCTTCTGCAGGAGAAAAAACCTGCTGGTGACAGGTGGGGTGGACCGAATCATCAGGGTCTGGAATCCTTACCTGCCAGGGTAAGTGGTCTTTCCCCTAACGAGAGGACCACTGAGGTAGTAAGTCAATGAAAATGTGACTAGGGTTCCCTAGGAGAATTGTCTGTCCAAAATTAATCTCTCCTGCACAAAGCCTGGAACATTTCTGTTTCCAGCCTCTAAAAGTTCACTATAAGGGCTGCTGGAAAGATGGCTCAGTGGTTAAGAGCACTGGCTACTTGTCCAGAGGACCCAGGTTCTATTCCCAGCACCCACATAATTGCTCAAAATCATCTATAGCTCTAGTCCCACAGGATCCGACTCCCTCTTCTGGCACGGTGCACAGATACACATGCAGGCAAAACATTCATACACACACACACACACACACACACACACACACACACACACAAATATTTAAAACTTTTTCATTGTAACTGATGTGAAATGTAAATCCCAGCAGGACATGGTGGGCATGCCTGTAATGCCAGCACTTAGGAAGGTTAAGGCCAGCCTGGGCTACATAGAGAGACCACATCTCAAGCAAAACAAAACGAATGTAAACACTTTACAATGCTACAAGGACCACGGAACTCAGTGTGACTCCCTCTTGTCTGGTGGCATCTTGCCTTCAATGGACCATGATCAGCAGAGGAGTGAACTGAGATTATGTGCAGTGAGTGTATGCGTAGTGTGGTCTCACAGCAGGGGCCCCAGTGTTCTCCTGAGGGCATGGGGTTTGGCCCCATCAGAGTTAATGACTCTACCATGCCTGCATTTTAACAGAATTAACATAAGAGAACAAGTGTGATTGACACAAGGAAGCCAGGACTGCTCTGTGAGGGATTGGGTCCTGGGGAACCCAACAAAAAGCCAGGGAAGGTTTCGGGGCTATCATCCCTCAGTGGGATCTTGTCACATGCTTTGGGCCAGGCCTGCGTGTCACACAGTAGGCCCTTCTGAGCAAGCCTTCAGGGACACTTGAGGTTTTATTCACTTCATCCTTCTCATAGGTGTGTGGTATGTGCTCACGTGTATGCATGTTGGCGTGTCTATGTGAGAGCTTGTGCATGTGTGTGTGGTTGCATGATTGTGCTGATTGAGATTTTTGTCAACTTGACATCAACCGGAGTCACTTGGGGGAAAAGAAACTCAGCGGAGAAGATGCCTCCTTCGGCGATGGAGCGTGAACTGGGAGTTGTAAGCTGAAATAAAGCCTCTTCTCCCCGACCTTGCTTTTGATTGCCGCGTTTATCACAGCATCAGAACGCAAAGGCAGGGGTTTGCAGTCACCGTCTACCCCAGTCACTGCGGCAGAGTCTCTCAGTTGAACCCGGAGTTTGTTGTTACCACTGGTCTAGCTAACCAGCTTGTACCGTTCAGGGGAATCCTCTGTCTCTGCCTTCTGAGTGCAGGAAGCACAAGCAGCCTGCCCCTCCCATCCCACATTTCTGGGGGTCTGAACTCCACTCCTCATGCCCGCTCCTTGCCCAGCAAGCGCTTCCTCCACCGAGCCATCTCTCCAGTTCCACCGTCTTGATTGCGTTTTGAGACCCACTGTGTAGTGATGTCTGGAATCCATCTGTCGTCTTGGGCCCTGGCGTCAAGTCCACTGATCAGTGACGCTCCTGAAGCCCCATAGGCAGGCCTGTCGTTCCCAGGGAAGTGCTGAAAACAGTGGGGAGGAGGGGCCACTGGGTCTTTTGGTTCGGGTGAGCACAAATCACATAGGCTATGCCCAGGTGACCCATCTGGGTCACTCTCTTTGGCATTTGTGGGGACCCACAAGGTGACCCTGTGTCCGTCCATGGCGCAGGTAATAGCCAGGACTGTGAGGGACAGTGGGTATTGAATCTGATTATGTCTCTATGATTTCCCGGCCGGGAGGTTCTCCTAACCACCTGCAACAGACTCAATTTTCCCATGTATAATGGTGACAAGATTCTCACTCTCTAGGGTGATAATGAAGATTAAAAAAAAACACCAACAATAAAAAGACTCAGAGCAATGCAAGAGACATAATAAAAATGAGAGGCAGTTTTCTGCCTGTTCCTGTTGTGGTTAAAAGCAGGCATGTTGCTCTCCCCCTTGGCCTCAGCCAGGCTTCTTTTCTCTCTCAACCCTCCCAGAGTACCATGTCCTGCAAGGGCACTTTAACATAGCTTTGTATTGCAAAGCCCGGATTTTAACTCTGTTCACTCAGGCCTAGAGAGAGTGCCCGTGTGTCCACGGCAGCCCCACCTCAGGCTCTTCCTTGCTTATTCCTTTTATACGACTATTGTTAACAGCTGGAGAAGCAGAGCCCCAGGCTTCCTCTCACCCCAAGTTCTGTTGCCGAAACTGCTTATTATTTTGCCTCAGTCCTTTTATTACACGAAATATATACTTGTGTAATATCAGAGGGAAGCAGAAGCCTCCTCCGGGCTGAATAGAGCTGCCAGATCCAGGCCAAGCTGAGTTTTACATTAAAAAAAAAAAAAAAATAGAAACAGCAGATAGAACGGCTTTGTGTTCATTTGTTCTTTTCTTTCTAGAAAACCCACGGGTGTGCTGAGAGGCCACATGGCTCCTGTGGTCTATGTACACGTGTCTTCTGAAGAAAACAAAGTATTTTCCATGTCTGCCGACAACTCTGTCAAGGTCAGTCTCTCTCCTGTTTTCATGCGTGCACCTTTTAGGCAGATTTTATCCATTAGTTTGTTTGTGTATTTATTTATTTATTTCTGAAATATGGTCTCCCACTGCAGCCCAGAATGGCCTGGAACTCCCACACAATCCTCCTGCCTCAGCCTCCCAAGCAATTTGCCCATCTCCATCTTTGGCGATGTGAGGGTCTCTGCCTTGACAAAGGCTCATGCAGGGTCCAGATGTGTGCATTTGCTTTAGGAAGGGTGTGTATATGTGTATGCATGTGTGTGTCTACATAAGTGTCTGCCTGTCTCTGTGTATATGTGTATGTGTATGTATATATGCATGTAAATGTGTGTGTGTTTGTGTGTTTGTGGGTGTGTGTCTGAGTCTGTGTCTGTGCACAAGCAGTTGATTGCTATAGAACTCTCCATGCTGGTGCTTGAGGTGGTGTGTAGCCCTTCCAGCATGTAGAACCCTGCCTGCACATAGTCCAGATGGTCCTTGTCCCTATCATTTCCTCATATGTCTGGAAGATAGAGAAGCAGAGCTGAGAATTCTGCCCCTTGCCATCAGTGACTGGCTCTTATTTTGCAATACACACTGGGCACATACCTTCCTGAACTGATACCCATGAACCTCAGAACTTAAACATTTCCGATGTAGATGGAGGCAGTGGTGTCATGGTTTTGCTTTGTTTGCCTTTGTATACTGAACATCCTGTCTACGATTGTCCCGTGACCTCTGTAGTGTGCTGGGTTTTGTTTGTTTGTTTGTTTTTATGCAAAAACAGTCTGACTGGCTCCCTTCCATCCTCACTCTTGCTTCTTAAGAGGGTGTGGCCAGGCTTCCCAATCCATCAGCCTACTTTACTGCGCTATTGATGGCCACAGGGTGGGAATTTGGACTAAATTAGTAGGAGGTGGGAGATCCTATCCAGAGAGAGAGAGAGAGAGAGAGAGAGAGAGAGAGAGAGAGAGAGAGAACTTCATGACCTTGGGTTAGGCATTAGTTTCTAAGAAATGCCATCAAAAGTTCAAGAAACAAAAGAAAATAAATCAGGCTTTATCAAAATTAGAATCATCTGTGCTTCATAGGGCATCATTAATACGAGAAATAGATAACTTACATAAGAGAAGGGATATTGCAAACCATATGTCTGATAAGGAACTTGCACCGAGAATATAAAGAACTTTCAGTGCTTAGTAATAAAAAATTCTGATAGCCAATTGAAATATGAGCAAAAGATTTGAGTAGACACGTCTTCAAAAGTGGCCAATCACGGCATATCGTGCTCAACATCCTAGTCACAGGGAAATGAAAACCAAAACCACAATAAGATACTACTTCACACCCACAAGGATGGCTAAAAGTAAAACAACAACAACAAAAAATACCAGAGGCTGATATAATATGCTGATGGGATGAGAAGACATTGAGACCTCTACATATTGGTTTCAAAAAGTGCCATTTAAAAAAAAATCATCTTATCAGTTCTTGAGTGGTAAATAGTTAACATGTGACTCAGCTTGCACCCCCAGGGATATGCCCAAGAGAACCTCAAAGCATGCAGTCCTCAAAAAGGTACTTATCGATGCACAGAACAGCATGATTTATCATGGTTAAAGGGCGGACGCGACTCAAGTGCCCAGCAACTAGTAAGTGGTAAAAATAAAATAAAAGCAGTGTGTGTGAGCAAAAGAATGAATCCCCCGTCTACATTATAACATGGGTGAACCTTAGCGGCCTGGTGTTGGATAAAAGTCACAGAAAGCCACGTATTGTCTTGCTTCCTCCGTTTGTATGAAGCATCCAGAAGAAACCAGGGACTGAAGTGTGGACAGAGTATGGATGGGCTGACAATGGGGATGCAGCTCCTGAACGGGCTGATGGGATGCCCCGGTGTTAGGTCGTGGTCACGGCTATGTAGCTCTGTGGCCATGCTGAAGCCCCGCCCCCACACCAACTGAACATTAGAAATGTGAGTTTTGTGATATGTGAGTTATATTTCAATAAAAAAGTATTTAAGGGAGTGAGGCCAGAGAAGACTCAAGAGGGCCACCAAGATTTGGAATCTAAGCTGAAATCTGAGGCAGGGAACATGGCAAATGAGGAACGTTAAGACCAGGAGCGAGGCTTTGGATGCGTTGGGCAGGGCCAACCTGAGCTTAACGGGTGTGGTGGGGCTGGTGGTACAAAATCAGGCATGATTAGCGTTGAGATAGAATCTTCAACTCCGGGCTGGGAAAGATGACAGAAAGAGTAAGAGTGAGCAGGGGAGGGAAAAAGTCCGCCAAAGACTGTGTGCCGCGCCTGTGATGTGCTAAGACTTCTCCGTGTGGGTCCAACATGGCTCCCAGGCAGTGAGCGTGGTCCACCCTGCGGTGAGGTTGAAAGCAGTTCTATACAACCAGGTGTGCAGAGTGCAGCCAGCGCTGTAGCTGGGGCCCAACCGCAAGCCATTCCATCCTCTGAGCAAACTTGAATAAAATGATGAGATTTATGAACTCCACTGTTTGATTTATTTTGAAAATCGAATTCATCTAAAGGCTTTATCCAAAGTCACCGTGTGGAGGACTCCAAGTTTTTAATGAGCTTCCCCCCCCTTGAATCTTGCGCCTCTCGGATAATCATAATTTTGTATGTGGGGACATGTCTTCCATCCTATTTTCTTCTCCCATAGCCTCTCCATTTTCTTCCAATCTCAACTCGTGATTACAAGATTAGCATCTTGCCCGCGATGAGTCAGGCATATTGAATAGCTTCCCAATGTGTGTTTAAAATATATTGAAATCCCATCTTGGAAATATGGTGTGTAAGTTATTTCAGACGGCACTATTCCTATCGAATAACAGCTAATCAACTAGGAGACAAACCGCTCGATGCCTAGCGTGCCTGAGCAGAGAGTCTTCAGTCTTTGAATTATTTTTCAGCCCAAATATTTTACTCCTCCAAATCATGGGGACATACAAACATTTCAGGAGGCTGCTGGCTTCTGGCATTCTCTAACGGGGAATACGGTGACAGATTTGGATTGCCTTTTTCACTTGGTAGTCTATAAATGTGACGCCACAAGCCACAAACAGGGCTGTCTTTTATCAACCGGCATTAGAATTTGGGGAAAGTTATTTTTTCTAAGGAAGGCAGTGTGGCGTGTTAGCTAGCATAACATGGGAACCTCTCTTAAGCACATGCCGGGTTTTCTCTAGGTTAAGACAGTAGTTTTATTTCTGTCCATGTTAACCCAGCACCTCTGTGAGTGAGTGCTCCCATCCAAGGGCTGGTGTCTCTCCAGCCAGAGGCCCCACCCTCTTCATCCAAGGCCAAGAGGCAGGTAAAGAGGACATTGCTGCCCCTTCCAACTCTGGCCACCTCTTCTTACAGTCCGTGCCAAGTTCACGGCCATGATAGGTGAATGGGAAGTGGCACATACCTTAATTGGTGGCCCTCTTCCCAGCAACAATTCTGCAAATGGATGAGAAGATGTGGATTCAGGAGAGGGTGACAGAAAGCTTTGGAGACACACAATCCTGAGTTTAAACCCAGAAACCACACAAGCCAGATGACTTTGGTGATCACCCAATCCTTCTAAATCGACTTAGTTCTGTAGTGTTTTATTCCTTCCCAAGATGGGAGAAAGACCCACCTTGCAGAGTAAGTGACCTTGTTAGAGGCAGTGGATCTACTGGGCTAATTGCATGGTGATTTTTACTAAGTGAGGCTGATTTCAGCCCAAGAGACATGGGTGAAATCCAGTAGGGTGAGTGCCATGGAGGGCTTCTTGGCCACAGAAAGGAAGTCACTGGGTGAACTGGTGAGCATCTGGCTTCAAAAATGGGCCTCTGCCCAAGCCTCTCACTTCTGCTTCTCAATAGATGTTGACCTCCGCCTGAGACCCTACTGTAGAAAGCTGTTCTCCTTCATGTCGCCTGTGTGTGTGACAGGGATTCGATGCCAATTTGATGACTCAGTCTGAACATCTGTGTAACAAGTGTCTCCCCTCCTTTCCTTCATGGGTCTCAGGCACCAACTCATCCTACCTGAGATGACTTCCCAGATTCCAGAATTTCCTGTGTTCCTCTCGGGAACCTTATGTCTTATTAGTCCATTTCCTGGTGCTGTAACAAAATACCTGAGACGAATCAATTTACAAAGGAGCCCCGGTTCATTTGGTTCACAGTTCTAAGGCTAGGAAATCCAAGAGCATGACACTGGCATCTAATTGGGGTCTTCTTGCTGGGTCAGTATAGCGAGAGGCATCGCATGGTCAGGCAAGGCAAATGTGCTAGCTTAGGTCTCTCTTCTTGGATTTTCAATACATTTTAGGTGCCCGGCAGGGAGCCCATGGTCTCACACATTCCAGGCAGGCACCACCAAGCTACCCCTACCTCTCTCTTTCTCTCCTTATGGAGCCACTAACTCCATCATGGGAGCCCTATCCTCGTGACCTCACCAAACCCCAATTGCCTACCTTTAGATATCACTAACATATAAACTTAGGGGCTGAGCTTGCAATAGAGACTTTCGGAAGCATGTTCAAATCATGGCACCTCATTGCAGGGAGCAAGAAGAAATCCGGGAGTAAAGTCTTCCCACAGCAGGGGAGCTGATAATGACTGCTGCGCGTCAACCTTCCACCCAGCCAAATGAGTGTGCTCCAACGGATTGACAGCAGAGAGAGGGGAGGGGCTGTCCCTCAAGCAAGCCACTCTTGGGGCTGCCCTTTCCACAGGGAGTCAATACTGGGGCCCCACGCTGGCTTCACAGGAGGCACAGCGGCAGGCACAGGCATCCAGGGACAGGCTGGATCAGGGATGGGCTGGATCCAGGGATGGCCAGTTTGCTCACAGCTCAGAGAACGAATGGAAAGTAAGCAGAGTGTAAATTCGAAGGGTTGGAGTGCAGCTTAAGAGACAAGGACTTCAGATGGCTGGTGTCTGGCAGCTGAGCCAAGGAGAAGACATTGCTCTGCCCAGGCTCATGAGCTCACTCTTGCTAGAGTTTCCTGTCTTGGCTACTTCTTAGCCTGTATCTCTTGGAGTCAACAGATAACCTCTGCCTCCCAAAGTATGTAAGAGAGCACTAGTTCGGGGCTGGAGAGATGGCACAGTGGTTAAGAACATGTGGTCTTCACACAGAGGACCTGAGTTCAATTCCCAGCACCCACATTAGGCAGCTTGGATGCCTCTAACTTCAGTTACATGCACATACACAGACTTAACACTTGTCCATGTAAATAATCAATAAAGAGAGATCAAGAGCACTAGTTTGAGAGGCTGTACAATAGTTTGGTTCAATGACCTGAGTATTAGAGGTTTAGTCGCCAGCACAGAACTATTGGGAGGTAGTGGAACCTCTAAGGGGCCTAGTGGGAGCTCTTCAGGTTGTTGGGAGCAAGGTCTGGAAGGGGATGGGGAGACCCTGTCCCCTACTTGTTCTCTTGCTACCTGGCCATAGGGTGAGCAGTTCTGTGTGCCATCCCCCCTCTCCTGTGCCCCTGCCAATGAGGCGCTGCTTTGCCACAGGCCTAAAAGCAGCAAGGCCACCAAGACTGTGGATTGTATCCTCTGGAGCTATGAGTCAAAAGAGACCTTCCTCTCTCTAAATTTAGTTTTGAAGGCATTCACAATGGTGATAGAAAGCCGACTCACATGGGTAGCCATAACAATGTACCAGAGACAGAGTGGGATAAATAACAGAAATGTTCTGGCTTACAGTTCAGAGGCTGAGAGCCCAAGACCAAGGTGTTGGGTGGGTTGGGTCCTTTGGAGGGCTGTGAAGGCGGGCTGGACCCAGGCCCCTGCCTACCTCCTCATAGTCTTCTGGCAATCATGGTATTCTTTGGTTGCAGATACACTGCCCTGATCTCTGCCATCATCTTCATGTACTGTCTTCCCGCTGTGCATCTCTCCCTAACTCTCCTCTTCCTGCAAACTCACCCATCGTGCCGGAGTCTAGCCTGCTCCAGGATGGCCTCATCTTCACTCACTACTTCTATCTCAACAACCCCATTTCCAAATGGATTCCCCGTCCTGAGGTACTGGGGTTATTCGCCGTTTGAAGGGAGGGTAGCAGTTCACCATAACACAAAGTGAAAGAGACCAGGACTCAAAGCAGTTGACACACAGTGGGTGCATGTCAGCTCACGGGGCAGCCAGTGCCCGTGACGGTCATGGTCTCCCCAGTCTGGGGCTTGGCCACTGCAGCCCTCACCAGCTCACAGTCTGCTCATAGAACGCCAGAGCCACGGCATGACTTACAAGCCTAACAGTGATTGACAGCCGGGTTATTCTAATCATGTTGTACCGTTACTGTGTTTTACCCACTTCTCTAAGCACTCTGCTCTTTAATCAGTTTTCTAATTTCTCTAAGCAACACTATAAAGTAGGCAGTATTGTCTCTCTGTTTTGCGGACAGCACTGAGGGGAAGAGCTGGGAGGACATTGTGTGAGGCTGCCCAGGTGTTAGGTGGAAACCACAGGGAGATGGACACTGGGTTGTTATGTCCTCCAACAACAGCCACACAGGAGTCCGTTCCCCGTGTCCTCCAAATATCTGCCCAATGACTTGGTTGGTGGTGTATTCTTGTATTAAGAACTGAGAACAGGGCGCTGGAGAGATGGCTCAGTGGTTAAGAGCACTGGCTGCTTTTCCAGCGGACCTGGGTTCAGTTCCCAGCACCTACATAGCAGCTCACAGCTGCCTGTAACTCCAAGTCCAGGGTGCCTGACATCTTCGTGCAGGCAAAACACCAATGCACATTAAAAAAAAAAAAAAGGTACCGCAAATCAGCTCCCCATGAGAGCTGTGTCCAGGGAGGAGGGGGCGACTGGTCATTTCCTTGTGGGAAGAATAGAGCCTAGTGACTCGTGATCATAATTGTCCCTTCTCTCTGGTCACCTTTCACACTCCCATGATTGAGGGGACCAGGCCTTGCTGTCTTCTTCACAAAAACGACAGAGGAGGACTGCTTTCAGCATTTCGACTTCTGACAGGGGCGGACATAGAGTTTAGACTTGGTCAAGTCAAGCCGGACCCCACAACAGGCAACCGCTGTGGAAGAACAAATGGACAAAACGTGTAACTAGCTGCGTGTGTGGCCCACACAGGCTTTAGAGTCGGAGACCAGCCTGGGCTACGTAGGGAGTCTATCTAAAGGGAAAAGAAGAAGAAAAAACAAAACCTATTACTTCCCCCCATTTCCTCCACAGATCTGGGATCTGGAGACCCATGGCTGCTGCTTCACAGCCTCTTCCAAAGCCAGTGGCATCAAGGGTGAACTGGCAGCCTGCCTCTACCTCTCTGGACCTAGAGCCCTGTGTGTGGCCACAGATGCCCTGGCTTTTCTTCACCTGAAAGTAGGGTACGGGACCATCTGTCTGAGTTTTGTGTGCAGAATGTTCTAGAGGGTGCTAGAGAATTCCAGTGGCATGGTCAATGTTCTACCCAGTGCTCTACCATTCATGTCCCACTCTCTGAAACTGCAGCCCTGGGCCTTCCGCTTTTATTTGATGAGGACCTTTTAACATTCCCTCTAGCAACACTGGAGTAACCTGCACTGTCCAGAATTGACTTCACCTTGGGCCTGTCCCATCCACTGGCCGTAAGCCTGTGGTACATAGATTCATTATATGGGAGCAGAAGCCAGATCCAAAGACAGAAGCTGAGCAGAGATCTGGGGGTCTGGCATTCCCACAGGGCCATCGCTTCTGCCCTGCCCCATGTCTTAGAACCCCTATCCATAAAACAAGCTAGCCGTACATGGAGCACATGCCCAATGACAAGACAGAGCTGGAATGGGGACCTCCGAGGATTCTCTTCCCCAGTGCCTGGGCCTGTAATGCCTTGAGAGTGGAGTCTCCTCAATCCCACATGTGTTCTAGATTCCTTGAGACCCTCACACCCTACTCCAGCCCCCAGCTACGGCACCATTGCCTCCTTGACAAAGAATCTGTGGCCCTTTGCCTTCTCTTCCACCTCTGCCCTGCCTGGGTTGTCCCTGTCTGGTCTTACACACTCGGAGAGGACACCGCACACTGACATCAGTTGGCTCCAGGTCCTTGTCTGCCTCTGCCCTACCCGAACTAAGCCTTTCTGCTCTCACAGTAGCATCCGGTGTACAGGGGTCATCTAGTCCAAACCTTTGTAGATGAATAATTAGGGAGCCAGGAGCTGGGAAGGGATTGCCAGGGTGCATGGGAGCCAGGAGCAAAAAAGAGACATCCTGCCTCTGGGAGAGGGCAGTCTTCTGGCTTCTCTTGGCACCCACCCCCTGCTGAAATGAATCGAAGGGGAGAGGGAGCTGTACGTTAAAAAATAAAACAAGAAAAAAGCACGGGAAACACATATAGACATAGAGACACACAAATTGACTCACACAGAAATCCCCTAGAAACAAACAAACAAAAAAAAATGGAAACTATAAAATATAAGCAAAAGGCCTGTAGGGAAAGAAGAAAGAAAAGAAAAATGTCTAGACAAAGCATTATGAGACAAAGACCCTCCGAAGACGCCATTGAGTGTGTTTTGTGTTGGCCATCTTCTGCTGGCCGTGGGTGAGTGTGTTTTGTGTTGGACATCTTCTGCTGGCCGTGGATGAGTGTGTTTTGTGTTGGCCATCTTCTGCTGGCCGTGGGTGAGTGTGTTTTGTGTTGGCCATCTTCTGCTGGCCGTGGATGAGTGTGTTTTGTGTTGGCCATCTTCTGCTGGCCGTGGGTGCCCCCCCCCCCCCCCCCCCGGCCTTAAGAGTGGTTCATATACCAAGTGAAACTCCCTTAGAGAAAACTAAGTTTTCATTTGGTTGTCAGTAGGAGAGAGCTTCTGGGTTAGGGATGTGGGCTTGCCCTCCGCCCTCAGCACTGGGATCCCGTCAGGCCCAGACCCATGCAGGTCCTGTGCATGCTGCCACAGTCTCTGTGAATTCACGTGTGCGTCAGTCCTGATGTGCTTAGAAGGCCGTGTTTCCTGGGTGTCCTCCATCCTCTCTGGCTCTTTCTGCCTCCTCTTCCACGGGGTTCCTTGAGCTGTGAGGGGAGGGATTTGATGGAGACATCCCATTTAGGGGTGCTCCGAGGCCTCTCACTCTCTGCGCACGGTCCAGCTGTGGCCCCTGCATTGATTCCCATCTGCTGCAGGAACAAGCTTCCGATCTACGAGCAGTGCAGGATTATTTAGGAGACATTCTGTTGCTATGGTCCTTTAGCAGGACAGTGGTAATTTCCCCCCAGGTCCCTAGTCTCAGTTTCTTGGCCACCGAGCAGTGTCGGAGATGGGTTCCATCTCACGGAATGTTTTGTGTCTTTAGGGGATCTCTGTGTGTCTCTACGTCTGCCTGTGTTTCTTGTGCTTTGTCTTTGGCTCTCTGTTTTTCTGCTCTTCTGTCTGTTTGTTTGTTTTTGCTTGCTTTGTCCTGCTCAAGTTTGTTTTGAGTTTTGTCCCATTCAGATTTGTTTGCCTATTCTTTTAGGTGCCTGTCTGTTTTCTAATGAGAGAGCTGGAAAGGAGGTGGATTTGGGTGGGTGGGGAGGGAGGGAGGAGCTGGGAGGAGGCGGGAAGAGGTGGAGAGGAGATGGGGAGGAGGAGGTGGGAGATCGTGGGGAAGAGCTGGGGGGGTGCGCTGGGGCAGGGGGAACCAAAATATGTTGTATAAAAAAAAAATCAAACAAACAAAAAGGACAAGGGCCTGGAGAGATGGTTCAAGAGTTAGGAGCACTGGCTGCTCTTGCAGAGGACCGGGGTTAAGTTTCCAGCACCCACATGGTGACTCACAACCATCTGTAACTCCAGTTCCAGAGGATCCTCTTCTGACTTCTGCAGACATGAGGCACCTGTGTGGTATACATACAAACACTCATACACACTTAATTAATTAATAGTTAATTGATTTAAAACAAAGCCTCAGACAAAAGGAAATGTACTTCCTGATACCCATTCCCACAGCCTGCAAGGAAGCATCCTCCATGCCCTAAGAGGCCCACAGGCCATGCCCTTCTGTGGGAAAAGAGTTGCCCCCTGCCCTGCCAGCAAGAGTGGTGGGGTGCCACCATGAGTAGTGGGGTGCTTGGCATATGCTTTGAGAGCTGCAAGGCTCTCGGTAACCCAAAAGCATGGACCTCATGACAGCCAGCCTAGTGTAAGTGTGGCCCGCTCTTCGTCTATTTGTTATTTTTTATGTGGATACTGGGAATCAAACCCAGGTCCTCTGGAAGGACAGCCAGTGCTTTGAACCTCCCAGCCATCTCTCCAGCCCCACATGGCCCACTTAATCCCCTGTTACTCCTCCTGGCTTCACAACATGCATCCCTCCTCCCCACCACAGTTCTGTTTTGTTTTGACCAGCGTTCAGCAGTTCTGAGAATCCAAAGCACCAGACAAGGATGCAGAAAATCCGTACAGTGACTGCCATAGCCTGTGTGTTTCAGAAACTGTCTCACAATGGTGACTGGCTTCCTGTGCCCCAAATCAAGACCTTTACCCTCCCCATGTTTCCTCTTGATTTGTGAACATAGGCATGGGAGTTGGGGGAGTTGGGAGTTGGGGCTCTTAATCCATTTGTTGTACTCAAAGATCAAACTGCATGTTAAGAGCTAATTTCAAAGGCCAGGCAGTGGTGGCACACGCCTTTAGTCCCAGCACTCGGGAGGCAGAGCCAGGCAGATCTCTGTGAGCTCGTGGCCAGCCTGGTCTATAATGTGAGATCCAGGACAGGCACCAAAACTACACAGAGAAACCCTGTCTCAAACAAAAACAAAACAAACAAACAAAAACAACAACAACAAAAGAGTAAATTTCAAGGGGTTGGAGACGGCCCAGTGGCCAAGAAGATGCATTGCTTTGATGCAAAGGACTCAAGCTCAGTTTCTAGTACCCACATCCGGTGGTTCACAACTGCTTGTCACTCTAGTCCTAGAGGACTTGACACCTCTGGCCCCGACAGGCATCTGTACTCATGTGCATAAGTCCACACACAGATACACACGTACACATAATTACAAATAGTTTTTAAGTTAACTTCATGGAAAAGCAAGCACATTTTAAGGCATCTCATGCGGCCATCTTGGTCTTGGCCATCCGCTCCCTTTCTAACCTCGGTGAAGCCGTGCGGCCTGGGAGAATGGCTCAGAAAACTCAAATAGAGCCCCTGCTAAATGATTGGCACAGCCAAAACAGCCTGCTCAAAGAGGAAGCCTCTGCCAATCAAACTGCTGTTCGTTCTGCGTGGCAGAATCGTGGAGAACAAACAGCCCACTTGACTGATTTCTTTTGGAATGCAATGCAATGGTGGGGATTGTGCTTCACGGCCAACACAATCTCAGTCTCCGGTGCTAACACTGAGCTGCCAGGTGGTGTCCCCTTTCCCAGCCCACCCCATCCCTTTTGTCACTCAGGAGCTGTGCAACCCAGAGTTACCTAATCCTCATTTGCATAAGTTCCGCCCCCCCCCCCCCCCCCCGCCCCCGCACCTGCGAAAGGGGTCAGACCAGCCACCAGACCCAGAGTTTCTGTAGACTTCCTGGCTCCTTCTGCCTGGGCCAGTCTCCCCCACCTCCCCCCTCACACACACACACATCCTAAAGCCCCAGGACAGGCTGCTGTCTCTTGGAGAGGAGTCTGAACATCACACCTGAGGTTTCAGATCAGTGGGAGGCTCTGCCTTTCTCCTGCAGCAACGCTAGGGAAGAGCCATGAAGAGGGACGTGGCTGGGAGACTGCACATGGGATTAGCGTTCGGTGTTACAGCCACTGCATGCCAACATGTATCTCCATTTCCTCATAATTATTCCTCACACTTCCACAAGAGATTGTGTTTTGCAGACGAGGACATCCGGCCACGGGGCTTGAGCTGCTGGGGAGTGCTGGCCTCCCAGAGGCAGCGGATGGAACCAGGCTCTGTTTGCTCTGCTGTGCCCTTCACACCTGGGTACCCATGGAGTCACAGTGGCACTGGGCGTGCCGGACCTGCTTGGCCTCGTCCCTGTGGCAGTTGAGAAGTGTCACTTTCCGGGCACAAGGATTCATAGTGTGCTAATTTGTTTTTTGTTTGGGAGAAAATCTAAATTCTCAGCACTCTAGATGATTCTGAAAGTCATCAAATCCCACTCCTCCTGCATAGCCCCTTGTGGTGGCACACACCTATGATCCTGTTATGGCTCAATAGACAGAATCAGAGGGATCTTGAGTTTGAGGACAGCCTGCGCTACAGGAGAACCAGTCTCGATCAATCAATCAATCAATCAATCAATCAATCAGTCGGAAGTGCATGTTCTCCGTTTTCTTCTTTCGCAGTCATTATAACTCATCATGTGTCAATCACATGTGTTCTGAGTGCGCCTTATCATACGTGTGCTGTTCTAAGAAGATGCCCGTATCTCTTCCTATTTAGTCCCTGTGTCCTAGTCAGGGTCATTGTTGCTGTGATGAAATACCATGACCAAAGCAGTCTGGGGAGCAAAGGGTTTATTTGTCTTATGCTTCCACATCGTTGCTCATCATTGAAAAAAGTCAGGACCAGAACTCAAGCAGGGTAGGAACGTGCAGGCAGGAGCTGATGCAGAGGCCATGGAGGGGTGCTGCTTACTGGCTTGCGCCTCACAACTTGCTCAACCTGCTTTCTTGTAGAACCCAGGACCACTTGCCCAGAGACGGCACCACCCACAATGGGCTGGACCCTCCGCCATCAATCACTAATTAAGAAAATGCCCAACAGGCTTGCCGACAGCCAGATCTTATGGGGGAAACTTCTCAGTGGAGGCTCCCTCCTCTCAGATGACTCTAGCCTGTGTCTCCTTGACATAAAAAATCAGCCAGCACACCCTGCAACGTGCTTTAGAGCAGGTGTTACTACCCCTATATTGCAGGTTAGAGAGTGGAATTTTGAGCAGTTAGGCAGTTTCCCCAGGTTTCTAGATCCATCATTTGAGCCCCGAGCCTCTCCTGCTGGCCACTGTGTAATGAAGCAACAGATAAGTCCCCTCCAGGTATCCCTGGCCTGTCATCACCTCAGCTGTTCATTGTCTCTGTTTTTCATGAACAAGATCTGACCCAGAACCCCACCTAGTACGTTCCCACCAAGAGCCTGTGGTCTGCTGCAGGTACAACCCAGCCTTCAGGCATGTGGTCAGCTGCTGCGAAGCATCCGTAAGTACCCATTCCTGATATCTTAGCAACGACATGTTTGTGAGGTAGCCTGGCCCCTCCATCTTCCCATTAAAGCTGAGCTGTGTGTTCTGCTGACATTCTGTTCCTAGAAGTCAACAGAGGGATGAACATTCAGTTCTGCTCTGTTAATGATCCGGTATTGTTTGGACAGTCTTTGCTTAGAATCAAGTGGAAGAGCCTGCTGTCTCCCCAGTGGCTCCCAGCGTGAGTTATTAGGAAGGAACATCCGTCCTGAGAGTACTATATCCTTGTGATTATCTTGTATGTTGTAAAGCAAATACTTCTCAAGAATTGGTTGAAACTCTAATCCACTGTCTGCTCAGAGGACTTGGAGAGCTGGCTCTAAGCCTACCTCAAATGAACCCCCCCTGTGGTGGGGACTGACTTCAGCCATCAGGAGAGAGGACATTGGACTCCCGGGAGGAGGGCTCTCATTCAAAGCCTGCTCAAGGGACGGGCCTGAGAGAGACTAATTGCAAGAACAATTGTGCTGAAGGTCTTAAGACTGGAAGTTTAGAAGGTCCAGGAAATGAATCCCACAGTCACAGTTTCTTTTCCAGCGGCTTAAATAAAATACCCTGACAAATGCAACTTCAGGGACAGGGGGTTTATTTTAAGTTAACATTTCAAGTTACAGCCCGTTGCTGCCAGGAAGTCATTGCAGCAGAAGCTGCAGACAGCCGGTCACACTGCATCCACAGTCCGGAAGTGTGAACTCAGATCACACTGCATCCACAGTCCGGAAGTGTGAACTCAGATCACACTGCATCCACAATCCAGAAGTGTAAGCTTAGTTCACACTGTATTCACAGTCCAGAAGTGTGAGCTTAGGTCACATCACATCCACTGCCCAGAAGTGTGAGCCTAGGTCACATCACAACCACTGTCCAGAAGTGTGAGCTTAGGTCACATCACATCCACTGTCCAGAAGTGTGAGCCTAGGTCACATCACATCCACAGTCCAGAAGTGTGAACTCAGATCACACTGCATCCACAATCCAGAAGTATGAGCTTAGGTCACACTGCATTCACAGTCCAGAAGTATGAGCCTAGGTCACATCACATCCACAGTCCAGAAGTGTGAGCCTAGGTCACATCACATCCACAGTCCAGAAGTGTGAGCCTAGGTCATATCACATCCACAGTCCAGAAGTGTGAGCCTAGGTCATATCACACCCACAATCCAGAAGTGTGAGCCTAGGTCACATCACCCCACAGTCCAGAAGTGTGAGCCTAGGTCACATTATATCCACAGTCCAGAAGTGTGAGCCTAGGTTACATCACATCCACAGTTCAGAAGCATGAGTCTAGCTCTTCACTCAGTTCAGGACCAATGCAAAAAACTGTGCCTCTCACATTCAGGACAGGCATTCCTACCTCAGTTAACCCAAGCTTAAGGGCCAGCCTAATCTAGACAGTCCCTCACTGAGACTCCCTTCCCTGGTGAGTCCAGATTGTGTCAAGTTGACAGTTAACTCTATAACACCCACCAACACCTTGACTCTGGACATTGACTCTCCAGACTGTGAAACCAAGCATTGCCATTGTTGAAGTGATATAGTCATGGCAGTTTACTATGGCTGTGCTAGCAAATGAATACACTCAAGTAAGCCAACTTGTGTGGAAGTACAGACACGTTCTAGGTAAACATTTATTTATTTTTATTTGTTTTGTTTGGGTGTTTTGCCTGCATGTGTGTCTGTGTACCATGTGTGTACTGTCTGCAGAGGCCAGAAGAGGGCGCTGGATCCCCTGGAACTGGAGTTAGAGATGGTCGTGAGCTACCATGTGGGTGCTGGGAGCTGAATCCCTCACCCTCTGAGCCATCTCTCCAGCTCCTCTTTAATATTTATGTCCCCAGACCTCTAAATGCAAATTTCCTTTGATTTGATAGCCATTATCTCTAAGTCATCTTTCTTTCAACTTTGTATACAGGTAGTGAAAGTGTGGGACTTTGAGACAGGAAGACAGGTGTCTGAATTTATTGGGACTCATGGCAATGCCGGTGTCACCTGTCTGACCTTTGACTCCAGCGGAAGAAGGTACACCCTTCCTCTAGTGTCATGAACCTTTCAGCAGGGTGACCTGGGTCATGTCACCCTAGCGGGACAATCTGTTTCCTAGGCTCGTGACTGGGGGCAGAGACGGCTGTCTGAAGATGTGGAGCTACAACAGCGGACACTGTCTCCACACGCTTCGGCACGGCAAGTGAGGCTGGGCTACTCCAGCAATGCTCCCTATAACACACTGATGCATGACTGGGCGTTGACCCAGGGAGACAGAGCCTACGACGTGGGGGACATCTCCACATCCCCTTCTCTCTATTCCACGTTCTTTACTGTTTCTGAGCTTGCATTTCATGGGGACACAATCACAGAAACCAAACGCCAGTCTCTTATATATCTCCTAAACCACCCCAAGGCTACTCATTCATTCATATGTTATCCTTGGTTTTAAAAAAAAAAAAAATCTCTGATTCTGGCCTGTAAAATGCTAACAGAGCAAATAAGATGCACGTTCTTCAAGTATTAGAGAGGAATAAATGAAGTCAAGGTGAAAGACACATGAAGCTGAATTCACAAGCCTCATTCCTGAATCTGCTTTGACCTCCACATGACCATCTGCCTACTCACTCACCTAGTGGCGGATGCAATTGGGTCGGATCAGGAGAACCTGTTCTGTAGGCGATCAGGGGCCGAATCAGACAGGGAGGGTGGCCACAAGTGAATGGCGCTCTAATGACCAGGAGACACTTGACCCTGTGCTGAAAACCAGAAAGTAGATGACAAAGAGTCTCTTCTGATCATCGGGCAGAGGAGGACAGTGTACGAGAGCTGAATCAAGCAAGAGTTAATCCAGAAAAATGTTTGACACGAGATGATAATGTATTTCTAGATGAAAACCGAAGTGAGGTCTGTGATTGTACCTACATGGAGGTGAATCAAAACAGGTGAGTTTCATATATAACATTGAGTTATATTTAATTGGAAATTTTTTTTTCCCTATCCTAGTTGGGAAGAAAATATTAGTTGTATTAGTTAGCTTTTCATCACTGTGAAAAAAATACCTGTGATAAGAGGAGGGGGTTTTGTCCCATAGTTTCTGGAGTCTCAGTCCATCATCGGCTGAGGTCTGTGGCAAGGGGGAAACATCACGGAAGACAGGCAACGAGAGAGGAGAGATGCTCACATCAAGACAACTCGGAAGAGAAGGGAGACAGACACAAGGCAAACCCCAGCGGCCCACTTCCTCCACCGAAGACCCACCTCTTTTTTCTTTTTAAAGACTTATTTATTATGCAGAAGTATGCATGCCTGCATGAGTTTATATGTACCTCGTGTGTGCAGGTGTCCGTGGAAGTCAGAGGGCATAAGATAGATGCCCTGGAACTGGAGTTGTAGACAGTTGGGACCCACCTGATAGGGGTGCTGGGAACCAAAACTGGGTCCTCTGCAAGGACGGTCAGTGCTCTTCACTGTGTGATGGCCACTGTGTGAGCCCAGAGGCTCAGCAGTCAAGAGCACAGACTGTTCTTGCAGAGGACCCAGTTCTGGGCTCCATGGGTACCAGAGATACATGTGGTGTACATACATAGATGCAGGCATAACACCCCATAGTCCTAAGATAAGTAATAATAGAAGTAATGAAATTTTTTAAAATTCAAAGTAACAAATCAGAGAGTGGAACAAATAACTTCAACCACCATAAATCAAAGGATAAAAACACAGTAATTCCTTCCTGAACACTAAGACAGTGAAACAATCCTTGGGCCATTTCTGTGACTAGCCTTGCCTGGGGTCAGGGGTCATGTCAGACATGCTCTAAAGATCAAGTCATTCCCAGAAACTCAGCTGCTCACAGGGAGTCTGTAGACTCAGAAATGACAGGATGGCCTGCTTCTGGGTCCTGATGCTGAGCAACCGACCCTGATTTACCAAATTACATTTCCCATTGTTCTCCATAAGCATTGGAAAAAGCTCCTATCTTTTCATTGATCGTGTGGATAGGGCAGAGTTAAACCACAAAGTTAATTCTATATATAAAAGTAAACAAAAGGAAGTTGAAGTGTAAAAATGTAACATTTTGCTCTTGTCTTAGGTGTATCATAGCTGTTGGATGGGACAGAAGAATAAATGTATATTTTGTAAGTAAAATGCAACAAATGAAGACATTTCAAAAGCCCTCCTCTCGGGTTGACCCTCCTCCCTCCCTCTCATTTCTTAGTGTGTTTTTATTATTTTTAATTATGTGTGGGTGTGTCCGTATGTGGATATATGCATGTGAGTGCAGGTGTCCACAGAGGCCAGAGGCACTGGCTCCCGAGAGCTGGAGTTAGAAACAGTTGGGAGTTGCCTGGCTTGGGTGCTGAGAACCGACCTCAGGCCCTCTGGAAGAGCAGCCAGTGAGTGCTCTTAACACTCATAACCTCTGAGCCATCTCTCCAGCGCCCTGCCTCTCCTTTAAGACTCGATTTGAGCACGCTTCTGTGACACACACAGGATTCCCTCTTTATTTCTCCTTATCCTTTCCTCCCTTCATTTCTTTTGAAAGATCCCCTCCCCCACCCCTCCTAAATCCCTCCCCCACCCCTCCCCCTCCCCCACCCCTCCCCCTCCCCCACCCCCAGTATCTTCCCAGTGTTCTCCCTGAGGGGATGTGCTAGCTAGAAAGCTGTCCTGGGTACCTGCATAGGTCTTGAGTTCCACCGATGACTCACACTTTCTCCTGCTTCCCCACCCACATCTCCTCCTCAGCTCCTCCTCCCCAGCCCGAGGGGTTTCCCAGCCTGCTTGCAAAGACAGGGGTCTTAGGGGAAGGCTGGTTTTTACTTCTTCCTTCCTCCGGGCCTGTTTTTAATGCATCCTAGAGCCTCTCCAACCAAGAAGAGGAAATGAAAGTTCCCCCATAGGCATCTCTACAAACACAAAATCCCTTTTTATGGAGAGGCTTAAGAGACCGAAGTTTAAAGTACTGCCCAAAACTAAGTTTTAAATCTACCTGTGACATTTTATTAGCCTGCTTGCTATGCTAGGCGGTCCTGGATTTCCGAATGCATTTAAACTCTGTCCGGTCTCCTTATTTATTTGAAAGTTCACTATATTTCACAGCCTAAGTCTTGCATCCTGAGAGTGATTTGAGAAATGAATACCTGGGAAGTTTCAGCACTGAATTTGTCCTTTGGTATTACAGCTTTCGAGGCTGATGGCTTTGGGTTTAGCCCATGAAACGGCTCTGGGTCTTATTATGAAGGCAAAGCTATGCAGTGGATCCAAGAAGAGCTCGTCAGTTGACATATGATTTGCTGAAATGCAATCACCCAGACGTCAGGAGTGGATTGCTTTTTCTTCCCACTGGCACTTGGGGAATTTGCTTTGACATTTCAAAAATTTGCATCTGTGGCAGGGTGAGGGGTAGGGTTATAAAATGTGCCAACACCTTCTCTCTGAAGTTGTGAGTATGTTGGCAGCTCATTGTAGGGCTCACACAATGTGTCCTGTTTGGCTTTGGATACAGGACATACCTGGTGATTTTCATCATTTCTGGAAGCCTCAACCCCGCTGGCAGGATGACCTGGTGAGCCCCAGTCCACTACCTGGTCCTCAGGGCACACAGTAGCACACCGTGAAGATCTCCTTCACTCAAGGGGCTAGCCTGCATTTTCTGAGCCTGCCACAAATGCTCAGTTTCCCAGAAGCCTCTGCTATGTACGGCAAGATTCCCGCCCGTGTAGGACAAGGTGCACGAAGGTGCACGGCTTCCGCTCTGGGAAAGGTGATGGCCCCAGTTTTCAAGTTGTGGGGCAAGGCCAGAAGACAAGGTTCCAAGCTGCTCCCCAAGAGGCTGGGAGTCCCCATGTGCGGGAAGCTCAGGTGGGGAGGTGTGGGCGTTCATTTCCTGCTGCTTCTTGGTAAGCCAAACGGTACTCATGGTGTCATGGCATTCCTGACTCTCTGGCTGGTTAGAGGCCCAGAGCTGGGAACAGCTTGCAATGCTTGCTAGGGATCAGAATGTTCCCAGCTCTCTCCAGCTTCCCAGGGATGAATGACTTCCTTCAAAACTGTCTGGGTGCCAAAGCAATAAGACAGACATACAGAAAACAAGGCCACCCTGCCCAACTGTCTGCCACTGCCCCACCTACCTTATGTGACCTACAAATATTCCAGAGGGCATATATCACTAGAATACAGACTCCATTGTCTCAGTTAGGGTTACTACTGCTGTGATGAAATACTATGACCAAAGAAACTTGGAGGGGTGGGGGAAAGGGTTTATTTGTCTTATGCTTCCACATCACTGTTTATCACTGAACAAAGTCAGGACAGGAACTCACACAGGGCAGGAACCTGGAGGCAGGAGCTGATGCAGAGGCCATGGAAGGGGGCTGCTTACTGGTTTGCTCCCCATGGCTTGCTCAGCCTGCTTTCTTATAGAACCAGGACCATCAGCCCAGGGATGGCACCACCCACAATGGGCGGGGCCCTCCTCCATATATCACTAATGAAGAAAATGTCCCACAAGCTTGTCAACAGCCCGAACTTGTAGAGGCATTTATTTTTTCAGCTGAAGCTTCCTCCTCTCGTGGCTCTAGCTTGTGTCAAACTGACATAAAACTAACCAGCACATCCACGTAACTAAGCCAGTCCTCATCTGTTCAGACCTTATCCAGTGTCCAGTTTATAATAACTGCCCGGTGACCATGTTTTCATTCACTCAGCATCCACTGAGTGCCTCTTGGGGACCCGTGTTGTTTGTGGGAGTCGCAATGGTGAACAAGCCCTGTCACAGCCTTGTCTTCAGAGCCTGCAGTTCAGTGAGCATCAAAGGAAGTCATAAAGTGACATGCAAGGGTCCCGGGGGAGCCACGGCCTTTGGATATCACACCTGGCTCAGTGAAGTGCGTATGCATTTAGCCCTCCATCATGCACACACACATTTATCGAGCACTGGCCTACTCATGCACTTAGTAGGCAGAGAAAAGACAAATAGGATTCTTGAGTCGCTCCCAGACAGGCGAGCCACGGAGGAGCTAGGAAGCATGGGACCTCAGAAATGAAACGATGATACGTAATAAATGAGCACGATTCGAGAGCCCCTGGCTTTGCTGTAGCTGTATCTGGGAGGCTGGAATATTATGAGGGTTTTTTCAGAACGGAAAGATCATCTTCATGAGGACCAAGAGGAGACGCTTGAGCATGGCGTGGAAGCATAGAAGCGTGTTGTCGGGAAGGACTGTGGAGCATCGGACTGTGCCAATGAGCTGCCTGAACAGAGTGTGCACAATACAAAGATTAAAGAGCAGAAAGCGATTTCCCTGGGTCCGGTCCTGAGGTCGGGCGGGGCGCCAGCATGGTCAGGTTCTGGTGAGGGCTCCCTTTCTGGCTTATGGATAGACAGCTGTCGGCACCTCTTCGCTATGCCCTCACCCAACAGAGAGAGCTGTGTGCCCCTTCCACTTCTTATGTGGACACTCATCCCAACACGGGGACCACATCCTCATGAGCTCATTTGATGCCAATAACCTCTCTAAATACCGTCACCTCGGGTTAGGGTTTTGACACAAACACTCAGCCTAAGAATAGAAGAGAAAACTTTGTTCTACAGTTAAGATAGGACAGAGAAAAGCCCAGACCCAAGTGCTCAACACACATTGTGGAATAGTGGGGTTGGGGTGGGAATCTGGCAGTAGAGGATCATGGGAGAGCCATCAGGCTTCTCTTTCCCAAGACCCTCACATTATAATCCATGTTCAAGCAGACAGAGCCTCCTCGGCAATCAAGCCAAGTCCTCAAGGGACACCCTGTGGCAAGTTCGTGAGGACAAGGGTAGAAGGATATTTTAATACAGCTGAGTGACACCAATTGCCATCACACAGTAAGAGCTCACAGTGAGAATGCGAACCGCTCGTGGCCAGGGGCCCTTGAGCTCTGCGGCACTGGTCTCCACACACCAGTTTGGGGTTCTCACCTTCGGCAGAGGCACCTGTGCCAACCGCCTTCTTTCGAGAGAAGCACACAGCTTCAATTCCCGTTGACAGTTACACCTCAGCGGAGCGCAGGTGGGAGCCCTGGGGGCCACTCTACTCTGGCGTGTGAGTTTCTGGCTGGTGGGAAAGCAGACCTCCCTAGCCTGCGGCTTGGTTCTCTTGGCCCACTGAGGATACCTTGTCAACCTGCTGGTAGAGGATGAAGTAAGGACATACTGCTTCCCTTAGAAAGTTGGGGCCCGGGCTGGAGAGATGGCTCAGCCGTTAAAGGCTAGGCTCACAACCAAAAATATAAGAAAGTTGGGGCCCTAGAGGTGAGGGCCAAACAGGGAAACACAGTGACTGGCATACAGAGAGAGTGTGGTGCTATTGTGTTCCCCAAAATATTGTGCACCCTAATAAACTTACCTGGAGTCAGAGAACAGAACAGCCACTAGATAGACACAGAGGCCAGAAAATGATGGCACACACAACTTTAATCCTAACATTCCGAAGGCAGAGATCCATCTGGATCTCTGTGAGTTCACACTGGAAACAGCCAGGCATGGTGACACATGCCTTTAATCCCAGGAAGTGATGGCAGGAAGCAGAAAGGTGTATACGGCGTGAGGACCAGGAACTAGAGCTGGTTAAGCTTTTAGGCTTTTGAGCAGCAGTTCAGCTGAGATCCATTTGGATGAGGACTCAGAAGTTTCCAGTCTGAGGAAACAGGATCAGCTGAGGAATTGGCAAGGTGAGGTAGCTGTGGCTTGTTCTGCTTCTCTGATCTTTCAGCATTCACCCCAATACCCAGCTACAGGCTTGTTTTTATTAATAAGACCTTTTAAGATTCATGCTACAAGAGAGTCTCACACGATGAGGTAGAGGTCCCAGAGAACTCCTGTGCCTCTGATTTTAGGGATCAAATTACTCCTAAAGTTGCCATATGTGACTGGGGATCTGATTTCTCAGCTCTGTCTTTCTTTCTTAGAACCATGGGCACAAAGAGGACATCCTCTGCGTGGCTCAGTGCCCGCCTTTTCTTCTGGCGACCTCCAGTTATGATGGAGAGATAATAGTTTGGAATGTCATCTCGGGCCACATGTACTGCAAGCTGAACCCTCCCAGCCCCGTGGATGAAGGTAGGTAAGGGGCAGGCAGGCTCAGGAGCCTCTGCACACAGACCACTTCCCATCAGCTTGAACTTGGCAAACTGAAGGAGTCTCCATTCTGGGCCACTTCCTGCTTGGGAGGGATTGGTCTTGTGTCCTGTTTCCCTCCCAAGGCAGGGAGAAAGCGTAAGGGTTCAGAAGTCCAGCCCGCATCTCTGGACGCCTGTCCATCAAAGTCTATCTCATAGTCTCTTGGAGGTCTTCGTTTATCTGCTCCCAACAGGAAGGATGTTCCCCTGAGCCCTCCAGCTTTGCTGTGACCATACTTCCTCCTCTTCCTCTATTACCATCTACCTGACACATGCTGTCCTCACACTCCGCCCACAACAGGTCTACCTCAGTCCTCAATCTGACCTTATGGCTTGAGTATTCGATTGCAAAACTTCACCCCCCCCCGCTCACTGGATTTGTCTGCCATTTCTTCATTTCTCCATTTCTCCTCTCCTCTCCCCTCCCCTCCCCTCCCCTCCCCCCTCCCCCCCCCTCCCCTCCCCCTTCTCTCTCTCTCTCTCTCTCTCTCTCTCTCTCTCTCTCTCTCTCTCTCTTCAGCGTTTCTCTGTGTAGCCCTGGCTGGAACTCCCTCTGTAGACCAGGCTGGCCTCAGATTAAACATATGTGCCACCACCATTTTTAGCCTGGTTCCATTTCTTCAGGGTCCTCTCTGTCTGCTAATGATCATGGCTTCACTCATTTCTGTAGTCATCAAAGCAATGATGAGGAGCGCCTGCCATGTGCCTGGTCCAGCACTCAGTATGGGGGATTGAGCCCAGTTACAGCCCTCTCCTGAGTCCTGAACCTCTTAACAACCATGCATGCTGAACAAGGCACACGTTGGGGTGTCTACCGGCTTTCCTGCTGGGTGTGTGCAGGGCTGGGAGACTGGCTATAGTACAGAGCCAAACAGGCTTCCTCCCTGACCCTCTCCACCTAACAGCCCAGCTGGTCCTTCCCAAGCAGCGGGTGTCTGCTACGGAGCCACGGGAAAGGAGGAGATGCGGGAAGTTAGTTGTTTGGGCATAGAATTAGGAAAGGCTTTCATTTCCTGACATCCAACCCACAAATCCTTAGAGAACCACGAGCAAATATTAGATCCCTGCTTTAAGCATCTGATAACTCAGTAGCAATTAAAAAAAAAATCTTTGAGTCATCAGTCAGAAAATACTTATGAGCTGCTCCCAGAGGCATAACGCTCTGAGAAGTGAAGTGAAGTCAGAGGTATAGGATCTACAGGGAGCTCCTGCTCCAAATGCAGAGACAAACTGTGGGTACACAGTGAGTTTAAAAATAACAAACAAACAAACAAATAAATAAATAAAGTCACATAGTCGGCTTGAGCGCCACCTAGAGATGCTGAAGCCTCCTGCAACCTAGACATCATAAGGGAATTCTTACCTGCAACCCCATCACCAAGTCAGCTCCTAATTCCCATTTCTCCACATGTTTAAAAAGATTATTCTCGCCGGGCGGTGGTGGCGCACGCCTTTAATCCCAGCACTCGGGAGGCAGAGCCAGGCGGATCTCTGTGAGTTCGAGGCTAGCCTGGGCTACCAAGTGAGTTCCAGGAAAGGCGCAAAGCTACACAGAGAAACCCTGTCTTGAAAAACCAAAAAAAAAAAAAAAAGATTATTCTCAGCTGGGTGGTGGTGATGCATGAGACCATCTAACCAGTTCTTTCTGAGGGTTTTTTTTTTTTTTTTTAAATCATTTGGGAGGAAAGAGATGGCATTCATTGCATTCCAGAAGTTAATTTTCTTTGCCATTAAAATGAAGTTAAAGTCACTGGCCAAGGATGTGACGCTGGTGATTCAGGAAGCAATTCTGCTGCAACAGCCTGTCCGCAGTAACCATTACTGCTCCAAGTTACCGTGAAGACTGTCAGCTGTGAGCAGTCTCTTTCTGAGAACTCCTTCTGTTACAGAAATACAAAGCCAGCCATAGCCACACTTCCTTCCACAAGGCAAAATTTTCACACATACACATACTCTTTCACACACTCACACTCTGACACACACACACACACATACACACACACACACACACATACTCATTCTCTCTCACACACACTCATTCTCTCTCTCTCTCTCTCTCTCTCTCTCTCTCTCTCTCTCTCTCTCTCTCACACACACACACACACACACACACACACACACACACACACACACACAGTGGCATACCCTTCCGTTCAGGAGTAGCCTGGTGGCTTCTTCACAGTCACACCAAAGTGCTTTCTCACCTGGGATTGGTGAAGAGGATGCCATCTTGTATGGAAAGCTACAGTTCTCAGGGAAGAGGCTTGCTATGTTATCAAGGCAAAGCTAGACTAGATAAAGTTGTTATTCGGCTAACACACTAATGTTTTAGCTGCATAATGGGGATTGTTAATTCCTCTTCCACATCAAAAAGCATTTGATTGTGAGAGAGACCAGGGGATTCCAACCAGGCCGAAGTTTAGGAAAGTTGTTACCATCTGAGATGAAGGAGTTTTATGTAGGGAAGCGATCAATACTTATCGGTTAGCTCTGTCATCAGCCAATTTCCCACAAGCTTATTTTATCTGCTGCTCGCACTGACCCTGAGAGACAGGCGCTGTCTACCTGCTTTCCTTAACGGGGAGCCTGACACTTGAGAGTTAAACCGATGGTAATTCTGGTTAACAGTTACCATGGGTTGAGTAGCTTTGAGAGCGGCACTTTGGGGGTCATTAACCCTGCAGCCTTCAAGCAAGGTCATATAAGGGACTTGTGTGGTCTACCCTATGAAGGAGACGGTCATCTCCATGTGACAGATGGATAGCTGAGGTGCGGGAGGACTGGGGGGGAGTGTCGGGGGGGTGGGGGTGGGGGGACACTTTCCCAGACTTCACATGGGTAAGAAAGAGGTGGGTGTTCCAAACCATGCTCTGTACTTCTGCCACCATCCCTGGGATGGATGTGGGCAGGATGGACTTCACCTTCATGACTTCCCAAGGACACCCTGAAAGGCTTCTGCACCCCAATAAGCCTCTCCACTGACGCAGCAATCCAAATCAAACCGAATTAGAAAGAGCTCAGATTTAATGGATAAAAAGCTCCTGGATGATTTTCCACATCCCCCCTCCCCCAAGAGAGGAGATAGGGAAGAAAGACTGAAAAACCACGTCTGTTTTCCGGGGAGCAGTTTAAATACCCTGTGGGAGGGGTCTTGAGCATCTCTTGAGGAGGAGCCCTGTTTGGCGGGCTTTCTGAGATGAGGCAGTTTGGGGAGAGAATGGGGGAGGGGGATTGAGGTGGAGCACCCACCAGAACACTCACTTCCTAATACCCTTATATTGCCCCTTATTTATATGTAGCTTCCCATTTCTTCTCTGGAGCCCCCTATCCCCTCCTGCCTCAGGGAAGGTCATGGGAGGATTGTGCTTTGCCCAGGCTTCCTTTCCACAATATTCTTTGTGTCTCTTGGAGGCAGGGGCTCGGGTAGGTTCATAAGATTGGTATTCGATGGCAAATATCTGAGTTTCACATACTAAGGGTCACCAGAGGACTTGCAATCAAAAGCTCCAGACCTCGGCAGATGAGGGAGCTCTGGGGATGTAGACCTGGGCTGAGGTATTTGGGAATTGGTGGTGTCCTTTGAGTTCTGGTGTGGCACTTGTCTCCTCCAAGGTGTCTTGTCTGCCTAGGCCATCTTCCAACAGTCAGAGCCAACACAGCCCGCTGGAGACACCTTCCCGAATTCTGTCCGCTCCTGTCCAACAGTGTCCATTTCGGGGGGGGGGGGGTTAGTTTCGTCTGGGTCTCTGCTGCTTGTCCCGTCCCACACTCAGTATAAGGCTGTATCTATAAGACATGCTCAGAAGTAGGTGAAAAATAAGCAGGAAGGGATAGGGATCCTAAGGTCAGGGACAGATCTTCTTCCCATTTGCTTACCTGTGAATCTCCCTTCTGACAGCAGCCGGCCACTGTGCGGTGAAGGTCTGTGCTTGGTGTCCTCAAAGTTGTTCCCGTCAGGGATGCTTTGGGGAAGTGTCTGAGCACCCTGGGTCAATGCCCACCGTCACCCCAGGGTGCTTGGCTGTTTATGCTGCCTAGGCTTCTCAGATCTCTCAGGCTGGCCTTGTAACTCAGGCCACATTCCCTTTCTCTTTCTCTAGAAGTCCTAGGGTTGGGGGAGGGAGGGTTGGAGTGCCCGCAGGCTGCTGGAGCCATTATCCTTCTGCCCCTGTCTGGGTTTTTAGCCAAGGAGGGCCCCTTTCTCTGTTTGCTTTCCAAATGCTGCTGGGGCAACCATGTGCAAGAGAGTCGAATATATGTATCAGAGAGAGAAAGCAAGAGCAAGCAAGTGAGCGAAAGACAGAGAGAGAGAGAGAGAGAGAGAGAGAGAGAGAGAGAGAGAGAGAGATGAGGGGAGGGGGAGACACAGACAGACAGACAGACACATATACACTCACGCACTTGGTGAGGGGTCCTGTGATGGAGTTGGCAGCGGCGGGGGGTGGGGGGTGGGGGGTGGGGGGGGTGGGGGGTGGGAGGGTTAAGGCAGGGAGATTGTGAAAACAAGCCAAAGAGCGAGCTGCTTTCATTTCCAGGCCCAGACAGAAGTGTTTCCCGACTCGCCTTCCTAAAGACTCGGGCGACAAAGCTGGACTCAGCAGCCGCCTCCCTCATCAGCAATGGACCCGGAGGTGAGCCTCTCACTTCCAAGACAAGGCCATCCCTGGTCCAGGTCGGGTGAGCCAGGCCCGAGTGGCACCATCCTCCTCAGGCTTCCTCTGCTACTTTGTCACTGGTTTTACTAACAGATCCCAGGCTAACACCCCAGCACAATGCAAAGGAAGCTGGCTGGTGTAGGCAGCCACAGGTAGTCCCGTCCAACCTCCCCCCCCCAGAGGAAACTAAGAGAAAGGCCAAAGGTCACGGAGGGAAGAGCTGGCAGGATGTTGGGGTCCGCGGTGGAGCTGGCACAGTCTCTGGAGAAGCAAGTGAGGACTCAGCAGGGGCCGTCAGCTAGCTGGTGACATTAACCCAGGGACCGGCCCTTCAGGCTTCATCTGTAACAAGTGTGCCCAAACCAGCCCCCAAACGCGCTAGGATTTTTAGTAAAATTACAAGGTAAAGGCTGTGGCTGGGAGATGGAGAGGGCTAGGCTGTACATATGAGGTCCCCGGGGCGTTTGGCTGTCACCAGCGAGAGGCCACCTCTGCCTCCTTGTCTCAGCCCCACACTGCGGTTCTCTTCGGCATCAGGTGCTGTTGCGGGGGGCGGGGGGGGGGGGGTCAGCTGTCTTTGCTTCCTTCTTGAATCATCCTGATCCTGTTTTGCTTCGCCTGGTGGGAGTGCAGCCCCCTCTCTCCTAAGAGGAGAGCAGGGGTTCTACAGCTACCCCAAGAGGAGATGATCTGCATGCTCACCGCCTTCACAAAGCCTGTCTAACCTGAACCCGCAGGTAAACCACAGGCGAGAACTGAGGTCACTAGGCCAGGTACATTCTGACAAGCACTTCATTAAAACAGTGCACACGCCCACACGCTCACCCAGCTGGAAGACGTTGATTCCCAGCACGGCACATACTGTCCTTAACAGCCAAAGATGGAACCCTCTTCTGCCGAGAAGGCCACCCTGATTAGTGGAGGGGAGCCCACTGAGTCATCAGTGTCAACCCCCCCCCCCACCGCCACCAATGTGCTCTTACAGTTCTAACGGAAGAAAATGAAGCAAGTAAGGAAGAGAGATGTGCCGCCAGTGTGAGACCACGGGGTGCCGTTTTTACCTCCGTTACCGTTCTAATAAAACTTGAGATTCCAAGGCCAGGGTGAAACCCTGCAAGCCCCGAGACTTAGACTAGGAACTGGCTAGCTTTCTCTCTTTGCTGGCGTCCAGGAACCTTCCACACTGCCCCAACAACAACAACAACAAAAACCACGCTAAGCTCCCCCGCTACTTCCTGTCAACCAGTTTGCTAACCCTGCCTCTGTGAGTCCAGGTTAATTTGTCAGCGCAAAGGCAACACATCTTTACATAGCTAACTACTGCAGCATGAACAAATGCAACACGTCTTTGCCTGGTTAAACAAGTATTCCACACCAACGGGGTCCGCCCAGTCCACTCTTAGAACCCTTGGTTGGCTGGGCAGCCCACCTCTGACTGCTTCCCTCCTACTTAGGGTCCATCGCTTTCTGGAAGCTCTTCAGTGGGGCTGGCCTCCTTGCGAACTTCACTCCGGTAAGTCGGGGGAAGAACTGGGTCACTTTCTGGCTGTGGGTTTGTGTTGTTGTTATCATTGCTTGTTTGTTCCCTGACACTAGCCTCCACATTGGGATTGTCAGCCGGGTTCCAATTCTTCACTTTGATATCTTCCTGACATTTCTCCCTTCTTGTTACCCTTGCCCTCCACGTGTCTCAGTCCAGAGGGAAAGCCCCAGTGAGCAGCATTACGGTGACAGCAGGAGACACCCTTGCCTACCTGGCTGACCAGCAAGGCTTTGTGCATGTCTGTGACATCCAGGAGTACGGCCTCCAGGGACCAGAGCTGCAGGCTCCCAAGAGTACGCAGTGAAGTTCTTCATGTCAAGCCATAGATAAGATCGCTTTGGGTTTAGTGTGATGGTCTCGTGGGAAAGTTAAATTGTCCCAGTGCGGAGGATTACTGTTAAAGTTCTTGGAAAGCAGCCAACAGTTTCCCACAAACATTTGATGTCAGCAAGGGTGCAGGACAGGGGGCATCAGCTAACATGGGACAGAGGGTGAGTGCCCGTCGAGGGGCACTTGGACAACCTGTGTCTGGTGCTGCCAATGGCAGTTCTACTTCTAAGGATTTGGTGAGGAAAGGACAAATGTGCACAGAGGTTTACTTGCAAGATTGTACAACAACACATTATTTATGAGAGAGAGAGAGAATGCTTATACAAGGACCGGGTCTGTATTTCCAACACTCTCTCAAAAGCCAGGTGCACACACCCACACATCCCCTCTCTCCTAAGAGAGGATGGTGGGCATCACAGCCCACCTGTAATCCCAGCACTCAGGAGTCAGAGACTGAGGACCCCAGGGCAAGCTGGCTAGCTAGATTAGACTCATCAGTGAACCCCACCTTGGTAAATAAAGTAAAGAGCAACGGAGCTAGACAGCCAACATCCACCTAGGGTCTTTACATCTGTATACAGGTGTGCACACACACATCTGTACCCACACACTTGCAAACATTCAAGCACACCATGTACTTACACACACAAAATAAAAATCACTGAGGAAAATCATTGTGCAAGTATGTTACACTGGTCCTATTTCATACACTTTCAGAGATGGTATGGGGGGAGGTCTTGCACACAGTAGGTGCTTGGTGCTCACTTAGGGAATTGAAATAGAAAGACCCAACAACAACACATCAGTGCCTCTTCCAACTGGGCACACATCCTCACTGGACTCCTTCCTGCAGGATCCTACTCAGATGTCTTCTTTATTTTTTCTTAGCAGTGACATCCTGGAGGGCTCATGTCAGCATGGTGACATCGTGAGTACCATCCCTTTGAAGGGCTCAGGATACATAAAGGAAGGGAAATAATTGTTCAAGTTTTGATCAAATCAGTCCCCTCAAAACCCCCTCGAGATTGTCAAGGAGGAAAATTGCATTTCCATTCTGCCCCCGATGAAGCAAGATGAATGTGGTTCATGTGGGGTCGGTCAAAGGGAGAGATTCCAAGTCATTGTTTTTCTTGTTCATGGGTAGCTCTCCCTGTATTGACCTGGTACTCTACTGCAAGTTTATGAGCTTTGGATTTATACGAGGCTTAAAAGGAGTCAGTGCTGAGAGAGAGAGAGAGAGAGAGAGAGAGAGAGAGAGAGAGAGAGAGAGAGAGAGAGATCGAACTTGCTAGATCTTTTTGACCACTTGCTCTTCCACTCACCCTATCACCTGCAAGGTGGTTTCCCATACGTACATCCCACTTGATGTCTTGGGAGTGGACTTGGGATTTTGGAGGCTGTGAGGTGTGAGAGGAGGTGGGGGGGGGGGGAGAATGGCTTTTAAAAATGAATCTGGCTTCTCTAGTCCGTTCCATTGGATCCAGTGTCCCTCCCTTTCTTGTGGAGCAGCCTTGACAAAGCTCTTCCCCACTTTGATTTTGCTAGTCTGGAGCTGATTGAAGGAGATAACATCTTATTGTCATCCTCCCTGGACAGCACTGTGCGCCTCTGGAGCAAAGATGGCGCCTACATAGGTAAGGGTCCGCCTCTGTAAGACATACCCCTACATAGGTGAGGGTCCGCCTCTGTAAGACATACCCCTACATAGGTAAGGGTTCTCCTCTGTAAGACATACCCCTACACAGGTAAGGGTCCGCCTCTGTAAGACATACCCCTACATAGGTAAGGGTTCTCCTCTGTAAGACATACCCCTACATAGATAAGGGTCCGCCTCTGTAAGACATACCCCTACACAGGTAAGGGTCCGCCTCTGTAAGACATACCCCTACACAGGTAAGGGCCCGCCTCTGTAAGACATACCCCTACATAGGTAAGGGTTCTCCTCTGTAAGACATACCCCTACACAGGTAAGGGCCCGCCTCTGTAAGACATACCCCTACATAGGTAAGGGTTCTCCTCTGTAAGACATACCCCTACACAGGTAAGGGCCCGCCTCTGTAAGACATACCCCTACATAGGTAAGGGTTCTCCTCTGTAAGACATACCCCTACACAGGTAAGGGCCCGCCTCTGTAAGACATACCCCTACATAGGTAAGGGTTCTCCTCTGTAAGACATACCCCTACATAGATAAGGGCCCACCTCTGTAAGACATACCCCTACATAGGTAAGGGTCTGCCTCTGTAAGACATATCCCTACATAGATAAGTGCCCTCGGTTCAGGGCTAAAGGTGCCGTGGCTCCACAGAATCACAGGTCCTCTGTGTTAAAGTATGTTAGTATGTTCAGGCTGCTGTAAACAGAGTATCATAGCTCATTATTTCTTCTCAGTTCTGGACCTTAGAAGTCCAGGATGGTGGTCTCCACATGGCCAGGTTCTGGTGAGGAATCTTCTTGGGTTTCAGAGCACTGGCCTCTTGATCCACTCATGATGGAGACAGCTCTCTATTGTCTCCGACAAGAATACTAATGTTATTAGGTCTTATGACCTCATTTAAAGTTAATTACCTCACCAGGGTCCCTGTCTCCAAATGCAGTCACCTTGAGGGTTAGGGCTTCAACGTCTACATTTTTGGGTGATGTGATTTGGTCTATACCATAACATCAGCTTCCTGTCTCCAAAATTAGAAAAATAAAAATCAAAGACCTTTGAGCTCATTGAAATCAGTGGGCTAAAGGTAGTCACTTTGGGAAGGAACTGTCTTTATCATAAAGGATCATATCTAGGCAGGGACATTCAGCTATAGGGTAGACAAGGGCCTGGTATATATTGACCATGGTACCAAGAATAGCCCAATCCACTGCTTAGAGAAACTGTAGCCTATCTGAGTACTCTGTCTTGACCCATATCTTGTGTTTCTTGAAATAGGTTTGTGATTGACTGAATTTATCTTCCAAGTTCTTAGTACATTGTTGAGCAGCCTGCACACCTATATTGTAGGAGTCTTTCTAGGATTCTCTTTCAAGGGTTAGTTGTCCTATATTTGTTTCCTGTGGAACTACCAGGGTATAGCTTAGCTGGACTGACGTGGCCTTGCCAGTCTTGAGGAGATCTACCCACATTAGTAGTAAGCTCCGCTCTGGTTAGAAGACAGGCTACCCATTGTCATTTGCATGCTATTTATTCATTTATCTTTATTCCTCCAGGGACCTTTGGGCAGAATCACCCCTGGGATGTTTTCACCCCTGCCTCCTGGAGTCACCCAAGAGTCCCCTTTGAGGTTCTGACAGACCCTCAGAGCATGCCCACCCACCTAGTACTGGAAACAGATGTTGCTGCTGGGTGCTCAGGAGGACGGCAGGAGCAGGGCGGTGTGATGGAGGAGAAGGTCCTGTTTGAGGTTGGTGCCTGAACCAACCATTTGTGTTTCCTTCGTGGGTTCTCTGCCGAACAGCAGGGTGCACACACAGGCTAAGAGAATCAAAGCATAGATCTGGTGACCCAAGGCAGCAGGGAAGGAGAGCACGTCTCCCCCATCCTGGGCAATGGCACTGCTAGGGACCAGGGGACAGGCGATCCATCTGTGGGATGAAGGAGAGGATCTCCCAGCCCTTTCCTCCTTTTGCCTATAGAAAGGCAGCTGTCCCTGGAGCAGCATGCTCAACCTAGTGTCACATCTGAGAAGGGTGGACCCTGCACAGCCAGCCCATGCTTTATTCTGCATGCATTTCAAAGCAGGGACTCCTAATCACCGAGAGGAAGCTGTGCTCAGCTTAACGCTCAACTCTATGAGCGTTAACTTCGGAGCGAGAGATTTGGAGAGGGCCCTGGTCGATGCAGCCTTGATTTAGAGCTCCCATGAAATATGTGGCTTTCCAAGAAATGCTTGCCCTTTCATAAATTGAAAAGAAGGTCATTTCATGAGCTACGGCTTGCCAGCTACGTCACAACTCAAAGCCGGACACCTGCTCTGCCAGCAGAATCGCATCTTCCGTTTGTCCTCGGCAGCCTCACAGAATACAGATTCCCCAGTATAACCCAGCCACGGACTCCCGCTTAGAGCCCCAGAGGTATTCAAAATAGAAACAAAGGACCCAGGCCAGCACACACAAGGAACAGCCTCTGCCTCACCTGAAGCACCTTTCTGGATCTTGTTCTCAAGGCTACCAAGGGATACCTCGCAGCGGCAGAGGTCTGGGGAGACTCAGAATGTGGCTGGCACTGTTGACTTATTTAGAAACAGTCATTTCAGCTAGCATTCAATATGGAGAATGCTAATGTGTTCATTAATTCTGATAGGCCGGCAATTTAGAAAACAAAAGCTCAGGCGGAGGTGGGAAGAGAGAAAGGAGAAACAGAAAAAAAAAAAAAAAACTACACAAAAGACAAAGCCCCAGCCAGTTCCTGTGTTCGGAGGCAGACCTAGACAGAAATCATTTTTAACATTGGTGCCGTGACTCACGCGCTAGTGATGACATGCACACAGTGTGGTCATGAAATCAGCGCATGCATGGCGTAGCTTCATAAGCCCACCTGCCCATGTTCACAGGAATCCTTTAAAAAGCCGGACACAGACTCCTCCCTTCCTCTCTGTTCCCTCTTCCTCCCACTATCTCTTCTCTGTTCTCTCTCTCTGCACATGCTTTTTCCCCAGGCCTGGGTCTTGTGTCTACCCCCTTCTCCTAATAAAGCTCCGATACTGGGTTTTGTCGTGGCTCATGACTCATGACCTTTCCAACCCAGTAACCAGCACCACTTATCATTTTTAACAAGAACCACTAAAGCAAAACCTTTCCTTTGCTGGGACAATGGATGCTGGTCAGCTGGGGCTGAGGAACCAGCAGTGATTAAGAAGAGGCCAGCATCATTGAGGTGAAATCATCTGAGAAGCATGTCCTCACAGTCAGCACACACAAACTGTGTTTCCGAAGAAGCCAAGTTTGTACCTCGTGCTGGCCGTTGAACTTGGTAGTGTGAGAGTCACCCAGGTGGTTCTGGTTTTAAAGGCACGAAGGGGTCATGGAGAGCACCCTACGCTTGGCACTGTGTGGCAGGGCTGAAGTCCCTGAAGAGAGCCCAGGAGAAGCTATTGGTGAAAGTGCAACCCAGTTGCAGCCAGGGGCCCAGCAATTTTGGAGATGCTGGTATGATGGGATGGCCTCCAAGAACAGCAGCAGGTGTGGAGTGGAGCTGGCCTGAGCCTAGACAAGAAGTTGTGTGTACTGTAGAGAGCTGAGCCAAAGAAGTGACCAAAGTTCCCTGGAGGAGGCTGGAAGAGCTGAGTGAAGCCCAGACATTGGCCATTGAGTTATTTGTACTGTCAGAGTTTGGTTTTGCTTGTGTTTGATTGTGACGGGTTCTTCCATCTTGAAGTAAGAAAATAATTTATTTTTAATTTTACAGGAGCCCACAGTTGGGAGACAGAATTTTAAAAGCGATTTTAGGTTTTAAAAGAGACTTGGGATTTTTTTTTTTTTAAGGAGACTGTATTTTAAAGTGTTTGACTCTGTAAAGACTATGGAACTTTTAAAGATGTTAAAATGGTTTATCCTGTGACTTTGATGTTAATGTGTGACGTTGGGGATGAACAAGAAAGGGAAGATGATGGCTTTTAACAGTGGTATGTTGGTGTGTCAAGGTGACAAGGGGTCTGCCTTAGTTAGGGTATGGATTGCTGTAAAGAGACACCATGACTCCTACGAAGGGAAAACATTTAACTGGGGTGGCTTACATTTGCAGAGGTTTAGTCCATTGTCATCATGGTGGCTGACAGCATGGCGGCCTGCAGGCAGACACAGTGCTGGAGAAGTATCTGAGAGTCCTACCATTGTAGGCAACAGGGCGTGGTCTGAGACACTGAGTGTGCGTTGAGCATAGGAAACCTCAAAGCCTGCCTCCACAGTGACACACTTCCTTCAACAAGGCCACGCCTCCTAATAATGTTACTCCCTATGAGCTTTTGGGGGCCGATTACATTCAAACTACCACCAGGTCAATTGTCCTGGCTAGTTTTATGTCAACTTGACACAAGCTAGAGTCAGTCATCTGAAAGGAGGGAGAAAATGCCTTCATAAGATCTGGCCGTAGGCAATCCTGTTGGGCATTTTCTTAATTAGTGATCAATGGGGGAGGGCTCAGCTCATTGTGAGTGGTTCCATCCCCCACCTGGTAGTCCTGGGTTCTACAAGAAAGCAGGCTGAGCAAGCCATGAGGAGCAAGCCAGTAAGCAGCACCCCTCCGTGGCCTCTGCATCAGCTCCTGCCTCCAGGTTCCTGCCCTGTTTGAGTTCCTGTCCTGACTCCTTCGGTGATGAGCAGCAATGCTGAAGTGTAAGTCCAATAAGCCCTCTCCTCCCTGACTGGCTTTGGTCATGGTGTTTCATTGCAGCAACAGAAACTATAAATAAGACAGGGACCAAGTATTCAAACGCCCAAGACTAGGGGACTTCTCGTTCAAAACACCACAAAGTTACTTCTTAGATTAAAAAGGACAGAAAACAACCCCCTGAGCCCTTATACAGTGCATTTGGACCAGGAATCCAAAGGGCAAAATTGCAGAATAAGGTGTTTCATGGTTGTTCCTGAGAGAGGGATCCCTGGCTTCCACGCTCAAGTCAATGCACTAGTCATGTGATCTCCAGCAGTCCCTTCTGCTGAGTTATAGAATGGAGGGTGGGTTGAGATGATCTAGACGTTTCTTCCCAGCCTTAAAAAGTGTGTGCTTGTCTAAATCCCTGTTCAAGAAAAGCCTAATGGATTCCTTGGACTCTGAATGTTGGTGTTGCCTCTTCCAAGCCGCCAAGAGGTAGCAGACAGCCATAGTCAAAGTAAACTGACTAGAGGTTGAGGAGCGCTCACGGGACAATGCTGCAGGCTAGCTGGTGCTGAGACCGAACAGCACTAAAGCCCCAGGGGACGTGCTCTTGCCCTCTGGCCAGGTCAGCCAGCCTGAGTCTGGTTCTCACACAGAAAAGCCATGCGCCCCACAGGTGGCACTTGGCCCCAGGTACCAGAGGGGTCACGGTTCCTGCTCTTACATCTCTGTCTTCTTCCTCCAGACTGAAAAGACCCCTCCCCTCCCCTCCCTAGAAGGTCCCCTTGTTGAAGCGGAGGTGAAAGAAGACAAAAGCCCATGGTCTGCGTTTTGCCGCAGCAGGTCAGTCTGGAAAGAATGCAGCCGCAGCCGTTCCTGGCTGAGGCCTGCAGCCCTCTCTGATTCCTACATGCGTTACTTGTCCCTCAGCGCCCCCAGCCTGAGAGTATAACTGAGGTCACTACCCAAGTGTCACCCATTGTGTCTTATCTATGTGATTTAACCCCCCCCCCCAATGTTTTATCTGGCTACCGCACATGACCAAGGCCGGTACAACCGTCTTTGCCGTCAGCTCTGTAGCTGGTGTTCCTGGCCTCAGCAGCACAAGAGGCAGTGTGGCCTCACCGTCCCTCACACAGGTGCCCTGTGTAGCCCTTCTGGCTTCCTGAGGACAGGGAGTGAGGAGGAAGGCCCCAGGGCTCCCGAAGTTGCAAATCCCAGGCTACCTCAAAGCCCTGTATGTAGTCCAGGTCCCCGTGCACTGAAACATGGTGCAGGTTCTAGAGAAGCAGAATGAATATTCCTCTCCAGATCCCCGAGATGTTCTTCTCTAAGTCCTGGTCACCTACAGACCCAAGGAAACAGCCCCTCCAGTGTCCTCTGAGGCCTCTCTCACCGTAGACTCTAGGTTTAGAGCCTGGGTGAGGGACAGCCACATCCTCACCATGTGTCATGCTCATCACGAGCTCAAGCTCCTTCCCTGTGGAGACTGTTTCCATCTCCACAATTCTCTAACAGTAAAGACAGCTTCAGGGACCCTCGCCTTCCACCCACACCCCAAAAGTGCAAACAGAGGCATAGGGAGTGGGGGCCCAGGGCATCCACTTTCCAGCTGGATCAGCATCCTTTATGAAACATTATAGGAGTTTCTACTTACTTCTGTTCGCATCTTAAGGGGCAGCCCTCAGTCACACGGCCACAGCAAAACTGGAAGATGAGCACGTTTGCAAAGCATGGAAGTGCAATGCCCTTCCCAGTTTCTAGAATTCCCTCAAACTCTAACAGTTGTTTACCCTCGATTCTCTATCATCCGTCAGCTCCTCATTTCAAAGCCCTGTCTTCAGCCTTCACAAAGTCTTGTTTTTCTCATTATTTCCCATTCATATAATTTTCACTTTGTTCGAATAAATTCATAATCCTGACCAAGTATACAAGAGGCGTAGGCAGGTTTGAAGACAGACAGCTGATTCTGGGTAAGCACGCAGCTCTCCCCATTCGGGCAGAAGGTTACAGTTGCTGTCTATGACATGAGAGCACTCACAGGGCTGTGAGCATTTATTTGCAGGGTGGGTAGAGGTGGAGTCGCTCAGACCACCAGTTCCTTTCAGAAAGCATCTACTGCAGGGATCCTCCATGCAACGGATTCCCTGGAAGTCAAGTCAAGTTTTCCCTGGGTAGCTTGGCTATACATAGAAAGCCAGAAAGGTCACAGGTCGGGGGAGGGAGGACTTCATTGACAGCTCTTGGACAAGGTGCTCTTCTTTCCACTGTCTTAATGAGGCCCACGTGTGGAAGGTCTCCCACCCAAGGCCATCCGAGACATTAAATTCAATAGGACTTGTAGATGGATTTTTCTTTAGGCCACTAGTTCACAAAAAACAACAACAACACAGAGACTTATTAATTATGAGAGCTCAGCCAATTGCTTAGGCTTGTTTTTAACTAGCTGTTATAACTTAAGCCATGTCTTTTGATCGACATTCTTTTATGTGGCTTGGTTACCTTTACTTTGTAAGGCCCATGCTGCTTGCTCTGCATCCCTGGCGTCTCCTACATACCATGCTTCCTCTGAGTCTGGCTCTAGACTCCTGGCATCTCTGCCTTTCTTCCCAGCATTCTCTCTGCCCTGAAAATCCTACCTAGCTATTGGCCATTTAGCTTTTTTTTTTTTTTAAAGATTTATTTATTATGTATACAGTGTTCTGCTTGCATGAATCCCTGCCGGCCAGAAGAGGGCGCCAGATCTCATTACAGATGGCTGTGAGCCACCATGTGGGTGCTGGGAATTGAATTCAGGACCTCTGGAAGAGCAGCCAGTGCTCTTAACCGCTGAGCCATCTCTCCAGCCCCCAGTTAGCTTTTTATTAAACCAATCACAGTGACATATATTCACACAGTGTGTAGGAATATTCCACAACAAGGACTTTGCTCATTCCTCATTATATCCCTGGAGAACACCCCATTGGTGATCTCCACAGAGGAGGAAAGTGAGGCTTTGGGAGACTGCACTGCTCACCTGAAGTTAAATCACTAGGAGGTGGCCAGGCACAGGTATGGCCTCACTGCTCTTTAGCTCTCCCACAGCTCTCCTCTGAGAACAAGCCTTGGGCCTTTATGTGAACATACAAAGAAAAGACAGAGACGCACCTGCTCTAAACATGGGGATGCCTTGGGCAAGTGGCGGATGACTGTGAACCAAGCTTCCATAGCCTGCAGAACACAGCCCCAAGGTTGGCACTCAGGCAACTCACTGATACGCCTGTTGCCTGGGGTCCTTTTAAAGTTGAAACAGAATGGTGGGAAGACATCTGGGAGAAGGTGCCTTCCGGGCTCAGCAGTGGGAGTCAAGGCATGGGAAGATGACTGGGAATCCTTTCCAAAGAAATGGTACCAGGAATAGATGGCCTGGAGGACGTGCATGGAGTAAAGCAGGGAATAGACTAGCTTTTGGCAGGGACTACAGGACAGGCCGGAGAACAAGGGACCAAGATGGCAGCAGAACTCAGAGACAAACCATGTTGCAGGAAGCTGGTTAGTACCCCTCATTCCCCTGAACATTCAGATTTGTTTGTTGGTTTGTTTGTTTGTTTTGAAAATCATTCTGAGTGCCTTTGGGGGAAGCCTATTAGACATTACTTCACAGTATTTGTTGGGCATTGCTCTGTGCCTACACTGTACTGTAATCCAACATGGGGACACATCCACAAACAGAGAGGAGTCTGTCCTGAAGAGGGAAAGACAGGTCTCCAGCCTCCATCACTTCATCGCTTGGCTCTTGCATGATGGGAGGTATAGTTGTTTGTTTTTGCTCTTTTGGGGGGCCAGTCACCCAGCTGCCAAATAAATCACACATGGAGGCTTATTCTTAATTATAAATGCTTGGCCTTAGCTTGGCTTGTTGCTAGTCAGCTTTCCTTAACTTAACCTGTCTCTTTTGCCTCTGGGCTTTTCCCATTCTCTTACTTCTGTAAATCTTACTCTTACTCTGTGGCTTGCTGTGTAGCTGGGTGGCTGGCCTCTGATGTCCTCCTCTTTCTCTGGCTGCTTCTCCTCCCACATTTCTCCTTCTTTTAATTCTTTTTGCCTGCCAGCCCCACCTATCCTTTCTCCTGCCTCACTATTGGCCATTCAGTTCTTTACTATACCATCAGGTGTGTCAGTCTGACTGACAGACAGGCAGAGGCAGGACCGGTCCAGTCAATCTTTCCCTGGGCTAGTGGAATAATGAGTGTCAATGGCCCAGACCCCCCCATTCCACCAGAGAGAAACACACTGGGCTGGGAGTCTTGTCAAAGCAGGAATTCGCTTTATTGCATCACGAGTGGACTTATATAGGTTGGGGTGATGGGGAGATGGGGTGAGGATAGTGGGCCAATGAAATGATGCCATCTCAGCAGTTACTAGGCAGAGGCGATTCTAGGTCGGTAGTGCTGAGTCTCTCGTCTGTGGAAGTCATGTCTGAGGACAGGTCGCCAAACTCGAGCTAGGCTCGGGAAGTTACACTGGGCCTCGCACCCAGGCCTTATGGGGCCCAACAAGGTGTTTTAGACAGGTAAAGTAACACAGCTTCACAGAGTTAAACAAATGCAACATAAACAAAAGTAACACATCTTAAAATAATATTCCCCAACAGGAGGAGCATGGAGCACTATGGGAACACTGGTCCAGGGGATGTTGGGGGAGAAGGTGTTTGGAGAGAGGGAATTCATGTTGATACCTGAAAGATATTAGTGTAAACACTAGGATGTGGCCACTTTAAAAGGGGTTTAAAAGGAGACAGAGGTGTTACCACATGGATGAACCTAAGGATATTGTGCTAAAGGAAACAAACCAGTCACAAAATGACAAAAACTGCCTGATTCCAAGGCACAAGGTACCCAGAACAATCAGACTCATCAGAGTCAAAGCAGAATGGCTGCTGTTAGGGGAGATGAGAATGGAGAGATGTTGTTTAATGCCCATGTGTTCAGTGTTGTAAGGTTTGGGAGCTGAACATGGTGGAATGTGGATACAGTCCTGGCACTTGGGAAGGCAGGAAAATCAGGAGTTCCAGGTCACCCTCAGCTGTAAAGGGAGTTTAAAAGGCCAGAGACCAGCCCTAGGCTGTATGGGACCCTGTCTAAGGAAACTACAAAAGAAAGTAAGTTCTGGAAACGGATGGTGATGGTGGTCGTACAGCAGTGTGAAGGTACTAAATACGTATTTGGTTCAGGTGGTCAACTTATACGACGTATTTTATACCACAATTAAAAATAAAGAAGTGAGGGGACTGGAAAGATGACCCTTGTTAAAAGCACTTGTTGCTCTTCCAGAGGCCCCGGGTTCAGTTCCCAGCACCCACACAGCAGTTCACAAACCATCTGTAACTCCAGTTCCGGGGATATGATGCCCTCTTCTGGCCTCCACAGGCACTGCACATACACAGCACACAGACACACATGCAGGCAAAACACTCATACACATAAAACAAAAATATTTTTCAAAAAAAAAATAAAAAGAGAAGATGTAAGAATATGAAAGGACAACGCCCTAAAGGAAGAGAGAAGAGGGACAAGTTCTGGACCTGAGTTGTTCAATGTAATTGAAATGGTGTTGGGGTGGGAAAGCAATTGGAACAAGAAAAGAATTGTAACAGGTAGGAGCAGTTGGCTTTCTGAAGTCCCTAGAAATGGCCAGAAAGAGTTGGTGACGTACAGCCAAGGGGAAGGGACCACACAGACACGTGCATTTGGAAGGCATGCTGGGATGCTCAGTTGGGGGCTCTTGTAGCTGCCTGTCTCCAGACACCCCCCCAAAATCCTCACACTTACTCTCTTCCCCCAGACTGCTGCCAGCAAGAAGAAGGCCTCACTGGAAGATGCCCGAGCTCAAATGGCCCAGCATTTACCAGGGCCTCCGGTGCCATGAGGTCGCCTGTGTGTCTGCTCCTGGGGAGAAGCCAGATCTGTCCATCATTGGTGCGGACGCGTTCACCATCAGTTTCCACAGCCAGGAAAGAGAGGCAGAGCTGCTGGGAAGGAAGGAACTCTCACCCTGGAGCAGTTTCTTGCCCGAGTGCTAAGGGCCTCCGCTTCCGTGCTTGGCTAGTTCTTTCCTGTGTAATGGAAAGGTCTAACTGAGATTGAGCTTTGCCCTGTGGGAGCAAAGGAGAACAAAAAGAAAAATGGTCTCAGCCCAGGTGGGCTCATCCCGCAGCAATTAGAGCTGAAATTTCAGAGAACAAGTTGGATTCACAGTGTTCATTCTGGAGAGTCAATGTTTGACTGTGTGTGGGAAATCCAGAGCAGGTGGCCACAGCCAGCTCCTCCACATTCCACCTACCACTTAGGGCATCTGCCTCTGGGGAGGCTGAGGGCAGGGCCGAGCAGGGAGGCTGCTGGGAAACACAGATGACATTTTGCTAGTGTGCTTTTTTGCCAGGGAGGCCTGCTTTCAGACAGATGTGGTCTCCCATCAATTCCTAACAATACCCTGGGTATAGACACTGTTAGCAGCTATCTTACCAGTGAGGAAATGGAGACTTCCAGAAGGCAACTGCTCTAAGAGATAGAGATTTATCAAGAGGGACTTGGCTTTTCCTCCACCCCAATACTCAGGAGAGGCTAGATGTGGCTCCTAGGAGCTGGGGGGTGGCAGGGATGGGGATCAGTCCCTCTGTGGCCAGTATAGGTGCCAGATCAAAGGAGCTGGTGGCCGTTCTGTCCCCTTTTAACCCTGACCACACCGGGGCTGCCAGTGAAAGATCTGCAGACTGAATGATGTTCTGGGTATTGAGATAGATCACTGGATTTTTCTGGTTTCCTTATAAGAGACACATGGGAAAGCGGGGGAAGAGAAGGAGGAGGAGAGGGGGGAAGGCAGGGTGGCCCCCAGAGCCTGGAAGAGGCAGACAGGACGCACTGAGACACCCCCAGAGCACGTTCTGCCCACACCTTGGTTCACAATAAACGTGTGTTTGAAGGCAGCCTATGGTTACTGTGTGCCAGTGGCAGGCCCAGAAAGCTAACACAGACCCCATGCTTTCTAGCAGGCGGCAGAGTCCCCTGAGGCACGTGGAGCCCCGCCAGAGCTGAACTGCAGTTTCACTTCCTCATGCAGTTCACATTTCATGCGTGTCAGGCTCCTGGTACACTCTGGGGACACAAACGGAACTAGGAATCTGCTTTTTTTCCAAAGAGCATGCAGCCTGGTGGCACAGAGATGTATATCACTATGAAGTAGCACTGTGAAGGAGAGGGGGCGGGGCTCAGGAGATTGGGGACGGTCCCTGGGGAAGGGGTTCCTGAGCAGGGGTTTGAGGAACAGGTAAAGGATGTCCTCCCATAATGCAGATCACTCCTGGGCCAATCCTGTGTGGAGCTCTGTATCTATGAACTAGTGTGTGTGTGTGGACAGGCAGGGCTACCATGCCAAGGAAATAGAATTTGGGGTGAACTATGGTCCTTCTCACCAAAGCCCCAGGCCTGCCTTAACACCTCTCTTCCTCTTCTCATTTTCAGGACCCTCTTCAGCCAGCCCAGGTTTCCATACCAATTGTAGGACAATAGCACCCAGCCACTGCTCTTAAACCAGGGCAGTGGGAGGAGTGGAGGGGGAGTAGGGGGGACGGGGCGGGAGAGGGGGCATACTAACTCAGGGAGAAAATGGTGCCATAGGAAGAATGTGATTCCACAAGACGCTGGCCAGAGTTGCGCTTCTGTTACCCCACAGGCCTAGGCCCACAGGTCTGCTCTCCTGCACCAGAGGTGGCCCCAGTCCTGACTGTGCCCTCCCTGTGTCCTGGAAGCGACCAAAATGCCATCTACCACACTGGTGACTGGGCTGATGCAATCTTTTTTAAAATATTTATTTCCTGTCTATGAGTGCTCTATTTGCTTGAATGCCTGCATGATGGAAGTGGGTATCAGACAGAAGAGGGCATCAGATCCCCTTACAGATGGTTGTGAGCCACCATGTGGTTGCTGGGAATTGAACTCAAGACCTCTGGAAGAGCAGCCAGTGCCCTTAACCACTGAGCCATCTCCCCAGGCCAAGCCATTAGGTCTTAATCACACAATTTTATTATTTCTCTGAGGAATGGAGTTAGAAATGCTTTGTGACGAGACAACTGTATTGTAAGTGCATCAAGGATGAAGTTAGCTATTGGCTGACACAGATCCTTCCAGAAGGTCCCAGGCAGGAAACAGGTATGAGGCTGAGGGCAAGACCTGGGGAAGCCAGATGGACAGATAGACACAGGACACTCAAGGGTCCCTTGAGTTTGCAGGGTTAGTCTCTGATTTCCAGGTCTTGATTCAATGGGCAAAAGGCAAGTACAGTAATCCCTTGATAAATTGAGCTAAGAAGTCTGTGTTCTTCAGACCTAGTGTGGACCTTCCACCCCCAGCCCTGGTTCCCCGGGATACATATGGACTCTCGAAGTCATTTACTGCCTCCAGGTGACCATTCGATTTCCTAATTCTGCCTGTCCAGTATGCTTTTGGAACGCAGCAGTGAGTGGTCCCTTCTACGGCAACCATTTGTAGAAATCACCAGAGCACATTTTGTGGCTCTCCTGTCCTGTGCATCCTCATAGGCCTGGTCTCCCGTCTAGTTTTCTGGCCAATCCTTTGGTTTCTTCTGACACCCTCAATACTAGCCTTCTGAAGGTTTTTCATGTGGAGCCTATTAGTCACTCAACAATAGTGGCTGGGTCACACACCTCCGCTCGAGACAGTGAGTTCGTGGAACTCAAGTTCCTCTTGGTGGAACACATCTGAGCATCCACACTTGCTGCCTGGACCACTGCCTGCTCGGTCTGTTTCAGCTTGGCCTTCTGAGTTTCACACCCAGAGCCCTGCTGTATTGAACTGAACAGCCACCATTCTTCCTGTGGCCCACTCTTTGGACCATGTGCTTTCAGCTGGGTTCTTTCATTGACCAGCCAGTGGCCTGTCTAGCACAGAGTAGGCTGCCTCCTCCCTGAGGACAAGGGCTCAAACCTACACAGAACACACAACAATCCAAACAGCCAGAACACACAGCTGGTGTGGGAAATGCATCAGCCCAAGAGTGCAGAATGGACATTTTGCCGTCTATACATGTGCCCTGAGAGGTAACACCATAGGTTTTATCCTCATGGCTGCTAAGCCCAGGATTCATTTGATCTTAGCTATATACCATCCAATAAGGATAAACAGGACTTTAATCAGGTTGCCCCGGCAGCTTTACCTGTCAGGTGGCCAAAGGCCCCGCCCAGGTTAAAAGCTTTGGTCTGGTAGGTGGGAAGCATCCAAAATTCTCAAGCAAAACTTAAGATCCTGAACTGTTGTGTGGATCGGGGTAATTCCAGTCAGTGATCTTTGATTGTATCTCAGATCCAAGAGTTGTAAATGACGTTTTGTGAGAGAGTGATGGGACCTGATGCTACAGCTGTATCAGGAGTGTTTTCTTGGGCACAGCGGGAGCCAGTGTCAGGACAGAAGGCCCCTGTGAGAAGTGCATGGGAAGATGTGTGCTGAGCCTGAGAGAGACTGGCCCTGTGTTCGCACCGTTTTCTGCCCATAAAGATGAGAAATGAGAGCATTACAGTACTAACAATAAGTGTTGACTTGGTGGTTAAGGGTTTGTTGATGTGTGAAAACAGTCAGAATCCAGAAGGAATTGTGTCAAGCCGCAAGCAAAAAATAGTAAAACCCGGAGGGACCTTCAAACTTTGCTAAAACCACAAGGACCACCCACACCCCAGCCTTCAGTGAAGGCAACTGTGCCCATCCAGAGCATCCTCCCGTAAAAGCCAACCCCGTGCCCAGCCTCACTCAGGTCATCCATCCTGACTCTGTCAATCCTTGCCTGCCTTACTCTTGTCTCTAGATGCCCACAACCGTCAGTCATGAGCCCAAGGAGTCTGGGTTCAAGTATGCTGTGTATTTCTCATTTTGCCTTTGAAACCTCCCTCCCTTCGAGTGCGCCCACACTTCCCACCACTACTCTTTGAGAATGTGCTCAACTGACTTGGGCAAATGGCAACTCAGAAGTCCCTCATCGGTCAGCACGCTTTTGGGACCACAAAGAACCGTCTGATGCTTCTGGGCTGCAAATTATAGTTCTCTAGACATCATTGGCACCTTCTGGCTCACAGATGCCCCGGAACCTAGAGGGAGCCCTGGGCACCCACCAGTAACAAACAGACTGGGGTTCCACTAAACACACAGCAGCGGTGTGTGGTTCACCAATCAGGAAGCAAGGCATGCTCCCGATGCATGGCAGCATGGATATAGAACACTTTCAGACAGCACCAAAGGGGGACCATGCTTGTGCGTGCCGTGTGCTGGGGTACTGCAGACTCAGGGACGGGTCAGCAGACAGCTCACCTACTGTCATCAAACCCACAGTGGATGCTCACTGTGCAAGATCCTAAGACACTGCTCTAGTTGCTTCAATAACCTTTAACCACCATCGTGGAGGCACGAGCTCCTTCTACAGAGGGAATTAAGTAGCTGAGGGCGACGCCAAGGTCATGTGGACCTTGGAAAACCACCAGGATCTAAATGAGTTATCAAGCACTTGGTAATCTTGTCCAGACCTTCTTCCCTCCCCTCAGCCGGGCCCATCTCTGTACTTTTCTATATTTTGTTCATCATAAATGCAACTCCAAGCACATTGGAATTGGAATTGGTTTGCTTGGATAAGACTTGCTGGAGTTTGTATGTTGGAGATGCTGCCCTCAGGAGTTGGTAGGTAACTTAGGGGACCATGCTTATCTCTGCTTAGAGCAGAGCAGGACTGGCAGCTCCCAGTCTCTTTGGCTCCCTCACACAGCAATCATCTCTCAAGCACTCCATCCTTGAGGGCATCCACCGTTCTGTGATGCAGTCAGGGAATTTTCCAGAGCTAGTGCTGTGCCAATTGCATTTCAGCTTCCAAAATGGATCTATCTTTTTATAATGTGCCCACCCGAGACTACCAAAATATCAACCAATACAGCAGGAAATCTCCAGGGTGGTGTCTGTGCACATTAGGTATAAGCTTCCCAATGCCCAAACTGAAGTTTTCAGACACAAAAACAAACACACAGCCTTACGTTTGAGAGGTCTCTAGCTGTGGCACACTGGCTAAGGAGAATCTGGATAGAACCTTGCTAGCAGGCATGCCTTTGAAGACGATACTGACCAAATCTGCTTTTTCTGGGCTTCCTGGCTGACATGAGGTGAAGAAATTTCCTCTGCCACTTGCTGACAACCATGGTTCCCTATGCTAGGGAGCCAAATGCTACTCTATATAGCAAAACCTTTAAGGCCAACTGAACTACTGAAGAACAATCGAGCCCAACCATGGTGGGATTCGGCTTCAGACAGAATTCACCCACGTTGTGAACTCGTAATACTGGGCAACACTTGAGAACTTCTGGGCTTACAGTTGTAGAAAAACCTTGGGCGGGTCCTCATCAGCACACCTGCCCACACAGTTGGTCAGCCACGAGAGGACAAGGGCCAGGCTGGTCAAGGGTGCCAGCAGGGTCTGCCAGGGGGGATCTGAAGCTACTCTCTGCAGACACTGTGCCGTTCTGAGTCAGCGACGAAGCCAGCGGTTTAGAAATGACACCACAGGGTGAACTTTATTGAAAGCTCATGAGGCGTTCACAATGATCACATGATCGGACAGCTCCCGTGTCACACTCCACGGGACAGTGCACTGTGTGGGGAGTTACAGCCTTGCTTCGCATGCTGCTACAGCTCACTAGCTGCGCTGTGCTCGTTGGGTTTGTAATAATGAAAGCAAAATCACTCTACGGGACAGACTTAGTTCTGGAAAGCCCTTGTGCCAATCAGACTTCATCTCATTTATAAACACCACGGCCACACACATGCGGAAATGGACAGCAAAATGCAAAAGAACCCAACCTTGGTGAGAACCGCTCCCAGATGCTCATCACGGAGCGCTGGACAAGCAAGTGGAGTCCGTCTCCTCGGCAAACACTCCACTCCTCGGCGGTCCCAGCGGCAATGCTGCACAGCGCTCCGCGTGGGTCACACCCCCACACGACTGTCACCAAGGCCATTCTCCCTTAGGGGCAAAGACTACAGACTCCAGCTTTTCCTTTTCCCCATATAATACACAATATTTCTAGACAGTCTTAAAACAAAGAAAATATAAATAGACTCAGTCTGTTGTACAGAATCACATACTATGGCAGACAGACATATTTCATGAAGTGGGGAGGAGGCTGGCGCAGCGCCTAGTCTAGGTCCATGCTGACAGAGTCCTTTTCGTTAGGATGGCATTCACCGTTCTGATGCGGAGCTTCAGCACCAAAATTATCTTTGCCTTCTACATCTTCTTTCTTGTCAAGATTTGGGCCATTTGGAGTTCTCTCCAGTTTAGGGGATTCAATTTTTGGTTTGGGTTGCGTTACAACAGGCTCACAAACATTGTTCAGTTCCTAAGACGACAAAATTAGTCATTATGTAAACGCTGATCCACCCAGTTCATTCATCTACTTCCTCATAACTTCTGATCGAGTATGTTCTGACCCAATTCCATTTTCTCAGCATATCTGTACAAACCATAGTGACAACCCCAATCAAAGTGACTACCTCCTAGGGTTTCTTGGGGACTTGCTAGATGGCTATGGATGCTACCTTATCGCTGCAACATAAAATGTAGGAATTATGAATGAACGCCACAATACGGACAGGACAATGACTCGAGGTAAAAAAGTCACTTCAAGATGAGGTTTATAGGTTGAACTTAAAAGTGGCCAAAAAGGCCCACTCTCCCCTGGTCTTCCTCTCGTGTGTTACCAGACAAGCACTTCATTTTCTTCTCAGGACTCTAGCACAGTGAGAGACTGTCCCTGGTCAAATGCCCAAGCCAGCTGCTCCCCTCAGCATCCTGACAAACTCCCCCCCTTTACTTTCCCCACAGGACCAGCACCAGCACCTGACTCTGTTGCTGGTCGCCTTCCCACAGGGGCAGGACTGGCTGTGCAGCACTCAGTGTCTGTTTCCTCGAGACAGACAGACAGACAGCAACTGCTGGCACCCTGCAGCCGACCAGGATCAATGTTTGCAATGGCAATAATGAATCAGGGAAGCCAGTACTGGTACAGAGGAGGTCAAAGATTTAGAGGGAAAATGCCACGCGTCAAGCTGAATGACAGAGTCCAGTCCAAAGCTGACACACTCACCTTGACCTTCGCCCTTATTTCCTGAGTGCGCACAACAGGGTCCTGGTCCAGACTCCTTTTAGCCTGAGCGTTCATAACATTGTTCATCCACTCCATCACCTCATTAACAGACTTCTCAACCTTCTTCATTTCAGATTCATCAATGTGGTTGTATTTCTCATCCTGGACAGAAAATACACAGATACTATAGAGGACTGAGCAGACACTTTCCCCAAGTTCAAATCCACGCTGATCCAAAACACCAACACCCCTCCCATCTATTAGGAGAGAGACTCTGAGGCCAGGTGCTGGCTCAGTGGCAGTCAGTCCTGGGGCGAGAGACCAGCACCCACCTTGCTTCTGAAGTCCGCTGCAATCTTGGCATAGTGCTGCAGCCGCTGCCCCAGCTCCTCCAGCACTTTCGGGCGCTCCTCGGCTTCTTGAAATCGGACTTTAACAGGAGTGCCCATTTTCTAAAATGTAACACACGGCGTTAACAGTTGCCAAACCTACCTTCAATAACCGTCTACGGCTTATTGTTGAGCCTTTCAGGGAGGAAAGAGCTTACCATCAACTCTTCCAACTTGTCAATGTACGCTTGCTTAGCTTGGTCCTCTCCTTCCTCATACAGCCAGTCTTCCGTCTCTGTGAGAAGCCTTAGGAACTTCTCATGTTCCTTTATAGGAAAGTCAAACATTAGTGGCACCTCACCCCAGAGGTTCTTCACCCAAGCAGGCATCTTAGCAGTGCCCCCAGGCAGCTCACCTGGGGAGGAACCGGACACTGAGTCCTTCACATTAACTAGAGTCCTATGGCGTCACGTGCGGCAGGCACTGGGCTTTTGCCTTACATAATTTTAGCACTGCTTTTAACTCATAATGCTATACTCGAGAAACTCAGCTCCAGGTCAGGCTTGGGTCATGGAGGAGCGATTATGTCCGGCACAGGTACAAACTAAAGTACACCGCAGGGCAGCTCCAGGGTCAGGGGACCCCAGTATAAAGCAGCTCCAGGGTCGGGGGTGGTGGGGTCCTAACCCCAGTATAAAGCAGCTCCAGGGTCGGGGACGGGGGTGGTGGTGATGGTGTTGGTGGTGGGGGTGGTCCTAACCCCAGTATAAAGCATCCCCACACCATACCAGGTGTTCATCCCCAAACCATACTAAGTGGTTGTCTGGTCAGTCTTTTTCCAAGTCCCATCTGTCACACAGCTGTGCTCCTGGACTGACCCAGAGCTTCACTTAGGCAAAGAAGGGGCGAAGAGGACCGAGATGCTCACTAACAGTGTGGTGATGGGCCATGCCTCACAGGGGGACAGCAACAGACGGCTGCCCCAAGAACACCATCACAGAAGGGAAGGGCTCTTATCTCTCTTTCCAGGCCCAGGTCACATGCCAGACTCAGGAGCAGATGTCTGGACAGTGCAGACTACTAGTGTGACCTGCAACACTCACGGCAGGTGGGCCTCTCTCCAGGCCCGGCTCAGCTTCTGCTCTCCAACTGTTAGTTCTCGGAACACTCGAGTGACCACAACACAGAGGAGTCAGTGTTAAACCCGACTCTCAACCACTCTGGACTATCTAGACCAGGGCCCTGAAGCGTACCTGCTCGCATATGAATCTCTCATAAGGTCCGCACAGCTTGTCTCTGAACTCATATACACACTCCTCCACTGCGTTTTTAGCATCGTTCCTCTCCTTCTCCAGTTTGTCCTGCATTATCATCTTCCCCTGTCAGGAGGCAGAGGTTAGGCAACACGTCAGGACGATGACCACAAAGCCTTTTCTACAAAATGTCCCGGCCCTCCAATTTATAAGTACACATGGAGAAGCTGTTTTCTGATGTGACGTTAGCCACCCCACTTTTCATTACTCATACATTAGAAATAGGCAATTTCTACTAAGTTTCTAAATCCAGTGCAGTGGACCGCAGTCACTGTCAGTTTCTTGACTCTGAAACTAGGAAGGCTCAGTTGAGGCCACAGGTGTTTTAAGAGAGTCGGTCATTCGACGGCCTGCTTCCTCCCGTGCCTGTGCTCAGATTCTCAAGCAATTACTTCAAAGGAACAAAGCAATTCTCAAGCAAGCACAACTCCTGGAAGGAAGCACAGACCTCCAGTACTCACACCCAAACTCCCTAGGAACAAATGGGAAGGCCTATTCCTTGTGCCTCCATGCCATCTCTGGTAAAGAATGGGTCCCTTAGCCCCTGCAGTACGTATGCAGAACCCAGCAGCCAGAGACACCTATGGAAAGCAGCACTCACCTCTGTCTCAATGTACATGTTAAGAAGGTCTCTCCCTAACTGCCAGACCAAGTTGGCTTCTACAGGCAGCTCAACATTCACCACTTTGATTTTAGGTTTTTTGGCTTCTGGAGGCTGATCAACTTTCTTTTCATTTGCCTTGAGGGTTAAGAAAAAGAACAATTCTTAATCCCTGGGAAACAAAAGCCTACCATATTTACTGATGCTTTATGCACAGATCTCCAATTCTCAGGCTGAAACTATCTGAGGGCATGTCCGCCCACCACCCACCTGGGACTATGGCAGTAACTACGTGCATCAACTGCAGCAACTCACACTACCTTCTCCATTCACACTCATCTTTACTAAGTCTTTTCCATCTGTCAGGTCACATAAGCGTAGACCCATAACGGCAGAGGCGTGGGTCTTTAGTCAGTGGCTGAACGGACTATCTTAGTCCTCTAGCCCAGCACAGTACCTGTTCCAATCAGAACTAGCGCCCTGAGAGTGCCTCCAAGTCTGTGGATCACGGGTGGATCATGTGCAGAGGTACCACCTGCCTTTCAGCCGTATCACTTCTCATCTGGAACTCTGAAGACAGCCAGGCACTGTGGTCATACCTATCACCTCAGCACTCAGGAGCTGTAGCTATGTGTCTGAGGCCAGCTTGGGCCACTTAACAAGATGAAAGGGTCTTACAGTAGCGACGGGACGATGTGGCAAATGACTGGGTATCCCAATCCAAGAAGCTCCTAAATCTGAATGTGAAGGCAGGAGGCACCTGCCCCATGTAGACAACTCCACTGCTGACTGCATGTGACAGGTCAGAGCCACACTACAACACAACAAACACTGTAGAAAGCGGCTTCAGACTCCACAAGGACTACAGGAAACAGTGTTTCACACCCTAACCCTAAGCTACAACACCATTTGTATGTAACTATCAAAAAAGAAAAATCGAGACACTCAAGACATTATCAGCAAAGGCTACTCAGTGTATTTTACTATATAGATTATTCAGATGATAGAAATGCAATGCTAGAGGTGGCTTTTTATTTTCCAAACATTGTCCATTTCCCTTTCTTCAGATTCTTACCCCGCTTCCTGCCCCACCTGACGCATTGCTGAGGAGACTCAGGTGCACGGTGGATTTGAGAAGCAAGGTGTGCAGCATAACCTAGCAGGATTGCCCAGGCTGATATGTCAAGATGGAAGACCAATCCCACTGCATCACTGTCCCTGGGCACTGAACTATAAGCTTCAGGGCTTGTTCAATGGCTGCACTAAGAACACAGAGCGCATGCTCCCTAGAGTCTGCACCTCTAAGTGTGGTGGACCACGCAGTCAGCCTGCAGTGCCAAGGCATCACGCCCTGAACCCCAACAGAGAAAAATAAACCCACTGCCTACAGCTAGGAAGACACAGGAGTACAACTGATACTCCAGGAACAAAATGAAACTGTCATATATACGGCAGCTAATAGAAACAAAAGGAGCACAAACTTCAATCAACCCCTGACCACCTGACACAGCCACAAAATGGCACTCCGACACAGACTTCGAGAAACCCACGAGAAGTGTTCAAGGGCCGAGAGCCAAGCCCATATCATTGTCTAGAAAGGTACTGAGACTCTGCAGTAAGTCTGCTGAAATTTAACTCTAAATCACGGAAGGGAGAATGATACTGAAATGTGAGGACCCATTTTCCTAAATAAATGTCACCACCTTAACTCTTTTCTAACAGGGAAACAATAAAAACAGCTTTCAAAATCAGTCAGGATCCAGAGTTCACGTTAAGGGCCCCAAGACTAATCAGGACAGAAGCCAATAAGAAACTGGCACAAAATCTATTCGGACCTCCACCAATCCTTCCTCTTCTGTAACTTGCCTGAGTGAGGGGAAGGGAGCCCCAGAATTCTAGGAAGCCAGACAGTTCATCATTTACACAAAGCCTGCAGAAATGGGAACTCAGAAGTACAGCCTGAGCTGAAACAATGGGGGCTTCTCACTATTAACATGACTGCTAGTTTCAAAGATCTGGTTACAATTGGCCATTTTTCAAGGGACACAACACAATAGGTTTTGGTTTTTTTTTTTTTTTTTATTTTGGCTTCCAATAGTGGAAACAAGGTAAAGGCGTAATCAATTGGAAATATAGCCGGCTATTACCAGACCATCATAATTAATTCAAAATTGACAGTAACTTGAAAGGAGGAAGAGTTGAACTAGACTCCTGAAACCCGTGTATGAACTAATTAATCAATCAACTCTTGAACTGACCTCGCAGTCCTGGGATGCATCTTTCTGAAACCGGTGTATGAACTAATTAATCAATCAACTCTTGAACTGACCTCGCAGCCCTGGGATGCATCTTTCTGAAACCCATGTATGAACTAATTAATCAATCAACTCTTGAAGTGACCTCGCAGCACTGAAATGCATCTTTCTGCTTCTGCCCTCCAGCAAACAGCAGACCTTGCTTTAGGCTGTCTTGAAGGGGCGTTACCAGAAGTTTGCAATCTGCTTAAGTCTGAGTATGCCTTCTAGCTGGTGTTTAGCCAAGTAACATGTAGAGAATGAACAGAAAAGCCCTACAGCCCATCCAGTCACCTGGGTTCCTCTGGAAAGCACAGGCTTAGAGCATTAACCATCACATGCTGCCACATCGTCTAAGGAACGAACTGGAAGAGTCACTCACTTTGTCAGCATCGGGGATTTTGTTTTCTTCTGAGGGAAGTTCAGGTGAAGGGGGAGACTGTGAGGTTTGTTGACCATCAGTTTGTACCTGGGGCTGTGTTCCAGCTTCACTGTTGTCTGGCTGGATATTTTTCTGAAATGAAAGCCCAGGCACAAAGGATGTAGAAAGCAGGTGTACTTTATGAATTTAAAGTTATAGGGCACCAAAGACAGTACTCTCAATTTCTGAAATCTTAGTAGGTGGGCCAAAAAGGCACTAGATACAAACAAAGGAAGTCTATGAAACTTTAGACATTTCAAACCTGTAAGAAATTTTATGAATGACAGTGTTACAGTTACATCATCCAGGAGGGCTCTGACTGCTGGGTGACAATCCAGAGCTCCCTTTGCAAAGCCTTTCACCTAACCTTTCACAGCTAGGGCTCTCATAAGCACAGGAAACGGGCTACCAGGCCAGGCTCTTTCCAAAACCAAGTGTCCAAACTCGAGTGGCAGCATGCCCTCAGTCACCCCAGAGTTACAGAAAAGGACCAACTATTGGTTATTCCAGGGCTCACCATCCCCAGCTTCAGGACTGAGCTATCTTACCTCCAAAGATCTCAGGACCGAGAACAAACAAATAGGACATGCCAACAACCCTGCTAAAAAGATCTTAAAGACCAAAGGGAAAGAAATTACCCCAAAAGCTCTTTATTAGCCCCAGTGCCCGGCAAGTCTGTGCTATTACGACCTCTTGCCATTGCTAGAGAAGGAAGGCTGAACTACTTCAACTATTCCCTGCCCACCCCCTCAAGTCTTCCAAGTTATCCACCCACAGCTTCTAGAACCTGAGGCAGGCACTGAGGCCAGGCACTAGGACCCCGAGAGGACACAGCACTAGCCACTCCCTCTGTGAATGGTGTCCAGATGACAACTAAGCTAAGGTTCATATGATGCTGATGATCCTCCAGTGTTCGAGGCCACGGGATACCAAAGCCTTCCACCAACACTGCCACACTGCCTGACTGCCTCTCCTTGTAAATCATTCTGACTGCTCCTGGAAATCAACTGCAAGTCTAAGCTAAGAAAAGCAGTCACAAGGCCACCATTATCGTGACATTGCTCTTTCTTCTTGACTCCCTCAACCCAGAAAGCCAGGTTAATAAAAACGAGTCCTGGAATACCAAGGCCAATTTTGCCACACAATGAAAATGAAACAAAACTTGCCTTTCCATTACAGTTTTATAGTTGTTTTTCACCAGTCAACATCTGACTTAACATATATACCCTTAAGAAAGCAAGAAAAGAAAAAGCAACTTTTCCTTGTCATATACCAGTTTCTTCAAAAGAAGTCATCTCAGCCACAATACATAATATTCTCATATCCTGCCATTAATTGGCAAGACCAATTATCATTACACAAACTTCTGATCAATGTTATGCAATTGAAAAATATTTAACCTTTACCCTCCTCCTAAACCTTAGAAGAAGTCAATTCTACAACGTGACAACTACTCCGGCCACTTACATCCACATCCGAGCCTTCTGCTGCTTTCTGGTTTGGACATTCCATGTCGGCCTCTACCGAAGACCCGTCATCCTCCTCCGTTGGGACCTTCTCCACCATGGACGCCGTGGAGATGGTGAAAATGCCATGTGTGTTCACACGCACCTTGACTTTCACCCTAGACTTCTCTCCATCTTTCTGTGCAGAGACATTCTGAACAACAAAACGGCCTAGAGCAGAAAGGAACTGCCAGTTTAGAGACGGACTTATTCTATAAAGACAGCCAAGAAAACACAAGGCTAAGAAACTACAGCCACCCCAAAACTGTTTGTTCCCTGTCCCCAACCACTCCAAGTCCCACGGCAGGCACTGAGGAGTCCATTCACAACCCCCCGCCCGCTGTTCCTAGTCTGCCATTAAACCTCTGTAAGGAAGCACTCTCTTGCAGTAACACCACTGGGCAGACACCAGGGGCAGGGGCTCCTGCTCCTCCTCATCTCCGCGTGCATGAGCACAGACATGAGAATCTACGAGCAAATCTAAGGCAGGAGACCAAGCACATGCTAAATTCTCAGTCTTTTAGGGAATACTAATCTTCTGACTGAATGATCAAAACTGTTTGAGTCAAGTTTGATCTTGGGGACACGAGCTGAACCACCCATCAAAGCCTACATCCATCGCTAGGGTAGTGCTTCAGCCCTGAAGAGTAACAACGAAGAACACAGTCTGAATGATGCTGTGACCTGGTCTTCTAGAGTGGTGGTTCTCAACCTGGGGGCTGCTCAACTACTTCTGGGGTCAAATAACCCTTCCACAGGTGCTGTGGAATGTTCTGTATGGCAAATGTGTTGCTGATTAGTCATTAAATAAAACACTGATTGGCCAATGGCTAGGCAGGAAGTGTAGGCGGGACAAGGAGGAGAATAAAGCTGGGAAGTGGAAGGCTGAGTCAGAGAGACGCTGCCAGCCGCCACGATGAGAAACAGAATGTGAAGATACCGGTAAGCCACGAGCCATGTGGCAAGGTATAGATTAATGGAAATGGATTAATTTAAGCTGTAAGAACAGTTAGCAAGAAGCCTGCCACGGCCATACAGTTTGTAACCAGTATAAGTCTCTGTGTTTACTTGGTCGGGACTGAGTGGCTGTGGGACTGGCGGGTGACAGAGATTTGTCCTGACTGTGGGCCAGGCAGGAAAACTCCAACTACACACAGGGGTTGCCTAAGACTACTGGGAAACACGCACACTTACATTATGGTTCACAGCAATAGTAAAATGAAGTACTAATTTGATGAAGAACTGTATTAAAAGGTCACAGTGTCAGGAAGGTTGAGAACTACCTCTCTAGAGTCACTATTTTAATGAACACTTACTATAGAACCAAGTGCCAAAAGTTACTCCACTAAATCACAAGCCTCAAGGCTGCTCAAGTGGCACAGCAGAGGAAGTGCCTGCTGGGCAAGTGTGGTGACCCAAGTTCAAACCCAGAACCCACAGCACAAGAGAGCCAACCCCCTAAATTCCTGACCTCCATACGTGCACTCACACACAAATAATAATCTAAAAATACCCATTTTCCGGGCATGATGGCACATGCCTTTAATACCAGCACGCAGGAATACACAGCAAGCTTGAGAACAGCCAGGACTGCATAGACAGATCTGGTCTCTAAAATAAGTGTCTGAACCAGTTATAGTCAAGAGTTCCAAGGAACGGAACAGCCGTTTAACTAAGGTACTGTCTGCACAGCACGCAGCTAGATTTCATTACTGGGCCAGTCAAGGATGCTGGCTGGCACAGACCACTAACTCAAGCTAACTGCCAATGGTCCTTTACAGACACACTTCTGGGTACAACACTCATGAGTACGGAATGTGAAACTGCTCAGGATGGACAGCTCATGACGGACAGCTCCAGTGAGCGAAACACTAGCACTTAGGCAACAGCTCGTCTCTGTGCAGTAGTTGATAATGCAGCACCCAACCCAGAAACCCTCAGCTCCCCAGCAAAGATTTGTCCAGCTGTCCTCCCGCGACACTGTGAACCATGTTTTCAAAGCAGTGTGTGATGGGCCAGACTCGAGTCCTTCAAATGCCTTCTCTGTAAGTGAGGTGAGGGCAACGGAGAGGCCTGGCAGTATCAGCAGGTTTTCCTATATAAAATAGGAAGTTCCGAAAGCGAAAAGCAGAGGGACATCGGCAAGTCTCCCTCCCGGTGAAAAGGGCATCTGAAGAGACGCCCCTTCAGAGAGTGGAGTACACACGCAGACCTTGGCTCCCTGCTGTGGGAGCCAAGCTTCCAATCTGAAGTTAACACCCTGCCAACAACACTCCATCTTGGAGGGAGGTCAGTGTGAGCAGCCAGGCCAGCAAGCCTCCAGGTCAGCGCATCCTCCTCACAACTAAGTTTCTGCACTCAATGAAGAGCTGCACCTCCAACCAAAGGGCAGGTGCACACCATGACTGGCTGACTTACCTATTTTTGCTTCTGGATATGGAACTCCTTGAGGGTCCGAATAGAATGCTTCCAGCTCAAAAGGCCCCCTTCTCAAGAAGGTGAGAACTTTGGAGAAAGGAGCAGCATGGTTCCGACTGAACACCTCGTGAACACTAGGAGGAAGCAAAGACACCAACGGCTCAGAAAGACAGACAGAGCTGCTCTCCAACCTTCCCAATTCTGCCCGTCACTCCCGACCACCACGTGAAGGGGAACAGGTCTGGGCCCCTAGTCCTTCAACTAGGAGAGCTATCTGTCTGCGGCTACATACCCTTCAGTTTCTTCCGAGTCGTGGTTCCAGACCAGAGAAATGGGAAAAGGAACGGCGTCTGTGACAGAGAACTCTCTGACTTTAAATGCCGGAGAGAGAATGGCACACTGAAAAGACAAACGATTTAACGTTAGAATAGCAGCGCATCATGTACCATCTTAACATTATGCTGACCATTAGGCCACCAAGATAAATCATCAATCTTGGGCCAGCAATTTTTTTGTTTTTGGTGTTTTTGAGACAGAGTTTCTCTGTGTAGTTTTGGTGCCTGTCCTGGATCTCGCTTTGTAGACCAGGCTGGCCTCGAACTCATAGAGATCAACCTGCCTCTGCCTCCCGAGTGCTGGGATGAAAGGTGTGCGCCACCACCGCCCAGGTTGGGCCAGCAATTCTTACTTTCAAGTTTCACAGACTGAAAAGACAGGTTTTCCCGGAAACGCCTTGCTGGTGGCATTTTCAATTACAAGCTGACTCTCTCAAGTGTATGTACTCCCACGAGAAGCTCTGCCTTACTGCTTTCACATGTCCAAGAAACCAAAAGGATGGAACTCCAAATGCTCACATTTTCAGTCAACTTTGTAAATGAAAACCAGTGGCAAATTCAAAATTGGGACAGGACAGACAAGCTCCTGTCTACACAGGACACACAGAACTAGCTAAACACGAAGAAAGTACCCAGACCCATGAAGGAGAATTCATCTCATCAGTGGTATCCTTCAAAGCAGAGGCCAAAACTTAGCTCCACTTTTCAGAAACTAGGAATTTCCAACAGACACCCACTCCACCATGGGAGGTGTTAGTTTAAACACTTTCAGTGTACCTATAGACACGCTGTTTTGTACAATCAACAAACATTAGAACACCCCGAAGCCGGGCTAGGCTGTGACAAGACAATGGCAGGACTGCCCCTACTCTTCTGCTGTCACACCCAAGGCAAGCTCTCGGAAGACCTGGTTCACAGAATCTCATCTACTCGTAAATAACTCAAGCATCTTCTGTTCACTCCCAACATCTGGATTGGGTGCATCTGCCTCTCCAATCTAACGTAACGATTCAGCTCCATTTGCAAGTGGGAAAAGAATCTACTTTCTAGAAGCATTTGGTAACTAATACTCCTAACCCTACACATGTTCCTCAAGTGAATTCTTTACTACAATTGGCTAATGCTCTAATGCCTCCTGTGCTGGGAAACAGTTGTCAAGCCACCACACAGCTCACCAGCGCCCTACAGCCGTTTCCTGTCCTCTCAGAACCAGGCCCGTCTCTAGTCCCCTCTTGGAACAGCAGCCAGACAGTCTCTCCTTGGGAATGGAAGCAGGCCAGGCTCCACGTGCCCGGGCACCAGCTGAGGGGCACTGGGGACTCACATACCTGCAGGGCACAGCCTCTGGCCACCGCTTCGTCGGCATTGAGTGTGGTGCTGACGTCTTTTCCAAAGAATCTGGCAATTCTTTCCTTCACAGCTGGGATTCTTGTGGCCCCTCCAACTATCTCAATGGCACTCACATCCTCGGCCTTGAGGTGAGTCTGCTCCATCAAGGAATGAAGGGGCCCTTCTATTTTTTGCAGGAGTTCAGCACACAGTTCTTCAAACTGTGACCTTAGTAAATGAAAGGAGCACACTGTCAACCATTATTGAGTTCTTACCAACCCAGGTCACTTTGCCTTTCCCTCTCAGTACCCCAAATCCCACACGGGTCAAGTTATTAACTTGATATAAAACGCATACATTCTGTGTATATACATACACATCACAGCATAAAGAGCACGGGGAGAAAATTCTGTGGCTAATCGAGGGAAGAAACCAATCACATTTAGGAAAGGTCCTTCTAAAAACCCTCGCAGGCTGGGGAGATGACTCAGCAGGCAAAGCACTGGCTGCCAAGCCCGACAGCCTGGGTGGAGAAAACCGAGTCCGGAGTTGTCCTGAGTTCAACATGTGCACCATGGCAGGGTCACGGACGGACGGACGGACGGACAGACGGACGGACACACACACACACATACTTAAAAAAAAAAGCATTCTTCACAGACGTGTCCCTAGGTTCTGAGTGATAAAGATGGTGTCTGCAGCCAACAGCCATCACTCCGAAACCTAAGTCAGGAAGGGTAACAAAGAAGATCCACTTCACGCGTCCAACTCAGTACACACACCTGTTCATCTTTCCCGAGACATCTTTGTCGTTCATGAAGCACTCGATGTTCAGTGGCAGGTCTGTGCTGTTGGAGCTCATGAGCTTTTTCAACTTTTCACACTCCTGATGGAGACGAAGGAGTGCTCGGATTTTGGATTTTGCATCTAACTTGTACTTGGTTTTAAACTCAGCACAAAAATGCTCCACCAGCTTCTCATCAAAGTTCTTTCCTCCTAGGAAGGGGTCAAAGGCTGTGCCTAGAACCTAAGGTTGGTTAAAAAACGAGAGAGACAAACAGGTTACTTTCCATCTCACTTTACTTAGAATCTTCGAAATTCCCATTCCAACAGCAGGCTGACAGGCTCACAACCTCTACTAAGCCCAAGTCAGGAGGGATGTAACTCAGTGAATGCCAATCTCTTTCAATCTCCTATGGTATTTCCTATGTTTACTATCCATGCCGAAGAGAACCTTAACATTCTTTTACTTCAACATAAAGGCCCCCAACCCCTCCAGAGTCTTCATGCACCATTTTTTCTAGCTCAATCTTCACCAACCGTCTAAAGCTCCCAGCTTCACGGTTCACAAAACTCTTCCCCAGAATGGCAGTTCCAACTTTACCTTGAGTTTCCCTTTGTTAAAAGCACAGGCAGACACTTGGAAAGAGGAGTGCCCCATGTCCACAAACACCACTACCCGAGGCTTCTCATCTGCGTTTGGGAGGTCCTGCTTATAAATTCCGTAATTCAAAGCCACTACAAGGAAAACAAAAGCCAGATCACCAGTCGTCCAGTCCCTTTTCTTAGGGATCTGTTGTCACAGGAAACCCTTCACATCTTATAAGGGATCAGTCACTGGGACTGTTAGATAATGCCCATCGCTCTTCACCCCAAGTCACAGTGCCAGACTCCATACACCACCACCACACTTGCCAGGAGACGGCTCATCCACAAACTTGGTTCTCTTTACCGGTAAAAGCACTCGGAGTCAACAAATTCGGATCTGAATCCTAACCCTCTTTAGAAAGGCATTTCTAGGGACACCAGTAGGTGCTTCTCTTACCAGCTGTCATATCATTCATGAGTCGTAAGCAGTTCAAGCCCACGATCTGTGCAGCATCCAGGACAGACCTCCTCTCAGCGTCTGTGAAGAAGGAGGGGACCTGCAAAGAAGAACTGTAGCTCCAGACACAGCACTCTAACTGCCCCACAAGCCATCCCAATAGTCACAGGGAGTGCCTGGCCAGTCCCCAAAACACAAGCATAAATTTAAACTTCATTTCTAGTGATTTCCTTCACTTTCAGAGTTGCCTTAAAAAGAGAAAAATAATAATAACAATAATTCCCAAAGCACTGGTTTTCAGCCAAGGGAAGACTCTTTCTGTGAAAAACTCTTCAGAATCCCAACCCCTGTATTACAGCAGCCAAATGCCCCGGAGAGAACCAGGTGCAGACGTAGCTGGTCCACCTGTATTTTTAGAAAGCTCCACGGGGGACCCTACTGCACTGCGAGCCTCTGTAGTCAAGAACCCTGCAGCGTCCGGCTAGCTAACGTTAACTTTGAAATGCTCCAACTCATTCCATTAAGAACACTTTGGGGGGTTGAAGATTTAGCTCAGTGGCAGAGTGCTTGCCTAGCAAGTGCAAGGCCCTGGGTTCGGTCCTCAGCTCCGGGGGAAAAAAAAAAAAAACACCTTGGTAAGAAAGAGCATTCATTCATATACATATATGTGTATGTATGTATGTATGTATGTATATGAATGAGATACTGGAGCCAAAGAACGGCAGCTGAAGGCAAACACGGTGCCTGGCTGGGTCTACTTACTGAGATGACACAATCTGTTACTGGCTTCTTGAGGTTGTTTTCTGCAGTCTCCTTTAACTTAGTCAGCAGCATGGCTGTTATCTGCTCCACGCTAAAGAGATGCTCTTCATCCATGTACATGACCTACAATACAGGGGGAAATGCTTAAATACCCTAACACTTCGGCTAAATGCTAACATGAACTTCCAGCTGTTAGCACATGTCCTGCTCTACAAAATTAGAGTTTATTGGTTTGGGAAGAAAAAAAGGAACCAAAAAAACAAAGGGAGGAAAAGAAGGAAGAACTCTTCCCTAGAGAGGAGGAGGGCAAGGCTGGGCTGACCCCAGACAGCACTTCTGGTCGCTCTCCCGCTCTCCACGTGCTCCAAAGGGCTCTCGCACCACATCTGAGCCATCGTCACTTGAGATTTTTTTTCAAATACCAAAGCAATCAAAAAAATCACTAGAAAGTTAGAAGAAACAGCAAATAATCTATGTAGGTATGCATCATCAGTTAAGGAATTCTTGGGACAGTTTCTATTACCTACACTTTCAAAGGAGCCAGACAGGAGGGAAAGACCCACTGCGTACAGTCACCTTGGGTTAAAGGATTAAGCCAAGCACCCCCTCCAGAGATGCTCAGATTAGAGCCTGGTGGACCAGCTGTATTACCTTTATCCCAACGCCACCGTTCTTCATCGGGACCAAATCATAGCTCAGGCTGGCCTTCTCCTTCTGAATGAAGGGGTCACTGAATGCTCTGCCATGGAATCTCTTAAAGCTAGACACTGTATTGTTTGCATGAGTGATTTGCTGCAAAAGAAATTGAAGATTTCAACTTTTTTCTAATTTCATCACCTGCAGAACCTGCAGCAATTTCAGACAGTCATTTGTGCAACTCAGACCAACTCTGGGGGAGTATACCTAACTTTCCCTCAGAGTCCTCGATTTTCCATGAATGGATAGCTCCTACTGTACTTTCTTCTATGGAAAATGCCAGAAGGAAAGGCAATGGTGTCATCAGACTTTGGGGCAGATCTCAAAATCTGCAAGATAAAGGAAAAGACGGCGCAACTGTCTCCAAGGCTCTAGAACTCCTCGGCAACTGTATTGCTGTACCCCATCTTCTCCCCCAGTAACCCGCGCTCACTGTCCCACGACAGTTGGACTTGGAGCACTCTCAGGGGAAGGGCCTTATGCATTTCTGTCTAGAAACTGGCCTATGCCAGAGGCAGAGGAGGTGAGGGTAACTTCAAGTTTCTAAATGACTATTTGGTAGGGGGAGTGGTGGGGGTGGCACAGATCTTATTGCCAAACTTACACCCATCTCACACTGCTGGATGTGCGTGTTAAAAAAGGGTGTACTTCAGCAACCTGTTCCCACCCTGGAACGTGGTCTTGTTCTTAGGTACACATGGGAATAAGGGGCATGAAATTCAGAAAAACTGGATGGACAGACATATGCCCACTTGATCTGAGACGGTGTTTTCGTAATCTAGTGTTTGGGTCAACCCACTTCAGGACACTTCATTCAAAGGTAGGCTCCTACTAAAAATGAAGATGAACACATTAAACTTCTGAAGTCGTGTAGCCTTGGCAGTACCAAGGGACTACTATTTCTTTCATCCCGTACAGCTGGGCAGCACCGAGGCTCACACCAGGTATGCTCACACACTGAGTTTGTCAATCTGACATAAACCAGACACACAGACACACACACACAGACCCCACTGTGAAGATACTCTGCAGGAGTTGGTCCCAGGGATAGAACTCGTGTTGTCAGGCTTGGCAGCAGGCGCTCCACCCACTGAGGAACCTCACTAGCCTTTGAGAAACTACACACACACACACACACACAGTCAAGTGTTTGTAATTTAAAAAATTGTAAAGTCAAGCATGCTGTCATGCCCACGCCCCTTTAACCCCAGTACTTAGGTGGCAGAGCTCTGTGAGTTAAGAGGCCAGCCAGAGTGACACAGTGACACCATATGTGTGTATGTATGTGTGTGTGTGAGCACTGAAGTTCCCCAATGAAGGACGGGAACAAGGGAGAAGGAGCAAGGGTGGGGATGACGAGGCAATCACCAAGGCTCAAAAAGAACACCTGACACCCATCTTAGCGTTACCATTTTCATCGTTAACATGCACGTGTGAGTGTCTGCACACGTGTGCAGCATGTGCCTGGTTCCCATGGTGGCCAGAGAGAGTGCAGAAAGTAGAGTTACAGGCAGTTAGGAGCCACCAAGTGGGCGCAGGGAACCAAACCTGTAAGAGCAACAAGTGCTCTTCTTAACGGCAGAGCCATCTCCCCAGCCCTGCGTTTTAGTCTCCAAACCTAAACTCTGAAACTTCAGCACACCATTCTGGGGTGCTGCCGGGATTTTCCTTAACCAGATGGGCATTCTCTTCCAGAACATACCTGATTTTTGGCTGCAACTCCGATTGTTCTGTTTTTTGGTCCAAACGATATGACTGACCTAGAACAGAAAGTAAATGTTTCCCATTTGTCGAAAAGCACACGTGGCCATTTCTAAACTACCACGAGGGGATTCCAACACAAAGCACAATTCTGCAGCTCACAACTTTCACCAGGTCCTCCAGACTGTCTGGGGATAGGAAGAACTGCAAACCACAGCTCTGACAATGCAGCCCAAGGGTTAGCCCTGCGCACCCCAGAAAGAAGCCTGCTGGTCTACCTGCAGCTTGGGCCTTCTAGAAGCTCAATACCTTGAGAGTGCTACTACAGTGTCACCAGGTCACAAGGACAGGGAACTGAACACTAATTCTGAAAGCTCTCAATTTAGGGTATTACTAAACCTGGCATTATGCACAACCGACAGGAAGTACAGTGTAACTACCTCTGTCGCCAGCTTCATACAATCCTAAATGTCACTGTCACTTATTTCTGTCCCCATCTACCACCTGCTTTAGAACTGAAAAGGGTTTATGTAACTTTAAGAAGTCTATGGTATTGCCTGTAGAGTTTAAAGCATACAGATGAGACTCCCATCTGGAAGATTCTACCTAAGAAAGTCAAGTAAGAAAAAGAACCAAAGTTCCTACAGCCTGAAGTATAAATGCTGAGGGGATGGAGTGGCCATCAGTCATGGTAAGTCTGCTCTGACCAGATGAAGAGTGACCTGTAACTGGGACAGCTTCCTCAGCAACAGAAGGGAATGTAGTAACAGAACAGAGACAAGATGGAGAGGTCTTGTGTGGAGGAGGCAGTGAGTGATTAAGGTTTTGGATTAGCCAAGTAATCCACTGTGCATTACTAATCCAAGCCTAATCTAATTTTGGTTCAGCTACTCCTACGTGGGAAAATGAGTAAAATGGGACTATCCTGAGAACATTTAAGTTTGCTGTAACAGAGACATCTTGGACCCAGCAGCCTAAGCAGGTACTAAATGTCACCCTGAAAGCCAGGGATTCTCAAGCAAGCAATGGCTGGATCTTTTAAGGTGCAGTCTACAAATCCTGTGATTCTGAGCTCTGAGAGACTAGAGACTTGATCTTCTCATTTTCCAAGTCAATTAACCAACTGTAATAGGGATCAGTAGCCAATTCCATTGTTAGCCCTGTAGTTTAATAGTAACATAATACATCAGTTGAAAATTCTGGTCAACACACTGGTCAAGCATCTCCCCTGCTTCTCTGAGCCGCCTTCTTTTTAAACCAGAGAATAAAGAAGCACAGACGCACTCGGCCCATAGGGGAGAGGCACGAAAGACTGGCATCTTTCCTCCTAATCGCCAAAGAACCAACCACCATGGCTGTGTAAAGAGGTAGATTGAGCACCACTGTGTTGCTCAGAGAGCTAAGTTACCAGCAAGGCTCATTTCCTATTCACACACATAAATGTTCCTCTGCACACAAATAACCCAAGGTCGGAATGATTTTACCTTCAGTTTCGACGGTTAACAATCTTGGACTCTGTACATGACGGAAAAAAAAAAAGGCCTACAGCGATTGCCTATAAAAGCAAGCAGCCGTTGTCATGGACTGCACATGCAGGTCTACTCGCCTATGTTACCTTCGGAAACTAACCCCCTCAAAAAGTTGCTTTTTACCGTGCTTCCGTTTGCCCACCCACGGTGCTGCAGAATATTTAATTCAGAGACCGAAAAGAAAAAAAAAAAAAAATCTTTCCCACCGAGGTTTTTTTTTTTTGCACAGCAACGTGTTAGGAACGTTTGTACTGCTTATTCCAAAACCGTGCCAAAACAAACAAACACTCGGTCTCTCACGAACGGCTTTCACGGTAAGCTTTAAAAAAAAAAAAAAAAAAAAAAAGGGGGGGGGGAACTCTTCCAAAAAAGCGATGCGGGGCACCGGGGCCACCTTAGCACACCGAGAGGGAGAGGGGGGGGAGGCGGGGGCGGTGGACTCGCCACCACCGAGCGTGTGTGTGTCTGCGGTCGCCAACAACAGTCCGCCCGCCGCCCGGGCGAGCGGCCGCGCACGGGCTCTGGAACCTTCCAGGTCGCCGGGAGATTCACCATGCGGAGGAACGGGCTCCGCCGCCCGGGCTCCGCCGGGGCGGGCACCGGTGCCAGCCTGCAGCCGCCGGGCGTCACTGACGCTCCTCCCCCGGGGGGGGCGGCGAGCTCGAGCCCCCCACCCCCCGCCCCGACCCCCGCGGCCGGCCGCCCCCCCCGACCCCCACTTACGGGGTGCAGCGGTCGCTGAACTCGTTGGCGATGGTCTCGATGCCCCCGGCCCGCGCCACCGCGATGTAGCAGCTCTGCGAGCCCACGTCCAGTCCCACCACCGACATGGCCGGCCCGGTCAGCCTCCGCCTCGGGTCCGCGGCGTGCGCCTCCTGCTCCCGACCGTCCGGGAAGGTGCCTCGGGCTCGCCCCCGCGAGTCGGCGCTCGGTCCCCGCTCGCTGCTCGCCGCTCGCTCGCCCGCCCGCCCGCTCGCACGCAGCTGCCGCCGCCGCCGCTGCTGCCGCCGCCGCCGCTCAGCTACCAATCCAAAAGGGGAGGTCCCAATCGCTCAGCCTTATGTAGCCTACTGAGGAGAACTTTCCAGAATCTGCGGCATTTACTCACCGGCGCCTCCACCGGCCCCTCCACGTGCCACTTCCGCTTCCTCCTTCTCGAGCCTTCGAGAAAGGTTCTACCCAATGGGCGGCTGGCCGCCCGGCCGGCGGCCTGCGTTGCCATGGTGACGGGGCAGCCGCTCGGGTGCCATTGGCTAGAGCCGACCGAGCCTGCCCAGCCTCCATCCCGCCCTCCCCACCCCGGGCAGTTTGTGCTCCAGTTGACCCCGCGAGGAATAGCGAGCCGGAAACTCCTGTCGCTCATGAAATGACACCGGGCGGCAGTGTCCGGCTCCCAGACGCCGAAGGACTACTGAACGGGTGGAGACAGAAGCCACTGCTCCGAGACCCCAGGCCTCTCCGGGTCGCCGACTTGCGGTCGGAAGAGAGCATGCCGGGAAGCGTAGTTTGGCCGGGAGACAGGAGCGCCTTGCATGCCGGGGAGTGAAGTCCAGTGGGGAGGCCTGGGCGCTTTGCACGCTGGGATATGTAGTCTGGGCCGCGGTGCGTGCTGGGACCCGGCTTTGTCTTGAGGGCTCAGAAGAAGGCCCAGCTGGTTGCTTCCTCTTTGCGCGCTCTCTCTGGCGTTGGCTTTGTGCTCTGTTCTGTTCTTGTCTGTTCTTTCGACAACTGATGAATTCTGATTTAGGAACGTCAGTTTTATGCCGCGTATAAGCAGCACGGTTTGTAATTTGCAGACATTCATCTGCTGGCAAGATTCTTGCAGAATGAAACACCAGAGGTTTCTTCTTTTTTTTTTTTTTTTTTAATGAAAGCAGCTTTTGGTTGCTCTGCAGTTTGGGAGGCTGCTGGTGGTGTCGCTTTTAGCTTATTTGGGGTACTAGTTTACGCCGACTTTGTTTAACCCTGCCACTCCTAACCATTATATCATTATATATCATATATCATATATAATATATATGATATATCATATATATACTAATACATTAAATCAGTGTGGTTTATTACTTGTGTAATCTAAGCTTTCGTTTTCTTTCCTTGGAAAGTGAACTTTGGTTCCATACAGAGACAGAGGAGGGCCAGGCAGGCGCTGCTTGCTCTGGCCTTCAATTCTTATGTATCGTTTACTCAAACACTTAAAAGTTTGGCTGAGAACCCCAAGTGTACTTGAACCTCCAAGATATGGAAATAAGCACAATACAAACGCGTGCTGCTAAGTAAGTGTGAAATTGAACAGAGTTGGGACCCAAGGTTAAAAAACTTCCTCCAGCAAGACAAGTGCGGTTGGTTAAATCAGAGGCTTATGTACACATTACAGAGTAAGTTGTATGTGGTCGTGGTGGTTGGTTAGCTTGCCGCTTAACTATCGTATTTAAAATGGGAAAAGAGTAGTAGTTATCTCAGGGAGGCTGCATTTTTAAATTTGAAGTCTGTTTAATGTATTTATTTTTGTTATGCATCTGTGTCCGAAACTTCCACGACCTCAACATTTTTTTTTTTTAGAATAGGAAAACTTTTATTAAAATCAATAGAATCTTAGCTATTTTTAACAAAGAGGACCTATAAATGATTTGATCTACCTCCCACAATTTATATGAGGAACTGCAGAGAGATGTGGGCCTGGACAGATTCGGGTCATGTTCAACTTTTAGCACTCACTGCTGATACATATTATGTAAAATACAGCACCCAGATTTGGACTTCATGGGCTTGTGTTCTGGCTGTCCTTATTAATTTGTGAGCTGTGTGAACTTGTAATTACCAGCCCTTCTGTGTACTCTCTCGCAGGATTTTGTCATGATCAAAACTTACACAAAGCACTAACCATATAATTATCATGTAATCGTGCTTAATGTCTGTAATCCTTGGCAAACCCGTAAAATGCCAATACCACCCATTCTTGCTGGGATTTTGGAAGGATTGGATGTAAATAAAACATCTAGTGTGCTAATGAGCATTCAGTAGGTTATTGTAAGAAAAATTGTTCAAGCAAGTTTCAATGCCAGAACTGAAGTCTCAACTCCTATTGCTTGTGGAGGCCGAGATGTGCTATCATCCTGTCTTCCCTTTGTTTAGTCCTCTCCCTTATCTGCGTGTGTACAGAACGATCAAGTCACAAGAGGCCATCAGAAATCCTCTTATTTAAACACTTGTCACTTTCTCTTAGCCTTGTTCTGTTTTACTTAAGTGTTCATTCATTTTTATTATGTAATTTCCTGTGCTATTCTTGTCATGGCATTAGAAATTTTAGGTTGAAACTTAAATCAGATAAAGACAAACCCTGCTGGAGAGATGCTTCAGTGGTTAAGAGCACTTGTTACTCTCATAGAGGACTCTGGTTTCAGTTCCCAGCACCCACATGGCAGCCCACAACCATTTGTAGCTGCAGTTCCAGGGGATCTGATGCCCTCTTCTGGCCTCCACAGGTACTGCACACATATGGTGCACATAAATCATGCAGGCAAACACTCAACACATAAAAATACATAAAATCTTATAATTTTTTTTTAATTAAGACATGTTATCTCATACTCTAGCAATGAGGACATAGGAAAAGTTTTTTAGAGGTGTTTTTTTTTCCTTCTAATTTATGAAAGGATTGCTATCTTTCTTAACAAATATGTCTAAAGAAAATTCGTCATATGGCAACTGCTCACGCCTGGCCCTACAGTCTCTCTTTACCACTTTGACACCGGCACATGGTGTCACTGTGCATTGGCTTCTTCCTGCATCAAGCTGCTTGTATTCATGTGCTTTTCCCTGTGTGGAAAGCTTTGTTCCTTAGTCTCTTGGGTAGGCCTGCTCCCTCACATCCTTCAAGACTGGGTTTGAATCTCATCTCCCTTGGAGGAGGCCCCTGTGCCCCACCCAGGAAGTATATCACACTTCCCAGAGTGCCTCAGCTTTTGTTGTTTCTCTTTGAGAGAGACTGGTGCCAGCCCCAGTGCCAAGGGTGGTCACTTTGGCCTGAGCCAACCAACCCAGCCCGTCCTCCTTGGCCATGGCCATTGGTTCATGGATGGCATGTGATCCAGGCAGCCCAATCAGAGTGGCTGTAGCATGCTAGGATTTGAGTTATCTCTTCCCTCTCCCTTTCCTTTGTGCCCCCCCTCCCCCTTGGTCTCTGTTTAGGAAGTTTTGAGTCCCTCTCCTTCTGTTTAGGAAGTTTTGTGATAGACAACCGTTACTTTGACCTTACTGTCATTTTGGAAAGGAAAACGACAGTTGCCCTCTAAGGAATCAGAGCTGGTTCCAGGAGCTTAAGTCAGTTGCAAGCCGCCTTGAATGGAAGTTTCCTTGGGAAAGCCTTCCTTGAACGTCTTATCCACAGCACTTCCTGGTTACAGTCTGTGTTACTTGCCCTGCACATATGTGCCACAGTCTGCAGTCATCCTGGGGTATGTGCATGGGCACGCATGCTTTACTTCTCTCCGATGATCTGACTCAGGAGGTCAGCGGCATGTTTCCCTTCTCTCCAGTGCTGTGGGGCAGCTCAGTAAGTATCAACAGGATAATTGATGATGAAACTCCACCGTAAACTTCCTATGAGAAGGAGTATTTATCAGCAGTCCTCTAATCTAGTGGTTCTCAACCTATGGATCATGACCCCTTTTGAGGGTTGAAAGACCCTTTCTCAGGGGTCACCTAAGACCATCGGCAAACACAGATATTTGCATTACAATTCATAACAATAGCAAAATTACAGTTATGAAGTAACAAAGAAAATAATTTTATGGTTGGGAGGGTCACCACAACATGAGGAACTGTATTAAAGGGTCACAGCATTAGGAAGGCTGAGAACCACTGCTCTAAACCAAGTTTATCAGCCTTGGCCCTGTGGACATCTTTGGCTGGACGATGCCTTGTGTGTGTGTTACAAGTTTTAGTTCATCCCAGGCCATGACCCATAGGAAGTCAGTCTTCTCCCCGAACCGTGAACCACAACAAACCAAACTGTCCTCGGATGTTGTCAAATGTCCTGAAGGCACATTTGCTTTGGCTGAGGCTCCTTCCCTCAGGCTGGATTGTCTGATTAACAAAATGGCGTGGCATTAGGATGCGTGTGTAGAGAAAGGAGGCTGGCCTGCTTCCTGAACCACAGAGGCTGAGAGAGGACGTGCCAAGCCCGACAGCGGCAGCCTGAACAGACACCACCCGAGGGACCTCCCACCGTGTCTCGTTTGGTCCCAGGACATGCCCACGGTTGTGAAGATGCCCGCAGCCCATTCCAAGGCAATGGTGTTGAATTGTGCCCTCCACTCCCGTCCTTATGAAATAGTATTTGAATGCCTGCATGGTGGTTTCATAAGGAAGGAAGCGAAGGGCAGAATTTAACGCCAGTGTCCTACTGGCCGTTCACTTGAAGAGAGAGAACTTACGGGGGGAGGCAGGATCACGTCGGCCTTATGTAACATTCTGGGCTTCCGCCCTGAGAACTAAATTCACGTACCAGAAATAGAGGCTCTTTTCTTCTTCGCCTTGTTTCCGTCAGTGCCTGTGGGGAAAAAAAGGAGCAGGAAGGAGAGCGGGTGGCCCGGGTCTTTTCTATTCTGAGCTAGACGGGCAAATTCAAAATCCTTGTACACAGACAGACTCTGGAGTCTTGGCATACTTGTTATGATAGATTGGGGTCTGGGATGGGATCTGTCTGCGGACTACAGATGTTAGCAGCCGTGTACAAGACACCTTTGTCGGGGTGGTACGTTGAGTTCTCTGAAGCAAGTGTGTGTTCACTTCCCGACTGAATTAATGATTCACACAGGAAAGTGGGAGTGTCAGAATAAAAAAAAAACCCACCTTGGGGTTTTATTTTTCAAAAGAAAAGCAGACTGTCCCATGCATACAGCACAGGTGTGTCCGGGGTCTTGAAGCTTGGGTCTCTACCCTCCTGAGAAAAGCAGACTGTCCCATGCATACAGCACCAGCACCGGTGTGTCCGGGGTCTTGAAGCTTGGGTCTCCATCCTCCTGAGAAGAGCAGACTGTCCCATGCATGCAGCACCAGCACCGGTGTGTCCGGGGTCTTGAAGCTTGGGTCTCCAGCCTCCTGAGAAGAGCAGACTGTCCCATGCATGCAGCACCGGTGTGTCTGGGGTCTTGAAGCTTGGGTCTCCACCCTCCTGAGAAGAGCAGACTGTCCCATGCATGCAGCACCGGTGTGTCCGGGGTCTTGAAGCTTGGGTCTCCAGCCTCCTGAGAAGAGCAGACTGTCCCATGCATGCAGCACCAGCACCGGTGTGTCCAGGGTCTTGAAGCTTGGGTCTCCACCCTCCTGAGAAGAGCAGACTGTCCCATGCATACAGCACCGGTGTGTCCGGGGTCTTGAAGCTTGGGTCTCCAGCCTCCTGAGAAGAGCAGACTGTCCCATGCATGCAGCACCGGTGTGTCCGGGGTCTTGAAGCTTGGGTCTCCACCCTCCTGAGAAGAGCAGACTGTCCCATGCATGCAGCACCGGTGTGTCCGGGGTCTTGAAGCTTGGGTCTCCAGCCTCCTGAGAAGAGCAGACTGTCCCATGCATGCAGCACCAGCACCGGTGTGTCCGGGGTCTTGAAGCTTGGGTCTCCACCCTCCTGAGAAGAGCAGACTGTCCCATGCATGCAGCACCGGTGTGTCCGGGGTCTTGAAGCTTGGGTCTCCACCCTCCTGAGAAAAGCAGACTGTCCCATGCATGCAGCACAGGTGTGTCCGGGGTCTTGAAGCTTGGGTCTCTACCCTCCTGAGAAAAGCAGACTGTCCCATGCATACAGCACCAGCACCGGTGTGTCCGGGGTCTTGAAGCTTGGGTCTCCACCCTCCTGAGAAGAGCAGACTGTCCCATGCATACAGCACCGGTGTGTCCGGGGTCTTGAAGCTTGGGTCTCCAGCCTCCTGAGAAGAGCAGACTGTCTCATGCATGCAGCACCGGCACCGGTGTGTCCGGGGTCTTGAAGCTTGGGTCTCCACCCTCCTGAGAAGAGCAGACTGTCCCATGCATGCAGCACCAGCACCGGTGTGTCCGGGGTCTTGAAGCTTGGGTCTCCAGCCTCCTGAGAAGAGCAGACTGTCCCATGCATGCAGCACCAGCACCGGTGTGTCCGGGGTCTTGAAGCTTGGGTCTCCAGCCTCCTGAGAAGAGCAGACTGTCCCATGCATGCAGCACCGGTGTGTCCGGGGTCTTGAAGCTTGGGTCTCCACCCTCCTGAGAAGAGCAGACTGTCCCATGCATGCAGCACCGGCACCGTTGTGTCCGGGGTCTTGAAGCTTGGGTCTCCAGCCTCCTACAAGTGGGGCTTGTTTGAGCTTCTGGCACAGGAGTGCAGCTACTCACACATCCTGGACCAAAGAGGAGTGCTCTGTCTATTCTCTTGGAGCCAGTGTGCAGCTTTGTGAGTGCTGAGGGAGGAAGGGGCCACCTCCTAGCCAGCCAGGTCCACCCTGATAGTGGTGACAGACAGGTGCTACCTCACATCCAAGATCTGTTTTTATCAAGCACGTCAGGCTGTTTTTACCTTATTCGTGCCAAGAGAAATGAAATTCTTCCTTCCAGACCAGAGACCTAACTACCTGAGGGGAGAGTCACGTTTTGGCAGGCAAGGATGGATGCAATCACCGTTACTTGTCAAGTGGAACATGGCTAGAATAAGGTGGGAAAGAGAAGTTACATCAAGCCACACAAATCAAAGTTCTGTATTTAATTCTGTGACCCAAAGGAGAAACAGCACACAGGGAATTTCCTGCCAATCTAGAATGGTGAGGCACTCTAAGATAGGTATGAGTGTTTTTCAGCTGCATTGTGCATCAGGAAAATAGAAGGAAGTCAGCTGAGAGGAATAAAGCCTTGCAGGACACGCACATCTCCAACCTGGAAAAAGTCCTTAGGCCAGGCATGGGGCACACACCTGTAATCCCCACACTTGGATGGTAGAAGCAGGAGAACCAAAAGTTCAAGGTCATCCTCAGTGACAATGACGTAGAGATGTTTTAAGCCAATCTAGGCTATGTCAGGTCCTGTCTCAAACACACATAAAGCTATGTGCAAAAAGACATCCTCTTCGTGCAACCCAGAGCACAGTGCTCAGTTTGAGTTTTGATACATGTAAGAATACGATGCACAGAGTGATGGTGGTGATGATAATGAGGTGGCTTTTAAGAATGAAGAATTGACAGGGGCAGGGGTGGCACATCCTTTAATCTCAGCACTCAGGAGGCAGAGCCAGGCAGATCTCTGTGAGTTCGAGGCCAACCTGGTCTACAGAGTGAGTTCCAGGACAGCCAGGGCTACACAGAGAAACCCTGTCTCAAAAAAACAAACAAACAAACAAAAAAAAAGGAAGACTTGAGGGGCCCTGAGATGGCTCAGTAAACCACTGAGCACTTGCTGCTCTTTCAGAGGACCTGGGTTCGGTTCCCAGCACCCAGGACTGCTTGCATGCTGGGCAAACAGAGTACCAGCTGAGCTACATTCCTGAACCCACATTTATTCTTAAAGAGACTCAAAACTTCCCAGGGGCAGAGTAGTATGTTGTTGTGGGAAGGGGGCTGAGGGGTGCATCAGGGATGGTGAGGACGGGACTATGATGGACTGGAGATGTCCATTTGGTGGGGAGGGAATGGCAAGCAGGAGCCTCAGCCCAAGTACACGGTCACCATGGTTACCGACCTGCAATCAGGAAGCAAGCACAGTGTCTGGAAGAGGGGCAGGGCTCAAGGCCCCACCGCGGTTGAGTTCCTCCAGTGAGCCTCCACCTCCTAAAGATCCACAGCCTTCCCAATCAGCACCTGTGGAGAGCATTCATATTCAATCCACAGCACTGCAGGTCTCCATGAAATTAATCATAACAAAATCAATATAGCCAAACATTTATGACTTCCAGGTCCTCTTTATAGCTTGTATAATGAAACTGCCTATTAACCTTCAATTTTAAATGTGTTTTTCCCTAACAAACTGTATTAGTCTGTTTTTTGTTAGTAATCAAAATACCTGACACACACACACACACACACACACACACACACACACACACACACACACATATATATATATATGTTATGGGATAATCTTTTTGTACACTGTGAAGATGTGTCTCTGCCTAAGGTGCCTTCTGATTGGTTTAATGAAGAGTTGAGTGGCCAATAGCGAGGCAGGAAAGAATAGGTGGGACTTCCGGGGAAAGAGAGGAACTCAGGGAGAGGAATCTAGGCGTGTGGATTTCGTCTGCAAACTTGGAGCAACTTGGACGTGCGTGCTGAGGAAAGGTAAAGAGCCACTTGGCAGAATGTAGATTAAAAAACTTGGTTAATTAAGTTATAAGAGCTAGTTGGAAACAAGCCTAAGCTAAAGGCCGAGCTTTCATAATTAACAACAAGTCCCCATGTCATGGTTTGCCGGCTGGTGGTCCCACAAAGAAAAGTCTGACTACATATATACATATGTATATGTGTGTGTGTGTGTGTGTGTGTGTGTGTGTGTGTGTGTGTGTGTGTGTGTGTGTGTGTATGAAAGAAAGAAAGAAGAAAGAAGGAAAGAGGTGGGCTTGTGAGATGGCTGGGTGGGTAAAAGCACTTGCTGACCTTGGCTTTGTTTTGCCTTTTTGGTTTTATTTTACTCTTTTGAGTTAGAGTCTCTCTCTCCGTAGCCCAGGCTGGCCTTGAGCTTGCTCTTACTCACCTGCCTCAGCCTCCTGCCTGCCACCACCCCTGGCAAGACCTTGTGCCTGGAATACATGATGAAGGGCTGCCCTGGTTTACTTTCTATTGGTGTGTTGAACACCATGACCAAATGCAGCTTGGGGATGAGAGGGTTTATTTCACCTTACAGCTTCTAGTCCCTCATAAAGGGAAGTCGAGGCGGGAACTCAAGGTGGGAGACTGGAGGTGGGAGACTGGAGGTGGGAACTGAAGCAGAGGCCATGCAGGAATACTGCTACCGACTTGCTCCTCATGGCTCACTCAGCTAACTTCTTATATACCCACAGTCACCCGGCCAGTAATGGCACTGTCCACGCTGGGCACTCAGGCCTACACACACACACATAAAACAAATCTTTTTGAAAGGCGTATCTGTTTTACCATCTTTGCAGATAATTGCAAATACTTTTCTTTGCACAAGATTACCAAGAATCTTGTGCACACCTCGGGTTTTAACTGTGACATGGAAAGGGTTAACTTCACTGTCTGCCTTTGTTTCAAAGATATTGCCCTTATGGCCCTGTTTTCAATGTTACCTTAAAAGGCATTATGTAGCTGGGCATGGTGGTACACACCTTTAATCCCAGCACTCAGGAGGCAGAGGCAGGCAGATCTGAGTTCGAGGCCAGTCTGGTCTACAGAGCGAGTTCCAGGACAGCCAGAGCTATACAGAGAAACCCTGTCTTGAGGAAATAAAAACAAAACAAAACATCTTTATGTACGTGCCCTGTGGATGGATAGCTACACCGACATCATAAACTTTTCCAAAAGAATGTTGTGGTATCATACGTGAATGAGTCAACTGCCCATCTGATCACCCAGCCCTGGACGTTTCCTTAGCTTATTCATTCATGCATCCATGAAACAAATGCCTGGGAAATTCCTCCCATGAACAGCCATTATGAAAAAGTGTTACAGCCGTTTCAAAGGCAATCATCATCACTAACAACAAAAATAGCCTGTCTGCAGGGGTGAGAGATAGAAAGACATCGTGTAGGGCTGGGGTGTGACTTGGTGCTGGCGGACTTGTGCGGCATGTCCTGAGGCTGTCGGCTTGATTCCCCTGCACCAACAAAAGGCAGCATAGTAAGATGAGGGAGATAACAAGGAGAAGCCAGGGCAGCCGGTGGCCTAGGGACCGAGAGGTCAGTCAGCACTGACGGAGTCCTGACTCATCTCCATCATTTTCATCTCTGAAGTGTGGCCTTCCCTCGTCCACTCAGCAAACATGCCCACTTTGTGCTGGGCACACATCACTGTCATTTACTTAGGCTCGTTTTAAAAAAATTCTTACCCTAGCGCTCTAAGGCCTCTAGGCAGGAGATTGTCCCTGAGTATTTGAGGGTGTGAAGGGGTTCCAAGGACCTCTTTTGCATGGACAGGAAATCCCCAGGAAATAACCATGATGACATAAAGCCAATAAGACACAATGAATGTGGACAAGCCTTGAAAAATTATACAATGAAGAATTCTGTCAGCTTGTGAGTCTTTCTTTCTTTCTTTCTTTCTTTCTTTCTCTCTCTCTCTCTCTTTCTTTCCTTCCTTCTTTCCTTCCTTCCTTCCTTCCTTCTTTCCTTCCTTCCTTCCTCCCTCCCTCCCTCCCTTCCTTCCTTCCTTCCTTCTCTCTTTCTTTCTGTTTCTTTTTTTCCTTCAAATTAGTCAGTTCCTCCTCACAGTGATGTTGCATGAATCCTAATTGGTCTTAAAAACCCGGGTTCAGATATCAGGGTGAAAGCTGAAAGATCAGAGAAGCAGAGCAGCCACAGCCACCACCTCTGACCTCACCAGCTCCTCAGCCTGAAAGAGCCAGTTCCTGTCTCCTCCTGCCTTATATTCCTTTCTCTGCCCAGCCTCAACCTTCCTAGTGCTGGGATTAAAGGTGTGTGATTCCAAGTGCTGGGATTAAAGGTGTGTGATTCCAAGTGCTGGGATTAAAGGTGTGTGCCACCACTGCCTAGCTCTGTTTCTCTTTTAGACTGGATTAATCTCATGTAGTCCTGTGTGGCCTTGAACTCTGAAATCCAGATGGATCTCTGCCTCTGCCTCCCTGAGTGCTAGGATTAAAGGTGTGTGCCACCACTGCCTGACCTCTATGGCTAACTCTGTGGCTGGCTCTGTCCTCTGATCTTCAGGCAAGCTTTATTTGATACACAATATATCACCACAGAGTAATCCGGAAGAAACCAGTTCACATGTTGGAGTCTGTGTTGGTGTCTGTAGCTGGCGGGTCCAACCTTGTTGTCATGCCAACGTGGTGCTTTTTTTTTTTTTTTGTCCAACTGTTTCTGGAGAAGGGTGACCCACTGTCCCCTACTGCAAGCCACTTACCACACCTCTGGCCCACACCCAGTGACCACCCCAAAGCAAGAACAGGGATGAGCCGTGGCTGGCCTGCTGAAGGCCCCAAGCCACAGCTGAGAACACACTGACATGACAGACCAGTTTCTGTCAAAGCACTTACGGGCCCAGAGTAGGCTCGGTTCCGCTGGAGACTGGAGAGCAGGGGAGGAAATAAATTGTGGAAATGAGTATCCTTATGCAGAGAGCAGGAATCCAGGAGATGTGAATTTATTTTCTTTGCCACTCAGGGGAGCCAGAGACTCATGAACATCATACACAAGCTGCCAAAGAGGCGGGTGGGGAGAAGCAGCGTTTCACGTTGGACTCAGTCACAGGCCATAAAAACCCAAGCAATCAGAGAAACAGAACAAAGCAAAAGGCAACAACAGCAATAACAACAACCGCAAAATCAGCGACAAGGAAAGGCAAGGCGTCGATTCATGCCAGGAGGTTGCAGGGGTCTGTGGTTTAGCCTCAGCTTTGCCTATCCAGGGGCTCAGGGCTTGCTCCTCTCTCTCTGTGTCCATCTCTTGGCTGAGATCTGCTTTGCCGGTTTCATTCCCAGGAGCTCCAGGGTAACACTCTGGGCCTGGGAGAGAGGACCAAGCAGGTGTCATCTGCTTCCTTCACGTCACTGGGCAGGTGTAACGAGTCTTTCTCTGTCCCACCAACTCCCAAATAATGACCCGGAGACTTCTTATTAATTACAAAAGCTCGGCCTATAGCTTAGGCTTGTTTTTAACTAGCTCTTATATCTTAAATTAATGCATTTATATTAATCTACGTTCTATCACGTGGCGTTCTCTTCCATCTTGCGCCTCCTGTTTCCTCTCCATGTCTCCTGGCGTCTCTGCCTTTCTTCTTCCCAAAGTCCTCTCTGTCTCCGGAAGTCCTGCCTAACCTCTTCCTGCCTAGCTATTGGCCACTCAGCTTTTTATTACACCAACTGCAGCAAATGCATCTTCACACAATGTACAAATATCCCACAAGAGGCAGGGGCACCTGGCCTATGCAGGTGCAGGAGTGTTAACCCCAGAGGACCCCAGGACTCCTGCAGAATGGTTAGGAGTGTTGCTACAGACATGAAGAATAACGCCCAGGGTGGCTGAGGTGGGAGAAATGATAGCATCCCAGCCCACTGCTGGGTTCCAAGCCTGTGTTTTCACATATCCTTCCAGGAGCCCTCATAGATAGATGCCTGCCATGCTCAACCCTGTTTTACAGGATTCAAGAGCTTCAGAAATGCAGGTCAGCAGTAGAGTCGAGTTTGAGCTCTGAAGCCCTTGCTTGATCAAAGGGGCGGGAGAGAGAGTGGAGGAAGACTGAGGACACGCAGGTGTGGGAAACGAGAGAAAGTGCCTTCAAGGAATGGTTACCCTGTCTTGGGGCACACTAAAGCCACAGGTTCTGGACAGGTCAATTCAAGAGGATGTGGCATTTAGATTTGAATTAGCATCAGAGACTAGTGGCCGGCACTGGGCAGCTGTGGGGCTGAGACGGGACAAAGCTTTGAGTCTGGGTAGGGTGTCGCACAGAACACACTCATCCTAGAGACAGCCCTAGAGGAGCTGGATGCAGCTATTACAAGGTAAGTCCAACCCCAGTCGCTCGTTACCCACTGGGGACTTCAGTCTGGTTACTCACTCTCCCTGCCAGTGAGACCAAGCTACTAACTAACCCTGGCCGGGGATTGCACAGAGTCCCCTGGGGACAGGGACCCAGCACAGATGGCTTCGAAGGCAGCTGGGATGGAGGAGCCGGATTAGCTGGGAGGAAGGTGTTCACTGTTCTGAGTGTTTGATTAGAGGCTGTAGCTGAAGGGCTCTGGGACACGAGAGACCGTAACAAGAAAACTGCTGTCCCAGTTTCTCCATGAACCGGGGAGAATGTTCCAGGGCACCTGTGCAGTGGGACACGAGGTAACGGTGAGCCTGGGCGACCTGGGGACAGACGCAAGCTACAGCCAGAGGAACCCTGGCCTCACTCGTAAAAATTTAATCAATCTCCGGCTCGACTCCCGTTCTTGCAGGACCATAGCCTGGCTCCATGGTAATCGCTTTTATGCCATTTGTATGCCTTGGCTGTCTTTTGATTTTACCTAAGAGTTTTTGAAATATCAAACACGGCTCCAGCCTTCATAAAAAGAATACAAAGAAAAGGTAGTTGAATGACTTTTACAAATTGTGTAGAGCCGATGGCTTTTCACGGGCACCGAGCACCCCCTAGTCTGGGCTGGTACTGCTACCTCTGTTAGTTTCCATGGAGAGCAAAGTCACGCAATAGTTCTCCATTCTGCGAGACTGTGACTTCAGATTGCAGGGCAGATGTCTTGTATGGCCATCGAGGGGGTCTTGCCTCGGTGAGCAGCGGACCCAGGGGCTCCTTGCCCTTGCATCCGCAAGCATTTATCACTCTCCTGTCGCCCTTCCACAGCCATTGAGTGTCTAGCAAGTGCCTGCTAAGTGCCAGGCATTGTTCTATGAACTGGCTCTCTGGTGGTAAACAGTGCAGACAAAATGTTTGCCCTTGTGAATATTACAGAAAAACGGAGGAACAGCTTATGGTAAGTGCTGTGAAGAGACTGAAGTGGAATAATGGGGGAGATTTTGTGTGTGTGTGTGTGTGTGTGTGTGTGTGTGTGTGTGTGTGTGTTCACTTGTGTGCACTCCTGCTTTAAATAAGGAGGTTTCAAATGAGCAGAGACCGAGGAAGTGAGGGGATGATGTTCTGATATCTAGAGAAAGGAAGAGTCTTAGCATTAGGGAAGCAAAGGCCCCCATGACACGCTTCCCCACCAGCAAGGTCAGTCTGCTCTGCATAGACAGGCAGCTGCAACAGTGATACACGATGGGTTAGAAAGGCCCTTAGGATCATCTAAGGCCACTGGAGGCCTGAAGGACCCCACAGTAAGGTAGTTTATTTGCCTGTGAATAAAACACCATTGGAAGGCCTTGAGCAGAAGCTTGACATGACATGATTCTCTAAGGCCCTAGTCCTGCATGAAGTCTTTGGTTGGTTTGGTTGGTTTTGTTTTTGGAGACAGGGTTTCTCTATGAGGAGCTGGCTGGCCTGGAACTCACTCTGTAGACCAGGCTGGCCTGAAGAGCGTCACCTGCCTCTGGCTCTCAGCACTAGGGTTAAAGGTGTGTGCTACCTGTGTGCCTGGCTTGCACCAAGTCTTGAGTACTAGCTGACAGAAACATCATTTGAGGGCTGGGGAGAGGGCTCAGTCAGTAAGGAGCTTGCTGCAAAGCATGAGGACTTGAGTTCAAATCCCCAGCACCCATTTGAAAAGACAGGCAGGTGTAGTGGCATATGTCTGCAATCCCAGCACCAGGCAGGTAGAGGCAGGAGGATCCCTGGGGCTTTCTAGGACCAAGACCACCCAAATCAGTGAGCTTAGGTTCAGCGAGAGACCTTGTCTCAAAAGATAATGTGGAGAGCAATGGAGGAAGACATTTGCTGTTTACCTCTGGCCTCCATACTTTTCTCTTGCTGTGCTAAGACACCATGATCAAGGCAACTTGTAGAAGAGTTTATTGGGGGCTTACAGTTTCAGAGGGTACCATGACCGTCATGGCGGGGGGGGGGGGGGGAGCATGGCGGCGGGCAGGCAGACATGGTGCTGGTGCAGTAGCTCAGAGCCTACGTCTTGATCCATCAGCAGGAAGCAGGGTGGGTTGAGAGATGGGGAGGGAGAGAGAATGAGAATGGGCTTTTGAAACCTAAGCCTGTCCTTAGTTACACACCTCCTCCAACAAGGGCACACCTCCTAATCCTTCCCAAATGGTTCCACCAACTGATGATCAAGTATTCAAATATATGAGCCTGTGGGGGCCATTCTCATTCAAACCACTACATACATCTTAAACACACACACACACACACACACAGAGAGAGAGAGAGAGAGAGAGAGAGAGAGAGAGAGAAAATGAGCCACACAGGTAAATCATATATGTCATTTAATTTTTTTTCTAAAACTGGGTGTGATGGCACATGCTTTTAATCCCAGCACTTGGGAGGCAGAGGCAAGTAGATCTTTGAATGCCAGGCTAGCCTGGTCTACAGAGTGAGTTCCAGGCCAGCCAAGGGTATGTAGTGAGAGCCTATCTCAAAAAACAAAGCAAACATACAAAAACAGAAACCAAAAACCCCACACCAACCCCCCTGCAAACTCCATTTTCTATTGGTTACTTTAAAAGGAAAAAGAAATATGAGGATAAGTATATTTGAGCTAACTTAATACATCTAAGTTGTTAACAGCTCAAAGCAATGTAAGTTATTCTAGTAAGAGTTTGTGTATCATTTTTAAGACATGACATTCTTGAAACCTGGGTGTTTCTGTCTTGCAGAACAGCATCAGTGTTCCGTGTGGCTTATGCACAGCACAGGTCCCCACGCTGGGGGCAAGGGTGGAAGTGAGGTCATCAGGGAGAATGATCTCGGGGTATTTGGAATGACAAGGCAAGGCTGGTCTGTGAGCAGAAGCATTGTAGGGAGGGCTGACCCGGAAGCATGGCGCCTGCTGATGGCCAGGGTGGAACTGAATTGCTGACTCACTCACTTCAGCTTCCTGAAGGAATGGAAACCTCAATAGAGAGCAACTCCATGCTCCACAGGACAGCCACTTGGAAGAAAATAATCCTGGTGGACATCTCTTGCTGGCTTTGATAGTGCTTAAAACGGTCCTTATCACATCCCCACCCAGTGCCCAGAAAGCTCCCCCAGCATCCAGGAGCCTTTTCTAGCATCCTCAAGGTTTCTCCAGCATCCAGGAGCCTTCCCTAGCATCCTCAAGGTTTCCCCAGCATCCAGAAGCCTCCCAACATTTGGGACACTAGACCAGAACCCTGGAGGTTCCTGAGGCATTAGGAGGCCACCTGAGCACCCAGAAGCCTCCTCCACCTCTCTGCCCCAGATTCTTACACAAAACTTGGCTACCCTTATCAGCACTCTTGCACATGGCATCCTGGGGTGGGGGCCTGAGGGAGCGCTGTCTGTTCCTGGGAGCCAGAGCTTTCTCTGTCTGTTCTGGGTTTGGTAGTGCAACGTATCTGGTGAGTAGGAAGAGCCAATCAGCTTTCCTTTGCCTCCCAGAGAGAAAACTAAAGACGAATCCTGAGTGCCCTTTAAAGGGATGCAGTGGGACGTTCGGGCCTTAGATACTTCTGCCCCCATAGAACCTTCCTTCCACTACACAAATAACAGCAATAAAAATAAATATGTACACACATACTCCCACACATATGTACTGTGTTGGCCAAAAGATGAATACAGTAATGGCATATTTAATTTTTTTTCTTCAATGAAGTTTTCCCCCTGATTTTAAGGAACTACAAAACAATGCCATAAGCCCCCACAAAGTACTGTGAGCCCTAAACACTGTTGGGTTTAATGGGGAATTAGGTCCTTGCCCCATCACGGGATTATTCTATCTACCCTTTCTGGGTCTCCCTCTTTAATAATCAGTAAGATGCTTGTCTGAGCCTCCCAAAGCCTTTACGAATGTTAGATGTGTCTCCACAGGCCTCCAAGAAAGGACATTCATTATAATACTAAATGTCATACTCTACAGTAGGCTTTGTGTCGCCACTAATGTCCTTCAAAACCCCACTAAGTGGGTCTGGCAAGTTTCTCTGGAGGTTAGCAACTGTGGTAGTTGGAATGGGAAATGTCCCCCAGACACTCAGGTATTCGGATGACGATTCAGGTCCCCGGCTGGTGATGCTGGAGAGGAAGTGTGTCACTGGCAGTGGGCTGGGAGTATTTATAGCCTCGCTCCACTTCTGGTTCGCTCTCGGCTTTGAGCCTGCAGCTGAAGGTGATCTTTCAGGTTCCTTTCCCAGCTGCCTGATGCTGTGTGGCCCCTAGTCGTTACGGATTCTCCCTCGGAAACCATAAACCCAAAGAACGCTTCCTTCCGTGTGCTTCCCTGGCCGTGGCGTTTTATCCCAGCGATAGGAAAGTAACTACTGTGCATTAATATGTAAGAGTCTGTGGTCCTTTCACGGGTTTGCTCCCTTTTCTTCTCGTGTGCACCCGACAGAGCGGTGTCGGGTGCCGGGCGGACTCTGTATCCTTTATTCCTTAGGGCGCCCCTTCCCTTCACGCAACTCTGAAAACCTGCGGACCCTGGTTAACTCTCCCGTAAATTGGTGGATAGAGCATTTGCTTTTTGATTTGTCTGTTACCCCGTGATCCGCTTGAACGTGAGTGGAAGTGTTCTGTGTCACCCCATGGCAAAAGTCTTGAAGACAGTGTGAACGCAGCCTTGTGTGCTCTATCCCCTGTGGGCCCCACTGATGGGAGAGGCAGGAGCCTGCAGGACGCTGGAACAGAGCCTCCTGCTGGCCTGAAAAGGCAATTACAGGGAGCAAAATGGGCTTGCCTGCCTGCCTGCCTCCCTCCCTCTCTTCCATCCTTCCTTCCTTCTTCTTTCTTTCTTTCTTTCTTTCTTTCTTTCTTTCTTTCTTTCTTTCTTTCTTTCTTTCTTTCTTTCTTTCTTTCTTTCTTTCTTTCTTTCTTTCTTTCTTTCTTTCTTTCTTTCTTTCTTTCTTTCTTTCTTTCTTTCTTTCTTCTTTCTCTTTCTTTCTTCTTTCTCCTTCCTTCCTTCCTTCCTTTCTTTCTCTTCTCTCTCTCCCTCCCTCCCATCCTTCCCTCCCTCCCTCCTTCCCTCCCTCCCTCCCTCCCTCCCTCCTTTCTTTAAACATTTTAAGGGTTGTCTTATAAAGGGTCATTACCTACTGGAACATGTACTACATTTCTTCAGGTAGCTCTCATGTTTCGTTTTTCTAAGTTCTTGGAGGTCAAACTGAAACATAAAGGCGGAACTGCGTGAATCAGATGGTAACATTGTTCGTTCATGGCAGGGGTCCTGTTTATTACAACCTAGGAAAAGACGCAGCACCCACCCCCTCAGCGGTGGTTTGAACGTGCCCCCTAAAAGTTCGCGTCTGAGAAGCGAAGTCCCTGTTGTAGTTGGAATGTAAGCGGCCTCCGGAGAACACTCAGTCTCCAGCTAGTGGTGCATTTTGAGAGGTTATGGGTGGCATTGTGGCAGCAGAAGCCGGTCACTGGGAGCAGGCCCTGAAGGGGCTGTCTTCTGGGATTCCCAACCAAGCTGCTGATACCTTCTTAATCTGTAACAATGTGAGTTTAAGAGAGGCTTGAGGCAGCAAGATCACTCTGTCTTGCCATGCGATGCCCTCGGCCATGTTATCATGAAGCAACAGGAAGACACTCTTGGATCGCCAGCTTCCAGAAACGAGAAGAAATGAATCTAGATTAAAAAAAAAAAAAATAGGTTCCACATGAGGCCGCTGTCTACTGCATCAATGGGCGGAAACACTCTTTCTGCCGAACTGCAGAGTAGTATCTCATTGCAGGTTATTTGAACAGTGAGATATTACAAAAAGGGTGTGCAGTTTGCTGGGTTTCTTCCCTTTCCACTGCAAGTTTTGATGTCCCAGGAAGAGGCTTCTCTGGAATCCTAGCGGGTCCGAGAGTCAAGAACTACATTCTTACGCAGTGGAAGACAGAAACAAGCTCTTGTTATGTAAGTCCCCGAGCGTTTAGGGATCGTTTATCATTGTGGTATAGTGTAACCCACCCCGGCAGATACATAACACAACTCCAGGCCCACATTATTTCAAAGGCCCAAATAAACCCCAGAAGCAAATACCACTATTGAAGGAGAAAACGCATCTTTAGACCTTTGCATCATCTAGACTCCTCTCCCTATAGTGGATGGAATATGTTAGCCCATCTGTCTCTTGCTCATTCATTTTTATCAAGACTGATTAGCCTCAAGAACTCTGCGGATCCACGCCTCGCTGCCTGTCTTAGAGGTTGGAACTAACAGGAGCCGTGTCCTCTTTTTGCTTCCCACAATCCTCTGCTAAGGATGTGTGCCGCTCTTCAGTGTTTGATTTCCTAGGCAGGTGCCTGGACTCTGCTTCCTGTAGTCAGCACGCTTAGACCTGGGAGGGAGGAGCAGGAAGCCTGGAAGGAAGGAGCAGGAAGCCTGGAAGGAAGGAGCAGGAAGCCTGGAAGGAAGGAGCAGGAAGCCTGGAAGGAAGGAGCAGGAAGCAAGAGAACGCCTTTAAGTGCCAGCGGTACTCCTGCAGCTTCCTAGAGGCAGCATTGCGGGTGAACTGTCAGTGATACATTGGCTACAGTCCATAGACGCATGGCAGTTAGGAATAAACCCTGTAGGGAAGGAGGGACGAGTGGTTTCATTTTCCGAAAGCCCCCAAAGCCTTGTCTCTATAGGAGAGTTCAAACTTCCCCTCTGAAGTTTCTATTTTTTCCCATTAATTAACTAGACAGATTCACAGGAGAAATGAAAACTAGTACATGCACAGTGTGCTGGCTGGTTTTCTGCCACCTTCACAAGAGCTAGGGTCATCAGAGAGGAGGGAGCCTCAACTGAGAATATTACTCCATAAGACCGGGCTGTAAGGCATTTTCTCAATTAGTGACTGATGGCGGAGGGCCCAGCCCATTGTGGTGGTGCCACCCCTGGGCTGGTGGTCCTGGGTTCTATAAAAAAAGCAGGCTGAGCAAGCCATGAGGAGCAAGCCAGTGAGCAGCACCCCTCCGTGACCTCTGCATCAGCTCCTGCCTCTGGTTGCCTGACTTCTTACAGTGATGGACTATGATGTGGAAGTGTAATAATAAATAAACTGAAAAATAAACAAGCTGAATAAACCCTTTCCTTCCCAACTTGCTTTTAGTCATGGTGTTTCATCAGAGCTAAAGAAACCCTGCCCAGGACACACAGGAACCATTTAAAACACAAAACTCAAAAGGGGGACCAGATGGAGGAAGCCTAAATACCCTCTTTCTTGGAGACATAGTAGTGTGGGTCCTTCTGGTGACTTTGAGCAGCAGTTCTCAATCTGTGGGTTGCAACCCCTTTGGGGTCACATAACAGATATCCTGCATATCATATATTACATTACAATTCATAGCAGTAACAGAATTACAGTTCTGAAGTAGCAAGGAAAATAATGTTATGGTTGGGATCACCACAACATGAGGGACTGTATTGAAGGGTCACAGCATTAGGAAGGTGGAGAAGCACTGCTCTAGAGAGATGGGAAATGATTTGAGGGTGAATGAGCCTGGAGACCATACAATGGCCTGAGGGAAAAGTCCCTCGGGCTCCGGTGTCATGTTGGATTTTCAGTCTCTTCTTCAGTGAGATGAATTTAATCTTCCCCCATTAATGAAATTTCAGCTGGAAGATTGAAACAGCAATCGGGCTCTCTTGAGTGTCTCTGGTCTTTAGACAGATAAGAGAACCCAGGGGAAGTCTTCCTCGGCGTCTGCTCCTCCCAGGCCCCTGCCTTTGATGTCCGCGTCGTTCCTTCTTCGGAGTGTTGCTTCCTGAGACACTGCATTCTAACAGCATTTAATCTGTCCATCAGCTTTCACCTCAGTGTGTCCCAAAGCAAAGCAGCGTCCTGACTGCAGCCCCTATCCCTACCCATGTCCTCTCCAGCAGCGCGGCCTTGGCAGAAACTCAATGTTGTCCTCAGGAAGAAGTAATCAGAAAACAACACAAAGAACTAAACACTAGGTCAAGACCCTTTGCAGATCTCATCCAAACTGGTTTTCTTTTTAAATTAAAAAAAAGGCTTCGTTTGAGAAATCTATGAGACAGATGAAAAACAATGAAATTACAAAGCCTCACACAGAGTCAACACATAGTTGTCGTCCCGTGTCCCGTGCCCCCCCCCCGCCCCCCGTCGCCATCAGCAGCCACGACACACTGTGAGCGGGCAGACACGGCCACAGTGGAGCATGCGCCCAGCTAATTATTAACATGATGCATTGCACCCCCGCAGTTCTGCCACCAGCCAAGCAACTTTCAGCAAGGACGGGGAACAGTGTAGACGACCACAACATACAGTACTTTTAGAGATCCTATTTTCTGTAGAATTTCACAGCTGGATAATTCTCATAAGCAAAACCACTGAGCCTTGAATGCCCAAACTGAATAGAATTTTCAGAAGTGGAAATTGTGAGCATTTAAAGTATATTTCTATTGTTCTCCCTGCCCTGACCTACACATATAACTTGGCTTGTTTGGGGAAATACTTTCAAGTGTACAAATGAATGGCCCAGTCCTAACTGATATGGTAATGTTCAAATATGTTATTTAAAAAACTATATCTCTCTATTTTAACCTTAGAACCTTAGATTCTCTATTAGAACCTCTATTTAAACCTCTATTATAACCTTAGTTTGTGGACAGAGTTGTAATTCATTTGTGCCCTTGTGAGTCAAACTGAGACTAAAAGACAGAACACTTAACTGGTGAGAAAGGAGAGATTAATATCATTCACTTGACTTTGAAACTTTATTTCCTCAAATGAGGCAGCCCAGAGAACCAATTCCTGAGTCCCCCACTGAGAAAATGCTGTGGAATAATCCTGAACACTGTGAAATGTGTTGCTCTCATTGTTAATAAAAAGCTGACTGGCTGATAGCTGGGCAGGAAGAGATTGGGCAAGACAGCCCGACACAGAGAGAATGCTGGGAAGAGGAAGGGCGGAGTCAGAGGAGTTGCCAGCCGGATGCAGAAGGAGCAGGAAATGAATATGCCATGCTAATAAAGGTACTGCCATGTGGCAGAGCATAAATAAGAAATATGGGTTAATTTAAAATATAAGAGCTATTTAGTAATAAGCCTGAGCTACCAGCTGAGCATTTGTAATTAATATTAAGCATCCGTGTCAGTTGTTTGGGAACTGGCAGTCAGGACAGAAACTTTCCACCAATAAGAAAATCATAGGCCTTGAAGCTATATATATGCTTGAAATCCCTATTTCTAAGGTTGTATAAGCCAGTTTCACAGGTATGTGAAAGCATGTTCTGGAGCAGCAGAGATGGTTCTGTAGCTAAGCACACTGGCTGCTCTTCCAGAGGGCCTGGGTTTGATTTCAAGCACCCACATGGCAGCTCACAACCATCTATAAGTCCAGTTTCAGGGGATCTGATGCCCTCTTCTGGCCTCCTTGAACACTGCAGTCACATGGTGCACATACATGCATGCAGGCAAAATACCAGTACACATAAAAAATATCTTTAAAAGCATTGTGTGTTAGATACAGTCAGATACAAAGGCAAATTAGGGTATTGAAAACAGTGTGTGAGAGATGTAAACAGAGGCAGAGCCTTTTGTCCTGCGCCCGGTCCCAAATAAATACACAGAAGCTTATATTAATTACAGAACGCTTGGCCGATGGCTCAGGTTTATTATTAACTAGCTAACATATAAATGAACCCATTTCTATTAATCTATGTATTGTCACACGGTCCGCGGCTTTACCGTTTCTCTGGCATCTTGTTTCTTGGATAGCTCACTGCATCTCTCTCAATTCTGCTCCTCTTCCTCTGAGTCTTCAGTTGGATTGCTCTGCCTAACCTGATCCTGCCTTGCCATAGGCCAAAACAGCTTTATTATCAACCAATGAGAGCAATACATATTCACAGTGTACAGAAGGATTATCCCACAGCAGAGATATGCCATAGACATGGCAGAGATATAGGCAGAGTGAGTGCACCCAGCACCAGGTAGAAAAAAATATCAGAACTCTTTATACTGTTTGCCTCACATTCTTTTCCTATCTGCGTGCTTTCATATGTAGACAATTAATACAACATACTCATGATGAATAGCTAGATGTAAGTGATATTGTCCATATCCCACAGTCTAGAGCAGTGGTTCTCAGCCATCCTAATGCTGTGACCCTTAAATATAGTTTCTTATGTTGTGGTGTTGAAAAATTATTTTTGTTGCTACTTCATAACTGTAATTTTGCTACTGTTATGAATCATAATGTAAATATCCGTGTTTTCCAGTGGTTTTAGGCGACCCCTGGGAAAGGGTTATTTGACCCCCAAAGGGATCGCAACCCACATTTTGAGAACCACTGATCTAGAGAGTATTGCTGAAGGGTATGAGAAACAGCAACATAGTGGCTCCCCCTACTGGTGAGAATATCAATTACCTGAGCTCAACAGTTCAACATATTAAGGGGAAAATTCCAGAAAAAACAATTAATGCTACATTGCATATCATTCTGAGTATATGATGAAGTCCCATTGTGTTCTGTCCCACCTGGACATGAAGCATCCCTTTGTCCAACACGTGCACACCATACAGGCTACTGACCTGATAATCAGTTAGTAGCCATCTCAGTGACATTGCAGGGCTTATGTCCAAGTAAAACATGTTTCACTGTAAAATGTCTCCAAAGTCTCACACCACGGTAGTGATGCTCACAGTTTTCTTTCTCTTTTCCTATTCTTCCCCCTGCCTCTTTTCCTTGAGATGGTGTCTTACCACATAGACCAGACTGGCCATGAACTTGGCGTATGCTCAGACTTATGCTTTCCCTACCTCAGCCTTAAGTCCTGGGATCATAGGCATATGCAACCATACCCAGCACACTAGTGATTTTTAACATTATATCACTATACTCATTCTATTGTGTTGTTAGTTATGTTAATCTCTTTATTACATTGTCCCCATATATAATAAAATAGATGAAAAACATACTTCATGGGGGTTGGTGTTACTCAGGGTTTTAGGTACCTCTTGCAGGGGACTTTGGACTGTGTCCCCCATGGATAAAGGATGACACAGCAAAGAACTTAAACAACTTTATGAATAAGCAACGTTGGATCTGGATCTCATGGGAAGCCCAGAATTTTGCCAAGACCAAGAATAGGGAAATAGAAATAATAAAAATGAAAACCCTAACACTGTTTTCTCCCATGGGTAAAAGAGAATGACACATGTGTGGCCAGAGAGTCCTGAATCCCTGGTGGGGTATGTGAGGGATGGAAGAGGCCGAGCGGAACAGGGTGAAGAATTGCCACTCACATTTTATCCCACAGGATGTCCCTGAAGAAGGGAACCACAGGAGAACATGATGGGTTTGTGGCTTATTGTACCTCTCCACTGCCCTTTGTGAGAGGAATTCTTCTGTCTGTTACAGCAAGAAGAAAAGAATTAACAGTAAGACAGCCCTCATGTTTTTAAAAGATTTTTGTTTTTTTTTTGTTGTTGTTTTTGTTTTTTTGAGACAGTGTTTCCCTGTGTAGCCTTGGTGCTGTGAGATGTCTTTCTGTGTGCTGTGAATATGTGTTGCTCTGATTGGTTGATAAATAAAGCTGCATTGGCCTATGGCAAGGCAGCTTAGAGGCATGTGAGAAGTCCAAGCAGATATACAGAGAGAAGAAAGGAGAGGAGGGAGAGACGCCAGTTGCCGCTAAAGGAACAACAAGATGCCAGGTGACTGGTAATGCCACGGCCATGTGGCAACTTATAGATGAATAGAAATGGGTTAAGTTATAAGAGCTAGCTAGCAAGAAGCCTGCCATAGGCCATATAATTGATAATGAATACAAGTCTCTGAATGATTATTTTGTAAGTGGCTGCGGGACCTTGGGACCGGGCAGGACCAGAGAAACCTTCTGGCTACACCTTGGCTATCATAGAACTAGCACTATAGGCCAGGGTGGCCTCAAACTCACAGAGATCCATCTGCCTATGCCTCCAGAGTGATGGGATTAAAGGTGTGCACCACCACTGCCCGGCTACTTTAAAATTTTATGCATATGGGGTATTTTGCCTGTGCACCATGGACATGCAGTGCCTGAGGAGGCCAGAAGAGGGCATCAGATCCCCTGGAACTGTAGTTACAGATGGCTTTGAGTCATCACATGGGTGCTGGGAACTGAACCCAGATCCTCTGCAGGAGCAGCCAGTGCTCTTAACTGTTGACTGAGCCATCTCTCCAGCCCCAAGTCCTCACAATTTGAAATAAATGGTTTGTAAATAGTCTTCCCGTATCTGCTATCAAATCTTTATTGTTGCTTGGCACAGCATTAATTTCAGACATATTATTAGATAGGCTTAGCATTTGCTTCCCTTCCCACTCCAGGTGATTTTACTCCAGTTACCAGACACCTGCCTAACAACTCAGCAAACTGTCAAATCAAATGCTCCATTGAACAATATTGCACTTCCCGTGATTGACGACCTTTCTGGATCGGTCCTGGACAGAGGTGGTGAACAATAGAAATCACTAGCCGCTTTATGGAGAAAAGAAAACGAAAGCTATTACCCAGTTCAGAAAATCTGGGGCAGTAGACCCGGGGTTTGGCCAGCAATCAAGACTGGAGCGCAGAAAGCTAAGAATAAACTACAAATTACTGTAGGGATGGATCCGGGGGATCTTCTGCCAGCCCTTCAGGTTGGAGCATACGTGGTTGGAAGCACCTGTTGCTCCTGTCATCGCTCGGGGTGGGGGTGAAGGATGGGGGTGAAGGGGGTGGGGGTGGGGGTGGGGTATACCCTGCACCGTCCTTTGCTTCTGACTCAGAACCAGGGCACCCGTGCTGATTGGCCAAGGCTCTGCCCCTGCTTCTCGGCTGCATGTGGGGCTAGGAAAGCCTTCGGCTCCCCGCTAACAACATGAGGAATTTTCTAAACCAGGAAGGGGGCTCGGATACTGCAATGTCCAAGGAGAAAGCTAAATCACCCCTCCGAGCCAACCCCGCTCTGTTTCCACGATACTGCGGGGCGTGGCTCCCCCCGCCACTCCGATTGCTTTGCCACGGGTTTCTTTTTCTTGCTAGAACAGGACTTTGTGACACCACAGAGTGGTGTTCAGGCTGTGTTCCTCCTTCCTAGCACAGCGCTCCCCAAATCCTCGGTAATTCTGGAGTGATACTGGTTTTGAGAGCCCGTTTGGTTCTGACGAGGCCGCTCCTGGTGGGCCCCTGAGTAGCTTCAGGATGAGGGCCGATAAACCACAAAGACCAAGGCTCGGTGAAAAGCTCAGGCCTTGCAGCCTGGTCCCTACATTCTCTGATGAGGGGAAGAGGAGGAAAGATTCGGTTAACCATCAGTGGCCAATTATTTAATCAGCTCTGCCTAAGGAGTGATTGAAGGACGGGATTTGGAGAGTGCTCGAGTTGGCAAACACATCCACGTGCTGTGTGGAAGTTGCTTGGCTCGAGATGGAGTTGCTGTGTCAACATTTATTAAATAAATAAAGCCAATAAATTTTTAAAGGAGGCCTTTTATGCCTGATAGTTACTGTCACAACAGCCCGCCAGCAACACGGACCGCCGTGCATAAAAGCCACAGCAGCCTTGTACACAAAAGACCTCTGAGAGTGCTGTTCAACCCGGGGCTGACATCAGTCCTGTGCGAACTACTGTGACGGGAGCTTGCTTCAAAACACATCGTATAGGTGCGATGCTGGTGGTGTGGTGGCAGGTCCAGCCACCTTCCAAGGCCGTGTATCATCCTGATTTTTCTCTCTAAAGACTCCCCTTGTCTCCACGTCTTTGAATACACCACAGCATCTATATTCTTGTCGCAAGGCCCTGTTCTTCCCACTGTTAATAAATAAATCTAGATTTATTTTGCTCCAGTTCTAATTTCTTTGTAGTTTTCTTGATTGGCAGCTGGGAGGACATCACGTGCTGCCTCCATGGGGACATTGTTTTCTCTGCTTGGGATTCTGCTGGACCCCATTCCGTGCACTGCTTCCCCTGGTGGTTGATGGTAAAACAATAAGCATAAATCAAAGTGCCTGCCTGGGTCCCCTGAGTCATTCTAGCAAATTATCAAACCAGAGGAGAGGGCCATGGGAACCCTCAAATTATAACCATGGTTAGAATTGCAGGTGACCTGGGTTTAGGAATGACATTCATGTAGGGCTGAGCTATTGGATCTGTGGGCTCTGTTGTAAACTCCAGGTAGTTGATGTCGGGATCACTTTGAATAGTTAAATACCCAGTTAATGCCAGAGACTTGGAGAAATGATGTTTGTAGTGAAGAGAAAAGCAAAACAAAACAAAACAAAACCCATCACCCCCTACATGCTTCCAACTCTTTTTTTAATCTGGCATCCTGTCTTTCCCTAACTCCTCTTCCTCTACCTCCCCCCTTAAAATAATTGTTTATTTTTTTTATGTGTATGTATTAGTTCATGTGCACCGCTTGCATGCAGGTACCAGCAGAGGCCAGAAGGGGGCAGCAGATCCCCTGGAGCAGGAGTTACAGGTAGTCGTGAGCCACCTGACTGGATGCCAGGATCTGAACGCAGGTCCTCTAGAAGAGCAGCAAATGCCCTCAACTGCTGTGCCATCCCCCAGCCCTGTGCCATTCTCTTTTTATTTCTACTGTCTGCCATAGTTTCTTTCCCTGTTCTTTCATGGGTGTTGTCAAACCTGTGTGATCCATTTACTCTTCTGCATGCCGCGGTCCTATGTTACCCTAGTTCCTGAGCACTTATACCCAGATGGCCTACCTTCACTCCAGATGCATTTGTCCAACACAGAAAGGCAGGCTGTTTTAAGTCCATGAGCCCCTTCCCTTACGTATATAATCCTATGACTTGGCCAATCAGAGGCCAAGCTTCAGAAACACTCTCGGCCCTTCCTGGTTAATCCTTCATGATATCATTGCTCTTTGCCTCAAATGTGTTTCTCTGATTCTGTGTGTAGCCCTTTAGTTCAGCTCCTTGTTGGCTTATGCAGCTTCTCAGGCTGTTGCAATAGCCGTAGCCCGGGCTCACAGTCATCTGACTGGACCTTTCCCTGGTGTGTTCTGCACTCTGCCTCAGAGTCATCATGAGGGGCTGCTTTGATTAGTGTGATGCTCTCAGAACACTCTGTGTCAGCCGGTGTTTCGTCACTGTAACAAACGCCCAGACGATCAACTGAGAGGAAAGCCTTACTTTGGTGCACACGTTGGAAACTACAATCCACACTCCACGGGCCTCACTGCTCTGTGCTGAGGCCACACACGATGATCTCAGCACACGGTGGAGCAAAACCATTTATCTCATGGATAAGATGCAAAAGAGGAAATATCAGGGTTCTCCAGTTCCCTTGGAGAGCACAACCCCAGTGATCTAACCTCCTTCTCGTAGGCTTGCCCTCCCAAGGGTTCCACCACATCTCAACGGTGCCATGGTCTGGGGACCAGACCTTGAACACTCGGGCCTTTGGGGGACATTCCAGATCCAAATGACAGTGATATGGAAGGCAGTACGATTTTGTGAGCCTGCGTGCAAGGCCTCAGTTTCCCTGCTTGTACCTACTATGCCAAATACTTAAACAAAAGGTGATTGTTTTGTGTGCACTATAGAGGGGAATGTGTTGATTCCAATCCTAGGTCTTTAAATCCTGCACCCGGGATCTCTCGCTGGCAGTCTTGTCTTGTCTACGATCACACGCCTATTTCAGCATTTCTCTGTTTCTGTCTTAACATTTCTACATTTATTTATTTATGTATGTACTTACATAAGTATATGTGTGCGGAGAGCAGACAAATTGTGGAATTTGGTTTTCTCCTTCCACGACGTGGGTTCTGGAGATCAATCTCAGATAGCCAAGCTTGGTGGCAAGGACCATGGCCCCCCAAGCCATCTCACCAGACCAGCTTCTCTCTTTTCATTATTGTCCCCCACACCCTTCATTAAACCGTGGTGGCTTCCCTAAAATAAAGATATTTAACATGTACCCCAACATTTAGGTTTTCCTTTTTCCTATGTCCTTCCAAAGACAGATATTAATGCACAAAGCAAGCAAACACAGACTAGGACATGCCCATGCCCATTTGAGACCTAAAACACAACAATTTGATTTAAGCAAGATGCTTCCAACATCTGCTTGACTTAATGCTTAGAAAATGCTATTTCTGAAAATGATGTTTTTGTTTGTGTAAGACTATTATGCCACAGCTATTTTACTGTTATTGAAGTTGAGAAATTATGTAGAAAATACATTTTTAGACGGAGGAAAGAAAAGACATAAAACAAGCTTTGGCTTGAGTTTTTCAATTAAAATAAATGATGGCTGTATCTCTCAGCCTAACGTTTCTCTTGTGGGTGAATAAGCGGCCGTCAGGTCCTCATGGCCGCCGTCTCTGTGGGCCTGGTTGCTTGCACACTGTCTCTCTGGCTGGACACCCCAGGCTTGCTGAGGTTTTCTCACCCCCATGTCAGTACTAGTCTGAGTACTAGCAGTGTTCTCCTGGCGTGACTGATTGCAGCCACACAGTTCCAGTCACAAGCGAACTAATCTCTCTTCCTTCCCTGCCATTAATGCCTCTTCTTTCCTCTCTGGCAGTCCGGATGCTCCCCACATGGTAAGACCTCTATTCTAATCCCCCTCTCTCCCCAAAACTATCCTGGAAGGTCTGGAGGCCTCTTTCTCCTATGAACCCATAAAAGCTGTTCAAGTCCCCTGGATTTCTAGTCCTGCTTTGTCGACCGTCATCTGTGTGGTTACCGGGTAAATAGTTCAGAAACAAGGTGGCATTCTCTGCCATTCTGTCTTAAGTGTTTCCGAGTTCCTGAAGGTTGCATTCCCAATCTTGTTTTATGCCCTAAGATTTATTTAGCATGGTATCTTTTCAGAGAGAAAATGATTTTAAGCTGTGCTATTAGAATTTTGATCTTGATTAGTTTATTTTGGTTTGGGTGCCAGGGATGGTATCCAGGGCCTTACACATGATCGCCAGGCCAGTGCTATCCCGATGAACTGCAACCCCAGTCCCTGGACACGGGCCCAAAGGCCCAGGTGCAAAAGGTTTAACTCCCAGACTGGTGCTCCTGGAAGGAGGTAGAGCCTTTAAGAGGTAGAAGGAAGTTAGGTCATTGGTGGCACGCTCTTGAAGGAGGTTGTAAGACCCACCCCCAGTCTGTCAGTCAGTCTGTCTGTCTGTCTATCTCTCTCCTGCCATGACTTCATTACATGTTCTTTCCACGTGAAATGGAGCTCAGTGAGTTATGGACTGGAGCCTCAGAAAACTGCGAGCCAAGAGAACCGTTCATCTTTTCCGGTTGATTGCCTCAGGGATCTTATCAGGGTAAAGGAACACCAACTAATGCAGGGAGAGAAGGCCGAGTATCGTATTTACCAGTAGCTCCCCTCTTCGATTCTGGGCTATTGGCAGCTCCCTCTCACCCTTCAAGTCAGTGGAGTCTGAAGTGACTATGACACCCTCACTGGTAGCTTTTCATTGTTGATGCTTGGCTGTTTAGTATTCTCCTCCCATGCCACAGGGATGGTGGAGGACTTAGCTGACAGGGCAGCTAGCCTGGTCCCTCACAAGGGGTGATGGTTGGGCTGGAAGGTCACCCTGGCAGCAGACTTAGCATGACCAAGACAGACTCTGTTATGTTAAATCGTGTTATTTGGGGTTGTCTCTCGGTATCACTCGGTACAACAGTCCATTTAACTGTCTACTATTATTTTAAATCTCTAGTGGGTGGGGCTTGAACTGAATGACTGTGAGCCAAAGCAGGCTTGTGGGAGAGTGAGTCCCTCAAATACAGCCTGTCGGAAACTGGATGTGCTGTACCCAGCACAGTGAGGGAGGCAAAGGGCTTGGAGTGGGGTTCAGATCCACGTCATCAATTTACAAGCTATGTGTCCTGAACTGGCCAGCCCCAAATCGACAGGGGCTTCACCTCAAAATCCTCTTTATATTTGGAAAAAATATTGAGGATCCCAAAGAGAGTTTGCTGAAGTGTTCTTTTTCGGGGAATATTTACTATGTTAGACACAAAATTCAGAAATTTAAATACATTCATCAACTCACCTAAAGTTAGACAAATAAATGCATCATGTAAGTACACTATATTTTTAATGAAAAATATTCTTTCAAGAGGCAAAGTTAGTGAGAAAGTTCATTGACTTAGAGTTTGTAACTCTCTTGAGTGTCTGATTTACTAGAAGGCAGGGGCATTCTCAAAAACGGTCTCTTCATTTCAGCTCTTGTGTTATATTATTTCAGATGAGGTAAATGAAGAAAATCCTGCTTCATGCAGACATGCAGCTGAGAGACATTAAAAATAGTTCATCAGTCCTTTTATATAATGATGAGTATCCTTTGATTTGACATCCAAACTTGAGACAATTGAAAATTTCTGAAGTTTATTACTATGTATAGTATGAGGCTGTTATTATTTGTTGTTGTTTATCTTACAGTCCATTTACCTATCTTATACTTTAGGTGCAAATTTTTTGATTTTATAGGTCATTTGAAATTACTATCTCACCAAATGTTGTGAAAATTGCCTATAAGAGAAAAACCTTCCATTTTAGAGGGAAGTTCCTTAAGGGAAGTGAACAACTCAAAGGTTTTAGGAAGTTCCTGAAACTGACCAGATTCATAGGGCCCTCCACAAGTTCTTATAAGCAGAGGCATTTAGACAGGCTGAGAGCTACCTAGAAAACCCTCAGACAAGCCAGACTGCCTAGAGCAGTGGTTCTCAACCTGTGGGTTTTGATCCCTTTGGGGGTTGAATGACCCTTTCACTGGGGTCTCCTAAGATCATACAAAACACAGACATTTATATTATGATTCATAACAATAACAAAATGACAGTTATGAGGTAGTAACGCAAATAATTTAATTGGTTGGGGGTCACCACAATATGAGGAATTGTATTAAAGGGTCACAGCATTAGGAAGGTTGACAATTACTGGCCCAGAGACTCAGAGGAGCAGAATTGTCTGAAAAAGGCAGCGACCAGCCAAGCTGTCTCTACGAGCCTCAGGCCACCTGAGCTGCCTGAAAGTGATGTCCCAATCCATGGAGCTGCCTGCAGGTGTGCAGTGCACTCCAGGTTTCTGGCTTCCATGACCTGTTAGCTGTCCTTGGCTGGGCTTGGTGATACAGCTGTCTTGGAGTTGTTTCTGCGCCTGTGAGTAACGCCTCACCCATTCCCTGTAAATAACCCCAATAAAACACATTGGTTCACCAAGTTTGGCTTTGGTACTATCCTCATTTTAGTCTGCCATGGGTTCCCTATATGGGGTGAGTAGGTGTATGTTCACACCTCCCTAGGAGCAGAGTCACACAGCACTGAAGGATGGTGTTTGTTCAGATGTTGATGCTTTTCACAGTGTGATATGAAGAGTTCAGATTTTATTTCTCTCTCTCTCTCTCTCTCTCTCTCTCTCTCTCTCTCTCTCTCTCTTTCTTTTTGATGCAGCCACTGGTCCCATCACAAGGTCTTTAAGGATTGAGAAGCTGTGGCGTTCTCAGCAGCAGATATACAAGTTTCTCAAAAGTCTAATTTTGCATGAAAGTTTGTGTTTTATCACTGGCCACAAATTTTATCAGCTGTCTTCCTTGAAATGACAAGCTCACTTTGCTTATTTGTTTATTTATCTATTGAGCACATAAACATTTGCCTGGATCCTAAGCCCAATAACTGCTATTTTGTGGCCTTTCTCTCAGTCACATCCAGCTTTCCCAGAATAAGCAGCTAGTTGAGCTTGTCATTCAAGGGGACTCACACGTGCTTCTTCAGGGGCCTCACGTTAGCTATGACATGCAAGGACTTTCACGTTCACCTCTCAACTCATCACACAAACTACTAGGAACAAAAAGACATATATTCAGGGGTGTAACTCAATAAACCCAGTGCTTCCCACTGCTTCAGCAAGGACCCGCAGCTCGGCTCCTCATCCCTCTCCTGGTCCAGCCTGCTGCCATTCCTTGGTCATTGCTTTCATTTGGGGCTGCTTCTGTGCCATTGCTGGGAAAGCCTGTCCAGAACAAGCTAACATGTTAGCATTGCTACAAGAAATAGTTTGCACTTTGCAAGCCCAGATACTCTGAAGCGGTCTCAGGGATCCCCTTAGGAACTCTGCAAGCCCAGATACTCTGAAGTGGTCTCAGGGATCCCCTTAGGAAACCATTCAACCATCCCAGGTTTGTTTCTGTTGCTGTGACAAAACGTCCTAACAAAAAGCAAAATGTGGGAGGCAGAGCCAGGTGGATCTCTGTGAGTTCGAGGCCAGCCTGGGCTACCAAGCGAGTCCCAGGAAAGGCGCAAAGCTACACAGAGAAACCCTGTCTCGAAAAAAAACGAAAAAAAAAAAAAAAAAAAGCAAAATGTAGGAGGAAAGAGTTTATTTGGCTTACGGTTCCAGGTTGCAGGCCACCATTGTGGGGAAGTCAAGGCAGGAGCTTGAAGTCGCTCATCATATCACAACCTCAGTCAAGAGAAGAGAAAATGCACACATTCGTACTAACACTCAGCCTCCTTCCTATTCTTACACAGTTGTGACCCCCACTTAGGGGATGGTGCTGCCCACAGTGGGCTGGTCTCTCCCCACCTTAATTAGGGTAATCAAGGCAGCCACCCACGGACTTGTCCATAGGCCAGCCTGAGCTAAACAGTCCCTCACTGAGATTCTCTTCCCTGGTGAGTTCAGATTGTGTTAATAATGAGCACTAATCACCACACTAACCCATCTTAGACAACATGGCAGTAGTCAAACTGGAAAATCGAATGGAAGATTAACAAAAGTACGTATAAGGCACTTAGGATGCTGCCTGGAATACGAGAAGCCCCCAGAGCATCACTGTGTACCAACTGATGCTGTGAAGGCATCCTGCTCATGTGCTAGTGTTGATTGTAACCTTTCATTTTTCTCCACACACTCATCCTTCTGGCAGATACCCACTTTAATTAATTGCTTCCTCAGTGCCCTTCTGTTCTCTCCTTCTTAGCGCCAGCCAGGATCCACTCAAGTACAACTGGTCTGACCTCTGTCACACTGTCACGGTGACCCCTTCCTTCTATTTCACAATGCTTGACCCATTAAAGAGCACAGTTGCCGTCACAGGCAGTTCTGGCTTCTGGTGTTAGACCCTCTCGAGATTCATCTTATTATTCTAGAGATTGGGAGTCTGTCTGAGGCAGAAGAATCTAAAGTTCCCAGCAGGCCTGGGATACATACACAGTAAGACTCCATCTCAAAGGAAAACTGGAAAAAAAGAATAGTATTTTTTTTATCATTGAGATTAGGATTTTTTTTTTCTGGTGAAGGTTAATGAAATAATGTACTTAAAACTAACTGCCAGAATGCTTACCTATGGCATGCATTTGTCTTCTGTATCGGTTTTTTTTTCCTCTTCGACCTCTGTCTAGTCCTCTGCAACATCACCACTGAATTGAATTTCTCATGCATTGTTCATTCATTTGGTCGCAGTGCACGTGGGTATCATCTGTGACTTCATCACATTGTGAAATATTTATTCATCGCTTCTCTGAGAGAGGCTGCAGTTAGGACACAAGACAGGCAGCAAGAGCTATGGGCCCACAGTGGAAGTTGTGTTCTTGTTGGCAGCCAATATAGCTTCTCCAACAGCCTCAGTGCTCTTCCATGAAGGTCAACCTCCTCGGCAAGGCAGCTAGGATGTGGCCCTAGCCAGCTTCCCTTTGATGCTCTTTATGAGACTACTCATTTCTGTCTCTGAATGGTTACAGTTTCCAGCTTACAGGCCAACACTTGCCTGTCCCCTCTGTTTGGAATGCCTTTCTTTATCTGCCGCAGCTTGCCTGTAACTGTCATCCTGAAAGCCCTTCCCCCACCCCTGCTCCACGACTTCCCTTCTCCCTTGCCCTTCCGTCTCATTCTGTTCCCAGGCTCCTCAAAAGACGTGTGCTCATACATGGCTCATGGTCACTCTGTGTGTCTTGGTCCTCCGGGTGGGGAATGATACACCAGGAAAGAGCTTCCCCCTCCACTGTCATGCCATAGGAGAGCCTGGCACACATAATTCCTCCATGAGTGTTTGTCTGTGGATGCGTGAAAACGTTCTCCACTAATTTTGGCCAGCTTATTTAGTCAAGATCCTAATCTTGTTGATGTAAAATGACCAGCTAGTTTTTAGCAATAGCATTGAATTTCATATAGACTGTGCAATAAGTGGAACACACACGTCATTTCCTGATGCTCCTGATTTTCATGATGGACTCCTGGTCTTTATAACCATGGGGTGGGGAAGGGGTCTGACTCTGGGAAGGAGGACAACATAGCCAAGTGGATCATTTGGTTCTAATGAGAAGTTCTAGGAGGTGGCTCATTTGTGGACAGACACCTTTACACTTCTGGGACATTCAGAGAATAGAAAATCAGATGTCAAATGGCTTCAGATTTCTGGGGCTTGTTTGGGATGCCTCTAGAGGTGAGATGGTGACCTGAGTTGTGTTTCTTGGCTCTAGGTTTGGAGTTGGTAGGTTGTGAGAAACCTTTGGTGTAACATCTTCGGGTGAAAATCTTGGTTGAGTGTTTGGTTTGACAGAAGGTACCTGCCTATGATTTTTAAATAGTTTTGAATTAAAGTGAAACAAGACCCTTGGATTTGGAGATATCATTTTAGATCATCCAAGTGTTTTTCATGAGCACTTGCTGTGGGATGTGGTCCCAGGATGGAACATTTTGCTGTCTCTTATCTTCCTGTCTTTCTTCCATGGAGGTGAAGATCCTCTTATAACCATGAAGGTTAAAGCATTTGGTGAAATGATCTCTCCAGTTACCTAAGCAGAGTGCAGATTCTGGGTTGAGGGAAAGGCTAGCCTGTTGTGGGATACTTGTACACTGTATGAAGATGGATTGCCGTGATTGCTGTAATAAAAAGCTGAACGGCCAATAGCTAGGCAGGAGGTATAGGTGGGACTTCTGGGCAGAGAGAGGACTCTGGGAAGAAAGAAAGTGGAGTTACCAAGCAGACATGGAGAGGAAACAGGAGGTGAAAGATGAAAGAGAGGTAACGCCACGTGGCAGAATGAAGATTAATATAAATGGGTTAATTTAAGTTATAAGAGCTAGTTGAGACAAGGCTAAGCTAAAGGCCAAACTTTCATAATCATTAAAGTCTTGGTGTCATTATTTGCAGGATGGCAGTCCAGACAAAAAAAGTACTACTACATTTGGCACCCAATGTGGGGCACGTAAATCCACATAAGGCCTGAGAAAGCTTTCTGGCGACCATGGTCTCTCTGGTAGGCTCAGTGCTAGTGGCATACAGAGGTGAGGCTCTCTTAAGAGGCCCTGCTATCAAGCACTTGAATGGGGTTTATGAGCAGCAAATGGCTATTCGGTGGCAGGAGATTAGGTAGAAATGCTTACTATAGTTTAGACCCAGAACTTCCCAGAGCTGGGGTGGGCAGACCACCTCCAGGCCAGGGCTTCAGGCATGAGGCTCTACTCTCACTGACCCACAGTGGGCAGAGTCAGCCACCAGACCCTGTGTGCTAAGCAGAGCTTTGTGGTAGAGGGCCTAGCTACCACTTAGCAGTTTAAGGTTTGGCTCACCATCAGAGAACACTGCAAGTGAACAGCTGCAGGCACTTAGTAAAGTCAGGTCCAGGCCAAGAAAACCTCTGAACAGGTTACAACATGCTTTAAAATGTGCTTAGATTCTGAAGAAAGAAAAGAAAGTGAGTATCAACTTTAAAATACTTTAAAAATAGTAAAGTCTTTAAAGAGAGAATAAAACAATATGAAAAGAATAAGCCACATAAAGACAGGAAATACACAGGATGTCTGGATCCTGTATGGTGTTTTGTTGACTTAGAATTTTTTATTTATTTATTTATTTATTTATTTATTTATTTATTTATTTATTTATTTTGGTTTTTCGAGACAGGGTTTCTCTGTGTAGCCTTGCGCCTTTCCTGGAACTCACTCGGTAGCCCAGGCTGGCCTCGAACTCACAGAGATCCACCTGGCTCTGCCTCCCGAGTGCTGGGATTAAAGGCATGTGCCACCACCGCCCAGCGACTTTGCATTTTTTAAATGCTAATGAACAAAAAACAATAGCTGCTGAGAGACATTGGATTATGGAAACTGCTAAATTAAGCTAACCTATATATTTAAAAAATGTCTTAACTTCAGAATGGAAGTCAAAAAATATGTTGTGCTGAGGGAGAGGTTTTGCTTTTGTTTTCACAGGAAACAAAATGCTATAGATTTCTTCAAAATTAATAAAGATCAGATTTGATTGGGGAAGACTTCCTGAAAATCTTGGCTACAGACATGAAGAAAAAAGAAATCAAGGAAAACTATAAGACAGGTGACATATATGCTGCTCCCTCTACATGGGGACAGCTCTGAGACTGGATGAGATGTGATAAATCTTGTTGGCTACAGAGTCCTCATGACTTATTATTACATGCCATCCTTTCATATGACATGGATAGAGATTTATATTACAGTTTGATTATACAGTCCAAACAAACATAAAGTTAGCAGATGCCTTTTACCTGCTCAAACACAAAACAAAAAATCATCTTTAGCTGATTTGAGCATACCACAATTCCATACTTGTGTTAATATATATATATATATATATATATATATATATATATATATATATATATATATATATATATATATATATACTGTTATCTTTAAAGGTTTGTGTGTTCAGAAAAAAAGGATCAGACACCAATGAAGACAAGTAGCCCAGGTGACCCAACCTGTCAGAATGCCTCTGTTATAGTGTCCTCAAAATTCTGAATCCAGAACAACTTCAAGGATGCTAGCGGTTATTTTTGTTATAACACACTGTATATATGCTTCTACTCTTGTTTAAGGTATTTTTTATATTGATACAACTTTAAGGTTATTTTTTGTTATACTGTATATATGTTTCTATTGTTGTTTAAGATATTGTACATGTTCAGCTCATTTAAAAATGCAATATAAAGTTCTAGTCCTTGAAAGCTATTATTACAAACTGTTTAGGATAATTAAGAAATGCAGATTAGTAGTTAGTCATCCTTAACAATCAAACTTGTAGTCATATTAGGTATGTTTTCAAGGTTAAATGGATATATTTTAGATAGATAGGTGGTGTTCAAACATTTCAGGCTGGGCGGTGGTGGTGCACGCCTTTAATCCCAGCACTTGGGAGGCAGAGGCAGGTGGATCTCTGTGAGTCTGAGGCCAGCCTGGGCTACAGAGTGAGTTCCAGGAAAGGAGCAAAGCTACACAGAGAAACCCTGTCTTGAAAAACCAAAAACCAAAAATAAAAACATTTCAGAGACCTACAGAATATGACATTTAAGATGTTTTAATAACATAAGGCTTTTCGTGACAGTGAGACATGTCTGATCCTGGCAGCACAAATCTAGGATGATGGACATTGAAGAAACTCCATTTGGAGTTGACTTTTATTGTGGTAAAGTTAGCCACTGGGCAAGAAAATGCCCTTGCATTAGCTGCTGTACAAACTAGAAAAGCAAGACACAAAAGAAAGTGACTGTCAAACTTTGCCAAAACAAGATAGGACAGTCCTTCAAAATTCCTGCTTCATAGAAAAATCTGCCAGATATCCTAGGCCTATAGGCTGAAGATGGATTCTCCAACATTGCAGAGGAACTTTGGGTGACTGTCCAGGCAGCCAGCTGTTTCTGTCATTTCTGTAGTTTTGGAAGTTTCTTGCTCTGTATTTCCTGTTTACTCAGGTAATATTATATCCTTCTCAGGTCTTTGATGGGGTTGAAGACTAGATAGTTATAGTTACAGTTTTTATTGTTACCAAATTCAGAAAAGAAACTCACAAAAGAGGTGTAAAGTTTATAAGGTTGAGAGACATAAAAGCTTAAATTGTTTATCTAATAAAACGTTTTAAGGTCTAGAAAGATATTTTTAGGATGGTAATACAAGTTACGATGAAATGGTTTAGGTATAAAACTTTAGACTCAGCAAGATAGTATAGATAATAAAGTAATCTCTCCAAATTTGCCAAATACAAATGGCCTGGACATGGTAAATGTAATTCTTACTTGATAATTGTTCCTGTTGTATATAGTTTTACTGTGTTAGAATTAAAACATTTCCTTTTCATTTAGACAAAAGGGAGAAATGTTGTGGGATATTTGTACACTGTGTGAAGATGTATCGCTGTGATTGGTGTAACAAAAAGCTGAACAGCCAATAAAAAGCTGGACAGCTAGAGGTATAGGTGGGACTTCTGGGCATGGAGAGAACTCTGGGCAGAAGGAGGCAAAATCACCAGGCAGACATGGAAACAGAAGGTGCAAGACGGAAGAGAATTAACAAGCCTTGTGGCATACCGTGGGTTAATGTAAGTGGGTTAATTTAAGTTATGAGAGTTAGTTGAGACAAGGCTAAGCTAAAGGCCAAGCTTTGGTAATGACTAAAGTCTCTGTGTCATTATTTGAGGGTTGGCAATCCCAATGAAAAAAGTGCCACACTAGCCAGTGGTTAACGTATGACGCTGTGGCTCTGAGTTAATGATCTGAAGTCCTAAAGAACTACTTTTTTGCCTTTCTTGTCCTTCAGATTCCAGGCATGACTTTAGTTTGGGAAACAATCCTTCGGATCCTTCATAATTCAGAAAGCCACTTCCTGGTGTGGGAAAGGAATTGACCTCCTGGAATGTGCCAGGGGTTACTAATTTGTTTCAGGCCTAAAGCTAGGCCTGGAGGGACAGCAAGAGTCTGAAGCTGTCCAGTGGCCTTTGCCAAACAGGAATGGGAGGCCTGAGGGCCCATTCAGAGTTCCAGCAGAGAGGCAGCAGGCTGGAGGGGGCTACTCAGAAGGCTTTCTCCCAGTCTATCATATGGCTTTTGATTGATCTGCTGCATGCATGCCGTACCTCTGTCTGGGACCAGACCCCTTCATCCTCTCAGCCCAGAGACGCGCTGTCTCTCCTTTAAGAAGTTACGCAAAAGTCACTTCTGTTTTTTATGATCAGTTCCAAAGGGCTTGATGGATGTCATATATTCCTCTGTGTTCCGACGTGTTCCTGCCATCTGCCTGTGCTGAAGCATCTACTGCATGGCAGGCTACGGACATTCTGTCTCTCTAACTGGACTAGGGAGTTCTTGGGCTCAGTGCCAAGTGCATGTCTCAGGGCCTAGCAAAGGCCCATTAGCCAATAGTACACTGTCATTTGAATAAAGAGTATTGCCTTAAAAACCTGGCGTTGCTCTAAGATCAACCATCCATAGAGAAGCTGTTAATTAGACTGTTGGCTACTAATGCCTTTATGAATATGTATTTACATTATTTTCCTTAGGTATTTATATAGATTGTTTTAAATTACTTAAGTTTTAATTATTTAAAAACCACCAACCTGTTCCAATCATGTTTCTAGAGGGTCCTCGAGAAGCAATAGCTTGTGCTAGCTTGAGCTTCTCACCCTGCCCTCCAACAAGGAAAGCTGGACAATCCCAGAAGCCAGGATGGCGGTGACAATTCAGATTAAGGTGAGAGAATCCTAAGAAAACAGAACTGTGGCCTGCTCTTCTCCATGTCACTATACTGGAGTGCTGGAGATTTATTTTTTTCCTGTGGAGAACTGTCCCCTCACAGTGGGTCTTACAGGCAAGCCTCAATCCTGTGTCTGTCAGTACCACTGTGAGCAGATTTCCTCTGAGAGTCTTTCTACTAGTGATTGGGAGAGGACTTCCAGGGAGTCTATTTATCATATGACCAGAGTCACTGAAAGGCAATCCCTTTTCAAATGTGAGTTATGGAGCTGTGGGATGAGCCATTTATCATTGTCCTCCGTGGAGAGGCAGAAGACGGGCAAGTTCATTACTGAAAGGATGTGCTATTGTCCTTAAGGTCCAATTTCCCACACTTGTCCTGGAATACAATTATGTTGTATTGTGATGAAGCTTTTCAATTAAAAATTTGTATTTTATTGATTTCAATTATATGTACATGTGTGAGTCTGTTTGTAGGAATGTGCATGTGAGTGTGCCTGTAGAAGCCAAAGGCATCAGATCACCCGGGAGTTTGAGTTACAGGCAGTTATGAGCCAACAGATGTGGGTACTGGGAATGGAACTCGGGTCCTCTGGGAGAGCAGTACATGCTCTTTAAACACTGAGCCATGTTGTGGGATATTTATACACTGTGTGAAGATATATTGCTGTGATTGGCATAATAAAAGCTGAACGGCCAATAGATAGAAAGAGATTAGGTGGGACTTCCGGGAACAGACTTCTGGGAAGAAGAAGGGTGGGTCACCAGTCAGACAGAGAGGAAATAGGAGGTGCAAGATGAAAGAGAGGTAACACCATGTGATAGAAGATAGATTAATATAATTGGGCTAATTTAAATTATAAGAGTTAGTTGAGGCAAGCCTAAGCTAAAGGTCAAGCTTTTATAATTAATAAGCAGTCTCCCTGTTGTTATTTGGGGCTGGCAGCAGAAAAGAAAGTCCGTCTACAGAGCCATCTCCCCGGCCTCTCAGGATAGATTTTGATGAAAACTCTGATCCACTAAGCTCTCAAAGTTGTTTTTCTTCAGTTGAGTTACTTGGCACCTAGACTCTTCTCTCAATTTACATCTTGTTTATATTGTGCTAGAAGCTTTAGAATTTCCCAAGAAGGGTCAAGGAGTCAAAGCAAGTCAGCTAAGAATTTAGAAAGAATCTAGCACTGGTCTTCATTAAATGTGAGACCCTAGTCAAGAGATTGGCACTAGTCAGCAAGAGTGGAGTTGCAGACACATTGAAACTAAGAACTATGACTGTCAAAGTCCTTATGAGCAGGCCTGCTCTGAGAGTCTTTCTACCTGTGATTGGCAGAGAGTCTCCATTGAGTCCATTTGTCCTTATGACCAGAGTCACTGAAAGGCAACCCTGACTGCCTCCAGACTGGCATGGTTTAAACTCAAGCCAGGGATACACACTTGGTCTTATTCATGTCCTTAGAAATGCAAGAGAAAACCTGTGTTTCTGGGAAGGGTTCTCTGATTTTCTCTTGTAATTGTTTTCCTCTTCAGTCCAGTACAATGTAATTAGGTAAGCCTATCAGCCGGCAACTCTTCCTAGGTGGGAGGGAGACCCTTCACGGTTCTGTGCTGGAAGGGACTCTGCTTATGAGGCTCTCCTACATCACTATACTCCTCTATTGTTTTCTTTTGTTTTTCAAGACAGGGTTTCTCTGTGTAGCTTTGCTCCTTTTCTGGAACTCGCTCTGTAGACCAGGCTGGCCTCGAACTCACAGAGATCCGCCTGGCTCTGCCTCCCGAGTGCTGGGATTAAAGGCGTGCGCCACCACCGCCCGGCTTACTCCTGTATTTTAATTGATTCATTTTCATTATATATTTTGAATAAAAGTGTACCCTTCCTCTTCTATCACGGTGAACACTCAAAAGTACATTTATAAAAAATTAGCTTTACATCAACATCTATTAAGAGCGAAACTCCGGGCCAAAGCTATTGATCAAATTCCACTTAAATAGAGGATATTAAGTAAATTACTTGAGCTGATTAAAAACACCTTCATCAAAGTAGAACATCGGTGCCAACAATATTAAGAGTTGAATTATCGATTTTGCTTTTTATAAAAACAGAATATAGTCCATTAGCAGGGAAGCGAAACGATCCCTCCTCCTTCACTTTGGGCACAGTAAGGGGAGTGAGTGATCTTCTGCTGGGGATGGGGAAGGAAGGACCGGGAAGGGAAGGGCATGAAGGCAGAAAGGAGGCCCTGAGGTCAGAACCCCAGAGGAGGAGGAGGAGGGCGCGGTCCAGTTGGGCGGCAGGACCACCTCCATCCGCGGCTGCTGCGAGCGCACACTGGGGCGCTCCCGCTCCCGGCCGCCAGAGGGCGCAGCCCGAGCCGGCGCGGCGCCGGGAAGGAGGAGGGGAGCGCGAGAAGGGTCAGGCGCGCAGGGCGTCCGCGCAGCTCGGCTCCGGGAAGGGCGCGCAGCCTCCGCCTCCGGGATGCGGCCGCCCGCGCTGCTGGCGCTGCTCAGCTGCTCCGCGGGTAAGTAGCGCGCGGCCCGGGCGCGGCGTGGGGAGGGAGCCCGGGGCTGCGGGCCGCCCCCGCGCAGTTCCGGCTGCCGCCCGCCCCGTCCCGCCCCGTCCCGGCCGCAGCGCCCTCTAGCGGCGCCACCCCTGGCCCGCGCCCTCTCCATCTCCGCCTTCTTCCGCCGGGGCAGGCGGGCCGGTGGGGAGGGCGCGGCCGGGTCGGGAGCCTGCGCCGCGCAACTGCTAGAAACTTTGCGAGAGGCCGCGCCGTGCCCGCCCCGTGCCCGCCCCATGCCCGCCGCCCGCGCGCCCTGCCGTACACACCCCGCGCCCCACTATGTGCACCCCGCCCTGTGCGTCCCCAACAGCCCCGCCGCCGTGTGCTCCGCGCGTCCCTCCGAGTGCATCCCGCGCCCCGCCGTGTGCACTCCCTGCCCCACCGTTACCTACCTCGCGCCCCACCGCTTGCCGTGTGCACTCTGCGCCCCACTGTGTGCACTCTGCGCCCCACTGTGTGCACCGCGTGCGACCCGCGGTGCGCACCCCCTGCTCCTCGCCTTTAACACCCCACTCTCCACCTTGTGAACCCCCCCCCACTCCCCGTTCTCCACGCTATTCACTCATGGGCCTCATGTTCACCACTTCCCCCTAGATGTGCACCCCTGCGCCCCACCTTGTGCACATCCCGCGCCCTACCGTAGTGTGCATTCCTGGTGTCCCCCCCCCCTCCCCGTGCATATCCTGAGTCCCACCGTGTTCGACCCCTCCCTACCATGTGCACCCCACTCCCCACGCCCCCGGGTGCATACCCACATCGCGCTGTTTGCACCCGGCTCTCCACCTTGTTCACCCCCTGCGTCCGGCCCTGTGCACTCTGTTCCTCCGGCTGCGCCCTGCCATGGGCATCCCCTCCCCATGCTCAACTGTACGCACCCTGGATCCCCAGATGTGCATGACCCGTGTCCCACTAGGTGCCTCCCAAGTCCCCAGTCATACACACTCTGCCCTGCCTTGAGTACCCCATGCGCCCCACCGTGGGTCCCTTGCAACCCCACCCAACCTTACACAAGCTTCATCCAGCCGTTAGCACACCCTGTGCCCCAAGGTGCCTACCGTGTCCGTTGTGCCCCACCCCCCATCCTGATTTCCCGGGACTCCCCTACCACCTGCACCCCAGGAACCTACAAACTTGACCCGCCTTCTTCCTAAGGCAGTTGGGCAAGGAGGCGGGGGGGGGGGGGGGGAGGGAGGGAAGGGGAGGAGGGGCGGGGAGACCAGGGGTGCCCTGCTGAGCCTTGGGGCCTCGGGGTGGATTCCCTGGGAAAATCAGAGAACTGGTCTCAGGCAGTCCCGTTGCCCAATCCTTTCTTTCCTGAAGGCGTTTTTCCTCCCCCTGTTAGCTAAGATGTGAGAAAAAGTTAAAAAGTCACTGTGAATGACTTTTTATGATATTTGTTCAAGTTTGAAAGCGTGGGTTAAAAAAAAAAAGGACTCTTTCAGCTTGTCATTATAGTACTTTCTCTAACCCTGACTTGCCTGTGTTTCCTGTCTCTGAAAAGGCAGAATTTCAGATTTTTAGAAATGGCGGAATAGTGCAGTTTAGGGAAAGACTTAGTCCACCAGAGCCCTGACAGCTCGTTTTTATTTGGATTTATGCTTTCCGAATAGGGACATTTTTGTTTTGCTTCTGAATACCCCTGGCATTTCTTCAGGTGCTCACTAAGTGTGAGAAAATTGAGCTAGATTAGCTCGTAATTAATTGTTCACTCACATGATTAATTTGGCAACACTGTAATTTAAAATGTTAGGGCACCTTGGACCTAGAAGGTGGCAATTGATCATGGGGAATTTGGCCAGAGATCATTGGTTGAAGAAGGCGTCGAGGAGCCCCGGGAGAAGGGCAGGCAAGAGGGTGGGGAACTGGTGACTGAGGCTGCCTGTTGCCTGGAGGGTTTACAGCTAACCAAATGGGTGGGTGGTGTCTGAAATTAGCATTCTATTTGTAGTATTGCCTTTAATAGTAATATTTGTATATCACAGATGCAGTATATAGGCTGAAAGCTACATGGGTTATTTTTGTATCTACTTTTTAATACCCTTAAGGGGATATTTGATTAGATAATACAGGAAAGGACACCCAGAATGAACTAAAATGTCAACACATTTTTAGAGATGCCTCCGAACCTCATGAAGTTGTTAGATAAGCACAATAAATGAGATACAAAATTCCTTAAAAAGTTCCCGTGAGAGGCTGGAGAGATTGCCCAGTGGTTAGAGCACTGGCTGCTCCTGCGGAGGACCTGGGTTCAGTTCCCAGCACCCACATGGCAGCTCACAACCATCTGTAACTCCAGTTCCTGGGGTTCTGATGCCCTCTGCTGGCGTCCATGAGTACCAGGCACTCATGCAGCATACATACAAACTGCATGCAGGCAAATTATTCATATGCTTGTAACAAAAATAAACGGAACAAATCCAAGTCCCTGTGAGACTCTTGGGTCTTGTGACTGGCTTCTGTGAGCTAGTGCAGGAGCGAGGCTTCTTTCCTTCCGGCCCAGTGTTTAGTGTTCTATACTTTGATATAAGGGGAGGGACATGGAAATGTCTGAAGGTGTGGCCCCCACTTAGAATTCTGTTGGAAGAGAAAATGTGCCATGCGCTCTGAGTCGTGGAATAATTTTGAGAGTTTAGAAGTACCATACCCCTCCCCGCCCTTTTTGTTTTTGGAGACAGGGTTTCTCTGTACACAGCCCTGGCTGTCCTGGAACTCCCTAGACCAGGCTGGCCTCGAACTCACAGAGATCCGCCTGCCTCTGCCTCACAAGTGCTGGGATTAAAGGCATGCGCCACCACCGCCCAGTTTACATACATCCTTTTAGGAGTGGTCTGACTGGGCAGATTCCTCACACACTAGCACATTTTTTTTTTTTTCATTTTGAGGAAAGTCAATATAGAAATTTTATTTTAAACCTGTGTGTATGCAGACAGAATTCATGGTGGATTCAGTTCTAGTGTCTGGAATGAGTTCCAGAGTGGGATTTACAGCCTTGGTCGCCATTCATTAGCTGTATGGCTTTTAGTGGCTTTGAACCTTCCTTGTTTTATATAGAACTCAAGGCACGGACTTGATAGACCCCTGGAAATTTTGCTGTCTCGTACAGTTTTAACACACCGAATCCATCATAGAAGAGACCGCTGTCTACCTTGCAGCCTTTGGCTCTCCTTTTCCTAGCCAGACTTATTTGGATTATATGGGTTTAAAAGGGTGGGTGGAGGGGTAATGGAGATGATGTCGTTATAAGATATTTTTAGGTGGCTCTTGCAAATTGGGGTGCCCAAGGAGATATCTGTAAGGATTATGGGGAAGCTCATTGAAAGTGGCTGGTGCAGCCAGGAAATAGACCTTTGGGGCTTAGTTCATCGTCCTTTTCGTTGAGTTGAGCCGATCTGGTGTCTGGAACTCTGAAGGTCACATTGTGACCGTGAGATGACCTTGAGAATGGAAAGAAGGTAGAGAGAAGGAAACAGCCTGGGTCCCGGACGGATGCATGGATGCGGGGTGTCACGCCAGCCCTGTCTGTCACCTACTTGCAGCCTTGTGTAGCAGGAGATTGTATGCAGCCAAACCCAATCTTAATTGATACCTCTGCGGAGAAGATGATTTGAACCAATGGTGAAATAATAGCTATTAGCTTTATCTTTCACATCCCTGTCTGTCCTCTGAGTGAGCCAAGATTGGATTTCTTAGCACCTGCCAAATTGGGATGATTTTTTTTTTTCTTCTGAGCCAAGTCTTGCTCAGATTCTTTTCATTACGGTGAGTCAGAAATTTTCAGACAGAAAGAGTCAAACCTAACTCCGAGTTTTTTTGTGTGGGGTTTTTTTTTTTTTTTTTTTTGGTGTTGTTGTTTTTGATTTTGCAAATTCCCCTTTTGTAGATACTGCTGACAGTGGCTGTAATTCTCCAGATAGATTTGTTGTCCTTTGAGACCCACCCTTAGCAAGATGGCATAATCTGCTTGGTCATGGACATCACCCTGTAGCTCAGTCCAACCCTATAATACCGTGACTTCAAAGTTCTCCCCCAAGCCCACAAGGAAACCTCGTGCAGTGGAGGAACAAGTTTGAATTGCTAGACAGAGTTGATTTCAAAATCATTAAAAAGACCATTAAACAGAAAGGCTGTTTGGAGTGTCATTATTCAAAGGTAAGTTTTGAGGACTTACTGTGTGTCGGGTGCTGAGATGTCCCAGGAACAAGGCTGAGCTGGCTCCACCCTGAGGGGGATGGTAGGAGGGAAAGGAGCATTCAGTAATTAAGCCAGAAACTAATTGCATCCTCGGACGCTTTGAGAACATGTCTCAGGGAGGTCTTGGCCTTCTGTCTGCTCTGGTGCAGCAGTTCGAGGCGACAGAATGACACTTGTTAATGGTGGGAGACTTTCTGGGTCACCTGTGTGGCATCGAGAGCCTGGGATGTTGTGAAGCAGTGGTTCTCGGCCCTCCTAATGCTGCGACCCTTTAATACGGTTCCTCATGTTGTGATGACCATCCCCCACCACACACACCACCATAAAACCATTTACGTTGCTCCTTCATAACTGTAATTTGCTACTGTTAAAGAATCGTAATGTAAATATCCATGCTTTCTGATGGTCTTAGGTGACGCCTGTGGAGGGTCTTTTGACCCCAGGGGGTCGAGACCCACAGGTTGAGAACTGCTGTTATGAGGCCTCCTACAAGGCACAGGACAGCTCCCACAAGGACAGCTCTGCCCCGCCATCATCATAGTGTTGAGGTTTGAGAAACCTTCAGATCAGTGAAGGCTTCCTGGAGGAAGTGGTCCCACCGTAAGCTCTGCCCGGAAGGGGAAGGAGAAACCAGGTAACTGAAGGGACAGGAAGCGTGCCAGCGGGAAGAAAGTGAGGTGAAGGGTTCAAGTGGAGAAAGAGCAACAGCTGGAGAGTGTAAGAGGTGGCAAGACATTCCGGGCCGGGTGAGGGGGGCCCCTGTATACCAGGTCGCTGACTCATGGGTGGCCTTGTTGAAGGGCTGAGCATGCTTGACTTCCACCTAGTGAAGCTGGTTCTGGCTGTTCTGTGAGACAGGGATTAGAGGGGCTCGTGTGGACACGGGTAGGAAGATGCCATCATGAAACCTACATTACTTTCTTTGTATGGTAGTTTTAAAAACTATTTTTAAAAAAATGAGAAGCTTCCAGACTCCATGATTGGTTGGGGTAGTGGGCTGAGAGGATTGGGGTCAGAATGAGTCACTTTTTTCGTTTCCTGTTTTATTTTTTTTTCACCTGGAGACTTCAGACTGGTGAGATGTCTCAATGGTTAGAGCACTCGCTGTTCTTCCAGAGGACCAGAGTGCGGTTCCCAGATCCACGTCAGCCAGCTTACTACTGTCTGTAACCCCAGCCACTAGGATCTGAAGTTCTCTCCTGGTCTCTCCAGGCATCTGCACGCACACATACACACACACACACACACACACACACACACACACACACACACAAAAGCACTTTAAAAAAAAATCCAGGGCCTTTGTGCAAGGTAGGCATGCGCTCTACCACTGAGCTACACCCATGCTCTGAAATACCAGAAGATAGTGTCTGGATTCTGATGTAGGCACTTAGAGGTGGGCCAGAATTAAAAGAATTGTTTTTATTGTGGTTAAATATATATAATAGAAAATCCATTAAGTATAAGTTGAGGTATACAGTCATAATTCGACTTTTAATTTTGAGGGGAAGGGTGATGATTTCTGGACAAGTTGAGTTTAGGGGATGGACAGTTAGAAATTTGGATCAGGAAGCTGGGCAGTGGTGGCACACACCTTTAATCCCAGCACTCGGGAGGCAGAGGCAGATGAATCTCTGTGAGTTCGAGGCCAGCCTGGTCTACAGAGCGAGATCCAGGACAGGCACAAAAACTACACAGAGAAACCCTGTCTCGGAAAAAACCAAAAAAAAGAAAAAAAGAAATTTGGGTCCGAGCAGGTGGTGGTGCACACCTTTAATCCCAACACTCTGGAAGCAGAGGCAGAGGCAGGTGGATCTCTGAGTTTCAGGCCAGCCATGGCTGTTACATAGAGAAACCCTGTCTTGAAACAAACAAACAACAACAACAAAAATAAAGAAATAAAGAAAGAATTTTGGGTCAGGAGCTCAGAGGAGCTCACCTACTGAGGAGGAACTTGGGGGTGGTTTTTGGAGGTGGCATTCTGAGCAGTTTTTTGTTTCTGTTTTTTACTTTTTTTAAGGGAGAAAGGCTGGACAAAATAATTCATTTGTGCTTTGCCCCCAGTGTACGCATGCCGGAGACATTTTGACTTTTGGGGAAGAAAGCCGTCCTCAAAAATAGGAAGCCGAGGGTTTAGGAAAGAGAGTAGCAGTCTCATTAGAGAGGATTTGCATAGATCAGCTATGACAGCACCGTTTTCTCCGGGGGGTGTGACTTATCTTCAGCTCTAATAGAATTCGCCAGGAAAGGGAAAAGGTGATCTACTGCTGTTTGTATTAGTGCATGCTGGGAAAAGCTCAAGGCCTCTCATACTTCACTCGAATTGATCTTCTGCAGATCCTTGAGGGCGACTGTGCACGAGTTTGTATATCGTTTATGAAGTGAAGGAAGAGAAGGATTTGAAAAGGACAAGGTCATTATGGAAATAGCCCCATGTAGTTCCCTTGAGTTCTTGGGTAGCTGTCTGTCCCGATGCGTGTCAGGTTTTAGTGTACGTGATAGTCCCCTCAACATTTCCAAATGCCTACATTTGTTAACATGTAGATTCCAGGTAACTTAGTCTGTATGGTATAGCAATATACATGAGGCTGGACTGAAACAAGACGGTTTAGCTCTTGAAGCTGAACATTGGTGGTGGATGGTAGGATGTGGCAAGAATGTATGCAGGCATGTAGGGAAGAGGCACGTGGGGTAGCCTGTTACATTACAACCCAGATCCAGTACCTGGAAGCCTAGGCTGCTCCTGAGTGAGTGGGTAATTACCCCTCCTTAGGTGAGTGCCTCATGACTGACTGACCATGATCTCTTCCCAGGCCCCACCAGCCTTCAGTGCTTACCAGCTGTACACACCAGTAGTTTTATGTCAACTTGACACCAGCTGGGTCATTTGGGAGGAGGGAACCTCAGTTGAGAAAATGCCCCGACCAGATGGGCCTGTGAGCAGGCCCGAGGGCCATTTCCTTGATTGGCGATGGATGTGGGAGACCAGATCACTGTGAGTGGTGTCACCCTGGGCGCTGAGCAAGCCACGAGGAGCAAGCCAGTAAGCAGTGTTCCTTCGTGGCCTCTGCATCAGTTCCTGTCCCTAGGTTCCTGCCGTGGCTTCCCTGGTTGACGGACGACAAGCTGGAAGCTGAAGGAAACCCTTTCCTCCCCCAATTGCTTTTGGTCATGGTGTTTTATCAGAGCAGTAGAAACCTAAGTAGGGCAACAGCAAAACCTCCAGTGCATCCCTCTGAGGCCAACCTTCTCCAAACCTCCCTTCCAGGGAGGTGGTTTTCTTGAGCTCTATTTCAAATGAGGCTTGTGGCTGTGTATTTTTAACAAGGGGCCCAGGTTACCTGTGTGCACAACCAGGTGTGGGAACTCCTTCTGGTCCACCCTAGGCTCGGGTACCACCTGTGACCACCACTGGGTGATTTTCGTGAACATCCATAACGTGTAGAGATGTCTCTGAACGGCCCTGCCTTGAAGAGGAGCTGTGTGATTGCTACGGAGCAGAACCCCAGCTCGCATCAGTCAAGGGGGCTTCTCCACTTAGGGAAGGAAGTAGGAACTCTAGAACCCAGACCCAGAAGTCTTCCACTGGTTCCAGCATGATGTTCTAGTTGGCTTTCTATTGCCGTGATAAACACCATGACCAGAAGCGACTTGGGGAGGAGAGGGGTTGGCTCACAGGTTATCGTCCATTATGAACAGTCAGGGCAGGAACTCAAGGCAGGAAATGAAGCAGACGCCATGGAGGGGTGCTCTTACTGACTTGCTCTCCATGGCTTGCTCAGCCTGCTTTCTGATACCACCCAGGACCCCCTGCCCAGGGGTGGCGCCACCCACAGTGGGCTGGGCCCTCCTCCAGCAATCATTAATCAAGGAAATGCCCCACACGCTGAGCTGAGGGAGGCATTTTCTCAGCTGAGGTTCCCTCTTCCCGGGTGACTCCAGCTTGTGTCAGGTTGGCAAAAATCTAACCAGCGTATATAATTTGACAGATTTTCATATCCTTCTGAAGGGACTCTCATGATTTTAAGAAGAACTAGAGCAGTGAGTTGTTCTAGCAAAGACTTTTAGTGCAGACACAAGGCAGTCTGCAGGCTTAGACTGTCTCAGACTGTAGACCGCACGGACTGAGAGGTGCTGGGGGGGACTGTCTGAATCTGCTATTCCATGCAATGGACAAGCTGTCCAACAGTTAATCGTGCATTGTGTTTTTGTAAAGTAGGCCTGGCAGTTATCATTCAACAGTGTGATTGCAGTGTAAAGGGCTTTTACAAAGCGCTCATTTCCTTGTGTTTGAATGTTTGCTTTGAGGTCCACTTCAGTGTGTTTTGGAGAGGGCCGTGTGAGCAGGGAGGTTTTTGGACTCTGTTTCATGGACATTCATGGAATGTCCTTATAAAGATAGGTTTTGAATCTCTCCTCCAAACTGTTGGAGTTGAAATTTTTTTTTTCCATCAATCAAGATGTAAATCAGAGAAGCAAATTCTCTTTCTTTGTAAATGTGTGTGGTTATTCCCATTCCTGTCCCATGTGCTGTTCTTGTAAATACAGTGCTCTTCCAGCCCACGGGGTCTCTGGGCCAGGCTGTCTTTCAGCCTGGTGTCATGCCACTCTTTATGGTCTACCAGTGCTGGGGCCTGAGGTCTTTTCTACGACCGCTCCTCTCTCTTGTCAACTTGAAGGACGTGAGTCCTTTAAAGAACTCTTTAAAAATTTCTCTTAAAGGGTGCTTGAGAGGTGGTTTAGGTGGCTCAGTGGTTAAGAGCACTAACTGTTCTTGCAGAGGACCTGGGTTCAAGTCCCAGCACCCACATCCAGAGGCCCATAATTGCCTGTAACGTCAACTCAAGAGAGTTGATGCCCTTTTTGGGTCTCCTTGGGCACTGAGTGTGTGTGTATGTGTGTGTGTGTGTGTGTGTGTGTGTGTGTGTGTGTGTGTGTGTGTGTGTTTTCCAGGGGTTGCCTGGAAGGGACCAGATTCTTGGCCACAGGTACAGTACCGAGTGAGCAGGCTTGTGGCTTCTGTCTCCTTGCACTAAGGCCCCAGCAGTGCTGGGCTCCCTGACTTCATTCTGTGCGCTGTTCCATGCAGAGAGAGCTGCTTTTGGAATCGTGTACTTAATTTGTTCAGCGTCCAGGAGCTGGCTCACCTCATATCTGCTCACCCCGTGGCCGATTCTTCCTGCCAAGTCCTGAAGGTGGAATCATGTGTTCTGTTGTTCTGCACAGCCTCCCTGGGCTCACCCCCCCCCCCCCCCCCCGCTCCCCCATAGCCACCTGCATACCTGCCTGTCAGGCTGAGGCTTCTGTCCCTCTGCCTGACAGCCTGAGATGCAGGCTTGCAGCTCCCCCATCTCATTGAGGCCCAGCTATGTTCTTGCACCAGTAGCCTCCCAGCTGGCATGTGTGTGTGTGTCCGTTTTTATCCCCCAATATGTCATTCAGTTCACTGTCTCAGAAGTCTATCTAGGAATCACAGCCCCATATTGCATTCCCTTCCTCAAGATGTTTTCATGCCCAAGGGGGAAAAAACTAGGTTCTTAAGGAACCCCTTCATTATGTTCATCTACCCCATAACTCCTGCCCTCCGTGTGTTCCCACCAGCAACTTCTCCTTCCCCGTCACTAACCCCCAGGTGTCCCTGCTCTGTCAACTCTGCCCACCCCAATCATCCTCCCAGGTGTCTCTGCCTTGGCCACTCCCTTAAGCTAAGTGTCCCCTCCCCAGCTAACACCGACTCACCCCCCTCATGTGCTTCCACCTCAGTCACTCACCCTCCAAGTTCCTAACCCGGGCATTCCCCTGCATAGGTGATTCCTCCCCGGCCACCAGGGGTCCCCAACATAGGGACTTCCTCCTACCCATCACCCCGTCTCACAGTTTTGTTTCAGCTGTTGTTACCCCTTCCCTTAGGCGTCCTGGCTCTTGTCACCCCCTCCCTCAGGTGTCCCTGCCCAGTTTCTCCCCTACACTTTATATCATCCCTCGGGTGTCCAAGCCCTAGGCATCCTGGCCTGTACCGTGCAGTGTGTGGGAAGTCTGTTTCTAGGCCTCCTCGGTACCTCACTGCAAGCCCTCTCTGGGCGTGGAGTCTAGTGATGCCCACCCAGAGCCAGCTCCAAGCCCCTTGACTGTGGACAGACGGGCTCCTCCGGGGGGCGGGGCCTCCATCTTCAGCATCACATGGTACTGGTACGGATTCCAGCAGACCGAGTTATTCTCGGTCGAGCAAATGGAAGTCCGAGCAAGTGAGGTCGGAGAAGTTGGCTGCTGACACCCGCGACATGTTGCACACCCCCCAAGGCCGCCTCCGTCACTCGTGGGCGGGTTCTGTGTTGGCCCCAGTGTGGAGGGAGAGGCCCTTCACCCTTTGGGTGGGGCTGCTGGGGGTGACAGGTCCGTCCAGGGAGGACGAGGAAGAGGAGGGCTGTGTGCCTGTGGCCTTGCTCTGGGCCGAGTCTGCTCCACTGTGGGTGTTGGCGTTGGCTTCTCTCCCCTCAGCGGAAGTGGGTTACCTTCAAAGCATTCATTAGAAGGGAGCAAATTGGCCTTGAGCTGTGGTCCTGGAGTGGAAGGCTCCCTCCTGGGACCTGCAGTGAAATTCAGAAGAGCTCGGGGAGGCAGGGCCAGCCCCTGGAGGCTGCCAAGGGAAAGGGAACCTTTGGTAAGTAGGTCACAGGAAAGCAAGCCAGCCCCAAGGCTTTCTTCCCACAGGGCCTGAGAAGAACAACCCCCTCTCCCCCCATGTTGGTGATTGTATCAGATTTTATGCCACCCTCCTGGCCTTTGGGCAGGACTTGCAACTACCTGACAGACAGATGGACAGTCCGCGTTGTCTTGGTCAGCAACATAACCTTCACTGTGGCCTGAGCTTTTTGTTTGTGTTGTTTCGGAGACAGTCTGTGGAGCCCAAGCTGACCTTTAACTCATGACCCTCCTGCCTCCCTCTCCTGAGCGCTGGGATTACAGGGGTGCACCAGCACGGTTAGCTTACCCGAGCCTTTCTCTCTGCCTCGCTGGACCCTAAAGGCTTCACTGTCGTCTCCTCGGTCCTCAGCTCCTCCAGAGGTGGAGAGAGCTGGACGCAGAGTGTGTTTTTTGTGGTTTTCAGTTTTGTTTGGTTTTTCTGATGGATGTTTCCGGAAGGGTGGGAATTAGGAGGCACAAGTGTGTTGGCTGCATGGAGGCAGCGTCTTCCATCCATCTGCAGGAACCAGGAAAGACCGGGGATGCGTGCTGCACATACTGCAGTTAGCACCTTCAGGCTTCTTAAGCACCAGGGCTTCATCTAGCCCATATAACTGCATCCCGGGCTACTTGTGAAATCTCGATTTATCTTGCCGTTACAGGTGTGCTCACACATTCGTTGGAGTGAATTATTTCAAATTTTCGTGAAAAGGGCCTGGTTTCTATTGCCTGCCCCGATATGCACTTTAAATATAGTCCTCCATCTCAGTTCACCAGAATTCATGTTGAAAATAGAGAAGAGAAAATGACTCTTAAACAGCAGTCTGGCACGTAAAAGCATGGTTTACCTTGGAATATTTCTCCAGCTTCACATTAAGGCACTAACGCCAAATTTTCAGAAATGCTTTCCCGTGCCAAACCTAGAAATCAGCATGAAGTGAAGCGGTGAATATTGAGCCCCAGGTGGTCATTCCTGGGTGTCCCTTTGGCCGGGAGGATATGGACTGGACAGGAAGAACCCTCCTCCCCTCTTCCTTCCCCTCCTTCTCCCTCTCCTGTTCCCCTCCCCCTCTCTGAAGTTGCCAGACCTTAATATTAAAATCGAAATGAAGTCAACCACGAACATTAAAAATACAGGACATCTCCTGTAGACGCGCCGCCTGGGCTTAAGGAACTTAAGGAACTCCGAGCAAGTACAGCATATTCCACACGCAGTGCTCAAGCCTCGTCATTTTACACTGTGAATTATTCAGCCTCTGTTTGTATTTATATTTCATATATTCTGCCTGCTCCTCTGATTAGCATACCCCAAATCTGCAGTGCGTCAAAATGCTGAAATTAAAACAACAACAGAAAAGGAAATACAAAAGCAAACAGTGAAAATGAAAGCCTTGGTTCTATTAATATCGAGACCTAATTTAAGACAAAAAATAGTTTAAGACTTTCACACTTGAGCTGTCGAGAGGGTTGTCTTTGCTTTGGTAGTACGAAGTTAATATTTGTGGGAATGGCTGAAATAAATGGACAACTGTTTTTCAACCTTATTTACCTCATTTTCTTACTCTTTTAACCCACTGACGCCTCTGTTTCATCTTTCCCCAAGAAACCTGGGTTTTGTTGGGAGGGATTCTGCAAATGACTCATCACTTTATGCTTTGATTTATTATGTGCCTATAAAATACACTTGGTGCCTTCATGATTTTGTTAGTTCGATTTAGATTATAGAAAAATGTCAGGCTAAGAGGGGGCTGGGAAGCGATGGACACACTCATGGTGTCGCTTTAAATATTACCTCATCTCTGCTGTGGGAAAAAGAGATTTTAGTTTCACAGTGGAGTGACGGAGACGATGACAGGCTTTTTATTTGTAAAGGATTTTTTTAAAAAAAAAATCGAGATCTGTGTAGTTTGGGATAGATAGAAGTCACATTAAGCCTTGTCTGCACGAAGGCCTGCTGTCCCCATCTCAGCAGGCGGGATCTGTGGGGCTCGCTTGGCTTATTGGTGGTCTCTTCCTCTATGAGCGGGTCTCCTTTAAACAGTGACACAGGCAAATATTAACTGCTTTTTTAAAGGAGAGGCTCTGCATTGGTGCCTCCTAGAACCAGTGCAGAAAAAGGACCTTCCACAGTCTGCTCTCCCATCTCAAGTCACTGACACAACCCCACGAGTCGTAGCCCACCGGCTTTGCAGACAAGTCAGATGAAAGAAAATTCCAAGCGTTAGATGATGCCAGTGGACCTCTTACATGAGAAAGTGACTTTATTTAATAATGGAGGAAATGATAACCAAGAGACCGTTGATTATCTAGGTTAGAAATAAGAACTGATTGGAAGGAGTGTTTTCCTTCCAGTGCTGGGGATTGGGCTGAGTAGTCCATGTTAGGCAAATGTTCTGCCGCTGAGCTATATCCTCAGCAAGCTGGATCTTTGAATGGAAAGCTACATTGACTTTGTTAGTGGAATGTGAGGCCCATACTGCTCACCACACAGCTGAAAACCCAGGAAACAAATTCATAGAAGGGAACAGGCTCGTTCAAAGCCCATTCTAAAGGAGACAGAGGCAACTCTCAATCTCAGATGTCCGCCTCTAGGTGTTTAAGGGGCAGAGAGCTTTTATGGGATTAAAAGGGGGGTTATGAACAGACAGTGGGCAAAAGAGCCCATGTGCTGGCCAGTGTCTTGTGTCTTCTGTCTTCTTTGGCAGGGCGAACCTCACCATGGACTGTTCTCTGTTCTGATCAGCCAGAACTTGAGGAAGGGCTTTCCTTCCTTCCCTAAAAGGATTCGGAAGAGGGAAGGTAGAAGAAGAAGAGGAGCACTAGATTTCTTTTTAATTTTAAAGATTGTTTTGTTTTATGTGTAGGAGTGTCTGCCTTCATGTGTGTATATGCTCCATGTGTGTGCAGTGTCTGCAGAGGCCAGAAGAGGGCATTGGATCACCCTGGAAACTGGAGTTAGAGATGATTGTGAGCTGCCAAGTGGGTGCTGGGAATTCAGCCTGGGTCTCTGCAAGAACAGCCAGTGCTGAGCCGTCTCTCCACCTTTCCCACACTATCCATCCATCCATCATTTATCTATCTATCTATCTATCTATCTATCTATCTATCTATCTATCTATCTATCATCTATCCACCCACCCATCCATCCATCCACCCATCCATCCACCCATCCATCCAGGATCTCCCTATGTATCCCTGGCTGGCCTCGAACTCTCTGTGTAGATCATATTGACCTTGATCTTGCAGAGATCTGCTCGAGTGCTGAGATTGAGGGTGTATGCCGTCACACCCCCAGCCACGGACAGTTTTAAATGAACTGCTGGAGGCTGACCGCAGTTTCTCTGGTCTGTAAGTTCTCAGCATGTTCAGTTCCTAGAGTCCTACGGTGCCAAGTGATGCTAACATGTGACCATGCCTGATGGCTGTTTGTTTCTTCAGTGATATTAGAGGTTAAACCCATAACCTTGTAGATGCAAAGCACATACCCCCCCACTGTGCTGTAATCCCAGCGTCTACATTTACTAAATAATTCTGGTTTTGGTATCTCTTCTCCTTGAGGGTTTGATTAATTAAAATATTTAATTTTCTTTTAATTATGTATATGTACATTTAAAATTTGTCTGCGTGTGAGTTTGTGCATACGTGAGTGCAGGTGCCAGTGGGGACCAGAAGAGGGCGTCAGATCCCTTGAAGCTGGAGTAACAGGTGGTTGTGAGCCACCTGACATGCATGCTGGGAATCATGTCCTCTTTAAGAACAGTAAATGCTCTTACCTGGTGACCCATCTCTCCAGTCTCAGAGTCTCTTGGGAGCAAATGAAATAAGACAAACCCAAAATATTAAGTACTCAGAAATAGGATTTAAATGGTATTTGGGTTAAATCTCTGCTTTAACAATTTGGGCCTTGACTCACATGCACGTGCGTGCGTGTGTGCGTGTGTGCGTGTGTGCGTGCGTGCGTGCGTGCGTGTGTGTGTGTGTGTGTGTGTGTGTGTGTCTGGTGGCTTGAATAAAATGTCCCCTATAGTCTCAGGCATTTGGTCCCGTGTTGGAAGCGCTGTTTGAGAGGCTTAGGAGGTGTGGCCTTGCTGGAGGAAGTGTGTCACTAGAGGTGGGCTTCAGGAGTTTTCAGTCTCTCACCGTGTGAGTTCCTGTCTGCCCGCGGTTCATGAGGTGAGTCCTCAGCATCCTGCTCCAGCCCCCGTGGGTGTTCATCCTCCATGCTGGACTCTCCTCCCTCTGGAACCAGAAGCCCCAAACAAACCCTTCTGTAAGTTGCCGTGGTCATGGCATTTTATCAGAGCAAAAGAAGAATAACTAGCACTGTGTGCCAGTATGTGCATGGGAAGGTGCATGTATGTGTGTAAGCGTGAATAGATCATATCGTGGTGAAAATAATTGGGAGTGGGCAATGATCTCTCTTCTACTGGATTAGATAGGCGCCGCCTGGCAAGGTAGCCTCTCACTACATACGTCCATACATACATACACACACACATGATTCCCAGCATGCATGTCGGAGGCTCACAACCACCTGTCACTCCGGCTTCAAGGGATCTGACGCCCTCTTCTGGTCCCCACTGGCACCTGCACTCACGTGTGCACAAACCCACACTCAGACACAAACAGATACACATAATTAAAAGAAAATTAGATATTTTAATAATTAATTAATCAAGCCCTCAAGGAGAGGAGAGACCCAAACCAGAATCATTTAGTCGATGTAGATGCTGGGATTACAGCACCATGGGGAGACCCCGTGTCTCAGTGTTACTGAGCTAGGTCGGCGTGCTGTTTGTTAGTCAATACGGTTATATTCCTGTCTGTGTGGAGTTTGTAATCAGAGCCTATTAGGAACGGTCCCCAGATATGTATTTCCCGTTGGCGCTGAGTTCTGCATGAATGATGGGCTGGGTGGGGGACTGGGGCGGGTGTACCGAGTGCGCAGTCGCAGGACCGCGCTCGCTGTCGGCCCTAATCCACATCCCACACACTGCGGCTCCCTGGGCTTGCGCTTCCGTTTCAACTCTGCCTTTTGAAATGTCATTCTGGAAATGGAAGCGATTAAACCGTGTTAGTCATTTACTTTTTAGTGTGACCGCGTCTTAGATTATTTCCTTTGAGCAAATGTTAACGGGTGGTGTGAGGCAGTGGATGTCTGGGGAGGTGGTGGGGAGGGGACGGGGTAGCTAGAGGGATCTGAGCGGTTGGGTTGTCTCCAGCTGGTACAGTGGCATTCCCCAAGGACCCTCCCATGATGCTTCCTAAGCTGCATTATTGCCTTGGTGTCCTAGAACACTCTATGCCGCGTGCCTGCCCTGGCGCGGTGCCCACCTCCTCTGGGGATGCTGCCTGGAGGACCCGAACCCCGGGCCCTGCAATGCTCTTCTCTATCTCCTTAGGAGAGACTCATTATACAGTGAATGTTTGTTTTGTCCCTTACCCTGCCGGACTCTTCGGCTTTTAGCATTTTGCTTCACATTTTCAGTGCTGTGTTATAGTGTTGTTGTTATTATTTTTAATGCTCAGCCTAAGTGTGCCTCTAAGGAGATCTTTGCCTTTTTATGACTCGAACTGAGAGCGCTCAATCATTCTGAATGGAGGATGATTTTAATTCCTTCAGTGTCCTGCCCAGGAATTTCAGAAGGATTCTGCATGTTCTCCTTCTGGCTTGTGAACGGTAGCGCCTGCGATTGATTCTAACCCCACAGCCCCAAACAACAAGCTCACCCCCAAAGACACTTCCGTTGCTTTGGCAGGGAAGATGGAGGTGGGAATTTGGACTACCAGCCCCTGCATCCTCAGGAATTTTCCTTTGCTAAGAAGGTATCTAAAGCAAGAATTTGAAGAAATATTTTTCCTACATTTTTTGGTTGTTTATAAAGATTCTAGTGGCTCTGCTGTTTTGTTTTTTGTTTTCCTGCTTGGTAGCCCCAGCTCATTAACTTTACAGTGATGAGAAATTTCAGGTCTAAGATAAAGAAAACCTGTAATACTTGTTTGTAGCAATGAAGCTGTTAAGAAAAGAGCAAAATGTATCTTGTTAAAATAGTCTTCCCCTCCCCTTATTATAAGCAGAATTGTTGAATGTGAGAACAAACCCAGACTGCTAATTTTAATGTAAACATGTTTCTCTTTTTCCTCCTAGCTTTTGCTTTGGTGTCTGAAGAGAGAAAGGAAAAGGTCAAGCCTTCCCAGGTACTTCCCTAGCTATCTAGTCTAAACACTCCCCGGACATTCTTTCAGATTTAATGAGAAATGTAAAGATTTTATCCTTAACAGTTAACATTCTTTTGCTGTTGTACAAATCGAGATATTGTTGAATATCTGTTTCTGTGTGTATATGTGCGTATGTGGATACTTGTGTGAGTGTTGTGAGTGTGGAGCCTTGTACGTTGTTCCTCGGGCTCAGTACGTGTGTGTGTGTGTGTGTGTGTGTGTGTGTGTGTGTGTGTGTGTAGTGTACTTGTGCGGTGTATGTGTGGGGGCATGTACATGTGTGTGTTTAGTTGTTTGCCCCAAACATGCATACGTGGAGGCCAGCAGAGGATGTCGGGTGTCCTGCTCTGTCACGATCCACCTTATTCCTTTGAGGTGGGGTCTCTCCCTGAACCTGGGGCGACCTCAGCGATCCTTCTGTCTCTACCCTTGACAGCTCCCAGGTTACAGGTGTCAAACCCACACCTGCATTTGTATATAGGTCCTGGGGATTCGAACTCAGGTCCCCAGGCTTGTGCAGCAAACAAGCACTCTAACCACAGAGCTGCCTCCTTCAGCCTTGCCTTGCCTTCGATACAGGCTCCTTCCTTGGCCTGGGTCTTGCTGGTTAGGCCGGCCATGCCGGCCAGCCCCAGGAATCTGCCTGTCTCCACTTCCCCAGCTCTGGGATGACAGCATGCGCCACCGGACCTGGCTTTTTATGTGGGTGCTGATGGTTGGATTCAGGTCCCCATGCCTGCGTGACAAGCCCTTTACCGACTGAACTGTCTCTCTGGCTGTCAGTATGGATTCTGAAGCCCGAACAGCAAGCTGTGAATACAGTTGATTGTTTTTGGTGTGTGTGGGCTCATGTGTGTTGTATGTGTGCTCACTTGCATGTGTGTGCATATGTGTGTGTGTTCCTCTGTCACTCTCCACCATAGAGACTGAGGCAAGGTCTCTCCCTGGACCCAGGACTCCCCTTTTCTGCTAGCCTGCCTAGTCAGCGTGCTCCAGGGGTGTTTGATTATTTCCTCCCACTCTGTACCCCAGCTTTTCTGATCTGGGGGGGGGTCTGTGCTCTGCCAGCTCCCCGCTTGCACCCTGCCCACCGAGCCATATGCTCAGCCCCAGAGTGTTTTGAAAACTCTGACTTAATAGTTCAGACAGACCGACTAGTTTCAGTCATTTTAGGAGAAAAGGTTTTGATACCAAGAGATCTTTGGGAAGCCCTACTTGGGTAGCTTTGTTTTGCCAAGTCTCAGGGTCTCCTGCCCTGGGCTTCATCTTCCAGTCTGTGAGAGGATGCTTGTGACAGGGGTGGGGAGAGTCCAAAACCTGACTACTGCTGCCTGGAAGATGGATCCATGTGGGAAGACATCCTGAGGACCAGATGAAGGACTCCACAGGTGACCAACTGCTGGATTCCTTGGACACTCAGAACCCGAAGCCAGGCTTGGGAGCTGGGCAGAGTGGGTCACACTTTTCCAAAATCTCTGAGCCTCCATTTTTGATCATTGGTGATGCTGGATAATTTCGTGTGTGTGTGTGTGTGTGTGTGTGTGTGTGTGTGTGTGTGTGTGTGTAAACCACTTGAGCTTTGCATGGGCTCAGTTTAACAGGTGAGCAAGAAACAATATTTAAAAACTGTGACTCATTTTGTTATGTTAATTAAGGCTCCATTGAGTCGACATTTCACTCCACAATTGGTATAAACTCTTTTGAATAGAATATTTCTTTGAGCAACAGAGCATTATCTAACTGTGCTATGGGATCCCTCCAAAGGGGAAATGATGCTAATAATTTCTTATCATGTTAGGACTCTTTAGGGCTAGTAAAAGCATTTGAACACATTTTATTTAATTTGATCTTCTCAATGACTCTGGTATTGCTAAGCAAAAAAATAGATATTCCCAGTTAAACAGAGGGAATTTGGCCTGAAAGCAATTATGTGATTTTACCAAGGACAAAGGATTATTAGAAGTTCAAGTTCAAATGTTCTGAGTCCTGTGTTTTCAGCCTGTGCTCCATTTTAATTATAACGTGTGTGTTTGATAGGATTGAGGCTTGCTCATAAAGAGTTTAATGTGCTATGCAAGGGTTATTAGCAGAGAATTAAAATTTTGTTTAATGAATTTAGAAATTATGCGTACTTAAAAACGATTTTTAAATTTTATTTCTATGTGTGTGAGTGTTTTGCCTATATGTATTTTCACCACATGTGTGCAAGTGCCCGTAGAGGCCAGAAGAGGGCATCAGATGCTCTGGAACTGGAGTTACAGGTGATTATGAGGTGTCATGTGGGTGCTGGGAACTGAAGCCTTGTCCTCTGCAAGAGCAGCCGGTGCTCTTAACTGCTGAGCCTCTCCTAGCACTTTTATGCAAACAACTTGCAAGCATCCCGTTTTGAATTGTCACTGTTCAGACCTTGAAGCCCAGGTAGAGGGGTTGACCTGGTCATGTCTGCATACCTGAGTTGGGAGCGGTGTGTGAGATGGACGTGCTAATAACAGATCTCTTTTTTGTCTGTCTAGTGGCTGATGTGCAGCCTTCACAGAGAGCACATTTTTTTTTTTGATTAATATTGATAGTCAGTGGAAGAAACTTGTGGCATCAGAGATCATAAAAGAAGCCCTGCACTTTCTTCCTTGGAAAGGCCTTTTCATGAGGGGAGCAGAAGACAGGATTTTAAATGTTCTGTCAATTCCTCCATTTAGCCCACTTTTCTTTCTCGAAGGGGAAATTACTCAAGACTATTTTGGTTCTGTTTCAATCCACCCAACTCAGCCGTTCCTTGGGTATTTTATTTTTACAGTTTACAAATTGAGTTGTTTGAAAAAGCTAATCATTTCCCTGGCTTTTGTGTCAGCCAGTCTGAGCTGCAGGGCTTAACAGCAAAGAAGAAGATATGGGATCCGGTTTGCTCTTCTCTGATGTCACCGAGCTGTGTGGTGGAAAGTCCGGCAGGTGTCCAGGGCTGTTGAAGTGACGCTGTCTGGAACCCCTGGCTCTGCCTGGGTGGTTTTCATCTTCCACGTTGCTGGAGGTGACTCTGGTTGTACATAAATGCGTGCTGTACTGATTGTTTTTCCAACGACCTCCAGGCTGGTGCTCTGAGGAGGAAGGGACTGGGAAGACCCAGGCTTTAGTCCTGGTTTTGTGGCCTGTGACTCGTGAGCCCTGGGAAATGGCTTCGTGTTTTCTGAGAGAAATGATGGTCTTGTTTGGAGAAGGGCAACATTAGACATGCCATCCTGTCCAGGGCTGTTGCTTCATCTAAACATTCTGTGTTCCCACAAACCACACAGCCGCAGCCGGTTCTGTGGCTTAACAAGAAGGGGCGCGGCGCCTCAGGCAGGGGACAGGGAGGGTCATGGTGGGAGCCGGTGGTGTCCTTGTGCCTGGCAAGGCTGAACTGAGAGTGGGAGGGGGTCTCCTGACCAGGTGTGGCCTCTTGATGTCTGCTGGTATGCCAACCCGGCTTGGAACAACACCTTCAGAGAAGGGGTTGAGCATCCCGTCTTAGTAGACTCTTCCCAAGTTAATAGTTTCATCAGGATTTCACGGTTGTTTACCCGGGGTCTGACAGAGCAGTGTCTGGCTGTGGCATCTTCTCTACTCAGTGGCCTTTCTACTCTGGAGGCAAGGGCAGTTTCATAAAATGCCGCCCATCAGGTCACATCCCTGTCTCCCGCTCTGTCTCTGCCTCATCACACGGTCCCTTTGGCATTCTTCGAGGACATTCCTCTTTGTGGCTTTGCCTTAGCTTTGAAGCGGCTCCAAATCTTGTTGGTCCAGGCTCACAACTGCATTTCTCATTTCAGCCTGTAAGAAAAATCGCATATTGGTAGTGTCTGATTGCCATAATTACAGCGTAGAGCTGCCAAAATGAAAAACGAGCAATTAGGAGGAAAGCCTCGTTCTGGTCTGAGGAGAAGGTGTTGGAAGTGGCAGGTTGAGTTGTTGACACTGAGCTTTGTCAGAGAAGTTGTGCATCTCCAGTGAGTTACTCAGGGTCAGAACAAGTTGTCTCTGTGCCTGTGTCTAGATTCGTGTGACCAGGGCTCAGCAGCCCTGAGGCACGCTTTCGTGCCCAAGAGGTCTAGTGACTGTGTGTGTTACTATAACAAAATGCCCGAGACTGGGTGATTTATAGAGAACTGGCGTTTATTTCTTTTAGTTCTAGAGGCTGGGGAGTCTAAGGTATAGGAGTGGAGGCCTTTTGTGCTTGAGTCATTCCATAGCAGAAAGCAGAGAAGGGCAAGGAGTATGTGCCAGAGGAAGAGAGGGCTGGACTTGAATTTATAACAGATCCACACTGCATAGTGAATTCACACCCACAATAGCACTGTGCATACATTACCTCATGAAGGTTCCATCTCAACACTGTAGAGTTGGGGGATGATCCCCTCCCCTCCCCTCCTCTCCCCTCCCCTCCCCGCCCCTCCCTGCCTGACTCCCTCCCTCTCTCCTCCCTCCCTCCCTCCTTCCTTCCTTCCTTTCTTTGTTTCACATGAGTGTTGTCTGTCTTGTGTATGTGTGCTCTGTGCTTGCAGTATGCATGACGTCCAGAAGAGGGCGTCAGATCCCTTGAAACTGGAGTTACAGATGGTTATAAGCTGCCATGTGGGTGCTGGGAACAGAACCTAGATCCTCTGCAAGAACAGCAAATGCTCTTAATAACTAGGTCATCTCTCTAGTCTCTAGGATGCCCCCCCCCCAAACGAGGTTTCTTTGTGTAACCCTGGCTGTCCTGGAACTCGCTCTATAGACCAGGCTGGCCTTGAACTCAGAGATCCGCCTGCCTCTGCCTCCCAAGTGCCACCACGCCTGGCTTGGGATGGCATTTTCAACACATGTTTTGAGAGACACAGTCAAGCCATAGCAGTGGCCACCATCTGTCCTCCTCTAAGGCTGTTTGTGGGAACCTTAGGGGTGCTTCTCAGGCAAGAAAGACTGTGTTAGCATTCCTTTTAAAAATGATTGACTTATTTTTATTTTATGTGCATTGGTATTTTGCCTGGATGTATATCTATGTGAGAATGTCAAATCTCCTGGAGCTGGTGTTACAGACAGTTATGAGCTGCCATGTGGGTGCTAGGAATTGAACCCAGGTCCTCTGGAAGAGCTGCCAGTGTTCTTAACTGCTGAGCCATCTCTCCAGCCCATGTGTTAACATTCTTTATAACATTGTGTCTTAGTTACTTTTCTGTTGTGATGACAAAACACCATGATCAAGGCAACTTACGAAGGAAAGCATTTAATTTGGGGCTTATGGTTCCAGAGTCCATGACCATCATCGTGGGTAGCACAGCAGCAGCCAGGCTGGTGTGGTGGTGGACAAGTAGCTGAGAGCCTACATCTGATCCACCAGCACCAGTCAGAGAGACACTAGGAAGGAGTTTTGAAACCTCGAAGTCCATCCACAGTGACTCACTTCTTCCAACAAGGCCACATCTCATGATCCTTCCCAGCAGTTCCACCAGCTGGTGACCAAGCTTTCAAATATATGAGCCTGTGGGGACCATTCTCATTCAAACCACCGCACATCATGTAAAGACAGTAGCTGGGAGATCTTTCATCCTGAGGAGAGCACTGCCAGCATTTGGACTATGTCTGACATTCTTATAGTGTTTTAGAGTTGACAAGGTCTTTAAAATTAACTTCTCCCCAAATGCCATTTTATACAGGGGGAATAAGCTTTTAACCCAAATAAATGACTTGCCTAAGATCACATACAGAGGATATAGCCTAAGCTGGAGAGATGGCTCAGGGGTTAAGAGCACTGGCTGCTCTTGCAGAGAACCTGACTTTGATTCCCAGTACCTACATGGTAGCTCACAAACATCTATTAATTCCAGGTCTAGGGGATCCAACGCCCTCTTCTGGTCTCAGTGGGTACTGCACACACATGGTGCACATACATGCAAGCAAACACTCACGCACATAAAATAGGCACAACTTTGTGGCAGAACTTCTGGAGCAATGCAGATGCTCATGGTTCCTGCTTTGCCCTCTTCTGTTCTAGCCTCCTTACTTTAGGGAAGCATTTAGCCCCATCCTCAAGTCCTGGCACCATGTGTTAGCCCAGATGATTTGTCTTTATTCACGGTGTTGCTAGTTCAGTTAAATGATGGAATTCATCTTTGTCTCTTTCATTTTAAATACAGGATTTGGAGCAGAGTAGTCTATCAAGGAAACATGGCGTAGGTAAGCAATGCACTTGTATTATTTTTACATATGTGTGGTGTGGTGAGTGTGTATATGTATATTTGCATGTGTATGGGTGCACGTGTGTGCAAATGTGTAGGCATGTGTGTGTGCCTATGATGGAGGCCATCCTGTGTCTTTCTCATTTGCTGTGCATTTTATGTGCTAAAGCAGAGTCTCTCCCTGAACTGCTAGCTCATCAATTTGGTAAGCCTCGTCGTCGTCATGGGCTATCTTGCCGCAGGCTTTTCTGTCTGCCCAATGAGTCTGGTTTTTATGTGTTTTTTGGGGATCCAAACCCAAGGCCCTGTGCTGTGCGGACAGCCCTTAATCCACAGATTTTTTTTTTTTATTAGCCAAAGGACATACTTTATTAGCTCCTGGGTTCTAGTTCTCTGTCTGCTGTACAGTTTTGGTACCCTGTAGTATCCAGTCTGGTGGGCAGCAGTGAGACCCACTTTGCAAGCGGCAGGAGCATCTCTTCAGATAGTGGAGGGTTTGCCAATGTGCTGGAGGTTACCACCTCCAAAGGGACGCTCCACAGGATTCCTGGCCACATCCTGTGCATGCGGCCAGCGGTTCCTCTTGGCGTTGTGCTTGTGGTAGGCACGGCCAGCCTTTAAGGTGGGTCTGTCAGCTCTGCCCCGACCACCCATCACACCGACAACAGCGCTGTTGGCCGAGGGAATGACCGTGGACTCTGACGGCGGCTTCACTTGGATCTTCCTGGTCTCCAGGCTGTGGGAGATGATGTAGCATAGTTCCTGGTGGCTCGTGCCAGCTTGCCCCTGTCCCCAGGCTTGTCCTCCAGACGACACACGATGGGTACCCTCAGGCTTGGTGTCCACGGGTAAAACATGGCTGATATTCAGCTGGGCCTTCCCGCTGCAGTTCACAAACTGTCCAGTGTGGATTCCCTCCGTGGCGATGAGCAGCTCAGTCCGCTTCATAAATCGGTAGGGATCGCGAAAGGCCACTTTCCTGCGGGGAGCACTGCGACAACCAGGGTCGTGAATGATATCCTTTACAATGCCCTTAATATAGCCGTGCCACTCAGCGAAGTCCACAGCACGCAGGCGCACGGCGCCCTTATGGTGTTTCATGTGCGCGGAACACGGAACCGGTGTCTTTCCGCTGTCCTCGGATCACGTGACCCATGGCGGTCTGCCAACAAGCACAACTGAAAAGAGGGATTTTAAAAAAAAAAATTTTTTTAAGATATGGACTCACTATGTAGTTCTGGCTGGCCTCGAACTCACGAAGATCCAGCTGTTTCTGCTTCCTGAGTGCAAGGATTGAAAGTGTGCGCCACCATCCCCATCCCCAGCAAGGAATGTTTAAAACCTGTATTTATTGTAAATTATAGTCTAGCGAAGTTAATTTTCCTTTTTGATAGCACTTATGAGGAATATTTTGTTGTTTGTGGCTAGCCTGAAGCTTGTCATCATGAAGACCTAGGGAGAGCATAGGAGAGCCGTTTTCAGAGCGGCATATGGCTTCCGATTCGAGTGAAGTACTTACTGTGGCATCCATTTATTGCTCACTCCTGGAGGAGAGACCCTGTCGATCATTGCCAGCTCTGAACATGTTTGCTGAAGGCCAGCTGTAGTGAGTTTAGAGAAACAGCAGCCTCAATGTACAGGAAAGAGGGGACTCACCTCTCACAGCTCTGTCCCCTGGGGAAGCGGAGAGTCAGGTGGCCGGGTGGCATTGCCAGTGAAGGCTACGGAGATCAGCTCTGGGCTCTGGCCTCAGCCCGAGTGTGACTCACTCGAGGGAACACTCAGGTCAGATGCAGAAAACATTTCTTACTTCAGATGTATAGAACGGCAGGAATGTAAGCATGTACACTCTTTCCAGCAACAGACTAGATTAATCTGGGGTGGGTTGGGGCCAAGGAGCATGTCAGTCGCCTGCCATTCATTATCCAACATTCCTTTTCCCTTCAGCCCCACCATCCAGACCCAGATAACTCTACCAAATGGATCCTGTCCCCAGGACAGTTTCTTTAGTCCCATTTTGGAAAGACCTCGATGCCTTAGGATTTACTTGGCTCCTGGTACCATTTCCAGCTTGAAGACAGTTAGTCCACAGTCCAAGCATCTAACCCCATGTATAAATCCCTCATGATCTGGCTTGGCTGGGCCCGCCTACCCTCGAACTTCATCACCTGGGCGCCATAAATCTTTTTGCAGAATGCTCCCAGACTCCTGCGGGCATTGGGATGCCCCAGAGCCTACCGTGGGCTCTATGGTAACCCCACTTCTTCCTCTGCTACTGTCCTCCTGGAAGTGTGCAGAAAGCTGCAGCCCTCCCAGAGAAATTCAGCAGATCCTCTGTGGCCCGGCCCCACTGCCCGCCCCTCTCCCACAGCAACCCGTGATCGACTCTATCCGGTTTGGTGTTTCCAGGCCCAGGCACTGGACTGGGCTCCGATGCCTCTGCACTGCTCCTGTGTTTCTGACTCTGAGCAGGTGACCGACGATGTTTGCAGACCGAGTGTGTAGCGTACCTAATTGTAGTCCACAGAAAAGGAAGGGCCAGTCTGATCTCAGCTATGTGAAAAAGTGAAGGACGAACAGGACTCACGCAATGAAGATGCCTGAAAGGGGAAGAACTGGCTTTTGTTTTTCTAGAAGAGCATTTTCCTCGCACGGAGGATCTGTTGTCTTTGTGAGAAGAACAGTGGGAGCTTTGCCGCACCGGCAGAGGCAGCAGGTCTTGCTTACGGTGGCGAGCCTAGGATGAGCCTTTTGACAGGTGGATTGCTGTAGTGCAGAATTTATTAGGAAATAATCTGGATTTATGAGATGCTGTAAGGATTACTGCAAAGAATGCCTGCATATCCACCACCCAGGTTAAGAAGTAAAACATTACTGAGAGAGCCGAAAGCTTTAGTCCTTATCCTCAGTTACGTGTATCACTTGTGGAGTCTTTGACACTTTTAAGTGACATACACATAGTGTGTATACTGGGGAGTTTTTATTGTAAATTTTACACAAACCAGAGATACCCAGAGAGAGGAAGGATCAGTTGAAGAATGGCCGTCATCATCTTGGCTCATGGGCATGTCTGTGGGGCATTTTCTTGACCCCTAACTGATGGAGGAGGGTCTTGCCCACTGTGAGCGGTGCCATGACTAGGCAGGTGGGCCTGGGCTGTACGTGAAACTGCCCTGAACAAGCCAGAGAGAGCAAGCCACTAAGCAGCGTCCCTCCATGGTCTCTCCATCAGTTCCTGCCTCCAGGTTCCTGCCTTGGCGTCCCTGGGTGATGGTGTAACCTGTAAGCCAAATTAACCCTTTCCTCCACAAGTTGTTTTTATGCATGGTGTTTATCACAGCAGTGGAGTAAATTAGAACAGTTAGCTACTTGATGTATATTTCGGCTTATATTTTACAAATTACTGATTTATACAGTTTTTTCCTTCTTTTTTTTTTGTATCTTGGCAGTATTACAGCATTTTCCCTATGAGATTTATCTAGAGTGTCTGGATTTATACATGTTGTCATAGTTACTGTTTTCATTAATTAGTAATAGTTAGCCCATGCTAATCAATTTTTATTGCTGATTTATATATATTACTGGTAGATAGTCAGGTTGCTTCCATTTTTTTCTTTCCACATGCTTTCTTAAGGTTGACTAAAAGGGTCACTAAGAAAAATACACCTTCAATTTAGTTAAAATTTGAAAGCAAATCCCCTAAGCTTATTTATTCCATTCCCTTTTTTTTAGTATTTTAAAATCATTTATTTTATGTGCATGAGTGTTTTGCCTACATGTATGTCTGTGCACCATGTGTGTTTAGTACCTACAGAGGCCAGAAGAGGGGTCAAATCCCTCAGAACTAGAGTTATTGATGTTTTTGAGCTCTATGTGGGTGCTGAGAAATGAACTCAGGTCCTCTGCAAGAGTTACAAGTGCTCTTAACCACTGGCCATCTCTCCAGCCCCTATTCTGTGCTTAATAAAAAGCCATCTTTACAACTTGGCTTTGGTAGGTAAGTTTATATCGGTTGTTCTCAACCTGTGGGTCACGACCCCTTTGGGCAAATGACCCTTTCATGGGGGTCTCATAGCAGATATCCTTCATATCAGATATTTACATAACAATTCATAACAGTAGCAGAAGCAATGAAATAATTTTGTGGTTGTGGGTCACCAAAACATGTATTAAAAGGTTACAGCATTAGGAAGGTTGAGAACCACTGGTTTATATTACTGCTTCAGGTGAAACAGATCACAGATAATGTTTTGCCTGAGATAGAAGACTCCCCTTGTAAACCTTACCCCTGCGCCCACTGTATGCAGCCTGGAAGCCAGCTTAAAATAGAGTATATCCGTGAAATGTTCCTGTTCATGTAGGTAAGGAAAGGAGATAGGCCATATCCAGTAGGTTGCCCAGAATTTCCTTTTAAAATTTTTATTGAGTTTTATTTAACCAAAGAGTATTTCTGATTATTTTTAGGACCTAGATGGCTCACTGTGGAGCTATCAGTTGTGTGAGTGTTTGGACAAGTGAGTAAATGAATGGAGCACTGGAACCGAATGGAACGATTAGACGTAACAGGGCACAGTTAAAGTCCCATTGGCATCCTTGAGCTGAAGTGTTAAAGATGGAGACCTCTGGTGGGAGGGAGGTCCTCATATCGATTTGCTGTAGACCTGGCTGGAGGCCACCAATGACGTCTCACCGTACCTTGGGCTGTTGTCTTGGCTCTGCTTCTTTATTACAAGTTCAGGATCTGAGGTGGCCTGATGTGCTTCTCTGAGACGTGACCTGGGCAGCAGCCACACCGGTTTGGGGGGTTCCCCCAGAGAGTTGGGGACTTGCTCCTCGCTCACTGTTGTGGAAGGCTGGCTGTATTGAGGTGGGTCCTGCCGTCCGTCAGCGTGCCCGGGGCACAGTCTTCTCTGCGAGGCTTGCCGCCTGCTCCTGCTTCTGTGGGATAGTTGTGGCTGGTTTCCTGGAGATAACACCCAGTCCTGGCTAGGTGCCTTGCGAACTGGGGTAGGGATTATTGCGTTGCTTATTTGAAAATCCTTGTGACCTTATGGGGCGTGGACAGCCGCTTTTAAGTGTTGCTGTAAAAGGTCATCCAGAACATTCTGGAAATACTGCATATGAGTTTGCTAAGGCTGCTGTAGTTTAGATATGACGCGGTCTCTCCAAAACGGTATGTTGAAGGCTTGGTCACCAGCCCACGGCACCATCAGGAAATGATGACACTTTGAAGAGGGGAGAAGCTGGGTGACTGGGACCAGGTCCTTGAAGGGGATCCTGGGGTCCAGGCTTCTTCCTGCCTTTCTTTGTTTTCTAGGCTTCAGGGAGGTGAATAGGCCCTGTTTGTCCCTTTTGTCCCCCTGTGACCACGGTCCCTGGCAGGAACAATTTATAGGAGGGAAGGTTTATCTGGGCTCCCGATTTCAGAGCAGTTCAGTCAGACAGGTGGGGGAGTTCTTAGTGGTGGGACTATGTAGCGTCTCCCCAGATCACAGCCAATCCGGAAGCAGAATATGAGCCAGGAGGCAGTGACCTACTCTGCAGGCAGACTCAGTATGATGGTTAAGGTTCCACAGCCTCTCACAATAGCAGCGGCAGCTGTGACCAAGCTTTCCAAATGAGCCTGTGAGGGACATTTCAAATCTGAACCACAGTGGGCACCATGCACCACACATTCCCTTCCATGACACACTGTGCCGGGGTCCCGAAAACAATGAGGCCGAGAAACCATGTGTGGGGACCACCAAAACTTAAGCCAAAGGAAACTTTTGCTTCCTATAAATAGATTGTGTTGGTCTTATGTAACAAAATGGTTTGTTTTGTCAGAAGTTTGGAGGCTAAAAGCTATGGTGAAGCTGCCTGTAGGGTTGGCTCCTGAGGGCGATGGGGGAAGACCTTCTCCAGGCTCTTTCTTGGCTTACACTGTGTTTTCACACCATCTTTACAATGTGGGTTTGAGTGTCCAGTTCCCCTCCTCTAAGGGTTAGGAGTAGTCATACTGGGTTAGGAGCCTCTGTCATGACCTCACTTTAGCCTGATGACTCTGGAAGACCCAACTCCAAACAGGATCGTGTTCTGAGGACCAGAACTCAGCACATGCCTTTTGGAGGGGGCACAGTTCACCCCATAGCACAGCGTAGGGTTATGTTGGGACCTTTGGGAAGTCACTGGGCCGTGTGGCAGGTTTGTTTTGCAGACACAGGGGGAAAGGTAGTTTGTTCCCTAAGGCGTGGTGTAATACGGTGAGCTTGTTTGCTTGACACTTCTAGGAAGGAATTTTTGGATGTTGCTTTAAAGGTAGAGAAGATAGTGGTTCTCGAGTTATATAAATAAAAATTTCTGGGATTGGTGAAGTGACTCAATGGTTAAGACCACTGGCTGCTCTTACAGAAGACCTGGGTTCAGTTCTCAGCACCCACATGGCAGCTCACAGCTGCTGTAATTCCAGTTCCAGGAGATCTGACGCCCCCTTCTGGCCTCCACAGGCATTGCATGCACATGGTACACATACACACATGCAGGCGAACACTTCTACACATACAATTTTTAAAAGTGTACCATTTCCCCTTCAGAGCTTGGTGCTTGAATGTTTGCCTTAAAACTGTGCGCTTATTCTTACGTTCATTTTAATCACTGTCAAAAAAAAAACAACTTGGAAACTTTTTGTTTGTTTGTTTTAGACTTAAAAGAAATTGTGTTTGTCATCCAGAGTCAAAGTAATTCTTTTCATGCCAAGAGGGCGGAAGAGCTGAGAAGGGACATCTTAAAGCAGGCAGCAAATCTGACACAGGTATGTGGAGAAGACCCGGGGTGGCTAGGGGTCGTTGCGTATGTACTGAGATATTTATGTTTCCCCGAATCTGTAGAAAATCATTTTTATTTAGGTGAGAATAACTCTCTGGACTCATCGTACTAATTTAATATTGAATATTGCTGAACACGTTCTCTCATAGTATATGTATGTTTAATTACAGGAGTTACATAATTTTGTAGGAGTACCATGGCTTTGTCATGACAGAATAAAATGGGAGAAATAACGTTTTAAAAGAACTAGAGCTAATTAACATGCAAACTCTTGGCAACAAGTTCTAAGGCAATTTTCATGTTGAAATAACATTTTCATTAATCTTACTGTAGCGCCCTCTCTATGAGGCTCTTCCTGTGTTTTTCTTTTTTAATTGGATGTTATTAATTGAATCTTTGATCTGACTTATAGTGTAATATCCCAGGATTATGGAGAGAAAAATATGCACACAGCTACATTTTAATGGCATTTGAAAGAGGTGTGAACTGAATCTCAGGCTGTTCTGAATAATGTAGGTGGTTTGAACAGGCTCCGCCTTCTCGTAGGTCATTCCCTTTAATTGGTGAGGGCATAGTGCAAGCCTCCTAGTGGGTATCTCAAGCCACAGAGGGACCCGGATTCTATTTGCCGTGTTCCTCCCTGGCACACCTGTATTACCTAGATAAAATTAATTTATAAACTAAGCACGATAAGAGATTAGCGGTATCTAAAAGCAGAGTAATTAGAACAGTGTATTGTAATGGAGCTGTCAGCACATTACCATGATGCTTTGGACAGCACCAGGGGGCGCTTGAATGATAGCGGTCAGCTCTGCCTGACAGGACTGGTCGTCACCAGTGGGTGAGTATAAACTGAGGCTGTGCTGGACACAGGCCTGTTGGGTGTCCTGGCAGGGCATTGAGACGGCACGCTATTTTACCGGATGTCTCAGAATAGCACGTAGTTTTAAGGATGACAGTTACGTATGATGTGTTCCACGGTTTTTCAATTGCAGTTGACTTGAGACTGAAGATAAGGAAAGGGGTCTGCTGTCCTGTCTGTAGATGCTTTCTTCTTTTCCTCGCTCCCCTGCCTCCTTCTCCACTTCCTCCTCCTCCCCTTCTTCTTCCCTTTTCCTCCCTTCCTTCTTCTTCTCTTCCTCTTTCTATTTCTTCTCCTTCTCCCTCCTTTGAGACAGGATCGCACTATGTAGCCCTGACTGGCTTGGAACTTGTTATATAGGTCAGGCTGGCCTTGAACTCACAGAGCTCTGCATGCCTCTGCCTCCTGGGTGCTGGAATTAAAGGCGTGCATCAACATGGCTGGCAGACATTTTCTTCTCTAAGAAGCCCAGAAACACAGGCACACAGACGCACACACAGACGCACACAGACACACAGACACACAGACACACACACAGACACACAGACACACACACAGACGCACACAGACACACAGACACAGACACACACACACACACACACCCCTCCAAGTCCCTCTCTCTGCCTCAGTTGCCTTGGCTCTCAAGACCGCCCATCTGTACTCTCCCTTGCTTGTCCTCTCTGTTCCACTAGAGGTGCTGATGAGAGGCGGTGTCGGAAGCCATGGGGAGGAGAAGGGAACACTTTTGGGTTCAGGCAACCATGAACTGAATAAACTCCCCCAGTGAGAGAGACCTTGTATGGTTAGTGATCGCTTACTCCCGTGGGAACCGTGGGCACACTTTTCCTTGTGTCCTGCTCTCAGAAATACCTTCCATCTCTCAGAAGCAGTGTTTATATGATATCTCACTGTTTAAATGGTGCTGTAGTTCTTGTCAGTAATATGGATGCTACCCTGCGCCAACTAAGCCTAGGTGATTGAATTCACTCCGTATCTTCTCTTCTGTACGGTCACTCCCACCCTTTTGTTTTTTCTCATGTCCTGGTGTGTGTGTGTGTGTGTGTGTGTGTGTGTGTGTGTGTGTGTGTGTGTGTGTGTGTGTATGTGTGTGTGCGCATGTGCACCTGACAGTCTCCCTGGCACTTCATGGCGGGTAGTGTTCCTGGGACTTGGCTCATCGTGATGATGAGACCTCTGGGTACCTTTTGATGGGAAGCAATAGAAATTATAAAGTGTTCCTTTTTTATATATAAAAAAAGTGATGCATATATATATGGAAGGTGCTGCTTGGGACTGGCTTGCCTGTTTTCTTTGGGGCTTTGGTTACTGAATACTTAACACTGATTCTAGGCTCTGGGGGAGGGTGGCTTGAGGCTCCCACCAAAGCCGGACCCATCAGTTGTGATTGGGAATGGAAATGTGCCCCTTTGTGTCTCCTGTGGTTTGGTTTGGTGTCTGGGGATTAGCATCAGCTTCCTGCACATTCGACAGGTACGAGCTCTACGCTGAACTTCACTCCCAGCTCCTCCCGAGAGAGGGGGTGGATCCAGAACAGTGGTGACCATCAACAGTTCCTGTGTGTGTGTATGTGTGTAGGTGTATATACATATGTGTGTATATATATACATGTGTGTATATGTATATGTGTGTGTATATATGTGTATATATATGTATATATATGTGCATATAAACAGGTGTGTGTATATGTGTGCATGCATGCACACTGGGGCCTGTGCATGTGTGTAGGCCAGCAGACAACCTTGGTGTAGTTCTTAAGCAAGCCATCCCCCACTTCCCTCCCTCCCTCCCTCCCTCCCTCCCTCCCTCCCTCACCCTTCCTTCTTTCCTTCCTTCCTTCCTTCTTTCCTTCCTTCCTTCCTTCCTTCCTTCCTTCCCTTCCCTCTTTCCTTCCCTTCCCTTCCCTTCCCTCCCCTCTCCTCCCCTCTCCCCTCCCTCCCTCCCTCCTCTGTCTGTCTGTCTGTCTGTCTCTCTCTCGTGCACACACGGGTGCAGTGGTGGGGAGAGCTGCCTTCCGAGCCCTGAGATGACAAGCAGGTGCCACCAGGCCTGGAGTCTCTGCACCGCCTTGGCCCACAGCTGCCAGTCCTGGCCCCACGTCTGTATCGCATACAAACCCGTTGGGTCTTTCCAGTGTGCGCTCTTACTCGCTACCTGTTTGACGTCCTCTTCCACAGATTTTGAAAGCAGAGCACAGGCTGAATCCCGTCAACTTTTGATTACTCAGAACCAGGCTGTGTTTGTGTGGCTCCCCCCGGCTCCCCCAAATTCATTCTCTTCTCTGAGTTACTTTCTTTTCTGTTGTAATAAATGTTTCTTTTCTTTTAAAAAAAATTTAAAAAGATTCATTTATTTGGCTTTATGTGTATGAGTATTTTTTGTCTGTGTGTCTGTGCATCAGATGTACATGGTGAAGAGGCCGGAAGAGGGCATCAGATCCCCTGAACTGGAGTCACAGACAGTTGTGGGCTGCCATGTGGGTGCTGGGAACCGAGCCTAGGTCCTCTGCAAGAGCAGCCAGTGCACTTAATGGCTGAGCCACCTCTCCAGCCCACAATGAATATCTCAAGGGCACAGTTCAGTCACATCAGGTATATTCCTGTTGGCAGTACATCTCCAGAGCTCCTTTACTCCATAAAACCAATACTGTGTACCTCTAAACAGCTCCCTGCTCCCCCTTTCCTGTAGCCCTCAGTAACTTTCATTTAACTTCCAGTCTCTCAATCCGACTGCTGTGGACGTCCTAGACGGGAGGGGGGGAGTCCTGGAATAATCATCCTTGGGGACTCGCTTGTTTCATTTCATCGTGTTTTTAAGGTTTCTTTGTTCAAAAAGAATGGCTGGGAGCTGGAGAGATGGCTCAGTGGTTAAGAGCACTGGCTGCTCTTTCAGAGGACCTGGGTTTGGTTTCCAGCACCCAAATGGAGGCTCACAGCCATCTGTAACTCCAGTCCCAGGGGATCTGACACCTACTTCTGGCCTCTGTGGGCACCACATGTATGTGATTCATAGATACACAGGCAGGAAAAGCACACATATATGTAAAAATAAAATGAAGAAAAAAATAGCTGTTAGTACTTTCGTTCAGGCTAGTGACCTCAGTCCAGTCTGATAGAAACTTCCATCTGTAGATAACCTTGTTGCTCCTGTTCTGACTGGCATCCCACCAAGGCCTCTTCATGGCACCTCTTGTCCTGGTGTCTGTCTGTCGTATGTTCAGATACCAGAGCAAGGCAGGACCCACTTCTACTTTTCTTGGATGCACCCTCTACCCCGTACCTACTGGAGTGCCAAATACAATATTAGAGACAGTGTTTCTATTGATGTATTGTCTCAACTTTTGGAAGCATCTCTGTTTGTCCGAGGCGATTGTCTCGTTACATCCTCAGTGAGTTAGGACACTGGTTGCCACTAGGTGGCGATATTGGTTTTACATGTAAAAAGATGTAGTTAAGTAATGCCATTAAGTGGGGTGGGGCGGTGTTTAATTTTCGTGATAGTAAATAGAGTCTAAAGTGATAAAGAGACCCCCCTTCTGATTATAAGATCAACTGTTACTGTTACCCTGACATTACATCCCCGGGTGGAGCTCGGAGGGCTAAATAGAGAGGCCGGATCTGTAGTGCTCAGACTTAATTTGCTGAGGAGCGTTGGAGTGCGCTGTTTGCCTTAGGCAGGTTCAGATGTGGATTAACAAGGCTTTTGTCAGTCAAAAGATTGCAGAATTTGCAGCTCTGCTTAGTTCTGGATCTTTCCCTCTTATGTAGCTTTTTATCTCTCATACGGGATTAAAACTTTGGTTTTAATTCCACGAATGGCAATTCAGAGGTTTAAAAATAGTTGACAGCTAGTCCTGGGTCTGTAGGCAGTTCTTGGGGGTGGGTGGGGGGCAGCGATGAGATGCTTTGCCTTGGGACTCTATGAGCACTTGAGAAAGGTCATTTTCTGAGAATTAATTGCTGAGCTGTGCCAACAGAGCGAGGAAACGTCGCCTTATAAAGCAGGAGCGCTCCCTAGTTGAAATCAAACTGGAAACTGTTTCAGGGAATTGACATACTTTTGGGAAAGTGTTGACAGCTTTGCCTGCCTCGGAGCTGTGATGGGGAAATGGGAAAAGCTGTCAGTCTTGCCGGGACAGTGGTGGGCGCATGCAAGGGCCGCAAATAAGGGGGGCCCCCGTGCGACGGTGTGCGCGGGACTGTGATGGGTGGGTGAGGGGTGCTCTCCCAGGACCTGAGCAGGAAGCCGTTAGCTTACAATGTTCATCTCTCGGAATGCCTTCTGAGACCATTCCTAAAAGTTGCCCTGTGAGGGGCAATCAGCAGTTAGCTTTTATCATTTGAATATTTATCTGATAGCTCAAAATATCCGTGCCTCCCACGGTAGCAGATTCCCAGAACTGCTGTTTATTTATTCATCGCTCCTATCAGGTTGCACGCTGCTCTGAAGCCTGCCGAAAAATCAAGGCGCAAAAATGGAATCGGTTCTGTGATTACGAGTCTCCTCCTAGCTGCTCCCTTTGTGTTGGTTGGGGCCGTTACCTGGGCTTGCTTTGCCTCAAGGTACTGAAACATGGTCTTATTAAAACCACAAACATTCCTCATTATTACAGCGTGAATAAGAAATAGGTGCCTGAGCTAACTCTATGTGAAATTTAGTAGTGAGCTCCTAGTGGCCGCTGGAGTGGCGGAACTATTTTTCTTGTGTTCTAGAATATTCCTGTTCGAAGCATGACGTGCATTTTATAGTCACCTTGATGTTTATAATTTTCTTGTTTTGTTTTTTTGAGACAGGGTTTCTCTGTGTAGCCCTGGCTGTCCTGGAACTTGCTCTGTAGATGAGGCTGGCCTTGAACTCATGGAGATAGGTTGCCTGCTTCTGCCTCCTGAGTGTTGGGATTAAAGGCCTGTGCCACCACCTCCCTGCCAGTTTCTAATTTTTAGCATCATGGTTTTTTTTTCTAATCAGTAAATTACCAGGTTTTACCCAGTGCCGACTGCAGCTGTAGGCTGCTCCAGTGTGAAAGATTACAGAGGAACCTTAGAAAAGGGGCATTCCAATTCTTTTTACTTTGAAGGCAAGCGGTAACTGTTTCATACTGTGCATGATGCCATTCGGTAGAGGTTGGGTGTACAGCACAAACATGCTACTGTGCTTATGCAGCAGGCGTTTGTAACTTCATTAGGCCCATTTGTCTATATGAAAAGGAGATTTTAGACAACCTGCAGGCTTGCGAAAACCGTGATGTCCATGCGACACTGTTTAAGAAGCAGGGTCCAATGTAGAGAGTGAATTGGTTCATATCGGTTTTGCGTTTGAGGTTGGAGACGATGGAGGGGTGAGAGTTCTGTGAAATTAGGTAGCAAAGAGGAAAAATCAGCCAAGGGATGTGGATTTATATCCCAGTTCTGGGAGGTAACAATGTGAATTCTCAGAAAGGCGTTCTCTGGGATGCCTGGCGGGGTCTGGAGTTTGTACAGTCATGCTTGTTGGGTAGAGCAAGCATGTGGGGGTGGGGGGCAAACTAGGATCCTTTCAGGTTAGAATGGAGAGAGAAGAATGTTCACCATGGTCGATGAAATATCAGGTCCCTAAATAGGAGGGCGACTGCGGATTTTGAAGGAACGCCATTTCTCCTACAGGTTTCTTTTCTTTCCTTCTTCTTTTTTCTTTCCCTGCTCTACCGATGGAGAAGTGACGTGAAATGGTAAAACTGACTGTCTAGAGAGGCATGCAGGCGAGGAGCTTCGTGAAGGAAGGGCCCCGGAGAAGCGTGTGTGTGCCGCTTTCCTAATAAATCAGGCACCGGAGTTGATTTCTGTTTAAATACATGTTAGGTCCGCGGCATCTGGTGCCAATTATGATTTGAATTTCGGTTTATGAGCCCAGCACGATTCCTTCTCACAGGAATTGTTGTTTGTGTTCCTCTTCTCCTGTTACAGCTACGTTGTGATGCAGGGAAAGGCTGTCATCTGGGTCTTTTTTTTTTTTTTTAACTTAACCTTCCACAATGTGGCGTCTAGTTATCAAGGGTACCTGCCTAAAATGATGGGAACGGAAGGAGTTTCACTGTAAGATGAAGTGGGAAGAACCAAGGAAGTGAGACACAAAGCTTAACAACATCACGGGTAGCACTTTCTCACCCAACGGGGATCCAGGCACCTTTGAAGGTGGTGTGATGAGAATGTCCATTGCATTCAGCACAATGAAAAGCTCCCTGTAGATGGGGCCAAGGCAGTAAGTCACTGTAGGAGGACTGGGTAGGTGGGGGGTGTTGTGGGGAGCAGGGACCAAAGTTCAGAACGATGCTGCAGACTGAAACACGGGCTGAACTGTGGACAAATTAGACTTTCACTCCTCCAGGCAATCAACCAACAGAGAAAACACCGCAAGTGAGTGGTGCTTGATTTGGGTCCGGGCAGATCACTCTGCTTTCGGCCACAGTGGGACTGTGCCAGCTCCGTTAGAGTCCCTCTCCCCTGCCCCGCTCCTCCACATATAGCTTCTAATTTCACTGCCTTCTTTTGTGGGGAGACTCTAAGGCTTATTTAAAACCTGGCAGAACCTCAGCCTTGCCAATAAATTATTCCTCTTGCTTGTTCATGGAAAATTGTGGGAATTGCCATTTTCTGGAGCTGAGTTAGTCAGGCCTTGGCTCATTAGATTAAAACAACCTCATCTCCATAAAACAAGCCGGGGAAGCTGGCAGAGCCTGGCGCAAAGAGCCTGGAGAAGGACGGCCTCACACTTGGTAATTTTAGAAATGTGTTTTATTGGCAGAGAGACGGTGCGAGGTACTTCATTAGAAGGTTAGTGTTGAGAATCAGCAGTGCGACTGATTTTATGGCCTTCGCCTTTTCTTTTTCTGTCTTTTTTATTTGTATTTTTTATTTTTTTTTTAGATACAATCTTTACTTATGCAGTCCTGGATGGCCTGGAACTCACTGTGTAGACCAGGCTGACTTTGAACTCATACAGATCTTCTTGCCTCTGCCTCCTGGTGCTGGGATTAAAGGCGTGGGATACCACGCCTGCCTTGCCTCGGCTTTTTGATATTATCACTGTATTTTCCTTTTGAGATGAAAACAAATGGGCGCTTATTCACTCACAACTCTTTCTTCCGGGTAGAGATTGACAGGTGTTAATTTGTCATATAAGGTCTTTTTTATTACATTGGAGACTTTATTACAGAGCTGTTGAATAAGAAGTTATCCATCCTTCCATCTACTGGATATCTATTATTCATTTTATGAATATATATTAATAACATTTTTGTACAACAATATATTAATAATCATATACAATGATAAATATATAATAAAAATAAGTAATATTATTAATAAGTATTTTTTGCAAGTAACTGGGCAAAATATCCCAGGAGAAAAGAAATTCTTTTACTAAAATAACTGTTTCTTCTTAATCCACAGCTAGGATTTTTGGAAGCACCTTTCCTTTATTTTAATGCTTTAAAATGTCATTGTGTATCCATTTATTTTGTGTCTGTGTCTTCTGATGCACTCCTGCCGTGCTGTGTGCCGTGGAACTCAGAGGGCAGCTTACTGGGGTCAGTTCTCCCCTTCCAGAATGTGGGTCCCAGGGACTGAGCTCAGGCCATCAGGCTTTGGTGCCTGAGTGCCGTTTCCTGCTCAGCCCCTACCAGCTCGGAACCATGCCTTTTATACACGTGCCTGGACTTAGTGTATTCCACGCAGCACAGGAAATAGAACATTGCAGCTCAAGATGGCGGTTGCCCAGCAATAATGAAGTCTTCCTATGGCTGAGAAGCCATCTCATCAATAGTTGTTGTCTGCTTTTGGCTGGCTGGTACCTGGAGTATTTGCTGCCCTAGATACCTGCCCAGTGTGAGTCTGGAGAAGCTGCGTTTCTTTGGCTTTTGCTTCCCAGTCTATCAGTGAGGAAAGTCAAGGCAGGAAGTGAAGCAGGAACCTGAAGGAGAACCCGTGGGCGAGCACTGCTTGCTGGCTCACTCATTGGCTCACACTCAGCCTGGTTCCTTTTACAGCCCAGGCCCACCTGCCTGGGGTTGGTGCCACCCACAGTGGACTGGGCCCTCCCACATCAATCAGTCAAGGCAAGCTCTTGTAGACATGACCGTAGGACAGTCGGATCTGGACAGTCCCTCCTTCGAGACTCCCTCAGAGGACTCTAGGCTTTGTCAAAGTGGTAGCTGAAGCTAATGCGAAAGGTCGTGAAGGAAGCAGGTGGCAGGTGCTCCATTCTCCCAAGCGTGGCAGACACCCTGTGATCCAGCATGGTCAGTGGGATGTTGTCGTGTAGGGTCTGGAGTCAGGAATCTGCAAACGCAGATCACTTTAGGACTCTGTCCTCCAGAGGTAACATCAGTGTCATTGGAAACAGGAGGACCAAGTACATGCAGGCGAGTGCCTCATGCAGGTGATGAGCTGGTGTCGGCAGGGGCAGCCTCTCCGGGTTGTATGTCACTGGACGTGGTACCCTGCTCTGGGTCAGGGGGCCTATTGTACTGTGGGGAACGTGTGCTTCCAGATGGGTGAGTTGCTACATGGCTGCATACAAACGTAACACCCCAAGAATACCGGCAAGGACACGTCTAACCGCACCTGAAGAGACATGCACAAGTTAGGGCATTTGAAGCAAGCCTTGAGATTGTAAGTTTGCTGGGCTCCTGTGGATGGAGGCAGGAGATGAGGTCTGACTGGATGTATGAGTGGATGAAGAAAAGAAAGATGTGCTACTCTGAGCCAAGAGGCTGAGTTTGTGTTTGGGAAGGTGGCGTGTAAGGGACCATCGAGACATCTAGTGCGTAGGGCCAGGCTTGGAGTGGAGACAGTTGGGACCTCGGTTGGCATCATAACTGGTTTTCAGTGGGTGCACATCACCCTCATTCTTATTCTGGGGCCCTTGCTGTGCCCTGTGCTTTGCCGTTTGCAGGCAGGAGCGCATGCATTTCACTCCCGGCCAGTCAGCTTTCTGCAGAAAGGAACCCGCTGTAGAGAGAGAGGTGAGTGATTTGCCTGTACCATCTCTGGTGGAGCCAGGCCAGAAGCACCCGTCAGCAGGTCTGCATGGCAGTCATTCTGGGTTCATTAGTGAGCAGTGGCTTCTTAGGCCAGCCCTTGACCTACGTTGGCATTATGCCTGGCATTGGTCCTTGCGATTCTCCGGTAGATTGGCTTCTGAGTGGCCTGGCCCTTATTGGAATGTGAGACCCCAGCGGACGGGGACTCTGTGGCTCTCTTCTTCAGCTCTTGATTATATATATTCCTGTAGTCACGCCTGGCGCGTTAGTTACCTGTCTGTGCCATGATGAAACACCACAAACAAAGCAATGTATGAAAGAAGGAGATGGTGTGGGCATATGATTCCAGAGGGTTTGAGTCTGTGATGGTGAGGACGGACAGCGTGCAGGGGGCAGGCATGGTGGCTGGAGCAGCGAGCTGAGAGCTCGTATTTTGAAACCCAAATACAAAAAAGAGGGGGAGGGAGACAGAGGGGAGGGTGGGTGGAGGGAGAGAGACAGAGAGAACACTGGGAAGAGTACAGAGGTTTTTGAAACCTCAAAGCTGGTCTCCTCCTGCAAGGCCACACCTCCTAGCCCTCCCCGAACAGCGCTACCAACAGCTGTGGGTACCAAGTGTTCAGGTATGTGAGCTCAGAGGGACAGTCTCATCTCCTTCAGGCCACCATACCTGGTACACAGTAGATGCTCAAAACATACCGTAAAGCAACAATGATAATCATAGTTATTAAGTGCGTGGCATGTAATAACTCACTTATCCCCCTCTGACGATTGTGTTAGCTCATTACAGGAAATAACAGGCCCGCAGCTAGTTCAGGGAACTCTCTGAAGGTCACATGGCTCAGAGAGAAAAAAAAAAAAGCTAAGATTCAGATGGGAATACTTGGCTCCTAAAAATCAGGTCTTTAAACACCAAGGTTTACTGCTTTTATGAGGAAATGATTAGTTAAATATATATGTGCTATAAAAATATATTTAGTAGTTCAGTTCAAAGTACATAGCTTGTAAATAAAATTTATAATGCTGTAATACATTTTCTTTCTGGAAAAAACAGTTAATGATTAAGACAGGTATATGGAAAAGATATATATATCTATATATATATACACACACACACACACACATGCATACATATACTTGGGTTCTTGGAAAGAATATTAGTATAGTGTCACTCATAATATTCTAACCTATAAATGAACACTATATTTAAAGGTTATAAATCTGTCTCATATATGTTCCAAGAAGCATATCATACAGCCCTATTATGACAATAAGTATATATCTCTTACAGAAAGAGTTATAATAATAAGCAGATGTGGATTTTTATTATAGTTTACTTATTGGTCTAACAGCTCAGTTCGGTGCCCAAGGGCTACACAAGAGTTGGGGTTGGATTTCAGGATCTTAGCATCTTTACCTAACACCTGCACACATCTTGGTGATTGCTCTCTGATCTAGCACTTGAGGCTACATGGTGGGGTGATGAGGCCGTAAAGTCTTGATCTTCAAAGCTTAGGCCAGTGTATGAAGGTAAGGACAGATCACAATGGCTGAGAAATATCTGTGGACGAAGAGAGACCAGGGGCTGGAGAGATGACTCCGCAGCTGAGAGCACTGGCTGCTCTTGCAGAGGACCTGGGTTCAGTTCCCAGCACCCACGTGGCAGCTCAGAACCTTCTGTACTCCAGCTCCAGGGGATCCAGCGCCCTCTTCTGGCCTGTGAAGGCTCCTGCATGCATGTGGTGCACACACATACACATATAAAATAAAGTTTTGAAAGGAGAGATGAGCAGTTGAGTTAAATCATTGAACCTTTTCTTCCAGACGGAGGCAGAAAGTTGAGAGTGGTACGAAGCTGAACCCGTGAAATGATTAAACTCATTGACAACAGCTGAGATATTCATTTGCTTTGGTGTATATTCACTTGTGATCCTCTTCATTTGTCCTATTCATGTCTGTGGACATAAAATCTTCATGGTCCCCCTTGGTGTGAGGGTTGGTGGTCTTGGGCTATGGATGTAGCTCAGTACTTGCTCAGCATGTGCGGAGCCCCAGGTCTGATCCCCAGTGCCACAAAACAGAACCAATCAGATGACTAAGTCGTTTCTCAACTGTGACCCTGGCATCAAGGCCCCTTTCCAAATGAGGAAGATGAATATGTGTATGCACCAGGACCCACCGATGAATTAGACTGCTGGCTTTAAATTTGTTTGCTGGGGCTGGAGAGATGGCTCAGTTGTTAAGAGCACTGGTTATTCTTCCAGCGGACTTGGGTTCGATTCCCAGCAGCCACAAGGTGGCTCACACCCATCTGTAACTCCAATCCCAGGGATCCAAAGCCTTCTTCTGGCCTCCGCTGGTACTGCATACATGAGATACAGAGCTGTACATGCAGCCAGACACACACACACACACACACACACACACACACACACACACACACACACACGTTAAAAGTTAAATTTGTTTGCTTTCAGTATTCATTGTCTGCTTTAAATATGAGCATGTGTCTTGCAACAGATGAGTTCAAAGGAAGTACTGAGGCATCATCCTGGGGGCCTGTCTTCAAAGAGATGATGGCACCCAGGAGGTGGCGATGAGGCAGAAGTGGGCTTTGGTTCAAACATGGTGATCATATTGACAGGTTAAAAGTCCTGTGATCAGTCTTTTTGGTCCCCTACTCTTGCGTTTACCCACATTTGACCAGCTGTATCTCTCATCCCTGTGTGCTGCTTCTGTTCTACGGTTACCTGTCTGCACACATCTGCATAGCCCTTTAGATTTGAAACAGTGCCTGGCTAGGGCCAGGCCGCATTAGATGGTGGGCACCTCTACTGTCCTCAGAGTAACCACGCACAGCATTCTCTTTATCTTCTCGATTTTTTATTTGGAAACTCTTCTGCCTCCCCCCCTTTCCCTCCTCTTCCTCCTCCTCATGTCCTCACAGGTTTGGTACTCACTGTGTAGCCCAGGCCGGGCTAGAATTGGCAATAGTCCTCCTGCCTCAGCTTATGCGCTAGGATTGCAGGCATAAGCCACCAGTGGTTGTCAACTCTGAATTTTCTTTTCTTTTTGTGCGCATACATGTGTGCGTGTGCATGTTTGTGGGTCTGTGTACATGGATATGTGTGCGCATATATGTGTGCATGTGCATGTGTGAGTGTCTGTGCGTATGTTTAGCGGTACACACCCCTGTGCAAGCCAGAGGAGGTTGTGAGGTGTCCTGCCCTCTCTCTCTCTGCTTTACCCTGTGACAGGGTCTCTCACTGACCTGGAGCTTGCTGTTTCTTCTGCTAGGCTGGCTAGGCAGCAGACCCCAGGGGCCCTCCTGTCTCTGCTCTCCACATTGTTGGGGTCACAGCCGTGTACAGCCATGCTCGGCTTTTACGTGTATGCTGCGGAATCCAAGCTCAGTGAGCACTCTTATCCACGAAGCCATCTCCCCAGCACCTCTTTTTTTTTTTTTTTAATTCTAATTTTACTTTTCAGTGCAGGGGATCAAACCCAGGGATCAAATATTAGGGATCAAGCACTCTACTCCAAAAAATGCTCCTTTCCAATGGCTCATTAAAAACATTTGTTTTGTGTGTGTCTAAAGGTGCCATAGAGCTGGTAACATAGCACCTTTAAACACAGTCTAAATCTTGTAGTGATGGATTAAACATAAATTAAATCATTTGATAGAAAATCTCATTGTGGCCTTTTAAAACAATTCTTTTTAGATATTATAATTGTGCCTGCATTGTGTGTGTGTGTGTGTGTGTGTGTGTGTGTGTGTGTGTTGCATCACACATGTGTGTGCGGAGTCAGAGAACACTTTGTGGAGTTGTTCTCTTTTTCCACCTTTATGTGGCTTCTGGGGATTGAATTCTGGCTGTCGGGTTTGAGCAGCAAACAGCTTTACCCACTGAACCCCCTCACCAGCCCCTATTGTGACTTTGGATTATTTAGAAGCATGTGACTAGAATATAAGCTCAGGCTTTTTAGCTAGAGTAGACTAAGATGTCTTTATAGCTGAGGTGAGCTCGGCTTGCTCTCACATCAGTCAAGATTCCTGAGTGTGGCAGCTGGCACCTGCTTGTCACTTTTGAGCACACATTCAGGGAGTGTAATTCACAGGACACGTGTTTATTAAATACTTCTTAAGAGATACGGGGCCACAAAACAGACAGAAACCTGGCCTTTCTTGTAGTCACAAATAGAAGTAGATAGACCTGTCAGACAATTTAGTGAATTGAAAGTAATGAAGTCAGGAGTGGGTTTAGTCCACTGCTAACCCATAGAATCTGTTTCAGAAGAGGGTTTGACTCCTGTTTTGTGCTGGCTAAGCTCTTGCTGAATTTGTATTGTGGTAGAAGTCATTCAGAAGCTGGCATCAGCCTCTGCCAGCAAAGTTGCTGTTGGCAAGGAAGCCTGTGGCCGCCATACGTCCCACCACTGGGATGTGGAATACTTATTTGCAAGTGGAAATCTGAGGAATGTTCCTTCCTCTTGTGGTGGTTGGAATGAGAACGGCCCCCATAGGCTCACATATATTTGAATGCTTGGTCCGAGTGATGGAACTGTTTGGGAAGGATTTGGAGGCCTTGTTGGAGGAGGTGTGTCACTGAGGGTGGCTTTGAGGTTTCAGAAGCCCACTCCTTTCCCTGTTAGCTTTTCCTGCCCCGTGGTTTTGTCTCCAGATGTGAACTCTTAGCTGCTGCCCAGGTGTCAGGCCTTCGTGCCTCCTATCATGCTCCCAGGCTTGACTGTTGTGGACTCTAACCCTTTGAAATTTGTAAGCCCTAGGTAAGTACTTTCTTCTGTGAGTTGCCTTGGTCGTAGTGTCTCATCATAGCAATAGAAGAGCAACCGAGACAGAAGCCGGTACCAGGAGTGGGGTTTGAACATGAGGAGACACGTCCATTGGAGACTGTAAGCCCAAATTAAGCATTTTCTTTTATAAGTTGCCTTGGTCACGGTGTTATCACAGCAAAAGAAAAGTGAGACGTGTCTCAATTTACAAAAAAAGATATATGATCATATGGTAACTTTACTGAAGGCTTTTGGAAACATGCAGCTCGTGATTCTGTCACAACAAAACAAACGGTCACTTCCTGGTTCCCTCAGTTCTTGCTCACATGGGAAGCTGCTTTATTATAGGAATCGTACCAGCTTCTCTATTTGACATAAAGATGTTTCCATTGTTATAATACTTTTATCATAATTTTATTTTGTTTTGTTTTTCGAGACAGGGTTTCTCTGTGTAGCCCTGGCTGTCCTGGAACTCGCTCTGTAGACCAGGCTGGCCTCGAACACAGAGATCCACCTGCCTCTGCCTCCCGAGTGTTGGGGTTAAAGGCGTGCGTGCACCACCACTGCCCAGCTAACTTTTATGATCATTTTAATGGCTACTTTGTGATGCATTAGCACTTGCTTTCCATCTCAAGATTTTCACAGTATTTGCTGTACTTCTTATCTGGGTCACATGAACGTCCACACATAATTATTTCAGTATTATGCAAATACTAATATCATTAGTTTATACATGATTTTTGCTTTTCTGTAATCCTCCATGAATATATATATATATATATATATGCATATGTGCATACATTACAGTAGAGAGGCCCTGAATTATTGATTTTGTTCTATCTTGGGTAACTGTTAATTCAGCCTTTAGGCTTGCTTTTTTTCTGAGCGTGTCACATCGTTCGTCTGATCTGACTTTTGACTGTGTTTTTCAAATTTGTGCGTGAACACTGGAACAAATACTACACAGAAGAAGGGAGTGGGGTGAACTTGATATCCAGCGGCAGCAATTTATATTAAAAGCTACCTCCTCTCCAACAATGCATTGGTTTGTACTGGAGGAGTGGTGTGGAGTCAAAGTGATTTTGACACCCTATCTCAAGGGCGTCAAAATCAAGGGTGTGGGTGGTGCAGCAGTCAGCGCGGCGTGTGTGGGTGGTGCATGTGTGGGTGGTGTGGTGGTCAGCTCTGTGTGTGTGGGTGGTGCAGCGGTCAGCACGGCGTGTGTGGGTGGTGCAGCGGTCAGCACGGCGTGTGTGGGTGTTGCCGTGGTCAGCGTGGCGTGTGTGGGTGGTGCCGCGGTCAGCTCGGCGTGTGTGGGTGTTGCAGCGGTCAGCGTGGTGTGTGTGGGTGGTACCGCGGTCAGCGTGGCGTGTGTGGGTGGTGTGGTGGTCAGCGCTGCATGTGGGTGGTGCGGCGGTCATTGCAGCTGCCCCATAGCACTCCCGATGGTAGGAACTCATTCTTTTTTTTTTTTTTTTTTTTGGTTTTTCGAGACAGGGTTTCTCTGTGTAGCTTTGCGCCTTTCCTGGAACTCGCTTTGGAGACCAGGCTGGCCTCGAACTCACAGAGATCCGCCTGGCTCTGCCTCCCGAGTGCTGGGATTAAAGGCGTGCGCCACCACCGCCCGGCTAGGAACTCATTCTTAAATTCCTTGTTGGGGTCGCCCTGAATTCACTTTACAGCTGACCCACAGTAGGAAACTCAGTAGCGTGTGTTGCAGGAAGAGGCTCAAGCATGTGAGAGAAGACGTTCGGACTGCCGGCTTTCCTAACGACTTGAAATACAGCAAGCAGCAGTGATGTTTCAAGCTAACGCGCACAGCCTTGGGGTCGTTACACTGTCTGCATCCGTGTGTGTTTATGTAGCCATGGTGCCTTATTTTAGGCTTTCTTAGTTCCTTCTGCATTTATCAATCTGTGGGCCTTTCAGTAAGCCATTCCTATTGCCTGAGTCATTAAGGTTGGTAGGTCTAGTATTTAGAGTGGTGTTTCTATGGTGCAAAACATCTTTAGAGGGATTTTTGGGTATTTTAAGCACAAAGTTGGCATGCGGGGTAGATGGGATATTGCATTGTTCTGTTCAGACAGAGGGTTTCACAGAGCATGCTTTGCCTCCGTGTGTATAAAGGTTTGTTTTGTGCCCCTCAGTTATCCCTGACAAACAACCCTGGCTTCTCTCCCTGATTACATTTGCAAATCTCCAGTTATCCCCGTGAGCACTCTTGGGGTCTGGGGGCAGGGAAGTGGGTTGATCTCCTCTGAGACACGACGACGTCATTGCAGTAGACCCTGAAGCAAAGTGAGGGACAGGGTGATGCTAAGGGTAGCGTGGCGACTCTGGGGACAGCAGCGTCATTTGAATTTTTTGAGGGATTGTTGTATTCTTACTCTTCCTTCTTGTTATGTTTCCAGGATCTCCCCAGAGTGCTCCTTCTCCATCAGTTGGCGAAGCAGGAGGGTGCTTGGACCATCCTTCCCTTGTTACCACAGTAGGTGCCTTTAACTCAAATGCTGTCAATCATTGGCGTTTGGGCCTCCACACTCTTGCATACCTTAGTAACTTTTTCAAATTGTTAAGAGGTTGTATGTTTCCTGAGATACTAAGTGGAGTAAGTTTGAGTTTTGTATTTTGCAATTACTGTATTAACTAGATTTTTCCCCATGATTGGCTCTTAATAGTAATTAGTTTTTGCTTACTTTCTTTTAAAAATGATTTAATGTAGGTTAGTTACTATATATATGAGTGTTTGCCTGCTTGTGAGTATGTGTATTACCTGCATGCAGTACCCACAGAGGCCAGAAGAGGGCATTGGATCCCCTGGAACTGGAGTTACAGATGGTTGAGACCAGTCATGTGGATGCTGGGACTCAAACCCAGGTCCTCTGCCAGAGCAGCCAGTGTGCTTAACTGCTGAGCCATCTCTCCAGCCCCATAGTTTTTATTTTTAGATGTGTTTCTGATGAATGCTTCAAACTCAAGTTTGAAATTGTTCTTCTAAACTGATGCTGTTATGGGCAGAATGAATTGTAAGCACCTTTACCATCTGGAGACCACCGGTCCCTGGATTTCCTTGCAGTCGAAGCTGAGACACAAAGCTGAGATACAGAGAACAGTCTAGACGTTTTTCCTTCTGTTTACCCTTCACCCATTTCCTAGATAGTGGTTTAAGTCTTACTATAAACTCCAAAAAAGAAAAAAAAGGAAAAAGAAAGAAAAGGAATATTGCTGGGTAGTGGTGGCACATGCCTTTATTCCCAGCATTCAGGAGGCAGAGGCAGGCAGATCTCTGAGTTCAAGGCCAGCCTGGTCTACAGAGTGAGTTCCAGGACAGCCAGGGCTACATGGAGAAACTGTCTCAGGAAAAACAAAAACAAACAAATCTTACTGTAAACTCATCTGCTGCATTATATAGTATGTGTGCTGTGAATCCGTTTGCCCTAACCCAATTCTTCCCGTCAGCTTTTCTGTAACGTATAGCAAGAATTCAGCGTGGATCTTCTTCTGTGAAGAAGAGACGAGAATACAAATCCGCAGACTCCTAGAAGCACTCTGGCGATATGACCCATCTAAGGTGCGCACGACTTTAAAACCATGTTTTGACTCGGGGGACGATAATTCGGAGAAAATGTGATTTTGATTAAGAGATCTTTGATATAAAAGCTTGATTTCTGAAAGCTCTGCTGTAAAATTCTCTGAGGTTTATAGCTGACAAAGAGCATAAAATGAACCATTTTATGTGAAAAATGTATATTTATATGTGTTGGCAGCATAAGGAAGTTAAAAACAACAACAATACCTTTTTGGAGTTACCAACCAGTTTTCCATAGGAACAAAATTAAATAAGCCATTTTTCTCTGTCAGAAAAGGCCACACATATAACACACAGAAGTAGTTTTTTATTTATTTATGTTTTATTTTATCTTATGTGTAGGGATGTGTTGCCTGCATGTATGTGTGTTCACCATGTGCAGGCAATGCCCACAAAGACCAGAAGAGGGCGTCGGATCCCCTAGAACTGGAGTTACAGATGGTTGTGAGATATGTGGGTGCTGGGAACCAAACCTAGGTCCTCTGTAACAGCAACAAGTGCTTTTAACCACTGAGCCATCTCTCCAGCTCTCAAACGGATCATTTTGATATCTTATGATCCTGGGTCTGATATCCACATACCCAACTCACAACCTGATCACTTGGGATAAGCAGACTTGGATTCTTTCTGGTATTGGTAGGAACTGGCTCCATCCACCCCGAGGCTCACTCCAGACAGGAGTGTGGGTAATGTCTGGGGGTGCAGGCCACGTGTGCTGCTGCAGAAAGAAAACCCCGACAACACTCATCATTAGATTGGTTTCTCAAACACTGCCTAGCTCACCCCTGCAGTGCAAACCGCCGAGTCTGGTGGATCTTAAGTGTTGGAAGGGTCCGTTATGATTTCTTTCTAGTGTTGATTTCTGAGAAGCCACTAATAAAAATGCATGGGCAAGCGGCGAGGTGGGGGGAGAGTTAGGAGCGGGTTTGGCCAGTCCTTCCCCATGATGCCATCCCGCAGCCATGGGCATTGCTGCTGTGTTTAATGCAAACCGTTTGTGAGGCTTTTGTTTCCTTCAGAGTTGAATGTTGGGGTTCCAGTCTCTTGCGTTTGTGTCACCCCAAGACTCCTGCCCCGTTACCTGTGGTTCTAATTCTGCAGGGAGGTGGTGACTCACAGTGACTTTTTAACGAAAATTGGAGTGATAAATGAAAAAAGTTCAAAGCGAGTTCACAAGAAGCAAGTTCAGAGCGGAGGCCAAGGGAGAGGTTTGCCCTTCCCTTTTGAACTCCGCAGCGCGGAGAGAAGAAAATGCTCGAATGTTTTCTCTCTCTTGAAAGTAGCGTGACGGACTGTAGATGACGTAATGTGGAGGTCAGGTTAAACCAGTGGGACTCGTTCCCTCTGCTCTTGGAAATCTTAGGAGGAAAAGAAGCCGATAGCAACACAAACAAGCCATATCAAAATAGTAACTGCAGCGTGCATCGGGGAACCGGGTATTTTGATTCTGATACTGTTTTCCTTGCTACCTTCCAGTCATTCTTAGAAATGCAAACTTGGGCTCTTGTTCAGTGTTTTAAATGTGTAAGGTTAAGTAATTGGAAGTAATTGATCTCAGTGGAAGTGCCTCCTCAGCTGGTTCTGTTAATCTCCTCTGTCTTGTTTGAACCTGTCTTTACCACTCCATAGTATGGTTTTAATATCTGTATATCTGATAAGGCACTTTGATTTATTTTTAACAGCAGTGGGGCATGGTGCTGGCTAAGGGTAATTCTAGTAGAATATCAGCTATCTTTCCAGATTTATCTTTTTTATTATTGTTCTTTCCATGAAGCCACTAAGAAAGCCATTCATTGGGAAGGAAGATGTACGGTCCTTTCCATGGTCTCCATTGAGTCCTTCCTTAAAATAGTTTATAACCTCAATAAAAACATTAATAGACTATCGCGTGTGCTTTATAATAGCTGGGCATTGTAATCAGGAGATAAAATAGGACGTATGTTTTGTATAAAACAATGTTGTCATCGCAGGTCTAGTCGTGAAAGCTCAGTGAGAAGGGGGTGAGGGGACCCTGAGGACGGGGCCTCCAGGTCTGGGAGCAGATCTTCCTGTCCCAGCCGCCATCATTTTCTGACACCTTCCGTCATTTGCTACATGCATGTCTCCTGGGCTTGCTTTTGCTCGGTGGCTGTGGCGGTCTGAGCCAGGCTGGATGTGGAAGGTTTTGACTGCACTTGGAACACAGATATTATTCCTCTGGCTGCTAGAGCCTGTGAGGCCCAGCCTGGTCTGGCTGCCTCTTTCCTAGCAGGCTCCACACACCTACTGTGTGCCGGACGGCGGGCGTTCTTACCATTGAAGATTTCAGCCCCCCCACCCTGGGGACTTCACCCCAACTATATTTACTGTTCTTTCTCAGATTCTTCTTTTCACTGGGGGCTTCTTGATGTTATGTTTGCCTCAAGAGGTTTACCTCTGTTTTCTGGGACACCCTCCCCCCCGTCAATTATTGCACTTACTTTAATTTCTGTCCGCTCTGTATCACAAGCCACATCCCTGCTTCTTGTAGGTTCTTGATAAATATTGAGTGAGTGAATGGATGAACTCTGGAAGGAAGTTTTCAGAGATTTATTGAAAACCTCTGTGGTTGGGGCTGGAGAGATGGCTCAGTGGTTAAGAGCACTGTCTGCTCTTGCAGAGGACCCACGTTTGAATCCCAGCATCCACTGGGCAGCTCACAACCATCTCTACTCCAGTTCCCGGAGATCTGGTGCCCTCTTCTGGCCTCTATGGGCACTGCATGCCATGTGGTGCATAGACAAAACACAGAGGCAGAAGACTTGTTCACATAAAATAAAAAAATATATATATGTATGTATGTATATATATCTTTTATTTTACTCTTATGTGGAGTAGTCTATAAAAATAGCACTTAGGCTGGCAAAATGGCTCAGGAGTAAAGGCCTCTGTAGCCAAGACTGTCTAAGTTTGAATGCAGGGACACACAGTTGTCCTCTGACTTCCACATGTGCACACACGCACACACACGCACACACGCACACACACACACACGCACACACACGCGCACACACACGCACACACACACGCACACACACACGCACACACACACGCACACACACACGCACGCACACACACACGCACACACACACACACACGCACACACGCACACACAATCAAAATAATAAGGCCATTTACAGTGAAGAAAATATCCTTATATTTATGGCACACGAAAAAATGTAGGCAGTAAGACAATTTTTGAACATTGAAAAAAAATCTTATATTTATACTATAATGATGGCTAATATTTTTCCACACCAGTGACCTGACCTTGAATCATCATCTTAACTATAAAGATTGTGATAGATTTATTATCATACTTGTGTTAATTATATTTTTATTTGGATCCTGCAGAAATACATAATTTATGATAACTCTGTCTGCCAAGATATTTAGTTAACTAAATAGTTTAGCTTTAATATTTTAGTTAACTAGTTCTGGTGCTTTTACTTTGTTTTCAGTCTTACATGAAATGGCTTTTCAAAAACAACGGTATGCCATCTTTTCATTGAACAGGAATGGTTTTTAGGAAAAGCGTTGCACGATGAGGAGTCGACCATCATTCACCATTACGCCTTCTCCGAGAATCCTACAGCCTTTAAATATCCCGACTTTGCTGCTGGCTGGGCCCTTAGTGTCCCACTCGTAAATAAGTAAGAGCTTTTTAGACGTTTCGGGGAGTGTCTTGTGTCACCGAGTTTTGTTCCTGATGACTTGTAGGTTCTCAGATGAGTCTTTCAGAGGTGTTCTGCGGGAGTGGGAAAAAGTGATGGACGGGAGGGTCTTGCCTCAGCTGGGTCCCTTACGGAGCCAGGCAGACACATCACTCCCCTTCTGTCTACTTCCCAGTAGTTTCTGGCAGAATGAAGTGACTAATAAGTCATGAGTCTAAGAGAAGGTACCAAAGGGCCAGAGAACACGGAGGAATTGTGACCGTTGTGCGGGGAACCTCCTGTGCGACCATGTGACTTTGAGACCAGTAAGACAGTAAACAGTGACTTGGCAGGGATTGGAGAGGATGCTGATTAAGGGATTGACTATGCAGATACAGCAGGGCCAGGCTCTGGCCAGCTCCCGAAGGCACCCTGGGCAATCAGGTCTGGCTGTTTGTGTGTGTAGCTGCAAAGTAAAGGTGACTGAGTTCAACTGAGGAGAAATGTGGCTTTTGTTAGCTTATATTAATTATTCTTTGGAAGGTGGAAGACTGGAAAACATCTGTGGCCTTTGTTCAGAGATGGAAGGGTCTCTCTCATTTTTCCTTGCATGTCCTATTTCTAGGATTTGGGGTCTTGAAAGTGTTTTGAGCTACTGTAGAGAAGCATGCACATGTGAGTTCACAGCTGTCCTGAATTTGGGTTTGGTAGTTTTGTAGATGTCCTCTGTCCCAGTCCAGACTCCACAGCTGCCCAATGTAAGCAGAGCTCCTGCTGAGATAGGAGAGACCTCAGGGCTTTGTTGTGTGGCTGTGTGTGTAGGTGTCTTAGTCTGGCTGGCTATAACAAAGTACCACAAACAAGGTCATTTATAAGAAAGAAAGGTGCATGCCTGAGAGTTTGGATGTAGATAGATTTTTCTTTGGGCCACCAGCTCACAAAAAATGACATGGAGACTTATTATTATGAAAGCTTGGCCTATAGTTTAATCTTGTCCCACCAGCTCTTATAACTTAAATAACCCATTTCTATTAATCTACATTTTGCCTCATGGCTCTTTACCTCTCTTCCATCTTGCATTTCCTGTTTGCTCTGCCTGTCCTCTAGGACCTCTCCCGTGCCTAGATTCATCTCCTCTTCTCTCTCTCTCTCTCTCTCTCTCTCTCTCTCTCTCTCTCTCTCTCTCTCTGCCCGGAAGTCCCACCTAACCTCTTCCTGGTTAGCTATTGGCCATCCAGCTCTTTTTTTTTTTTTTGGTTTTTCGAGACAGGGTTTCTCTGTGTAGCTTTGCGCCTTTCCTGGAACTCACTTGGTAGTCCAGGCTGGCCTCGAACTCACAGAGATCCGCCTGGCTCTGCCTCCCGAGTGCTAGGATTAAAGGCGTGCGCCACCACCGCCTGGCTGGCCATCCAGCTCTTTATTAAACCAATCAGAAGGTGCCTTGGCAAAGACACATCTTCACAGTGTATAAGAAGATTATTCCACAACATTTGGAGGCTGGAAAGTTCAAGATGAGGGAATTTACAGTTTCAGTAGCTGGCAAGGTCTGAGATCCTCTAAGTTTAGCGCTAACACCAACTCACTGTGACCTCTGAAGAGCACAGCTCCCTTGGACTGCTTTTGGATGGCTGCAAATGCCTTTATGATGGCTACCGACCCCCTCCCCCTCTAAAAGATGAAAGCCCCTCCTCCTAAGAGGAATCTTATGTAGTCAACATAGGAATGTAAGGACACAAGTATTCATCAGAAGCTGTAGCAAACTATAGCTGATGGAATTGGGTTAAGAGCCTGTTTTTTTTTTTTTTACTTGGAGTTCAGAAAGCTCCCAGCATGCCCCTGTAATGCTGGCAAGATAGAGAAACGTACCAGGTGACCTCTGCATTCAGTGTCCTCTGCTCCTTACCACACTGAACAGTGACCAACACATGAGAGCTTTAGTCAATAACCATGGTCTTTCTCTGTCCATCCATCCATCCCTCCCTCCCTTCCTCTTCTTCTGTCAGCAAAACAATCAAGTAAAAAAAAATGTACACTCTATCACAGCAATGAATCAAACTCTGGTCCTTTAGACTATGTGTTGCTTTCCCCGGATGCAGGCAAGGAATAAAAAAATAAGATAATTAAGCCCATCTAGTATTGCAACTATCTGTGGCAAGATTTATTAAACTATTATTATTAAAGCTTGCTCTCTCCCTTCCCCCCTGTGTGTGTATGTGTGTGTGTATGTGTGTGTTGTGTTGATCACCCACTGAAAACAGCTAACAGTTTGAAAGTGACCTTAAAGAAACCAGCTATTCACCATAAATGTTGGAAGCAGCATGCGGATATAGGTTGATAACATCTGACTGTGATTTTGAGTTCTATTCTGGGCCAGCAAATTCTTTCCTTGTAAACTCTGGTTAAAAATTTGATCAGGGGTCTGGAGAGATGGCTCAGTAGTTAAGAGCACTGGCTACTCTTCCAGAGGACCCTGGTTTGGTTCTCAGAACCCACAAAGCATTTCATAACCATGCGTGATTCCAGGTGCAAGGGATTCAGCGCCCCCTTCTGGCCTCCATGGGCACTGCATGCAAGTGGTACATGGGCATACCTGCAGGGAAAGCATCATAGAAATAAAATAAGTAAGAATTTTAAAAATTAAGACGAGATGTTCTCCATTCCTTTCCCTACAGTGTTGAATAAGTGTAGAGAAGGCCCTTTGTTAGAGACCGACAGAAGCACAGGGAGAGACGTGGAGAATTAATTTGGCTTGCTCTTGGTCTGACTTATGTGAACAGGAAGACTCTCTTTTCCCCCCTTTACCGTCACACTCAGGGATCATGGCAGCGTTTGTGCTGATGGGTAGCGAGGGCCAGTCTTTCAGGGGTGGTTCCTTACGTTTGGTCTTAAAAATGAAAGGGTTGCTCATGTGAAGAGTCATATGGAGGACTAGATGGGACCGGAGGGGTATGCTCCAGGGAGCACGTGGGGATTAAGACTCTGGACGCTGGTGGAACGCAGAGCCCCCCAGGCCAGGCAGGAGTGTGGGGCTTTACTCTGTGTGGGAAAGGAACCACGAAGAATTTTTTTTTCCAAAGAAGAAAGTGACCTGAAAGAAAACTGGTATTTTCATCTAAACCACATGCTCTTATCTTAAAATTTATATTTTCATCTGTTCTCAACTATTAGAAAGTCTCATAAATCTAAAATAACAAAGTCAAATGTCTCTATCGTCTAGGCTTACGAAGAGGTTAAAGAGCGAGCCCCTGAAGTCTGACTTCACGATAGACTTGAAGCACGAGGTATGCCTTGATTTGACTAAGTCTTAATGATCAAGGACCCACCCTTTTGGTTGGGGGTGGAGCTCAGTGGTTGCACACGCATCCCAGCTGGAAAGGTCATGACTATGGCTGCCAGCTCTGTCCTGAAGAAAAAATAGTCATGTGTTTTGATGCAAAAGGTTTTGTTTTTGTTTTTGTTTTTTTTTTCCTGAGACAGGGTTTCTCTGTGTAGCTTTGGAGCCTGTCCTGGATTTCACTCTGTAGACCAGGCTGGCCTCGAACTCACAGAGATCTGCCTGCCTCTGCCTCCTGAGTGCTGGGATTAAAGGCGTGCGCCACCACCGCCCGGCCGAAAGTTGTATTTTAAATGTTATATTCCCTAAAAGTTTTTTTTTTAATTTTAATATCCCCTAAAAGTGCCCCCCCCCATACCCTCGTGTTCTCGCCACGGAGATGATTTCCCAGCAGTAGGTGGAGAAGCAGTGGGGGTGGGAGGGAGGTTGGATCTCATGATTCATGCTTCTTTGCTGTTTTAGGTGAGTAGATGGGCCCGGAGGTGAATTTTAAAAGCATGCCAAAACATCGTTGGGAATGTCTCTGTGTGGCTTGGTGCTTAAGCACGTTGTCCTCTTCCGGACTCTGTGACGGTGAAATTGTCCCAGGAGCATTTCTGCACCTGGGAGCTGATTTGTGTGGTGTATGCAGCTCTGGCCACCAAAGGAGTTTCACTAAAGAGTGCTCTCTGTCTCTTTCTTTTTTAAAGATTGATTTTTATTTTGTGTATGAGTGTTTGTCTGTGTGTGGGCATGTGTACCATGTATGTGCAGTACCCACAGAGGCCAGAAGGGGGCATCACATCTCCCGGAACTGGAGCCCCAGGCAGGTCTGAGCCACTGTGTGGGTGCTGTGAACTGAAGCAGGGTCCTCTGTAAGAGCAGGAAGTGCTCGTAACTGCTGAGCCATCTCTCTAGCCCCATATAGTGGTCGCTTGTGAACATACTATTATTCTTTCTTGATAGTGAGTGCCTGCTTGGCTCCTGGTTGCTCACTGTGTCAATCATCGTTTCTATGAATATTTTTGGTACATGCCACAATTATCTCAGAGTGTTTCTCTATTGCAAGAAAATTTAAAACTCTTTTGACTGCAACTTAACTTTAAAAAAATGCATTTTTTTTTAAAGGCTGGGCAGATGGCGTAGTGGGTAAAGTGCTCTGTGTAAGCATGAGGATTTGCGTTCAGATCCCTAGCACTCACATAAAGAGCCTGGCCCAGCAGCCCAGCTGTCATCCCAGTGCTGGGAGGCAGGGCCAGGCAGATTCCTGGAGCTCCCCAGGCCACACCCTCTAATCCTTCCCAGGCAGCTCCACCCCTGGGGAGCAAGCCTCCAGACCGAGGAGCCTCTGGGACGGTTCTCATTCATGCCTCCACAGGTGTTTCCAGCAAGTCAGCCGCTGGTGGTTCTGAGCCCCAGACTGCAGTGGCGTTTCCTGGTACTGGTTTCTGTGCCGACTCAGCCTGCACTTCCTCAAACTGCTTCCTGTCGTCTTTGCGATTTTTTTCTTCATGGTTCATTTTTTCTGCACGATTCATGGTTAACTGTTTATTGCTGATTGATCAGATCAATCTACGTGGCATTACCATTTTTTTTAAAAAAACTGGGAGGTGGTTTCTGTTGAATATTAGCAAATTGACATTGTTCAAGCTAATGTTCTTTCTAGAAGGTGTATCCTGCTGCTCCTGGGGGCATTATGTACCTTCCTATATTTGTGGTTGTTGCTTAGCCCTCTCCTCTTTAACACTGTCTTGTCTTGAGCAGATTGCCCTGTACATCTGGGACAAGGGTGGAGGCCCTGCCCTCACTCCCGTGCCTGAGTTTTGTACCGACGATGCTGGGCCCCACTGTGCCACCACGTTCCATTCTCTTCTACCGCTTTGTGTAAGTAAAGAGAAGCAACCCTTCCCTGCAGAGCACAGGAGAATGCACATATTGTGTGTATAACATTTGCATGTTGTGGACATAACATCCTAGTAATTCACTTCCTTAAAAATAAATCGCTTTTGCTCCGAGCCAGGCTGCAGCCATATGCCATATGCCTTATAGGTAAGTACTGTTGCTACTCCTACCTTCTGTATGGAGATGAGAGATGCATGGAGAGTCAGTGTTCCTGGACCCAGGTGACCTGCTTACCACGTGATAGCCAGTGTGGGGGAGATAAGAACTCGTGGGAAACAAAAGGGTCATTCAAGGGATAGCATGCTGGAAGGTGGGAAGTGCTGTCTCCCAAAGAGTGTCTTAGAGAAGCAGATATGTGAACGGGCAGGGAAAGGAGGTGAAGTGGACACTGGACAGGGAAAGGAGGTGCAGTGGACACTGGCAGGGAAAGGAGGTGCAGTGGACACTGGCAGGGGAAGGAGGTGCAGTGGACACTGGACAGGGAAAGGAGGTGCAGTGGACACTGGGCAGGGGAAGGAGGTGCAGTGGGCACTGGACAGGGAAAGGTGCAGTGGGCACTGGCAGGGGAAGGAGGTGCAGTGGACACTGGGCAGGGAAAGGAGGTGCAGTGGACACTGGCAGGGAGAGGAGGTGCAGTGGACACTGGGCAGGGAAAGGAGGTACAGTGGACACTGGCAGGGAGAAAAGGTGCAGTAAGGAGGTGCAGTGGACACTGGGCAGGGAAAGGAGGTGCAGTGGACACTGGGCAGGGGAAGGAGGTGCAGTGGGCACTGGACAGGGAAAGGTGCAGTGGGCACTGGCAGGGGAAGGAGGTGCAGTGGACACTGGGCAGGGAAAGGAGGTGCAGTGGACACTGGCAGGGAGAGGAGGTGCAGTGGACACTGGGCAGGGAAAGGAGGTACAGTGGACACTGGCAGGGAGAAAAGGTGCAGTAAGGAGGTGCAGTGGACACTGGGCAGGGAAAGGAGGTGCAGTGGACACTGGGCAGGGAAAGGAGGTGCAGTGGACACTGGGCAGGGAAAGGAGGTGCAGTAAGGAGGTGCAGTGGACACTGGCAGGGAGAGGAGGTACAGTGGATGATGGGCAGGGAGGATATGTGTGCTGAGGAGGGCTTTGTCAGGAAAAGCCTGCTACTCAAGGCACCAAGAACATTACAGAGCAAACAGGTTTTGTGTCTAGGAAGACTAGCTGCCCATTGGGAACTGCAAAGATTACAGGTCCCCTCTACTGGCACACTGTGCGCTCTCTCTCTGTCTCTCTCTCTGTCTCTCTCTCTGTCTCTCTCTCTGTCTCTCTCTCTGGTGTGTGTGTGTGTGTGTCTCTCTCTCTTGTCTTGTGTCTCTGTGTGTGTGTGTGGGTGTCTGTGCTCCCACCATGGACATGAAGAATCTGAAACTTACTAGTTAATTTTTTTTCCTGTCAGGGAAAATACATTCAACAACCTCACCCAGTGGGTATTGTTCTCAGGCCAGTTATAGATAAGGCTGCATGTACATCCGTCCCTCTGTCCTTACCCCTTTCTCCCTGTCTTTCCCTCTTTCCTTTCTCTCTGTCCTCCCCGCCCCCAGCTGCAGCACGTTAACATTGCTTTCCTGGGGTGCTCACAACCACCTCACAGCCTTTGCTGTGCTTTGCCTTTAAAGACTAAGGAGATAGGCTGCCCCTTCTGGAGCTACCTGAGGGGCCAGATGTTCTAGAAATTGAAAGACTCTGTAGCAGTTAATGCTCTTAGTCACCTAGGTGTGGCTTTTCTAGGCTAGAGAGCCAGGGAAGGAAAGCTCCACCCGGGTCCCCTGAAGGAGCAGCCACTGCAGTGTTGGGCACTTGGAGAACTGCAGTGTTGTTGGGCACTTGGAGAACTGCAGTGTTGTTGGGCACTTGGAGAACTGCAGTGTTGGGTACTTGGAGAACTGCAGTGTTGTTGGGCACTTGGAGAACTGCAGTGTTGGGTACTTGGAGAACTGCAGTGTTGTTGGGCACTTGGAGAACTGCAGTGTTGTTGGGCACTTGGAGAACTGCAGTGTTGTTGGGCACTTGGAGAAGCCTCCCTGCAAGAGTGAGAACATCGAGCTGGGTTCAGCACCTCTCACTCCAGCCTTTTCTGTCTCTCAGCCCATGGTCATGTTGTTGGTTGTTTCTGCTCTTTTGGGGGACCTGCCACCCAGTTCCCAAATAAACCACACATGGAGACTTATTCTTACTTATAAATGCCCGGCCTTAGCTTGGCTTATTTCTTGCCAGGTTCCCTTGACTTTAAATTATCCCGTCTATCTTTTACTTCTGGGCTTTTTTCTTTCTCTACTCCTGTATATTTTTCTTTGTTTCTTACTTTGTGGCTGGCTGTGTGTGGAGCTGGGTGTCTGGCCCCTGGAGTCCTCCTCCTTCTCTGGATAACTACTACTTTTCCTCCTCCCAGATTTCTCTTCCTATTTATCCCCTCTGCCTGCCAGCCCTGCCCATCCTTTCTCCTGCCTCCCTATTGGCCGTTCACCTCTTTATTAGACCATCAGGTGTTTTAGACAGGCACAGTAACACAGCTTCACAAAATTAAACAAATGCAACATAAACAAAAGTAACACACCTTAAAATAATATTCTACAACAGTCATACCCTTTGTTGATACGTGGGGATGGGAGTTTTTGTTCTGCTTCTTAGAAAGGTGAGTGCAGGCATTTTCTGTGACACCCAAGGCCTGTCCACATGCCTGCCTCCACCACTCTCGCAGCACATGGCCTTGCTTTTGATTTCACCTGGAACAATCAGAACTCTCACAGGACACTTAGTTTCCATGGAAACCTATGGTCTACTCTCACCGTGGACCCGGAGACTCCGAAACTTACTAAATTATTAATCCTTTTTTTTTTCTTGTCAGGGAAACTACATCCAACACCCTCATACAGTGTGTGTGTGTTCTCAGGCAGGTTGTGAAGAAGGCTGTGTGTACCATCCTAACACATGCACACACGTACACACACCCCACAGTGTGCCAGTAGAGGGGAATCTGTAATGTTTGCAGTTCCCAGTGGGCAGCTAGTCTTCCAAGACACAAAACCTGTTTGCTCTGTTATACTCTTGGTGCCTTGAGTAGCAGGACAGAGCTGGGGTACATCACTGTGGACCAACCCCACCTTCAAAGTCGTGGCGTCACCATGACTGTTATTACAGGCTGAAGACAGATTGGGGGGCGATTAGTATATTTTCTGTTGCTGTGGTAAACTCTGACCAAAAAGAAAGTTGGGAAGGAAGAGGTTTATTTGACTTACCCATCCTGATCATAGTCCACCATTGATGGCAGTCAGGGCACTCAAGGCAGGAACTGAAGCAGAGAGCCTGGAGAAACACTGTTTACTGGCTTGCTCTCCATGGCTTGCTCAGCCTGCTTTCTTATAGAACCCAGGACCACCTGCCCAGGGAGGATGCCACCCATAGTGGCACACGGGGACCGGGCCCTCCCACATCAGTCTTTAATCAAGAGAATGTCCCACAGACATGCCCACCGGCCAGTCTGACGGAAGCCGTTCCGTGATTGAGAGTCCTCCTTCCCAGGTGACTCTGGTTTGTGTCAACTAGACAAAAACTTGAACCAGTAAGTGGGGCCAGCACACCTGCCCCCAGGAGGCAGTTGACGTCCTTGGGTGTGCTCGGTCCTCAAGTTCTTCCGTGCCTGCTTCCCACCCGTGTGAATTTCCTCCCACCAGGGGTTGGAAGCAGTTCTCTCAGGGGCAGAGGACACACACCCATGGCCTAGACTTGAGAGGACATACATAAAGAGCTCATACGTGACTTTCAGCACCAAGTACGGCCAGACCCAGAGAAGCAGATTTCTCCCACCTTTGCATGAAATCATCCACCTTTCTTCCCCTTTGTCAACATCTCCGCCAGTTGAGAAGAGGAAAGGAAGAGAACTAACGTTTATTAGTTACCTACTATGTGCTTAGTAAGTTAGAAGTGACAGCAGCCTGCTGCCGGTTCTCACTGCTGACTTCTCAGTGACCAGGTGGAAGTTCAGAGAGCTTAGGGACTGTGTTAATATGACTCACGGTCTGCAGGGCTGAGCTGGGATGCAGGCCCAGGGCTGAGCTGGGTGCAGGCCCAGGGCTGAGCTGGGATGCAGGTCCAGGGCTGAGCTGGGGTACAGGCCCAGGGCTGAGCTGGGATGCAGGCCCAGGGCTGAGCTGGGGTACAGGTCCAGGATTGAACTGGGGTACAGGTCCAGGGCTGGGCTGGGATGCAGGCCCAGGGCTGAGCTGGGATGCAAGTGTAGGACTGGGCTGGGAGATAGGTTCAGGGAAGAACTTGATGTAGGTCCAGAGCCAAACTGGGATGCAGGTTCAGTGCTGGTTGACTCCAGAGCCTTCCTTTTCTGAATCCACACAAATCCCCTCTCTTTCCTAAAACTACCATAGATAGAATAGATAGCTATGACATGGATGAAGTTTAGCTAGAGATGTAAGACCTACCATGGCGTGAAGTCTAGGTAATGCTGACCACGAATGTGTGTGATTTATTTCCTTTCTTTCTTCCCCCTTTTAGGGAACGCCAGTGAAAAAGGAGGAGGTTTTTGTTGCAGTGAAAACATGCAAGAAATTTCACGGCGACAGAAGTAGGTTTGGGGCTATTCATTTTCCTTGAACTTTCAAGATCCAAAATGTCTTTGAAACAGTGCAAGCCATGTGTAAATTCAAGATGGGAGATCAGGCTAGTGGATGCCGAAGGGAAAGTGTTTGGTTTTTTGTTTTGTTTTGTTTTTTTTTGTTGTTGTTGTTTTTGTTTTTCAAGACAGGGTTTCTCTATGTAGTTTTGGTGCCTGCCCTGGAACTTGCTTTGTAGACCAGGCTGGCCTCTGCCTCCCGAGTGCTGGGATTAAAGGCATGTACTACCACTGCCCCCTGGGAAAGTGGTTGTTTAATCAGGTTCCTTGCTGGGCCGCTCCAATCCCTGAGAGATTACTTAGGAGAGGCAATTTTGTACTGAAGTGTGAGTGGTTACAGCTCTTCTAATATTGTTGAGGTCAGCACCTTAAATTGACAGTGGGAAACCCAGCTCTGGCAGCCTTGGAGCTGGTGTGTGGGTGATAGTCTGTTCTGTAAAGGGTCCCACTGTGTGCAGGCTCAGTGTCTGAACCGTGTGGAGACTACCAGAGGGGCTTCCAAGGTAATACAGTCCCCACAAGAAAATCTCCTCTTATATTTATTTTACATGTACACATTGGTACTTTTTTTTCGAGACAGGGTTTCTCTGTGTAGCTTTGCACCTTTCCTGGAACTCACTCTGTAGACCAGGCTGGCCTCGAACTCACAGAGATCCACTTGGCTCTGCCTCCCGAGTGCTGGGATTAAAGGCGTGTGCCACCACCACCCAGCTCACATTGGTACTTTTTAATGGAGGTCCACGGATTTGCTCATTGAGTATCTGTATTGGAAAAGAGAAAAATAAAAGTGACTTTAGAAACTGTGGCCTGATGTACGGAAACCCTGGTGTGCAGATAAATGTTGTTTTCTTCATTTCTGCTGTTTCATTATAGAGTTTTGCTAGTTATAGGGACAATGTTAAATGAAAAGACCCATCCCAAATATAATTGGCACAATTCCTCTTTTTATGTTTCATTTGAATCAACACTTTCTGATGCCCAGAATCCAACATTCTTTTGCATGTTCTAATTTTAGTACATTTTATGAAGAGTGATTTGATTGCCCAGGGTGTTGTGTATATATAGGAAGCTTCCTAATGCAGCTGTCATGGTCATGGGATTAGAGTGCTGGGAAATTTGTGTATATTTTATGCAATAATGCAATCCACATAGGTTATATTTTAAGGGAAAAGATGTTTTTAAATGAAAGAGTGCCCTAATTTGGACTTATAGTGTGACCTATGACATCATCACCAATTAAAAACCAGTAAAAGTGCATTAATCATATCTTTAGACTTGCCTAAATTTGTCATGTCAAATCCCAAATCTGTTAACTCTGGTTGAGTAAATATATGTATTTATTATGCAAGGAGGCTTACATACTGTTAAAAATCAATAAAGGAGTTGAAATAAGACTTTTATTTATCATAAATTTAACCTAAATTTAGTATTTTGAAGGGCTCTGTAGGGTGATTTTGAAAAATATCTTTGAGATGCTGGAATGGTTAAGAGCACTGGCTGCTCTTCCAGAGGACCCAGGTTCAGTTTTCAGCACCCACATGGCAGCTCACAACCATCTGTAACTCCAGTTCCAGGGGATCTAGCGCCCTCTTCTGGCCTCCATGGGCACTGCACACACATGATGCACAGACATACATGTAGGCAAACACTCATACACACACACTAAAAATAAATCTTTTTAAAAAATGGAGAAAAGGGCCGGGCAGTGGTGGTGCACGCCTTTAATCCCAGCACTCGGGAGGCAGAGCCAGGTGGATCTCTGTGAGTTCGAGACCAGCCTGGGCTACCAAGTGAGTTCCAGGAAAGGCGCAAAGCTATACAGAGAAACCCTGTCTCGAAAAACCAAAAAAAAAAAAAAAAAAAAAAAAAAAAAAAAGGAGAAAAGGTGATAGATAAATGCACTAGATTTTTTAAAATTTTGTTTTTCTGGAAAAATAGTTGTATTGATTTGGTTGATCCTGAAGCCGCTCTCAGAATAGTGATTATTTTTGCAATATTGATGTTAAAAATAATGTGGATAGTAAGAGATGACACTGTAATTTTTGCTTTAAAGCTTTTTTTCAGATGATAATGAAACAGAAAATAATTAATGGTCCCGCCTGTTGTATTTTTCATAATCTACAGAAGTGTATGCTTGTTCATTTTGAGTTATGAATTTTGAATAATTTATTTTCTTATTTCTTTAAGATTGAGATCATTTTTTTGCAGATATCTATGAAATGCTTTTATACTTGGATTTAGAGTTTAAACATTTTTTAAAATTATAAAAAATCTTAGGGTTGGGGATTTAGCTCAGTGGTAGATCACTTGCCTAGCAAGCGCAAGGCCCTGAGTTTGGTCTTCAGCTCCAAAAAAATAAAAATAAAAATAAAAATCTTAAAAATTCATTTCTGGATCTGTGGTGACTGAGACACAAGACCTAAGAGTGAAGGTTTCTCATGTGGGTTTCTGTCTTTAAACTTCCATGCCATGATTTGTGAAGACAGCTTTGTAGCGAGCTTGGTTCCTCCCTTTGCTGCATGGAAGCAAAGCCTGCCTGGTCACTGGGCTCTGCACATCTCCTTTAAACACAGTCCAGGGCTGGAGAGGTGGCTCAGAAGTCAAAAGCATGTACTGCTCTCCCAGAGGACCTCCATTTGTTCCCAGCACCCATGTCAGTCAGCTCACAGGGGATTTGACACCTCTGGCACTCATGTACACCTACCCACATGCAAGTATACATGCACGCATATAATTTAAAGATAATAAAAATAATTTGTTAAAAAGTCTAATCTAGCCAGCAGTTGGCTCACAGACTGACCAGTTATCCTATCAGTGACAGACAATGCCATAATTATTTCTTCTCCTCCTCCTCCTCCCCCCCCCTTTGTGTGTGTGTGTGTGTGTGTGTGTGTGTGTATTGGAGCCATTCACTAATCTGATCTTATGTTAACAGTTCCTTATGCTATGACAGTAACTGTGATTCCCTTGATTTTGTAGAGACAGGTGATCTACATCCCACAGCCTCTTATTACCAGAAATGTGGGGGAGTCTTGCGACAGTCATCACATGTTACCAGGGAAACCAGGGTCCCCTCTTGGGGTTCTTAGTCTCATTAACCGAAGAATTTAAGAACAGACATAAGCACAGCCCCAAGACAATTTAATTAATGTTTAAAAGGAAACTTGCAAGGCAGGCAAGCTGTAAGTCTTGGTAGCTGCCCGGATGTGGGAGATAGCGAAGAGGCCATGGCATTTGAGTTGGGTGGGCATAGAGGCCAGCCACATGATGGAGAAGGAGCCATGCCAGGGAGGGAGCTTTAGGAAAAGCGTGAGAAATCCAGAGTACCAGCGAAAGCACGCTTGGGCTCCAGCCAGCATCTGGAGAAAGGAGAACAGTAGAAAGAGAAGTTACACTTTCCTGAAGGTGGGCAGACCCAGCAGAAGCTCCCAGGGAGGCCTGTAATGACTGTGCGGGGGCAGGAATTCTGGGAAGGAAGAGGACGCTCGCTATCTTATTAAAGGGATACTTATTCCTCCCACCTCTTTAGCAAGGCTGAAGGTAAACCTGTCTTCCTGAGGGGTGTGTCTTTACCTGCCCAGTTGGAGGAGACAATGGCATGTCTCCATCCAGAGGTAGATTCTGTGATTGATTGATTGATTGATTTTATGCTCGGTGCCTGTGGAGGTCAGAAGAGGGCATCAGGTTCCCTGGAACTGGAGTCAGGATGGTTGTGAGCCGCCCTGTGGGTGCTGGGAATGGAATACAGCCAAGAGCGGCAAGTTCTGTAAACCACTGAGCTGTCTCGCCAGCCCCAGGTACACTCCGTTCTTCTGGCTCGGAGGTGACGGCGTTCCCTTAGTGGACCGCCAATGCTGCTCTCCCACCGTGGAGAACAGGAGGTAGGAGGACTTGGGCGTTTTGCTCTAGCCTGACTGTACTCCTTGCAATGTATTACAAACCTCACCTGATAAATTGTCTTCGATATTCATGTCGATGCCTGGCTATGCTCAAGGCCAGCTAGGGGTTGGACAGAAGCTGTGCAAGCAGGCCTCGCCTTTGCAGTGGCAGTGAGGAAGGACAGCAAGGCATTGAAGCCCACACGTGACCCGCAGCACGTACTGGGTGGGCCCCGTCAAAGCATATTACTGTCCAAGCAGAAGACACAGGGATAGGGACGGGTGTTCCTCTTTTCCTGTTCTCTGGGGCAGAAATCCTTGAAGGAACAAAGGCCAAATGGCAGTGAAGGGGAGGAAAAAATATAAAACAGATAAGAAACCATATTTTTGAAAAATTGAGAGTGGGCCATGCTGTTCCTTGCAAGCCCACCTGCTTCATGACCTCCCGTCACCTCCGTGGAAGAGGATGAGGGAGAGAATGACAAGGGTTAATGTACATGGAATTCATATTTTTATATCATCACGATGAACTGATAACAAGACCAAGTTCAAATATCTTAACGATTTTACTTGTATCCCTAACCACGAAAGAGCACTGCTACTGAATTTGCCTGGATTCTGCAGAAATAGAATACCAAGTTCTCGGAACATAGCAAAAAGTATTTTACTTTTTTTTTTTTTTTTTTTTTTGGCTCTAAGGAGTAATCAGTGTTGACACCATTTGAAGCATGCGAGTAGGGAAAAGATCCCTGATTTTTAATATGCATCTCAATGACTTCCTCTTGGGTTACGGGGTCTTCACTTTGCAATGTAAGCTGTCAGAAACCCTTCCATTTTCTCTGCATCGGTCTGTGGTGCACGCACGCACGCGCATGTCTCACATTCCTGGAGTAGGCAGTTCTTGTTCACCACGTTAGGTGGGGTGTGACATGGTCTCCTGTGGGCTCCCTCTAATTAAGAAGGTTAAGTGTGATTTCCTCAGCCATTAGGTCTTTTTCACAGCTTTCCCCAGCTCTTAAAAACAGACACTGTTGCTTCCAGATTAAGAAAAAGAAAAGAAAAAATCCCATCTGCTGTCTTTCCTGCCATGATCTGGTCCAGGGGAGGCAAATCTGAGCGGCTTTTATTAGGCAGTGTTGTGGCTGCCGTCTCTGATGAAGGAGGCCGCAGGTACTGTAACACAACCAGCTTCCTGACAAGGCGAGGCTTGCGGTAAAATGCCCCCCCAATGGGAGGCCAAGCAGACAAGGGGATGAAGTGTGAATCAGCTGAGGGGAGTCACGGGTTGCTGGACCCGACCTGGCTGTGGAATGGCTGACTGTGTTCCAAGTGTTGCCTTTGATCAGCCGGGAAGGATGGATTTCCAGCTTAGGCCCACTGAAGTCTTTAAAAAACAAGGAATTGACACACTTGTGTGTCTTTAACACTCTCTGGCGAAGAAAGACACTCCAGGAGTTCCCCTTTGTGGCCACTGGCTTGCACCTGGAGAAAAGGGGACATTGGCCAGTTGATAATAGTGAATTCCTCAGAATCAGAAGAGCCCTTCACTCTTGACTGTGCGGCACGTTCACATTTAATGGATTGAACGTTTATAAAATGTTCAAATGTCACCTGTCACAAGAGGCAATTTTGCAGGTTAATTCATGGGTAAAGTGGGTTATTCTGCTGTCCCTGCCAGTGAGATATGTCTTCCACTGACTCCAGAAAGATTTATACTACCTGCGCTATTGAGATTTTTTCTTCTTCTTTTTTGAATAATGACTTTTGAATCATAAATTTTTACTCTGCTCCAATTTAAAATAACTCAATGGCAAACTTCTTTGATTCAGTATGATTTTATTCTATAGAGGAAAGTTTGGATGCACAATGTCTCCCATAAGGCTCATGTGTTTGAACATGTGGCCTAGCTGAATAACATGAGCTCTAGGCTCAGTGAGAGACCCTGCCTTGCTGTGGGATGTTCTGTATGGCAAATGTGTTGCTGATTGGTCAATAAATAAATCACTGATTGGCCAGTGGCCAGGCAGGAAGTATAGGCGGGACAAGGAGGAGAATAAAGCTGGGAAGTGGAAGGCTGAGTCAGAGAGACACTGCCAGCCGCCACGATGAGAAACAGCATGTGAAGATGCCGGTAAGCCATGAGCCACATGGCAAGGTATAGATTTATAGAAATGGATTAATTTAAGATATAAGAACAGTTAGCAAGAAGCCTGCCACGGCCATACAGTTTGTAAGCAATGTAAGTCTCTGTGTTTACTTGGTCGGGTCTGAGTGGCTGTGGGACTGGCAGGTGAGAGAGATTTGTCCTGACTGTGGGCCAGGCAGGAAAACTCTAGCTGCACTGCCTCAGAAAATATAAGAAAAAATGGATGAGGGCACCCCAAGCCTTCCACTTACCTCTGTGCTGGCAGATGCACACACTCACACAAGCATGCACACATATCTCATACACATGCCTATACACACATACACACAAAATACATTTTACATTTATTTTATTTTATGTATGTGAGTGTTTTGCCTTCATGGATGTATGTACCCCACATGGGTACCTGGTGCCCAAGGAGGCAAAAAGAGGCCATCAGATCTCCTGTAACTAGAGCTACAGACAATTATGAGCCACCATGTTGGTGCTGGGACCTGAACCCGGGTCCTCTATAAGAGCAGCCAGTGCTCTTAACTGATCCACATTTCTAGCTTCCAGAAATATTTTAAGAATCCATTTATGGGCCAGTTAAATGAAATAACCTGTTGGAAAAAGAGAAATGATTCACAGTTCATCTAAACAAAGCAGTTTTATCAGACAGCATTTTATTATCTGGAGGTGAAGTGGGATGTGTGCACACGGGGCCGTCCACAGTACTTCAGGTAGAGTGGTCAGTTCCATGGTCATCAGCAGGGAACCCTGGCATTCCCTGCAGTGCAGAATAAACACTAAGCCTTGGGACACTAAGAAAGAGTGAGTGTTGCTTCTCTGTGGGGTCACGCTGCCATTTAAAATTTCACTTCTTTGCGTTGTGCCTGTGACAGTCCCCTCTGTTGTGTTTTCAGTCCCCATCGTAAAGAAGACATGGGCGGCACAGGCAAGCCTTATTGAATACTACAGTGACTTCGCAGAAAGTCCCATTCCCACGGTGGACCTGGGAATTCCCAATACGGACAGAGGTGGGTCCTGAATTCTCACTACCCCCTTTGATTTACTATCCCCGTACTGTGTAAATTCAGCAAGTCAGCATAAACTGCGATCTCAGTACTAGGATTTCTTATGTTAGTTTCTCTCTGTTTCCACTAAGCATCTTTACCTGTGGATGTATGCTGGCTCTCACACGGGACTTTTAGTACAGACGGAGAGGCTCAGCATTGTTGGTAGGGTGTTCTGTACCCTAGCATTGAGCATGTGGCAGTCACAATATGATTGACCGGGAGTGGTTTCCAGCTCCACAGTTCATCGTGGCTAGAATGGCGGTGCCAAGTTAATTTGTCAGCTTCTCACTCAATGCCAATGTCCTCCCAAGTCTATGGTCTAGTTCATACTTTGAATCTCTGAGCGCTTGGCGCATTCTGTAGGGCTCAAGTATTCAGTTAGCAATATTATAGGCATTAATATTTGACTAGAAAGTGGTTCTGGGTCTACCAGGATTTCCTTCCAGATGGGAGAGCTTTCTAGTGAAAATCATTTTTGTTTCGTTTGGTTTTGAGACAGAGTCTCATGTAGCCCAGGGTGTGCTGGCCTTGAGTTCGTGAGCCTCCTGCATCTGCCTTCCGAGTCCTAGGATTATAGGCATTATCTTACTAAGAGTTTCCATTGCTGTGATAAACACCACGGCCAGAAGCCACTTAGGGGGGAAAAGGCTTAATTCAGCTTACATGAGAATTAGGGAAGGCTAATTTCTAGGGACGTTCCAAGTCATTATTGTGCATATCAGCACTCAGGCTCGTCTATCACTTTAAAATTCAAACTAAATAAATAATAAATGTATGCTATACATGTAGAGCAAATAATACATTTACAGTTTTCTCCTTACCTTTCCTAGGTCATTGTGGAAAGACGTTTGCCATTTTGGAAAGATTTCTGAATCACAGCCATGACAAAATAGCATGGCTGGTCATTGTGGATGACGACACACTAATCAGGTGAGAGCCCTTCTCCGCTGGGGACTGGCTCTGACTGCTGTGATAGGCATGGCTGCTTCCGGCGATGGTGGGGCAGCAGGGACGGGATGGTTTTAAGATACTGAACATCTGGTGATGAGAAGCAAGTCACTGCCCCACTGACTGTCTTCTGGCCGTGCTCAGCCATCGTTAGCGGGGAGGAGGCACCAGCTGGAACCTACACACAGTTTATGTTAAAGAGACGGAGCTGAGAGTCTCAGGAGACCAAGACTGTTAGAGTTTGCAGGACACAGAACTAGAAAAGAGACAGATGTCCAAAAAGACAACCCTGGGCATCTGCAGAGGGCCCTCCTCAAGTGTTCAGTAGAGTAGAATGTCTGCGTGAGGAAGCTTCTAGATGCTGGGACAGAACCCACCGAACTCATGCAGGGCTGGGCAGTCCCTGTTCCCACTGGGCACACTGAGGTACCCTAACCCAGTGACACACTCCCAGAATTGATACTGTTAGCATTAGTTATTATATTCTTATTAAATAATCATCACAACTATTTCATATTTCAAAGGGGATGCGTGGAAGGTGTACTCTAAGTCTGAGATAATCTTATAGACATGAAAACTATTATGAAGGATTTTTAAAAGCCTTTTTGAGCAGGGTTAACAGCAAATTAGACACTGCAGAAGAAAAATATAGACATTCAATGATATGACAATAATTACTAGCCAAAGAAAAACGCAAGGTCGGAGGGAAGTGCTATAAATGACATTATTGTATCAATTCATAAAAATTAGAATTAGTAGTTAGCTTAGATACATTGCTTCAGTGTGTTGATTTCAAGTGATATAATTAAAGCTACTATATATTTTATTTTTTAAAAGATTTATCTAGCTGGGCGGTGGTGGCGCACGCCTTTAATCCCAGCACTCGGGAGGCAGAGCCAGGCGGATCTCTGTGAGTTCAAGGCCAGCCTGGGCTACCAAGTGAGTTCCAGGAAAGGCGCAAAGCTACACAGGGAAACCCTGTCTCGAAAAACCAAAAAAAAAAAAAAAAAAAAAAAAAAAAAGATTTATCTAATTTTATATGTTTGAGTGTTTTGCCTACATCTATGTATGTATACCGTATGCATGCAGTGCCCAGGAGGCCAGAAGAGGGCGTCAGATCCCCTGGAACTGGAGTTACAGATGTTTGTGAACCACCATGTGGGTGCTGGGACTTGAACCCTGGTCCTCTGCAAGAGCAGCCAGTGCCTTTAACTGCTGAGCCATCTCTCAGGCCCCCACTGTGTATTTTCACATAGAAGTCTCAGGGTAGTCTTGCTCTCATTTCTCTTGGTGAAACATGTAGGAGCAGAGTGACTGATTTTTTCAAAGAAACGTATCATGTCGATGTTAAATGTCCTCAAGATGAGGACTTTTTCTGCCCTTAGGAAGCATACAGTGGGATGGTTGGGGAAGGGTCTAATGTATGCACTTTCAGGAGAGGGAAAAAAGTCCATAGTACGTGCTTGTGTGCTGGTTTTTTATGTACTCAGAGGACAGCCTGTAAATGAGCCCCTAGAGTAAATGGAAATAATTGGTAAATCTGGGGAAAGGGTCCTTGGGGCTTTCCTCCTGTTTTTTGTAACTTTTCTGTAATTGTAAAATGCAGCTCCATAATAGGCCAGAATGGAGCATCCTCTGGCGTTGAAAGGTTGGTGTTCTGCCGGTGAAATCCTCTGCACTGCCAGGCTCTACTCATCCAGCACGGGCGGGACTTGCTGGAGAGCACGGACGTGCTGTTTTCCTACATGGCTGAGACTCAGAAGTGCCTGAAATGGGAACAGATTGCTAAGTGAAATGCTTTTCCTGGGCCAAATCCCCATAGATGGAGTTGAAATCTATGTGCTTCATCCGCGTTCCTACTCTCGAGTGAATGTGAAGTGGGTGATAATGATCAGACTCCATTTGTGGTCTCTGAACCGTGAAGCTGTATGGTGAAGAAGCCCAGAGGAATCTTAAATCACTTCAACCTTAAAATATGAATGTTGTAGGTGGAATTGATAATTTCACAATATGTAGGAAGAAGAGAAAATAATTCTCTCTTTTTAAATTTTTACAATTTTTAAAAATGTTTTATTTCATGTCTATGAGTGTTTTGCCTGCATGTATGTATGTGTACCACACACATGCAGTGCCTGTAGAAGTCAGAAGAGGGCGCTGAATCCTCTGGAACTGGAGTTAAGTGCTTGGGAGTTGCCGTGTGGGTTCTGGGAACCGAACCCAGGTCCTCTGCAAGAGCAGCCGGTGCTCAGTGTTGATCCACCTTTCCAGGCCCCCCTGTCTTTTTAAGCTCAAGCAATTCCTGTTTTTCCCTAGAAAGTTTGGGGGGATTTTGGCCTTTTACAGACTGAACCCTTAGAAATCCCCAAGTGTGGATCCTCCATCAGCAAATACAGTCAGCCTCCCCATACAGATTAATTTCTCAGACGGCTTCTTGAAGCCAGATTCCAAATTGGTGCGCTTTGAATGTATAACCTTCATGCCAAAAAACAGACATGTTTTATGCTCACTCAGAAAGTGCCAACATCGGCAAAGGCTGTGGTCTCCAGATGTTCTAAACCTGCCTGTAAACTTGTAAGCCCCTGGAGCGCACACTTGTGTGGAGGGTTTGCGGCTGCCTTTGTCTCGTCCTTCTACAGTAAAAGTTGCTTTCCCCACTCACAGCTTTACTGTCTGTCTGTCTGTCTGTTTATCTATCTGTCTGTCATCATCATCTGTCATCAGCCATCATCTATCATCTATCATCTATCATCATCATCTATCATCTATCTATCTATCTATCTATCTATCTATCTATCTATCTATCTATCTATCTATCTATCTATCTATCTATCTATCCTTCTATGTAGTGTCTAGAAAGGGTGATGGATGGATTCTTCTTGTATGTTTGGCTTTTTCTTCCCGTTCACGGCGACTCTTCTCAAGTGGGGGGACAGTGAGTGTCTGGGACACCTGCTCCTCCCGTATTCACTTGGCAGTGTTCTGATGCAGTTCGGAGCCTGTGCTACCCCCCTGAGAGCCCTTGAGCTCATGGATCAGGGTCTCAGAGGCACCTTGAAGTTTAGCCCTTTAACATTTTAACCCAAAGTTATGGGCTATGCAAAAACTAGTTTTAAGGATCACTGGCCAGTGTTATAAGGGAAAGTTAAGACTTGGTGGTGGATGACCTGGAACTCTCTAGAGTAGAGGAGGCCTCAGGAAGGCATTTCTAATGTTATCATTGGTTTTCTTTTCTCTCCCTCCCCCCACTCTCCCCCTTCTCTTTTCCTCCCTCCCTCCCTGCCTCCCTCTCTCCCTCCTTCAATTCCCCTCTCTCCCTCCCTCTCCCTCCCTCCCTCCCCCTCTCTTCCTTTCTATCTTTCTTCTCTAGCTAACCTAGAACTCATTGTGTAGACCAGGCTGGCCTTGAACTCTCAGAGGTCTGCCTATCCCTACCTCACAGCTGCTGGGATTAAAAGCGTGACCCACCGTACCCAGCTCAAAATGGTCTAATGCTTAAAAACAGGGGAGCCCTTGCCTTTGTTACATCAGCCTGCTGGTTGGCTTTTAAAAGTGAGTTTTCTGTCTTATTTTCCCACGATCTGGTTTATTCACCTCACTGCAGCTGTGTTTACAGCTTGTGGCATTCTCTCTGTCCTCTGTAAGCTGCTGCCATTGTCGACATTGTGCAAGGACAGGTGGGCCCCCAAGTATTCAAGGGATGCACATGTAGACCGTAGCTCATTCCCTGGGAAGCCTTGTTGAGGAAAGGCAGCACACTCCGAGGGTTTGTAGGGGGAACCTGGCTAGCCCAGCTGGCCCCACCTGCTGGCCCCAGCCCGACAGGAAACCCCCAAGCCCGCGTGCCCTTCGGAAGCTCTTTTTTGGCCATCAAGAGTTAAAACAACCTTGTCCGTTTGAGAAGAGGTGGGGTTTGAGTGACACTCCCTTGGAAACAGCCTGGCAGAGGAGATTTACTGCAATGGACTACCTTTAGTCATTCCCCGCCACCCTGCTGCCCCGAGGGAAGCCCCTGTGCCTGGCAGGGCTGAGTTCAAACTGGATGAGGGGCACCTCTGATGTCTCGCCTTCTCTTCTAATGTAGAGTGTTCATATTTGGGGTATGTGTGTATTTTTTAAAATCCATTTATTCCACACTTGAATTCCACCACTAAACGCCCCATTCTGAAGCCACATTAGAGTTCAATAAGTCCTCTCTTTGCTCCTCAGCATCTCCAGGCTCCGACATTTGCTTAGCTGCTACGACTCCAGGGATGCGGTGTTTCTGGGTGAGCGCTATGGCTATGGCCTGGGCACAGGTGGTTACAGCTACGTCACAGGAGGAGGCGGGTGAGTGAGCCATTTCCTGTCCAGAAACCCCTTGCAGGTGCTCAAGGCCTTTAGATAAAATGTGACATTGGCGTGTGTCCTGGGCTCACACTCCTGCCAACTTTAAGTCCATTCCCGAGGGGTTGGGGATTTAGCTCAGTGGTAGAGCGCTTGCCTAGCAAGCCCAAGGCCCTGGGTTCAGTCCTCAGCTCTGGAAAAAAAAAAAAAAAAAAAACTTAAAAAAAAAAAAAATGGAGCTCCAGGAGTCCAATTGGCTGAGAAAGAGGAGGGTTTGAGCAAGAATTGTTGAGACCAAGGTTGGATAAAGCCCAGGGACAAATAGCCAAACGAATGGAAACACATGAACTATGAACCAGTAGCTGAGAAACCCCCAACTGGATCAGGCCCTCTGGATAAGTGAGACAGTTGATTAGCTTGATCTGTTTGGGAGGCATCCAGGCAGTGGGACCGGGTCCTGTGCTGACTGCATGAGTTGGCTGTTTGAAACCTGGGGCCTATGCAGGGACACTTGGCTCAGCCTGGGAGGAGGGGACTGGACCTGCCTGGACTGAGTCTACCAGATTGAACTCAATCCTCAGGGGAGTCTTTGCCCTGGAGGAGATGGGAATGGGGGGTAGGCTGGGGGGAAGGCGGAGGGCCGGGAGGGGGGAGAACAAGGGAATCCGTGGCTGATATGTAGAATTAAATTAAATTATAAAATAAAAAAAATCCATTCCCGATCATTTCTAATACATATTACAACATAAACGCTATGGAAATTCCTCTTTCAAGGTGAGGATCTGATTGTGTGGCCTCAGCGGGCCTAGAACCCCTCCTCCCTCTGCCTCCAGAGTGATGAAAGATCGCAAGTGTGTGCCACGATGCCTTGCTAGAAATAGGTTGTATATTGTGTTCTTTACAGGATGATGAAAAGAATAAAACTCAACAAATATTTTTTCATCTGTGGTGGGCGGAGTCCACGGATGTGGAGCCCCTGGGTTCAGAGAGAACTGTGTTAAACATTTTCTTTCCACACAGGCAGAAATGGTCTGCAGTGCTGAGCCCTGTTCCGGCATGGAGACTCTTTAGATGGTGGTTGTTCCTTCAATAGAAAAGGAAACATTACATTTGAGAAATATGAACAGAACTCATAGTAAAGAGTAGCTTATCCTTTGAAGGAGTAATGTAAAATTCAGGTCAGCGTACTTGGTAAGAATCTCCCTGAATTAATGCTTGATTCTAGACTGCCAACTAGTTTAGACTGTCATTTTAGATGGAAAAGAATGCTTATAGATTTTAATTTCAGAAAAAAAATAAGTCATTAAACTTTTAAATTTAATATATTTAAATATCCAGTGCTTAATAAATCATATTTGATGAAAGAAGAAAGTAGATCTTAGACTTAGGCAATTAAATAGTATTTGTGTAGAATTTATAGGTTTTAAATAATAGCTAAAAAAAAAAATCAATCGTCTTAAATGAAGCACCTGCCTGAACTCTATGGGGAAAGATTTTTAATTTGATTTTTTATGGGTAAATCAATTGAGCAGTTAATCTTTTCTATTATTGCTGCAGTCTTTACCATTCAGTGTTCAGGAGGGCATTAACTAGGTACCAACCACAGACATTTATGTTCACGGTATGCCGGGCAGTATTGTATAAAGTGTGTAAAGTGTCTGAAGGACCAGGGTCTTTCATTCCTGTTTTATAATACCTGGGTTTGGAACGCTTCTGCCTCAGGCCTTTGCATGTCACTGTTACAAAACACTTGGGCCTGGGTAACTTCTAACACAAAGAGGCTTCTCTAGGTCACCGTTTCAGAAGTCCGGAAGCTTGGCCGACATCTGCTCAGCCTTGGTGGCAGCCTTCGGGTGGCATCACATGGAGGGTGGCATCACATGGAGGGTGGCATCACATGGAGGGTGGCATCAGGACTGGAGCACAGGCATGAGGGAGAAACCGTGCTGAGACAGGAAGTGAGAGTGCTTGAAGGGACGGCTTCTTCCTTTCTGAGAACCCCGCAGCCAGTGGAGAGGAAGCGTCCTGCTCCGTGCTGACTTGATTTCTCCGTGTCCCGTGACCAGAGTGGAAAGCCCACCACTTGTCGAGGTTCTCAGGCCCTTCGTGACTTGGCGTGTGTCCTTTGGACCTTCTAGCCTCGTCTGTCTGCATTCCCATCCTGATGAATCCATGTTGAACGTGTTGCAATTTCCCAGAAACACTTGTTCCCTCTTCTCTGTGACTATGGTTCCCGTAAGCATTGTTCCCCGTCCCGGCTTCCTCTTTCTCTGGTTCTCCTCATGGATTTCCAGTCGCTGTCATTTATCCTGTTTCCCTGCAGTGCAGCCTGGGCCTGCAGTCAGGGTCAGGTGCTCTTCCAAAGCACTCGCACAGTACATGGTGCAGCCCATTACCATCTAATTGCCGATTTACTTGCCCATTTCCCGCTCACGTTATGAATTATTTGTGGACAGCACCTGTGTCCTCCTTCCCATTATGGCCCCACTTTGTAGCAAAGGGACTCATTGCTTTTCAAGGAACAGAGAACAAGTAAATAAAGAAGTGCATGAACACTGGCATTTAATTTCCACATAGGTGACGTGACTCATGCAAGGTTCGGTTTTTAAGAGTCCCTTCATTGAGATGCAGAAGCAATCTTCATGAGACGATCCTTTCAGTCAATCTTTGGTAAAAGCTGCAGACAATATTGTGTACTTTGTCCGGGGCCACTTAGGATTTTCTAACGATTTGGCCGAAGAATGAATGACTTTTATGAAGAGCAGGTTAGGGGCTGGAGAGATGGCCCAGTGGTAAAGAGCAGTGGCTGCTCTTGCAGAGGACCCAGGTTCAGTTCCCAGCACTCATATGATTTGTCTGTTACCTGGGGCATATGACGCCCTCTTCTGACCTCATTGCGTACATAAACATACATGCAGGCAAACACTCAAACATATAAAATAAAAATAAAAATAACTACCGAGACATCTCCCCAGTCCCCCCAGTTTTTAATATTTAAAAGTTGGCAGATAGAACACTCAAGCGTTCTTTCCTGTCAAGCTGGGATTGGTCACTTTCCCTGTGGGTGGTCCACTTTATTCAGAAAGAACTTGTGGACAGTACTAATAAGTTTTGCTAAAGCCTTCATGTACTTAGTGTATGTGAATAAGTAAAGTTACTTTGTGTGCAAGTTGTCTAAAGTATAAAATAACTAATGGGAATTCCACACTTAGACTTTATCTTCCCATGAAGTTGGTCTTCTAGGAGCCGACCACAGTGCAAGTCCTCATCTATTCTCATTCCACTGGTGGGGGTGGTTGTTTTTGCTCTTTTGGGGGGCCTGCCACCCAGCTCCCAAATAAACTACACACAGAGGCTTATTTTTTTTTTATAATTTTTTTTATTTACCCTGGTAATCAGATCGGTGAATACCCTAACTGTCATCATAGAGCTTCCATCCAGTAACTGATGGAAGCAGATGCAGAGATCCACAGCCAAGCACCAGGCTGAACTCCAGGAGTCCAGTTGAAGAGAAAGAAGAGGGATTCTATGAGCAAGGGCATCAGGATCATGATGGAGAAACTTACAGAGACAACCAAACCAAACTAGTAGGAACTCATGAAATATAGACCAATACCTGTGGAGCCTCCCCACAGGACTGGACTAGGTCCTCTACATAAACGAGACAGTTGTGTAGCTTAATCTGCTTAAGGGGCCCTCCTGGCAGTAGGATCAGGATCCATCCCTGGTGCATGAGCTGGCTTTTTGGAGCCCACTACCCATGGTGGGATACCTTGCACAGCCTTGAGGCAGGGGGAGGAGCTTGGATCTGCCTCTACTGAATGGACCAGGCTCTGCTGACTCCCCATGGGAGGACTTACCTTCTAGTAGGAGGGAATGGGGGTGGATTGGGGAGGGGGGAGGCTGGAGGGACAGGAGGAGGGAAGAGGAGGGTCTGTGATTGGTATGTAAAATGAATTTAAAAATTTCTTAATTAAAAAAAAGAAGAAAAAAATTTTTTCTTTCCTTTTACATACCAACCCCTGTTACCCCCTCCCTCCCCTTCTCCCGCTCCCCTCCCCCATCCTCTCCTCATAGAGAGTAAGGCCTCCCTTGGATAGTCAACACAGGCTGGCATACCAAGCCCCTCTCCCCACATCAAGGCTGAGTAAGGCATCGCACCATAGGGAATGGGTTCTAAAAAGCCAGTTCGTGTACCTGGGATAAGTTCTGGTCCCATTGCCAGGGGACTCACAAACACATCAAGCCACACAACTTTCACCCACATTCAGAGGGCCTAGTGCGGTCCCATGCAGGCTCCCCAGCTGTCAGTCCAGAGTCCACGAGCTTGGGTCAGCTGTCTCTGTGGTTTTCCCATCGTGATCCTGACTCCCCTTGCTCCTGTAATCCCTCCTCCCTTTCTTCAACTGGACTCCAGGATCTTGGCCAAGTGCTTGGCTGTGGGTCTCTGCATCTGCTTCCATCAGTCACTGGATGTAGGTTCTATGATGACAATTAGGGTAGACACCAATCTGAGTGCAGGGGAAGGCTAGTTCAAGCACCCTCTCCACCATTGCTATGAGTTTTAGCTGGGGACGATCTTGTGAGTTCCTGGGGTCTTCCCTAGCTGCAGATTTCTCCCCATCCCCTTAATGGTGCACTCTGTCAAGATATCTCTTTCATTGCTCTCCCTCCCCATCTCTCCCCCAACTCGGCCATCTCGAGCCCTCATATTCTCACCTCCCATCCTCTCCTCTCTATTCCCCACTCCCAGTTTACCCAGGAGATCTTAACCCTTTCCCCTCCCTGAGGTGATCCATGTGTGTTCCTCTTAGGTCCTCCTCTTTACCTAGCTTCTTTGGGGCTGTGGATTGTAGCCTGGTTGTCCTTTGCTTTACGTCTAATACTCACTTATGAGTGAGTACATACTGGGTTTGTCTTTTCTGGGTCTGGGTTACCTGACTCAGCATGATTTTTTTTTTCTAGTTCCATCCATTTGCCAACAAATTTCATGATGACATTGTGGTGTTTTTTTTTTTTGTTGTTGTTTGTTTGTTTGTTTGTTTTTTTTTTTTTTACCGCTGCGTAATACTCCATTGTATAAATGTACCACATTTTCTTTATCCACTCTTCAGTTGAAGGGCATCTAGGTTGTTTCCAGGTTCTGGCTATTACTAATAATGCTGCTATGAACATAGTTGAGAAATGTCCTTGTGGTGTGGTTGAGCTTCTTTTGGGTATGTGACCAGGAGTGGTGTTGCTGGGTCTTGAGGTAGGTTGATTTCCAGTTTTCTAAGAAAGTGCCATATTGATTTCCAAAGTGGCTGCACAAGTTTGCATTCCCACCAGCAGTGGAGGAGTGTTCCCCTTTCTCCACATCCTCTCCAGCATAAGCTGTCACCAGTGTTTTTGATCTTAGCCATTCTGACAGGTGTAAGATGGTATCTCAGAGTTGTTTTTTTGCATTTGCATTTCCCTGATGGCTTAAGGATGTTGAGCAATTCCTTAAATGTCTTTTGGCCATTTGAGCTTCTTCTGTTGAGAATTCTCTGTTTAGCTCTGTACCCCATTTTTTAATTGGATTATTTGGTATTTTGATGTCTAGTTTCTTGAGTTCTTTATATGTTCTGAATATCAACCCTCTGTCAGGTGTGGGGTTGGTGAAGATCTTTTCCCATTCTGTAGGCTGTCTTTTTGTCTTATTGGCCGTGTCCTTTGCCCTACAAAAGCTTCTCAGTTTCAAGAGGTCCCATTTATTAATTGTTGCTCTCAGTGTCTGTGCTACTGGTGTTATATTTAGGAAGTGGTCTCTGTGCCAATGCATTCAAGACTACTTCCTACTTTCTCTTCTATCAAGTTCAGTGTGGCTGGATTTATGTTGAAGTCGTTGATCTACTTGGACTTCAGTTTTGTGCACAGTGACAGATATGGATCTATTTGCATTCTTCTACATGTAGATATCCAGTTATGCTAGCACCATTTGTTGAAGATGCTCTTTTTTCCATTATATAATTTTGGCTTCTTTATCAAAAATCAGGTGTTCGTAGGTGTATGGATTAATGTCAGAGTCTTTGATTTGACTCCATTGATCAGCGTGTCTGTTTTTATGCCAATACCAAGCTGTTTTTATTACTATAGCTCTATAGTAGAGCTTGAAGTCAGGAATAGTGATGCCTCCAGAAGTTGCTTTATTGAACAGGATTGTTTTAGCTATCCTGGGGTTTTTGTTTTTCCATATGAAGTTGAGTATTGTTTTTTCCAGGTCTGTGAAGAATTGTGTTGGGATTTTGATAAGGATTGCATTGATTCTGTAGATTGCTTTTGGTAAGATTGCCATTTTTACTATGTTGATCCTATCTATCCAAGAACGTGGGAGATCTTTCCATTTTCTGATATCTTCTTCAATTTCTTTCTTCAGGGATTTAAAGTTCTTGTCGTACAGGTCTTTCACTTGCTTAGTGAGTTACCCCAAAGTATTTTATATTGTTTGTGGCTATTGTAAAGGGTAATGTTTCTCTGATTTCTTCCTCAGCCCTTTTATCATTTGTATATAGGAGGGCTACTAATTTTTTTTGAGTTAATCTTGTATCCTGCCACATTACTAAAGGTGTTTATCAGCTGTAGGAGTTCCTTGGTAGAATTTTTGGGGTCACTTTTGTATACTATTACATCATCTGCAAATAGTGGAAGTTTGACTTCTTCCTTTCCAATTAGTACCCCCTTGATCTCCTTTTGTTGTCTTATTGCTCTAGCTAGAACTTCAAGTACTATATTGAATAAATATGGGGAGAGTGGACAGCCTTGTCTTGTTCCTGATTTTAGTGGAATTGCCTTGAGTTTCTTCCCATTTAGTTTGATGTTGGCTGTTGGCTTGCTGTATATTGCCTTTATTATGTTTAAGTATGTTCCTTGTATCCCTGTTATCTCCAAGACCTTTATCATGAAGGGGTGTTGGATTTTGTCAAAGTCTTTTTCAGCATCTAATGAGATGATCATGTGGTTTTTTTTCTTTCAGTTTGCTTATATTACATTGACAGATTCTCATACGTTAAACCATCCCTGCATCTCTGTGATGAAGCCTACTTGATCATGGTGAATGATGTGTTTTTGGATTCTGTTTGCTAGTATTTTATTGAGAATTTGCATCAATGTTCATGAGGGAGATTGGTCTGTAATTCTCTTTCCTAGTTGTGTCTTTATGTGGTTCGGGTATCAGGGTAACTGTAGCCTTGTAAAAAGAGTTGGGCAATGTTCCTTCTGTTTCTATCATATGGAACAATTTGAGGAGTATTGGTATTAGCTCTTCTTTGAAATTCTGGTACAATTCTGTGCTGAAACCATCTGGCCCTGGGCTTTTTTTGGTTGAAGACTTTTGATGACTGCTTCTATTTCCTTAGGGGTTATAGGTCTATTTAAATTGTTTATTTGATCTTGATTTAATTTTGGTATGTGGTACCTATCCAAAAAATTATCCATTTCTTTTATATTTTTCAATTTTTTGGAGTACAGGTTTTTGAACAATGACCTGATGATTCTCTGGATTTCCTCAATGTCTGTTCTTATGTCTCCCTTTTCATTTCTGATTTTGTTAATTTGGATATTCTCTCTCTGCCTTTTGGTTAGTTTGGATAAGGGTTTGTCTATCTTCTTGATTTTCTCAGGAACCAAATCTTTGTTTCAATGATTCTTTGTATTATTTTCTTTGTTTTAATTTTATTGATTTCAGCCCTCAATTTGATTACTTCTTGTAGTCTACTCCTCCTGGGTGAGTTTGCTTCTTTTTGTTCTAGAGCTTTCAGGTGTGCTGTTAGGTCAATAGTGTGAGATTTTTCCAGCTTCTTTATGTGTGCATTTAGTGCTAGGAACTTTCCTCTTAGCACTGTTTTCATTGTGTCCCTTAAGCTTGGGTATGTTGTGCATTCATTTTCATTGAATTCTAGGAAGTCTTTCTTTCTTTATTTCTTCCTTGACCCCAGTGGTGATTCAGTTGAACATTATTCAGTTTCCATGAGTTTGTAGGCTTTTTGCATTTTGTGTTGTTGTTGAATTCTAGCTTTAAGCCATGGTGGTCTGATAAGATACAAGGGGTTATTCCATTTTTTTTTAATCTGTTGAGATTTATTTTGTTCCCGAGTATGTGGTCAATTTTGGAGAAGGTTCCATGGGATGCTGAAAAGAATGTATATTCTTTTTGTGTTTGGGTGGAATGTTCTGTAGATACCAGTTAAGTCCCTTTGAGTCATAACCTCTGTTAGTTCCCTTATTTCTCTGTTAAGTTTCTGTCTGGCAGACGTGTCCAGTGGTGAGAGAGGGGTGTGGAAGTCTCCCACTATCAGTGTGTGGGGTTTGATGTGTGATTTGAGCTTTAGTAATGTTTCTTTTACAAATGTAGGTGCCCTTGTATTTGGGGCATAAATGTTCAGAATTGAGGCTTCATTGGTGGATTTTTTCTGTGATGAATATGAAATTCCCTTCTTCCCCTCTTTTGATTGACTTTAGTTTGAAGTCTATTTTGTGGGATATTAGGATAGCTACATCAACATGTTTCTTAGGTCTATTTGATTGGAAAGTTTTTTCCCAACCCTTTACTCTGAGGTAGTATCTGTCTTTGAAGTTGAGGTGTATTTCTTGTATACAGAAAAAGGATGGATCCTGTTTTTTTTTTTTTGTATCCATTCTGTTAGCCTGTGTGTTTTTATAGACAAATTGAATCCATTGATATTAAGGGATATTAATGACCAGTGATTGTTAATTCCTGTTATTTTTTGGTGGTAGTGTGTGTGTGTTTCCTTTCTTTAGGATTTGCTGGTGTGAGGTTATCTATTGCTTGTGTTTTGGTGGTTGCAGCTAACTTCCATGGGTTGGAGTTTTCCTTCTAGTACTTTCTGTAGGGCTGGATTTATGGATATGTAACATTTAATTTGTTTTTTTCCATGGGAATAATTTGCTTTCTCGATCTACGGTGGTTGAAAACTTTGCTGGGTATAGTAGTCTGGGCTGGCATCCGTGGTCTCTTAGCATCTGCAGAACTGTCTAGGACCTTCTGGCTTTCAGAGTTTCCATTGAGAAGTCGGGTGTAATTCTGACAGGTCTGCCTTTATATGTTACTTGACCTTTTTCCTTTGCTGCTCTTTTTTTGTTTGTTTGTTTTTGTTTTTTCCAGACAGGGTTTCTCTGTGAAACAGTCCTGACTGTCCTGGATCTCACTCTGTAGACCAGGCTGGCCTCAAACTCACAGAGATCCGCCTGCCTCTGCCTCCTGAGTGCTGGGATTAAAGGCGTTACACCACCACCACCCGGCTTTTGCTGCTCTTAATATTCTTTCTTTATTCTGTATGTTAGTGTTTTGACTATTATGTGGCAAGGGGACTTTTTTTTTTTTTTGTGGTCCAGTCTATTTGGTGTTCTGTAAGCTTTTTATATCTTCCTAGGCATGTCCTTCTTTAGGTTGGGAATGTTTTCTTCTATGATTTTGTTGAATATATTTTCTGTGTATTTGAGCTGGAATTCTTCTCCTTCTATCCCTATTATTCTTAGGTTTGGTCTTTTCATGGTGTCCCAGATTTCCTGGATGTTTTGTGTTAAAAATTTGCTGGATTTAACGTTTTCTTTGACTGGTGAATCTATTTCCTCTATCATATCCTCTGTAACACGAAATCTAATAGGTCTTTTAATAAAAACTCTGGGAGCCTGTTATTGGGGTAAATGCTGAAAGATCAGAGAGACAAAAGAACAAGTCACCGCCACATCTCACCTCACCAACTCCATGAATCTTCTGACTGAAATCCTCTGAGTCCTCACCCGAAAGGCTCTAGCCAAAAAAGCCTTTAGTTCCTGTCTCCTCAGAGTTTATATACTTTTCTTGCTGGAATTAAAGGCGTGTGATTCCTAAGTACTGGGATTAAAGGTGTGTGCCACCACTGCCTGCCTCTGTTTTCTCCTAGACTGAGTCAATCTCATGTAGTCCAGGGTGGCTTTGAACTCACAGAGATCCAGAGGAATCTCTGCCTCTCGAGTGCTAGGATTAAAGGTGTATGCCACTACTACCTGGCATCTATGTTTAATCTGGTGGCTTATTCTGTTCTCTGATCTTCAGGCAAATTTTATTAGGGTATACAATACATCACCACAATCCTCAACACGTGAGATTCTCTCTTCCATCTCTTCTATTCTGTTGGTTATGCCTGCCTCTGTAGTTTCTGTACGTTTACTCAGATTTTCCTTTTCCTGAATTCCCTCAGTTTATGCTTTCTTTATTGCCTCTATTTCAGTTTTCAAGTCTTGAACTGTTTCCTTCACCTGTTTGATTGCTTTTTCTTGGGGTTCTCGACTTTCTTTAAGAGATTTCTTGGCCGGGCGGTGGTGGCGCACGCCTTTAATCCCAGAATTCGGGAGGCAGAGCCAGGCGGATCTCTGTGAGTTCGAAGCCAGCCTGGGCTACCAAGTGAGTTCCAGGAGAGGCGCAAAACTACACAGAGAAACCCTGTCTCAAGAAAAACCAAAAAAAAAAAAAAAAAAAGAAAAAAAAAGAGATTTCTTGATTTCCTCCAGTTTTGTGTTTGTCTTTTCCTCCATTTCTTTAAGGGAATTTTTTATTTCCTCTTTTAGGGCCTCTGTCATCTTCATAAAGTTGTTTTTAAGGTCGTTTTCTTCTGGATCATCTGCTTTGGGATGTTCAGGTCTTGCTGTTGTAGGATCACTAGGTTCCGGTGGTGCCATATTGCTCTTTATGTCGTTTAATGTGTTCTTACGCTGCTGTCTACCCATTTCTTCCTTTAATCTGATCAGGTGGAGCTCCAAGGTCGCTTTTCTTCCAATTGGTGCATGTGGGGCCTCTGGTTCCTGTGGTTGTTTTTCTTCCCAGCTGGTCCAGGAGGGGGCTTATAGCTCTGGTGGTCACTGTTCCCAACTGGTGCAGGGTAGGATTATGACTCTGGTGCCGCAGGGGATAGTTGGCTAGGGGGTGGGGGTGGGAGGAGCCTTCTGCCCAGTATCTGGGGCTGCATTGGCTGAGGGGAGGGGCATGGAATGTTCTAGGGGCTAGAGAACTGGGCTGACCAGTCTGGAGATCTGGGCCTTCCCTGTTCCCAGTCGGAGCAGGGTGAATGTATGGCTCCGGTGGTCACTGGTGCCATGCGGGGTGGTTGGCTTGGTGAGGGGACAGGGGAGGGTTTATTCTTGTTCCAAAACCAGACAAAGAATCAAAAACAGGAAATTATAAACCCACCTTGCAGATGAACACAAACACTAAATTTCTCAATAAGATACTTGCAAACTTGTTGCACGAATCCTAATTGATCTTATAATAAAAACCTGGAGCCAGATATTGGGGTGAATGCTGAAAAATCAGAGAGATAAAGGAACAAGCCACTAGAGAAACTTCTCACCACTACCGAATCCTCAGGCCGAAAGTGAGGTGAGACCCTGTCTCCATGAATCCTCAGCCAAATGCCTCCGAGTCCTCAGCCGAAAGGGCAAGAGACTTATTCTTGATTATGAGTGATCAGCCTTAGCTTGGCTTGTTTCTAGCCAGCTTTCCTTAACTTAAATGATCCCGTCTGCCTTTTGTCTCTGGGCTTTTCCCGTTCTCTTACTTCTGTAAATCTCACTCTTACACCGTGGCTGGCTGTAGCTGGGTGGCTGCCCCTCATGTCCTCCTCCTTCTCTCTCTCCTCCTTTCTCCCAGAGTTCTCCTTCTGTTTGTTCTCTCTGCCGTCAGCCCCGCCCATCCTTTCTCCTGCCTCGCTGTTGGTGGTTCAGATCTTTATTAGTCCATCAGGTGTTTTAGACAGGCACAGTAACACAGCTTCACAGAGTCAAACAAATACAAGGTAAACAAAGGTAACGCACCTTAAAATAACGTTCTACCACACACTGGAGCTTACACAGAGAACAAAGCATTTTCTTCCCTCACACAAGCCCTGTCGCTGGGGTGGGGAGACTGGGTGTCGCTGACTGTGCGGGAGTTGGGCTGAAAACACGTGGCGCTGGGGTCTCACTGGTCGGATGTCTAGGAAAGGTCTTGCCAGTTTGCAGACCTGCAGTTCCTCGTGTGTATCGTGACGGGAATGTCCCCCTCCTTCTTGTACTCTTGTGTTTCCTTATGTGTCAGCTTAGGAAGAACTTCTGCTTGTTGTTCAGTCTTCTGCGTTTTAGCAAGACCTGCAGCGCTGTTGTCCTGGTGTTTGCACTGTCAGCCCGATGTTTGCACTGTGGTCCCGGTGTTTGCACTGTGGTCCCGGTGTTTGCACTGTGGTCCCGGTGTTTGCACTGTGGTCCCGGTGTTTGCACTGTCAGCCCGGTGTTTGCACTGTCAGCCCGGTGTTTGCACTGTCAGCCCGGTGTTTGCACTGTCAGCCCGGTGTTTGCACTGTGGTCCCGGTGTTTGCACTGTGGTCCCGGTGTTTGCACTGTGGTCCCGGTGTTTGCACTGTCAGCCTGGTGTTTGCACTGTCAGCCCTGGTGTTTGCACTGTCAGCCCTGGTGTTTGCACTGTCAGCCTGGTGTTTGCACTGTCAGCCCTGGTGTTTGCACTGTCAGCCCTGGTGTTTGCACTGTCAGCCCGGTGTTTGCACTGTCAGCCCGGTGTTTGCACTGTCAGCCCGGTGTTTGCACTGTCAGCCCGGTGTTTGCACTGTCAGCCCGGTGTTTGCACTGTCAGCCCGGTGTTTGCACTGTCAGCCCGGTGTTTGCACTGTCAGCCCTGGTGTTTGCACTGTCAGCCCTGGTGTTTGCACTGTCAGCCCTGGTGTTTGCACTGTCAGCCCTGGTGTTTGCACTGTCAGCCCTGGTGTTTGCACTGTCAGCCCTGGTGTTTGCACTGTCAGCCCTGTGTTTGCACTGTCAGCCCTGTGTTTGCACTGTCAGCCCGGTGTTTGCACTGTCAGCCCGGTGTTTGCACTGTCAGCCCTGTGTTTGCACTATCATCCTGGTGTTTGCACTATCAGTCCTAGTGTTTGCACTATCATCAGCCCTAGTGTTTGCACTATCAATCCCTGGTGTTTGCACTGTCAGCCCGGTGTTTGCACTGTCAGCTGGTGTTTGCACTGTGGTCCTGGTGTTTGCACTATCGTCCTGGTGTTTGCACTATCATCCTGGTGTTTGCACTATCAGCCCTAGTGTTTGCACTATCAGCCCAGTGTTTGCACTATCAGCCCGGTGTTTGCACTGTTGTCCCGGTGTTTGCACTATCAGCCCGGTGTTTGCACTATCAGCCCTAGTGTTTGCACTGTTGTCCTGGTGTTTGCACTATCAGCCCGGTGTTTGCACTCTCGCCATCCCTGCGCTTGTCTCTGGTGTGTGACTGTGTCCAGCAGACCCCGGTGGGCGGAGAATCACTTTTGTAACCTCTGTCTCCACACTTCCTCCAGCGCCGTCCTGGTAGGTGGGCTTGTGGAAGATCTTTGCAGAGGAGGCTTTGCTGAGTTGTTTTACACAGTGAACTTGTTTGAGTTCCTGCTGTGTGCACGCACTGGGTTGTGAGAAGACGTGCATGGATTTTGGTTCAGCTGCGCCACCTTTGGGGCTTTGTGACCTGAAGAGGACCAGAAAGGGAACCAGAAACCCTTCTCTCTTTTAAAAAGACTCTATCACAGGGGAGTAGTTTCACCTCGAGGTCGTTGCTATTGAACACTGCTGCTGCACCCCGCCCACCTCGGCTGTGGGGTCCCGATGGTGCTCAAGGCCCACGCAGGGACCGGCTCCCTTGACCCTCTGTAGGAATGCGTGGCTGCCCCCGGGCCCGCCTCTGCTGCACAGACCGCCAGGGGCAGAAGCCAACCATCCTCCCTCGGGCTAGGGCCCTTAAAGTCAGAGGAACCAAGGGCTCAGCTGTCCAGGGAAGCCCAGGAGGTTTGGGTGCTGGTGGCGCACGCCTTTAACCCCAGCACTCGGGAGGCAGAGCCAGGCGGATCTCTGTGAGTTCAAGGCCAGCCTGGGCTACAGCGCGAGATCCAGGACAGGCGCAAAGCTACACAGAGAAACCCTGTGTCGGGAAAAAAAAAAAAAAAAGAAAGAAAGAAAAGAAAAAGAGAAGAAATGAAAGGCCTTAGCTGCCTAGGATGCTGAGGGAAGCACAGAAAGACACAGTGGGCTGAAGCTTCCCCCAGAAAGTCCCCACGTCCCGGGCCGAATGGTGCCACAGCACTGTTCAGGGTATGTCACAGTCTGTCCACCCCTTCGTTAGTTACTCCTCTGTTGCTGTGACAAACACCAAAAGCAGCTTGGGGAGGAGAGGGTTAATTTCATCTCGGAGTCTGCAGTCCATCATGAAGGGAAGGCAGGGCAGCAGCTGAGCAGAGGTCATGGAGGGGCTCTGACTTCCTCCCCATGGCTTCCTCGGCCTGCTCTTACACATCCCAGGACCACCTGCCCAGGGCGGTCAGCGCCCACAGTGGGCTGAACCCTCCCACATCAATTATTCACCCAGAATATGCCCCGCAGACTCACCTGCGGGCCTGTCTGGTGGAGGCTCTCTTTCTAGATGACGCTGTTATGTGTCAAGCTGACGGACAACAAAGACAGTAATGTTAGGAAAATCACATCACGTAGTGTGTCTAGGGGAGACACACACAGCTGTCTGCTGGGTAGGGAAACGTCTCTCAAGGTGATTTTGCTTTCATACAGTGTGCGGAGTCAGTGGAAGTGTGCCCGTGTCAGTGATGGGCACCGTTCTCCGGAGTGTGGCCTCTCAGCCGGAGCCCTCATTCCCATTAACCGGCTGCATGGCGCTAACCCCCCAACTCCTTTTCTGTCCGCTCCCACCAGCATGGTCTTCAGCAGAGAAGCCATCCGGAGACTTCTCGCCAGCAGCTGCCGATGCTACAGCAATGATGCTCCCGACGACATGGTCCTAGGCATGTGCTTCAGCGGGTTGGGCGTCCCTGTAACCCACAGCCCCCTCTTCCATCAGGTGAGAAAATGTTTCCCTTCCCCTCTCACTGAGAGCGTCTGTGTCTTTCTCCTCTCGTGTTTTGGAAATAATTTTAGGGAATAGGATAGGTTCCATGGGGAGTGTTCTTTTTATTTTTTACGTGTGTGTGTGTGTGTGTGTGTGTGTGTGTGTGTGTGTGTGTGTTTTGTCTGCATGTATGTAGGTGTAATCATGTGCGTGCCTGTGCCCACAGAGCTCAGAAAATGGCATCCTGTTCCATGAATCTGGAGTTATGGATGGTTGTGAGCTGCCATGTGGGTCCTGGGAACTGAACTTGGAACTCTGGAAGAGGAGCCGGTGCTCTTAACTGCCATCTCTCCAGCCCTTCTATGAGAGATGTCCTTAGCAGATCTTGTGCATGTCATGTGCGTCATAAAGACGAGGCAACAACACCTAGAAAACCAAGTGATATTGGGCCAGTGGCCTTGCAAGCAGGACCAGGAAGCACACATTCCCTCCCCTCCCTCCCCTCCCCTCCCCTCTCCTCTCCCCTTCCCTTTTCTCTGCTCTCCCCTCCTCTATTCTCCTTCGGGAAGGTAGACAGACACATTGATTTGGGGGACAGGAAATGAAGCCATAGATGTCAGCCAAAATTGCTGCCCTGGACAGGAAAGAAGAACTTGTGTCTTTCCAGGCTGGCGGCCATTGGGGAAGATTCCAAGTTTATGGGAGCCTGTTTTTTTTTTTTTTTTTTTTTTTTGGTTTTTCGAGACAGGGTTTCTCTGTGTAGCTTTGCGCCTCTCCTGGAACTCGCTTGGTAGTCCAGGCTGGCCTCGAACTCACAGAGATCCGCCTGGCTCTGCCTCCCGAGTGCTGGGATTAAAGGCGTGCGCCACCACCGCCCGGCCCGGGAGCCTGTTTTTACTCTGGCTTGTTGAGGTTTTCTGGGTGTTTTCTCCTTGGTTTACTTTTAAACAGGTGACTAAAGTCCACCGAATTTCAAGGTGGTGTCTGAACCTGTTTCCCATATTACAGAAAATCAATAAAATGATTATATTAGTCAGTAAAAGGATAAGATGATGTTTATAGGGGTGATAGTTCTCATGTATCCTTGATATGAATTTCAGAGTTGGAAAAGGGAATTCTTCCCATTAATTTTAGTAATATTTTAAGAACCTAGTCAACTAATGTTCTAAAAATAATAATTTGTAATTCACATCCATTTACTATGCACATATCCTTTTTAAGAAACTTTTTAGAAGCTTTTTGACATTTGAATATAGATCCATGTATATTTGAAGGGCCCACCATATATTCAGAATATAGCCTCTGCACTTTTTAAATTATTTAAAATTATTATTACTATCTTAATGTATGTGGGTGTTTTGCCTGCATGTGTGTCTGTGCTCTACCTCAGAGGCCAGAAGAGGGCGCTGGATCCCTAGAACTGGAGTTACAGATGGTTGTGGGCCACCGTGTGGGTGCTGGGAACTGAACCCAGGTCCTCTGCAAGAGCATCAAATGCTCTTAACCACTGAGCCATCTCTCCAGCCCTTGCCTCTCAATATCTACCCCTGGCCCCTCTCTCCTGCAGTACTAAGTAGCAAATGCTAGCACAACAACATAGAAAATTGAGCACGGCGGAATTTCACTATAGAAAAACAACTTGAACAAAGCAAAGAAAATATAAGTATTAGCAACAAAGATAGAACCTGTATTGGTGTCTGAGAAAACACAGGGAGGTTGAAAATAAACCTTTATAAAAGGAGGCTCACAGGAACCCTCACTTCTGACCCCCGGAGAAGGCACATGATGCTCACAGGAACCCTCACTCCTGGGCCCCGGGGAAGGCACATATGCACCCAGGCCTCCAGAGGTCTTTCCCATTTCAGCCTGTGTCTTGTGCTATCTTTACGATAACTCAGAAGGTGAATTATTGCCTGTCCCTTCCTCTCAGGCTCTATGTTATGATGTTTTATGTCACAGTGTTTCACTCCTGGAAAAATAATTAAAACTGTTTGTGTGTAAGGGAAGTAATTTATCAAGATTAATTGGATTTTTCTATAGCAGCCCCTTCCTCCTAGGATAAAATACATTAGTCAATAAAATGATAAGGCAGAGAGACAGAAAGATAACGTAATCCCGAAGTGAAAGTCCTTTGAAGATAATTCAGAAACGATTTCTTTGGAGTTATGTGTTCTTCCTCACGGTGTTTCCTTTCATTCCCATGGTAAACCTGAACCCTGTGTGAAGTCACGGAGTGTTGATAACCTGTGCCCCCAGCTGATACTGCCCTGTCTGCGGTCTTCAGCATCTTTTAAAGTGTGATCAGATTCAAAGAGGGCTTTACATTTGCAAGGTCTAAACCCAGATCTCCATGCTGTATTCGTGCTGAGAGAATCTGAGACGTTGTGCCCCCCCCCCACTCAGATTCCTGCTGTGTGAGAGATGGAGAAGGGGGTCTTAGAGTGTTCTCAGTGGCAGTCCTGGCCAGGCTGCCTACCTTCTGTTCCTGACAGGGCATATCATTGTGAAATCCTAGGTTTAGAAGGGCACTCTAAGGAATGTTAGATCAACCCTCCCAAAATCCGATTTCACTGATGGATATGACAGTATGCAATGGCCAGTGAGTTCTCTGCACAAAATACAGATATTAAACTAGACAAGGATTTGTAAAAATAATGATTTCAGGACTCTGGACATCAAATAAAAACTAACAATAAATTGAGAAGCAGTGATTTCCAAAAATCCCCTGCTTTATGTCCTTTTGAATATGAATAATGGGATGCGAGTCCTTCATGCCCAAAGTCACTGCCATTCTGCCTGCCCCCTACCCTTTCAGTGTGGTTACAGGGAACATCATTTTTAGCTGTATGTGCCTCACTGGAATAAAGAAAAGCTCTGCTTCCAGAAGAGATTCTGTGGCTTGGGGAAGAAGAGATGAAGACGTAGAAATATGTCAGCCAGAATAGTCAGTTTTGATATGGAGCCAACAAAAATAGGCCACATCTCCACCGCTCTACCCATAGGTCGGTGGCTTGCTTAGCCATCACCAGAGAAGCTTGTTGCTGTTCTTGCAGAGGACCCAGGTTCAGTTCCCAGTGCCCATGCTCTGTATCATCTGTAACTCCCATTGCAGGGATCCAATGCTTTCTCCTGACCTCCGTGGGCACCAGGCACGCATGTGATACATGCCCATACCTGCAGGCAGACACTCCTACACATCAAATAAAAGAATCCAGAAAGGTGTGTTACGTAATCATCCTAAAATTGAGACAATTTTAATATTGTAAGCACAATAATTTACTACATAAAACAAATCGCTGTATAAATGTATAGGCAAATTAAGGACACTGACAGGAATGGAATGCTGTGGTTAATGCGGACCACATCATGGCTGGTTTCAATTTGCCTTTGAGCACTGTGGCTTTTGACCTCAATCCTGTCACTTTGGGGCCTGTCTAATCCTGCCTGTGTTTCGTTTTCTGAGTTGTAGAAAATTTGGATGGTGATGGTATTAACCCCTTTTAGTTTTCCTTAGGTTTAGTCCTTGTTTTCATTTCTACCTCTAGACCAGACTCACACTCCCTTCCCTACAGCGAGCTTGTGGTTTCTTTTCTGAAGGCCACCACCTGGATCTGTTGGAGCAGTAGGTGGCCAGGACCTGAGAACACCTTGCCCCAGCTCCTGCATAACCCAGGCTTGGCAGTTTCTCGGAAGAGACCCACTAAATAAGTTTCCTTCCTTTTTTTTTTTTTTTAAATCAAATATCACACAGTGCTGACTTAAGAGATTCACCGATCAAACCGTTTGCTTTATGACCATGCTGGAACCGTCTCCCGGAAGCCAAGTGTGGAAAGCAGACTTAGAAAGTAAAGCATTTGAGAAATTAAAGACAACAGATATGGAATTCGAGGGAAAGTAGTAGAAAATATGTCCCTTCTTGCTTCAAGGCTCCCATAGTCACTATTGCATATTAAAGCGAAGCAATGGCAATCTGAATCAGCGTGTGTCCTGGGCCAGCTGCTCTGGCAGGCTTTAAATCCCAGCACTCAGGAGGCAGAGGCAGGCAGATCTCTGAGTTCAAGGCCAGCCTGGGCTATGTAGAGAGATCCTGTCTCAAAAAAGCAACACAAAATGTTATTTTGAAATAATAATTTAAAAGATTTACCTTTACTTATTGTGGGGCGTTTACCCAACCACCCCCACAGTTCCCCAGAGTTTTCTTGAGTGCGAGCAGCAGGAAATATTAGATCGAAGGATTTATTGTGGAGAATATCGCGGAGATAAACAGATAGAAAATAAAGGATAGCCTCGAGAGGGCCTGGAACCTATTCCAACCGGCCCCGACTGTCTCTGCCCCAGGGTTTTTATAGAGATGCCAAGGGGTGGAGCAAAAGACCTCCTCCCCCAGCACAGCCAAGTGCAGACCATCCCAGACACCTGCACTCAAGCCCGTGGTCCTAATCATCCTCTATGCGGACCTGCTGGGTAAAGCCACGAGGAACCCGAGAACGGGCTCCCACAGGTCCCCCTTTCTTAATATATAAAAAAATAACTATTAATGGCTTACAGCAATCTCCATAACTGTTACACCTCCCAATATGGGAGTAGAGGATGATAAAGATGGCATTTCTCTTTTGAATTAGCTCCAAGGTGACTACAGCAGTCTTAGCGGCCTCAAGCCCTTTCTAAACCAAAAACTCTTAAGGCGACTACAAACTTAAAGAATCCCTTAGCTTCATCATTACCATTAACAGGTTAACATAAATATTGTTATACATAGTCACAATTCTCTCAGTCTTACAACTCAAAGCAAACTCTTAACAGAACCATTTGAATTAGCATATATGGTGCTATATATAGTTAACAATTTTCTCCGTCTTACAACTTTAACTCAATCATTTGAATTTTCTTCCTAACAGAACATAGGAAAAACTTCAATGTATTCACATCAAACTTAAATATTTCCTTAACTCTACAAAACCAGGGTGCATTAATAAATAGGTTTCTGCAAACAATTCAATCTCATAACTCCTCCTTTTATTTATAATTTTTTAAACAAAATCTCAAACCTAGTTAGAGGAACCCAAACTTATACAATTCCTACAAACCCATATTGAAAAGCAATATTTTCAATCTAACCATTAACACTTTGAAAACTTAGCAAAACATCCAAAAGCAGTTTCTTAATAAAACTCTTTACACTTTAAAAGTAGTCTCAATATACCCCATTTGCATTTCTTACTAACAAAAACATGACATTAATCCACTCAAACAACTTTTGAAATTAGACTAAGGAATATTAACTCTCCCCCTTTTCTTTATAATTTAAGCAAAATCTCAAGCCTAGTTAGAAAACCCAAACTTTTCCATTTAAACAATTCCATTTGTAACACAAAACCAGTTCTGTAAGTAATTTCATTTTTACATAAACAGTTCCACAAAACAATTCATGAGTCACCAATTAATAAAGCATATATGCATACACAAAACTGCATCTTGATTCTAGGTAGAAACAATAAATTTCTTCATTTAAACAGTTCCATTTTTAACCCAATTCCAGAAAACAGTTCCTAGGTTATTACTATAAGTAAACTCAAAATTGTCCCATATCAATGAAATCTCTATTGTTCATTTCATTTCTTTTTTTTTTTTTTTTTGGTTTTTTGAGACAGGGTTTCCCTGTGTAGCTTTGCGCCTTTCCTGGAACTCACTTGGTAGCCCAGGCTGGCCTTGAACTCACAGAGATCCGCCTGGCTCTGCCTCCCGAGTGCTGGGATTAAAGGCGTGCGCCACCACCGCCCGGCTCATTTCATTTCTTAAGTCTTAAAATTCAAACGATAAATTCTGGTACTAGCCTTCCAAATATGAGAAATCCATAACCAAATTCTTTTTGTAATTTTATCTCATTTTAAGTTCAAAAAGTTCAAACAAGAAATAAATTCTAGTATCAGGCTTTCACTTCCAAATATGAAGAGACATTTTTCAACCAAAACTTTTTTTTTTTTTTTTTTTTTTTGGTTTTTCGAGACAGGGTTTCTCTGTGTAGCTTTGCGCCTTTCCTGGAATTCGCTTTGGAGACCAGGCTGGCCTCGAACTCACAGAGATCCGCCTGGCTCTGCCTCCCGAGTGCTGGGATTAAAGGCGTGCGCCACCACCGCCCGGCTTGAACCAAAACTTTTTGCAGTTAACAATTTTTGTTCAAACAAGCGTCTCTGAACTTATTCTCAAACCAGAGACCCTTTTAGGTACAGTAGTATTCTAAACCGCACCGTTTTTGATGTTAGCTCAGGTTTTTCTGTGTTGCGTCGATTTTCCATTTATCTCAGCTGTGGATGCCTTGTGCTGGTTCTGGCGTCCGCCATTCTTAGCTTCTTAGCGGCTTCTGGAACTTTTGAAACCATTCAGACTGCCTGCTTTGCAGTCTGCTAGGACACTAACTTCTGTATCTCAGGTTTTTTCACCATATACATTAAGCATAGACTCACACTTAACATTTACACTTTTTAAACTCACATATAACATTTTTTTGCCTTGCAAAGCATTTAGACTCACATTCAACATTTACATTTTACAAACTCACATATAACGTATTAACATCTACTTATTTATACTCCTTAGGAAACTATAGAACTACTTTAGCAAGTATATTTCTTATTACTTATTCATTCCATCTTATTCTTATTTAAACTTACATTTACAACTAGCATCTTTACTTCTTACAAGCTTATTACTACGTGTCTTAAGACTACTTAGATATTTCTTGCAAGCTTATATTCTTAAAGGAACTCTATAGATCTATTTTACAAACTTATATAGGGCTACCATTAACATATATTTAACTTAGCAAACACCTAAAGATTTCTTAACAGAGATCTAACAAGAGAATTTTTACAAACTCATATCTTATTTTCATCTTTTTCTACTTCTTACTCTTAATTATTATCACTATCTCTATTAGAAAGATTCTTAACTAGACAGGAAGTACGTACATCATTTCTAAAGTTTAGAGTTTATAGTCAGCTTTGCTATAAAGCACTGGGATTTAGTGAGTGTTGTTGTTATAGAATTGTGATAGTTGCTGCTAGGGGACTGTAACATCTTCCGGACGAAGCCACACTCCAAAGTTGCCCGTTCTCTCAGCCGTTCTGGAACCGGCAGAGATGCACTGTCGGCGGTAAACGGTTTTTAACTAGAGGCTGTTCCTTCACCCAAATTCATAATGGCTCCCCTAAGTACTTCAATTCAGACAAATGTTTCTATTACAGCAGTACTTTTGGTTTGTTCTACCGAAAAACTTCACTTCACGCTGAGGGTGAAATTACCGTATTTAGCTGCCGTAAAGCTCTTTGACAAATACTGCACAGCTATTAGGTGATATAAAGTATTTTTCTAAAGGAGCTAGTAAAGCCAAAAGCGGCACAGCTCCGAACTCTGTTTCCTCAATGTTTGCATTAACCAGTGACAAAACCTCAGAAACACTAATCGAGCCACTTTCATTCTGGTTCCTTTATAGGAACGTCATTGGAGCGGACCTTCCTTAGTTCCACGCTCCTTACCAAATGCTCCGGTAATCACCGAGCTTCATTCTCCTCTTGTGAAAAAACACAAACATGCCCTCGACCCCATATTAACACAGGATCGGGACCCTTCCATAATCCCAAGCAGGGATCTTTCCATTTTGAATTATCCTCAGCTAAAGGACCAGGAAGATTGGAGTGAGCTCTAATATGGCCCACAAAGCATGGCAGCTTTCTTTTGTGGAATAGCGTCTTGGATTTGTTGAAACATTTTGACTGGATTGTTGTTAGTTCCAGTATTTTTACCAAAACTGTTACTATTCAGAAGAGTTAAGAACATAGATGTTCTTTCATGAAACATATCCTTCATTAGCTTACTCTGAGAAAAAGCATTTTCAGGATTTAGCATTTTCATTTTATTAGCTTTAACTACTGATGTTATTAGCAGCTGTGATATTTAGCATTGATTTCTTATAGGGAACTTTCAGGTGAAGTTTTTTTTTAAGACAGATTTTTCTGAAGTTTGTTTCCCATCTATAAAGCAGTCATTTCTTTTTTGAATGCCTGTTTCCTTGTCTCCTTATTAGATTTGCAAAGGAATTACTCATTGCAGGCAGTTTGTTCAAAAGGCAAAGAACTTTTTAAATTTCAACATAATTTTCTTCATATCTAAGACAACATTCAGTGTATAAACTGCTTTCTCTTACTTTCCTAAGGATTTTAAAGTGGCTTGTTTGCTCTTATAGGTAGCTTTTTGTCATCCAACTATCGTTAAAGACTTTGCACAGCTATTAGGGTAAATAAGGCATTTTACCAATGGAGCCCCAAACCTCGAAGCCCCTAGCTCTGTGTCCTTTCAATTTTTCATTGGAACTGACACTTAAACTCTTAGACGATTTTCCTCCTTATTCTTTTAAAAGCTGTATTTTAAAGTTTACCATGAACGTATTTTCGAGCTGACAAAAGTGTTTCAGGGCAATGTCGCCATCTTTAACGGAAAAACTACCTTTCCCAGAATGCATTTCCCTTATATCAGTCCATAACAATATCAGTCCCTTATATCAGTCCCTTATATCATTTCCCTTATATCAGTCATTTCCCATAGTTCTTTTTGGGTCTGAGAGTCAACTGGTTCTTTTACCAGACTCGCTTACAAATTCTTCCCCGGGAGGTTTGAACAAGGTTTTTTGCTTTTGCAACGGGAGATTTGAACAAGCATTTTACATTTTCAATTATGGGACATTGGGAGGGTTCTGGTCTCTCCTTAGCTGGCTTTAACAGGTGTCTCTCCTTTTGCCACTGGCTCCCAAATCAGAACCGCACCTGCCTCATTAGCCGACATTGAGGCTAGCATTTCTGATAGCAACTTTCCTAGGGGCTTGTGTTTGTCTTAGCCAGTTAGTGAAAAACGAGATCATGTACAACAGCTTTTCCATAGCTCTTTCAGAAAGATTTTCTCCCACTGATTTTATTCTCATTTTGCTTGTTCCTTCCCCCGCCAGATGCAGAGCTTCAGGTATCTGTCTGCAGCTCTGTACCTCTGCTAGCTGCCTTTGGAGGTAGGGGCTTTTTTTTCTCCCCACGAATCTGCCTCAAATTCTAGCAGCTTTTTCAGGTCACATATTTTCTGGGGAGGATTATGTCCCTTCTGTTTCTTCGGAGTCTTTTTCCCAGATAGTTCCCAGTTTGGTCTCAGTTTATCCCCTCTACCCCAGACTGAAGGTAGGGACTTTTTGTCTGTTTTCGGGGTCTGTGTGGTTTGCATATAGACTGAAACTCTAACAAGGGAGGTTTTTGCCATTTCTAAACTCCCATTAGGACAGATTTTTTGACTTATTAGGCCTTCACCTGGCCCAGTCCCCCAGTGGGTTGCATTTGTCTGGGTGCTCAAGGACAGTGCTTATGCCAGAGGCAATCACTCCTCAGGGCTACACTCCCTCATCTCAGGGAGTCAGTTGAAACAAAGCTTTTCTCAAAGAGGTGCTTTCTCTGACAGAAAAGAAAGCTTTACTCCTGGATAGTTCTGTTCTGCCCTGGCTGGGCTCTTTCCCCAGACAGCGTTCTGACTCAGCAGCACAACTGCTTCAGACATAGTTCAGCTTTACTGTTGTCCCAGAAAGGTCCTTACTCTGAAAGGAAAGCTTTTTCTCAGTTTTTTTTTTTCAGCTGTGGACCTATCAAACCGGGACTTGTAGGAAAGTGGACAACTGTGCCGTTCCCACTGGCTTTAGCTTTGTTCATTAGCAATCTTCCCCTGGGTCCTGCACCTTCCTGCCTCAGCTTTGTGCTCCTGGAAGTTTTCAACTGCAGGAACCCTAGTATCCCCGAAATGCACCCCAACTCAGAGATGCTGGCCAGTCACCTCTGGGTTTTTGGTCAGAAGCGAGGATACAATGCTAACAGTTTGCATTGCTTCAGGGGATCTTTGCATTAGGACGATTAGGAGCACCTTTTCATTCTGAAACGCTCACTCAGAAACAAAACCCTTGATGCCTCAGCTCAGGTGTAACTGAAAAGCTTGGCTTTTTTGCTTTTCTCAGGTAGTTTCCCGCCCTTTTGGGCTCTCTGTAGCTCTTTACCCACACTCTCCCAGGAGTTTCCCTCAGGATACTCTGACCCACTGTCTTTTACTAGCTTGAAGAGACAGAGCTTAGAAGAGGTTTTTAGGAACTTGTCCCTGCCTCCTGCATTGCAGGGAGGATTTTTAAGGCTTGAAAGTCAGAACTTAGGTTTTGCTGTCTTAAGAGGTTTCTTATTTTCCCTTAGAGCTAATCACAGGTGATCCCCATACTAATATCTTCAGGTGATTCTAATTTTTTGTCCTTCTGAGAAAGTTAAAGGCTTTAGTTTTCAAGTTTGAGAGCTTTTGAGAAAGATTAAGGCTTTTTAGAGAGTTTTTTTCCCCAAAATTTTCCAAGAAAAGCTTTTAGTTTAAAATAATTTTTTTCCGAGAGAAAGACCAACTTTTCCCAAAACTTCTCAACTTTAAACTTTGACTTCTTACACCCCCATTTTTGCCTCAGGGAGAAATTACTTTCTCTTGCCACTTGGACTTTGCATTTCAGCTGTCCCCAGGTCAAAAGCTTCCATAGGAAACTTTTTCTTCCCCATAAGCTCAAAGAAGAGTTTTACTACCCAAAAAGCCCAAAGAAAGACTTTTTCCCCAGTTTGCATTCAGAGCCCCCAAAGTTAGAAAATTGAAGAGTTTTTCCATCTAGTTGCCTTACTTATTTTTTCTACACAATCTTACACTTCTAAGTTTTTCCTAAACTATATTACTACGCTATACCTTATACTTATTTTTCACAGATAGAAATTGAGAAAGGGATAGAAGATAGAAAATTTTGACAGAAGAGAATTGCGCTGCAGCATCGCGGACATCCTTCCAGTCTGCTTTCCTTTTCTCTCGAGGATAAAACCCCTGACTCTCAATATATATAAAAATATATATTTTCCATAACACCGGCATGCCTTATCCACTGGCAGGGCTGAACTCAGCACTTTCGCCAAAAATTCTGTAATAAAACTATTATTTTCCTTTATCTTTAGTCCCTATTACTTTGTCTTTAGTCCCTGTTCATTTGTCTTTAGTCCCTTTTTTTTCTTTTTTCTTTAGTCCCTGTTCATGGCGCCATTCTGTGGGGCGTTTACCCACCACCCCCACAGTTCCCCAGAGTTTTCTTGAGTGCGAGCAGCAGGAAATATTAGGTAGAAGGATTTATCACGGAGATAAACAGATAGAAAATAAAGGATAGCGCCGGGCGGTGGTGGCGCACGCCTTTAATCCCAGCACTCGGGAGGCAGAGCCAGGCGGATCTCTGTGAGTTCAAGGCCAGCCTGGACTACCAAGTGAGTTCCAGGAAAGGCGCAAAGCTACACAGAGAAACCCTGTCTCGAAAATCCAAAAAAAAAAAAAAAAAAAAAAAAAAAGAAAATAAAGGATAGCCTCGAGAGGGCCTGGAACCTATTCCAACGGGCCCCGACTGTCTCTGCCCCAGGGTTTTTATAGAGACGCCAAGGGGTGGAGCAAAAGACCTCCTCCCCCAGCACAGCCAAGTGCAGACCATCCCAGACACCTGCACTCAGGCCCGTGGTCCTAATCATCCTCTATGCGGACCTGCTGGGTAAAGCCTCGAGGAACCCGAGAACGGGCTCCCACAACTTATTGTGTGTGTGGTTGAAGGACGCCATCACAGTGTGCATGTTATGGCCAGATGAGAATGTGCTAGAATCAGGTCTCCCTCTTCCAAGGTATGGGCTCGAAGGATGGATCCAGGTCCTCAGGCACCTTCACTGGCTGAGCCAATGATTTTAAAAAAAATTGACAATAGTTTTTTTCATATAATACATTCTGAGTACAGTCACCCCCACCCCCCAATTCCTCCCAGAGCCTCTCCACCCCACCCACCAACACACACAAGTCCACACCCTTTCTCTCTTTAGAAAACCAACAGGGATCTAAAAACAAAATAAGATAAAGTAAAAAGAAACAAACCAGAATAGAAGGGCCAAAGAAAAAAAACACAAGAAACACATAGAGATTTAGATACACACACATTTTCACGTACAGAAGTCTCATAAAAACACAAAATTGGAAACCATAGTATATGAGCAAAAGACTTGTAAAGGGAAAAAAAAAAGGCCAGACAAAAATCAAACAAACAAACAAAAAACTCACCAACAAAAACCCTCTAAAAATAGCAGTGAGTTCATCTTGTGTTGGCCGTTCTCTGCTGAGCGTGGGGCCTGCCCAAGTAAGAGCGGTTTGCATACCCAGCGAGACTCCATTGGAGAAAACTAGTTTTTCCTTTGCAAGCAGCTATCAGTCGGAGAGAGCTTCTGGGTTAGGGATGGGGGTCTGTGTCCACTCCCTCCCTCAGCACTGGGGTGGCTCAGACCTAAGCAGGTCCTGGGCATGCTGCCACAGTCTCTGCGGGTTCGTGCGTGCATCGGTCCTGCTGTGTGCAGAAGGCCTTGTTTCCTTGGTGTCCTCCATCCCCTCTGGCTCTTACAGTCTTCCCACCTCCCCAAGGTGGGGGATTTGATGGAGGCGTCCCCTTTGGGACTGAGTGTTGTGGTTCTTTGTGTTTGCTCCCATTACTGCAGGAGGAATGAGCCGAGATCGTTCTTAACCCCAGGAAACTGTAACTGTGTTCTTTGTGCAGGCTCGGCCAGTCGATTACCCCAAGGACTACCTCTCCCATCAGATTCCTATATCATTTCACAAACACTGGCACATTGACCCGGTGAAGGTGTATCTCACCTGGCTGGCGCCCAGCGAGGAAGACAACACCACATGGCAGACACAGAAGGATCCAAGAGAAGAATTATAGATGCAGAACCTGGGAGGAGCAGATGAAGAGATTCGCCCCATGGGCTGGGCTGTGGTTCGGCTGCTTGTGTAGGCCACAGGAAACAGACACTTCTCAGCCTTTGTGGAAAGAGGGTATTTCTTGATGGGTGGACTCATGGGGGAACCTGGGGAAAATCACTTGTTTTGATTGATGTTGTTATTGTAACACAGTGAGTACTGTGCCTTTTTTTTTTTTTTTTGGTCTGGGCTTTGTGACTGTCACAGGAAATAAATGGTACCGGAAGTCCTTTTCTGTTCTCTTCATTAGAGTGGAGATTCTAACACAAGACTCTGACTGACTGTTATGCTGTGTAAACATCGAGTCTTTTACATGGATTGCCAGTGGATGTACCTGTAAGCCAGCAGTTCTCAACCTGTGGGTTGTGACCCCTTTGGGGGTAAAGTGACCCTTTCACAAGACCACCAGAGAGCACAGATATTTACATTACAATTCGAAACAGTAGCAAAGTTACAGTTATGATGTACAAAAGATAATAGTGTGGCTGGGGGTCACCACAGCGTGAGGGATTATGAAAGGGTCACAGCAGTAGGGAGGTTGAGAACCACTGCTTTAAAGGGTCCTCCTATTGATGGTGGAAGTTAGTTTCCCGGGAACTCAGTAGGAATGAGATACTGAGGCTGATTCATAAAACGTAAAACTCAGTGTGAAATCCCCTGGCTGTACAGTCATGGCTGCTGTGTTTTACCTTCTCTAACGGCTGCACCCCAGAAACAGAGACTCAGGGCCCTCTGCTGAGGTTTCTGCTGCTTTTGAGGTGTGCATTGGTACCGTTCTCTCGGAAGCCGTCTGCTGTAGTGAGCGTACGGAGTGCCGCCAGGAGTTAGGATGCTGGGTCCTCAGGTCTCTTCAGTGTCAGCCAACCCTGTGGGAGTCCCAGGATATGAGCTGCGCCTGGAGGTGGTTAACTCTTGCTTTTCTGAGTGTTACATAGTAACTTGTTTCTGGCCCAGGAGAGACAGCCTCCACCCTGGTGGCTGCAGGGTTGACTCTCATAGAAGGGCAGCGTGGGGTTTGGCAATTTCCCTGGGTCCTTACAGAATGACATTGGAATAAAGTGTTTTGAAGCAGCCCTCATTTTCAAACCATACCTTTTAATGTGTAGTAATTTAACAATTCAGTATTAATGTATGAAAAAATGTTGTGTGTTGACATTTAAAGCGAGGTGATTTTGTTATCAAAATGTATTTGCACATGATTTGATCTCAAGCTCCTAAGTTTTGTAGATTGTAATGTTTCCCTTTATGTTTTCCTCTGCAGTTCATTAACCTTGCTTAGAAGGCTTCTAAACCCCATAGGTTCAAAGCCACACCACCAAAAGTCTTTGTGTGTTTATTTTTTTAACAATGTATTTTTTTCCCCATGTAGCTTACTTTTGACTCATGTCCAAATTCATGCAATACTATTTCTCCTTCTTTGCCAAATTCAGTTAAGTATCAGGACTAGTGTGTGGCAGTGCTGTGCTCTGGTGGATCACACTGGATTCAGTCTGTGAAAATGGATTTTGTGGTTCAGCCGGCAAGTGGACTGAGAACAGTCCAGTGAATGAAAAGGGCCGTAAGGGTTTCTGGGTGTCGTGCGGGTGGCTCCAGCATCCTTGCTATTACAGCTGTGAGTGTGGCCCTTGCTATCATAGCACTTACCTTTTTGACATTGCAGTAATGCCCTGGGGAACCAGTACAGTGCAGGGGAGCCTTCAATCCCCCTGACCCTCGCCTCTGCTCAAAGCCTTCAGTCCGCCCCTCCCCACCTCTGCTCATGAAGTGTTACCAGCCAGAGAACAGAGTTTCACTGAACAGGACGGAAGCCAGCATGTCTGAACATGAAGCCCTGTGTCAGCCTTTCCTCTCTGTTAGGATCTGGGCCTTCTGCTGGCTCTGGGGATCCTTCCCTGGCATTTTTAGATAACGTGGTTGAGTTTGTTTCTTTTTGGAAGTAGAGAAGCCTCACCATGAATAAAACATCTTCAGTTTACTTCCGATTCTGCATTTTATCTATTAGTTGAGACTGGAGAGAGGATGGGGAGGAGTGTGCAGGACAGGAATTGAGAAATTGGGAACACTCACAGGGCAGTAAAACAATCAATGCAAGCTAAAACACCTTAGGAAAAGGCAACTGAAATTAAAAACACGGTTTATAAAGATATTGTGCTTTGATATAGAGCAAATGACAGACCGACTATTTGCATACCAACTGAGAATTGATATCTTTTTTTTTTTTAAAAAAAGCCTTAATTTTTAGCCTGGATTTTTCAGGGCACATGCATCCTCTTCAATGTTCTCTTTCCCTTTAAGTAAGGGTTTCTTTACCAGTGGATATTTTTATCCCAAGGATTTAGCACCAAGGATTTATGTGTGGATTACCTGGTGGGGTCGTTTTTTACTTTTAAGCCGTTTCTCATGACCTAGCTCATTGCCCGACTGCGCAGGATTTCTTTACATTCTCACAACTAAATCAGAAGCCGAGACACAAAAATAACCTTTGTGGAATCCTTGGAAACATAATCGCGCGCCAGCCTGAGTAATGATGCTATGCAGGGGCGGGTAAATGCCAGTGTTCTCTGCGTGTCCTGATTGATTGAAGACATTCAGTACGCCTGCATCCATCATTGTTATGGATGTGTATGGAGGACCTCAGAGACTCACAACACAGTAGACATTTGTAAGGATGCCTGTGGTGCTTGCATTCATGGGGACGTTGTTTCTGTGGAAGAAGATCAATCAATTCGTCGTTAAGTACACTAAACAGACTTACAAGGGTGCCCTTGCCCCCATTCACTGCTTCGCTCCTGCCATCTCTGAATAACTGGCATGAAAAGGTGCTATTGTTTACGTCCCCGAGCCCTCTAAACAAGTCACCTGCAGAATGTGTTTTCCTCCTTTCTATAGAATAAAATAAAAAAGCCTTTGTTTATCGTCTGGTTTGGCCCGTGTTCTCTCTTTAAAGGCAGGGGAGGGGGATTTTCAGGAATAAGGTACAGAGACAAAAAGCTGGCTTCTGATATAATCACAGCAGCGCAGTACTGGTGGCCAGAGCTGCAGAAGGCTGGCTGAGGCTTGGGGACTTCTTCATAGGGGACTAGTCAGAGGGCCTGTCTGAGAAGGTGATTTGGGGGTGAAGATCCGAAAGACTAAGAAGGCTGAAATTTAGCTAGTGGCTATGGGGTTCAAAGCCAGAGGGGCTAGCCATGGCAATGGCCTCCAACATGAAAGCAAGTGGGGACTGTTCCTCAGCCACCACTGAGCCATGAAGTGCCAGTGATGGGCAGCAAGCAGCTGGGTGTGGAAGTCTGGGGCTCGGTGACGTCAGGGCTTTCATACTGAAGTTAGGTGTAGATGTGTGTCTGTCTTTGTGTGGGTATGTGCATGTGAGTGTAGTGCTCATGATGGCCAAAGGTTTCAGATCCCCTGGAGCTGGAGTTACAGACAGTTAGGCGCCTCCTGGCATGAGTGCTGGGAACTGAACTCAGGTCGTCTGGAAGAGCGGCCAGTGCTGTTAACCCCTGAGCCATCTCTCCAGCCCTACCATGAGCATTTCAAAGGCCTCACCATCTCAGGAGTGGGTAGAACGAGCTGCAGAGGAAGCAGAGTGAAGGGAAGAGACAGCCTGTGAAGGGACACATTGATGTGTGTTCCTAAGGGGTGTGCGCTGGATGCCAGGGGTGTGTGGTAAGGGAAGCCAGGGGAGGTATTTCAAGAAGCAAATGTTCCATTGTATTCAAACTGCCGAGAGGTCCATTAAGAGGGGACAGAAGTGACCGTATGATTCAGTGGCTTGGAAGTCACAAGTACAAGTTGAAGTTGGAAACAACTGTGGTAAACCCCTCCCTCCCTCTCCGTCTCTGTCTCTGTCCTCCCCCCCCAACACACACAGAGTTCTGAGTTTGTTCAAAGTCAAGGGGAGGAAGACAGCTTGAGACTTGGGGTTTGTGGAGTTTGGCTTTCATGATGGAAAATTCTGGAACTGTCCATGTGAGGACAGTGTCCCTGCAGAGAGTGAGGTCGACTTCCCTGGCCATGTTAGTGAATGGAGCTGGGATTCATGGCTCTGTGTTTGTGGGGGATCTGGCTGCCTAGGAGAATCTGCTGAACAGTGAAGAGTTGAGGCAGATAGACTTACTGCAGTGAACATGTGGATCGTTACACATCTGCTCATGTCAATCCCATTTGAGACAGGCCTCTGTTGTGTTTAATTTTATAACGTGTGATTTTCTGTAAAGCAGCCTCATGAGTTACAATAAGGAAAACTCCCTATATCACGATGCCTTAACATATCACAGGCATGCCTTGAGCAGCAAGTGCTAGGACTAGATTTTAATTAATTTTTATCTTGTGTGGATATGAGTGCTTTGCCTACATGTATGTCTATGTACCGCATGTGTGCCTGGTGCCTGAGAAGGCCAAAAGAGGCCATCGGATCCCCTGGAGCTGGAGTCACAGCTGATTGTGGGTGCTGGGAATTGAACCCAGGTCCTCTGCAAGAGCAGCCAGTGCTCTAACCACTGGGCCATCTCTCCAGGCCCAGAGCTAGAGTTTTGAACTGAGGCAGGCATTTTGGCTCCAGAGTATGTATGTTTAATTCCTCCTGCAGTTTACCCAGAACATGTAGACTTTCCAGACTGAATGTATGAGGAAGAGAGCACAAGTTAACCATATAATAGACCCACAGACTAGAGCTGATTAAGCAAAATATGATTATTTATTGAATGAGTTATAGGGCTAATACGTGCTGTCAGATTAAGAAAATAAGAAACAAGATACTTGAGAATATTAAGCATTCGGACTGCCACCGTGGAAAAGACACCCTGGTGGTGGGGAATGCGTTTGTCCCCCTTGACTTCACAGTTTTACTCAGTGTGTGCCTCAGTGAACTCACATCTGGCCACCAGGAAGCACCTGAGTCTTCTCAGTGGCACTGGCTGTTTCTCAGGCTGGAAGCTGTGTCCAGCCTATGTGTCTATTGCTTAAAGAATAGGTAAATAAACTTGCGGCATGTCTTTATGACGCCTGCACATCTTTACAGGGCAGTAGCTCATATGAGTGGCCTACAGGTACAGGAGCCATCACAGCGTAGGTCAAAGTACACCATCAAAGGGTAAGGCTTCCATGGGATTTCAGCGATGTGATTTGAAAGTCACAAAAATGAAAAAAAATGAACGTGGTGGTACATGCAATATATATATGTATATATGTATACATACACACACACACACACACACACACACACACATATATATATATATATATATATATATATATATATATATCGCAAACATACACAGAGTTCAAGATACTGGTTGCCTAAAGGGAAAAGAAAGGGAGAAAAACTAAGCACTGAGGGACACGAAGTGGGCGCAAAGGGAATGCTTTTCTAGTTGTTATACGTGTTGGTATATACATCAGTTACTTTTCTGTTGCTGTGATAAAATCCCACAACCAAAAGTGATTTCTGGAAGAAAGTTTATTTGGCCTTACGGCTCCAAAGGGAGAGTCCACAGCTGTGTGGGCAGCAGGCAGCCAGAGCAGAAAGCTGAGATCACATCCTCAACAGCAAAATGCAAAGCGGTGAGAGTGAACTGGGAGTGAGGCCAAGCTATCCACCCTCATCACGTTATCCTAGTCCCTAACTCCAGCAGACATTCCCTGGGAACCCACCACCCAAGCAGTCAGTTAAACAAATAGGCCAGCAAAGCAGGTAGGCAAGCTTCAGACCTTCATTTTCCCTCCTCTCCCCCAGATCCAATCCCCGCAGTGTGGTGGTTTGAAAGAAAATGGCCCCCAAAGGGAATGGCACTATTAGGAGGTGTGGCTTTGTTGGAGTGGGTGTGGCACTATTGGAGGAAGTATGTCACTGCGAGGGTAGACTTTGAGGTCTCCTGTGCTCAAAATACCACCCAGTGTCTCAGACCACTTCCTGTTGCCTGCAAGATGTAGGACTCTCAGCCACTTCTCCAGCACTATGTCTGCCAGCACAATGCCATGTCCCACTGTGATGATAATGGACTGAACTTCTAAACTGTAAGCCACTCAAATTAAATGTGTTCCTTTATAAGAGCTGCAGTGGTCGTGGTGTCTCTTCACAGCAATAGGAACCCTAACTAAGACACCCAGTCTCATCCTGAAGTCTATAGCAGATTACCTATTGTGGCCTCTTCTCACTCTCTATACCATTAGACTGGACCAGAAGAGAAAGTTCCCTCAGCACATAACAATCAAAACACTAAATGTACCGAACAAAAAAACAATATTAAAAGCCACAAGAGAATAAGACCAAGTGACATATAAAGGCAGACTTTCTAGCATTACACCTGACTTCTCAAAGGAGACTCTAAAAGCCAGAAGGGCCTGGACAGATGTGCTGCAGACTCTAAGAAACCGTAGATGTCAGACAAGAATACTATACCCAGCAAAACTTTCAATCACATAGGTGAAAGAAAACAGGGCATTCCATGATAAAACCAAATTTAAGCAGTATCTACAAATCCAGCCCTAAAGAAGGCACTAGAAGAAAAACTCCAGCCTAAAGAGGTTAAACACATCCGAGAAAACACAAGAAATAAATAATCCCAGACAAGCAAATCAAAAGAGGACACACACACACACACACACACACACACACACACACACACACACACACTCCACCACCACCACCATCAAATCCATCAACAACAACAATAAAATAACAGGAATCAACAAATACTGTTCATTGTTCTCTCTCAATATTAATGGTCTCAACTCCCCAGTAAAGACACAGACTTACAGAATGGATGTGAAAACAGGACTGATCCTTCTGGTGCATCCGAGAAACACACCCCAACATCAAGGATAGACATCACCTCAGAGTAAAAGGATGGAAAAAGATAGTCTAAGCAAGTGGACCTAAGTAAAGAAGGCTGGTGTAGCCATTTTTAATATCTGACAAATAGACTTCAAACCAAAATTAATCAGAAGAGATAGGGAAGGACACTACATACTCATCAAAGGAAAAATCCACCAAGAGGACATTGCAGTTCTTAACATCCATGCACCAAACACAAGGGTACCTGAGTCCATAAAAGAAACGCTACTACAGCTTAAATCACAGATTGACAGTGGGAGAAGTCAGTACCCCGCTCCCGATAAAAGACAGGTCATCTAGACAAAAATGTAAATGTAAACACCAAGTTGACCACAAGCTTTTTGATCGACAGTGGTGTCCTGCTTGTAAGATATGCTAGAGGGATAGTGGCACAAAGCTTGGGAATAACCAATCATAACTGGTCTTACTTAAGGCTCGTTCCAGGAGATGGAACCCACATGCAACAAAGCTTGGGTGACCAAGAACCTGAGACTAGAAAGCCCAGAGACCTAGGGTAAAACCAAATACTACTGTTCTAAACAAACAAACAAACAAATAAGCAAACCATAGCAACAAAATGACTCCTAATGACATTCTTCTATGCCCACAGATCAGGGCCTTTTCCAGCCATCATCAGAGAAACTTCCTCCTGCAGCAGATGGGAACAAATACAGAGACCCACAGTCAGAAATTATGCAAAGAATGAGAGACCTTGAAACACTCAGCCCTAATGGGATGTCTCCGTCAAATCCCCCCTCCCCTCCAGGACTCAGGAAACCCTGGAAGAGGAGGCATAAAAAGTATAAGAGCCAGAGGGGATGGTGACACCAAGAAATCAAAGTCCTCTAAATCTGTAGGATTGATGCACGTAGGAATTCACAGAGACTGGGGTAGCATGCACAGGGCCTGCACAGGTCTGTACTAAATGGGATCCTAGAGCTGAAAGAAGTGGACACATGCCTCCATCCCTAACCTAGAAGCAATCTGCAATTGATAACCACTTAAAAATGAAATTTTCCATCAAGGGGTTCTACTGGGAAAACAAACTACTCGTAAGAGTAGGCCGAATGTCCAGTAGTAGATGGCCAACAGAAAATCAACCCAACAGCATCTTCAGAAGAGGTCCCTTGTCTCATAATGTCATATTAGGGCTTTTCCTTTTTTTTTATTTTATCTTATTTCTGTTTTTATTACATATATATATATCCTATAAATCCTTTGTGTATATACTATGGCTTCTAGTTTAGTGTTTTTATGGGATTCCTGAATGTGTGAATCAGTGGGTCTTGTGAGTCTATATCTGTTTTCTTTTCTTTTTTTTCTTACTTTCTTTTTATTTATTCAATGTGTCTTTCACATAATGCATCTTGATCCCATTCATGTCCCTTCACATCTGTCCTTTGCCCCTGCAAACCCCCTCCACAAATAAAACAAATTTTAAGAGAAAAAAAAAAGGAAAAAAATTAAAATCTCGTCATGGAAGCTGCAGTGTGACACAGTGAGTCACACAGTAAACCCTTCTATCCATATATTTTCACTGCAAGTGTTCATTGCAAGAGTCACTGGTCTGGTTCGAGGCCTCCGGTTTCTACTACACTATTGATGTTGGGTCCTCACTGGGACTCTTGGACATCCTGTTGTTGCCCTGTGTTGTGGAGATCCTGCAGCTTTGGGTCTGTAGGTCAGGTCCCTTCTTGTGCTCCAGCAGATCATAGATGGGGTGGATGTTGGGGTGGGTCGAATCATAACCCTGGTTCTGGGCCTGGGCAGCTGCAGGGTTGGTCAGCCCACCAGCTCTCCCCTGTCCTCACCTCTCCAGCATTGCCCTGACTAGTTCACCCTTGCAGCAATAAGCAAGGGGCGGCGTCAGTGCTCCTGCTTGCATGCCCTCAGGCTTGGCTCTCCCACACTTACACCTTCAGGGCCACTCTCCTGTGTTGCCCAGGCAAGGTGTAGGGGCCTGTTGTTTTTTACTCTTTTGGCTCTTTGAGGGGCCCACCACCCAGCTCCCAAATAAGTCCACGAAGGCTTATTCTTACTTATAAATGCCCGGCTTGTTTCTTGCCAGCTTTTCTTAACTTAAATTATCCCATCTATCTTTTGCCTCTGGACTTTTATCTTTCTCTATTTCTGTGTACTTTTTTTTTTTTTTTACTTCTTTCTCCGTGGCTTGCTGTGTAGCTGGGTGGCTGGCCCTAGAGTCTTCCTCTCCTCCTCTTTCCTGCTCCTCAATCTTTTTTTTCCTCTTTTTCTCCTATTTATTCTCTCTGCCTGCCAGCCCCACCTCTCCTTTCTCCTGCCTTGCTATTGGCCGTTCAGCTCTTTATTAGACCAGACAGATGTTTTAGACAGGCAAAGTAGCACAGCTTCTCAGAGCTAAACAAATGCAACATAAAAGAATGCAACCCATCTTTGCATCATTAAACAAATATTCCACCACATAAACAAATTTAACACATCTTAAAATAGTATTCCACAACAGGGGCCACTCTCCCAAGTGCTGCAGCTGATAAGGGGCAGGGACAGCCTTCCTGCTTTTATGACCCCAGGGCCAGCTCCTCCACCTACCTCAGGTGTTGATGGGGGTGGGGGGTGGATCTTTTTTTGCCCGAGCCTGCCGCCATAAGATAGATGAGTAATGGGGACAGCTCTCCCATGCTCACAGCTTCCGGGCTGGCTCACCCACACCTCTGCCGACAAGATTGACTGCTGTGCTGCCCTGGCAAGGTGCAGGGCCGACTCTCCCTAGTGTTGCTGCTGGTGGGCATCAGGGAGGGCTCTGCCGTTCTTGTGACCTCAGGGCCAGTTCGGGTATTGATGAGCAGGAAGGGGAGGGCATCTTTCCCCCACCCATGCCACCATATAGCAGATGAGGGGTGGGGCTAGGTCTCCCACACTCACAGTTTCAGGCTTGGCTCACCTGTGTCCTTGTCAACAGGGTCTGCTCTACTGTGCTGCCTGGGTGAGGTACACGGCCTATTCTCCTGACTGATGCAGCTGGTGAGGGGTTGGGTCGCGTCCTCCGACCCCTGCAGGTGGCAAGGGGTGAGGGGAGGAAGGCATCTTTCCCTTACCCATGCCACCACATGGGATAGGAGAGGGGCATGACCTGCTCTCCCACTCCCATGCCCTCAGGGCCATCTCGCCTGTGCCCCATGCACACAGGGTCAGCTCTATTGTGCTATCCAGATAAGGTGTAGGACCCTCTCTCCGAGTGCTTGATCCAGGGCGGGACGGGACCATTTCTCCCTAGTATTGCCGTCAGTGGGGCGAGGGCCGACTCTCTACTGCTCTGTCCTCTCTGCTTTTGGTGGTATCCAGGGGCCAGGGACATCAACAGAGACCACGGCTGTGTCAAGCCAGGAACCCAGACATGGGTCTCAGCAGCAGCCCAGGCCCAGACATCACCTTGGCTCTGGGTGGCAATCAAGCCACTCACCTCAGCCCACCCCCCCTTCCTCTCTCGCCTCTCCAGATGTGCCTCTACCCACAGGGCCTGAACCATTCATTCTTTCTTTCTCTTTCTCCCATAACGCCATACCTCTGCTCACTCTAACAGTGCCCACTTGGCTGGTACTGCAAGGTGCCGGGAGGGCCCGTGTTTTCTCTCCGAGCCCGGGGAGCACAGCCCCAGGCTCGCGTGGGGGTCCCGCTCAGTTCTTGTCCCACGCAGTTCGCCATGACGCTGGGTTGGGCCATACTTCCTGACTGATGTGGAGGTGCCGCTGGAGTTCTGTGATGGGCTGGGGCTAGACTCCCCAGACCTTGTTTGGCAGAATTACCCCACCCCCGGTCGTATGATGTGGGGCCGAGGCGCTGCTCTCTGTTTCTTGTACCTTTTCTTGGCCTCTTTTCCTTCTGTTTCTTTTATCATATTCTGATGTGTTAGTTTTTGTTTCATCATTTTAGACTATGCTTATTATATTATATTATATTATATTATATTATATTATATTATATTATATTATATTATATTATATTATATTATATTATATTATATATTATTTTAGAAGCCTGTTTGTTTTCTAATGAGAGACAGAAAGGGTGTGGGTCTGTATGGGAGAGAATTGGGGAGGAACTGGGAGGAGAAAGTGAAATCAAGGTATGTTATGTGAGGAAAAAAAAATCTTTTTTTTTTTTTCGAGACAGGGTTTCTCTGTGTAGCTTTGCGCCTTTCCTGGAACTCACTCTGTAGACCAGGCTGGCTTCAAACTCACAGAGATCCGCCTGCTTCTGCCTCCCAAGTGCTGGGATTAAAGGTGTGCACCGCCGCCGCCGCCTGGCTCTATTTTCAATAATAGGAAAAATACTGTGTAAGTGAACGCACCAGTGCTTTTTATATGCATGTTGTGCAGCTTAATTGCCACAAACCAGGGTCAGCTGAGAAGAGGGATGAGTTGTACATTTTCCTGAGAACCTCAACTAAGAAAATGCCCGCATCACAATGACCTGTAGGTGAGTGTAGAGGCATTTTCCTCATTAATGATTGATGTGGCCGAGTCCAGCCCAATGTAGATGGAGCCACCCCTGGGCAGGTGATCCTGGGGACATAAGGAAGCAGGCTGAGCGAGCCATGGGGAACCACCAGTGAGCAGCATTCCTCCATGGTTTCTGCCTCACTTCCTCCCTAACTTCCCTGGAGTGATGGACTGTGATGTGGAAGGATAAGCCAACTAAACAGTTGGTCTTGACCAGGGTTTATTAGGGCCACAAAGTCATGTAGGGAAATGTTCAGAGGTTCCAAAGATGAACATGGTCTTGTTTTAGAGGGGCAGGGGAGCAGTGTACACCTACTGCCAGGAAACTTCCCTTGTTTTACTGTTTCCAGACACTGTCAAGCAAGTGACTTGGGTAAGTCTAGGGATGATGTGCCTACTTATTCATTTGTTTGATTGGCAGATGAACTGTACCAGGCATTGGGGTAGTGTCAGGCACAAGGCACTCGGAATTCCACTTCCACTACTGCCTTTCCCTGAGACAAACTTTCTTTAAAAAACAAAATTCTCTTTTTAACTATAGAAGTTAAAATGAAGATCTGCCTTGTGGCATTCTGGCCTCTCTGCACACTAGTGTGCTGGACATCAGCAGATGTTCCTAAGTCTAGAATTTCTCTTAGTCCCACACCTACATTGAATGGGTTTTCTGCTCCTTTATACTGATGTAGAATGAATCCTACAGTCCTAGATCTGACTCCTCCACGTCATCACAGGCACTTCACTTCCTGTCTCTGGGCATAACCATAAGAAGCAGCTGTGAGTCTATTGTCTACATCTAGAACCTGCCTTGCATTGTTAAATATCCCCAATGGGTACCACATCTGCCCTGCATTATGACAACTCATTAATTTCAAGACTTCAAGATTCTCCAATTAGAATAAATTACCTGCCTTATCCATTTAGAGAATTTTGTCGTTGAATTTAATCAATTTGAAATATATTTGTCTTTCATTCTCAGGCTCAAAAGCATAAGGAAATGCTGCCACAAGACCGTTTTAAGGCAGCAATATTTTATGAACACAAAAGTTAACTGTGGGCCACTCAATAAATATTTATTAAGTATTTATTGTCTTCTTGATCCTGGAGGTGGAATGGTGAGTAACAGCAGGCATACTTTATGCTTTTGTTGAATTTATAATCATGAGCATAAATAGTAATTAAAACCTGCTTCATAATAAAATATGTAATTACAAACTCCGATAAGAGCTGAGGTTTGCTTTGAGACTTTTAGAAAAACAGGTCAGCATATGGAGTGGTCAAGGGAGTGGTTGGGGTGAGGCAACATGCAAGGCTTTCTGTGGAGGATTTACCGCTTTCTTGATAAGCTAAGTCTGGCTGGACTGCTCTAGAGCCAGACCTGGCCTGCCCTTTGTAACTTGCTTTCTTCCTTTAATATTTCAAGGACATCTTGCATGTCATTAAATATTCTGTAATAAAACCCACATCCTGTATTTCATTGTATGTTCAGAGCAAAAATTTCTTGGGAATCCTTTATTATCCGATATTTGGTTAAAGCCATGTCAGACGGAGCAGGGGAGGGCTTCTCAGCATACTTCTGTCTTACCCATGTTTCCAGGGATCTTTAAGGCCCAATTTTGTTTGCAATACTACCTTGAAATCCCACCTTACCCCAGTCAGAAAGGATACCATCAAGTAAAACCAACAACATACCTTGGCAAGAGCAGGGGGAGGGGCTGTTTTACACCATTTGTGGGAAGGTACAAGTTAATACAGCCGCTATATAAGTGAGCGTGGCGGTCTCTCAATTAGAGACACACACCCTGAAAATACAAGGACCATGTGATCCAGCTGTGTGGTTTCTTTGTGCTTATCGGAAGGACTCTAAGAAAGTTCACCGCAGAGATAGCCACACCCCTGTGTTGATTGTGGCACTGTTTACAATAGCCCAGACAGGGACTCAGTCCAGCTGTCCGTCAAAAGAAAAGTGGACGAAAGTGTTATTATATATGCACACGATGGGGTTTCGCTCAGCCACAGAGAAGACTGAATCGATGTCGTTGTAGGAAATATGTTGCCCTTGAGGTCATCACGCCAAGCAAAATAAACCAGAAAGACAAATATCATTTGTTTCCTTCCGTGTGTGGGGTCTAAAGAGTGCACACACCTACCAGAAAGTAGGAAAGCAGTTGTTCAGCGGGGAGGGACTGATGCTCGGGTGGAGGCGCAGCCAGGTGGTGAGGGAAATGAAAGAAAAACGTGTTTTCTAAAGTACAAAACCAAAAGTAGGAGGGAGGAGGGGAGGGGGCAAGAGGGGGTGACGGCGGGGAATAGAATCGGCTCAGAATCTCAACTTCCGTGATTTCATCGGGCCAACCTGGATGATTCGGGATGACCTTTCCATCTCAAGATTCATTTGTAACGAACTTGCATTCATTCATTCATGCATTCATTCATTCATGCATTCATTCATGTGTGTGCAGTCACCACGGCGCTCATGTGGAGGTCAGAGG